>NC_092342.1:335447500-337847500 GCF_046630445.1 Rutidosis leptorrhynchoides | reverse complement strand
TAAACTTACCTCGCCTATCCACATTATTCAGTTAAGCAAAAATAAAACTATGCTATTTCGAAGTTGTTTTTTTTTTTTTTTTTTTTTTTTTTGAAAAGCAAATAATATTATTAATAATGGAATATCAAAGTTACAAGGCCCTATGTATACTATACAATTGTCCGCCAAACCCGATTCCTGGAAATACACTCTTGATCCCTCGGGTACCTACACCACCAAATCTATGTCACATCTGATTAACATATTAAAATTTGGTGGTAACACTCTTAACACAACGATACCCCACAACAAACTTGTGCCTCAAAAAGTCTTCATCTTCATATGGCGAGCCCTACAAAAAAAGTTGCCGGTAAGATCCGAATTAGACAAACGTGGCATTGATCTCGATTCCACATTGTGCCCTTTATGTGAATTAGAAATCGAAACCACTGATCACATTCTCGGACTATGCCCGAAATCGGCTCTAATATGGAAACACGTTCTTGACTGGTGGGCCCAAGACAACACACTAATCTCCAATGTAAACGATGCGATTATCAATGATCAAGCCTTCGCTCTCAACAAACTCGGAAACTCAATATGGCAAGCAACCAAATGGATCACATGCTACACAGCATCCAATAGTTGAAAAGTTTGATAAAAGACTTTCCGACTGGGCTGCCAAAACGGTCTCGTTTGGTGGCCGACTCACACTCATCAAATCCATTCTAAGCAGTATACCGCTATTTCGAAGTTGTAGTATTTATACTTGTACTTACAACTAGAAAAATTGGTCACAATAAAACAATAATGTTATTCTGATGTTTAAGTAGAAGTGAATTGAAGTGAATTTAATGAGGGGGGGGGGGGGGGGGGGGGTTGAAGCTTAGGTTTGCCCCACATCGGCTAGTATAAGAAACCAAAGGTAGTGCAAGTGGCTATAAAGTGCAAGAACCTGGAATAATGGAAAGCACGCAGCCACGCATTGTGCACAAAGCGAACTATTCTTTCGCCTTTTACTAAAGAATACCGTGTGTACGTTACTTTTAAGTGGCATACGCCTATTTTTGGAGAGTCCCTTTTACTACGGCTCCAACCGATTATTCATTTCAATCTTTGTCTATAACTGGCTAACATTTAATTTGCTTAACCAGCCTGTTTCTTTAACATGTTATTCTAATTTTATAATTTTCCTATATAAATTAGCATTATGGGTCTTTAAAAAGTAAAAAAAAATAGAAGTATCAACTCATCTAACATATGGTAGAAGTTAGTTTGCAGTTCATTTGGAGGTGGTGCAGTTCTCACTGTGGCCTGCAAAGTGACAGACATTTCATCTCCCACTGCAAATCAAAGATTACTTTTTTACTTAGTCCTTCTGATAATTTGATCCATCGCCCAAAATGGGCGATTTGGGTTATATTATATTGATAGATGGTCTAATACTCTAATGGGTTAAAATAAAGACAAAATTGCACCGTTGGTCCATGATGTTTGTATCAAATAGCATGAATAACCTTTATCTACTTTGTTGGCTTCGTTGACCTTCAACCTTCGGACTTTGGCATGGATGACCTTCGGCCCAAATCCGGTTAAATTCTTGCCGTTAAGTTTCCTCACGTGCTAGGCACGTGAGGGTAAATTAGTTTGTCCAATTTTGCATCCAAATTTGCAGTCCACGTTTTCACGGTAACCTTCCAATCCTAATGTTCAAAACGTTCAGTTGGCCCCAATTGCAAAACCCTAATATTTATCTATCAAACACAATTGCAGAACCTTTTATTTTTGTACGACAACAACAATTGAAATTAAAGATGATGTGGTTGATAATAGCAATTACCATCTACTATGTAATTGTAATCATATTTGGAAGATTTTTACATTTATGTAAGATCATCAACTGAACGAAGCTTGATTTTTGCATTAACTGAACATTTACAATTCTGTTAGATCATCAACTAAACATTTACAGACTATGATTGAAATGGATTTTTTATTTTTATTTTACATCACTATCACTTCGGTTACTTAGTCATACTATGAAGCTTTGGGAAAGAGTGATGGAGACGAGGCTCCGACGCGAGACAAAGGTTTCAGAGTACCAATTCGGTTTCATGCCAGGATGCTCGTCGATGGAAGCGATTCACATAGTTAGAAGCCTTATGGAGAAGTATAGGGAAAAACAAAAGAACCTACACATGTCGTTCTTAGACTTGAAAAAAGCTTATGATTGTGTCCTGCGTGAGCTGATTTGGAAGACTCTTAATGTTAGGGGTGTCCCAAGTAGATATATAAGATCTATTAGAGATATGTACGAGGGGGCGAAGACTCGTGTACGTACGACGGTAGGAAACACAGAGTTTTTTTCTGTAGAGGTAGGTTTACATCAGGGATCTGCCCTTAGCCCTTATCTTTTCGCTTTGATCCTAGACGAGTTGACTCATAGGATACAAGACAACATCCCATGGTGCCTGATTTTCGCCGACGATATTGTATTAGTTTCAGATTCCCAGGATGAGCTTAACAGAAGGCTTGAGCAATGGAGGATCGCCTTAGAATCAAATGGCCTACGAATTAGTAGATTTAAATCGGAGTATCTTAGATGCGATTTCAAGACGAGTGAAGAGGAACGCGACGATATAGTGGATATCCGAATTGGGGATCAGATTTTACCCCCGCAAGGGTCCTTTAGATATTTAGGCTCGATGCTTCACAATGCGGGAAGGATAGATGAGGACGTGACGCATCGTATACGAGTAGGATGGTTGAAGTGGAGGGCTGCGAAAGGGGTGCTGTGCGACAAGAAGGTCCCCCTTAAGCTGAAAGGGAAATTCTTCAAGGTGGCAATCAGACCAGCCATGTTGTACAGATCGGAGTGTTGGCCAATGACGAAGCCCAAGAGAGGAGAATGGAGGTGGCAGAAATGAGGATGCTTAGATGGACGTGTGGTAGGACCATGCTAGATATGATACCAAATGGAGTTTTTAGGGAGAAATTGGAAGTTGGGAACATCATCAACAAACTTAGGGAAGGCCGACTTAGATGGTTCGGGCATGTTAGGAGGCGCCCACTTTTAACCCCGGTTAGGAGAGTCGAGACCCTAGCCGTTGACGGCGTAAGGAGAAGGGGTAGACCTAGACGTAGGATGGAGGATAGATTAAAACTGGACATGAAAGAACTTCTAGTGACGGAGGACATGACTTCTGATAGGAGCCTGTGGAGGAGTAGAATTAGAATAATTGAGTAAGTTTTTTTTATTTATTATTATTATACTACTACATATATAACTATAACTAGATATTCTATAGCTACACTGCCCCTTTATCTATTTATTTGTTTTTAGGCTATATATATGTACCGATGCATATGTATGTATCTATATATGTATCTAGGTATCTAAGTGCTTGTTTTGGTGTTTGTCTGTCTTGTATCTGTACCTAGGTATATATATATATATCTACGAATGTTTCTTTATGTTTATATGTTTAAGCATGTGTTTTTATCCAGGCTTATGTGTGGTGCGGGTTTATATATACATATATATATATATATATATATATATATATATATATATATATATATATATATATATATATATATATATATATATATATATATATATACACACACATATATATGTATGTATATATACACACATATATATGTATGTATATATATATACATATATATGTATTTATTTTGTTTGTCTGTCTACTTGAGGTTAAATGGTTATGTGCTCTATATGATCCATGCTATTTGCCCTACTATTGTGCATTACTGCTATATGTGTTTCCATTTTGGTTACTGTGTATGGTTGCATCTTGCTAGGCGCACATAACTCTTACAGGTACGTATCATTTGCCCTACCTATTTCGTTTTTATGAGCATTTCTGGCCGGAGGTCCTTTTGAAAGCAATCTCTTTTGCTCTAGAGTAGAGGGAGGAACGACCTTATCTAGGCGCGGGTTCTATACCCGCGGGTGGAGTAGTGACTTCCTTCTAATCTAGGGTACGAGGAATGATTGTCTACACCCACCTCTCCCATACCCCACTTTTGTGGGATTGGGTATTGTTGTTGTTGTTGTTGTTGTTGTATCACTATCACTGTAAGTGTGTGTAC
The DNA here is from genome assembly GCF_046630445.1 of Rutidosis leptorrhynchoides. NCBI lineage: Eukaryota > Viridiplantae > Streptophyta > Magnoliopsida > Asterales > Asteraceae > Rutidosis > Rutidosis leptorrhynchoides. The sequence goes on along the minus strand of NC_092342.1, from coordinate 337,843,402 downwards.
ACAGTATGTTATAATGGGTCAATAATTACTCTGTATGTGTACACTGTATGTTGAAGTGGGTCAGTAATGTATTGACCCATTTTGACACCTTATAAAAAGCCAACTAAAGTGACTTTGGCTAGTGCATTTTTACACAGTTTGAATGAATCAGATTGTTGACTTGTTGAGCTGTTTCGATCTGATTTTTTTTAAGACATGTACATGACATGTTTTTTTTGTTTATTTATTTACTGTTTTGACCTACGTTGAACCATTTTTTATAATTAATCTGTTTTTGACTGTTTTTTTAGTTGTGTTTGATCAAACTTTTTTTTTTACTCTTTTTGGTTACAGTCGCTCAATCTATTTCGTATGGTTTACTACAGCCCGATGAAACTGATGTTCCAAAACAAAACTACAGCTCGATGAAACAGTTCATGTTAACACGTAGGATTTTCTTAGTCGACGGTTTACTTAATTGAAATACAATGAAATGTGGTTACGCAAAAAAATAATTCGACTAATTTACCCTCATGTGCCTAGCACGTGAGGAAAGTTAACGACAAGAAATTAACGGGAGTTAGGCTGAAGGTCATCCATGCCAAATTTCGAAAGTTGAAGGTTAATGACGCCAAAAAAGTAGATAAAGATTATCCATGCTATTTGATACAAAAATTATGGACCAACGATGCAATTTTGTCTAAAATAAAGGTTCAACTTTTGACTGAGTCTTTATCTATAATATAGTGATCCATCTCCCATAATTGGGTCAATTTGGGTTATATTTTATCTGTAGCTGTAGCTGGTCAAATGGATTGAGATTATGATATAAAGGTTCAATTGAAAAGGAAATGGGTCAAACAAATTGAAAGTCATCCTGAGTGTCTCCTAATGTGTTAAAATTTCAACAGTTACATTAAAGAAAAGCTAGTTTTGTTTTGTACAACATTAAATAGTTTTTTTAAATCATAAATGGGCTACACATGTTTCTTATGGTGACACGTTTCATTTCTGTTAGTCGCATACTCCTGTATATATACATACATATATCATGATGCTTATGCAATAAAACAGTGGTACACATTTAGCAATTGCTATTTCTCAACTAAAAGGCAACACCAGGTTCCCTTGGTTCTGCTTGGTCACATGCATAAAGAGCTGATATTTGGAAATGGTCCTTGTAAAATGATTGTGGTTGAGGATGACAACACCATATACCTAAACAGGGTCATCATTCCTGAGTCAAAAGTTTCTTTGACCAACAATTAACTCTAAGCAGCAACATTATCATATGAGGAGGTATAATGTAGGCAGTGGTGGAAGCATGGATTTTTTCATCGGGGACGAAAAAAATTAAAAATGGAGCAATTTTTTTTGGTTAAAATATGGAGATTTTGGGCAAAATATGGAGGTTATTGGACAAAATATGAAAGTTATTGGGGCAAAATATCGAGGCTTTTGAGCAAATTTTTTTTTTCACTGGGAATAAATCAAAAAATTCAAAATTTTTGCACAAAAACTACAAATTCACTGGGTCAGGTGCCCATCCTGCCCCTCGACCGCTGCGTTACCTGAACTGAATGCTCTAAGGTTAAAAGCAAAAGCCCTGAATATAAGTATAATGTAGACAGTCATACCTATACTTGAACGTTTTTAGGACATCTAACCGATAAATGTCAATTTTGTTTTGCTTCATTTTTTAAACTTATTTTCTTTCTACTATTTCAATTCATTGCATAATTATAGTACGTCATATTCTTTTATAAGATGATTTTCGTTAATAATGGTATTCACAAATTGGTAGTACCTCAGAAAAGCTAGAACAATAACTTTACTTGATCAGACAAATCTGTAAAGTGATGCATGGGCAGTGAGGTTCACATGAAAGTAGCATAACTTAGACATGTTGAAAACTGAAATCAAAACTATTTAAAGATGATGGCAGGTCAAAATTTTAACCAATTTTGCAAGTGTTTGACTCATGATTTATAATGTAGTACACCAACTTTACTTTACTTTATCTTATTACTTACTTTTTGTTGTTTAAGTTATTAGTACAATCCACATCATCATACCAAATTTTCTTCCAACCAAACTTAATGGGATCTTTAACTTTGTTCAAGACATTGTGCCTTTTGTTAGGACACCAACTTCCATGTCATCTCTCTTATGTTATTTGCTTTTTGACTAGTCTATTCCTTTAATTTTTGTTTAAGCATATTTTATCTATATCTATAGTACTTTATTTGTGATGGTGACAAAAAAAATTTGTTTTTACTTATGAGTTATTGTTGAATATTGAAAACCCGTGAATATTATTCCATTATTGACATCATATTTATAGTGTTACAAGGACATGAAAACCCTAGAAAACTCTAATGGACCCAAGCCCACATGTTGGACTTGGGCCTAATCCTATCATCTAACACTCCCCCGCAGTCCGAACGGCGAAATCGCGAAAGTTCGGACTGGAACAAAACAATAAATATTAAATAAAGATATAAAAAAAACTTTTTTTTCTTTCATTTGTTGCACCGAATAGGCTGATTTCGCTGATATCTTTGCGTCATGTTTTTGGGATGGGTTTTGTTGCATTGTTCGTTTAAGATAGCCGAAAGTTATATATGTGTGATTTGCGTTTATAGAATTTCTGTTATAATAATAATAATAATATAGATATGGATAGTCAATTTTGGTGTATACATATAGTCAATTTTGGTACACAAAGTATGTATTTTTATATTGAGATTTTAAGCTATAAATACTCATGAATGCAAGCATTAAACTTGCACCATTTCTCACACTTACAAAGTGTTTCTTTCTTTCTCTCCATTATCATCTTTGTTCTTACACTTCATTATTAGTATTCTAAATCAAGAATCAAATCACTAAAGGTAGTTATAAGCCTACTGAATTATAACATCAAGAATCAAACCACTAAAGGTAGTTATAAGCCTACTGAATTATAACACGTTATCAGCACGATAATCTTAATACTAAATATGGTTGGCTCTGCCACCAAAATGATATATGGTCGGTTATACCACCAAAATGATATATGGTCGGTTATACCACCAAAATGATATATGGTCGGTTATACCACCAGAATGATATAGGTCGGTTATACCACCTGAAAAATATATGGTCGACACTGTCGCCAAATTTTCATTTATGTTTACTAATATTTATATTTTTGTTATATAACATTTATTTATGATTGCTTACACATGGTCGACACTGTCACCTACTTATCATTTATGTTATATTAAATTTATGTTTAATGTTTATATACTTATGAATATAAATTGACTCTAATTTATCATGATGTTTGTTTTAATTTTTGATAATAGAAAATGTCGAATCTGGAAAAGCTTAAATTTACTCCTTTAGAATCAACTGGAAACAACTACATGCCATGGGTTATAAAAGTAAAAATGCATCTTAAATCAATGGGCATTCTTGAAACCATAAATGAAAACAACACTTGTTCTGAAAAAGAACAAGCTACGGCATGTTGCTTTATTCATCAACATATTGATGAATGCTTACAAAATAATTATGTGACTGTAGAAGATCCCCATGTTTTATGGGAAGGTCTCAAAAGCAGATTCAATAATCAAAGAGAAATTTTACTTCCAGCTGCAATGGAACAATGGAGAACATTAAGGTTCCAAGACTTTAAGAAAGTAAATGAATACAGCTCAGCTCTGTATAATACATGTTCACAACTTAAATTCTGTGGACATGAAATTAGTGATGCAGACATGATGGAGAAAACTTTCTCCACAATGAATGCTGCAAACATCACAGTGCAAAGAAATTTGAGAATGCTAAAGTTCAAAACATATCCTGAACTTAATTCATATCTCTTAGTTGCAGAGCAAAATGATGAGTTATTAATGAAAAATCAGCAATCCCGTCCTACTGGTACACTTACAATCCCTGAAGCAAATACTGCAAATAATTATAAACAGGGACAAGGACGCGGGCAAGGTCGTGGTTATAATAACCATCACCATCATCATGCCAAAAGCCATAACTATGGTAGAAACCATCCTTATGGTAATGGTAATGGGCGTGGACGTGGTCGTGGTCGTGGCCGTGGTGGTCAAAGAAATAGTAATCCACGAAAATATAAATATCAACCACAAAACAAGCCCATTAAACAAGATGTTGAAGAAAATTCTTCTAAAAATTCTGAAGAATCTTGCTACAGATGTGGTAGAATGGGCCACTGGACTAATACTTGCCGAACATCTAAACATCTTGTTAAGATGTATCAGGATTCGCTGAAAGGTAAAGAAAAGGAAGTAAATTTTGTGGATAATATTGATCCAACAGTCACTGAGAAACCATCTGATTTATATGAAGATTTCTTGAATGTTTAAGTTGTGTGTCTTTTGAAAAATAAACGATTTAATATCGTCTGTCTTTGTCATTATGTTTGCTAAATGTTTCAGTACTATCTATTTGCGTTTAAAATATTGTGTAATATTAATGTACTCACTATTTATTTCTTATATATGAAGTTCAATATGAATTTTGATGGAATACAACATCAATCAAGTGGTGGAGATCTCTGTATAGCAGACAGTGGAACTACACACACTATACTTAAATCCGAGAAATATTTTATTGATCTAAAACCAACGGAAGGAACTATACATACAATATCAGGACCTGCTAACTTGATAAAAGGGATAGGAAAGGCAAATTTCATACTACCAAATGGTACAAAATTTTTAATAAATGATGCCTTATTTTCTCCCAAGTCAAGCAGAAATTTATTGAGTTTCTCCGACATATACCTTAACGGGTATGATTATCAGTCAGTGACAACAGAAAATGAGAAATATTTAAGTATCACTGACAAGAGTCATGTGGTTGAAAAACTGCCAAGACTTAGTTCTGGATTACATTATACACATATAAATGTACCAGAAATACATATGGTAGTTAACGAAAAATATATTGATCCTGGTGTATTCAGTTTATGGCATAACAGATTAGGCCATCCAGGATCAACAATGATGAAAAGGATTATTGAATGTACTCATGGACATCCACTAAAGGATAGAAAAATCCATCATGATACAATGGTTCCATGTACATCTTGCTCTCTTGGAAAATTGATAACTAGACCCTCACCACTTAAGGTTGAGAAAGAATCACCAATGTTTCTTGAAAGAATTCAAGGTGATATATGTGGACCAATTCATCCACCATGTGGACCATTTAGATATTTCATGGTTCTAATAGACGCATCTAGCAGATGGTCTCATGTTTGTCTGTTATCAAGCCGTAATGTGGCATTTGCAAAATTTCTTGCCCAAATTATTAAATTGAGAGCTCATTTTCCTGATTACACCATTAAAAGGGTGAGACTTGATAATGCTGGTGAATTTACATCTCAAGCATTTAATGACTATTGCATGTCTATAGGAATTGTTGTTGAACATTCTGTTGCTCATGTGCATACACAAAATGGTTTAGCCGAGTCATTGATTAAACGTTTACAGTTAATCGCTAGACCATTGATAATGAGAACAAAACTCCCTGTATCTATATGGGGTCATGCAATTTTACATGCTGCTGCATTGATTCGCATCAGACCAAGTGCAAGTCATAAATATTCCCCCCTACAACTTGCTTTTGGTCAAGAGCCAAATATTTCCCATCTTAGAACATTTGGTTGTGCAGTGTATGTTCCAATTGCGACACCACAACGTACAAAAATGGGTCCTCAAAGGAGGTTGGGAATATATGTTGGATATGAAACATCTTCAATATTAAGGTATATTGAACCTATGACAGGTGACGTTTTTACAGCACGTTTTGCTGATTGTCATTTTAATGAAACATTGTTCCCTAGATTAGGGGGAGAAATGAAAAATAAAGAAAATGATGTTTCATGGTGTGAACCTCAATTAAAGTATCTTGATCCTCGCACAAAAGAATGCGAGACAGAAGTTCAAAAGATAATGCATATACAAGAACTTGCAAATCAATTGCCTGATGCATTTACAGATACAAAAACGGTGACAAAATCATATATACCAGCAGTAAATACTCCAGCTCGAATTGAAATTCCAAAAGCTGGCAATAACGTCACTCATGAATCTTTGCCACGTCAGAAACGTGGAAGACCAATTGGTTCAAAGGATAAACATCCTCGAAAAAGAAAATCAGCTGATAATGAAGTAAAAGAAAGTGTTCAAGAAGAACCACAAATCAGTACTCCTACTGCAGAGGAGATTGATGATGTCAATACAGAAATTGCAATCAATTATGCATATTCAAAAATATTATGGAACCGAAATGAAATGAAAAATCTTGATGAGAAATTTTCATTTAATGTTGCATATGACATCATGAATAATGATGATGATCCAGAACCAACATCTATGGTTGAATGTCAAAATAGACATGATTGGGCTCAATGGAAAGAAGCAATACGAGCTGAATTAGAATCACTCAATAAAAGAAAAGTTTTCGGATCCATCATTCTCACTCCTAAAGATGTGAAACCTGTAGGATACAGATGGATTTTTGTCCGAAAAAGAAATGAGAAAAATGAAGTTACAAGGTATAAAGCTAGACTTGTAGCTCAAGGTTTTTCTCAAAGACCGGGAATTGATTATGAAGAAACTTATTCTCCTGTTATGGATGCAATTACTTTTAGGTACTTAATCAGTCTGGCAGTTTCTAAAAATTTAGAAATGCATCTCATGGATGTTGTGACTGCTTATCTATATGGATCACTTGATAGTGATATATATATGAAGATACCTGAAGGATTTAAGGTACCAGAAGCATCAAATGCAAAACCCAAAGAAATGTATTCGATTAAATTACAAAGATCTTTATATGGGTTAAAACAATCGGGACGTATGTGGTATAACCGATTAAGTGATTACTTGATAAGCAAAGGGTATACAAATAATCTTACTTGCCCTTGTGTTTTCATTAAGAAAACAACATCCGGATATGTGATCATAGCTGTTTATGTTGATGATCTTAACATCATAGGTACAAATAAAGAGATCCATGAAGCCATTCAACTTCTAAAGAAAGAATTTGAAATGAAAGATCTCGGAAAAACCAAGTATTGCCTTGGTTTACAAATTGAGCATATGCCTAATGGTTTACTTGTACATCAAACAACATATACTGAAAAGATTTTGAAACGTTTCAATATGAACAAGGCAAAACCATTAAGTACTCCTATGGTTGTTAGATCACTCAATGTTGAAGCTGATCCATTTCGTCCATGTGAAGATCAAGAAGACATTCTTGGACCAGAAGTACCATATCTTAGTGCAATTGGAGCTCTTATGTATCTTACAAATTGTACAAGACCTGACATTTCTTTTGCAGTTAATTTGTTGGCAAGGTTCAGCTCTGCTCCTACCAAAAGACACTGGAATGGGATCAAACACATATTTCGATACCTTCGAGGAACTACTGATTTAGGATTATTTTATTCTAACGAATCAAAACAAGATTTGGTTGGTTATGCAGATGCAGGTTATTTATCTGATCCACATAAAGCTAAATCTCAAACTGGATATGTATTCCTAAATGGAGGTACTGCAATATCATGGCGTTCTAAAAAACAAACACTTGTTGCTACATCGTCAAATCATGCCGAAGTGATTGCATTACATGAAGCTACTCGAGAATGTTTTTGGTTGAGATCAATGACACAACTCATTACTGATTCTTGTGGACTAGAACGCGATAAAAGTCCAACAACTATCTATGAAGATAATGCAGCTTGCATAGCACAGATGAAAGAAGGGTATATCAAAAGTGACCGAACAAAACACATACCACCTAGATTCTTCTCATACACTCAAAATCTCATTAAGGACAACCAGATTGAAATGAGATATGTGCAATCTAGCAAAAACTCTGCTGATCTTTTCACGAAAGCACTTCCAACTGCTATTTTCAGAACACACGTTCATAACATTGGCATGAGACATGTTCAAAAGATGTAACAGCTGAAGCGATGTCTACTTGAGGGGGAGTCAACTCCATGCTGCACTCTTTTTCCCTTAGCTAAAGTTTTTTCCCACTGGGTTTTCTTTAGCAAGGTTTTTAACGAGGCAGTAATTTATAGTTGATCTTCAACAAAATAAAATTGCTATCCAAGGGGGAGTGTTATAATAATAATAATAATATAGATATGGATAGTCAATTTTGGTGTATACATATAGTCAATTTTGGTACACAAAGTATGTATTTTTATATTGAGATTTTAAGCTATAAATACTCATGAATGCAAGCATTAAACTTGCACCATTTCTCACACTTACAAAGTGTTTCTTTCTTTCTCTCCATTATCATCTTTGTTCTTACACTTCATTATTAGTATTCTAAATCAAGAATCAAATCACTAAAGGTAGTTATAAGCCTACTGAATTATAACATCAAGAATCAAACCACTAAAGGTAGTTATAAGCCTACTGAATTATAACAATTTCTAAGAACTTATATGATAATCACAATTGGCGTTTGCATATATATATTTTATATACAGGAAAATGCAACGGGTTTACTCGTTTGTGTTAGATCGCCCACTCATATATCATCATTTTTTTTATTCTGTAAGCAGTTACAGATTGTATTCTATATGAAAACAATTCACTAAAACTAGATTATCATCTAACTATTTATAAATTAAGTATATGAGGTTTGGTAGCTGAACTAGATATATTACGGATTATATAGAAGGTAGAAGCTTACGGAGTATATAGAAGGTAGAGGGCTACCCGGCCACCAGGGAGGGCAAATAATCCGACCTCATACTCTGATGTACGCAGCCCAGCAGGATTACTCCCTGATTGTTTCCAACCCTTCCCTGGCCACCACTAAATATTCGCTCTATACGGGATTCGAACCTGAGACTTCTTACAAGGAACTCAGGCCCCAACCATTGGAGTATATGATTAATATATATTGTAATAATTGTTAACAAATTACTGCAGTAACTGTAATATATATAAACTTGGATTAGAATATCGTTCAACTCAATACCTTAAGTGATACAGAATTTTTTAAGAAATTTCACAAATAAAAAGTTACAAAAACTATCTTGCATTTGGTTTTCGTTAACTTAATTAGCTGAAATGAAATTGAAATAACATGAAAAGTAGCGGTTTGAAAATATCAATGCCAAATTAGTATACTTTATTCTAATTTAAGAACGGAATTATTTCTATGCAATTTTCTAACTTAATCCCTATGTTATTAAAAATAGAAAAACATACAAATATACATAAGGCGTGTCTATTTAATTTGCATAGTGTAATAGGAGTAACTTTCTTAATAATGATTTTTGTTTAGGTTGCCGGTTCAAAAAAATTGACACACTGGGCATTATAAAAAAATATATTATCTTTGTAATAACCTATTTTTTCATACCGTCACCGGGGGCAAAAAAAAAATTAAAACCGTGGCAATTTTTTGGGCAAAATATGGAGATTTTGGAGCAAAAAATGGAGATTTTGGAGCAAAAAATGGAGGTTTTTAAGCAAATTATGGAGGTTTTGAGGCAAAAGTTAAACATTTGTGGACAAAATTTGAAAGTTTTGAGGTAAAATTTGGAGATTTTTAAGCAAAATTTAAAGGTTTTGGGGCAAAATATGTAGGTTTTGAGGCAAAAAGAAAATCTGCTGGGGGCAAAGTCGAAAAATCCAAAAATTTTACACTGAAAATTGCAAATCCACTGGGGGCGGCTGCCCCCGCCTGTCCCCATTAAAAACCGCCCCTGTTTGTAAATATTACTGAAAACTAACATAGTGTTATGAAATCAAAAGTCAAGAATGGCTGTCGATGTCAATTTGAATAATAGTTACGCATGCATTTGAATAGTTACTTGCACAGTAAAATTTATAGTATAAATATAGGATCGAATGTAATCAGTTTTTGCACCATTCAATTCAATAAGATTTATTACTCTCTCCTTTCTCTTTAATATCAGTAGTCCATAGCCAAGAGTCGGATCACTAAAGGTAGTTATAAACTCTTAAATCATAACACATAGTAACTTAAAAATGTTTATCTAAGGTTGATGACAAATGTAAACAGAAGGGTCGGGTTGAAGGTTCTTTGGTACTCCGTATGATGTTCATTTTGATGAAATTGATGATGCTTTTTTTGAGAATGGTTATAGTTCAAAGTGTAAGTAAAGGAGAATTGAGGAGGTTTTGAATTCAATGACGTGTAACACATCGACTAGTGCAATTCTCGATAATTTGGCTAATGTTACTACTGGGAATAGTGCGGATCAGAAGTATTGTATTTGCGCGGATATGAAGTGTAAAGTCTTTTGTAGGGTTGGCGTGTTCATGCTAGCAAATTTCGTAACAACGAGATGAAGAATGTCGGGTCTAAAGGTGGATTAAAGATGAAAGGTAAGTTAAAGAAAAAGTTCGACAAAGATAGTCCTTTTGTTTGCAGGATGCAGTGACGATGATGAAGTGGGTCTAGCGATTCAAATAAAGTCCAAAGACACGCAAAATGATGGGATAGTGAAGTGTAAGTATATAGGTGTGGCGTCGGGATGTGGAGGTCTTTTCAACGAATTTAGGAACGGTGGTTTGAACTCTCAAGTCGTGGGAAGTTCCATTGGTGATGAAATCGGAATCGAGTCGACCTTTACTTTCAAAGGCTCAAAGCTAATGTGGATGGTGGAGTTAACAACGAGTCAGCGACAATGGTGTTTGATTGGTTTTGTTTTTGAAGTGTTTAGATGGTCGGTTATTTTGTGTACGGTTCGATCTCTTTTTATGTATGTCTTCTTGTTTGTTTAGGTTGTAGGCGATGCTCGATTTTAGTTAGCGCTAGGTCGATCAATTAATAACTAATATAATAATAATAATAATAATAATAATAATAATAATAATAATAATAATAATAATAATAATAAAGGTAAGCTATAAAATATATACAAACCAAAAATAAATATTTACATCTATAATCTATTCTGTAGTAACTTTAATGCAACAAAGCCTGTCAAACCTAGACGAGCAACATATGCTAACCAATACGGAGTACAACTTAAATAGACATCATCGACATTCCTCACCCAAAAACAAAAACTCAACATCTGTTATAATTCAGTAGGCTTATAACTACCTTTAATGGTTATAAGAACAAAGAGAGAAAAGAGAGAAGAAGGAGAGAAGAAATATTGATATTGATATTTCAAGAGATATGGTACACCTTAAATGGTTACCATACATGTCTATTTATAGTATAAAATATTACTATGCAAGAAATATAATAATAATAAAATTAACATCCAATCTAGATATTTTATAACACAATCTAGATATTTTATAACACTCCCCCTTGGATGACAATTTTATTAGAGAATAACTATTACTGCCTCGTTAAAAACCTTGCTAAAGAAAACCCATTGGAATAAAACTTTAGCTAAGGGAAAAAGAGTGCAGCATAGAGTTGACTCCCCCTCAAATAGGCAACGCCTGAGTTGTTACATCTTCTGAACATGTCTCATGCCAATATTATGAACGTGTGTTCTGAAAATAGCAGTTGGCAGTGCTTTGGTATAAAGATCAGCAGAGTTGTTGATTGAACGTATTTCATTTTAATCTGGTTGTCTTTTACGAGATCTTGAGTATATGAGAAGAATCTGAGGTTTTCATCTGAAACTGTATCATCTAAATCTTTTATGTACAAGTTTAGCCCTTGTGATTTGTCTACAGTCTCCTTCATGGTTTGCTCAAACCCTTGTTTCAATTCCTATTCCTTTGTAGTCTTTTCTGAGCCTTACCAACATACCATTCTTTTCCATCAAACTTATGACCGTTAAGACCGTCTATGGCTTTGGCGCCTCGTCAGTATTTATATTTTGTTCAGTCACTTTTGATACTCTTCTTTCATTTGTATTATGCAAGCTGCATTATCTTCATATATAGTTGTTGGTGAAGATAGTTGTTAGTCTTTTATAGCGTTCTAGTCCACAATAATCAATAATGATTTGTGTCATTGATCTCAACCAAACACATTTTCGAGTAGTTTCATATAATGCAATCACTTCGTCATGATTTGATGATGTTGCAACAAGTGTTTGTTTTAAGAACGCCATGATTTTGTGGTACCTCCATTTAGGAATACATACTGAGTTTGAGATTTATCTTTATGAGGATTTAATGAATGACCTGCATATACATAATCAACCAAATCTTGTTTTGAAACGTTAGAATAAAATAATTTTAAATCAGCAGTTTCTCAAGGGTATCAAAATATGTGTTTGTCCCATTCCAATGTCTTTTTGTAAGGGCTGAGTTGAACCTTGTCAACAAATTAACTGCAAAAGAAATGTCAGGTCTTGTACAATTTGTAAGATACATAACAGTCCCAATTGCACTAATATATATGGAACTTCTGATCCGTTAATATCTTCATGATCTTCACGGGGATGAAATGGATCAGTGTCAATGTTGAGTGATCTAACAACCAATTGGTTTTATCTTTAAAAAAATGTTTTTAAAATCTTTTCAGTATAAGTTGTTTGATGTACAAGTAGACCATTAGGCATATGCTCAATTTGCAATCCAAGGTAATACTTGGTTTTTTCAAGATTTTTTATTTCAAAATAATTCTTTAGAAGTTGAATAATTTCATAGATTTCTTTATTTGTACCTATGATATTAAGATCATCAACATAAACAGCTATGATCACATATCCGGACATTGTTTTTATAAAACATACGTGCAAAATAAGTTTATATGTATACCCCCTTTTTTTTTATCAAGTAGTCATTTAATCGGTTATACCACATACGTCCCGTTTGTATAAACCCATTTAGAAATCTTTGTGATTTAATGCAATATATTCCCTTGGGTTTTACATTAGATGCTTATGATACCTTAACCCTTTAGGTATATTCATATATATCACTATTAAGTGATCCATACAGATAAGTAGTAACAACATTCATGAAATGCATTTAAATAACTACCAGGTTGATTAAGTATCTAATAAGTAATTGTATCCATTACAGGAGGATAAGTTTTTCTCCTAATTCATTTCTGATCTTTGTGGGAAATATTGAGTTACAAGTCTAGTTTTGCCTTGTAATTTCATTTGCACATTTCTTTTCGGATAAAAATTCATTTGTATCCCATACGTTTCACATCTTTAAAAGTGATAACGCTTGATCCGAAAACTTTTCTTTTATCGAGCGATTCTAATTCAGCTCGTATTGCTCCTTTCCATTGAGCTCAATCATGTCCATTTTGTATATTCAATGACAGATTTTAGTTCCAGATCATCATCTTTATTCATGATGTCATTGTAACATTATATGAAAATATCTCATAGAAATTTTAATTTCATTTCGGTTCCATAATATTGCATAATTTATCGCAATTTTAGTATTTACATTTATCAATATCCTCTGCAGAAGGAATATTGATTTGTGGTTCTTCTTGAACACTTTCTCTTACCTCATTATCAGCTGATTTTCTTTTTTGAGGATTTTTATCTTCGAAACCAATTGATCTTCCACGTTTGATGCGTGGCAAAGACTCAACAGTGACATTATTGCCAGCTTTTGGTATTTCAGTTCGAGCTGGAGCATTTATCGCTGGTATATATGATTTAGTCACTTTTTTTATATTTGTAAATGCATAAAGTAATTAATTTGCAAGTTCTTGCATATGCATTATTTTTGAACTTTCGTTTCACATTCTTTTGTGTGAGTTCAATATACCTTAATTGATGTTCACATCATGAAGCATCATTTTATTTTTTATTTTTATATCTCCCCCTAATCTAGGGAACAATGTTTTATTAAAATGACAATCAGCAAAACGTGCTGTAAAAACATCACCCATCATGGGTTCAGTATATCTTATGATTGAAGATGTTTTATATCCAAAATATATTACCATCTTTCTTTGAAAAACCATTTTATTGTGTTGTGGTGATACAATTGGAACATACACTGCACAACCAATGTTCTAAGGTGGAAAATATTTGACTTTTGGCCAAAATCAAGTAGTAAGTGAAAATATTTATGACTTCCACATGGTATAATGCGAATTAATGTCGCAGCATGTAAATTTACATGTCCACGTATAAATATTGAGAGTTTTGTACTCATTATCAATTGTCTAGTTATTAGCTGCAAGTGTTTATCTATTGATTCAGCTAAACCAATTTAGTGTATGCACATGAGCAACTGGATGTTCAACAACAATCCCTATAGATATATAATGATCATTAAATGCTTGAGATGTTAACTCACCAGCATTATCAAGTCTCATCCTTTTAATGGTGTAATTAGAATAATGTGTTCTCAATTTAATAATTTGTGCAAGAAACTTTGCAAATGCCATATTATGACTTGATAACATACAAATATGAGACCATCCGCTAGATGCGTCTATTAGAACCATGAAATATCAAAATGGTTCACATGATGGATGAATTGGTTTATATATCTTACCTTGAATTCTTTCAAGAAACATTTGTGATTCTTTTTCACAATATACTTTTCATTAATCACCATATGTGCTTTCCATTAATCACCATATGTTTTTTTTTTTTTTTTTAGAAATCACCATATGCGCTATTCATCATATGCGCTGCGTTTTTCATCATATTCGCTTTTAATCATATGCGCTTATCATATGCGTTGCATTTTTCATCATATTCGCTTTTTATCATATGCGCTGCGCTTTTCATCATATGCGCTTTTTATCATATGCGCTTATCATATGCGCTGCGCTTTTCATCATATGCGCTTTTCATCATATGCGCATCGTTTTTCATCATATGCGCTTTTTATGTGAATAGTAAATTAATTAATTTCGTTTTACTATTCATATGAATTAATTTCGATTTACTATTTTGTTAATTGAGTAATATATATACATCATATACTTGTGACTCCGAAGGCTCAAATGAATTTGATCATATAGTTATATGTTGTACCTTGCACATTAATTTTCAGTAGAAGCTTTAGATGCATTTTTTTTTTTTGATGAACTATTTGTTTCATATCTATCTTAGGCAATTATTGTGAACATTTGGTCTCTATAAGAGCATTTATTTTTTTAAACTTTTAGTTGATTTGTACTTGTCACAATTAGGGATAGCACCCGCGGGTCGTGGATGTGGATTCATTGGATCCATCACCCGAGCCCGCGGATTTTTTTAAGAAACATCCAATTGAACCCTTGTTCGTTGAAACAATTTGACTATTTTTTTTAACTCCCCATTATTAAACGAGCCATTTTGATGCACACCCTTAAAAAAAATAATTTGTTTTGTAAGTTTTATTATTCAACCTCCTTTTTTCAACGGTCACGTTTTTAACACACGACTTTCAAATATTTAAACTATTTATATATAAACACCTTCAACTACCCAAGCTTAGATAGTAGAAGACGGGTCGAACAGATCGAATGTCGCACACACAGTTATTTTAGTAACCATGATGATTAACCTATGGCCGACTGTCAAA
The DNA here is from genome assembly GCF_046630445.1 of Rutidosis leptorrhynchoides. Lineage (NCBI taxonomy): Eukaryota > Viridiplantae > Streptophyta > Magnoliopsida > Asterales > Asteraceae > Rutidosis > Rutidosis leptorrhynchoides. Next base: position 337,827,914 of record NC_092342.1, on the reverse strand, counting down.
GTCCCCCAAAGTGTATTTCTATTGCATATTGCATAAAACATTTAATCCAAAAAGATATATCATATCAAATAGTATAACCTTAGTTACCATTTTTGACGGACTGATTAATGATAGAGAACTTGTCCATTTTGACCCACCACTACAATTGGTTACTTACAAGATGAAAATGTACCAGGTTTCTGAAAGGAATATACTTTACTTCCCCCTTTCTGTAAAACTCATTTAAACACTTTCTTTGTTTTAAAAAAAAACTTCCATTTTTTTTACGTTACCCGTAAATTATAAATATATATAAAAAAATTTTGTTTAAAAAAAAACTTTCTAGTTTTTAAAAGGTCACATGACCAATTTTTTAATTCTTTCACAACATCCAATATCGTAATCGTGACCTTTCACCAAAGCAAGAGATATTCTTGATAAACTAAACACTGACTCGTGTTTGGAATTGTCGGCCACAAAAAAAAATTCATTTGATGAAATTATATTTTTTTAATTATAGAAGGAGACCACTTCATTTTCAATACTTCATTTTTGACAAAAAGGTACTCCATTTTACCATTCTTTTTTTATTTTAACTTTTAAGATTTACTTTTAATAAAAATACAAACTACTTTTTGTATTTATGACAGCATCATTAGCAACATAATCTTCTGATGGCATTGTGCTGCTTTGAAAACCATTATTTACTTTACTTTTCATTTTGGGTTGTTTGAGTGGTACGGATCGGTTAACACATACCAAGCCGTTCGATAAGAAACTCTTATGTGACTGTTAGCCCACAGGTTTCAATTCCCCACTCATTTCTCATAAGATGTTGAACAGTTGTTAGTTTGAGGGTAGGTCAGTTTTTTAACACTTGGAAGTAATACAAAACTAGCAAGAGAATAGACTCCTAAAATTAATACCACAAAGTTGCAGTTTAAGAAAAGTAGGTTGAACTAGTGATTTAATTTTATTTTTTTTTCTCGAATCACTATTCATAAATTGTCACAGACCATTATATCTTACACGAAACAAGCTGTAAAATAAATAATGATTAATTGCATAAGTAATCATAAATGTTAGATAACATATAAAAACCCCATCGTATTCGTATTGATCGGAATTAATCTCGACCCATGGTACCGTGTTGTCAAATGACGTGTTGCGTACATAAAGTACCGTGTTGTCAAATGACGTGTTGCGTACAATCATGAGGTCTTATTAACATAAATATAAATGTTAGTGAAGTTAATAAGAGTTAGATTACAGAAAATATAATTCAGGTGGTATAACCGACCATATATAACTTAAATAACATAAATATAAATGTTAGTGAAGTTAATAAGAGTTAGATTACAGAAAATATAATTCAGGTGGTATAACCGACCATATATAACTTAAATAACATAAATATAAATGTTAGTGAAGTTAATAAAAGTTAGTAAACATAAATGATAGTTAGGTGACAGTGTCGACCATAGATAATTTAGGTGGCAGAGCCAACCATATAATAAGAACAACACAAATTCACTAAGAACTTAATAAAAATTAGTAGTTCAAAATGTTAGTAGTCCAAAGTTTGATATATTCGAGTCTGAAAATTATTAATAATTTCATACCTTGATCAGTGACTCGTGATCGTTTGAGATATCCTTTGATTACACTAAGCTCTTCGTGCTGATAACGTGTTATAATTCAGTAGGCTTATAACTACCTTTAATGGTTATAAGAACAAAGAGAGAAAAGAGAGAAGAAGGAGAGAAGAAATATTGATATTGATATTTCAAGAGATATGGTACACCTTAAATGGTTAACATACATGTCTATTTATAGTATAAAATATTACTATGCAAGAAATATAATAATAATAAAATTAACATCCAATCTAGATATTTTATAACACAATCTAGATATTTTATAACAACATCAACATTTTATATATATATAAAAAAAAAAAAAAATTTGATTTTTTCAAAGCTCTTGAGTGAAATCAATCAAACCCAGATAAAAAAAATTGTATCTTTCATCTGGGGTTTCAATTAATTGGGGATAAATTAATGATCTTGATGAGGTGGGTTTTTATTATTGCTCAACAATGGGAAATGTAACCTCAAATGTTGCTGCAAAGTTTGCATTTTTTCCACCTGACCCACGAACATATGATGTTTTTAAAGATGAAGATGATCCAACAACAGGTGAATCAAGGTTTGTTTTTACAGGAATAACAGCTGATAAAAAAGTTGATGTTCATCTACTTGATACAAAAGGCGGGAACAAAATTGTTGCTACATTCTGGAAACATCCTTTTGGGAAGTTGACTATTTTGTATTCTCATGGTAACGCTGCTGATTTGGGTCAGATGAAAGAACTGTTTATTGAGCTTAGAGCTCATCTCAGAGTCAATATTATGAGGTACGATTATTATTATTATTATTTGTTTGTAATCAATTTTATTGCTTTATTGTTTATGGATGTAAGATGTTTAATTTGTGTTCATATGTGTTTGATTCTTGTTTTTAGGGTTTGTAATAAAATAGGTGTATAAAGTATTGGGGGTTTTAGTTAGGTAACATAATTTCCGTTTTAGGGTTTATGGTTTTTAAAGTTTGGTTTTGATTCTGTTCATTATGTGTTTGTTACTTGGTTTTGGGGATCCTAAATAAATCGATATTTCAACGTATATAAATATAAAAATTAATTTCATGTGAAACTTTTGTGGGTTATGGCTGTTGTGCATTTGGTTTTTTTCTTGAACGGCGATATCAGCATCACCCCGGAGGGGACTTAACCACCTTCGCGATCATATGCCGCCCACACACGGTATGAGGAAACCCAATTCGCGACGATGTTGTCGATACCATCAAAGGTGGTTGTGTATTTATGATGTGTTATAAACATATAATCCTTAGTTTGTTTTATTGACTTTTGTCTCTGAGTATTTTGGGGATGTTTGTATGTGTGTTTTGCAAGTGGTTTATGGTGCTCATTGTTCGAATTATTTAGAAGTCAAAAAGTCGGTTTTGAGTAACGATTTTTGTACTAGTTGCGAAAAAACAACAGATAATCACTTCAAAATGAACAATCAGCATAAAGGTCACCTTCAACCTGATTACATGATGATCTAAATATCCCCTTGATTAAACTAGTGATTGTATTATCAAAAGAGAATGTAGTATTAAAGTTAATAAAGCTGTGTGTCATATATATTAAGCACATGAGTGTTTGCAACGTTTCCTTTTTGGAACAAGAGTTCAAAGTTCAGTTAATAATTGCACTCACCTAAATGATCACAAGAAGTTATAATTCAATTTGTTTTATTAGATTTTGTTACCTTATGAACCATTAAATCCTTAATAATAATAATAAACATGACAAAATTTTTGCTGTACTAGAACTTTGGTAACTTAGCTCACACTATTGAAGTATTGATAGTATTTGCCTTTTTGGTACTATGAGTTGTTGTGACAAACCATTTCTCTGCAGTTATAACTAAACCTAGATGTTTGGTGAACACTGAACTATGTTGGTGGGGTAGTGGTGGTGAAGGGTTGCTTAGCCAGAATTGGTATCGCATTAGATCCCAAATTTGTACGAGGGTAATTGTGTCATTTTTCAATTCCTTTATTTAAGCAAGTTCAATGTTTTTTAACAAGTGATTGGCACACCTACACGAGGTTCATGCCTAATACGCTTGGTCCCATAGTTGAGCGATGAATGTGTTCTACTTTGAATTATGGGAGTATTATTTGTGCTAGATGCTTGATTAGAACATTCATTATATTTTTGGCTAATAGTAGAACCTTCGATATTAAGATTTTCTTTTATGAATCTGTTTCCAGGGGCGGTACTTAGGCTATGCCGGAAAGGGTGCCCGCCCCGTCCGTCTTTAAAAAAAATTACACTAGATTTTTTTTATATATAAAAAGTAAGGTTTTTTTAGTATTTACCCCCTGTCTGTAGTCGGGTTCAAGTTCTGCCCCGTCTAGCTTTAAAAAAAAATAAAAATTTTACACTAATTTTTTTTTTATATTTAAAAAGTAAGTTTTTTTTTTTTTTTTTTTTTTTTTTAATGTTTACCTCCTTTCACTCTGTAGTCGGGTTCAAGTTCCGATGTCTGTTTCTTTATCCATGATCATTGCTAAAATGAACACATCCGTTGTTCCAAATAAGACAAACTGACTTTTTGAGGGAAAAATAATCAAATAGTTAATCTGTAAGTTTTATAGAATATTTTGACAATAAACTCTTAAACAATAGTGAAATAACGTAGAATGGTGCCAATTGCTATACAATTTGTCGCATATTGACTATTTCTAAATTTATGTTGACCTACAAGGTCAAAGTGTATTTCTTTTCATAATTTAACAATCATTTGCAAAATTATTCACACTGTTTATGTATCTTTGCATTGCAGTTATGACTATTCGGGATATGGCGCCTCAACTGGCAAGGTAAGCGAAAACACTAGGCATTGCTTATTTTGCTTTGTAGACTACATGATACTATAAGAGATGCCAATATGAAGGGATTTTCGATGTTTGACCAATGGTCAAACACTCAAACCAAACTACTAACCATTTGTTGTTTTCTATCTTATTAGCCATCTGAATTCAACACATACTATGATATTGAGGCCGTCTACAATTGTTTGAAAAACAATTATGGAATTAAGCAAGAAGACATGGTCTTATATGGACAATCCGTTGGCAGCGGGCCCACTTTACACTTGGCTTCTAGATTACAACGATTGAGAGGTGTTGTTTTACATAGTGCTATTCTTTCAGGAATACGTGTTCTGTATCCGACTGTCAAAATGACCTTCTGGTTCGACATTTTCAAAGTGAGTAACAAGTTTCCGTTCAACTAGTTGTTTGTGAATTCACTCGGCTTCATTTTAATTATCTTTCTTTTACTCTCGGTGCAGAATATAGACAAAATACAGAAAGTCAACTGTCCAATTCTGGTTATTCATGTAAGTAAGATTTGACTACACGTATATTTAGTTATGTCTCTTCACTCATGCTAGCAAAAATAATAGGAAACAAAACGCTCCTTCAAATTGGAATGACCAAACGTACCCTTGATCATCTAACCAACTTGTGGATGTTTGGATGTGCGTTTTGGAAGTGATTACATGTTTTCAAAAATAAGTGGTGTGTGTTTTGATATGCGTTTGGTTACAAGTGTGTTTGGATGTGCGTTTTGATACCTTTTCCGTCTTGAAAGTGATTACAAGTTGTAAAAGATAGTAATTATATTTAGTGTTAAGTAAATTTTTGAAAAATCTATCCCAAGTTAGCCTAGTGGTTTGGGTGTTCAGGTTCAGTATATAGCAAAAGGTCGAAAACAATCACGGGATAACCCGGTTAGCTGATTAGGCTACATACATCTGAGTAAAAATACTTACCCACCCTCGAGCCTCCTTTGCGCAGCCTTTATATAGAAGCCGGCTGGGTTGACCCGAAGGCCGAATTCTATGGTAGAGAATGTTATAATTATTGGGCATTTGGGCCATTTTACACTTTTTTGAGTATTGCAAAAGAAAGGGCCTGCTGGTAGAGCTGGGTTAACCGTTTACCCGTATAACGTTTTGATAATTAATTATACTCCGCCTAACTTGAAACTAAACTCTTCACCATAAATAATGAGATTTTCTGAAGCGGAATCTGAGTCTGTTTATCCAAACATATCAAACCGATTGATTTTAAGAATTCTTTAGTGAAGGTGGATTATGGGAACTTAATCGTTGATCTATAAATAATAGGGTACAAATGATGAAATTGTTGATTTTTCGCATGGGAGGCGATTATGGGAACTCGCAAAAGACAAATATGATCCATTGTGGGTCCAAGGTGGTGGTCATTCTAACCTCGAAAGTTTCCCGGAGTACATAAAACACTTGCGCAAGTTTATAAAAGCAATGGAGAAGCTCTCATCCAAACAGAACAAGCAACGAATTTCTTCAGTCCCGAATATTAACGAAGAAGCCAAACATAATCGATGCTTGACATTTCGTATAAAGTGATTACCTTTTTCTCGTTTGTATTTGCAGATAAAGAAATATCGACGACTAGAATCAAAAATCATGGCTGTTTTAATCTGTTGTTAGAAGAATTATTCATGTATGTTTTGTTGTTTACGCTTGTGTATTTGATCCGCATGAATGTAAGTAATTTTTATGCAGATGTTTAGAAGTATTTGTTATTCATTTAAAACACAATATTTTTGTAAAGATGGTCTGGAACAAATCAAGAATGTGATTTTAATTTGTTTTTTTGGTTGGGTTTTATTTGGTCACTAGGCTGCTTCTTAAACCAAAATGACATCATAGCTGCATCATGAAGTTTATGGTACAATTATTGATTCATTAGGTACAACCGTACATGTTTCAGTCTTTCAGATGCAACACATGACCCATAAAGCCATGACCCAAATGGGTCGTAGTTGATTCGCTATAAAAACTTCAAGTTCGACTTGACTAGATAGCTCGACCCATGTTTGTAAAGATAACTAGTCTATCAGACTCCAACTAACATGTTACATACTTACATAGCTGATAACTCATGATATACCCATCTTATCACCTGTCTTTTTCGCCGTCCACCTAAATCAATGCCGGGATCGATGGACGATCCGACACCGGGCCGGCGTCGATTACATCGTCGGTTTACAGGGTCGAGTGATCGACGTTGGATTTTGTGACTGTTTGAGCGTTTGTGTTTGAATTTATATCCATTGGAATCCATCTCTAATGCTTTCTTTTTTTCTTCTTGTTAATTTTGTTATTTTAAATCCTTTTCTTTTTCTACTTTTTTTTTTTTCTTTTTTTTTTTTCTTTTTTTTTTCCAAGTTGGAAGTTACGCTAGATGAAGAAGAAGAAAATTATGTTTTGTAAAATGGGCCTATTTTGATTTACATTTAGGCTAACCAATTTTATTTGGGTTAAACAATTTTTTAATTGTATGTTTTTATTATAAATCATTTACACAATTAATTATTAATGAAAAGTTTTTAAACATATATTAGTGAAAAGTTTTTTCTTTTTCACAATTAATAAAAAAATACTCGTAATAATTAAGAATAAAAAGGTATTAAAAATTAAAATAAAAAAATAAAATATGAAAATGGACACCGAAATGGACAATGTCGACACCTCGAATCATGTCACTGAAAGTCAATTTCGATGTCATTTTTTTACCTTGAATTCTTGAAATGTACAGTGAAAAATGAACACGAACACCTTATTCTCTTTTACTCTAATACAAAATACTCCATAATATAATAATGTTATTGGTACTTCCTCAATAGCAAGACTAATAATATACGGAGTAACTATTAAAATTTTAAAAAAATAAAAAAATAAAAAAAAGAAAAAAAGAAAAAAAAAGTAATACAATCACTCTAAACAGCATGTGCTAAAAGGATTTTGAAGTATATAATTGACATTGGCAATGGCAACTGGTAAGTCAAAATAATAATACACCAATTAAATATTTGACATTATTTATAAACTAGTTAAAGAATAAAGATTCCTGATGCATGACCTGGACCTTTTGTACCACTTGTGTGTCTTAAAATACTCAAAACTCTTGTGGCCACCCCTTACCCCCAGTCACTCATAAGTCATAAGTACACAATCAAATATATACTCCGTATGATTCTATTTCATCTTCATCCAACTTTACATATAGGGTGATGATATATACACAATCAATTTTTACAAATACACAACCAAACATGCATTACAGTGTTGTACAGTACAACACTGTAAAACATGTTTGGTTGTGTATTTGTAAAATTTGGTTGTGTATATATCAGTACCCTTACATATATCATAGACATCTGTAACTAGATTAAGTAGAATAAAATAAAATCACATATGATTAGCTATATTACAAGTACTATACACCATTGTCCATACACATTATGAAGGAAAATCGTGTGTACTTTTATATCAGATTAACGCAGCGGATAGTTAAAATAATAATCAATTATTATTTTATAAATCATTTACAAAATTAAATATTTATATATTTAAATTTAATAAAACATGCACATGATTAACGATCCCAAAAATCCAGTTACACCACTAATAATTGTCAAAATATGTAATTCACAAAGTGAGTAAATGATATACCTTTCTTGAAGAAACTAATTGAATGAGAGAAACCTACGATCAAAAATATGACCGTATCTTAGGATAGTCCACACTACACTTCAAACAACCGTCAATGGATGCTAGTCCAAACTCAAGTAACGTATTAATATAATCAGATTATATTAATCAACTATATATATTAATACTTCATAACAAGAACTTGTTGCCAAATATAATCGAATTAAAGCTTTGAGATGTTATATGAATTCGTGCAGTAGTAGTAAAAGATAATAGCAATAATGTGTGTGTTTTATATTGGTTTTCTTTCAACTGCTCCTTTCAACTTTTTTTTCAACTGCTTCTTTCTTTGAAAATATATCCAATATATATATATATATATATATATATATATATATATATATATATATATATATATATATATATATATATATATATATATATATTATAATATTGGATCAAGTTGATTTAATTTAACACGTTTTGGCATGTTATAAATATTAAATTAATTAATTAATTCATATCAATCAATTTTTTTGATTTGGTTTTAAAAAGTCGTTTTTCTCATATACTTTAGGGGTATGTTATGTAACTTATAATTAATAATTTCTATCATGTCGCTTTCATGTGAATAGCAAATTAATTAATTTCGTTTCATTTACTATTCATATGAATAATAAATGAATTAATTTTGATTTACTATTTTGTTACTTGAGTAATATATATACATCTTATATATATTTTATTTGACGTCTCGGTGTATATGTGTGTGACCCCGAAGGCTCAAATGAAGTTGGCCATATAGTTATATGTTGTACCTTGCACATTAATCCTACAGACTCCCACTTGTGCATGACACAACACCAAGTAACTATACAAACAATGGTAAGTGTCTAGCAACAAGTCATTGTCCCCAAATTCATGTGAGGGTAGTTTCTCGAAACTGTTTATGGTAAGTTTTAAATGTCATTCGTCCTTTTGTTTCAGATACTTTAGTTAAACTTGAGATATGGGTCATCGGCCATTCTCATTTGTTTAACAATTTTGTTTCTCGATCTTAGAACTGAATTAGATCACTAAATTAATTAAGTATCATCTTAATTACATCTGGGTGCGGCCACACAAATATCTTATTCATTCATCGAGGAGCTCAAAAAGTATCTAACTCCAAACATTTTAGAGGAACAAATCCTATATTGCATACACGTGTCTATTACGAGCTTTACATTATACCCAATAATGGCCTTTATAACAGCCTTATTCAGGAGAGCGTTTAACCATATCAAAGTACAATGTTCCACACATTAAAACTGACGTGCATCTCAAGTCTAAGGACAAAAAGACATAATCACTAAAAGATTCACTACTGACAACGATCCATGTAGTGACATCTCGGATGGGTCATTCCAATATTCATCATCAATGAATACATACGAATTTTGGTCTCTACAAGTTAACTATTTATCATCAATAAATATAACCAAAACTTCATATTAATCTTAATTCATGTTATTCCTATAACATGATTGATTATGGAGATTTTAAGTAATCAACAATTACTCATGGATTAAACATGCTAATACAGAACACAGTGATATATATGAAAACTATCATATCATCAATATATCAATTCATTATGATAAAACTGTTTAATGTTCCAATAATATTCAAATACTAAATTACAAATTAAAAATATCAGCAGCATAACGAAGTCTAATACTACTAGCATGATCATCATGCTTGTTGTGTGTCATGGACTTCGTGAACGGGTCAGCCACATTATCATCTGTATAAACTTTAAGAATACTAATATCATTCCTCTCAACGACTTCTTGAATGTAGTCAAACTTTCGAAGAATGTGTCTGCTACCTTTACGTACACGTGATTCTTTCGCAAGTATAATAGCACTTGAATTATCACAATACATTTTCATAGGAGATTCAATGCTGGGAACTACTCCGAGTTCAGCAATAAACTTCCTAATCCAGACAGCTTCTTGAACAGCTTCTGAGGCAGCAATGTATTATGATTCCGTTGTAGACTGTGCAACTGTGCTCTGCTTTGAGCTTCTCCAATCAACTGTCTCGCCATTCATGACAAAGACATACGCTGACTGGGATCGAGAATCATCTCGATCAGTTTGGAAACTAGCATCTGTATAACCTCTAATACTCAACTCTTCTTCCAAACCACCGTAAACCAAGAACGTATCTTTAGTTCTCCGCAAATATTTAAGAATGCTCTTAACAGCAATCCAATGTTCTTCACCTGGATTCTGTTGATAACGACTCGTCAAACTCAAAGCTAACGAGACATCGGGTCTAGTACATAACATGGCATACATAATGGATCCTATAGCCGAAGCATACGGAACACATTTCATTCGTCTTATCTCATCAGGTGTGATAGGACTTTGAGACTTGCTCAAGGTTATGCCCTTTTGCATGGGCAATGCTCTGCGCTTGGATTTTTGCATGTTAAATCTTCGCAAGATTTTGTCAATGTATGTACTTTGACTCAAACCAATAAGCCTTTTGGATCTATTTCTATAGATCCTGATTCCAAGAATATACTTAGCTTCTCCAAGATCTTTCATGGCAAAATATTTTCCAAGCCAAGATTTGACATCTTGCAAAGTTGGAATGTCATTTTCAATAAGTAGTGTGTCATCAACATACAAGATCAAGAAGACAACTTTGCTCCCACTAGCTCTAATGTAAACACATGGCTCATCTTGGTTTTGAGAAAAACCAAACTCTTTAATTTTCTGATCAAACTTAAGATTCCAGCTCCTGGATGCTTGCTTTAATCCACAAATGGATTTTAGAAGCTTGCACACTTTAGTAGGATGCTTAAGATTCACGAACCCTTCCGGCTGAACCATATATACGTCCTCGCTTAGGTCGCCATTTAGGAAAGCGGTTTTGACATCCATTTGCCATATTTCATAATCATGAAAAGCAGCTATGGCAATAAGTATCCTAATTGATTTAATGCTCGCGACTGGTGAAAAAGTTTCCTCATAATCAATTCCTTGAGTTTGAGTATAACCTTTTGCCACCAACCGAGCCATAAAAGTATTTACATTACCGTCCATGTCAGCCTTCTTCTTGAAGACCCATTTACTGTCCACTGTCATGCAATTGGGTGGAAGATCAATCAAGTCTCCTACTTGATTATCTTTTATGGACTGCATCTCTGCCTTTATAGCATCTCCTTATTTGTCAGATTGTGGATCTGACATGACTTCACCATAGCTAGAGGGTTCATCATTGATGTTATGCGAGGTGTATATAAAATAGCTTTATTTTTACTAGGAAAATCTATTAAATACGATATTCTTTTACACAAGATATTTATTTTTTTATAGAATGGATATACTTAAACCTTGCTACAACACTTATAGGCAGTGTACCTAATCGTACAGTAGTATAGTTTTTAGTAAGTCCGGTTCGTTCCACAGGGGGGAAAAAATCTTTAAAACAAAGCTTAACGCTATATTAGTTTAATTTATAAAAATACAAATATATATATAAGTAATATTATTATTATAAAGGGGGGTTTTTACCGTTTAATGACCCGTTTGTCGATTTTAAAACTTTAGTCACAGTTAAAACCAAATGTAAAATATTAAAAATAAATACAACTTAATTTAAAGCGTAAACTAATTAATGACAATGAAATTGCAATAAATAAAAGTGCGATAAAATAAACTTGCGATAATTAAAAAGTACGATAATTAAAAGTGCAATTAAATACAATAATAATAAAAGTGCGATAATTAGAAGTGCAATTAAATATAAAATAAAGGAAATTAAATATGAAATAAAAGAATTATGCTTATTTAAACTTCCGTAATCATGATGTTTGACGTGTTGATTTTAGTTTTATGTCCATGGGTTAATTGTCCTTTGTCCTGGATTATTTAATATGTCCGTCTGGTTTTTGTCCATAACAGTCCATTAGTCATAAATTTAAGGTGCGAGTATCCTCGTCAAATTATCTTTATACCCGAAGTTAAATATTCCAACTAATTGGGGACTTAAACTGTAACAAGGTTTTGTTACTTTGTTTAATAATTACACCAGGTTATCGACCGCGTGTAACCCAAGGTTTTAATACTTTGTTATCAATTATGCCAAGTGTCCTTGTACATAATTTCACCCCTGTTTTAATAATTCTAGTGGCTATTAATCTATTCCCGTGTCCGGTTAAATGAACGATTATTCGTACATATAAATACCCCTCCCATCGTGTCCGATCGAGTGTATATGGTTATTTATAGGGACGTCCAATTGTAAATCTTTATATTAAAATTAACAAACTATCATTTAGTTAAACAAATATAAAGCCCATTAATAGCCCATAGTCTAATTTCCACAAGTGTCGTTCTTTTGTCCAAACCCCAATTATGGTACAAAGCCCAATTACCCAATTTTAGTAATTAGCCCAACATCATGATTACTTCGTTTTAAATAAGCATAATAATACCTTAGCTACGAGACATTAAATTAAAAAGGTTGAACATAACTTACAATGATTAAAAATAGCGTAGCGTTACACGGACAGAATTTCGACTTACACCCTTACAACATTCGCTAACATACCCTTATTATTATGATTTAAAATTAAAATTAAAATTAAAATTAAAATTATGTATATTTACATATACATATAGAGAGAGAGATTGATTTTATGGATATTTTTACGTCGAACTGCGCTGGCTTTTATAGGGAATTGAGTCCAGGTGAGCTCCGCGACTTGCGGCTTTTTTCTTCTTCAAACTCCGCGAGTCGCGGAGTTTGTTTTTACAGCTCACCCAGCTTTGGCTCTTTGTTTGCCGACGATTTTTAAATATATTATAATATATATATATATATATTAATTTTAAGAATTAATTATATATTATATTATATTCATGTGCATAGTTGACTTGTAATTTTTAGTCCGTTGCGTCGAGCGTTGAGAGTTGACTCTGGTCCCGGTTCCGGATTTTCGAATGTCCTTGCGTACAATTTAATATCTTGTACTTTGCGTTTTGAATCTTGTACTCTTGTAATTTCGAGACGTTTCTTATCAATAATTGGAACCTCTTTGATTGTATTTTGTACTTTTGAGCTTTTTGGTCGTTTGCGTCTTCAATTCGTCGAATCTGTCTTTTGTCTTCACCTTTTATTATTTAAACGAATATCACTTGTAAATAGAACAATTGCAACTAAAAGCTTGTATTTCTTGAGGAATAATGCTATGAAATATATGTTCGTTTTTAGCATTATAAAATATTCCCACACTTGAGCGTTGCTTGTCCTCAAGCAATATAGTCTTGAAATACTAGAATCACTTTTTTATTCTTCACACTTTGTACATCAGTGATTTCTTTACGGCGGTATAAACAATGGTAGTAACGATGTGGTTTACAGTCCCACATGACTATAAAATTAAGATCCTTTAGGAAATTGGATCTTTATGAAAACATTTGATCTTTTGAAAATTAAATCTAGTTTTTACCCTAGATAAGTTTTCCGGAATAACCCTTCACCGGTGTTTGCAAATTGTTTTTGTGGGTTTGGTGGGTTTCAGATTTGAAAATTTTAGCTCAAAACTTGCGGTTTTGTGTCACCCACTTGCTAACCTTGTATTAAGAAAGCAACACGTCCAGTATACTTGCTCCGAATATTACCTTTCGATAAACTACCGTCCGGTTGTAAAGGAAAGAGTTGAACAAGCAACTGTTAAGGCAATGTCCCCTGACATGCTTTTAATTATGGTCTAAAACGTGTCGGACGCAATTACTATCCTTTGTAGGAGCAATAGTAAAGCTCACCCTTATAATTTTTCGGTCTGGCACAAGGTCCTGTCTTTGACCATACTATGCAACCACCGTTCTTACGGTTGATACCCGATTTGGTTCAGGTGACCTAATGAATTCCAGGTGAATTCCTAGGATTTTACGTTCAATGGTAATGAACGCATTGAAAATGGGTTTTTAGAAAACAAATCGGTTTGTAATTTTGATCAAAATATTTTCTCGTTCAAGCTCGAGTTTAGATATCATCGAATTTCATGAGTTAGTATTCTCAATCTTTAAGGTCAATCTCAAGGATTGAGTAATATCAGTCTTAAAAGCTGATTTTTAATCTTTAAGGAGATTATCCTTTCTGGGGATCTGATTCATTAGTCTTATCAAGCTAATTTGCACGGTGCCCCCCCCATTGTACGAGATAAATCCTTCTCATAGTTAGGATAAATCTGACCACTTGGCGACCCTGTTTGATGCTGAGGTCCGTGAATTTCCTGCTGATTTTAGAGATGACTTTTCTAGATTTTTCGTCAACCTACAGCTGGTCTGGACGACAACTTCATGACCTAAATCAAGAAGCGCGTTTCTTTTTCTGAAGACTTTACTTCCTTTTAATGATGAAATTGATTCATCGTGTAGATCCATCTTTTCTTTCAAATATATTACAGTAAATCGGGTAAAACTGTTTAGTTTAGTCCAAAGCAAAAGTATTTTCAATTATTTGTACAAAAATATGTGACATATGTTTAAGATAACTTGGTGAATTTTCCCACACTTGGCTTTTATTTTTCCTTTTTGTTCTCCTCTATTCCATTCTTAAATGAATTCTAACATTTTGGTTTATTTATCAATTTATGTCCTTTCCAAGGTAACAATAATTTCGGTGTTAACACCTAGTTTTATCGTTCATAAATATGTATAAACATGATTTTGAACTCATTTAGTTGAAAATTTTGAAAATTTTTACTAGAATTGGGTAGTCAGTATATAAGACTAGGGCTGTTCTTTGTTATCAGAGAGCACTAGATTCTAATACAACTACTGCGTTACTAGTATTTTTAATGGTAACCAAGTGTATAAAGTAAAAATTTTAAAATCCGAAAGAATTTAACCCCTTCCTACACTTAAGATCTTGCAATGCCCTCATTTACAAGAAATCAGTAACAATTTAAATTATTGGGGGTTATTAGCGTAGAAACGATTAAATTTTACCAAAGTTTCCAAACATAGTGTTGTTTGTGTTGAATGATAAATGGTGCACATCTTGTTTGTGTTGAATGATAAATGGTGCACATCATTTGTTCATTCCGTCTTGTTGTTATTTCACATATATTTTGCATCTTGTCGTCAAAATTAGTTGCTTTTGCTGAACTTAATGCCAGTCTTTGAAAATGCGTTGTTTTACCCTGTTGTATACATAAGATAAACTGCAAATATATGTACATATTTTTGAAGTTTGGTATATTACCCCACATTCAAAAATTATTAAAATCTATTAATAAAAGTTAGAAAATTATAAAAACTAATACAATTCCAACATAAGTATTAAATGTATCAACATTACAAATAATAAAATAAATAAAACTAAGTAGACTAGGGATGATACTGATACCAGAAGGGGTTCCATGCATAACCGTATGTGTTATAGAATGCTTCGGCTGGGTTATACATAGGATACGGTGGTTGCATCTCTATAGACCAGGGAGGAAATATGGGCGTTGGGGTAGGAATATAGTTTCTACCTATATGTTGGCAAAAAGCTATGATTTGGTTTTGATGAACTTGCCAATCTTCAAATGCTCGATGTCTAGCATTTTCATATTCTTGTGAAGCTATAAACCTTTGCATTTCTGTCATTTCATTTCCCCCTCCCACATTACCTTGCTGTTAGTTTCTCTCAACCCGTGGATGTCTACCATGGTATTGTACTGCGGCGTTATTTCGCCTCTTCAAAACCTTCGCACCATGGTATACATTTAAACCTATTGTATCGAGGGGTTCTGGTTCTTTGATTAATAATCCCCCCCGACTTATATCCACATCGAGATACTCATCAATTAGTGTAATAAATATACCACCTCCTATTATACTGTGCGGTCTCATCCCCCTAACCATAGCTGATAAATAATAACCCACACAATACGGTATACTTACAGCGCTTTGTGGGTCTCGAATACACATGTGGTAAAACAAATCTTGTTCACTTACCTTTTCCTTATTCTTACCTCTTTGTGTAATCGAATTGGCTAAAAACCTATGAATTACTCTTAACTCAGCTCTATCTATATCCAAATAAGAGTAATTTCCCCCTTTAAATCGGTGATGGCTAGTCATTTGACTCCATACACCATGCGTATCAAAATTTTCATCAATCTTTCTACCGTTTAGTATCAACCCTCGACAATCGGCAGATGCTAGCTCCTCAGGCGTATATATACGTAAGGCCTGAGCCATGTCTAGTAGAGACATGTGGCGCATCGAACCTCCTAACAAAAATCTAATAAAAGATCGATCGGTTGAAGTAGCTACTCGATCATTTATCTCTATACTACACAATAATTCTTCACACCATACTTTATATACAGGTCTACGCATGTTGAATAAACGTACCCAATCGTTAAAAGTAGAATTACCATACCTCTGCGTAAGTAATTCCCTAATTGGCCCGGCCAATTCTACAGCTTCTAACGGTTCCCATTCTATTACCCTAGGTACTTCAACAGCTTTAGAATGAAGAGTATGGAAGCCCCTTTGGTATTTTGGATAATCTATCCAACGTCTGTCAAATCTCAAGTTCGGGTGCAAATCTTCCAAGTGCATATCTGAAAATATCATAACTGGATGAGGCATATCTTGTTTGTAATAGTTATCAACATCCTGTTGTTCCGCATTCTCAGCAGGAGCATTGCGAGCTTGGGATGAAGATTCACCCCTTTCAGTCTGCAAAACACATCAAACACAATTTTTGTGCATCCAAATATGCATTAGTATCAGCAAAATCATCAATCAAAATAATTACAATGACATGTTCAATTTATATCAAACTTAAGCTCATTTTCATATTTTTATTAAATCTACACTTTTTCAAATAAGCATATACGGAAATGTTCGCCAAGTTCATAAGCATTCAACTCAAATAACATGTCAAAATAATCATTACTAGAGTTTAAACAAGTTTCAAATGGCATTATCTCTCAAAAATCAAGTTCATGAATTTTAGACTTGAAAAAGTCCACTTTAATTCTCAAAAATCATGTTTAGGCTCAAAGTTTGGATCATTTAACTACCTAAACATGTTACACTACTTAATTTAGCAACAATTCATGACAAAAATCGGCCATAACCTGTTTATATCAAAAAGCCCCAAATTGCTCAAGAACACAAACCCTAGATTACTCAAAATTTGAAGTTTAAGGCTTCTAATTATGTTAAATAGCATCAATCTAGGTTATACAAACATAATATATAAACAATTTAAGCATAATTACACTAAAAAGCATCAAAATTGAATTGGGTATAAAATTGCTCAAGAACACTAATTTTCAGATTAAATGGTGTTTAGGTGTAGAAATTTACCGTTTTTCTTGAGTAATTCCTTGATAGCATCCTTCTCAACATGATTATAATAAAAGATTTGATGAAAAACGGCTAAAAATTACGAAATTGAGAGTGTTTTTTCGTTTGTTTTCGCAGTAAAATGAGTTGTGGGTGTGTGCAACTGAGCTGTTCGGCCCTTTTTATTTTTTTCTGTAATTTCGGTCCTCCGCGAGTCGCGGTGTTTAGCTAATGCAAACTCCGCGAGTCGCGGTGTTTGTTTTTTTTTTTTTTTAATAATAATCCTTAACTTATAAAACAAATATAAAATAAATTTAAAATTTTGTTTTCCTTTATTTTAGGACGAGGTCGTTTCGGATCAATGTCCTAGTCCGTCCTTCGACAAAATTTTAAAATTTGCCTTTTTCAAGCTATTGTTTTAAAAGCTTAGATTTTCGGGTTTTTTTTTTAATGTTTTTGGCATACTTTAATTCAATAAGATTAAAAATAATGATAATAAAAGTTCTCATCCCGCCCTCGGGTAAAGCAATTTCGGTTCAACGACCTAGTCTTCAACTTACGACGAATTAAAAATCATATTTTTAACTTAATGAGATAAAGTAAATTTTTGTTTTTAAATTCACACCAAACTTAAATTTAAAATGCATAAAATTAAAAATTCACACCAAACTTAAATTAAAAATTCATATTATAAATTCACACCAAACTTATATTATATTTTTATTTTTATTCATACAAACTTAAAAATATCAATTGTTCAAATATTTACAATTTTAAATATATTAATTTAAAAAGTTTACAATATTAATTTAAGATTTTTATATTAATTTTAAAAACATCGTAAAAATAAAATTAAAAATCTTTTTGGCTTTTATCCCACTTCAATCAATCAAATATTATCAAAAATATACGCCCCTCTTTTCGGTAAAGTAATTTCGGTTCCGTGACCTAATTTAACTCATGACGAATTTTTGAAATATTTTGGTTTGATTGATTAAAGATATTTATACCTTAAGAATAAACGTTAAATTTCGCAGTGATGTAATAAATTTTTGTATGATATCAATAATTTAGGTCACCCAACCTAATTTTATTCAATACCAATTTAATACTTTATAGCGAACAAATTAGCGTTTATTATCAAAAGGTTAAAAAAATAAAAATAAAAATAAAAACTGTACAAACTTACCTGTGAGATAATATTCTTAGTGATATGATCTATCCCATTCATAAGATAGTCGATTTAATTGGTTTTCCATAGCTACATAGGCGTAACCTCGAGCATTCAGTGTTTTTTCTTCTAAACATATGAACGGTCCGTCTCTGCATAAAGTAACAAATTCGGTGTTTGAATAGGTTTGATTATTTGAACATTTACCTCCATGTGACCATTTTCCGCATTTGTGACATCTTTCAAGGTGTCGTGCTCTTCTTTTCGCTGCGGATTTTGATTTTCCTTTACCAAATTGTAACTTATTATCTTCGCATCTGGATTCTTTTCTTACTCCGTCCAATCTTTCTCTGATTACTGATACTAGATCACTCGGAAGGACGTCATTATTACGTTCAGTAATCAAAGCGTGTAGCATTAGACCATGGTTTAGTTCACAGGAAGTCTTCATTTCGTAAAAACCTAAAATAAAAATAAAAATTCAGAATGGGGGGAGAAGACTAGTTCTTTAGGGTCTGCTAGGGAAAGACCATTCGGGTTCCATTTTCGAGAACTACACGAAAACAGACAATCTAACTCTAACAGAAATACATATTATCCTTTAAAGACTTGATTCTTCCCACACTTAGTTAGCTGTGGTGTTGAAATTGTGATTAACTCCGTTGTCAATTTCCATCGGACTATCTATGTAATGTTTAACTCTGTGACCATTAACCTTAAATTCAATCCCATTTGAATTTATTAATTCTACGGTTCCGTATGGGAAAACTCTTTTGACTATGAATGGTCCAGACCATCTTGATTTCAATTTTCCAGGAAATAGCTTGAATCGTGAATTGAAAAGAAGAACTCTATCTCCTTCTTTAAATTCTTTTGAACTTCTGATTCTTTTATCATGCCATTTCTTTGTTCTTTCCTTATAGATTAATGAATTTTCGTATGCTTCTTGTCTTAATTCTTCTAATTCGTTTAATTGACTTAATCGTAGACGTCCAGCTTCATGTAAATCAAGATTACATGTCTTCAAAGCCCAAAATGCTTTGTGTTCAATTTCAACTGGAAGATGACATGCTTTTCCGTAAACGAGTCTAAAAGGTGTGGTTCCAATTGGAGTTTTGTAGGCTGTTCTAAAATCCCAGAGTGCATCCTCCAATTTAATGGACCATTCCTTCGGATTTGATCCTACGGTTTTCTCTAAAATACGTTTTAAAGCTCGGTTAGTATTTTCAACTTGTCCACTTGTTTGTGGATGATATGCGGTGGAGATTTTATGAGTTACTCCATATCTTTTAAGAACTTTCTCAAGTTGATTATTACAGAAATGAGTACCCCGATCACTTATTAAAGCTTTCGGTGTTCCAAACCTTGCAAAAAGACGTTTTAAAAAGTTGACTACAACTCGTGCATCGTTAGTTGGGAGAGCTTGTGCTTCCGCCCATTTAGATACATAATCAATGGCTACGAGAATGTATAAATTATTATGAGATTTTGGAAATGGACCCATAAAGTCAATACCCCAAATGTTTCACATACTTGAATGACATTTTGTCGCATTTCATCACGTTGACTTATTTTTCCGGCCCTTTGACATGCATCACAGGATTTGCAAAGAAGGTGTGCGTCTTTGTAAATTGTAAACCAATAGAATCCAACATCATAAACTTTTCTTGCTGTTAGTTGAGGCCCATAATGCCCTCCTGTTGGTCCTGTGTGACAATGGTTTAAAATTTTACTAGCTTCATCTCCGAATACACATCGGCGTATTATTCCATCTGGACAACTTTTAAACAAATGTGAATCTTCCCAGAAATAGTGTTTTATATCACTGAAGAATTTCTTTCGTTTTTGGTACGATAATCCTTTTTCAAGGAATCCACATACTAAGTAGTTTGCATAGTCTGCAAACCATGGAATTTCAATATAATCTATCTTCAATAGATATTCATCAGAAAAGTTGTCTTGTATGGTCGATTCATTTAGAACTTCTAATTCAGGATTTTCAAGACGAGAAAGATGATCAGCGGCGAGATTTTCTGCTCCTCTTTTATCTCGAATTTCAATATTGAACTATTGTAAGAGTAAGATCCAACGGATTAATCTTGGTTTGGCATCTTGTTTCGAAAATAGGTATCTAAGAGCAGAATGGTCGGTATAGACCACCGTTTTTGCTAGAACGAGATATGAACGAAATTTGTCAAATGCAAAGACAATAGCAAGGAGTTCTTTTTCAGTAGTTGTGTAATTTGTTTGTGCTCCTTGTAACGTCTTACTAGCGTAATAAATAGGTTGAAATTGTTTTTCAATCCTTTGTCCTAAAACGGCTCCCATTGCAAAATCACTTGCATCGCACATTAGTTCGAATGGTAGATTCTAATTTGGTGTTATCATGATCGGCGCATTAGTGAGTTTCTCTTTAAGAATATTAAAAGATTTGATGCATTCATCTGAAAAGATGAATGGAGCATCATTTTCTAGGAGTTTATTCATAGGAGTGGCAATTTTAGAAAAATCTTTTATAAAATGTCGGTAAAAATCGGCATGCCCTAGAAAACTCCTAACTCCTCTAACATTGGTGGGATGTGGAAGTTTAGCAATTACATCTACTTTAGCTCTATCCACTTCAATTCCTTCCTTTGAAATTTTATGACCAAGAACGATGCCTTCTTTAACCATGAAATGACATTTCTCCCAATTAAGAACTAGATTTGATTGTTCGCATCTAATAAGCATTCGTTCAAGATTAATTAAACATGTTTCAAAAGTATCACCGAAGACTGAAAAGTCATCCATGAAAACTTCCATGCATTCTTCTATCATGTCGTGAAAAATCGCCATCATGCACCTTTGAAAGGTTGCAGGGGCGTTGCAAAGTCCAAACGGCATGCGTTTGTAAGCAAAAGTACCATAAGGGCACGTGAACGTGGTTTTCTCTTAATCTTCGGGTGCTATTGGAATTTGAAAATATCTGGAAAATCCATCAAGAAAACAATAGTAACTATTTCCGGCTAATCTTTCCAACATTTGATCAATAAAAGGTAAGGGAAAGTGATCTTTTCTGGTGGCGTCATTTAATTTTCTATAATCAATACATACACACCATCCTGTTACAGTCCTAGTAGGAATAAGATCATTTTTCTCATTTGTGATGACAGTCATGCCACCCTTCTTAGGCACGCATTGAATTGGGCTTACCCATGGACTATCAGAAATTGGATAAATTAAACCTGCATCAAGCAGTTTAATAATTTCTTTCTTAACTACATCTTGCATATTCGGATTTAGTCTTCGTTGGTGTTGCACATACGTTTTATGACCTTCTTCCATAAGGATTTTATGTGTGCAATACGAAGGACTTATTCCTTTTATATCATTAATCTTCCATGCAATGGCTGGTTTATGAGCTTTCAACACAGAAATGAGTTGTGATTTCTCATTTTCAGTAAGAGAAGACGATATTATTACAGGTAATTCAGATTCACCATGTAAATAAGCGTATTCCAAATGATTTGGAAGTGGCTTTAACTCTAATTTCGGTGGTTCTTCTATCGATGATTTATATCGATATCTGTCTTCTTCTTTTAGCATTTGAATTTCTTCTGTTGTTGGTTCATATCCATTAGCTATTAGTGTAGCTAACATTTCAGCTTCATCAATTGGTTCAGTACTTTCTCCTAAAGAACATTCTCCTGTTCCTTGTAATTCTGGAAATTCTTCTAACAATTCTGCATGTGAATCTATAGTTTGAATATGTGACGATCGCTCCAAATCCATATGGACAATACGTCATTCCTTGATTTCATTGAGAGGTATTTGACCTCTATATGATACTGATAATGCTAAAAACGAACATATATTTCATAGCATTATTTCTCAAGAAAGACAAGCTTTTAGTTGCAATTGTTCTATTTACAAGTGATATTCGTTTAAATAATAAAAGGTGAAGACAAAAGACAGATTCGACGAATTGAAGACGCAAACGACCAAAAAGCTCAAAAGTACAAAAGACAATCAAAGAGGTTCCAATTATTGATAAGAAACGTCTCGAAATTACAAGAGTACAAGATTCAAAACGCAAAGTACAAGATATTAAATTGTACGCAAGGACGTTCGAAAATCCGGAACCGGGACCAGAGTCAACTCTTAACGCTCGACGCAACGGACTAAAAATTACAAGTTAACTATGTATATAAATATAATATAATATATAATTAATTATATTAATTATATATATATTATATATATATTATAAACCGTCGGTAAACAAAGAGCCAAACTCCTCTGAGCTGTAAAAGTAACCTCCGCGACTCGCGGAGTTTGAAGGCAAAATTGGCCGCGAGTCGCGGAGCCCCAAAATGAAAAAATGCCTATAAAGCCAACCGAATTCTGATCGCAAATATCCATTTTTTTCTTCTTCTCCTCATACGTAAAATTTATATTTATATTTATAATTTATATTTTAATTTTAATTATAATTCTAATAATAAGGGTATGTTAGCAAATGTTGTAAGGGTGTAAGTCGAAATTCTGTCCGTGTAACGCTACGCTATTTTTAATCATTGTAAGTTATGTTCAACCTTTTTACATTAATGTCTCGTAGCTAAGTTATTATTATGCTTATTTAAAACGAAGTAATCATGATGTTGGGCTAATTACTAAAATTGGGTAATTGGGCTTTGTACCATAATTGGGGTTTGGACAAAAGAACGACACTTGTGGAAATTAGACTATGGGCTATTAATGGGCTTTATATTTGTTTAACTAAATGATAGTTTGTTAATGTTAATATAAAGATTTACAATTGGGCGTCCCTATAAATTACCATATACACTCGATCGGACACGATGGGCGGGGTATTTATATGTACGAATAATCGTTCATTTAACCGGATACGGGAATGGATTAATAGCCACTAGAATAATTAAAACAGGGGTGAAATTACATTCAAGGGTAATTGGTGTAATTGTTAACAAAGTAGTAAAACCTTGGTTTACACGCAGTTGATAACCTGGTGTATTCATTAAACAAAGTATTAAAACCTTGTTACAATTCGAATCCCCAATTAGTTGGAATATTTAACTTCGGGTATAAGAATAATTTGACGAGGACACTCGCACTTTATATTTACGACTGATGGACTGTTATGGACAAAAACCAGACGGACATATTAAATAATCCAGGACAAAGGACAATTAACCCATGGGCATAAAACTAAAATCAACACGTCAAACATCATGATTACGGAAGTTTAAATAAGCATAATTCTTTTATTTCATATTTAATTTCCTTTATTTTATATTTAATTGCACTTCTAATTATCGCATTTTTATTGTTATTGTATTTAATCGCACTTTTAATTATCGTACTTTTTAATTATCGCAAGTTTATTTTATCGCACTTTTATTATTCGTAATTTCATTTATCGTTATTTACTTCATGCTTTAATTTAAGTCTTTTATTTATTTAATATTTTACATTTGGTTTTAACTGCGACTAAAGTTTTAAAATCGACAAACCGGTCATTAAACGGTAAAAACCCCCCTTTATAATAATAATATTACTTATATATATATTTGTATTTTTATAAAAGTAAACTAATATAGCGTTGAGCTTTGTTTAAAAAAGATTCATTGTGGAACGAACCGGACTTACTAAAAACTACACTACTGTACGATTAGGTACACTGCCTATAAGTGTTGTAGCAAGGTTTAAGTATATCCATTCTATAAATAAATAAATATCTTGTGTAAAATTGTAGCGTATTTAATAGTTTTTCCTAGTAAAATATAAGCTATTTTATATACACCTCGCACGACATCAAGTATTTTTGGCGCCGCTGCCGGGGAACTTTCTAAACGCCGGAAGCGCAACGCTAATATAAAAAAAAAAAAAGATTTTTAGTTAACTTTTATTAAAAGTCGCTTTTGTAAAAATACGTTTTAAATATTCGAAAATATAAAAAGAAAAACAAAAATATAAGTATTTTTAAGATTTTGTTAAATATTTAAGTTTATTAAGTTTCTTTATTTTTATTTTAGTTTATAAAAATATAAGTTTTATTTAAATATCTTTTATTTATATAAAAACAGAAAACAGAAAATAAAAAAAAATAAATAAAGAAAAACGCGTTGAAATTAAACCTGTCAGTTGAAATTCTGAACCCCGCGACTCGCGGGGTTTGATGTTTTAAATACCGCAACTCGCGGAGTGACTCTGACACGAGACAGAACCCTAATTCAGCATTAATTACGGGTTATTTAATAATTATTATTATTATTAACCCTAATTATTATTATTATTATAATTAATTTTATTTTAACTTTTACTTTTTATTTAATTTATGTATTTAGTATTAATTAGTTTTATTAAATTGTTAAATTAATAGTTTTAATAAATAAATAATATAAAAATAATATTTTTATAAAAATTGTACTTTTTACAACTTTTTGTATATTTTTAAATTTTGTCCCTTTTTAATCGTTGTAGCATAACTTTTGTATTTTTAGCTCATAT
Organism: Rutidosis leptorrhynchoides; assembly: GCF_046630445.1. Taxonomy (NCBI): domain Eukaryota; kingdom Viridiplantae; phylum Streptophyta; class Magnoliopsida; order Asterales; family Asteraceae; genus Rutidosis; species Rutidosis leptorrhynchoides. The sequence continues at coordinate 337,802,779 of NC_092342.1, read as the reverse complement.
TTAATTTTAAACTTAGTTTTTGCCATAGTCATTTTTACTCCTAGATTTTTAGGCTTTGCCGTAGAATTCCTTAAGTGCTTTTTCTCTAGACTAAGATTTAGGTACTTTAGAATTTTGCGACGCCTTTTTAAGTTTTAGTTTCTTTTTAAGTTATTTCCATTTGGGATTTAGTTTTTCCTGTAAGCTTTAATATTTTTAGACACCTTTTACTATGTATCAATTATCATTCCAATTAGTAATTTCAATTTGCGATTATAATTTTAAGTTAGTTGTAGTAATAAGGATAGGTTAGTCAAGTATTTTTAAGTTTTTATAAGTTTCTTTTATTTTCCCGTCACCTTTTATTTTTCAACCATTTTTTTTTTCTTTTTCGACCTTTTTCGACGAACTCTTTTTCTTTCTTATTTCTCGCTATTTTAGTTTTAGGACATAGATTTTTATTCTACTTCTTATCTAAATTTCTTAAAATTACGAAAATTTATTTTAAGTGGTTAAATTGATAGACATCAAAATTTTCTGGTTCGTAGTAATAGTTGGATTTGTACGTGGACCGGGTTATTGGAGCCAAACAATCCTCAATTATATTGAGACCAAACGAATCCTGCCCCTCTGCTGCATCTTTTGGCTATTCAAAACGTGGGCAAAATCAGAAAAGTCTATTGGTTGGATAACTTATTATAATTTTTCTTTCCTTTTAAAAACTAATAGGATATTCAGTGAATGCACCGAGCAAGACGTTCACCACCTTTTGTACGTTCACCACCTGTAACTAGATCAAGACATTTAGCAAATATAACTGCCGTTGATTTTTCTTTAGAATCGTCATCCAGTAGACCAAGTACTTCAGTTCAAATTTCCGATAATCCATTTTTTGAACCCGACCTCACAATTGAGAATCCGGAGAATATTCAGGAACGGTTCATAGATCCTGAACCCCTAAACTTTCCTCCGGAACCACCAATCATTCAAACAGAGATTGTTGAGGAACGAACCATTAAATCAGAATCATCTAGTGATACCGATTCAACAAATTCAATTATGGAGAATCTGGAACCTTTAAGTATGGAAGACCGAATGAGAGCTAAACGCACTGGCCAAGGTCACGCAATTACTCATCCAGACATTAATGCGCCAGATTATGAAATCAAAGGACAAATTCTACACATGGTGACTAATCAATGCCAATTTAGTGGTGCGTCGAAGGAAGATCCAAATGAACATCTACGTACCTTTAATAGGATCTGCACACTATTTAAAATCCGAGAAGTGGAGGATGAACAGATATATCTCATGTTATTTCCCTGGACTTTAAAGGGAGAAGCCAAAGATTGGTTGGAATCGTTACCTGAAGGGGCGATTGATACATGGGATGTTTTAGTTGACAAATTTCTTAAACAATTCTTTCCTGCATCTAAAGCCGTAAGACTTCAAGCAGAAATTGTTACGTTTACACAGAAGCCAAATGAAACTCTATATGAGGCATGGAAAAGATATGGAAAGTTGTTAAGAGGATGTCCGCAACATGGTTTAGACACCTGTCAAATAGTACAAATATTCTACCAAGGATGCGACATCACTACAAGGAAAGACATAGATATAGCAGCTGGTGGTTCTATTATGAAGAAAACCGAAACTGATGCTTACAAAATTGTTGATAACACTGGTTCCCACTCACATGAGTGGCACCAAGAAAAAGACATCGTTAGATCATCTAAAGCAGCTAGAGCCGATTCTAGCCATGACTTAGATTCCATTTCCGTAAAGATAGATGCTGTGGAGAGACGAATGGAAAAGATGACTAAGGATATTTACTCAATACGAATTAGTTGTGAGCAGTGTGGAGGACCACATTTGACAAAAGATTGTCTCAGTATTGAATTAACAATGGAACAAAGAGAGAATATTTCATACATAAACCAAAGGCCTGGAAATAATTATCAGAATAATTATCAACCGCCAAGACCGATTTACAATCAAAACCAGAATTATAACCGAAATATTCCATACAACAACCAACAAGGTCCTAGCAATCAACAAGTATCCAATAATAATTACAATCAGCAAAGACCAAATTTTCAAAACAAACCACCACAACAAACAGATGATAAAAAGCCGAATTTAGAAGATATGATGACAAAGCTAGTTGAAACTCAAACGCAGTTTTTCACATCTCAGAAACAAACCAATGAACAAAATGCTCAAGCATTTAGAAATCAACAAGCTTCTATTCAAAATCTAGAACAAGAAGTAAGTAACCTAGCAAGGTTAATAGGTGAAAGAAAACTGGGAAGTTTACCGAGCGATACAAATGCTAACCCCCGAAATGAAACAGCTAAAGCCATTACCACAAGAAGTGGAACAACACTTAAACCACCTGAAATACCTGTAACTTCTGATGAAACCATTCCTACTCCACAAGAACCACAACCTGATCAAGATAAGGAAAAAGAACCGGTAGTTGAAAAGGTTAATGAAGATAACACAGTTAAGGATAAACCTTATGTTAAACCATATCAACCACCACTTCCTTACCCGAGTAAAATGAAGAAAGAGAAACTTGAAGCCGAGCAATCCAAATTTTTGGATATGTTTAAACAGATAAATGTAAATCTTCCTTTCATTGATGTGATTTCAGGAATGCCTAGATATGCTAAATTCTTGAAAGATCTAATCTCAAATAGAAAGAAAATGGAAGAACTCTCGGCTGTTACTATGAATGCTAATTGTTCAGCAGTGCTGTTGAATAAGATACCAGAAAAACTATCTGATCCAGGAAGTTTCACAATTCCATGTTTTTTGGGTAGTCTTAGTTCAATAGAAGCATTAGCAGATTTAGGTGCTAGTATAAATCTAATGCCGTATTCACTATACGCTAAACTAGACCTTGGAGAATTGAAACCAACCAGAATAAGCATACAACTAGCCGATAGATCAATAAAATATCCTAGAGGGATAATGGAAAACATGCTAGTTAAAGTTGGTACTTTAGTATTTCCAGTAGATTTTGTTGTTCTGGACATGGAAGAAGATTCTCAAGTTCCTCTCATATTAGGAAGACCATTCTTAAACACGGCTAAAGCAATGATAGACGTGTTCGGTAAGAAACTGACCCTAAGTATAGAGGATGAGAGTGTTACCTTTTCAGTTGATAGAGCAATGCAACAACCACAATCTGCAGATGATACATGTTATTATATTCAAACTATAGATGCACATGCAGAATTATTAGAAGAATTTCCAGAATTACAAGGAACAGGAGAATGCTCTTTAGGAGAAGGTAATGAACCAATTGATGAAGCTGAAATGTTAGCTACACTTATAGCTAATGGATATGAACCAACAACAGAAGAAATTCAAATGCTAAAAGAAGAAGACAGATATCGATACAAATCATCGATAGAAGAACCTCCGAAATTAGAGTTAAAGCCACTTCCAAACCATTTGGAATATGCTTATTTACATGGTGAATCTGAATTACCTGTAATAATATCGTCTTCTCTTACTGAAAATGAGAAATCACAACTCATTTCTGTGTTGAAAGCTCATAAACCAGCCATTGCATGGAAGATTCATGATATTAAAGGAATAAGTCCTTCGTATTGCACACATAAAATCCTTATGGAAGAAGGTCATAAAACGTATGTGCAACGCCAACGAAGACTAAATCCTAATATGCAAGATGTAGTTAAGAAAGAGATTATTAAACTGCTAGATGCAGGTTTAATTTATCCAATCTCTGATAGTCCATGGGTAAGCCCAGTTCAATGCGTGCCTAAGAAGGGTGGCATGACTGTCATTACAAATGAGAAAAATGAGCTTATTCCTACTAGGACTGTAACAGGATGGCGTGTATGTATTGATTATAGAAAATTAAATGACGCCACCAGAAAAGATCACTTTCCCTTACCTTTCATAGATCAAATGTTGGAAAGATTAGCCGGAAATAGTTACTATTGTTTTCTAGATGGATTTTCCGGATATTTTCAAATTCCAATAGCACCCGAAGATCAAGAGAAAACCACATTCACGTGCCCTTATGGTACTTTTGCTTACAAACGCATGCCATTTGGACTTTGTAACGCCCCTGCAACCTTTCAAAGGTGTATGATGGCGATTTTTCACGACATGATAGAAGAATGCATGGAAGTATTCATGGATGACTTTTCAGTCTTCGGTGATACATTTAAATCATGTCTAGTTAATCTGGAACGAATGCTAATTAGATGCGAAAAATCAAATCTAGTACTTAATTGGGAGAAATGCCATTTCATGGTTAAAGAAGGCATCGTTCTTGGACATAAAATTTCAAAAGAAGGAATTGAAGTGGATAGAGCTAAAGTAGATGTAATTGCTAAACTTCCACATCCCACCAATGTTAGAGGAGTTAGGAGTTTTCTAGGGCATGCCGGTTTTTACCGACGTTTCATAAAAGATTTTTCTAAAATTGCCACTCCTATGAATAAACTCCTAGAAAAGGATGCGCCATTCATCTTTTCAGATGAGTGTATCAAATCTTTTAATATTCTTAAAGAGAAACTCACTAATGCGCCGATCATGATAACGCCAAATTGGAATCTACCATTTGAACTAATGTGCGATGCAAGTGATTTTGCAATGGGAGCCGTTTTAGGACAAAGGATTGAAAAACGATTTCAACCTATATATTATGCTAGTAAGACATTACAAGGAGCACAAACGAACTATACAACTACTGAAAAAGAACTCCTTGCTATTGTCTTTGCTTTTGACAAATTTCGATCATATCTCGTTCTAGCAAAAACGGTGGTCTATACCGACCATTCTGCTCTTAGATACCTATTTTCAAAACAAGATGCTAAACCAAGATTAATCCGTTGGATCTTACTCTTACAAGGGTTTGATATTGAAATCCGAGATAAAAGAGGAGCAGAAAATCTCGCCGCTGATCATCTTTCTCGTCTTGAAAATCCCGAATTAGAAGTTCTAAATGAATCAGCCATACAAGACAACTTTCCTGATGAATATCTATTGAAGATAGATTATAAAGAAATCCCATGGTTTGCAGACTATGCAAACTACTTAGTTTGTGGATTCCTTGAAAAAGGATTATCATACCAAAGACGAAAGAAATTCTTCAATGATATAAAACACTATTTCTGGGAAGATCCACACCTGTTTAAAAGTTGTCCCAATGGAATAATACGCCGATGTGTATTTGGAGATGAAGCTAGTAAAATTTTAAACCATTGTCACACAGGACCAACAGGAGGGCATTATGGGCCTCAACTAACAGCAAGAAAAGTTTATGATACTGGATTCTATTGGCCTACAATTTACAAAGACGCACACCTTCTTTGCAAATCCTGTGATGCTTGTCAAAGGGCCGGAAAAATAAGTCAACGTGATGAAATGCCACAAAATGTCATCCAAGTATGTGAAGTATTTGACATTTGGGGTATTGACTTTATGGGTCCATTTCCAAAATCTCATAATAATCTATATATACTCGTAGCCATTGATTATGTATCTAAATGGGCGGAAGCACAAGCTCTCCCAACTAACGATGCACGAGTCGTAGTCAACTTTTTAAAACATCTTTTTGCAAGGTTTGGAACACCGAAAGCTTTAATAAGTGATCGGGGTACTCATTTCTGTAATAATCAACTTGAGAAAGTTCTTAAATGTTATGGAGTAACTCATAAAATCTCCACCGCATATCATCCACAAACAAGTGGACAAGTTGAAAATACCAACCGAGCTTTAAAACGTATTCTAGAGAAAACCGTAGGATCAAATCCAAAGGAATGGTCCATTAAATTGGAGGATGCACTCTGGGCTTTTAGAACAGCCTATAAAACTCCAATTGGAACCACACCTTTTAGACTTGTTTATGGAAAAGCATGTCATCTTCCAGTAGAAATTGAACACAAAGCATTTTGGGCTTTGAAAACATGTAATCTTGATTTACATGAAGCCGGACGTCTACGATTAAGTCAACTAAACGAATTAGAAGAATTAAGACATGAAGCATACGAAAATTCGTTAATCTATAAAGAAAGAACGAAGAAATGGCATGATAAAAGAATCAGAAGTTCAAAAGAATTTAAAGAAGGAGACAGAGTTCTTCTTTTCAATTCACGATTCAAGCTATTTCCTGGAAAATTGAAATCAAGATGGTCTGGACCATTCATAGTCAAAAGAGTTTTCCCATACGGAACGATAGAATTAATAAATTCACATGGGATTGAATTTAAAGTTAATGGTCACAGAGTTAAACATTACATACATGGTCCGATGGAAGTCGACAACGAAGTTAATCACAATTTCGACACCACAGCTAACTAAGTATGGGGAGAATCAAGTCTTTAAAGGATAATATGTATTTCTGTTAGAGTTAGATTGTCTGTTTTCGTGTAGTTCTCGAAAATGGAACCCGAATGGTCTTTCCCTAGCAGACCCTAAAGAACTAGTCTTCTCCCCCCATTCTGAATTTTTTTTTTTTAGGTTTTTACGAAATGAAGACTGACTGTGAACTAAACCATGGTCTAATGCTACACGCTTTGATCACTAAACGTAATAATGACATACTACCGAGTGAATTAGTATCAGTAATCAGAGAAAGAATGGACGGAGTTAGAAAAGAATCCAGATGCGAAGATAATAAGTTACAATTTGGTAAAGGAAAATCAAAATCCGCAGCGAAAAGAAGAGCACGACACTTAGAACGATGTCACAAATGCGGAAAATGGTCACATGGAGGTAAATGTTCAAATAATCAAACCTATTCAAATACCGAATTTGTTACTTTATGCAGAGACGGACCGTTCATATGTTTAGAAGAAAAGACACTGAATGCTCGAGGTTACGCCTATGTAGCTATGGAAAACCAATTAAACCGACTATCTTATGAATGGGATAGATCATATAACTAAGAAATCTATTTCACATGTATGTCTGTACAGTTTTTATTTTTATTTTTATTTTTAACCTTTTGATAATAAACGCTAATTTGTTCGCTAAAAAGTATTAAATTGGTATTAAATAAAATTAGGTTTGGCGACCGAAATTATTGATATCATTCAAAAATTTATTACATCACTGCGAAATTTAACGTTTATTCTTAAGGTATAAATATCTTTAAACAATCAACCCAAAATATTTTAAAAATTCGTCATGAGTTAAATTAGGTCTTGAAACCAAAATTACTTTACCGAAAAGAGGGGCGCATATTTTTGATAATATTTGATTGATTAAAGTGGGATAAAAAGCCAAAAAAATTTTTAATTTTATTTTTACCATGTTTTTAAAATTAATATTTAAATCTTAAATTAATATTGTAAACTTTGTAAAAACAATATATTTAAAATTGTAAATATTTGAAAAATTAATATAAGTTTGGTGTGAATTTATAATATGAATTTTTAAATTAAGATTGGTGTAAATTTTTAATTTTTAAAATATAAATTTTTAATTTTATGCATTTTAAATTTTAAGTTTGGTGTGAATTTTTAATATTAATTTTGAATTTTATATTTAAGTTATGTGAATTTAAAAACAAAAATTTACTTTATCTCATTAAGTTAAGAATATGAAATTTTAAAATTCGTCGTAAGTTGAAGACTAGGTCTTTGAACCGAAATTGCTTTACCCGAGGAAGGGACGAGAACTTTTATTATCATTATTTTTAATCTTATTGAATTAAAGTATGCCAAAAACATTAAAAAACTCCAAAAATCTTAGCTTTTAAAACAATCGCTACAAAAAGACAAATTTTAAAATTTTGTCGAGGGACGGACTAGGACATCGATCCGAAACGACCTCGTCCTAAATAACAAGGGAAACAAAATTTTAAAATTAAGTACTTAATTGTTTTATAAGTTATTGATTATAAAAAAAAAAAAAAAAAAAAAAAATATCAAACTCCGCGACTCGCGGAGTTTGAAGGGTTATTCACCGCGAGTCGCGGAGGGATGAAAAATCAAAAAAAAAATATAAAGAGCTGGAACAGATCAGTCCCAACCCCAAAACAATAAAAACCTGCGAAAAACTGCACGCGAAAAACCCGAAAAATACACCCCAAAATCACAATTTTTAACCGTTAATCACCAAATCTTTTGCTAAAATCATGTTGAGAAGGATGCTATCTAAGAATTACTCAAGAAAAACGGTAAATTTCTACACCTAAACACCATTTAATCCGAAATTTGGTGTTCTTGAGTCATTTTTTTTCCCAATTTGATTTTGATGCTTTTTAGTGTAATTAGGCTTAAATTGTTTATGTATTATGCTTGTATAACCTAGATTGATGCTGTTTAACATGATTAGAAGCCTTAAACTTCACATTTAGAATAATCTAGGGTTTGTGTTCTTGAGAAATTTGGGACTTTTTGATATAAACAGGTTATGGCCGATTTTTGTCATGAATTGTTGCTAAATTGAGTAGTGTAACATGTCTAGGTAGTTAAATGATCCAAACTTTGAGCCTAAACATGATTTTGAGAATTAAAGTGGACTTTTTCAAGTCTAAAATTCATGAACTTGATTTTTGAAAGATAATGCCATTTGAGACTTGTTTAATTGCTAGTAATGATTATTTTGACATGTTATTTGAGTTGAATGCTTATAAACTTGGCGAACATTTTCGTATATGCTTATTTGAAAAAGTGTAGATTTGATGAAAATATGAAAATAAGCTTAAGTTTGATATAAATTGATAATGTCATTGTAATTATTTTGATTGATGATTTTGCTGACACTAATGCATATTTGGATGCACAAAAATTGTGTTTGATGTGTTTTGCAGAATGAAAGGGGTGAATCTTCATCCCAAGCCCGCAATGCTCCTGCTGAGAATTTGAAACAACAGGAGGTGGATAACTACTACAAGCAGGATATACCTCATCCAGTCATGACCTTTTCTGATATGCACTTGGAAGAGTTGCACCCGAACCTGAGATTTGACAGACTTTGGATAGATTATCCAAAATACCAAAGGGGTTTGCATACTCTTCATTCTAAGGTTGTTGAGGTACCGAGGGTCATAGAATGGGGACCCTTAGAAGCTGTAGAATTGGCCGGGCCAATTAGGGAATTACTTGTACAGAGGTATGGTAATTCTTCTTTTAATGAATGGGTACGTTTATTCACCATACGTAGACCTGTATATAAAGTATGGTGTGAAGAATTGTTATGTAGTATAGAGTTGAATGATCGGGTAGCTAGTTTAACCGATCGTTCTTTTATTAGATTTTTGTTAGGCGGTTCGATGCGCCACATGTCTTTACTGGACATGGCTCAGGCTTTACGTATATATACGCCTGAGGAGTTAGCGTCTGCCGATTGTAGAGGATTGATACTAAACGGTAGAAAGATAGATGAAAATTTTGATACACACGGTGTGTGGAGTCAAATAACAAGCCATCACCGTTTCAAAGGGGGAAATTACTCTTATTTGGATATAGATAGAGCAGAATTAAGAGTGATACATAGGTTTTTAGCTAATTCGATTACACAAAGGGGTAAGAACAAGGAAAAAGTAAATGAACAGGATTTGTTTTACCATATGTGTATTCGAGACCCACAAAGCACTGTAAGTATACCATATTGTGTGGGTTATTATTTATCAGCTATGGTTCGGGGGATGCGACCGCATAGCATAATAGGAGGTGGTATTTTTATTACTTTGATTGGTGAATATCTCGGTGTGGATATAAGTCGGGGGGGATTATTAGTAGAAGAACCAGAACCCCGCGATACTATAGGTTTAAATGTATACCATGGTGCGAAAGTTTTGAAGAGGCGAAATAACGCCGCAGTACGATACCATGGTAGACATCCACAAGTGGAGAGAAACCAACAGCAAGGTAATGTAGGAGGGGGGAATGAGATGCAAGAAATGCAAAGGTTTATAGCTTCTAAGGAATACGAAAATGCTAGACAGAGAGCATTTGAAGATTGGCAAGTTCATCAGAACCAAATCATAGCTCATTGCCAACATATAGGTAGAAACTATATTCCTACACCGAAACCCATTTTCCCTCCCTGGTCTATAGAGATGCAGCCACCATATCCTACGTATAACCCTGCCGAAGCATTCTATAGCACCTATGGTTATGCCTGGAACCCCTATTGGTACCAATATCATCCTTAGTTTACTTATTTTTTTTTTATTTTGTAATTTGTAATGATTGATACGTTTAATACTTTTGTTAATATTGTAATCATTTTTATAATTGTCTAACTTTTATTCTTAGATTTTAATAATTTTTGAATGTGGGGTAATATACCAAACTTCAAAAATATGTATATATGTTTGCAGTTTATCTTATGTACACAACAGGGTAAAACAACGCATTTTCAAAGACTGGCATTAAGTTCAGCAAAAGCAACTAATTTTGACGACAAGATGCAAAATATATGTGAAATAACAACAAGACGGAATGAACAAATGATGTGCACCATTTATCATTCAGCAAACAAACGCCAATATATTTGGAAACTTTGGTAAAAATTTAATCATTATCACACTAATCACCCTCAATAATTTAAATTGTTACTGATTTCTTGCAAATGAGGGCATTGCAAGATCTTAAGTGTGGGAAGGGGTTAAATTCTTTCGGATTTTAAAATTTTTATCTTAAACACTTGGTTACCATTAAAAATACTAGTAAAGCAGTAGTTGTATTAGAATCTAGTGCTCTCTGATAAAAAAAAAACCCTAGTCTTATATACTAGCTACCCAATTCTAGTAAAATTTTTCAAAATTTTCAATTAAATGAACTAAAAATCATGTTTATACATATTTATGAACGATAAAACTAGGTTTTAACACCGAAATTATTGTTACCTCAAAAAGGACATAAATTGAGAAACAAACTAAAATGTTAAAATTCATTTAAAATGGAATAGAGACGATAAAAAGGAAAATAAAAGCCAAGTGTGGGAAAATTTACCAAGTTATCTTAAACATATGTCACATATATCTGTAACAAATAACTGAAAATACTTTTGCTTTGGACTAAACTAAACTGTTTTACCCGATGAAAGAAAATAAGAGATGGATCTACACGATGAATCAATTCCATCATTAAAAGGAAGTAAAGTCTTCCGAAAAAGACACGCGCCTCTTGATTTAGGTCATGAAGTTGTCGTCCAGACCAGCTGTAGGTTGACGAAAAATCTAGAAAAGTCATCACTAAAATCAGCAGGAAATCCACGGACCTCAGCATTAAACAGGGTCGCCAAGTGGTCAGATTTATCCTAACCATGAGAAGGATTTATCTTGTACAATGGGGGGGGGCACCATGCAAATTAGCTGGATAAGACTAATAAATCAGATCCCCAGAAAGGATAATCTCCTTAAAGATTAAAAATCAGCTTTTAAGCCTGATATTACTCAATCCTAGAGATTGACCTTAAAGATTGAGAATTCAAACTCATGGAATTCAATGATATCTAAACTCGAGCTTGAACGAGAAAATATTTTGATCAAAATTATAAACCGATTTGTTTTCTGAAAACCCTATTTTCAATGCGTTCATTACCATTGAACGTAAAATCCTAGGAATTCACCTGGAATTCATTAGGTCACCTGAACCAAATCGGGTGTCAACCGTAAGAACGGTGGTTGCATAGTGGTCAAAGACAGGACCTTGTGCCATACCGAAAAATTATAAGGGTGAGCTTTACTATTGCTCCTACCAAGGATAGTAATTGCGTCCGACACGTTATAGACCATAACTAAAAGCATGTCAGGGGACATTGCCTTAACAGTTGCTTGTTCAACGCTTTCCTTTCAACCGGACGGTAGTTTACCGAAAGGTAATATACGGGACAAGTAAACTGGACGTGTTGCATTCCAAATACAAGGTTAGCAAGTGGGTGACACAAAACCGCAGGTTTGAGCTAAAATTTTCAAATCTGAAACCCACCAAACCCACAAAAATATTTTGCAAACACCGGTAAAGGGTTATCCCGGAAAACTTATCTAGGGTAAAAACTAGATTTAATTTTCAAAAGATCAAATGTTTTCATAAAGATCCAATTTCCTTAATGGATCTAAATTTTTATAGTCATGTGGGACTGTAAACCATATCGTTACTACCATTGTTTATACCGCCGTATAGAAATCACTGATGTACAAAGTGTGAAGAATAAAGAAGTGATTCTAGTATTTCAAGACGATATTGCTTGAGGACAAGCAACGCTCAAGTGTGGGAATATTTGATAATGCTAAAAACGAACATATATTTCATAGCATTATTTCTCAAGAAAGACAAGCTTTTAGTTGCAATTGTTCTATTTACAAGTGATATTCGTTTAAATAATAAAAGGTGAAGACAAAAGACAGATTCGACGAATTGAAGACGCAAACGACCAAAAAGCTCAAAAGTACAAAAGACAATCAAAGAGGTTCCAATTATTGATAAGAAACATCTCGAAATTACAAGAGTACAAGATTCAAAACGCAAAGTACAAGATATTAAACTGTACGCAAGGACGTTCGAAAATCCGGAACCGGGACCAGAGTCAACTCTTAACGCTCGACGCAACGGACTAAAAATTACAAGTTAACTATGTATATAAATATAATATAATATATAATTAATTATATTAATTATATATATATTATATATATATTATAAACCGTCGGTAAACAAAGAGCCAAACTCCTCTGAGCTGTAAAAGTAACCTCCGCGACTCGCGGAGTTTGAAGGCAAAATTGGCCGCGAGTCGCGGAGCCCCAAAATGAAAAAATGCCTATAAAGCCAACCGAATTCTGATCGCAAATATCCATTTTTTTCTTCTTCTCCTCATACGTAAAATTTATATTTATATTTATAATTTATATTTTAATTTTAATTATAATTCTAATAATAAGGGTATGTTAGCAAATGTTGTAAGGGTGTAAGTCAAAATTCTGTCCGTGTAACGCTACGCTATTTTTAATCATTGTAAGTTATGTTCAACCTTTTTACATTAATGTCTCGTAGCTAAGTTATTATTATGCTTATTTAAAACGAAGTAATCATGATGTTGGGCTAATTACTAAAATTGGGTAATTGGGCTTTGTACCATAATTGGGGTTTGGACAAAAGAACGACACTTGTGGAAATTAGACTATTGGCTATTAATGGGCTTTATATTTGTTTAACTAAATGATAGTTTATTAATGTTAATATAAAGATTTACAATTGGGCGTCCCTATAAATTACCATATACACTCGATCGGACACGATGGGCGGGGTATTTATATGTACGAATAATCGTTCATTTAACCGGATACGGGAATGGATTAATAGCCACTAGAATAATTAAAACAGGGGTGAAATTACATTCAAGGGTAATTGGTGTAATTGTTAACAAAGTAGTAAAACCTTGGTTTACACGCAGTTGATAACCTGGTGTATTCATTAAACAAAGTATTAAAACCTTGTTACAATTCGAATCCCCAATTAGTTGGAATATTTAACTTCGGGTATAAGAATAATTTGACGAGGACACTCGCACTTTATATTTACGACTGATGGACTGTTATGGACAAAAACCAGACGGACATATTAAATAATCCAGGACAAAGGACAATTAACCCATGGGCATAAAACTAAAATCAACACGTCAAACATCATGATTACGGAAGTTTAAATAAGCATAATTCTTTTATTTCATATTTAATTTCCTTTATTTTATATTTAATTGCACTTCTAATTATCGCATTTTTATTGTTATTGTATTTAATCGCACTTTTAATTATCGTACTTTTTAATTATCGCAAGTTTATTTTATCGCACTTTTATTATTCGTAATTTCATTTATCGTTATTTACTTCATTCTTTAATTTAAGTCTTTTATTTATTTAATATTTTACATTTGGTTTTAACTGCGACTAAAGTTTTAAAATCGACAAACCGGTCATTAAACGGTAAAAACCCCCCTTTATAATAATAATATTACTTATATATATATTTGTATTTTTATAAAAGTAAACTAATATAGCGTTGAGCTTTGTTTAAAAAAGATTCCCTGTGGAACGAACCGGACTTACTAAAAACTACACTACTGTACGATTAGGTACACTGCCTATAAGTGTTGTAGCAAGGTTTAAGTATATCCATTCTATAAATAAATAAATATCTTGTGTAAAATTGTAGCGTATTTAATAGTTTTTCCTAGTAAAATATAAACTATTTTATATACACCTCGCACGACATCAGATACGTTTTGTAAACATTGCATTCTTTTGAAAAGGCACACCATAAATGAATATTTAAATCAAAGGTTTTCGACATCTGATGATTTCTACATATAGACAATCACCGTAAATAATAGTTTACAATAGTACTTCCGTTGACAATGCAGTCAAAATAAGATACATGGTAATTATTTGGTGAATGCAACGTTTTCTTGAAAAGTATGTCATGTAAGACTCCATGCACATAGCTTGTCTAACATATAAGCAACAGCGGAAGACTTCTAGTAAACCTGAGAATAAATATACTAACAAGTGTCAACACAAAGGTTGGTGAGTTCATAGTTTTATTGTTTCGTATAATCTGTATGTAAAGGTGAATCACAAGTTTTCAGTTGTTTTATCCAGAAACGTTTATCAAAATATTCTACGAAATTGAGCACCCTGGTAACTAAACTTAACGTATATATATTTTATACCCTTTGTATAATCATCTTAATAATACACGCAAACCAACGTGTACGCTTCTCAAATAGAATACGTCCGTTAAAAGGCTAGCGCTCTAGCTCGGACGGGGATATCAAGCCCTATGGATCCATATACCTCTATTCGCGCCCATCGGTTCTTATAACCGACAGTTACTAGTTACCAAAGCTAAGGGATTTTTGGTTCAAACTCAGTGTAGAATTTAGTATGTACTTGTATCCATTGCGTTTAAAATAAAGTGCATGTATTCTCAACCCCAAAATATAGATTGCAAAAGCATTTAAAAAGGGAGCAAATGAAACTCACCTTAGCAGCATATAAAGTCGTTCACCAAAATGTGACTAAATCTCGGATTACCAAATAACTGTAGATCTCAACCTAGAGAACATATGTTGGTCAATAAATGTCTATCAAGTTAGGTCAGGTCATAGTGTATCATAATCCTAATGCTCGAGATCGACATACAAAAGTTATCCAAAGTCGTTTCAAAAAGTCAATTTTGACAATAATTCAACAAAACGAGATGTGCCTTATATATGGATTCATTTACTTGGTTGGTAATATTCAAAAATCCAATTTATCATTCTTACAAACAAGTTTCAAAAGCAATTTCAATCAATGTCAATCATAATTCAGTTGATCATATCTTTTAATTCGTTCACCGAAATTACGCGATTTCTAAATGAAATGTTATTGATTTTTCGCCAGCTTTCCAAAAACATGCATATCATATACCTTTTATCAGTAATATATGTATTTACTTCATGATTCATCATAACTGTTTAACGACAAAATTTAGCATACAAGCATGCATAAATATATATACTCGAGCACTAGACATGGATACACAATTAATGTATAAAAATAAGATATGAATGCTCACGTATCAATATTGTGATCCAATATTGCAGGAAAGTACGTAGACGCAACAGAGATGATAAACACTAGGTTTATCTTGCGAATAATACCCATAAATATTACCCATAACTTCCATATTTAAAACCCATAATTTCATTAGCTCTATCCCGTTTGAAAACCCATTTTGAAAGTGACACGCTCATGACCTCGTCGTAGTATTTTATGTATAAATAATAATAATAATACTAATACTAATACTACTAATAATGATAAGATTAATAATAATATTAATCTTAATAATAATAATAATAATAATAATAATAATAATAATAATAATAATAATAATATATAATTTAAATATATACGGAGTAAAATTATTGAAGAAACAACTGAACGAAATCGAGTTTTTATAGTATGTGGCATGCTACAGTACCCCATGCGATCGCATGAGTTTTCAGTGTTTTTGCCATGCGATCGCATGGCCGCCTTATCCTGTTTTTGTTTGCTAGTTCGTCGACATCAAATAGTGTTTACTGTAGCAAATAGTGTACTGTAGCAAATAGTGTTTTACTGCAGCAAATAGTGTTTTACTGCAGCAAATAGTGGTACTGTAGCAAATCACTGTAGCAAAATACGGTTTCACTGTAGCGCTGTAGCAAAATACGGTTTTACTGTAGCAAATAGTGTTTTACTGTAGCAAATAGTGTTTTACTGTAGCAAAGTCATTTTTACTTGTACATATATATATATATATACATACATATAATTGTTCATGAATCGTCGAGAATAACCGAAAGGTATTTGAATATATGAAAGTAGTTCAAAAATTTTGAGATTCAGTTTTACAGACTTTGCTTATCGTGTCGGAAATGTTAATCATACAAATATTAAGTTTAAATTTGGTCAGAAATTTCCGGGTCATCACAGTACCTACCCGTTAAAGAAATTTCGTCCCGAAATTTAAGTGAGGTCATCATGGCTAACAATAGAAATGTTTTCATGACGAATATGAGTTGATAAATAGAATTTTATCACCGTTGAATAATATGGATAAAATAATCCGATTATTCGAAACGTATGAGAGAAGTTATTGTAAAAGAGTGAAATGGAGAATAGAGATTCGTTTTAACTCTTGATGTAGTAACGATTGATTTTCGGATTTTAAGGAATAGAAAATCTTCATAATTTAAATAAACTTTGATTCTTCAGAATTTAAGAAAATTAGGATTTCCTTTGATTAAATGCGTAATCTGCCTCGATTGCTATGTCTGATATTTTGCTATAAAGTAACCTCTTCCATTTCATTTATTTTCACCACTCCTATAATCTTCTTTCTTATTTCATACTTACAAAAGATTTGTGAAATTGCTTCATCCAGTTCTGATTCTTGATATTTTCTTGGCTATCATATCATTCATTCTTCTTTTCCATCTGCCACCAGAGGAGGTTATTTTCTTCTACTATTACCTTGGGGTTATATAGTTTTTCATTCTCCCGTGTCTTTATATTGCTATACGCATTGATATACACTGTTTGTAATTTCAGGGTTGTTTTCGGGCTTTATATTTTCCATTATATTTCGGAGCTTCATGCTTTCGTTTTCTCTTCCCGACTTTAAGTCAAGCGAATAATGGTTCAAAATTCGTAGGTATGGATTTTGAAATGAACATAATTATTGTTCTAAGAAAGAAACGGTAATGGCACAATCTGACTTGTCAAATTACCAGAATACCTCGAAAAAGATCGAATCATCAAGAAAATATTTTCTTGATATGTTTAGAGGTTAAATAGAATGAAAGAGTTATGTAACATGGTTCATGATGAGGGTATGATCTGTGAACCTCTATCACGTTCCATTAGAAACTCAGCATGACTTACTGTAATATAATCACGTTGATCAAGTGTCGTTATATTATACTAACTCATGCTTCAATTTCCAACATTACTTCAAAACATTTATATTTTAAACTTGAAAGTTTCAGAATTTAGAAACTAAAATAGTTTCTGTTATGGTGTAACACAGATATCGTAAGGAGAAAATTGATTTTCGATAAGAATGATTATGGAATTATCTCCAGATATATGGAGGATATTTATAATGAAAGATACGATGATATCTTAGAATTTCTAATATCAGAGGATGATGCGAAAAATATGTCTGTGAAGGTTTAGAATAAGAAGTAAGGTTCTTACTAATGGTTTCAGCAGTCACTGAATCATTTGGATTCTTTGAAGGCAGGTTCAGTCTTTGTGATTTATTCACAGCCTCTTTCATACTTTACTCAATCCGTTTTTCAGTTCCAAACCTTCTCTTTTTCTCAGTTTTACCACCATACTATTCTTTATCATCAAACTTTTGACTGTTAAGGTCGTTTACAGTTTTTGCTGCTTCATCAAAATTTTTCCAAAATTCGGAGAACTAGTTTCGTAGTTTGGGGTGTTTTTCGGAAAACTTCACATTCGAAGTGTGTAATTCCAGGAGATAGACGTTATATGAACACATATAACTGTTGGCGTAGACGTGCTGCAAGATTTCAAAATATTGCTTGCTAATTCCCGATAGTTGGTATGGCAATTTCCGTTACAAGATGTGGATGAGTACATGACACGGTTTCAATGAGTATAAGGATTTTTCGGAAGGTCAAAGATCAATGAAGTTGTTGGTAAATTTACTGCTAATATGGTGGAACATGAAAGATTCCCCGATAACAAAAACGTATATGCCAAAGTTACAAGTCTGAAAGGTCGTCGTTGACTGGTTGAACGGTTGATAATACTGGATACTTTGAAAAGAAATTACAAGGTTATTTTCAGTAATAACAATGCTAAAGGATCTTTCACATTTTTGAAGTCAAAGTATAGCTTTGAAAGATGTAGAGATCTAAGAATGATGTCACCCGTTAAATCTTGACTTGGATTCTGATCCGTCAATATCAGAATATGTAATTGAATTTGTATGGAAACGATTGTATATCGCTGTGAGCATAGTTAATAATTTTTGAATCAAAGTTGAAGAATGTACAGTATAACATATTAATTGTGAACTTATATATTTCCCGGGAATTACCTACCCGTTAAAGATTTCACAAGTAATATTTTGTACAAAAGAATTTTTATTACCGTCTTTATGAAAATATATGTATGTATATTTTCTTTAGATGTAATACAGATTTGATGAGTTAATATCATATTAAGCTCATTTGATTTTTGACTTGAATTAAAAATGAATAATCTCTAAAACATTAAAGATTTAATAATCTTTACGGATTATTTCACTAATGTAATCAATACTCAGTTTCATTGATATTTTCTCAGTGAATCATGTTAGTGCTCATGGAACTCTTGCTAACTTCGCAAGGTACGAATGATGTTTTCTAGAAAGTTTCGAATACATCTAAGATGAAAGTATAAAATCAACCATATAATTGAATAATATACTTAGTTTATTATGAAATGGAATTCATTGAGTTGGAAACAGAGATTGTAGTTAACGATGGTTAAGTCATTAACGAAGGATGTACATCATAGCATATTAGTAATATGAATTAACCGAGTAGTACCTACCAGTTAAGATTCACACGTAATAACTTGGTATGAAAAGATTTATTTTGATTTAAAAATTCATATATATTAAATATACATAAAATTTCTTCAGGGGAAATTAGTTAATACTTCATCGGTTATTGTTGCTGGTATTTATTGGTAACTACGGTGCATATGACGTTGATACTCGTGGAACAGATTGTGAAGTTGAGGTTTGCGATGCGGATGTTGTTGGTGGTGGTAATGGTACTGTTGGTGTTGTTGTCGGTGGTACTGTTGATGCCGGTGATGCTGCTGGTGCTTGTAACCTTTGCACCATATTCTCCAAAGACACTACCCGAGCGCGAAGCTCGTTGACTTCTTCTACTACACCGGGATGATTGGCGGTTCGGACGAGCGGATGAATAAGATCCAGAATTTGATATAGTATATTATCGTGACGAGATACTCTAGAAATGAGAGAGAAAATGGTGTCTCGAACAGGTTCGCCGGTAAGTGCTTCAGGTTCTTCGCCAAGAGGGCAATGTGGTGGATGGAAGGGATCGCCTTCTTCTTGTCTCCAATAATTAAGTAGGCTACGAACCCATCCCCAATTCATCCAGAATAGATGATGGCTAATTGGTTGATCCATTCCGGTTACACTGTCTTCGGAATTCAGGTGAATATCCATATCGGAATAGCTGTCAGAGTTTAAGGAATTTGAACTAGATACGGGATCCATCTTGTATAATTAGGGAGATGATTTTTGATATGAATTAGATTATAGAATTTAGTTTGGTATTCTTCAATACATAATTTACATATGTATATATAATACCAAATTCCATAAATCACGGAGAAATTTTCGGAAGATGTCAGGAAAAGTTTACAGTAACAGATACGCAAAGATATGAATTTTTCTCTATACACTATTTATGCAATAAATGCAGGAAAGCGTGTCTAGACTTAAGAATGATAAACAGCTAATTTCTGACAAACAAAAAAAATAATAAGCAAAACTTTTGACATGCAGCTACGGTCGAAGTCCAGACTTACGAATGCATCCTAACAATTATCAGTTAGACACATTAATGCAAGACTTGGTTCACTAGGACCAATGCTCTGATACCAACTGTGACGATCGATCCAAATCCATATGGACAATACGTCATTCATTGATTTCATTGCGAGGTATTTGACCTCTATATGATACGTTTTGTAAACATTGCATTCTTTTGAAAAGGCACACCATAAATGAATATTTAAATCAAAGGTTTTCGACATCTGATGATTTCTACATATAGAAAATCACCGTAAATAATAGTTTACAATAGTACTTCCGTTGACAATGCAGTCAAAATAAGATACATGGTGATTATTTGGTGAATGCAACGTTTCCTTGAAAAGTATGTCATGTAAGACTCCATGCACATAGCTTGTCTAACATATAAGCAACAGCGGAAGATTTCTAGTAAACCTGAGAATAAATATGCTAACAAGTGTCAACACAAAGGTTGGTGAGTTCATAGTTTTATTGTTTCATATAATCTGTATGTAAAGGTGAATCACAAGTTTTTAGTTGTTTTATCCAGAAACGTTTATCAAAATATTCTACGAAATTGAGCACCCTGGTAACTAAACTTAACGTATATATATTTTATACCCTTTGTATAATCATCTTAATAATACACGCAAACCAACGTGTACGCTTCTCAAATAGCATACGTCCGTTAAAAGGCTAGCGCTCTAGCTCGGACGGGGATATCAAGCCCTATGGATCCATATACCTCTATTCGCGCCCATCGGTTCTTATAACCGACAGTTACTAGTTACCAAAGCTAAGGGATTTTTGGTTCAAACTCAGTGTAGAATTTAGTATGTACTTGTATCCATTGCGTTTAAAATAAAGTGCATGTATTCTCAGCCCAAAAATATAGATTGCAAAAGCATTTAAAAAGGGAGCAAATGAAATTCACCTTAGCAGCATATAAAGTCATTCACCAAAATGTGACTAAAACTCGGATTACCAAATAACTGTAGATCTCAACCTAGAGAACATATGTTGGTCAATAAATATCTATCAAGCTAGGTCAGGTCATAGTGTATCATAATCCTAATGCTCGAGATCGACATACAAAAGTTATCCAAAGTCGTTTCAAAAAGTCAATTTTGACAATAATTCAACAAAACGAGACGTGCCTTATATATGGATTCATTTACTTGGCTGGTAATATTCAAAAATCTAATTTATCATTCTTACAAACAAGTTTCAAAAGCAATTCCAATCAATGTCAATCATAATTCAGTTGATCATATCTTTTAATTCGTTCACCGAAATTACGCGATTTCTAAATGAAAAGTTATTGATTTTTCGCCAGCTTTCCAAAAACATGCATATCATATACCTTTTATCAGTAATATATGTATTTACTTCGTGATTCATCATAACTGTTTAACGACAAAATTTAGCATACAAGCATGCATAAATATATATGCTCGAGCACTAGACATGGATACACAATTAATGTATAAAAATAAGATATGAATGCTCACGTATCAATATTGTGATCCAATATTGCAGGAAAGTACGTAGACGCAACAGAGATGATAAACACTAGGTTTATCTTGCGAATAATACCCATAAATATTACCCATAACTTCCATATTTAAAACCCATAATTTCATTAGCTCTATCCCGTTTGAAAACCCATTTTGAAAGTGACACGCTCATGACCTCGTCGTAGTATTTTATGTATAAATAATAATAATACTAATACTAATACTACTAATAATGATAAGATTAATAATAATATTAATCTTAATATTAATAATAATAATAATAATAATAATATATAATTTAAATATATACGGAGTAAAATTATTGAAGAAACAACTGAACGAAATCGAGTTTTTATAGTATGTGGCATGCTACAGTACCCCATGCGATCGCATGAGTTTTCAGTATTTTTGCCATGCGATCGCATGGCCGCCTTATCCTATTTTTGTTTGCTAGTTCGTCGACATCAAATAGTGTTACTGTAGCAAATAGTGTACTGTAGCAAATAGTGTTTTACTGCAGCAAATAGTGTTTTACTGCAGCAAATAGTGGTACTGTAGCAAATCACTGTAGCAAAATACGGTTTCACTGTAGCGCTGTAGCAAAATACGGTTTCACTGTAGCAAATAGTGTTTTACTGTAGCAAAGTCATTTTTACTTGTACATATATATATATACATACATATAATTGTTCATGAATCGTCGAGAATAACCGAAAGGTATTTGAATATATGAAAGTAGTTCAAAAATTTTGAGATTCAGTTTTACAGACTTTGCTTATCGTGTCGGAAATGTTAATCATACAAAGATTAAGTTTAAATTTGGTCAGAAATTTCCGGGTCATCACAGAATATAATAACATGTATCATCTGCAGATTGCGGTTGTTGCATTGCTCTATCAACTGAAAAGGTAACACTCTCGTCCTCTATGCTTAGGGTCAGTTTCTTACCGAACACGTCTATCATTGCTTTAGCCGTGTTTAAGAATGGTCTTCCTAATATGAGAGGAACTTGAGAATCTTCTTCCATGTCCAGAACAACAAAATCTACTGGAAATACTAAAGTACCAACTTTAACTAGCATGTTCTCCATTATCCCTCTAGGATATTTTATTGATCTATCGGCTAGTTGTATACTTATTCTTGTTGGTTTCAATTCTCCAAGGTCTAGTTTAGTGTATTGTGAATACGGCATTAAATTTATACTAGCACCTAAGTCTGCCAATGCTTCTATTGAACTAAGACTACCCAGAAAATATAGAATTGTGAAACTTCCTGGATCAGATAGTTTTTCTGGTATCTTATTCAACAGCACTGCTGAACAATTAGCATTTATAGTAACGGCCGAGAGTTCTTCCATTTTCTTTCTATTTGTGATTAGATCTTTCAGAAATTTAGCATATCTAGGCATTCCTAAAATCACATCAATGAAAGGTAGATTTACATTTATCTCTTTAAACATATCCAAGAATTTGGATTGCTCGGCTTCAAGTTTCTCCTTTTTTCATTTTACTCGGGTAAGGAAGTGGTGGTTGGTATGGTTTAACATAAGGTTTAGCCTTAACTGTGTTATCTTCATTAACCTTTTCAACTACCGGTTCTTTTTCCTTATCTTGTTCAGGTTGTGATTCTTGTAGAGTAGGAATAGCTTCATCAGAAGTTACAGGTATTTCAGGTGGTTTAAGTGTTGTACCACTTCTTGTGGTAATGGCTTTTGCTGTTTCATTCCGGGGGTTAGCATTTGTATCACTGGGTAAACTTCCCGGTTTTCTTTCACCTATTAACCTTGCTAGGTTACTTACTTCTTGTTCCAAATTTTGAATAGAAGCTTGTTGATTTCTAAATGCTTGAGCATTTTGTTCATTCGTTTGTTTTTGAGATGTGAAAAACTGCGTTTGAGTTTCAACTAGCTTCGTCATCATATCTTCTAAATTCGGATTTTTATCATCGGTTTGTTGTGGTTTGTTTTGAAAATTAGGTCTTTGCTGATTGTAAGTATTGTTGGATACTTGTTGATTGATAGGACCTTGTTGGTTGTTGTATGGAATATTTCGGTTATAATTCTGGTTTTGATTGTAAATCGGTCTTGGCAGTTGATAATTATTCTGATAATTATTTCCAGGCCTTTGGTTTAGATATGAAATATTCTCTCTTTGTTCCATTGTTAACTCAATACTGAGACAATCTTTTGTCAAATGTGGTCCTCCACACTGCTCACAACTAATTCGTATTGAGTGTATATCTTTAGTCATCTTTTCCATTCGTCTCTCGACAGCATCTATCTTTGCTGAAATGGAATCTAAGTCATGGCTTGAATCGGCTCTAGCTGCTTTAGATGATCTAACGATATCTTTTTCTTGGTGCCACTCATGTGAGTGGGAAGCAGTGTTATCAATAATTTTGTAAGCATCTGTTTCGATTTTCTTCATAATAGAACCACCAGCTGCTATATCGATGTCTTTTCTTGTAGTGATGTCGCATCCTTGGTAGAATATTTGTACTATTTGACGGGTGTCTAAACCATGTTGCGGACATCCTCTTAATAATTTTCCAAATCTTTTCCACGCCTCATATAGAGTTTCATTTGGTTTCTGTGTGAACGTAACAATTTCTCCTTGAAGTCTTACGGCTTTAGATGCCGGAAAGAATTGTTTAAGAAATTTTTCAACTAAAACGTCCCATGTATCAATCGCCCCTTCAGGTAACGATTCCAACCAATCTTTGGCTTCTCCCTTTAAAGTCCATGGAAATAACATGAGATATATCTGTTCATCCTCCACTTCTCGGATTTTAAATAGTGTACAGATCCTATTAAAAGTACGAAGATGTTCATTTGGATCTTCCTTCGGCGCACCACTAAATTGGCATTCATTAGTCACCATGTGTAGAATTTGTCCTTTGATTTCATAATCTGGCGCATTAATGTCTGGATGAGTAATTGCGTGACCTTGGCCAGTTCGTTTAGCTCTCATTCGGTCTTTCATACTTAAAGGTTCCAGATTCTTCGTAATTGAATTTGTTGAATCGGAATCACTAGAGGATTCTGATTTAATGGTTCATTCCTCAACAATCTCTGTTTGAATGATTGGTGGTTCCGGAGAAAAAATTAATGGTTCAGGATATATCAATTGTCCCTGAATATTCTCCGGATTCTCAATTGTGATGTCGGTTTCAAAAAATGGATTATCGGAAATTTGAATTGGAGTACTTGGTCGACTGAATGACGATTCTAAAGGAAAATCAACGGCGGTAATATTTGCTAGATGTCTTGATCGAGTTACAGGTGGTGAACGTACAAAAGGTGGTGAACGTCTTGCTCGGTGCATTCACTGAATATCCTATTAGTTTTTAAAAGGAAAGAAAAATTATATAAGCTATCCAATTAATAGACTTTTCTGATTTTGCCCACGTTTCGAATAGCCAAAACATGCAGCAGAGGGGCAGGATTCGTTTGGTCTCAATATAATTGAGGACTGTTTGGCTCCAATAACCCGGTCCACGTACAAATCCAACTATTACTACGAACCAGAAATTTTTGATGTCTATCAATTTAACCACTTAAAATAAATTTTCGTAATTTTAAGAAATTTAGATAAGAAGTAGAATAAAAATCTATGTCCTAAAACTAGAATAGCGAGAAAAAAGAAAGAAAAAGAGCGCGTCGAAAAAGGTCGAAAAAGAAAAAGGGTTGAAAAATAAAATTGGAAAGAAAAAGAGTGACTATAAAACTTAAAAACACTCGACTAACCCAACCTTATTACTATCACTAACTTAAAATTATAATCGCAAATTGAGATTACTAATTGGAGTGATAATTGATACATAGGTAAAAGGTGTCTAAAAATATTAATGCTTACAAGTAAAACTATATCCCAAATGGCAATATCTTAAAAAGGAACTAAAACTTAAAAAGGTGTCGCAAAATTCTAAAGCACTTAAATCTTAGTCTAAAGAAAAAGCACTTAAGGGATTTTACGGCAAATCCTAAAAATCTAGAAGTAAAAATAACTATGGCAAAAACTATAACTTAAAACTAAAAATGAGCGAAAAATACAAAAATTACGCTAAAACGAATAAAAAGGGACAAAATATAAAAATATACTAAAAGTTGTAAAAAGTACAATTTTTATAAAAATATTATTTTTATATTATTTATTTTATAAAATTAGTAATTTTATACTTTAATTAAACTAATTTAACAAAATAATAATAAAAACTAAAATAAATAATTAATTAAAACCTAATTAGGGTTTTATAATAATAATTATAATAATTACCCCGTAATTAAATGCTGTTAGGGTTTCTGGTCACGTGTGTCAGGGTGGCTCCGCGAGTCGCGGTGCCACCTGGCAAAAATCTCCGCGAGTCGCGGTGAATGAAAATTCAGATCAGGTGCAGTTTTAAATTCGACGTTTTACTTTTTTTTATCTATATTTTTTATTTTTCTGTTTTAATATTTAAATAAAATATTTATACAAACTAAATAAAAACTTATGTTTTAAAAAACTAAAATAAAAATAGAAATACTTTATAATTTTATAAAAATCTTAAAAATAGATTTATATATATGTTTTTTTCGGTTTTTTAATTTTATGCTTTAAATAAAAACAAAATATTTAAATAAAACTTATATTTTTTTTTAAAAAAAAATAAAGAAACTTTATAAAACTTAATTATTTAACAAACTCTTAAAATTATTTAAATTTTTTTTTCTTTTTTTTTGAATATTTAAAACGTATTTTTACAAAAGCGTATTTTTATAAAAGTAAACTAAAAATAAAAATCGTTTTTTTTATATTAGCGTTGCGCTTCCGACTTTTAAACTAGATTTTAAGTGTCCCCGGCAGCGGCGCCAAAAATACTTGATGTTATGTGAGGTGTATATAAAATAGCTTTATTTTTACTAGGAAAATCTATTAAATACGATATTCTTTTACACACGATATTTATTTTTTTATAGAATGGATATACTTAAACCTTGCTACAACACTTATAGGCAGTGTACCTAATCGTACAGTAGTATAGTTTTTAGTAAGTCCGGTTCGTTCCACAGGGAAAAAAAATCTTAAAAACAAAACTTAACGCTATATTAGTTTAATTTATAAATTACAAATATATATATATAAGTAATATTATTATTATAAAGGGGGGTTTTTACCGTTTAATGACCGGTTTGTCGATTTTAAAACTTTAGTCACAGTTAAAACCAAATGTAAAATATTAAAAATAAATACAACTTAATTTAAAGCGTAAAGTAAATAATGATAATGAAATTGCAATAAATAAAAGTGCGATAAAATAAACTTGCGATAATTAAAAAGTACGATAATTAAAAGTGCAATTAAATACAATAACAATAAAAGTGCGATAATTAGAAGTGCAATTAAATATAAAATAAAGGAAATTAAATATGAAATAAAAGAATTATGCTTATTTAAACTTCCGTAATCATGATGTTTGACGTGTTGATTTTAGTTTTATGCCCATGGGTTAATTGTCCTTTGTCCTGGATTATTTAATATGTCCGTCTGGTTTTTATCCATAACAGTCCATCAGTCATAAATTTAAGGTGCGAGTATCCTTGTCAAATTATCTTTATACCCGAAGTTAAATATTCCAACTAATTGGGGACTTAAACTGTAACAAGGTTTTATTACTTTTTTTAATAATTACACCAGGTTATCGACTGCGTGTAACCCAAAGTTTTAATACTTTGTTATCAATTATGCCAAGTGTCCTTGTACATAATTTCACCCCTGTTTTAATAATTCTAGTGGCTATTAATCCATTCCCGTGTCCGGTTAAATGAACGATTATTCGTACATATAAATACCCCTCCCATCGTGTCCGATCGAGTGTATATGGTTATTTATAGGGACGTCCAATTGTAAATCTTTATATTAAAATTAACAAACTATCATTTAGTTAAAAAAATATAAAGCCCATTAATAGCCCATAGTCTAATTTCCACAAGTGTCGTTCTTTTGTCCAAACCCCAATTATGGTACAAAGCCCAATTACCCAATTTTAGTAATTAGCCCAACATCATGATTACTTCGTTTTAAATAAGCATAATAATACCTTAGCTACGAGACATTAAATTAAAAAGGTTGAACATAACTTACAATGATTAAAAATAGCGTAGCGTTACACGGACAGAATTTCGACTTACACCCTTACAACATTCGCTAACATACCCTTATTATTAGGATTTAAAATTAAAATTAAAATATAAATTATATATATTTACTTATACATATATAGAGAGAGATTGATTTTATGGATATTTTTACGTCGAACTGCGCTGGCTTTTATAGGGAATTGAGTCCAGGTGAGCTCCGCGACTTGCGGCCTTTTTCTTCTTCAAACTCCGCGAGTCGCGGAGTTTGTTTTTACAGCTCACCCAGCTTTGGCTCTTTGTTTGCCGACGATTTTTAAATATATTATAATATATATATTAATTTTAAGAATTAATTATATATTATATTATATTCATGTGCATAGTTGACTTGTAATTTTTAGTCCGTTGCGTTGAGCGTTGAGAGTTGACTCTGGTCCCGGTTCCGGATTTTCGAACGTCCTTGCGTACAATTTAATATCTTGTACTTTGCGTTTTGAATCTTGTACTCTTGTAATTTCGAGACGTTTCTTATCAATAATTGGAACCTATTTGATTGTATTTTGTACTTTTGAGCTTTTTGGTCGTTTGCGTCTTCAATTCGTCGAATCTGTCTTTTGTCTTCACCTTTTATTATTTAAACGAATATCACTTGTAAATAGAACAATTGCAACTAAAAGCTTGTCTTTCTTGAGGAATAATGCTATGAAATATATGTTCGTTTTTAGCATTATCAATCATAATCCCCTAGATGAGGTTTATCTGAATTAATCAGAAGATTTAACCTCTCAGGTTGATGAGGAGTTCTACTAGATCTACGAATTACAAGTGCAACACGTTATGGCTCACCAACAGTGTGTTCAGCTTCAACGTGCAGTCGGCTAGTGCCTTCAGAAGGTATGTTATTATGTGATTCTTGAATTTCTTCAAGATCTACTTTACTCCCTCAGACTTCTTGTAAAAGAAGATCTCTTTCAAAGAATTCTACAAACCGAGCAGTAAACACTTTGTTTTCAGCTTGGTAGTAAAAGTAGTAACCCGTTGTTTCCTTTGGGTATCCCACAAAGTGACATTTGATACCTCTGGGTTCTAACTTGTATAAAGTGTCACGTTTCACATACGCTTCACAACCTCGGACTTTCAAATAAGACAATTTAGGACTCTTTCCATGCCATAACTCATATGGTATCTTTTCTACCTTCTTGGTTGGAAGCATATTGAGTATGCGTGCAGCAGACTCTAATGCATAACCCCATAAATACATTGGTATAGTAGTTAGACTCATCATAGATCGAACCATATCAAGTAAAGTTCGATTCCTCCGTTCTGACACACCATTGTGCTGTGGTGTATAAGGTGGAGTGAATTGTGAGACAATTCTACGATTCTTCAGGTGGTCTAAAAACTCTTGACTCATATATTCCCCTCCCCTATCAGAGCAAAGGGCTTTAATGGTCTTTCCAAGTTGATTCTCTACTTCTTTTTGGAAGATTTTGAATGTTTCAAAAACTTCATGTTTATGTTTCAGCAAGTAAACATAACCATATCTACTTTAATCATCAGTAAATGTAATGAGTATGATTCACCATTTCTAGACATAGTTCTAAAAGGGCCACATACATCAGTATGTATTAGTCCTAAAAGATCTTTAGCTCTTTCATCTAAACC
Organism: Rutidosis leptorrhynchoides; assembly: GCF_046630445.1. Lineage (NCBI taxonomy): Eukaryota > Viridiplantae > Streptophyta > Magnoliopsida > Asterales > Asteraceae > Rutidosis > Rutidosis leptorrhynchoides. The sequence continues at coordinate 337,773,404 of NC_092342.1, read as the reverse complement.
GGAGAAAGGAGCCTTTGTCATCTTTTCACATAAACATGACTCGCATACATCAAATGACTCAGAGCCAGTTGATTCTATAATCCCATCAAATTGGAGTTTTGAAATGCGTTGTTTGTTTATATGACCAAGACGATAATGCCATAGGTATTATTTAAGTCTTTTTTGACTCGTTTGGAAGTACATGTATATACAGAATTATTATTTGAAATCACACCATGCATATTAATTTCAAAAATACCATCACGTGGAATATCATTAAAATAAAATACATTATTCTAAGAAACTGAAATACCAAGGTGCATAAAAGTAAGTTCAAAACTAACATATTTCAAAAGAGAAACTGAAATTACATTGCTCGTAATACTAGGAGCATAATGACATTGTTCCAACAAAACAATAAGACCACTAGGTAGAGTAAGCTCATAGGTGCCAATAGCTTCGACAGCAGCTCTAGCCATATTGCCCACTCTTAAGTCTACTATGTTGTTCTTCAGTCTCTTACTTCTTCTCATTCTCTGCATATTGTTACAGATGTGAGTACCACAACCAGTATCAAAAATCCAGGAATCACTAGAAAAAGTGTATAACTGTATATGAAATATACCTGATTTCCTGGTCTGGCCAGCTTTGCCTTTTCTCAACTCAGATAGGTAGGAAGGACAGTTCCTTCTCTAGTGGCCAACTTTTCCACAGTGGAAACATTCGGCATCTTTCGCTGGGTTTTCTTTCTTGGGAGGTGGTGGAATTTTCTTCTTAGCAATTGACTTGCCTTTTCCTTTTCCCCAAGTTTTTGGCTTATTCTTTTTCACCTTACCATCCCTAATCATCAGAACACTTGGATTGGAAACCTTATATGGAATATTCTGTTCAGCAGTTTTGAGCATCAAGTGCAACTCTGCCAGAGATTTCTCCCAACCTTGCATATTGTAATTCATCACAAATTGGTGATACGATTTTGGTAGTGAAACCAAAACCGTGTTCACAGCCAAGTTAGGCGGCAAGGTAGTTCCAAGTTTTTCCAATCGGTCAATGTAGCTTTTCATTTTTAAGACATGAGAGCTCACTGATTGACCCTCCTTCATTTTGCATGTTTGAAGAAGCTTATAAGTTTCATATAACTCTTGACTAGCCTGTTTCTGAAACATATTTTTCAGCTCAGTCATCATATCATATGCTGTACGATCTTCCATTTCCTTTTGGAGGTCAGAAGTCATAATAGCAAGCATGATTAAAGCTATCTTCTCTTGCTCATCAAACAACTTCTGATAAGCATTCTTTTGAGCAGCGGTGGATGTCTCAGCAGGAGAATCAGGTAAGGGTTCTTCAATTTTGTTCAACTTCCCTTCATATTTGAGAACAATTCTCAGGTTGCGGTACCAATCGAGGAAGTTTGAACCATTGAGTTTCTCTTTCTCCAACAAAGAACGGAGGTTGTTTTTGTAGCGACCCGACAAAATTGTCATTGACGGCGCCGTCTACTTAGGTCCCGTTACGTGGTCATAATTCTTTAAAATGACGTTTGACCAAAATATGTCGCATTCATTTCAAATGTAAAGATGTTTCAAGTTTACAAAAGTAGTTCAACGACTAGTTACAATACAACGTTTAACGTACAAATGAAACCTATGCGACACGATTTAAAAGCAAGTCAAAAGATGCTTCATGTATGCATGTATACTCGACATCCAAGCAAGTATCAAAAATAGTGAGCGGAAGCATGTAACACCTATTGTTCAAGGACCCGAGAAAAACATAGAAATCTGTCAACGAAAACGTAGGTGAAATCATAGGTTTATGTAAGTAAGTGAATAAGTACAAATGAACCACAAGATTTATAATGTTGAAATAATAGTAAACCATTCTAAAAATTGTTATCACGAGCACCCAATTATCAAGTCTTAACTTTCCACGAACCCCATACACATAGTGTTAGAACCTACACTGTTTCTCGAAAATATATTTCATCCGAATAACGGTAGCGAACCGTCTGAATGAGGGTTTGTCAAATCCATATGGCCATACAACATAAGTTCTCGCTTACACCCGGCAAGTGTAACTAATGGTAATCGAATTAAGGATTTTTGTTCTAACTCGTACGTAGAATGTTTGTTTCCGTACTCATGTTCACTTTGTAAAACGAAACGTTTATGTTTTCTCATCCCAAATGTAAGTTTAAAAGAGTAAAAGTGGGACTATGATCTCACCTTGAGTGCACAAAGGTAAAAGTACTTCACAAGTAAACGTGTGCAAGAACGGATGCTAGTCGTGACCTAAACAAGTAGGTCGTATCAATAACGGTAAACATGATTGGTCAAAGTTGTTCAATTAGTCCTATGCCTCGTTACGACTCGATTATATATAGCATGTGAATCACGTTGCCAAGTTTCATGCATGATACAAATATAAAAGCATGTTAAAAGGATTGCATAAGTATTCGATTAAGTTTGAACAAAAGTCAACTTTGTTCAAGTCAAAGTCAACGAAAAAGTCAACACGTTCGGGTCGGGTCCCGAACTATTTTTCTAAGCTAATTAATCATATATAGGCATGTTAGAACAAGTTACATGTCAATCGGAGGTGCGTATCATAGTTAGAATTTTTGGTGTAAAAGTAAAGTTGATCAGTCCCTGGTCACGCCTAATGTCGCGCCGCGACCAAGGAGTGTCGCGCCGCGGCAATCAACGTGAACTGGTGCCTGTTCAGTTTCAATTGTTCAAGTCTCAACCAAACTTCAATTAATCACAAATCACAAACCGTAAACACTTAAAATGCATACCATACATCGTTGGAAAGGTAATTTAACGAGGAATGCGACTAAACACATTTCATCAACCAAAATCATCATTTACAATAATCAAATTTCCAAATTGAATGATCAATTAATGCTCATCATAAATGCTTCAAGTTCATAAATGTATATTGATGATTCTGGAATAAAATGCACACATATGATATGTCGTTTCGTAGGTAAGTACGCATACAATGCAACTAGACACTTACAAATAACATTGCAAAGCATTCAATGCATCAAAAGTTCATTTTACTTCTATCAAACCCTAACTCAAAATCATAAACTTAACAATTATGTTTATGAAGCTTTTCCATGTCAACCTACACACCAAATTGAAGCTAGTGATGCTCGTAACACATTTAATACATGCACTTTTAACATCTAACAACATTTAAGCAACCAAATCACAAGATCAAACACACCAAATTTCAAGTTCATGCTAGTTACTTAAAATAACAAGTTCGAGCATATAAATCACATATTCATGTTAGACTTGAGCCATAGACACTAATTAACACTTCTATAAGTTAAAAACATCAAGAACAAAGAATCTAGTGTTTTTAGAAAGTTACCCAAATGAGATGAAGTTGGTATGGATTCGAAGAGGAAGATGCAAGGATTTCGAATATGTAATTTGTTTTGATGAACACTTTCTAGATCTAAATTGGATGATGATTCTTTGATTTGGGTGTTGAGAGAAAATGATGGAAGTATAAAGGAAAAGTGGAGGATGAATGAATTGAGGAGATAGTGTTGACCATTTGACCTAGTCAAAAGTTTAGTCTCTTGGCAAGTTTAGTCCCTCAAGTTTGAAGCGAGTGCGTGAATTACCTAAACGAAATATTTTAAAATGCGTATTAATGGAAGATGTTATAATTATATAACGGACTTTATAATAGATAGACGGAAAGTAAACGAAAAAAGACGGGATGTTACAGTTTTGGTTTACGTTTTGATTGTGTGACAACCCGGAAATTTTCGACCAAATTTAAACTTTAATCTTTATATGATTCCGACACGATAAGCAAAGTTTGTAATGTTGAGTCTCGAAAATTTTGGAACTATGTTCACACATTCAATTACCCTTTTGACTATGCTCGACGATTCACGAACGAATATGTAAATAGATATGAATATATATATATATATATATATATATATATATATATATATATATATATATATATATATATATATATATATATATATATATATATATATATATATATATATATTATAACTTGAAAACGTTAACAAAGTATTAAATGTATAATATTTTAGATTAAACGTATTTATCTCAATATATGCTTAATATATTCATCTACGGAATTAGAAGATAATACCAACGATTAGATTAGCAGATATTTCAACAATTATCAATCCCGTAAGTATTGTGATAAGTCTTTGTTGAGAGGTCCACCTTGATTTAAGAAATCTTTCCTTTTTAACTGTATTTGATATATAAATAACTTGTAACGTGTATAGAAAAAGTATTTATATATATATTGTATATATATATATATATATATATATATATATATTAAGGTTTGAAATTATTTTTGTAAACAATAGTAACACCCATTTATTTTTCCGTTTGATAAATAAATATTATATACAAATTTATATTTTTCTAAACGAAAATATATATTTTAAAATGTGATAATGCATAGAATTGAATTAGATATAAAACGTTTCGATATTATTAAATATATTTTAATAAACAACGAGGAGTTGATTTATAGAAGCAAATGACCAAATTACTAAAATGTATAAGTTATACTTTGATTAATATAGTTTATTGATAATTTAAGATTATATTTTGAAAAGGGTACGAAATTGAATTAGATATAAAACGTTTCGATATTATTAAATATATTTTAATAAACAACGAGGAGTTGATTTATAGAAGCAAATGACCAAATTACTAAAATGTATAAGTTATACTTTGATTAATATAGTTTATTGATAATTTAAGATTATATTTTGAAAAGGGTACGAATCACGAAACGTAAAGTACAAGTTTTCTAAGCATACGAAAATGCATTCGAGAAACCAGAACTGAGACATTAGTCGAGCGTAAACATACGAGTCATCGGACTAAAAATTAAAAGTCAACTATGCAAGTGAATATAATATAATATATAATTAATTAATATAAATTATATATATTATATATATATATATATATATATTATAAAAATATGTCGACAAACAAAACAACCAAAAATTGTGAGCTGGATTTTGGGGCCATGCGATCGCATGAGAAATAGGCATAAAACCCATGCGATCGCATGGCAGTCAGGACTCATAAACATTCTATAAATTGGCCAGTTTGCTCGACGTACACACACCCCCATATTCTATTTCTTACTCCCTCTGTTATATAATTATTATTATTATTATTATTATTATTATTATTATTATTATTATTATTAAGATTAATATTATTATTAATCTTATAGTCCGGAGTATTATTAATTAGTATTATACATAAAATACTACGACGAGGTCATGAGCATGTCACTTTCAAAACAAGTTTTCAAACGGGTTTAAGCTAAGGAAACTATGGGTTATAGCTATGGAGATTATGAGTAATGTTCATGGGTATAATTCGTAAGTCTAACCTAGTGTTTATCAGCTCCGTTGCGTCTACGTACTTTCCTACAATATGGAATCACAATATTGATACGTGAGCATTCATATCTTATCTTTTATATATTAATAGTGTATACATGTCTAGTGCTCGAGTATATATGTGTATGCATGCTAGTATGCTAAATTTTGTCGTTAAACAGTTTATGATGAATCACGAATTAAATACATATATTACTAATAAAAGGTATATAATATGCATGTTTTTGGAAAGCTGACAAAAAATCAATAACTTTTCATTTAGATATCGTATGATTTCGATGAACAAATTAAAAGATATGATCAAATAAATTATGATTGACGTTAATTGAAATTGCTTTTGAATCTGCAATTAATATTTAAACAACTTGTTTATAAGATTGATAAATTGAATTTTTAAATATTACCAGCGGAGTAAATGAATTCTTATATAAGGCACGTCTCGTTTTGTTGAACAATTGTCAAAATTGATTGTTTTATCATATTTTAAAGCCTTATAAAAACTATAGTTTAATTTTACAAAAATTAGGAAACTATGTGAAATGTTAAAATGTTTCGATTGCCATGATCATTCAACTATTGTATTGAGTCAGATTGACTTTTTGAAATGACTTTTGATAACTTTTGTATGTTGATCTCGAGCATTAGGATTGTGATACACTATGACCTGACCTAGTTTGATAGACAATTATTAACCAACATATGTTCTCTAGGTTGAGATCTACGGTTAATTGGTATTCCAAGTTTAGGTCACATTTCGGTGAACGACTTTATGTGCTGCTAAGGTGAGTTTCATTTGCTCCCTTTTTAAATGATTTTGCAATATATGTTTTTGGGCTGAGAATACATTCACTTTATTTTAAACGCAATGGACAAAAGTACATACTAAATTCTACACTGAGTTTGAACTGAAAATCCCTTAGCTTTGGTAACTAGTAACTGCCGATTATAAGAACTGGTGGGTGCGAGTAGTAGTATATGGATCCATAGGGCTTGATATCCCCGTCCGAGCTAGAGCACTAGCCTTTTAACGGACGTATGCTATTTGAGAAACGTACACGTTGGTTTGCGTGTATTATTAAGATGATTATACAAAGGGTATAAATTATATATACGTTAAGTTTAGTTACCAGGGTGCTCAATTTCGTAGAATATTTTGATAAACGTTTCTGGATGAAAAACTGAAATCTTGTGATCCACCTTTATGTACAGATTATGCAAAACATTAAAACTATGAACTCACCAACCTTTGTGTTGACACTTGTTAGCATGTTTATTCTTACGTTCCCTAGAAGTCTTTCACTGTTTGCTTATATGTTAGACAAGCTATGTGTATGGAGTCTTACATGGCATGTTTTTCAAGGAAACGTTGCATTCACCAAATCATCACCATGTATCTTATTTTGATTGTATTGTCAACAGAAGTACTATTGTAAACTATTATATTACGGTGATTGTCTATATGTAGAAATCATCAGATGTCGAAAACCTTTGATTTAAATATTCATTTATGGTATGCCTTTTCAAAAGAATGCAATATTTACAAAACGTATCATATAGAGGTCAAATACCTCGCAATGAAATCGATGAATGACGTGTTCGTCCATATGAATTTGGGGTGACTGTCACAGTTGGTATCAGAGCGTTGGTCCTTGCGAACCAGGTCTTGCATTAATGTGTCTAACTGATAGTTGCTAAGATGCATTAGTAAGTCTGGACTTCGACCGTGTCTGCATGTTAAAAGTTTTGCTTATCATTTCTTGTCGAAAATTACATGCTTATCATTCTTAAGTCTAGACACGTTTTCCTGCATTTATTGTATAAATAGTGTATAGACAAAAATTCATATCTTAGCGTATCTGTTACTGTAAACTTTTCCTGACATCTTTCAAAAATTTCTCTGTGATTTATGAAATTTGGTATTATATATACATATGTAAATTATGTATTGAAGAATACCAAACTAAATTCTATAATCTAATTCATATCAAAAATCATCTCCCTAATTATACAAGATGGATCCCGTATTTAGTTCAAATTCCTTAAACTCTGACAACTATTCCGATATGAATATTCACCTGAATTCCGAAGACAGTGTAACCGGAATGGATCAACCAATTAGCCATCACCTATTCTGGATGAATTGGGGATGGGTTCGTAGCCTACTTAATCATTGGAGACAAGAAGAAGGTGATCTCTTCCATCCACCCCATTTCCCTCTTGGCGAAGAACCTGAAGCACTTACCGGCGAACCTGTTCGAGACACCATTTTCTCTCTCATTTCCAGAGTATCTCGTCACGATAATATACTATCTCAAATTCTGAATCTTATTCATCCACTCGTCCGAACCAACAATCATCCCGGTGTAATAGAAGAAGTCAACGAGCTTCGCGCTCGGGTAGTGGCTTTGGAGAATATGGTGTAAAGGTTACAAGCACCAGCAGCATCACCGGCATCAACAGTACCACCGACATCAACACCAACAGTATCATTACCACCACCAACAACAACATCTGCATCCCACACCTCAACATCATAATATGTACCTCAAACACCAACGTCATACGCACCATAGATACCAAGGAATACCAACAACAACAAACGATGAAGTATTGATTCATAACTTCATCGAAGAAATATTCTTCAGAGAATATGTAGTTTCTAAAAGTTTTAGAGATTATATATTCTAGTCCTAGTCGAAAACCAGATGAGATTAATATTATGTTAACTCATTAAATCCATGATTACACCTAAAGAAAATATATATGTAGGTATATTTTCATAAAGATTGTAATTAAGAAAATTAATTTACGAAAGTCTAAGATCCACATAGAGGTTCCATAACTACATCTGTTGATTAGCTAGCATTTATGGAATCTACTGGTAGGTAGCGAGTACCAATTGCATCATAGGTGCAACTCTTAGATCTTTATGAGACCTAGAAATATGTTTTGTTCAACAAACCACTATTATCTAATGGCATGTTTGTCCCACCCTTGCCTTGAATTCAGGTCTCACCGTGAATACGATTAAGTCGTCCAATTTGGAAACAGTGAAAATTCAGCCTAGTCTCACTCGTAACTGAAAATTCACCTCGTGGCTATAATTCAATTAGGTCTCACGTAATCAAAAAAATAACGAGGAGTGTTTGCAAGCTCATTGGATGGCATGACTTAAATTTGACGGTTATTTTAAAAAAGTTTGTGTTAACGAATAATGCATGCACACAAGATTCGCTACACTATTTGTTAAAAATCATTTTAACCAATTTTATATATGTCGATCGTGTTTATGCATCTAGTTTGTTATTTTATTTTATATATAAAAGTAACAAATACACAAACGTGTATCGTTTTAAAACAATTTTAAAAGATTTCGGTCATATATAATTTGTGTTTCAAAAATCATTTAACTTTAAACTCGTTAGAGTTTAACTTTTAAAATCATCAATTTTAATCTTTGAAACTGTTTACGATTTTATTTGATGTTTTCATCAAAAACATTTAGCATATATTATAATCAACAATTATATATAAATGCGTAAAAATAAAACAAAACCATACCATGCATCACACACACATAGCCTAGCCTAAAAATCCTATGCTTGATCCCATGAGCCGACATGGTATCAAGAGATCAAACTAAGGGTAATATCGTAGCTCCCACTTAATTCAAGAATCAAGTGAAAACTTGACAAACGTCATCGTTGTCAAATTGACCTGTTCGCCATCCTCTAAGTCAAACTCCACGTTGCATCTTTATCTTTAATCTTCATCTTATTACATTTATTTAAAATTGAAAAATACAACTAATCTAATACTTTTACAATTTAGAATAAACTTAAATACAATACTATGAAAATAAATATAAATATAATACAACTTTGGCTTCAAAATGGCCTTTCTTATAAAAATAAATAATCAACATGACATAATATTGCCGTAATCAACAATCACAACAATCACATATAATCAAACACATAGGTCGGGGCATTACGGGCTATGTATGCAATCACAATTTTAATAATTATATTATTAAAACCTATATATGGCTTGTCCATGGTTACAATGCATGTGTATAACCATGGAATATAACAATCAACAATTATAATAAATATTCAAGCCATTACAAATAAATTCAAAATTTAAAACTAGTGATGTTTCTTAGATCTTATTTCTGCGTCGTGTGGTTAAAATCTAAATCAACTAAGTTGAATTTAAAACCGTAAATGTTTCAATTTTACCAATTCACCACAAAGCTAGATTTAAGAAAATCACATGACAATTAAAATGGTGTAAAAGCGGCTCGGATACCACTGATGAAAAATCCTGTGTACTTTTAAATCAGATTAACGCAGCGGATAGTTAAAATAATAATCAATTATTATTTTATAAACCATTTACAAAATTAAATATTTATATATATTTAAATTTAAAAAAACATGCACATGATTAACGATCCCAAAAATCCAGTTACACCACTAATAATTGTCAAAATATGTAATTCACAAAGTGAGTAAACGATATATCTTTCTTAAATAAACTAATTGAAGGAGAGAAACCTACGATCAAAAATATGACCGTCTCTTAGGATAGTCCACACTGCACTTCAAACAACCGTCAATGGAACTAGTCCAAACTCAAGTAACGTATTAATATAATCATATTATATTAATCAACTATATATATTAATACTTCATAACAAGAACTTGTTGCCAAAGATAATCGAATTAAAGCTTTGAGATGTTATATGAATTCGTGCAGTAGTAGTAAAAGATAATAGCAATAATGTGTGTGTTTTATATTGGTTTTCTTTCAACTGCTCCTTTCAACTTTCTTTTCAACTGCTCATTTCTTTGTAGATATATATATATATATATATATATATATATATATATATATATATATATATATATATATATATATATATGACTTTTTTGCTCCGTTGGTCCTTCACTTATACACGAAATTGCAATCCGAGTCCCTCAAGTTTTTTTTGGATTTTCGAGTCTTTTAAATTGCAAAATTTAGCAATCCGGGTCCTTCCGTCAGTTTGCCGTCTAAATCGACCGTTAAGTGCCGTCACGTGATTAATACGTGATGGGCAATTTCGTCTTATTATTTTATTTTCGGCCTTTTTTACTCTGTTAGTCCCTCGTTTTTACAATGTTTAGCTACGGTGATCCCTTCTTTTAACAATTGTTGCGTGTAGGGTTGTTAACGAATCGAGTTTTTAAAGAGCTATTCGAGTGAACTCGTTTATTTCAAATTCGAGCCTTAACGATTTCGAACTCGAGTCGAGTCCGAACAAAAAATAATATTCGATTAGTTTCACGAGCAGAGTATAAAAAAATTGATATTCAGCTTGACTGGCTCGAAAACTCGTTTACAAGTCGAACGAGTAATCGAGCATACATGGCTCGAATGGTTCGGAAGCTCGTTTATGTTCGAGCAATATCGAGTCGAGCGAGCATACGTAGCTTGAATAAGTCAAATGATCATTTACGCTCAATCTTATTCTTAATAAAAATAATAATGCACCTTAGAAGATTAGAAGTCAGGACCACTTCAATACATTCCTCATACGGTTACCACTTGAACGTAAGACACTTTTATTTTATGTATGATTTTATTTAGTAGTAACAATTGGATATTATTATTGGAAAATTATCTTTTTACATATAAAAAAATCGTTGATTGACTTTTTTTTTTCGCAAGTCCGAATGAAAGCAAGCTCGATCTTATAGTTTGTTTCTAATATTACTATTAATGGTACGTACACCTAATTTTCTTATGTTTTACTTTTCTTACGAATACATAACATAAATTATTAATTTGTAATATCAATATTGGAAATGAAATTTAACAAGAATTTTAAATTACATACAGTAAACACAAAAATGGAATATATAATAATTCTATTCGTAATTTGGTATCTATTTGGATTTTTAATTAATTTTGCCATTTTAGTTTTCTAAAAGACCAAATAATGAAACTTTCCTAAAGCCTTTCATTTTATTTGGTTTTTACGTTTCACTAATATATATAAGAAAAGAATTAATATAAACGAGCTCGTGAAATTGTGAAACTAATCGAACATTATTTTTTGTTCGAACTCGACTCGAGTTCGAAATCGTTAAGGCTGGAATTCGAAATAAACGAGCTCGAACTCGAATAGCTCTTTAAAATCTTGATTCGTTAACCACCCTACACACAACAATTGTTAAAAGAAGGGATCACCGTAGCTAAACATTGTAAAAACGAGGGACCAACAGAGCAAAAAAGACTGAAAATGAAATAATAAGACGAAAATGTTCATCACGTGTTAATCACGTGACATCACTTAACGGTCGATTTAGACGGCAAACTGACGGAAGGACTAGGATTGCTAAATTTTGCAATTTAAAGGACTCGAAAATCTAAAAAAAAAACTTGAGGGACTCGGATTATATATATATATATATATATATATATATATATATATATATATATATATATATATATATATATATATATATATATATATAATATTGGATCAAGTTGATTTAATTTAACACGTTTTGGCATGTTATAAATATTAAATTAATTAATTAATTCATATCAATCAATTAATTCATATTCATTTTAAAAAGTCGTATTTTTCAAATACTTTAGGGATATGTTATGTAACTTATAATTAATAATTTCTATCATGTCGCTTTCATGTAAATAGTAAATTAATTAATTTCGTTTCATTTAGTATCATATGAATAGTAAATGAATTAATTTCGATTTATTATTTTGTTACTTGAGTAATATATATACATCATATATATATTTTTATTTGACGTCTCGATGTATATGTGTGTGACTCCGAAGGCTCAAATGAAGTTGGCCATATAGTTATATGTTGTACCTTGCACATTAATCCTACACATTATACATGTATATGAAGTATATATAAACTTTTGGTCATTGTTTTTAGCAACGTGTTTGTGATAATAAGTTTGATAACTTAAATCAACTCACAATCGACTATCTAAAGAGAGTTAAACATGTTTAGTACCAAACGAGCGTTTAATTCTTTATTATACATCGAGGATGATCAAACTAGCAAATTGATAATATTTCATTTTCAGGTATGTCGTTTTATAGATCGATCTACTACCCTTAAACGGAGTATTTCAATATGTATTAATTTATGTAACTATTGATATTTCTGTGATACCTATTTGTTAATACGTTGTGTTACTTAGTGTACAAATAAAACTTATCTAACCACACAGGTTCGAATCTCGGCAAAGCCATTTTGTTCAAATAGTGAGTGTGACCAGAGAGTGTGATTTGTGCGCAACTTATCTGGTACCAAGTCTCGCGCTCAGGAGCAGGGGCGAAGATGGTATGGGGCAGGGGGCGGGCGCCCCCGGTGGATTTTTTTTTAGTGTAAAAATTTTGAGTTTTTCAACTTTGCCCCCGGTGGATTTTTTTTGCCCCCAAACCTACATATTTTGCCCCTAAATCTTCAAATTTTGCCCCAAATTCTCCAAATTTTGCCCCAAAATCTTCAAATTTTGCCCCAAAATCTTCAACTTTTGCCCCAAAATCTTCAAATTTTGTCCAAAAAAATTGCTACGGTTAAAAAAAAAAAAATTTGCCCCCGGTGAAATAAATCCTAGTTTCGCCTCTGCTCAGGAGGTCCGAGATTTACCCTTTATGAAGGAAATCAATGTACTCATTCATAGGGAGTTTCCTCGTTAATTCAAAACATAAAACTTATCTATCAATGTGTAAACAACACAATCTTGTGTGTTTTGTTCTTTGTGGCCGGGGATTATTTTATTTTAGCATTTACATGATATTTGCACAAAAAGTGATCACATATGAAGCCTTATGAGATTTTGACAAGTTCTAGGATTTGTAAGTGATACAGGTAGTGGATTTAATTTTGATTACAAACATGATTATGATTAGCAGTCCACTTGTTACTAAAAGTTGTTTACCACTTAAAACAACCAAAAGAAAGGGGTTAGTGGTGAGGCATGATTACAAAGTTCATGAGACCTTTTAATCTCATTTGTAAATAATATATATTATATCAATGATTATGTTATCATGATGTTAACGTTGGTGTTTTAATAGGTGTTTAAGCTTTAAAGGATGAGTATAAAGTGACGGCAGAAATGTAGAAATTAATGACCATCACCCCTCCGTTACACATACTTTTTTCTACAGGTGAATGCTCCAAATATCAAAAATTATATTATTAAAATTTTTTAAAAATTGATAGCCATAGTCTTTAGGGTCGTCTCACTGTTTTATGAGCTCCGTACGAAACATTAAAAAGAACTTCATAAACGTTATATTTATAGTAATACATATAGAAAGATAAGTAGTACTAAAATTTTATGAACAGAAAATGTGCAATTAAGTTGTTCGATAATTAACTTTTCATGATTTGATTTATGAAAAAAGATATAAATATAAATGAATGTATTATAATATGGGACTTTTATAATTTTGGGGCTTTTAAAATTTAGAGTCATGTTCGGCTACACACTTTGCACATACTGCTAATCAATAATTATAAAGTTAATATTTCTAGTATGAAATTACATATTTTCATAAATAAATTGACCACCTGAATTTTAAGTATGAAAAGTATGTTATAATATAAAAAATTAACACTTTAAAATAAATGCTTAAATGTATCCTTTAGAGCTATGTTTAACATTATTAAAGTAGTATAGTATATAACTACTTAAAAAAGTATAAATAAAAGCAGATCACCTTCGCTTGAATTGATACTCTGTAATAGATCGAAAAACTTAAATTTGATCGGTTCAATTTATAAGACTTTGTATCAACTATAAAATTAATAAAATAAAACTATGAATTCTAAAAACAAAATATTCGTAGTAAAGCCGAATAACGAATTTTGCAACAAGCCTTACAAGGAGCTCTAAAAACTCTAAATATTTATTTTAGGAATTCGTGCCAATATTAGCGTATTGAGAGCAATGAAACAAATATTGAATTAGCTCATGGTAACCATTCAAGTCGACGAATATGGTTATACTAGTTAATTTCTCCTTTTTTAAATACAAGGCAGTATAGTAATTTAATTTGCTACTTTTTATTTTTTTTTTATTTTTTTTTTTTTTTTTTTGGGTATGGCCTAAACGAACTGAAAGTTATGTACTCGTATTCGATATCCATAATAATTTGTGGGTTACATTTTAATTTGGGATTGTGGATGTGGATATGAAATATATAAATTATTTTGTACATAAATTTAATTTTATTTGACAAGTTAAATGTTAAAAAAAATGGACTGTATACTTTTGTATCTTTATGAGGAAAATATAAGTCAAAAAAATTACGGAGTAGTATTATACAAAGGGGCACGTTTGAACATTACTATTAGAAGCAACACAAAGTAGTGACAACTACCACTTATTTCCATCCATTCAAAACAACTTGTATTATTTGATCTATCGACACGTTTTTGTGTCCCTTATCACTAGCCGACCTGTTTATTACTAATTATCACGAATCATGATAAATAACAAATAACCATATCAGAAAATAGCCCAATAAATGAGCTCATTATATCCTTACAAGAGATCTCACTTTAAATCTTGAGGTGATCAGAAAAATAGTTGAAACATTCAGAGAGTAATCCTGCTAAATTGTGTATATTAGAATATGAGGTAGAATTACTCGTCTTCCGGATAAATCGGACAGGAAAAACCTTGTAACTTTAAACGTATATGAATACACAACAACAAAATTCAATTTCACATATGTGTGGTATGAGAGAGGTAAGATGTAGACAATCTTTCTCATATACTAGAATAAAGAGATATCATTTCTCTACTCGGAGTTACAAACCCCAAGATTAGAGAAAGTCATATCTCTCAATGTTTTATGGATAGAGAGATTGTTTCTGAATGGCTCTCGGGCCAATAAGTAGGTTAAAAAAAACGTGTGAGACGCCATGAAGATGGTAGAATAAATTTTTTATGGGTTTTAAATCTGTCTGAAGTTCAATTTAGGCTCTAAGCGACAGTCAAGTCGTCAATAAATCAACGCATGCTATTGACTCGATTAATAACCAAATAAACGTAAACGTATATGAATAAAAAGGTTAAAATAAATGATAATGAACATTTATATAAATAAATGAAGTAATATAAAATAAAATAAAAAAGAACATGCTCTTTATAAGAGATAATTACTGCCGCATAACAAGAGGAAGTAATCGAGTGCATCTCACGTACAAGTCAGCATGCACACGCAAATAATTGGCCATTAGATAAGATTTTATTCAAATTTCTTTGTGTCTCATAATTGAGTTCTTATTTCTTAAAAAAACAAAATTTATTTAGGGTATGTTTGGATGAAACTAGCTGAAGCTAGAGCTTGCAGTTGAAGTTGAAGTTGAAGTTGGTAGACTAGAGCTGGAGTTGGAGCTTATTTTTGAAGTTGATAACTAGAGCTTATTATTTTCTACAAGTGTTTGGTAAAATAGCTGAAACTTATTTTCTACTAGCTCTACTTTTTTTCATAAGCTACTAGAAGCAAGGTTGTAAAATTCGCTATTCGTGGATTAATCGGCCGGGACATTAGAAGGATTAATCGATAATTCGAGGATTAATCGGAGATTAATCGGATTGTACTTTTTACATTTAAATAATAAATTTTAAAAATTATATGTGTAAATATAGAAAAAAAATCATAAATATAAATATAAACTTTGACATAATTGTTTAAATTCATGTTAAAATGTTAGCCATTTTTTACTTTGACCGACTTTGATTACCAAATTCGATTTTGACCCATTAATTGACATTGACCGCTTAATTAAACGGATTTTTGGAAATCGGAACGAATTTCTCTAAGAAATGATTAATCGGAGATTAATCGGTGAGTAATCGGGTTTTTTGCAACACTGACTAGAAGTAACTTATTTTTCAAGAGTTTATGACTTTCATAAGCTCTACTTTTTATGTTTACTAAACAAAGTTTATTACTTTGAGCTTATTAAAATCATAAGTTCAAACTCCCATATGCTCTCATAAGCTCCCATAAGCTCTTGTGTCAAACACACCCTTAGTTCCCCGACTGCTTGTAACTTTTTTATAAAAAAAAAAAGCAAAGCAATTTTTTATTTAACATACAAACAGATTTACAATATGTATATGAGGACTTGTTTCTAATTTACTACAGTATCGGTTAAAGAAAATTAAGCTCTGTGGTTGATAAACGAGTATTTTATGGTAGAAGAATGCATATCTTCACCAGTTTACCTTTTGATCCGTCAAGAGACACTACTAGTTTGAAAATTTTGTGCAAAAAACACCATTTAAAATGTATGAAACATCACTAAATTTAACTACGGAACCTCATATATCTTTCGAATTTATAGCTTTTTCTTTGAATTGTATAAGATACCGCTAAATTTAACTAGTCAACCCCATATATATTTTGAATTTGTAGTTTTTTAAGGTAAATAACCATTACAATAGCATTAAAATATAATTAGTACTAAAAAAAATCGAGACCCATTACATTTTGATTCTGAAATCGCCACTAATCTTCAACTTACCTACTCTATATCTCGTACATAGAGAATTGAGTATCCATGTTATATTATCAAAATGAAAGTAGGATTCAATAGCGATTCTAAGATCAAAAAATGATCTCGAAGTAGGATAATTATATTTAGTGACTATTTACTTGA
Organism: Rutidosis leptorrhynchoides; assembly: GCF_046630445.1. Classification (NCBI taxonomy): domain Eukaryota; kingdom Viridiplantae; phylum Streptophyta; class Magnoliopsida; order Asterales; family Asteraceae; genus Rutidosis; species Rutidosis leptorrhynchoides. The sequence continues at coordinate 337,756,260 of NC_092342.1, read as the reverse complement.
AAAAATTCATAAATTTTAAAAATATACGAGAAGTTATAGTTAAATGTAGTACAATAATCTATATATTTATATAAAAGAGAGATTTGATTAGATTACATGTCATTAGCTCCTTAAATATTGCATATTAAGCCAATTGCAATTTTCACATGTCACAATTATTCATATATACCCTTATCAACTTTTAAAATCACATATTTATTCAAATAAATCATATAATATCATATATACCCAATTTAAATATTAAAACTATCATATGTACCCACTTAATTTTAAAAAATTCACTAAACTCAATTTCACAGATTTTAATTCCTATTTGATCTCTACACCTATATACTACTACGATCATCACGAAAACTACATACATTTGTTCATACACACATGTCCTAATATTATAGTATGTTCATACACACATTTGTTCGTATAAAATCATAAGAAAAACTACCGAACAAATTTTAATACTAATTTTGAGGGAATGGTAACGTATTACTCTGTATTAGTAAAATTATACCATTACATAATTAGATTCAACCGACTTCTTAAATCTGATAAAACTCGGGCAATTTTTTGTTGTTGCAACTACAAGCAATATGAAATATATACGTATTTTATAGTCCCGTTATGTCAACGAGACATACTAACATACTAGAAATTCGTCCTTTTCTAATAGCTTTCGGCGATCGTCGGAGCACATCGAAAACGATGACACATGGATGGTTTTGTTTTTAAGAACAACCATTAATTAAAGATTTGTTAATTTGTTAATTGTAATTAAAATAAAAAGAATTGGGACGAATGGAGTACATAATTTGTTTGTGGAGATATAACGTCAAATAAGAAAATTGATACATAGTTTGTTTGTTGGAGAGAAGGTTGAAAAAAGTGGTTTATAAATCTGTATCATAAAATATGTATGTTCCTTCTATAACTTCTAAATTATGAACTTGGTGGAAGCTATAACTGATTCTGAGAGCTAAATCGACTGTACTTCTCTAACCTCTAAATTATGAACTTGGTTTCAACACTTCTTTGTCCATTTCATTTTAGTCTTATTGATTCCTCTGTGTTATTTGTAATTGTCAAAATATGATGTAACATATTATTTGAAAGACGCATATTTAAAATATTTCAATGAACCAATAACAAAAAGGGTAAATTTTAACCTTTTTGATATGATCAACTAATCAAACACATTACCATTTTATAAACTTTCAAATAGTAACCGCTATAACCTATTGAAAATAGAGTACGGGCTCAATTAACCACACTTAAGCTATTGGGTCGACATGTCCTCCTTAAATACAACCACAAATAGCGTTTGAAAATGTAGATCAAACGTCATAAAATTAAAATAAGTGACTTATTTAAAACGGATTTTGAGTACACGTGCAATGCACGGGCTCAAAACCTAGTATCTTATATTTTATACAATTTGAATGATAGTTTTTTCTTTAAAAAAAAAAAAAAAAAAATTAAAGTAGTAATGTTACGGGATATCACATCACAAGTTATTACAAAAGCTCATGTGTACATAACTAAATATTTTTGTTCTAATATCAAAGAACCTACTCCAATGGCAATTGATAATGATATTTCTACTATTATATTTGATCGATTCATTATAACTATGCATTAAGTATTTATATGGTACAATTACTTAATGACAGAGATGAAATTGTGTTTTTAATATGTAGCCTAAGAGAGTCGAACTTCGACCTACCCTAAAGGAGTCTGGCCACCAAACCACATCACAACTTATTACTTGTTACTTAATGTAAGATTATGGTGATATATCAAATACAATCTTGGATTTATCGATTTCAATTTTGAAGAGATAACTTAGTATCAAATCTTTGAAGGGAATCATACTGTAGCTAGGAAGGAGAATACTGATTACCGCAGTCATATGGATAGGTTATTGTGTCACAAGGAACCTGCGACTGATGACGTGTCAAGTGGGGCTCATATACGAATGGTCCCATGTGTTTAAGAACTTCTCAACCAATCATGAAACGAAACGAAGGTGTGATACGGTACACGCAGCCCCACCACTGTAAATGTGTACCTTTCTGGTACGTCTAATTTTCGTTTACACGGAGACTCATACCAAACCTAAATTACAGTATTTGTTTTTCCTCAAAAATAACATTCAAATCATATTCCATACGAATATGATTATTTGTCTCAAGTATAAATATGTTTTTGTTAATTTAATGAATTTTACAAAGAACAAGAAGCTCGTTCATGTAAACATAATTTTAATAATTGCAATGTGGTCAAGGTCAACAATTGCTTCCAGCGACGGACCTTAACCCAAACATTGAGGGGGCAAAAAAACTTAATCAAAACATGTAGTCTCTTGTATGTAAATAAAATTCATAAATTTCATGAATAATACGTTTAATTGAAGAGAATACATAACCTTTCATTGAAAAACGGTATGCTAGAAGTCAAAATTTTAATTTGGTGGGGTCAAAATTTGAATTTAACATAATCCCCAAATCATAAAAATTGCTGGTAATGACAAAATTTGTTGGGGGGACCATGGCAACCCCTCCCCTTTAAATACTCTGTCGCCGATTGCTTCAAAACTATTTGTTACTACGACTCACTAACCATTCATTTTCATTAAGTATATCAATATCATTATATCAATACCCTCTCATTTATAGTAATATCAAATTGATTATAGTGGTTAACATTACATAGAGGCCAATAGTTAGCAGATTTCAAATGAAAATTGAGTCAATGTGCTCATATTAATATGTTGTTGACCATTGTTTACCGATTAAGTCAATGTGTTCATATGAAGGTTGAGTTAAAACAGAATTACTAAAATCGATTGGCCGTGGCATTAGTTATGACTTCTCAGCCACTTTTATAAACGTAGAGGAGATAATAGCGATAATTTATTCACCTCGTGGAGGTTTTTCATCCCGTTATGGAGAGTTTTCGTTAATTGGTGAATTATCGGGGATCCAATACCCACGGAGGTGGTATATATCAAACAAGAAAATTTTATTATTGTCACGAAGGAGATAAATCTAATTAATCTTGCTTCAAGGTGTGTCCTACTGTGGCTAATTTGAAGTTGGATTAATATATATTAATATGTATTAAAACACGAAACTTTGGAGCAACGACGATCAATTCTTAGTAAGACAACTTTGCTTCTATGAGAATTCTTTTCAAAAAGAAACTCAAGACTTCCGGCCAAATTAGAAGTATGGTAGGTGAATTCAAGAAACACTAAGGCTTAATGGTTAGGTTTTGTGTACATAATTTTTCACACGTCTTTGGATTGCTTAAGTATGTTCCTTGCGAGTTTGTGATTGTAACAGCGAAATTAGGAGTCGCCGACGGGAAACCACCAAAGGAGTTCTCGCCATCCGATTATATCCATCCCACGTGTCAAGGATGTTTCACTGAGCAACTGTCGTACGACATGCTCTGTGTGTAATCATTCTTGTAAAGCACCCCCTTGTTGGAAAATCGTGTGTACTTTTAAATTAGATTAACGCAGCGGATAGTTAAAATAATAATCTTTTATTATTTCATAAAACATTTACAAGATTAAATATTCATATATTTAATGAAACATGCACACGATTAATTTATCCTAATGAGATCCAGTTACACCACTAATAATTGTCAAAATATGTAATTCACAAAGTGAGTAAACGATATACCTTTCTTGAAGAAACTGATTGAAGGAGAGAAACCTACGATCAAAAATATGTCCGTCTCTTAGGATAGTCCACACTACACTTCAAACGACCGTCAATGGATGCTAGTCCAAACCCAAGTAACTTATTATAATAATCAAATTATTATAATAAAACAATATATAATACTCCGTATAACTCTTGTTTTCAAGAACACTTAAGCATCTCTTCATGCTAATTAATTTCACGAATTAAAGAGCTAAGGATGAGATAAAAAGGGTTCATTTGATTTGTGATGTATGTGTTTCCTTTTCTTTTTGTCTGACTTACTCTTCCAAAAACCAATCAATGCTTATATTTATAATATATGTGTAAAAGTAAACACTGAATTATGAAGTCCGTGAAACAAAACACGTACAAAGTTATTTTGTTTCTATCTATATTTAGATTCCCAAAATCTATATTTCGTTTGATTTTATTTTAAAAAGTCGTATTTCTCAAATACTTTAGAGATATGTTATGTAACTTATAATTAATAATTTCTATCATGTCGCTTTCATGTGAATAGTAAATTAGTTAATTTCGTTTCATTTACTATTCATATAAATAGTAAATGAATTAATTTTGATTTACTATTTTGTTACTTGAGTAATATATATACATCATATATATATTTTATTTGACGTCTCGGTGTATATGTGTGTGACCCCGAAGGCTCAAATGAAGTTGGCCATATAGTTATATGTTGTACCTTGCACATTAATCCTACAGACTCCCACTTGTGCATGGCACAACACTAAGTAACTATACAAACAATGGTAAGCGTCTAGCAATACGTCATTGTCCCCAAATTCATGTGATATAGTGACCCGAACTTTTCCATGTTTATATATATTAATTGAGATTGATATTTACATGATTAAATGTTTCCAACATGTTAAGCAATCAAACTTGTTAAGACTTGATTAATTGAAATATGTTTCATATAGACAATTGACCACCCAAGTTGACCGGTGATTCACGAACGTTAAAACTTGTAAAAACTATATGATGACATATATATGGATATATATATAGTTAACATGATACTATGATAAGTAAATATATCATTAAGTATATTAACAATGAACTACATATGTAAAAACAAGACTACTAACTTAATGATTTTTAAACGAGACATATATGTAACGATTATCGTTGTAAAGACATTTAATGTATATATATCATATTAAGAGATATTCATACATGATAATATCATGATAATATAATAATTTAAAATCTCATTTGATATTATAAACATTGGGTTAACAACATTTAACAAGATCGTTAACCTAAAGGTTTCAAAACAACACTTACATGTAACGACTAACGATGACTTAACGACTCAGTTAAAATGTATATACATGTAGTGTTTTAATATGTATTTATACACTTTTGAAAGACTTCAATACACTTATCAAAATACTTCTACTTAACAAAAATGCTTACAATTACATCCTCGTTCAGTTTCATCAACAATTCTACTCGTATGCACCCGTATTCGTACTCGTACAATACACAGCTTTTAGATGTATGTACTATTGGTATATACACTCCAATGATCAGCTCTTAGCAGCCCATGTGAGTCACCTAACACATTTGGGAACCATCATTTGGCAACTAGCATGAAATATCTCATAAAATTACAAAAATATGAGTAATCATTCATGACTTATTTACATGAAAATAAAATTACATATCCTTTATATCTAATCCATACACCAACGACCAAAAACACCTACAAACACTTTCATTCTTCAATTTTCTTCATCTAATTGATCTCTCTCAAGTTCTATCTTCAAGTTCTAAGTGTTCTTCATAAATTCCAAAAGTTCTAGTTTCATAAAATCAAGAATACTTTCAAGTTTTCTAGCTCACTTCCAATCTTGTAAGGTGATCATCCAACCTCAAGAAATCTTTGTTTCTTACAGTAGGTTATCATTCTAATACAAGGTAATAATCATATTCAAACTTTGGTTCAATTTCTATAACTATAACAATCTTATTTCAAGTGATGATCTTACTTGAACTTGTTTTCGTGTCATGATTCTGCTTCAAGAACTTCGAGCCATCCAAGGATCCATTGAAGCTAGATCCATTTTTTTATTTTCCAGTAGGTTTATCCAAGTAACTTAAGGTAGTAATGATGTTCATAACATCATTCGATTCATACATATAAAGCTATCTTATTCGAAGGTTTAAACTTGTAATCACTAGAACATAGTTTAGTTAATTCTAAACTTGTTCGCAAACAAAAGTTAATCCTTCTAACTTGACTTTTAAAATCAACTAAACACATGTTCTATATCTATATGATATGCTAACTTAATGATTTAAAACCTGGAAACACGAAAAATACCGTAAAACCGGATTTACGCCGTCGTAGTAACACCGCGGGCTGTTTTGGGTTAGTTAATTAAAAACTATGATAAACTTTGATTTAAAAGTTGTTATTCTGAGAAAATGATTTTTATTATGAACATGAAACTATATCCAAAAATTATGGTTAAACTCAAAGTGGAAGTATGTTTTCTAAAATGGTCATCTAGACGTCGTTCTTTCGACTGAAATGACTACCTTTACAAAAACGACTTGTAACTTATTTTTCCGACTATAAACCTATACTTTTTCTGTTTAGATTCATAAAATAGAGTTCAATATGAAACTATAGCAATTTGATTCACTCAAAACGGATTTAAAATGAAGAAGTTATGGGTAAAACAAGATTGGATATTTTTTCTCATTTTAGCTACGTGAAAATTGGTAACAAATCTATTCCAACCATAACTTAATCAACTTGTATTGTATATTATGTAATCTTGAGATACCATATACACGTATACAATGTTTCGACCTATCATGTTGATGTGCGAAAAGTGTCGTATAAAATTGTCTTGTAAATAATATGGAAAAATACCGATTTAAGATTGCTACACACTAACGGGCAGTGTACCCGATCGTGTAGTAGTATAGATAATGGTAAAATCCGTGTATCGTTCCAAGGACAGTATATCAGTCAAACTAGAATTAGAAACTATATTATGATTAACTAAGTTAATTAAAGTAAAAGTACAAGTTTTATGTTTTGTGGCTGTTTTAACGATTTAGCCAAATCAAAGAAGGTTAAATGTAAAAACAATATTTTTAGTCTTTTGGTTTATAAGATGCAAATAAATGCAAATAAAGCAATAAAGATAGTTTTGAATTAAATCAAAGAGATGAAATGTTCATCTAGATATTTTACCCTCGGTATTGGATGTAAATTAGATATTAAGCCCTGATTGAATAATTATGTGTGTAGTTATCTAATAGGTTTTACTAAGAGTTCTCTCGGATAAACACTCAAATACAATAACAAGCTCAAGGGTTCCCTTTTCACTATAGTTCTTGTATTTGTAATCAAATAACTATAAGCATGCTAATCACCTAAATCGACTCGCCAAGAGTTCTCTTTAGCAAGTACTCAAACTAGAATTACTAAGCGAGGGTTCCCTATAACTTAGACCTTTTCGTTTGTGACTAGTTGATCAACAAGATTAAAGACTTGAATAACAATTGCCTTTGCGTTCGCTCTACACAATTCATTCCTATTTTGTCTAACTGTTTTAATCTAGTTTACCCCCTTGGTCCGGTTTAGCAAACAATCAATCTAAGACAAGTTGATTGTAAATCAATATGATACATTAACAAGAGTTCTCTTTATCAACAACATATCAATTAACTAGATACAAATGGTTCTAACAACAATAAGCATGGTTCTCTATTCAAGCTTCAATCTAACACACATAATACATTCAATCAATAAGATTACATCCAATACCTTGGTTATTAATCTAGACAAACATTAATGAAACTAGCCAATAATCATTGTAACAGACAACAATTCACTCAAATTATAAACTGAAATCATTTCTGAGAACAAGTATATAACCTACAAGAACAAGAGTTCTTGGATGAAGAAGATGTTGATGGATGATGCCTTGATGTTTGGCCTCTTCAAAGAGGTTGGAATTCTCCAAATAGCTCTTCAAAATCGTCCCTGAAACTCTCTGTGCGTAACTCCAATGAAACAGTCCCCAAAATGACATTTTAAGGTGGAGAAATTAGGTAAAAAGCAGATAAATCGGGTACACCTACTTTGGGACGGCGTCCTAAAAGGCAGGACGGCGTCCCGGTTTAATGATCAAGACGGCGTCCCAACTTGAAAGACGGCGTCCCTTTGCGAAGGCCAGGACGGCGTCCCGGATATCTAGACGGCGTCCTGGTGGGTTTTAAGGCACTGTTTCGTTTTCTCTTTAATATTAGCTCATTTGGACGAACTCTCACATATCGGAGGCTTTGTTATATCATTTTAAAGCGCTATCTTGATACTAACTCGTATCGGGATCAACCGATGTCATAAATCATCGAAATTCTTTGCAAACTACTCTTCCGATACAAATTCGCGCATCTTGACATATCCCTTGTAGATCATCTTCATTATCTTCGAATATAGAGTATTTTTAGTGATATTGCGATAGATATATATGATGTAATTGAGCAATATCAAAACACCCCACACTTAAACCTTGCTTGTCCTCAAGCAATTCTTTCGTTACAAAGTAGAACACTATCAATCATAATCACACAATATAGATTACAAACATTACATGAATTACTCGAAACACACGAAACACACACGTTGATATGAAAACACAATTCACACTATATGAAACGCACGCTTTAAGTAACACACTCACGCTATATACACTATAGAAACACACGCTTTAAGTATATCACACATTTATTGAAATCACACGCACGCTTTAGACACAATGGAAACACACACACACATTTTTGGGAGATTAGAGCCAAGTATCCGAAAAATTTGATCCTAGGGAAATCAGGACCTTGATGAAAACGTTTTATGGTTTTGAAAATATCATGCTAGTTTTTAAATACTAGACACGTTTTCCGATTTTGTCGGATTTTCTTAATTTTGAAAAATGAGTGCGGGTTTCCCGCTATTGGTCAAGCCAATCCCTCCCACGGTACCTAACATTACAAGATGTCGGTAGAAAATAATGTGCTTAGGAGGATACACATCACATCCGGATATCATTGACAATTATGAGGTAATCATCTAATCCGTTAAGTCAATCATAAAGATTGAAGTTTATCAGGCTTAAAAGCTGATATATTACCTTTCCGGAGGTTATCCACTGGGAATCTGATCAATCACTGACAATTTGTGTATCATGGTGCGCTTCCCATTTGGCTAGCAAATCTTCCTCATTGAGATAAGCTTTGACTACCAGTTTCCCTGTTTGATGTTGAGGCCTGGTAGATTTCCAGTCGATTTTAGCAATGACTTTTCAAGACTTTTCGTCACCCTACAACTGGTCTGGACTACAACTTCTGAAATAAATCAGCAAGTGTGTCGTTCGGGAGACTTGACTCCCTTTAGGATGGAATAGATACATCCTATTGGTCATAAGAGGTGGTCGGACGCAACATTGTCCTTGTTAGGAGAAACAATGAGGATCGTCCTTAAGGTTTTCGATCTGGCGCGAGATCCGGTTTCCGACCACGCTATACAATCACCGCTCTCTCACGGTTTACACTCGTTTTGGTACAAGTGACCTACTCGTTAGCTTACTAAACTAGTAGGATTTTCATTCAAATAATTGAATGATGGAGCAACTTCAAAGACTATTAATAATTTAAAATGCAAAACAACATTTGTTTTCTAAATTTTAAGACCATAATGTGTATAAAATGTTTTTCGGGCTTTTAATCGTTTTTAAGGCTGCTTGAAAATTTTAAAATTTTTTATATAAGCTTATAATCAATTAAATTTATAAAATATCTTTTAAAAATTTATATTTATGATGGAAATTCGGTTGTTAAACCTGATCTTAATCCGTCTATAAATTTTAAAATAAATTTTATAAAATTTAACCTTTTATAAGTTATTTTGCCTTTAACGCCTTATTTTTAGTAAAACGAGTTCCCGATAAATTTCTACTCCCCACCCCACACTTGAGATCATGCAAGGCCCTCATTGCATGAAATCAGAAAAAGGTTTAAATTTAGAGGGCAAAGTGATAGGGTGATTGTAGAAATTTCCAATTTTTAACCTGTAAATCGTGGAACAAGTAGACGGATGCCGCTGAACTTACTGCCAGCATAAGAACATCGTCTAGTCCGCGATTATCATCATACACACATCATAATATCAAATGTCGCTGAACTTAATGCCAGTCTTGGAAGTTCAATCATGCTGCAAAAAATAAACAAACCACACAAAGCATATAAAAATAACGGTGTTTATTCAACCACATCCGTTTAATCAAACCACACATTAGTATAATTATTACAAACCATAAATGTATCCAAATACATCACACAAATAAAAAGTCTCAAACAAGGTACAAAAAGATCAAATAGGCACGCAGGCCTAGTTATCAAACGGCCAAAAATAATTACCCGAACCATCGCGGTACGGGCGTCCCTGTGGATATTGCTGCTCAAATCTGTTCCGAGCATCCTGCAACGCAGCGGTATTATCATAAATCGGGTGAGGCGGAGGTGGGTTTTGAGGATCCGTGTAATATTGGGGTGTCAGACGTGTCGTCCCATAGTACTGCTCGGGGTTGGAATAAAACAACTCTGAGTTATGGTTATTCCAATCAATACCATAACTCATCCATCCCTGATCGTGCACTTGAGCAATCTGTCGTTGCTCCATTCTTTCCTGACTATCCCACATTTGTTGGTTGTGCCTCCTTTGTTCATTCGGGCTCAATCGCATGTTGTTAACACTACCAACCAAACTGTCCCAATTCTCTTGGGACGGTTGCCACGGAACCTGCAAATTAACATTAGTTTGGGCCTCCATTTCAGCCTCCTCTTCCTGCTCCTGTTCCTGTTGAACACCACTGCCACTCGTGCCACCTGCACCGGCTGCCACAAAGGGGACCAAATGCCCATTTGCGTCTTTCATAAGGATTTCGGCATTAATATAAAAAACCTTTTTCAAAGGTTTCATTATACTCGGTAATTCCTGTAATCTGTCGAAATCAATGTTAAAGTGTCGGGCAAATCGGGTTATGTAGTGCCCCCCCAAAAGTGGCTTCCGTACCCGCGTCTCGGTAGCAATGGAAAGAAAATAGTTACCGATTAACCCAGGAATATCGGTATAGGCCCCCCGCTTGATCTGATCCATAATCCACAAATCTAAGGTTTTCACCTTCTCATTACCCTCTATCCTTGCATTAAAAGTACATGCAATGAGTCGGTGAAGCAGCTTATCATCTCGGGCTGCGATTTCATTGTACCGGTGTTTGCTCGATCGAAAATGGGCCGGCGCAATATTTGGCTTACAGATTCGGCGCCAATAAGAGGTATCGTCAAACTGATGTCGGCCAACGTAATCCGAAGCCCTCAAGTACTCACCTAACTGTGTGTCGGTGAGTTCCTCAAAAATACCCAAAATTCTACACACTTGAAAACTGCTCAAACCCCTATCTTGGCCTCCAAGACGAAACCGTAGAAACTCAGCGGATAAATAATCGGCTACATTGCTAAACCGCATTGTAGAGTAGAATTCTTTAAGAAGCACCGGGTAGATTGGTTCATTGATGCTAAAAAGATGTTCCCAAGCATGGGTGACTACTCTATTGTATGGAATGGCGAGTAAATTAGTAACATGACGGCGCATGCCCGCCTCCTCCAATGGCCCCCAAATGAAATACCAAGTAGCATTAATGGGCCTGCGGTTTATTCTTTCAAAGGTTTCGGTGTAGTCATCGTCATTCTGTACCTGATTTAACCAAACCCGAGGATCATTGAGATCCTCCCCTTCTTCTTCTCCCGAAGAAGATGATGAATGATGTTGTTCCTGTGGTGGTGGTGGTTGTCTTGGTGGAGCCAAACCCGATGGCCTTCCCCTTTTAGCCGCCGGTCCTCCCCTGCTAGTTTGTCCCTGCAAAACATTATACACAAAACCAAAAGAACATAGAAATCGTTGTGTTAATGTTAGCCAAAATATAACCGAATAGCAGGAGAGATTAATCACTCAATTCCTAGTTCAAAAGTAGTATGATTCATTTACACAAAAGTGCATGTTCACAAGTTTATACCAGAGTCAACCAAAGTCAACTTGAATTCATTAGCACACTTTCAAAAATGAAAATCATAACATCACAATGTAGCACAAACTTAGGATTCAAAGATCCAAGTATGTTGCGTTATAGGTCATAACTTTTAACCTTGCATTCTAATCATATTCATCACAAATCATAATACAATTTTCACAATTTTTAGCTCAAATGACCATCTTAACACATACATTATGGCATTACATTCCATTAATTTGATACAACATGACCTTACAAACGAAAAACAAGCATACACATTTCATCAATTCATTACAATTCACAATATGCTTAGAAATTCACTAACTTTCAAAAACGACCCGGCCAATGTTGACATCATCATCACCAACATAATCAAATACTTCACAAGAATCATAAACATCAAACATAAACCCAACATCATGAATTAAGCACTTAAAATTCGGATTTAAATTTTACAAACCCTAGCATCATGAGTAAACCCTAAAGAACATGTTAATCTTCGCAAAATAAACACATAAGGGCAATTTAAACAATCTAAGGCATGTTAATCTTAACAATAATCAAGTAAATCAAACACCCCACACTTATCTTTAATCAATTGATAAATATAAACATACAATGTAATTAATTGATAAAGAAAAGTGAAGAAATGTATAATTCATACCCAAAAGTTCATGATTAGAAGCTTGAAATTGAAGAGAAAATCGCGAATTTGAAGTAGAAATTAGGGTTCTTGAAGTTTGGTTCGGGTTAGGGCAGAGAGAAAGAGATAAGAGTGTGTTTTTGTGGATGAAAAATAAGTGGAAAGGGTATAAAACGCGTAATTTTTTTTTCTGACTTGGGGTTCGGGACGTCGTCTCGGAGTGGAGGACGGCGTCTCGATTAGTATGTTGGGACGGCGTCGAGCAAATTAAGACGGCGTCTTTCTCTTTTAAGTGGGACGGCGTCTTGCCTGTCGGGACGGCGTCTCGGTCTGCATATTGGGACGTCGTCTAGGCCAAATGGGACGGCGTCCCGTAACACTAAAACCCACTGATCTGAATTTTCGAGTCGTTCGCGTTTCGAGGTCATACGGTAATCGTTTTGTACCAAACAAAAATTTATAATACACACAAAACAAACCTAATTACAATGGTGAACCAGTTTTTACGAGTCGTTCACCCAACTCGTCCCCGTTTTGATTTAAGCGTTTTTGTTGAAGTTGAGGCTAACCTCATCCTCAATTTCCAGGGGACCATCAACGTAGTGTTTGACCCGGTGGCCATTCACTTTAAAAGTATCGCCTTTCCAGTTCACTATTTCAATTGTACCATAAGGGTACACTCTTTTAACCACATATGGTCCCGTCCATCGGGACTTTAGCTTTCCTGGCGATAACTTAAAACGAGAGTTATAAACAAGGACACGGTCTCCTTCCATGAATTCTTTCGGGTGTTTCAACCGTTTGTCGTGCCATTGTTTCGTCTTTTCCTTGTAAATTAGAGAGTTGTCATAGGCTTCAAGCCTCAACTCGTCTAATTCATTCAATTGGGTCAAACGTAACCGACCCGCTTCTTTGTAATCCAAGTTGCATGCCCTTAATGCCCAATGAGCTTTATGTTCAATCTCCAACGGGAGATGGCATGCTTTTCCGTATACCATACGGAAAGGAGTAGTTCCAATCGGTGTTTTGTAGGCCGTGCGAAATGCCCACAATGCATCATATAACTTGTTGGACCACTCTTTTGGATTAGCACCAACGGTCTTTTCTAGTATGCGTTTTAACGACCTGTTGGTGTTCTCTACTTGCCCACTCGTCTGAGGATGATAGGATGTCGAAATTTTATGGATTACTCCATATCTTTTCAACACCTTTTCCATTTGCTTATTGCAAAAGTGGGTGCCTCGGTCACTTATTAGAGCTTTAGGCGTGCCAAATCTAGAGAAAAGCTCCATCAAAAAATTTACTACTACTCGGCCATCATTTGTTGGTAGAGGCTTTGCCTCTGCCCATTTTGACACATAATCGATGGCGACAAGTATGTAGAGATAAGAGTGAGATTTTGGAAAGGGGCCCATAAAGTCAATTCCCCAAACATCGAACACCTCGCATACTTGGATGCTTTGTTGAGGCATTTCATCCCGTTTGGTTATTTGACCCGCCCGTTGGCACGCGTCACAAGCCTTGCAAACAGCGTAGGCATCTTTGAATATTGTAGGCCAATAGAAACCGGCCTCATAAACTTTCCTCCCCGTAATTTGGGGACCAAAGTGCCCACCTGTGGGACCACGGTGACAGTCAAGCAGAATTTCGGTGCATTCCTTCCCTGAAACACACCTGCGAATAATTCCATCCGCGCATCGCCTGAATAGATAAGGGTCTTCCCAAAAATAGTATTTTAGGTCACTAAAGAATTTCTTCCTTTTCTGATGTGACCAACCAGTTTCTAGGTACCCTCCAACAATATAATTGGCGAAGTCAACAAACCACGGATCCTCCACCTTCTCTACTCTCATTAGGAATTCTCCGGGAAAATCATCTTTAATACTCGATTCATGGAGTACTTCAAGATTGGGATTTTCGAGTCTAGAAAGATGGTCCGCTGCAAGATTTTCTGCACCTTTCTTGTCCTTAATCTCGATATCAAATTCTTGCAAAAGCAAGACCCACCTTAACAATCGAGGTTTTGCATCCGGCTTAGAGAAAAGATATTTTAATGCCGAATGATCAGTAAAGACAACAGTCTTTGATAGGACAAGATAAGATCGGAATTTGTCAAAGGAAAAGACTATCGCAAGGAGCTCTTTTTCTGTTGTTGTATAATTTAATTGGGCTCCTTGTAAAGTCTTGCTCGCATAATAAATGGGTTGAAAACGTTTCTCAACCCGTTGGCCCAAGACTGAACCAACCGCAAAATCCGATGCATCGCACATTAGCTCGAATGGTAAAGACCAATTTGGAGCTATAATTATTGGTGCGTTAACAAGTTTTTCCTTTAAAATTTTGAATGCCTTAGTGCATTCACTTGTGAAAACAAAGGGTGCATCTTTTTCAAGAAGTTTATTTAATGGCGTTGCAATTTTTGAAAAATCCTTAACAAATCGCCGGTAGAACCCGGCATGCCCAAGAAAACTTCTCACACCCTTTACGTTTGAAGGAGGTGGAAGGTTGGCAATGACATCAACCTTTGCTGGATCCACCTGAATACCAACACTTGAGATTTTGTGCCCTAAGACAATGCCCTCTTTAACCATAAAGTGGCATTTCTCCCAATTCAGCACTAAGTTCGACTTCTCACACCTGTTTAGCATTTTCTCCAAATTTAGAAGGCATGAATCAAAAGTGTCACCGAAGACTGAAAAGTCGTCCATGAACACTTCCATGCAATCCTCAATCATATCGTGGAAAATGGCCATCATACACCTTTGGAATGTTGCAGGAGCATTACATAGACCAAAGGGCATTCGGCGATATGAGAAGGTGCCATAGGGACACGTGAAGGTAGTCTTTTCTTGATCTTCTGGGGAGATGGGAATTTGAAAGTACCCCGAAAAACCATCTAGGAAACAATAAAAGCTATTTCCTGCAAGTCTCTCTAACATTTGATCAATAAATGGTAGAGGAAAATGGTCTTTTCTTGTGGCTTCGTTTAACTTTCGATAATCTATACAAACCCGCCACCCCGTAACAGTTCGTGTTGTGATAAGCTCGTCCTTATCATTGGTGGTAACAGTTATACCACCCTTTTTAGGAACACAATGAATCGGGCTTATCCACGGACTGTCTGAAATCGGGTAGATTAGACCCGCATCTAGCAATTTAATGATTTCCTTCTTTACAACGTCTTGCATATGAGGATTTAGTCTCCTTTGACGTTGCACCACTGGTTTGGAATTCTCTTCCATTAAGATCTTGTGCGTGCAATAAGAAGGACTAATTCCTTTTATATCATGGATTTTCCATGCAATGGCCTGTTTGTGGGCCTGTAGCAAGGAAACAAGACGTTCTTTCTCATTTTGAGAGAGAAGTGAGGAAATAATTACCGGAAGCTTTGAATCTTCCTGAAGGAAAGCGTACTCAAGATGATCAGGGAGCGGTTTAAGCTCCAAAATGGGAGGTTCCTCAATTGAGGATCGACTCCGGTACTCGCTATCCTTACTCAGGGTTTCTATTTCCTCTTCAGTTGGTTCACACTCATTGGCCATCAAAAATGTGGCCATCACATCCATTTCTTCTTCGGTGAATTCATCATCTCCATTTGCCAAATCGTATACACCTGTTTCATCCGATTCGGGAGATTCTTGCAAGAACTCATAATGCGAATCTATACTTTGCATAAAATAACAAGTATCATCTGTAGATTCAGGATATTTCAATGACTTGTCAATTGCAAAAGTCGCACTAGCTTCACCAATTCTAAGGGTCAACTGCTGGTCATAAACATCAATGACACATCGAGCAGTATTTAAAAATGGCCTACCCAGAATAATTGGTATTCTCTCATCAACTTCCATGTCTAAAACCACAAAGTCAGCCGGAAAGATCAGATTTCCGGTCTTAACTAACAAATTCTCTATTATTCCTCGAGGGAATTTTATAGAGCGATCAGCTAGTTGAATAGCCATTCGTGTGGTTTTGAGTTCTCCAGGGGCTAACTTAAGGTAAATTGAATAGGGCATTAAATTGATACTAGCCCCCAAATCGGCTAATGCCCTCATGCAATCAAGGTCACCCATTAGACATGGAATAGTAAAACTACCCGGATCTTGAAGCTTTTCAGGAAGTGTGTTAGACACCAGCGCGGAACATCTAGCATTTAAAGTTACTGATGAAACGCTTTCCATCTTCTTTCGGTTAGTAAGTAAGTCTTTTAAAAACTTAGCATACTTTGGCATTCCGGAGATAACATCAATAAAAGGCATGTTTATGTTTATCTGTTTAAACATATCTAGAAATTTTAGCCTTTCGGCTTCTAGCCTTTCTTGTTGTTGTTTTCTTGGGAATGGGAGCGGTGGTTGATATGGTTTCACTACGGGTTTTTCCCGTTCTTCCTTTTCAACCACTTTTTCCGGCTCCTTAACCGGTTCATCGTTTTGGTTCAATGGAACTCTGAAATCAGAATTTTTGGGCATTTGTGGAGCATCGTATGCTAAACCACTCCGTGTGGTAATAACATTTGCGTGCTCATTTCTGGGGTTCTTGTTGGTATCTCCCGGTAAACTACCGGGTTTTCTCTCACTCAGTAAATTGGCTAAACCACTCATTTGTTTTTCCAAATTTTGGATTGATGCTTGTTGGTTACGAAACTGATGTTCGTTTTTCTCGTTGGTTTGATTTATGTTTGTGACAAGCTGAGTTTGTGATGCAATTAACTTTTCCAACATATTCTCTAAATTTGACTTTTTCTCCTCCTGTTGGGGTTTTTGATAATAACCCGGAGTTTGTTGTTGGAACCCACTACTTGACCCTTGTTGAAAATTAGAATTTTGACCTTGAGGGTTGTAGGGGTTGTTAAAGTTACGGTTAAATTGGGCTCTACCCTGAAACTGGTTATTATTTCTTTGGCTTACAAAAGCCACTTCTTCTTTTTGAGCCATGGTTAACCCGGCATCACAATCTTTACCTAAGTGTAGACCACCACAGTATTCACAACCTACTTTCATACTATGGATTTCTTTTGTGATTTTGTCCATGTTTCGGACAACACCGTCTATTTTTACACCTAGGGAGCTGAAGTCATCATAAGCACCGGCGCTTTGGACTTGAGCATTTCGAGTAATTGGGCGTTCTTGATGCCACTCATGAGAATAATCGGCTAATTTCTCGATTATCTCATAAGCCTCTTGCTCGGTTTTGTCCATAATTGAACCTCCGGATGCTTGATCAATGGAAATTCGGGTTGCAACTTCGCAACCCTTATAGAAGATTTGAACCTGTTGAAAGGTATCCAAACCATGGTTTGGACAACCTCTAAGCATTTTGGAAAATCTATTCCATGCTTCGTACAAGGTTTCCATAGGCTTTTGACAGAACTGGGTAATCTCCTGTTGGAGTCTCGCGGATTTAGACGCTGGAAAATATTTCTTAAGAAATTTTTCCATCATACTATCCCACGTTCTTATCGTAGCCTCGGCTAATGAATCTAACCAACTTCTTGCTTCCCCGTGGAGTGTCCACGGGAAAAGTCTTAGAAATATAGCCTGGTCAGTTTCTGGTTTTAATTTGAAAAGAAGACATATCTCTTCAAAGAGACGAATATGTTCGTTTGCGTCTTCATTAGGACCGCCACTAAATTGACACCTATTATTAATCATTTGAAGAATAGGTCCTTTAATTTCAAAATTTACCTCACCCGTGAGCGGAGTAATAGCACTACCTTGTCCGGTTCGCGTCGCTTTCATCCTTTCTGCCATTGATTGTCTTTGTACCAACGGTCTTTCTCCTTCCATTTCAAAATTTGGTGGTTGAACTGGTTTACCAAAGTCTGAATATCTAGGCTTGGTGGTACTTGATTCTGAATCAAAAGTTTCCTGCTTTGATGAAGATTCAAAAATATCAAGCACTTCTTTTGGAATTCTACCAAGCTTTCTATCCGGTTCTGTCAATGGTGTAAATAATGGAGATTCTGAACTTCGGGTATGTGGCATATGCAACCTATAATCTGCCAATCACACAACTAACAAAAACTATCACACATACCGATTCTACAAAATTAAAAATCAAAAACTATTAATAATTTAAAATAATTAAGAAACTACTTAATCACAAATTAGTTAATAATCCTATTTTGACACAAAACTGTCCCCGGCAGCGGCGCCAAAAACTTGATGTGCGAAAAGTGTCGTATAAAATTGTCTTGTAAATAATATGGAAAAATACCGATTTAAGATTGCTACACACTAACGGGCAGTGTACCCGATCGTGTAGTAGTATAGATAATGGTAAAATTCGTGTATCGTTCCAAGGACAGTATATCAGTCAAACTAGAATTAGAAACTATATTATGATTAACTAAGTTAATTAAAGTAAAAGTACAAGTTTTATGTTTTGTGGCTGTTTTAACGATTTAGCCAAATCAAAGAAGGTTAAATGTAAAAACAATATTTTTAGTCTTTTGGTTTATAAGATGCAAATAAATGCAAATAAAGCAATAAAGATAGTTTTGAATTAAATCAAAGAGATGAAATGTTCATCTAGATATTTTACCCTCGGTATTGGATGTAAATTAGATATTAAGCCCTGATTGAATAATTATGTGTGTAGTTATCTAATAGGTTTTACTAAGAGTTCTCTCGGATAAACACTCAAATACAATAACAAGCTCAAGGGTTCCCTTTTCACTATAGTTCTTGTATTTGTAATCAAATAACTATAAGCATGCTAATCACCTAAATCGACTCGCCAAGAGTTCTCTTTAGCAAGTACTCAAACTAGAATTACTAAGCGAGGGTTCCCTATAACTTAGACCTTTTCGTTTGTGACTAGTTGATCAACAAGATTAAAGACTTGAATAACAATTGCCTTTGCGTTCGCTCTACACAATTCATTCCTATTTTGTCTAACTGTTTTAATCTAGTTTACCCCCTTGGTCCGGTTTAGCAAACAATCAATCTAAGACAAGTTGATTGTAAATCAATATGATACATTAACAAGAGTTCTCTTTATCAACAACATATCAATTAACTAGATACAAATGGTTCTAACAACAATAAGCATGGTTCTCTATTCAAGCTTCAATCTAACACACATAATACATTCAATCAATAAGATTACATCCAATACCTTGGTTATTAATCTAGACAAACATTAATGAAACTAGCCAATAATCATTGTAACAGACAACAATTCACTCAAATTATAAACTGAAATCATTTCTGAGAACAAGTATATAACCTACAAGAACAAGAGTTCTTGGATGAAGAAGATGTTGATGGATGATGCCTTGATGTTTGGCCTCTTCAAAGAGGTTGGAATTCTCCAAATAGCTCTTCAAAATCGTCCCTGAAACTCTCTGTGCGTAACTCCAATGAAACAGTCCCCAAAATGACATTTTAAGGTGGAGAAATTAGGTAAAAAGCAGATAAATCGGGTACACCTACTTTGGGACGGCGTCCTAAAAGGCAGGACGGCGTCCCGGTTTAATGATCAAGACGGCGTCCCAACTTGAAAGACGGCGTCCCTTTGCGAAGGCCAGGACGGCGTCCCGGATATCTAGACGGTGTCCTGGTGGGTTTTAAGGCACTGTTTCGTTTTCTCTTTAATATTAGCTCATTTGGACGAACTCTCACATATCGGAGGCTTTGTTATATCATTTTAAAGCGCTATCTTGATACTAACTCGTATCGGGATCAACCGATGTCATAAATCATCGAAATTCTTTGCAAACTACTCTTCCGATACAAATTCGCGCATCTTGACATATCCCTTGTAGATCATCTTCATTATCTTCGAATATAGAGTATTTTTAGTGATATTGCGATAGATATATATGATGTAATTGAGCAATATCACATGTCGACACATCTATATATATTTCGGAACAACCATAGACACTCTATATGTGAATGTTGGAGTTAGCTATACAGGGTTGAGGTTGATTCCAAAATATATATAGTTTGAGTTGTGATCAATACTGAGATACGTATACACTGGGTCGTTGATTGATTCAAGATAATATTTATCGATTTATTTCTGTACATCTAACTGTGGACAACTAGTTGTAGGTTATTAACGAGGACAGCTGACTTAATAAACTTAAAACATCAAAATATATTAAAAGTGTTGTAAATATATTTTGAACATACTTTGATATACATGTATATATTGTTATAGGTTCGTGAATCAACCAGTGGCCAAGTCTTACTTCCCGACGAAGTAAAAATCTGTGAAAGTGAGTTATAGTCCCACTTTTAAAATCTAATATTTTTGGGATGAGAATACATGCAGGTTTTATAAATGATTTACAAAATAGACACAAGTACGTGAAACTACATTCTATGGTTGAATTATCGAAATCGAATATGCCCCTTTTTATTAAGTCTGGTAATTTAAGAATTAGGGAACAGACACCCTAATTGACGCGAATCCTAAAGATAGATCTATTGGGCCTAACAAACCCCATCCAAAGTACCGGATGCTTTAGTACTTCGAAATTTATATCATATCCGAAGGGTGTCCCGGAATGATGGGGATATTCTTATATATGCATCTTGTTAATGTCGGTTACCAGGTGTTCACCATATGAATGATTTTTATCTCTATGTATGGGATGTGTATTGAAATATGAAATCTTGTGGTCTATTATTATGATTTGATATATATAGGTTAAACCTATAACTCACCAACATTTTTGTTGACGTTTTAAGCATGTTTATTCTCAGGTGATTATTAAGAGCTTCCGCTGTCGCATACTTAAATAAGGACGAGATTTGGAGTCCATGCTTGTATGATATTGTGTAAAAACTGCATTCAAGAAACTTATTTTGTTGTAACATATTAGTATTGTAAACCATTATGTAATGGTCGTGTGTAAACGGGATATTTTAGATTATCATTATTTGATAATCTACGTAAAGCTTTTTAAAACCTTTATCTATGAAATAAAGGTTATGGTTTGTTTTAAAAATGAATGCAGTCTTTGAAAAATGTCTCATATAGAGGTCAAAACCTCGCAACGAAATCAATTAATATGGAACGTTTTTAATCAATAAGAACGGGACATTTCAGTTGGTATCAGAGCGTTGGTCTTAGAGAACCAGAATTTTGCATTAGTGTGTCTTATCGAGTTTGTTAGGATGCATTAGTGAGTCTGGACTTCGACCGTGTTTACTTGAAAAAGGATTGCTTAACAAATTTTATTGGAAACTATATATTTTTAACATGTGAATATTATGTGATATATTAATCTCTTAACGCGTTTGATATTATGTGATAGATGTCTACCTCTAGAACAAGTCCCATTGACTCACCTAATAATAATGAAGAGTCAAATGTAAATTGGAATGATTCGTGGACTGATTCACAAGTCCCCGAAGAGGAACCGGAAGAAGAGTCGGAACCGGAAGAAGAATCGGAACCGGATGAATAAATAGAACCGGTGGGGGAAATAATAAAACGGTTAAGTAAAAGAAAATCCTCAACCAACCGACCAAGGTTAATTATGGTCAATGGTGTTTCCGCCAAGGAAGCAAAATATTGGGAGGATTACCAATTCTCCGATGAATCGGATTCCGACGAGAATTCCGATGATGTTATAGAAATTACCCCAACTGAATTTAAAAAGGCAAAAGAAAATAATAAGGGAAAGGGCACAAAAATAGAGAAATCTAATTCCAACCCCGATGAACTTTATATATATCGTCAACCCCCGAAGTCCTTAAGTTGTAACAATGACCCGGGAACCTCTAAACCACCAATGTGGATCACGACGGCTCGTATTAGGGGAACATCATATATCCCTAGAAACTTGGCAAAACGAACCAAAACCGAAGAAGAAGAAACAAGCGAGTCGGAATAAGATAGTTGTATTCGTGTGGTGTAATATATGTAATATAGTGTGCTTATGCTTTATGATATATGTAAAAATTGCTTGTATTAATAAGTATTTTTTTTTATGAATCTAACTCTTGTCTATTTTACAGTATAAAAACACAAAATGGATAGACAACCCAATATTTTAAGAGACCTACCCGGAGACATGATTGATGAAATCTTGTCTAGAGTCGGTCAGAATTCTTCGGCACAACTATTTAAGGCGAGATCAGTTTGTAAGACATTCGAAGAACGTTCCAAAAATGCCTTGGTTTATAAAAGGCTTTCGTTCGAAAGATGGGGGATATCACATTGGGAAATCCATAAGTTACGATGTGTTTACTTTGACGCATATATTGCGGGGAACCCAAATGCTATTTTACGCAATGGGTTAAGAAATTATTTTGACTCAATATATCCGAATATTGGACTTCGTGATTTAGAAAAAGCGGCTAACATGCAACATAAAGAAGCATGTTATGCTTACGGATTAGTAATGTTCGCTTCTCACCAAAGTGAGAACAAGAACATCGGGCTACAACTATTAAACAAAACGTTCCCACAAGTGACGGAGTCGGTAATTGGGGTAAGAAATGAGGTTTTTAGATTGTTACGGGACTGTTGGACATTACGTAACCCTCGTCCCTTTGACGACGTTACAACACGCTGTCTTATCAACGGCCTTAACGGTTATGTTCCACAAGACCAAGGATGGGAAGTAATCCTAGTAAAACCAGAATGCATGACTTGTTTCTGGACGTATGAATTACGTGTCTTTATTGCCTTTGCTGAACGACTTGTGTACTAGCTAGAATTATCTTCACAGCCATCTTGTATCAAATTTATTGTGTGCTATATTTCATGCTATATGTAAAATAAGCGGTATTGTAAGTTTGTAAAATATTGTGTAAAAGTTTGAACGCGAAATATTATTATAATCAGTTTTTCATATAGAATTGTAGTAGTTGAATTGTATATTAGCTACTAAGTATGAACTTAACGGGTAGGTACTACCCGAATTTAAACTTATAAAACGCTAATATGAAGAAAAAGCTTTTATAAATGAGTTCATATTATGCTACGAAATACTATTAACTACTCTTAATATTCTGTATGATTAACTTGTTCCATTTAACTATTTTGAAGGAAATAGCACCGACTACTCGACACACCGTGAATATGAATGAAGAGGAATTCCGTACTTTTCTAGCTTTAAACATAGCCGCAGTACAGGCTGCGCTACATACCAACAATAACCTTGGATCTAGCAGTACAGGAAATCGTGTAGGATGCACCTACAAAGAATTCACTGCCTGCAAACCTTTGGAATTTGATGGAACCGAAGGACCGATCGGATTGAAACGGTGGACCGAGAAGGTTGAATCGGTGTTTGCCATAAGTAAGTGTACTGAAGAGGACAAAGTGAAGTACGCTACGCATACCTTCACAGGTTCTGCGTTAACATGGTGGAATACCTATCTAGAGCAAATGGGACAAGACGATGCGTACGCACTACCGTGGTCAGCATTCAAGCACTTGATGAACGAGAAGTACCGTCCCAAAACCGAGGTCAATAAGCTCAAGACAGAACTTAGAGGGTTACGAACCCAAGGATTTGATATTACCACGTACGAAAGACGATTCACAGAATTGTGCCTATTGTGTCCGGGAGCATTCGAAGATGAGGAAGAGAAGATCGACGCGTTTATGAAAGGATTACCGGAAAGAATCCAAGAAGATATAAGTTCACACGAGCCCGCCTCCATACAACAGGCATGTAGAATGGCTCACAAACTAGTGAACCAGATTGAAGAAAGAATTAAAGAACAGACTGCTGAAGAGGCCAATGTGAATCAAGTCAAAAGAAAGTGGGAGGAAAACGGTGATAAGAATCACCAATACAACAACAACAGCAATTATAACAATAATCGCAACAACTATCCTAACAATCGCAACATCAATCGCAACTACAACAAACGGCCCAACAACAACAACAACAACAACAACAACAACAGCAACCACAACAATCATCCTAACAACAATAATAACTGCAACAACAACATCAATCAGAAGCAGCTATGCCAAAGGTGTGAAAAGTATCACTCGGGGTTCTGCACCAAATTTTGCAACAAGTGTAAAAGAAATGGTCATAGCGCGGCGAAGTGTGATGTCTACGGACCAGGGGTTAACAGAACGAAAGGAACAAATGGTGTCGGAACGAGTAATGGCGGAGCAAGTAGTGTCGGAGCAAGTTATGCCAATGTAGTTTGTTATAAATGTGGAAAACCGGGCCACATTATTAGAAATTGCCCGAACCAGGAGAACACGAATGGACAAGGCCGCGGAAGAGTTTTCAATATTAATGCGGCAGAGGCACAGGAAGACCCGGAGCTTGTTACGGGTACGTTTCTTATTGACAATAAATCTGCTTACGTTTTATTTGATTCGGGTGCGGATAGAAGCTATATGAGTAGAGATTTTTGGGCTAAATTAAGTTGTCCATTGACGCCTTTGGATAGTAAATTTTTACTCGAATTAGCAAATGGTAAATTAATTTCAGCAGATAATATATGTCGGAATCGAGAAATTAAACTGGTTAGCGAAACATTTAAGATTGATTTGATACCAGTAGAGTTAGGGAGTTTTGATGTGATAATCGGTATGGACTGGTTGAAAGAAGTGAAAGCAGAGATCGTTTGTTACAAAAATGCAATTCGCATTATACGAGAAAAAGGAAAACCCTTAATGGTGTACGGAGAAAAAGGCAACACGAAGCTACATCTTATTAGTAATTTGAAGGCACAAAAACTAATAAGAAAAGGTTGCTATGTTGTTCTAGCACACGTCGAGAAAGTACAAACTGAAGAAAAGAGCATCAATGATGTTCCCATTGCAAAAGAATTTCCCGATGTATTTCCGAAAGAATTACCGGGATTACCCCCACATCGATCCGTTGAATTTCAAATAGATCTTGTACCAGGAGCTGCACCAATAGCTCGTGCTCCTTACAGACTCGTACCCAGCGAGATGAAAGAACTACAAAGCCAATTACAAGAACTTTTAGAGCGTGGTTTCATTCGACCAAGCACATCACCGTGGGGAGCTCCTGTTTTGTTTGTCAAGAAGAAAGATGGTACATTCAGGTTGTGTATCGACTACCGAGAGTTGAACAAACTTACCATCAAGAACCGCTACCCACTACCGAGAATTGATGACTTATTTGATCAACTACAAGGCTCGTCTGTTTATTCAAAGATTGACTTACGTTCCGGGTATCATCAAATGCGGGTGAAAGAAGATGATATTCCAAAGACTGCTTTCAGAACACGTTACGGTCATTACGAGTTTATGGTCATGCCGTTTGGTTTAACTAATGCACCAGCTATGTTCATGGACCTTATGAACCGAGTGTGTGGACCATACCTTGATAAGTTTGTCATTGTTTTCATTGATGACATACTTATTTACTCAAAGAATGACCAAGAACACGGTGAACATTTGAGAAAGGTGTTAGAAGTATTGAGGAAGGAAGAATTGTACGCTAAGTTTTCAAAGTGTGCATTTTGGTTGGAAGAAGTTCAATTCCTCGGTCACATAGTGAACAAAGAAGGTATTAAGGTGGATCCGGCAAAGATATAAACTGTTGAAAAGTGGGAAACTCCGAAAACTCCAAAACACATACGCCAGTTTTTAGGACTAGCTGGTTACTACAGAAGGTTCATCCAAGACTTTTCCAGAATAGCAAAACCCTTGACTGCATTAACGTATAAAGGGAAGAAATTTGAATGGAATGATGAACAAGAGAAAGCGTTTCAGTTATTGAAGAAAAAGCTAACTACGGCACCTATATTGTCATTGCCTGAAGGGAATGATGATTTTGTGATTTATTGTGATGCATCAAAGCAAGGTCTCGGTTGTGTATTAATGCAACGAACGAAGGTGATTGCTTATGCGTCTAGACAATTGAAGATTCACGAACAAAATTATACGACGCATGATTTGGAATTAGGCGCGGTTGTTTTTGCATTAAAGACTTGGAGGCACTACTTATATGGGGTCAAAAGTATTATATATACCGACCACAAAAGTCTTCAACACATATTTAATCAGAAACAACTGAATATGAGGCAGCGTAGGTGGATTGAATTATTGAATGATTACGACTTTGAGATTCGTTACCACCCGGGGAAGGCAAATGTGGTAGCCGATGCCTTGAGCAGGAAGGATAGAGAACCCATTCGAGTAAAATCTATGAATATAATGATTCATAATAACATTACTACTCAAATAAAGGAGGCGCAACAAGGAGTTTTAAAAGAGGGAAATTTAAAGGATGAAATACCCAAAGGATCGGAGAAGCATCTTAATATTCGGGAAGACGGAACCCGGTATAGGGCTGAAAGGATTTGGGTACCAAAATTTGGAGATATGAGAGAAATGGTACTTAGAGAAGCTCATAAAACCAGATACTCAATACATCCTGGAACGGGGAAGATGTACAAGGATCTCAAGAAACATTTTTGGTGGCCGGGTATGAAAGCCGATGTTGCTAAATACGTAGGAGAATGTTTGACGTGTTCTAAGGTCAAAGCTGAGCATTAGAAACCATCAGGTCTACTTCAACAACCCGAAATCCCGGAATGGAAATGGGAAAACATTACCATGGATTTCATCACTAAATTGCCAAGGACTGCAAGTGGTTTTGATACTATTTGGGTAATAGTTGATCGTCTCACCAAATCAGCACACTTCCTACCAATAAGAGAAGTTGACAAGATGGAGAAGTTAGCACGACTGTATTTGAAGGAAGTCGTCTCCAGACATGGAATACCAATCTCTATTATCTCTGATAGGGATGGCAGATTTATTTCAAGATTCTGGCAGACATTACAGCAAGCATTAGGAACTCGTCTAGACATGAGTAATGCCTATCATCCACAAACTGATGGGCAGAGCGAAAGGACGATACAAACGCTTGAAGACATGCTACGAGCATGTGTTATTGATTTCGGAAACAGTTGGGATCGACATCTACCTTTAGCAGAATTTTCCTACAACAACAGCTACCATTCAAGCATTGAGATGGCACCGTTTGAAGCACTTTATGGTAGAAAGTGCAGGTCTCCAATTTGTTGGAGTGAAGTGGGGGATAGACAGATTACGGGTCCGGAGATTATACAAGAAACTACCGAGAAGATCATCCAAATTCAACAACGGTTGAAAACCGCCCAAAGTCGACAAAAGTGCTACGCTGACATTAAAAGAAAAGATATAGAATTTGAAATTGGAGAGATGGTCATGCTTAAAGTTGCACCTTGGAAAGGCGTTGTTCGATTTGGTAAACGAGGGAAATTAAATCCAAGGTATATTGGACCATTCAAGATTATTGATCGTGTCGGACCAGTAGCTTACCGACTAGAGTTACCTCAACAACTCGCGGCTGTACATAACACTTTCCACGTCTCGAATTTGAAGAAATGTTTTGCTAAAGAAGATCTCACTATTCTGCTAGATGAAATCCAAATCAACGAAAAACTTCAATTCATCGAAGAACCCGTCGAAATAATGGATCGTGAGGTTAAAAGACTTAAGCAAAACAAGATACCAATTGTTAAGGTTTGATGGAATGCTCGTAGAGGACCCGAGTTCACCTGGGAGCGTGAAGATCAGATGAAGAAGAAATACCCGCATCTATTTCCAGAAGATTCGTCAACACCTTCAACAGCTTAAAATTTCGGGACGAAATTTATTTAACGGGTAGGTACTGTAGTGACCCGAACTTTTCCATGTTTATATATATTAATTGAGATTGATATTTACATGATTAAATGTTTCCAACATGTTAAGCAATCAAACTTGTTAAGACTTGATTAATTGAAATATGTTTCATATAGACAATTGACCACCCAAGTTGACCGGTGATTCACGAACGTTAAAACTTGTAAAAACTATATGATGACATATATATGGATATATATATAGTTAACATGATACTATGATAATTAAATATATCATTAAGTATATTAACAATGAACTACATATGTAAAAACAAGACTACTAACTTAATGATTTTTAAACGAGACATATATGTAACGATTATCGTTGTAAAGACATTTAATGTATATATATCATATTAAGAGATATTCATACATGATAATATCATGATAATATAATAATTTAAAATCTCATTTGATATTATAAACATTGGGTTAACAACATTTAACAAGATCGTTAACCTAAAGGTTTCAAAACAACACTTACATGTAACGACTAACGATGACTTAACGACTCAGTTAAAATGTATATACATGTAGTGTTTTAATATGTATTTATACACTTTTGAAAGACTTCAATACACTTATCAAAATACTTCTACTTAACAAAAATGCTTACAATTACATCCTCGTTCAGTTTCATCAACAATTCTACTCGTATGCACCCGTATTCGTACTCGTACAATACACAACTTTTAGATGTTTGTACTATTGGTATATACACTCCAGTGATCAGCTCTTAGCAGCCCATGTGAGTCACCTAACACATGTGGGAACCATCATTTGGCAACTAGCATGAAATATCTCATAAAATTACAAAAATATGAGTAATCATTCATGACTTATTTACATGAAAACAAAATTACATATCCTTTATATCTAATCCATACACCAACGACCAAAAACACCTACAAACACTTTCATTCTTCAATTTTCTTCATCTAATTGATCTCTCTCAAGTTCTATCTTCAAGTTCTAAGTGTTCTTCATAAATTCCAAAAGTTCTAGTTTCATAAAATCAAGAATACTTTCAAGTTTGCTAGCTCACTTCCAATCTTGTAAGGTGATCATCCAACCTCAAGAAATCTTTGTTTCTTACAGTAGGTTATAATTCTAATACAAGGTAATAATCATATTCAAACTTTGGTTCAATTTCTATAACTATAACAATCTTATTTCAAGTGATGATCTTACTTGAACTTGTTTTCGTGTCATGATTCTGCTTCAAGAACTTCGAGCCATCCAAGGATCCATTGAAGCTAGATCCATTTTTTTCTTTTCCAGTAGGTTTATCCAAGTAACTTAAGGTAGTAATGATGTTCATAACATCATTCGATTCATACATATAAAGCTATCTTATTCGAAGGTTTAAACTTGTAATCACTAGAACATAGTTTAGTTAATTCTAAACTTGTTCGCAAACAAAAGTTAATCCTTCTAACTTGACTTTTAAAATCAACTAAACACATGTTCTATATCTATATGATATGCTAACTTAATGATTTAAAACCTGGAAACACGAAAAACACCGTAAAACCGGATTTACGCCGTCGTAGTAACACCGCGGGCTGTTTTGGGTTAGTTAATTAAAAACTATGATAAACTTTGATTTAAAAGTTGTTATTCTGAGAAAATGATTTTTATTATGAACATGAAACTATATCCAAAAATTATGGTTAAACTCAAAGTGGAAGTATGTTTTCTAAAATGGTCATCTAGACGTCGTTCTTTCGACTGAAATGACTACCTTTACAAAAACGACTTGTAACTTGTTTTTCCGACTATAAACCTATACTTTTTCTGTTTAGATTCATAAAATAGAGTTCAATATGAAACTATAGCAATTTGATTCACTCAAAACGGATTTAAAATGAAGAAGTTATGGGTAAAACAAGATTGGATATTTTTTCTCATTTTAGCTACGTGAAAATTGGTAACAAATCTATTCCAACCATAACTTAATCAACTTGTATTGTATATTATGTAATCTTGAGATACCATATACACGTATACAATGTGGACAACTAGTTGTAGGTTATTAACGAGGACAGCTGACTTAATAAACTTAAAACATCAAAATATATTAAAAGTGTTGTAAATATATTTTGAACATACTTTGATATACATGTATATATTGTTATAGGTTCGTGAATCAACCAGTGGCCAAGTCTTACTTCCCGACGAAGTAAAAATCTGTGAAAGTGAGTTATAGTCCCACTTTTAAAATCTAATATTTTTGGGATGAGAATACATGCAGGTTTTATAAATGATTTACAAAATAGACACAAGTACGTGAAACTACATTCTATGGTTGAATTATCGAAATCGAATATGCCCCTTTTTATTAAGTCTGGTAATTTAAGAATTAGGGAACAGACACCCTAATTGACGCGAATCCTAAAGATAGATCTATTGGGCCTAACAAACCCCATCCAAAGTACCGGATGCTTTAGTACTTCGAAATTTATATCATATCCGAAGGGTGTCCCGGAATGATGGGGATATTCTTATATATGCATCTTGTTAATGTCGGTTACTAGGTGTTCACCATATGAATGATTTTTATCTCTATGTATGGGATGTGTATTGAAATATGAAATCTTGTGGTCTATTATTATGATTTGATATATATAGGTTAAACCTATAACTCACCAACATTTTTGTTGACGTTTTAAGCATGTTTATTCTCAGGTGATTATTAAGAGCTTCCGCTGTCGCATACTTAAATAAGGACGAGATTTGGAGTCCATGCTTGTATGATATTGTGTAAAAACTGCATTCAAGAAACTTATTTTGTTGTAACATATTTGTATTGTAAACCATTATGTAATGGTCGTGTGTAAACAGGATATTTTAGATTATCATTATTTGATAATCTACGTAAAGCTTTTTAAAACCTTTATCTATGAAATAAAGGTTATGGTTTGTTTTAAAAATGAATGCAGTCTTTAAAAAATGTCTCATATAGAGGTCAAAACCTCGTAACGAAATCAATTAATATGGAACGTTTTTAATCAATAAGAACGGGACATTTCATGTGAGGGTAGTTTCTCGAAACTGTTTATGGTAAGTTTTAAATGTCATTCGTCCTTTTGTTTCAGATACTTTAATTAAACTTGAGATATGGATCATCGGTCATTCTCATTTGTTTAACAATTTTATTTCTCGATCTTAGAACTGAATTAGATCACTAAATTAATTAAGTATCATCTTAATTACATCCGGGTGCGGTCACACAAATATCTTATTCATTTATCGAGGAGCTCAAAAAGTATCTAACTTCAAATATTTTAGAGGAACAAATCCTATATTGCATACACGTGTCTATCACGAGCTTTACATTATACCCAATAATGACCTTTATAACAGCCTTATTCAGGACAGCGTTTAACCATATCAAAGTACAATGCTACACTCATCAAGACGGGCGTGCATCTCAAGTCTAAGGACACAAAGACATAATCACTAAAAGATTCACTACTGACTACGATCCATGTAGTGACATCCCATGGTTGGGTCATTTCAATATTCATCATCAATGAATACATATGAATTTTGGTCTCAACAAATTAACTATTCATCATCAATGAAAATAGCCAAAATTTCACATTAATCTTAATTCATGTTATTCCCATAACATGACCGATTATGGAGATTTTGATTAATCAACAATTATTCATGGATTAAACATGCTATATAGAACACAGTGATATAAATGAAAACGATCATACCAACTATATATCAATTCATTAATACAAAACTGCTTAATGTTCCAAAAATATCCAAATACTAAATTACAAATAAAAAAGATCAGCATCATAACGAAGTCCAGTAGTACTAGAATGATAATCATGCTTGTTGTGCATCATTGGCTTCATAAACGGGTCAGCCACATTATCATTTGTATGAACCTTTAAGAATACTAATATCATTCCTCTTAATGACTTAATGAAATGTAGTCAAACTTTTGAAGAATGTGCCAGATACTTAAATGTACATGTGATTCTTTCAAAAGTATATTAACACTCGAACTATCACAGTACATATTATAGAAGATTAAATGTTGTGTACTACTATGAGTATAACAACAAACTTCCTTATCCAGACAGCTTTCTGAGCAGCTTCTCAGTCAACAATGTATTCTGCTTTTGTTGTAGATTGTTCAATAGTGCTCTGCCTAGAGCTCTTCCAATCAACTGTCTTGCCCATCATGACAAAGAAACAACGTGACTGGATCCAGAATCATCTTGATCAGTTTGGAAACTAGAATCAGTATAAAACTTAATACTTAACTCTTCTTCCAAACCACCGTAAACCAAAAACATATCATTAGTACTCTGCAAATACTAAAGAATTTTCTTAACAACAATCCAATATAATTCATCTAGATTATGTTGACAATGACTCGTCAAATTCAAAACTAATGAAACATCGAGCATAGTACATATCATGGCATACATAATGGATCATTTAGCCGAAGCATATGTGATACATTTCATTTGTCTCATCTCATCTGCTGTGATAGGACTTTTGAGACTTTCTCACGGTTATGCCCTTTTGCATTGGCAAAGCTCCATGCTTGGAGTTTTGCATGCTAAATATCTGCAAGATAATGTATGTACTTTGATTCAAACCAATAAGCCAATTGGATCTATTGTATAGATCCTCATTCCAATAATATAAGTAGCTTCATCAAGATCCTTTATGAAAATACATTTTCCAAGCCAAGACTTGACATCTTGCAAATTGGAATGTTATTTCTAATAAGTAATATGTCATCAACATATAAGATCAAGAAGACTACTCTGCTCCCACTAGCTCTAATGTAAACTCAGGGCTTATCTTGGTTTTGAGAAAAATTAAACACTTTGATTTTCTCATTAAAC
Source organism: Rutidosis leptorrhynchoides (assembly GCF_046630445.1). Lineage (NCBI taxonomy): Eukaryota > Viridiplantae > Streptophyta > Magnoliopsida > Asterales > Asteraceae > Rutidosis > Rutidosis leptorrhynchoides. The sequence continues at coordinate 337,723,269 of NC_092342.1, read as the reverse complement.
TTAAGATTCTAGCTCCTGGATGCTTGCTTTTATCCATAAATGAATTTTAGAAGCTTGCATACTTTATTAGGATGCTTAGGATTCATAAACCCTTCCTGCTGAACCATATATACGTCCTCGCTTAGGTCGCCATTTAGAAAAGCGGTTTTGACATCCATTAGCCATATTTTATTATCATGAAAGGTAACCATGGCAATAAGTATCCTAATTGTTTTAAGTCTCGCGACTGGTGAAAAACTTTCTTCACAACTTTTTGTTACCAATCGAGCTTTAAAAGTGTTTACATTACCGTCCATATCAGTCTTCCTTTGAAGACCCATTTTTACCTCATTGTCTTACAATTGGGTAGAAGATCAATCAAGTCTCATACTTGATTATCCTTCATGGACTGCATATATGTATTCATAGAATCTAGTCATTTTTAGATTCAGGATCTGATATGGCCTCACGCAGCTAGAGGGTTCATCATAATCCCTTAGTTGAGGTTTATGTTAATTAATCAGATAATTAAACCTCATAAGTCGATGAGTTCTACCAGATCTGTAAAGTGCAAGTGTAACACGTTCTGGCTCACCAACAGTGCGCTCAGTTTCAACGTGTGGATTGCTAGTGCTTACTGAAGGTATATTACTTTAAAGTACGTGAATTTCTTCAAGATCTACTTTACTGCCACTGACTTCTTGTAAGAGAAGATATCTTTCCAGAAATTCAGCAGACCGAGCAGAAAATACGTTGTCTTCAGCTTGGTAGTAAAAGTAGTAACCCATTGTTTCCTTTATGTATCGTACAAAGTAACATTAGATAGTTCTGGGTTCTAATTTGTTTGAAGTGTCATGCTTCATGTACGCTTTACAACCCCAGACTTTCAGATAAGACAACTCGGGATTCTTCCCATGCCATAACTCATATGGTGTCTTTTCTACCTTCATAGTTGGAATCACATTGAGTATGCCTGCAGCAGACTCTCATGCATATCCCTAAAAGATGGTAGTAGAGAAATCAGACTCATCATAAATCAAACTATATCAAGTAAAGTTCGATTCCTCTTACTCAGACACACCATCGTGTTGTGGTGTGTAAGGTAGAGTGAACAATGAGACAATCCCACAATTCTTTAGGTGGTCCAAAAAACTCTTGACTCGTAAACTTACTTACTCCATCGGAGCGAAGTGCTTTAATGGTCTTTCCAAGCTGATTATCTACTTCATTTTGGAATACTTTTGAATGTTAAAAATAGCTTTATGTTTATGTTTCAGCAAGTGAACATAATCATAGCTACTGTACTCATCAGTAAATGTAATGAAGTAAAATTAACTAAATCTGTACATTGTTCTTAAAGGGCTACATACAACAGTATGTATTAGTCCTAAAAGATCTTTAGCTCTTTTACCTAAATCGGAGAAAGAAGCATTTGTCATCTTTTCACATAAACATGACTCGCATACATCAAATGACTCAGAGTCAATTGATTCTAAAAGTCCATTAGATTGGAGTTTTGAAATGCATTGTTTGTTTATATGACCAATATGACAATGTCATAGATAGGTCTTATTCAAGTCTTGCTTGAAGACTTTGGCGATGTAGGCATACACAAAATTCTCATTTAAAATTACACTATGCATATCAATTTCAAAAATACCATCACGTGGATAGGTATTAAGATAAATTTATTATCCTTAAAAACTGAAATACCTAAGTGTGTAAATGCAAGTTCAAAACTAACATCTTTCAAACTATGTCGCTCGCAGTATTGAGAGAATAATGCTATTGTTCCAACAAAACAATAAGACCATTTAGAGAAGTAAGTTCAGAGGTACCAATAGCTTTAACAAAATATTGATCCCCTTTGCCTACTTGCAAATCCAGTGTGTCTTTCTTCAGTCTATTACTTCTTCTCATTCCCTTCATATTGTTACAGGTGTGAAGGCTACAACCAGTTAACAAACATCTAGGAATCACTAGAAGAAGTATGTAACTATATATGGAATATACCTGATTTGCTAGTCTCACCAGCATTGCCTTTTCCCAGCTCATATTGGAAGATAGGACAACTTCCTTCTCCAATTGCCAACCTTTCCACAATGGAAACATTCGGCGTCTTTTTTTGGGCTTTCCTTCTTGGAAGGTGGAATATTTTTCCTAGCAAATGATTTGTCATTTTTCTTTCACAAAGTATTCGGTTTATTCTTTTTCACCCTTCAATCCTATTTCTTCCCGATCATCGAACAACATTCGATAATCATTTTGCTGAGCAGCAACAACTGCCACAACATGAAGAAAGGATATGGGTTCTAAACTTTATTCAACTTCCAATTATGCTTGAGAACAATTCTCAGGTTACAGTGCTAGTCTAGGAAGTTTGAACATTGAGTTTATCCTTCTCCAACAAAGAAGGAAGTGTGTTTTGGTTTACGTTTTGATTATTTGACATCTACAACAGATATAAGATTCAATTTAGTATTTTCGATATTGAGCTTTAACAAATTAACTACCCAAGTTTTTTTTATAATATTTTTCAAAAATAATTAATTTACGAAAGCTTAAGATCCACATAGAGGTTCCATAGCCACATCTGTTGATCAGCTAGCAGTTATGGAGTCTATTGGTAGGTAACGGGTACCAATTGTATTACAAGTACAACTCTTAGATCTTTATGGGACCTAGAGATATATGTAGTCCAACAAACCACTATTATCTAATGGCATGTTTGTCTCATCATTGCCTCGAACTCAGGTCTCACCGTGAATACGATTAAGTCGTCCAATTTGGAAATAGTGAAAATTCACGCTAGTCTCACTAGATCGAAAAATCCACCTCGTAGCTATAATTCAGCCTAGTCTCACTAGATCAGAAAAATAACGAGGAGTGTTTGCAAGCTTATTGGATGGCATGACTTAAATTTGACGGGTATTTTGGAAAAAGTTTGTGTCAACGAATAATGCATGCACACAAGATTTGCTATACTATTAGTTAATTTTTTTTCCCCAATTGTATATGTCGATTATGTTTGTGATCTAATTTGGTATTTAATTTATAGGATATAAAAATAACAAATACACAAACGTGTATCGTTTTAAAACAGTTTTAAAAGATGTCGTCCATATATATTATTTGACTTTCAAAATCATTTAACATTAAACTCGTTAGAGTTTAACTTATTTTAAAATCATCAATTTTTATCTTTGAAACTCGTTTAGAGTTTTATTTAATGTTTCCATAAAAAACATATGTAATTTAAGTCTCAAAATTATTTAACTTTAAACTCGTTAGAGTTTAACCTTTTTAAAAATTATCAATTTTAATATTTGAAACTCGTTACCGGTTTTATTTAATGTTTTCATCAAAAACATTTAGCATATATTATAATCAACAATTAAATATAAATGCGTAAAATAAAACACAATCATGCATCACACGCACATAGCCTAGCCCAAAATTCCTATGCTTGATCCAATGAGCCGACATGTGATCAAGAGGTCAAACTAAGGGTAATATCGTAGCTCCCACTTAATTCAAGAATCAAGTGAAACCTGACAAACGCCATCGTTGTCAACTTGACCTGTTCGCCATCTTCTAAGTTAAAATCCACGTTGCATCTTTATCTTTAATCTTCATCTTATTACATTTATTTAAAATTGAAAAGTACAACTAATCTAATACTTTTACAATTTTGAATAAACTTAAATACAATACTATGAAAATGTAAAATAAATATAATACAACTTTGACTTCAAAATGGCCTTTCTAATAAAATAAATAAACAACATGACATAATATTGCCGTAATCAACAATCACAATAATCACATATAATCAAACACATAGGTCGGGACATTACGGGCTATGTATGCAATCACAATTTTAATAACTACACTATTAAAACCTATATATGGCTTGTCCATGGTTATAATGCATGTGTATAACTATGGAATATAACAATCAACAATTATAATTATAATAAATATTCAAGCAATAACAATTAAATCTACAATTTAAAATAGTGATATTCTTTCAATCATATTTGTGCGTCATAAGGTTAAGTCTAAATCAACTGTGTTGACTTTAAAAACCAAAAAGGTTTCGAATTTTACCATTTCACCACAAAGCTAAATCTAAAGAAAATCACTCGATAATTAAGATGGTGTAAAAGCGGCTCGGATACCACTGTTGAAAAATTGTGTGTACTTTTAAATCAGATTAACGCAGCGGATAGTTAAAATAATAATCTTTTATTATTTCATAAAATATTTACAAGATTAAATATTCATATATGTAATGAAACATGCACACGATTAATTTATCCCAATGAGATCCAGTTACACCACTAATAATTGTCAAAATATGTAATTCACAAAGTGAGTAAACGATATACCTTTCTTGAAGTAACTAATTGAAAGAGAGAAACCTACGATCAAAAATATGGCCGTCTCTTAGGATAGTCCACACTACACTTCAAACGACCGTCAATGGATGCTAGTCCAAACCCAAGTAACTTATTATAATAATCAAATTATTATAATAAAACAATATATAATACTCCGTATAACTCTTGTTTGCAAGAACACTTAAGCATCTCTTCATGCTAATTAATTTCACGAATTAAAAAGCCAATGATGAGATAAAAAGGGTTCATTTGATTTGTGATGTATGTGTTTCCTTTTCTTTTTGTCTGACTTGCTCTTTCAAAAACCAATCAATGCTTATATTTATAATATATGTGTAAAAGTAAACATTGAATTGTGAAGTCCGTGAAACAAAACGCGTACAAAGTTATTTTGTTTCTATCTATATTTAGATTCCCAAAATCTAGTTTGATTTTATTTTAAAAAGTCGTATTTCTCAAATACTTTAGGGGTATGTTATGTAACTTATAATTAATAATTTCTATCATGTCGCTTTCATGTGAATAGTAAATTAATTAATTTCGTTTCAATTACTATTCATATGAATAGTAAATGAATTAATTTCGATTTACTATTTTGTTACTTGAGTAATATATATACATCATATATATATATATATATATTTTATTTGACGTCTCGGTGTATATGTGTGTGACCCCGAAGGCTCAAATGAAATTGACCATATAGTTACATGTTGTACCTTGCACATTAATCCTACACCCTTGAACAACTGTAATAGGACATGCTCAGACACAAATGCCACCAACGAAATTCAAACCCATGACATTCTGCACCCATGAACCCGGATATCTGGGGCATTGTTCGGGCAATGCCTAGTCGGTAGCTTGCGGTTGTAACCTATGCAATCTTTTGTTTGATTGATTAAATTATTAGCTTTCCTAAAAAAGGTTAGCAAGTTTCATAAGCTATTACCAATAGCGACTATTAGTCGAGTAACAAATCATTATTAACATAACCATAAATGTTTGCTTGAACGTGTCACAAGTCGTAGGCCCAAATAAAGGGAGACAGCTAACATCTACCCCGTAGTTGTTTTATCAGTTATAGTAGCTAGCGTAATTAGCGAAAAATTAATAATTGATCTTCTAATTAAGCACTATACCAAATGTAGCAAATGCATTACTACTTTACTAGGAAGACTTTGAATGCCTTTTCTTGCTAACATTCAAATGGAAACCTCATTTTTAGCATCTTATAGTTAATACGAGTAGTAGTTAATACTAGAAATCAATTACTCCAAGATTCTGCCACTTAACTTTAATTACAAAATTACCCTCACGACTTTATATGTATTACTGTAATTTTGAAAAAAATAACATAACCTAATGACTGCCTTTAATGGTGTGGTTAATTTTTAAATATCAAGATTAAATAATATTCTGTACTTATATTATTATGTTAGGACTACCGTTATCATCCTCCTTATATATTATATTAGTTTTATGAGTCCGTACGTTACACGACGTTTGTATAAATAATTAGTCGATAACGTTAGTATTGATACTTATCAAATTTATAATACTATTGCAATAAAAAATCATTTATTACTGATAACATTTATATCGAAAACATTAGTACTGAATAATAACGCATAGATTATGAGTCCGTCCGTTGGAATCATTTTAACTAATTAACAAATAATCGATAAAACACCAAACATGAGCTCCTAAATTTTTTTTTAAACCGATCTTTATGAATAAATTTTATGTACATCTTTAATTGTATATGTTTTTTAGTACAAATTTACTAACGATATTAATCATTGACTTCGCGATTCATGAGCATTAATATATTTATATATATAAATATTATATTATCAAAATTTATATTAAATCAATATATCACATAAAATAGTGTTATTTATAATCATTTAAACAATTTCATAATAATAATATAATATTAGTAATATAACTATAACATCTATAGTTAATATTATATTAATATATATTATTAGGGGCAGGATCAATGGGGAAGTAACCAATCGGGGGGAAGCGGGGGGAAATAAATTATTATTTTTTTCATTTTTTTGGAATTTTTTTTTTCCGACATCAAGATCACACAAAAATATGAACATTTAGAAGAGACACTTCGTGATGAATGTTATTATTTAGGCAGAAAAACGATCGACAAAAATAACATTCAAGATAATATTGTTCGTGAAGAATATGAACGTTTTTTTCCATGTTTTGTGAAGTAAAATTTAGCCCGATTTAGAGTTTAGGGTTTAGGGTTTAGGGTTTGGTGTTTTGGGTTTATGAATAAACCCAAAACACCAAACCCTAAACCCTAAACCCTAAACTCTAAACCGTTCGTGTTAAAAACTCAATCTAAATCCTAAATCTAAACCCTAAACCCTAAATTTCTAAACCCTAATATCTACACTCTATAAACCCTAATATCTAAACCCCAATAGCTAAAACCTCAACATACGCTCGAAAAACACGATAATTGTTATATATTACTTCTTCGAGCGTTTTCCCGCCAAAATAAAAACATTTATCACAAAGTGTCTCTACTAAATGTTCATATTTTCATCCCATCTATAATGTTCGTGAACAAAGTTTTTTCAAAAAACGAAAAAAAAAAATTTGCTTCCCTCCGCTTTCCCCCGATTTGTTACTTCCCTCTTGATCCTACCACTATATTATTATATTATATACAGTAATAATTAATATAATATTTTAGGTAATAACATATGTGTATTAAATTAAATTAAGAAATCTAATAAATCAATTAATATATAGAAATAACTGATAGATTAACACATTGTAGGAGTAAAGGAGGAGTTGACACTTGACAAAAATTAACCAGAAATTAAGGTGTAAGATAATTATCACGCACTTTATATATTGTATAGATAGATTACTCATAAATGCAATGAACAAACACCCCAACATATTTCTAAGAAGAACTATAGCACTTCAAAATTAAGTCAGTCAGTCGGATTATAGAAAGTTTAACTATAGCTTTAAAAGACTTGGTTATTAAAGAAAAATCAAACTCCAGAAACCTATAATATTACTTCCGTCAATTATTAATTCTCCAATATTTTTATTTGATATCTTAGACCACTCCTTATAGTTCATTACCAGCTCATTACCCGTTCATTACCCGTCATTACCCGTAACTAACCATAGACACGAGCTAGTTACCCGCTTCAGTTACCCGCATCCACCATCAATTTAACAGAAGTTTTAAGTTTAGTTATAGGAATTGTGGGTCCAGTGACTTTTCATTGTTGGACTTGATGCTTTATTGCTTGTACGTTGTATATTAAGAGGAGTATTGTTTTAGCCATTATAGGGAGTGTTTAATTATGAGTTAGTTATAAGATATTGGTGTTGATGTGGCGCTAATATGAAAAGTTAAGATGATAAATAGTTTAGTTATGATAGGGAGTGGCCTTACTGTCAACTTTATAAATACATATGACTAAAAGGTAAAATTTCTTTATATCATTAATGTATTCATTACAAAAAGATAGTTAAAAGTGGGTAGTGATAAATTCAACATCAAAATTGATAGATCCACCATTTTCATGCAATACTGTAACAACCCTCACTTTTCGACTTCTAAATTACTGAATTAACCCTAGGGTTATATGTCTGACTATATGTATTAAGGGTTGTTATATACAATTAAATATTGACAGAATAGTAATTTTTAGTCAACAATGTACGCTTAAATAAATAATATATTATTAATTTATATAATTTGAAATAATTTAACTAAGTATATAAACTTTGTATCACTTTTATTATTTAGTTAATGTATTATATATTTAACTATATAATAAATCTAATTATATATAAATGTAATAATATTTATAAACTTACTAAAGCTATACTTTAATAATTAAAATCATAATTATTATTAAAAATACAAAATACCAAATTATTTATTATTTTTATACAAAATTTGTATTTATTAATTAAATAAAAAAAATATTATTGACAAATATTCTTGGAAAAACATTAAATAAATTTGTTTATTTACATAAAAAAAATCCTTAAAATAAATAAAAAAAATAAATAAATAAATAAATAAATTACTTTTTAATTATATATATATATATATATATATATATATATATATATATATATATATATATATATATATAATTGTAATGGAAAAACTACTTTTATTATTTTATTTTGTGCATTATCCCATGACCTAACATTTAATACTTTTTAATTTTAAAATTCCATTAAGAATTAAATATTTCTTTTTCTTTTAATTATTTTATTCTTTTTACCTAATTTTTTCAAGTATAAATACCCCTCATTTCTCATTCAAACTCACACCAAAATTTCTCTCATTCTCTCTTTGAAGAATTACTACTAGTAAGTATTCTTTCCTTACTTTTTATTTTTTTTACTTTTTACTTTTTACTTTTTTTACTTCGGTTATTATTTTTACCGAAATATGTAAATAATGTTATAAATTATATGCAATTAAAAATAAAATAAATAACATGTATACACTATTACTATTACTAGCACCTATAACCTACTACTTATATTGTAACATAAAAACATTTTGGGATATGTATTAGAGATGTATAGATCTTCGAACTTTCTTGACGAATGGTTTCTATGAGATTCTAGGCAGAGGGTTTGGATTTCCGATTTAAAGGGTCCTATGGCTCAAGCCCCTAGATCTAAATTAGCCATTCGAAGGGAAAGGGGTGATTAGAAGCTTATCTAATACGACAAGTATCCTAAAATGGGAAATATTGATAAAAGTAGAAACTCTCTAGTCATAGAAACTTAGTAAAATAAGAAACTTTCTAAAAATGAAAACTTTATAAAAATAGTAACTTACTAGGAATAGAAACTTAGTAAAACAAACTATACTTAAACACATACTTAAACTTAAACATGGGCAAAACACTTAACTACTCTTAAATGTCAATAGGTTGACTTTCCTGCTCACTCGTTCAACTCTTTATTTCGAGGAATAACACTCTCTCTACTTACTAAGGTGAATTCATAGCCCCTCTTTAATTGCTAGCAAACTTACTTACTTTTACTTGGGGTGAGACACATGCTGTTTTTACTTTTTACACTTTAGACGCAAGTACCAAACTGTTAAACTATGCTATACCCGGCTATGTCCGACTAAGTCCCTACAGTGATATTTTTAATTGCTGCGGCATGCTTAATTATTGGGGGTAGGCCTATCGGGAGTAACGTCCCCGATACATTTGACCAAGTCATTGTATTACTTAATAATGAAATTAAACCGACAAGGACAGAACAACTTGTCATGGGGCAAACTTGAACGTTTAGTCTAAATATCACGCATTGGCATAACTTTTTGATCCTGCGGGAGATCAACTTTACAAACTAAATCTTGTGGTCTAAAACAACGACAAACTTTTTGTTAAACCTATGAACTTCACTCAACCTTTTTGGTTGACACTTTAACATATTTTGTCTCAGGTGCTGTTTGATTCAAGCTCTTATACTTACTGCTTATGTGATGCTACTTGGACATAGGATCAAGAGATATCGCATTTATTATTTCTGCATGTGAACATTTACGATATTGTTATTCCTGTCATTGTAACGACATTTCATTTTCCGCTGCGTACTCATTAAAGTTAAATTCATCATTTAGTATTGTTCTCGTTTATTATAATATGTTGGTATGTTTTGATATTAGTGACGTTCCTTTCAGACCCTATTGGGAGGACGTTACAAATACTGTGTTGTACAGTACAATACAGTAATGCTTGAAAATGGTGGATCTATCAATTTTGTTGTTGGATTTATCAACACCCGTTAAAGTAGGCGATAAAATTATAAAATTAAAAAAATTTACAATGTAATAACAGCTTTTTTTTAGATTGCATATAGCTTATTTTTTTTGTATGTGAACAATTAAATTAATATGGGGAGTAATGCTGGTTGGTTTTTTAAAAGTTAAAAAGATTATGTTTTTACAACAAACTTATTGTAACACCCAAAAGTTGTAATCGTACTTCCATATATAGAAATGAGAGGCAAGTAGATAAAAAAGGTGCCAAAGAAAGGCTCAATTATTACTCAAGGTCACAAATTAAGATTTGAATGTACACATTGATATTGCCCAAAAGAATATTTAATTAAAAAGGAACTTTTTTTCTTTTGGAAAAAAAAAAAAAAAAAAAACTTGAGACAGAGAGAGAGAGTGTTTTGATTCTATGTATATTGGTTGCGTTAAAAGCCATTCAATCTGTTCTGGCTATCATTGTCAAAATATGTATCATGCTAGTATTATAGTCCAAGTCACTATCTTGTTTTCTCTGTCATCAAGATCCTGTTTCTCTCTCTATTATCTTTGAAATCATTCTTTTTTCTTTCTGGGTTTGTTTTGTTTGTCAACAAGGTGGTCAAACAAATGATAAAAATCCAAACTTTGTGAATCTTGTGGTGTTTCTTGAATCTTTTGTTTCATCTGTTTCTGCTTTGGTTTAAGATTTTGTTCAAGATTTTTATTTAATAATATAAGATGACAGTGGAGGAAATTAGAGGGGCTATTGGTGTTAGTAATGAAATTGATAGATTTCCAATTGGTATGAGAGTTCTTGCTGTTGATGATGATCCAACTTGTTTAAAGCTATTAGATGGGCTTTTAAGGAAATGCCAATATCAAGGTTAGTTTTATTTTTTAAAATATATATTATGTTACATGTTTGGATTTATTATCTAATTTGGGTGTTTTTGTTCTTATTCTTCTTGAGCAGTTATTTGTTTTGTTTTATGAATCAAATTTAAAGTTTTAATTTGTAATTTTGTTTTTATTTGGGAAATTAGTATTACAAGGTTCTGTTGAATTGAAGTTAAACTGTTGACTCAAATCATTTTCAACTTTTTAACAATTTTCTTACAAGGGTTTCAATCTCTTTTACCTTTATATAAACAATAATTTACAGATGGAAGTCTTTGATCTATTCTAGGGATTGATGTTAAATGACTAAATCATTAAAAACTTCAAGTTTGTTAGTTAATTAAATTTGTACTCATAATTCATCATATTTTTATTTTATTTTATTTTAAATTTTGGCAGTTACAACCACAAATCAAGCAATAACAGCATTGAAGATGCTAAGGGAAGATCGAAACCGTTTCGACCTTGTGATCAGTGATGTGCATATGCCAGACATGGATGGCTTCAAGCTTCTTGAACTTGTTGGTCTTGAAATGGACTTGCCTGTTATCAGTAAGTCTTAAAAAACTTTGCTTTATCACAGAAATTGCTAATTTGTGTGTTTAGCTTGATTAATCTCAAATTTGATGTGGGTTCGGGTAGTTTCATTGAAATTAGTCTTGATGCTAGTTGTTTAGTAACAAATATTGTATGAAGTTGATGAATTGATGTGGGATTTACAAGTTTATGTTAAAAGTTCACATTTTTGTTGCTTTGACCCGAAAAAGTCAAAAATTTTAGCAAGATAGAGTGTGTTCTTTAAAAGTTTCTAATGTTTCTTGAAATTGTTGCAGTGTTATCAGGAAACAGTGACCCGAAGCTTGTAATGAAAGGGATCACACATGGTGCTTGTGACTACCTTGTGAAGCCTGTTCGTCTTGAGGAATTACGCAACGTATGGCAACATGTGATTAGGAAAAAAGTTGAAACAAAATCTCAGTCAAAGTCAAACAATAACCAAGATAAGCAGAATTACGAATGTGGACAAGAAGCTGGTAGTGGAGATTCAAATGGGAAACTTAATAGGAAAAGAAAAGATGAAGATGAAGATGTTGAAGATAATGAGAATGAAGATGATGACCCGTCAACACAAAAGAAGCCACGTGTTGTTTGGTCCATTGATCTTCATAGAAAATTTGTAGCTGCCGTTAATCAACTTGGAATCGAGAGTGAGTTGTTAAATCCTCTTATTCATGTACAAACTTTTTTTTTTTATTTTTAAAATGACTGATATTTTTTTATTTTTTTTTTGTTCAATGCAGAAGCTGTTCCTAAAAGGATTCTTGATTTGATGAATGTTGAAGGTCTTACTAGGGAAAATGTTGCAAGCCATTTACAGGTTCATTTGTTTTCTTATAAGTTAAATTTTAGCTGCAACAAAATTGAGTATCGTGCATTGTTGTGAAAAACCCGATTACTCCCAAGTAATCCCCGATTACTTATTTTCAAGAACAGACCGATCCTATTTTTCAAAATCCGTTTAATTAATCGGTCGGTTAGGGGGTCAAAATCAGTTTTGTTGGTCAAAGTTGGTTAATGGGTCAAAACCAGATTTGTTGGTCAAAATCATGTCGTAACCTTTTTTTAACTTTTCTTGTTTAACAAGACGTCTTCCATGAATCCTTAAAAACATGCAATGCATATTTTGGCTCCTGACTAAACAAACAATGCTTATGTTTTTTTAACAGAAATATCGTCTTTACTTAAGAAGGATCAGTCAACAATCTAACATGGTTGTGGCATTTGGCGGTAGCAAGGACGCATCATCTTACATGAGGATGACATCACTCGATGGGCTTGGTGACTTTCATTCGTTATCAGCTTCTGGAAGACTACCAAACGCTCAGTTATCATCGTATTCACCTTCTGGTATGCTCGGTAGACTCAATAGCCCAAACGGGATGACCCTTAACAGCCTCACAACTCCTTCGTTTATCCAACAAACTCATACTCCAAGTTTGACCAATTCGGTCAACAATATACAACCGGTTGTATTACCGACACCATCAAATCACCAAACCCAGAATCTTCTTCAGGGTATACCGACATCTTTTGACCTCGGTCAACTACAACCGAGTAATAAATTGAATACCCAACTCTCGGATTTCAATACCGTTGACCAAGCTCGAATCTTTAATGGTTCTAACAACTTTTCAACGTTAGCGAATCAGTCTTCATTGAATCTTGTTTCAAGTAGTTCCACCTTTCATGATGTCCCACCACCAATGGGAGTAAATTATCACGATTCGAATAGTAACCTAAAATTCGGTTACACTGCTAGCAGTAACACAATTAACGGATTTGGTTCTAATATTGCTAGCATAGCCTCGGTCCCTCTTGAAGGTCAGGGTCAAAGTCAAGGTCAAAGTCAAAGGCCTGGACAGTATGGTAAACAAAGTTATGGTCAGTATTCAAGTAATGGTTTTAGTGCAGGACCAACACTCACAGGTGGTAGTTTGAGTGGACCCGTGAGTCAACCGGTTGACCAAATATGTGGGGTCTACAGTAGGTCGAATATACTCCCTATGCAGCGGAATAGAGAGACTCATAGGTCAAGTACCGAATTGAAAATGGAATCTGGTGAAAACTATTTACTGGATCAGATTAAATTACCAAATGGTTTTGTTGCAAACAATGGTTATGATTCCTTGGATGATCTTATGAATGGAATGATGAAACGGGTACAATGTTTTTCTTAGAATTTGTATTTATATTTACATTTTATAAAGTAAGAATTCAATGCTCTTATTGTTGCAGGAGCAGGATCCAACGGTGATGATGGATGGAGAATTTGGATTTGATCCGTATTCATTCGGATCATGTATATGATGATGAGACGTTACTTAGCTCTTGATTCCTAGAGAACGATAAAACGAGGCTGCAATGACAAAATAGGTTCTATGAAATGAAAAGTTTGTATTAATATGTAATTTATTTATTTTCGAGGACTATTTATGTCTAGCTTCTTTGATGTCATCCTTTATCAACTTGTGGGTACAACTGCTTTTAGTTTTTCTTCAATCTATTTTCGGGTACCTAATTGTCTTGCTGTTTACGGTTATGATGCAAAGCTGAACTGGTGTTTCTAGTGATCTTGTTTAAGATTCAAGTTTTTAATATAAAGATGAGCTGAAGTTACAAATAAGTTATAACAAGTTTCATACCAACAGCAATACAGTTTGTTATATAAAGATGAGCTAAAGTTACAAATTTGTTTTTTTTTTTTTTTTTTTTTTTTTTTTAAAGTTCATACAAGGGACTATTTAACAATAAGTATTTTGTTAGGACGTTTATTTGAACTAGCTTAACTTAAGTATTGGAGTATAAGTTAACATGATTCGACCAACATGCGTTATATAAATTTGAGAAGTATTCAAGATTTAAGATGGCTAGAGTTCATGTCGAAATCTTATTTCAGGTATATGATTTTTTTTCCTTCTAAAAATGAAACCATTATTAGAAGTTGAGACATTCAACAACAAATGAAAACAACTTGCGTGCATAGTTCAACAGTTCACCCCATGTTCTTGAGTCATGGGATATGGAGAGGTCATCTATTTGATTCTTATGGCCATGATTTCTTTAAACCGGTTGAACACTAATAGTGGTAGTATATATATTGACCATGTATGGAGGTTTTACCGGCTCGCTCGATGGGATAAAGGCTCGACTACATGCCCGTATGGATTGTGGTTCGATGTCCGCTGGTTAGCGGTTCGGGTTTCCGCCCGAACGTGTGCGTGAGTGACAAATGAGAGTATTCGATGTCAAAATTTGCCGTTAAAAAAACAAAAAATAAAAGAACCCCACAAACACAACAACAAACGGGGCAAGCCAAAACAACTAAACAATGAGTCACTAAACAAATACATGCCTAAAAGGTAACTTAGCTATAATGAGAACATCAGCAAACCGAGAAGAAATCAAACAAACGAAAGAACATAACCTAAGAACCCAAGAAGAAATATGAAAGTATGAATTTACTTTAGTTATTAGCTTTTTGTTCGTATCGTTTTTGTATGTTTGAGTGTTGAAGCTTCATGTTGCTTGTTTGGTTAGGTTGTTAGGTCATTTGTGTTAAATTGTTATTTGTTTGTGGTTGAGGTGAGGGTGTTGTGTCGTTTGTTTAGTTGTTTGTGTGTCTCGTGTTGTAAGTTTCTTTGTTGTTAAGAAAGTTTTCGTTATTTTGGTAAATAAATTTAATATTATATAAAGTATAAGAAAAAATAAAAAAAATAAAAAACTAAGTACTTCTCATAATAGTTTGTAGTAATTTTGCTACAAATAAAAATAAAATTCCTAGTTTGTATAAGTAGTAATTTTCCTAGTTGTTTGTTACTAGTTCAAAACTAATTTAAAGGCCAAAATAATAATACATATCAAAGATCGGGGACCAAAATAAGAAAATGAATCAAAAGTATTCAATCATGTATATCATGTATAAGCAAAACTAGTCCGGACCGGCCCGCGCGTTGCGGCGGAGGCTTTCGACCTGCGTATTCATATTTAACGTAGCGTTGTGTATTTACAGAGGGGAACAAGGCCCATGTGTTAAGCGCCGTTTTGAATGTCGTTGTGTTAATCGTTTTTTAAAAAGTATCCGTTTCGAACGTAGTTAGTTTTATTTTGTTCAATAATTTTTTTCAAGTGTAACGGCGCTTTCGAAAAAATTTAACTCGCGGCGAAAAGAAAGATACGGGCTGTCATTGTGTTTAGAGTTTTTTAAAAAGTGTCCGTTTCGCGTATAATTAGTCCCGTTGGGTTCGTAAGATTTTTTCGAGTTAAACGGTGGTCTCGGAAAAATTTAACTCGCACCGAGCGAGAAGATAGGTCCCGTTATAAATTCGGGTGGAATTAGTTTCTTTTATTTTAATAAAATTATATATTTACACATTTTACCCCTAGAAAAGTGTAAACTTCAGGGGCCGTTTGTAAATATAGTAGAAGTTGATGGACCGTTTGTAATGTGAACGCAAACTCAAAACGTCAATTCGATATAACTGAAACGACGGAAATCGCCACCACTTTTAGTGTGTAAAAAAATAAGTATTAGTTTCTTTTTTTTTTAATAAAATTATATATTTACACATTTTACCCCTGGAAAAGTGTAAATTTTAGGGGCTGTTGTGTAAATATAGTCGAAGTTGATGAACCGTTTGTAATGTGAACTCAGAACGACAATCCGATATAACTGAAACGAAAGAAACCGCCACCACTTTTAGTATACAAAAAAATAAGTATTAGTATTAACCTTATATACTAAAAGTTATGGGGCATGGGCATGTTGTAGTTTCAGTTATATTTGACTGTAGTTTTGAATTCGCGTTCACTGTGACGACCCGGCAATTTCCGACCAAATTTAAACTTAATCTTTATATGATTTCGACACGATAAGCAAAGTCTGTAACGTTTAGTCTCCAAAATTTAGAACTGTTTCATATATTCAATTGATCTTCGACCATTCCCGACGATTCACGAACTTGTACTTGTAAATGAACATGTATATATATATATAAAATGAATAAGTATCAAATATTTAAATAATGTTATCATATAATGAATGATATCATTACATAATTAATAGAATGTAATATTAACATATTAAATGTGTTATAAGTTAAAATATAATTGTTATGCTAACATCTACCCCGTAGTTGTTTTATCAGTTATAGTAGCTAGCGTAATTAGCGAAAAATTAATAATTGATCTTCTAATTAAGCACTATACCAAATGTAGCAAATGCATTACTACTTTACTAGGAAGACTTTGAATGCCTTTTCTTGCTAACATTCAAATGGAAACCTCATTTTTAGCATCTTATAGTTAATACGAGTAGTAGTTAATACTAGAAATCAATTACTCCAAGATTCTGCCACTTAACTTTAATTACAAAATTACCCTCACGACTTTATATGTATTACTGTAATTTTGAAAAAAATAACATAACCTAATGACTGCCTTTAATGGTGTGGTTAATTTTTAAATATCAAGATTAAATAATATTCTGTACTTATATTATTATGTTAGGACTACCGTTATCATCCTCCTTATATATTATATTAGTTTTATGAGTCCGTACGTTACACGACGTTTGTATAAATAATTAGTCGATAACGTTAGTATTGATACTTATCAAATTTATAATACTATTGCAATAAAAAATCATTTATTACTGATAACATTTATATCGAAAACATTAGTACTGAATAATAACGCATAGATTATGAGTCCGTCCGTTGGAATCATTTTAACTAATTAACAAATAATCGATAAAACACCAAACATGAGCTCCTAAATTTTTTTTTAAACCGATCTTTATGAATAAATTTTATGTACATCTTTAATTGTATATGTTTTTTAGTACAAATTTACTAACGATATTAATCATTGACTTCGCGATTCATGAGCATTAATATATTTATATATATAAATATTATATTATCAAAATTTATATTAAATCAATATATCACATAAAATAGTGTTATTTATAATCATTTAAACAATTTCATAATAATAATATAATATTAGTAATATAACTATAACATCTATAGTTAATATTATATTAATATATATTATTAGGGGCAGGATCAATGGGGAAGTAACCAATCGGGGGGAAGCGGGGGGAAATAAATTATTATTTTTTTCATTTTTTTGGAATTTTTTTTTTCCGACATCAAGATCACACAAAAATATGAACATTTAGAAGAGACACTTCGTGATGAATGTTATTATTTAGGCAGAAAAACGATCGACAAAAATAACATTCAAGATAATATTGTTCGTGAAGAATATGAACGTTTTTTTCCATGTTTTGTGAAGTAAAATTTAGCCCGATTTAGAGTTTAGGGTTTAGGGTTTAGGGTTTGGTGTTTTGGGTTTATGAATAAACCCAAAACACCAAACCCTAAACCCTAAACCCTAAACTCTAAACCGTTCGTGTTAAAAACTCAATCTAAATCCTAAATCTAAACCCTAAACCCTAAATTTCTAAACCCTAATATCTACACTCTATAAACCCTAATATCTAAACCCCAATAGCTAAAACCTCAACATACGCTCGAAAAACACGATAATTGTTATATATTACTTCTTCGAGCGTTTTCCCGCCAAAATAAAAACATTTATCACAAAGTGTCTCTACTAAATGTTCATATTTTCATCCCATCTATAATGTTCGTGAACAAAGTTTTTTCAAAAAACGAAAAAAAAAAATTTGCTTCCCTCCGCTTTCCCCCGATTTGTTACTTCCCTCTTGATCCTACCACTATATTATTATATTATATACAGTAATAATTAATATAATATTTTAGGTAATAACATATGTGTATTAAATTAAATTAAGAAATCTAATAAATCAATTAATATATAGAAATAACTGATAGATTAACACATTGTAGGAGTAAAGGAGGAGTTGACACTTGACAAAAATTAACCAGAAATTAAGGTGTAAGATAATTATCACGCACTTTATATATTGTATAGATAGATTACTCATAAATGCAATGAACAAACACCCCAACATATTTCTAAGAAGAACTATAGCACTTCAAAATTAAGTCAGTCAGTCGGATTATAGAAAGTTTAACTATAGCTTTAAAAGACTTGGTTATTAAAGAAAAATCAAACTCCAGAAACCTATAATATTACTTCCGTCAATTATTAATTCTCCAATATTTTTATTTGATATCTTAGACCACTCCTTATAGTTCATTACCAGCTCATTACCCGTTCATTACCCGTCATTACCCGTAACTAACCATAGACACGAGCTAGTTACCCGCTTCAGTTACCCGCATCCACCATCAATTTAACAGAAGTTTTAAGTTTAGTTATAGGAATTGTGGGTCCAGTGACTTTTCATTGTTGGACTTGATGCTTTATTGCTTGTACGTTGTATATTAAGAGGAGTATTGTTTTAGCCATTATAGGGAGTGTTTAATTATGAGTTAGTTATAAGATATTGGTGTTGATGTGGCGCTAATATGAAAAGTTAAGATGATAAATAGTTTAGTTATGATAGGGAGTGGCCTTACTGTCAACTTTATAAATACATATGACTAAAAGGTAAAATTTCTTTATATCATTAATGTATTCATTACAAAAAGATAGTTAAAAGTGGGTAGTGATAAATTCAACATCAAAATTGATAGATCCACCATTTTCATGCAATACTGTAACAACCCTCACTTTTCGACTTCTAAATTACTGAATTAACCCTAGGGTTATATGTCTGACTATATGTATTAAGGGTTGTTATATACAATTAAATATTGACAGAATAGTAATTTTTAGTCAACAATGTACGCTTAAATAAATAATATATTATTAATTTATATAATTTGAAATAATTTAACTAAGTATATAAACTTTGTATCACTTTTATTATTTAGTTAATGTATTATATATTTAACTATATAATAAATCTAATTATATATAAATGTAATAATATTTATAAACTTACTAAAGCTATACTTTAATAATTAAAATCATAATTATTATTAAAAATACAAAATACCAAATTATTTATTATTTTTATACAAAATTTGTATTTATTAATTAAATAAAAAAAATATTATTGACAAATATTCTTGGAAAAACATTAAATAAATTTGTTTATTTACATAAAAAAAATCCTTAAAATAAATAAAAAAAATAAATAAATAAATAAATAAATTACTTTTTAATTATATATATATATATATATATATATATATATATATATATATATATATATATATATATATATATAATTGTAATGGAAAAACTACTTTTATTATTTTATTTTGTGCATTATCCCATGACCTAACATTTAATACTTTTTAATTTTAAAATTCCATTAAGAATTAAATATTTCTTTTTCTTTTAATTATTTTATTCTTTTTACCTAATTTTTTCAAGTATAAATACCCCTCATTTCTCATTCAAACTCACACCAAAATTTCTCTCATTCTCTCTTTGAAGAATTACTACTAGTAAGTATTCTTTCCTTACTTTTTATTTTTTTTACTTTTTACTTTTTACTTTTTTTACTTCGGTTATTATTTTTACCGAAATATGTAAATAATGTTATAAATTATATGCAATTAAAAATAAAATAAATAACATGTATACACTATTACTATTACTAGCACCTATAACCTACTACTTATATTGTAACATAAAAACATTTTGGGATATGTATTAGAGATGTATAGATCTTCGAACTTTCTTGACGAATGGTTTCTATGAGATTCTAGGCAGAGGGTTTGGATTTCCGATTTAAAGGGTCCTATGGCTCAAGCCCCTAGATCTAAATTAGCCATTCGAAGGGAAAGGGGTGATTAGAAGCTTATCTAATACGACAAGTATCCTAAAATGGGAAATATTGATAAAAGTAGAAACTCTCTAGTCATAGAAACTTAGTAAAATAAGAAACTTTCTAAAAATGAAAACTTTATAAAAATAGTAACTTACTAGGAATAGAAACTTAGTAAAACAAACTATACTTAAACACATACTTAAACTTAAACATGGGCAAAACACTTAACTACTCTTAAATGTCAATAGGTTGACTTTCCTGCTCACTCGTTCAACTCTTTATTTCGAGGAATAACACTCTCTCTACTTACTAAGGTGAATTCATAGCCCCTCTTTAATTGCTAGCAAACTTACTTACTTTTACTTGGGGTGAGACACATGCTGTTTTTACTTTTTACACTTTAGACGCAAGTACCAAACTGTTAAACTATGCTATACCCGGCTATGTCCGACTAAGTCCCTACAGTGATATTTTTAATTGCTGCGGCATGCTTAATTATTGGGGGTAGGCCTATCGGGAGTAACGTCCCCGATACATTTGACCAAGTCATTGTATTACTTAATAATGAAATTAAACCGACAAGGACAGAACAACTTGTCATGGGGCAAACTTGAACGTTTAGTCTAAATATCACGCATTGGCATAACTTTTTGATCCTGCGGGAGATCAACTTTACAAACTAAATCTTGTGGTCTAAAACAACGACAAACTTTTTGTTAAACCTATGAACTTCACTCAACCTTTTTGGTTGACACTTTAACATATTTTGTCTCAGGTGCTGTTTGATTCAAGCTCTTATACTTACTGCTTATGTGATGCTACTTGGACATAGGATCAAGAGATATCGCATTTATTATTTCTGCATGTGAACATTTACGATATTGTTATTTCTGTCATTGTAACGACATTTCATTTTCCGCTGCGTACTCATTAAAGTTAAATTCATCATTTAGTATTGTTCTCGTTTATTATAATATGTTGGTATGTTTTGATATTAGTGACGTTCCTTTCAGACCCTATTGGGAGGACGTTACAAATACTGTGTTGTACAGTACAATACAGTAATGCTTGAAAATGGTGGATCTATCAATTTTGTTGTTGGATTTATCAACACCCGTTAAAGTAGGCGATAAAATTATAAAATTAAAAAAATTTACAATGTAATAACAGCTTTTTTTTAGATTGCATATAGCTTATTTTTTTTGTATGTGAACAATTAAATTAATATGGGGAGTAATGCTGGTTGGTTTTTTAAAAGTTAAAAAGATTATGTTTTTACAACAAACTTATTGTAACACCCAAAAGTTGTAATCGTACTTCCATATATAGAAATGAGAGGCAAGTAGATAAAAAAGGTGCCAAAGAAAGGCTCAATTATTACTCAAGGTCACAAATTAAGATTTGAATGTACACATTGATATTGCCCAAAAGAATATTTAATTAAAAAGGAACTTTTTTTCTTTTGGAAAAAAAAAAAAAAAAAAAACTTGAGACAGAGAGAGAGAGTGTTTTGATTCTATGTATATTGGTTGCGTTAAAAGCCATTCAATCTGTTCTGGCTATCATTGTCAAAATATGTATCATGCTAGTATTATAGTCCAAGTCACTATCTTGTTTTCTCTGTCATCAAGATCCTGTTTCTCTCTCTATTATCTTTGAAATCATTCTTTTTTCTTTCTGGGTTTGTTTTGTTTGTCAACAAGGTGGTCAAACAAATGATAAAAATCCAAACTTTGTGAATCTTGTGGTGTTTCTTGAATCTTTTGTTTCATCTGTTTCTGCTTTGGTTTAAGATTTTGTTCAAGATTTTTATTTAATAATATAAGATGACAGTGGAGGAAATTAGAGGGGCTATTGGTGTTAGTAATGAAATTGATAGATTTCCAATTGGTATGAGAGTTCTTGCTGTTGATGATGATCCAACTTGTTTAAAGCTATTAGATGGGCTTTTAAGGAAATGCCAATATCAAGGTTAGTTTTATTTTTTAAAATATATATTATGTTACATGTTTGGATTTATTATCTAATTTGGGTGTTTTTGTTCTTATTCTTCTTGAGCAGTTATTTGTTTTGTTTTATGAATCAAATTTAAAGTTTTAATTTGTAATTTTGTTTTTATTTGGGAAATTAGTATTACAAGGTTCTGTTGAATTGAAGTTAAACTGTTGACTCAAATCATTTTCAACTTTTTAACAATTTTCTTACAAGGGTTTCAATCTCTTTTACCTTTATATAAACAATAATTTACAGATGGAAGTCTTTGATCTATTCTAGGGATTGATGTTAAATGACTAAATCATTAAAAACTTCAAGTTTGTTAGTTAATTAAATTTGTACTCATAATTCATCATATTTTTATTTTATTTTATTTTAAATTTTGGCAGTTACAACCACAAATCAAGCAATAACAGCATTGAAGATGCTAAGGGAAGATCGAAACCGTTTCGACCTTGTGATCAGTGATGTGCATATGCCAGACATGGATGGCTTCAAGCTTCTTGAACTTGTTGGTCTTGAAATGGACTTGCCTGTTATCAGTAAGTCTTAAAAAACTTTGCTTTATCACAGAAATTGCTAATTTGTGTGTTTAGCTTGATTAATCTCAAATTTGATGTGGGTTCGGGTAGTTTCATTGAAATTAGTCTTGATGCTAGTTGTTTAGTAACAAATATTGTATGAAGTTGATGAATTGATGTGGGATTTACAAGTTTATGTTAAAAGTTCACATTTTTGTTGCTTTGACCCGAAAAAGTCAAAAATTTTAGCAAGATAGAGTGTGTTCTTTAAAAGTTTCTAATGTTTCTTGAAATTGTTGCAGTGTTATCAGGAAACAGTGACCCGAAGCTTGTAATGAAAGGGATCACACATGGTGCTTGTGACTACCTTGTGAAGCCTGTTCGTCTTGAGGAATTACGCAACGTATGGCAACATGTGATTAGGAAAAAAGTTGAAACAAAATCTCAGTCAAAGTCAAACAATAACCAAGATAAGCAGAATTACGAATGTGGACAAGAAGCTGGTAGTGGAGATTCAAATGGGAAACTTAATAGGAAAAGAAAAGATGAAGATGAAGATGTTGAAGATAATGAGAATGAAGATGATGACCCGTCAACACAAAAGAAGCCACGTGTTGTTTGGTCCATTGATCTTCATAGAAAATTTGTAGCTGCCGTTAATCAACTTGGAATCGAGAGTGAGTTGTTAAATCCTCTTATTCATGTACAAACTTTTTTTTTTTATTTTTAAAATGACTGATATTTTTTTATTTTTTTTTTGTTCAATGCAGAAGCTGTTCCTAAAAGGATTCTTGATTTGATGAATGTTGAAGGTCTTACTAGGGAAAATGTTGCAAGCCATTTACAGGTTCATTTGTTTTCTTATAAGTTAAATTTTAGCTGCAACAAAATTGAGTATCGTGCATTGTTGTGAAAAACCCGATTACTCCCAAGTAATCCCCGATTACTTATTTTCAAGAACAGACCGATCCTATTTTTCAAAATCCGTTTAATTAATCGGTCGGTTAGGGGGTCAAAATCAGTTTTGTTGGTCAAAGTTGGTTAATGGGTCAAAACCAGATTTGTTGGTCAAAATCATGTCGTAACCTTTTTTTAACTTTTCTTGTTTAACAAGACGTCTTCCATGAATCCTTAAAAACATGCAATGCATATTTTGGCTCCTGACTAAACAAACAATGCTTATGTTTTTTTAACAGAAATATCGTCTTTACTTAAGAAGGATCAGTCAACAATCTAACATGGTTGTGGCATTTGGCGGTAGCAAGGACGCATCATCTTACATGAGGATGACATCACTCGATGGGCTTGGTGACTTTCATTCGTTATCAGCTTCTGGAAGACTACCAAACGCTCAGTTATCATCGTATTCACCTTCTGGTATGCTCGGTAGACTCAATAGCCCAAACGGGATGACCCTTAACAGCCTCACAACTCCTTCGTTTATCCAACAAACTCATACTCCAAGTTTGACCAATTCGGTCAACAATATACAACCGGTTGTATTACCGACACCATCAAATCACCAAACCCAGAATCTTCTTCAGGGTATACCGACATCTTTTGACCTCGGTCAACTACAACCGAGTAATAAATTGAATACCCAACTCTCGGATTTCAATACCGTTGACCAAGCTCGAATCTTTAATGGTTCTAACAACTTTTCAACGTTAGCGAATCAGTCTTCATTGAATCTTGTTTCAAGTAGTTCCACCTTTCATGATGTCCCACCACCAATGGGAGTAAATTATCACGATTCGAATAGTAACCTAAAATTCGGTTACACTGCTAGCAGTAACACAATTAACGGATTTGGTTCTAATATTGCTAGCATAGCCTCGGTCCCTCTTGAAGGTCAGGGTCAAAGTCAAGGTCAAAGTCAAAGGCCTGGACAGTATGGTAAACAAAGTTATGGTCAGTATTCAAGTAATGGTTTTAGTGCAGGACCAACACTCACAGGTGGTAGTTTGAGTGGACCCGTGAGTCAACCGGTTGACCAAATATGTGGGGTCTACAGTAGGTCGAATATACTCCCTATGCAGCGGAATAGAGAGACTCATAGGTCAAGTACCGAATTGAAAATGGAATCTGGTGAAAACTATTTACTGGATCAGATTAAATTACCAAATGGTTTTGTTGCAAACAATGGTTATGATTCCTTGGATGATCTTATGAATGGAATGATGAAACGGGTACAATGTTTTTCTTAGAATTTGTATTTATATTTACATTTTATAAAGTAAGAATTCAATGCTCTTATTGTTGCAGGAGCAGGATCCAACGGTGATGATGGATGGAGAATTCGGATTTGATCCGTATTCATTCGGATCATGTATATGATGATGAGACGTTACTTAGCTCTTGATTCCTAGAGAACGATAAAACGAGGCTGCAATGACAAAATAGGTTCTATGAAATGAAAAGTTTGTATTAATATGTAATTTATTTATTTTCGAGGACTATTTATGTCTAGCTTCTTTGATGTCATCCTTTATCAACTTGTGGGTACAACTGCTTTTAGTTTTTCTTCAATCTATTTTCGGATACCTAATTGTCTTGCTGTTTACGGTTATGATGCAAAGCTGAACTGGTGTTTCTAGTGATCTTGTTTAAGATTCAAGTTTTTAATATAAAGATGAGCTGAAGTTACAAATAAGTTATAACAAGTTTCATACCAACAGCAATACAGTTTGTTATATAAAGATGAGCTAAAGTTACAAATTTGTTTTTGTTTTTTTTTTTTTTTTTTTTTTTTTTTTTTTTTTTTTTTTTAAGTTCATACAAGGGACTATTTAACAATAAGTATTTTGTTAGGACGTTTATTTGAACTAGCTTAACTTAAGTATTGGAGTATAAGTTAACATGATTCGACCAACATGCGTTATATAAATTTGAGAAGTATTCAAGATTTAAGATGGCTAGAGTTCATGTCGAAATCTTATTTCAGGTATATGATTTTTTTTCCTTCTAAAAATGAAACCATTATTAGAAGTTGAGACATTCAACAACAAATGAAAACAACTTGCGTGCATAGTTCAACAGTTCACCCCATGTCCTTGAGTCATGGGATATGGAGAGGTCATCTATTTGATTCTTATGGCCATGATTTCTTTAAACCGGTTGAACACTAATAGTGGTAGTATATATATTGACCATGTATGGAGGTTTTACCGGCTCGCTCGATGGGATAAAGGCTCGACTACATGCCCGTATGGATTGTGGTTCGATGTCCGCTGGTTAGCGGTTCGGGTTTCCGCCCGAACGTGTGCGTGAGTGACAAATGAGAGTATTCGATGTCAAAATTTGCCGTTAAAAAAACAAAAAATAAAAGAACCCCACAAACACAACAACAAACGGGGCAAGCCAAAACAACTAAACAATGAGTCACTAAACAAATACATGCCTAAAAGGTAACTTAGCTATAATGAGAACATCAGCAAACCGAGAAGAAATCAAACAAACGAAAGAACATAACCTAAGAACCCAAGAAGAAATATGAAAGTATGAATTTACTTTAGTTATTAGCTTTTTGTTCGTATCGTTTTTGTATGTTTGAGTGTTGAAGCTTCATGTTGCTTGTTTGGTTAGGTTGTTAGGTCATTTGTGTTAAATTGTTATTTGTTTGTGGTTGAGGTGAGGGTGTTGTGTCGTTTGTTTAGTTGTTTGTGTGTCTCGTGTTGTAAGTTTCTTTGTTGTTAAGAAAGTTTTCGTTATTTTGGTAAACAAATTTAATATTATATAAAGTATAAGAAAAAATAAAAAAAATAAAAAACTAAGTACTTCTCATAATAGTTTGTAGTAATTTTGCTACAAATAAAAATAAAATTCCTAGTTTGTATAAGTAGTAATTTTCCTAGTTGTTTGTTACTAGTTCAAAACTAATTTAAAGGCCAAAATAATAATACATATCAAAGATCGGGGACCAAAATAAGAAAATGAATCAAAAGTATTCAATCATGTATATCATGTATAAGCAAAACTAGTCCGGACCGGCCCGCGCGTTGCGGCGGAGGCTTTCGACCTGTGTATTCATATTTAACGTAGCGTTGTGTATTTACAGAGGGGAACAAGGCCCATGTGTTAAGCGCCGTTTTGAATGTCGTTGTGTTAATCGTTTTTTAAAAAGTATCCGTTTCGAACGTAGTTAGTTTTATTTTGTTCAATAATTTTTTTCAAGTGTAACGGCGCTTTCGAAAAAATTTAACTCGCGGCGAAAAGAAAGATACGGGCTGTCATTGTGTTTAGAGTTTTTTAAAAAGTGTCCGTTTCGCGTATAATTAGTCCCGTTGGGTTCGTAAGATTTTTTCGAGTTAAACGGTGGTCTCGGAAAAATTTAACTCGCACCGAGCGAGAAGATAGGTCCCGTTATAAATTCGGGTGGAATTAGTTTCTTTTATTTTAATAAAATTATATATTTACACATTTTACCCCTAGAAAAGTGTAAACTTTAGGGGCCGTTTGTAAATATAGTCGAAGTTGATGGACCGTTTGTAATGTGAACGCAAACTCAAAACGACAATTCGATATAACTGAAACGACGGAAATCGCCACCACTTTTAGTGTGTAAAAAAATAAGTATTAGTTTCTTTTTTTTTTTAATAAAATTATATATTTACACATTTTACCCCTGGAAAAGTGTAAATTTTAGAGGCTGTTGTGTAAATATAGTCGAAGTTGATGAACCGTTTGTAATGTGAACTCAGAACGACAATCCGATATAACTGAAACGAAAGAAACCGCCACCACTTTTAGTATACAAAAAAATAAGTATTAGTATTAACCTTATATACTAAAAGTTATGGGGCATGGGCATGTTGTAGTTTCAGTTATATTTGACTGTAGTTTTGAATTCGCGTTCACTGTGACGACCCGGCAATTTCCGACCAAATTTAAACTTAATCTTTATATGATTTCGACACGATAAGCAAAGTCTGTAACGTTTAGTCTCCAAAATTTAGAACTGTTTCATATATTCAATTGATCTTCGACCATTCCCGACGATTCACGAACTTGTACTTGTAAATGAACATGTATATATATATAAAATGAATAAGTATCAAATATTTAAATAATGTTATCATATAATGAATGATATCATTACATAATTAATAGAATGTAATATTAACATATTAAATGTAGTTATAAGTTAAAATATAATTGTTATGCTAATATTATTATTATTATTACTTTCATTATTAATATAAAAATCAACATTAGTATTTTATTATTTTTAATATAAAATATATGAAAGTTAATACATATAATTTGTTATATCCTTATTATAACTAAAAGTTATCAATTGTATTCCAAAATTATTATTATTATTATTTCTAATACTTTTAATCATTATTCTCATTATTATTAGTATTAATTGGATATTATTATTATTATTATTATTATTATTATTATTATTATTATTATTATTATTATTATTATTATATCTAATTATTTGTTAATGCAAATTATATATAATAATGAAATATAAATACAGATATATAAAAACAGTTATATATATTGAGATATACAGATACACAATATGAATCAGTATTTTTGTATTTGGATTAATTAAATACAGAAGTATGCAAACAGAAAACCAAAATCAGTTTCACATTACAATCATACTGTGATTAATTTGATTCTCCTATTTCAAATTAGTACCAGTCAAGATTCAATCACAAGAACAAAACAAAATTTGATAGAAATCAGTAACAGAAGAATGTACGAATTTTATTACAGTTCATTATCTGACTTATTTCTTTTCTTGATTCTTCTTCTTGTTTGAAAATTCCTGTCTACGTTCTGTTACATGTCGACTTTACAATCGTCCTTCAAATTTTCTTACTACCTAATCCTGTCTGAATATTATTACCCGTCGACCTCAATAAGCACTACACAATCAACTTGATTATAAGTATTAACAATCATTCATTTACTAATAATAACCAATCCTCAATGAAAATAGAAATTCAAACAGAAACGTATATATATATATATATAGACTTATATTACTTACACAAATATGGAAACTCGTATCAATTCACTATCACCACTAGCAAGCATGAACAACCCACCATCATCATATTTTTTTTTTCTTTTCTTCTCGATCACCAATATCTTTTTGATGAAACCTTCACCTTATGACTTGTACCATGGTCCTTTGATTATTATTTCATCATAGAGCATCTACAACAAACAAAACCAACCACTATCCTCGACTGCTATTGCCTTTTTGACTGCTCGGTACCCATCCCAAATTACCCTATCGATTAAACCCAAACCCCATCAAAACCTGCTACTCGATGAAATAAATACTACTTGACTGCTGCTATAAATGTTCTGTTTGACAACCCAAACAAAACCATCAACGAACCATAAAACGTCACCCCCTCAACCACACCATTAAAAAAATACCTCGGCTAATACAAATCGAATGTTTACTGCCGTTGCGGTTCGTGATCTACATCCATAGTGCTGCTATTTAATTATCTGCTTTTCATGAATATAACAAGGATGGATGAAAAAGTTAGCGAATATAATTATGATGAGGGGTCACGAAATTATAGTGGTCATATCAAGTGTATTGGAATTTAATTATATAAAACTTTATAAAGTTTGGACGTGATTAGTGTGGGACATCTCAATCGAGAATGTATGGCCGACAGAATTCCATGCGTTTGATATCTTTTCTTCGAGGTAGGCCAAGGAAAACTCCCAAAATATCAAAACAACAGAAAAGCTAATTGATTATGCAAAATTATGGAAGTGGGACAGATTTCAACTGGTATTAAAGCTTACCATGCGATTTTTTTTTTTACTTTTCATGATGGCCGATCAATTAGGGTTAATAAAGGGATGTGCTTTAGTTGATTAAGAAAAGCTTATGATTGTGGTCAAACCCCACTTCCAACTGATGGTTTCACGAAGCATAATTAATCCAAAACAAATATGGACGTATTTTTAGGTAGTGGTTCGTGGACTGTTGTGTTGGACCGTAATTCCACTTTTTTTTTTTTGCTGTTGGGCCATCACATACTTTCGGTTCGTCCACCGTGTACTTTGTTTTAGACCGAGACGTTTATCAATGATGATGATGTATGTTGATAGTAAATGATGATGATGATTACAATGATGAAGATGATGGTAAACCATGATGTTATGTAGATGATGATGATGAATTGGATTTTTATTTAAGAAGAAAAAGAAGCAGACGGATAATTTGGTTATATACTTTTGATCCGTAAATTACAAAAGTAAGAAATCGATGGAGCAATGGTTAAGGGTGTTCTTGGTTAAGCGAGAGGTCCCGGGTTCGAGCTTTGGCGATTCTTTTTAGGAAGCTTATTTAATCATTTAAGGTTCGTGAATCCAAGGCCAACCCTACATTTGTTCAATGTCGTCATATGTATTTTTTACTACAAAATACAATACTGTGAGTTTCATTTGCTCCCTTTTACTCTTTATATTTTTGGGACTGAGAATACATGCGCTGTTTTTACAACTGCTTTATTAAATGCTTTTGAAATATATTTTGGACTGCGAATACATGAAATGCTTTTATAAATGTTTGACGAGATAGACACAAGCAAAACATTCCTCGAATGAATTATTATGCAGACAGAAGTTCTGCGAATTATTATTGAATTATGTGGACATGATAATTGCCACCATTGAATTATGCGGACATGATAATTGCCACCATTGAATTATGTGGACATGATAATTGCCACAAGTGAATTATGTGGACATGATAATTGCCGCCATTGAATTATGTGGACATGATAATTGCCACCATTGAATTATGTGGACATGATAATTGCCACTAGTTGATGTGAATGCTATATATCGAGAGAATAATTTTATACACAGGTTATGTGTATATCAGTTTTTGTGCACAATATATGTGTACGGTTACTATGATTTATGAAAATGATTTCGTACACGAGAAAGATGTACTGTATTTAAAAGATATAGCATGTACATTACATGTGGGTATAGGATTCGGGCCCATTTGTACCATGCAACATTTAAATTAATATTAATATTAATATTAAAATAATATTAATAATTAATATTAATATTAATATTAATTAATTAATATTAATATTAATATTAATAACAAAAAGACACGGGGAACCATAAACCCTAAAATAACCGGCCGGCCACCTTCATACTTATTTCAATGGCGGTCGACGAAATAGTCAAAACATTTCCAGTACGACCGAAGCTCAAATCAACAACGAACAGATCCAAAACAACAACACCTGAATCAAAATACTGGAAATCGTTCAAATCAAAGCAAACACAAACCCTAATTTCATCCATTACCTCACTCTCATTTTCCCCAATTTCACCACACGATTTTGCCGCAACACATTCTGCAACCGTCACAATATTCAATTCACAAACCCTAGAACCTAAATCCACCATCTCATCATTCAAAGACACCGCTACTTCCGCTTGTTATCGTTCCGACGGTCAGTTACTCGCCGCCGGTTCACTTTCCGGTCAAATTCAGGTCTTTAACGTCAAAAACGGTCATCTCTCCGGCGTCTTCGTGGTCACTCCGTTCTGTGCATTTTGTAAGTTATCCTCGTGTTGATAAGTTGTATTTATATTCTGGTGGGGATGATTCCATTGTTAAGTATTGGGATGTATCGACTGAAACATCGATATCGAATTTATACGGTCATAAGGATTATGTTCGATGTGGTGATGGATCACCTGTGAGTGATGATATGTTTGTTACAGGGTCTTATGATCATACTGTTAGGGTTTGGGACATTAGGGTTTCGAGCAATGGATCCATGTTGGATGTTAATCATGGGGCCCCGATTGAGGATGTGATTTATTTGCCTTCTGGTGGTTTAATTGCGACTGCAGGCGGTAATTGCGTGAAAATTTGGGATGTAATTGGTGGTGGTAAGCTGTTGTATTCGATGGAGAGTCATAATAAAACTGTAACGTCTTTGTGTGTTGCGAAAATAGGTGAAGGGAAAGGCGATTTCGCGAATCAGTATAGGATTTTGAGTGCTTCGTTGGATGGGTATATGAAAGTTTTTGATTACTCAAAGTTGAAGATTACAAGCTCGATTAGGTTTACGTCTTCGCTTATGTCGGTAGCGTTTTCACCCGATGGTTCTACTAGGGTTATTGGTAGTTCAAACGGGGTGCTTTATGCTGGGAAAAGGAAAAAGGAAGATAATTTAGGGTTGGTTAAATCAGAATGGGGGAAATATGTTGGTTTTGGAGCTATAGACGAGCCCGAAAAGAGGGTTTTAAGGCCTTCGTATTTTCGTTATTTTCATCGTGGACAAAGTGAGAAGCCTTCAAAAGGGGATTATTTGATCACGAGACCGAAAAAGGTGAAACTTTCTGAACATGACAAACTATTGAAGAAATTTCATCATAAAGAGGCTTTGGTATCGGCACTAAAAGCTAAGAATCCTGAAAATGTAGATGCAGTTATGGAAGAATTGGTGTCAAGAAAGAAACTTTTGAAATGTGTTTTGAATTTGGGAGTGGATGAGATTGGATTGTTGTTAAGTTTCTTGCAGAGGTACTCAACAATGTCACGTTATGCTGGTATTTTGATTGCGGTAACAAAGAAAGTTGTTGAAAACTGGATTGATGATATTAATGGATCTGATGAATTAAAAGGTTATATTCGAAATCTAAAGAGGTCGATTATGGAGGAGATAACTATACAACAGTCTTTGCTAGAAATACAAGGTATGATCTCTCCCTTAATGAAGATTGCAGGGAGAAGATGAATAATAATGACATTGTCTTATGTCTTTTTTTTTTTTTTTTTTTTTTTTTTTTTTTTTTTTTTTATCACTAGAGGTTTTGGTTTTCAAGAAAGATCCTTAATTTTGTTTACAAGAAGTTATAATTGTTTTTCTTAGAATTATTGTTGTATGATTACTCTTTTGAGGGATGGTGCTATTCATTTTTACTGATATTTAAATCTTAATTTGATCCTGTTCGAGATGTTAGCTTATATTCAAAATAGAGATCTTGTTTGTTTCAGTTCTGATGTTATTGATTTCTAATCATCGTCTAAATTGTTAGTTTGTTTTGAAACTGGATTTTGTTAACAGCACTGGGTGAAAGTTGTAAGCAGTTATATTAGAGTGGTTTTATATAGTTGCAGTTATGTCTTTAGCAGTTACGGATTTAGTTCTAATATTGCTAGCACAGCCTCGGTCCCTCTTGAAGGTCAAAGTCAAACTCAAACTCAAAGTCAAAGTCAAAGGCATGGACAGTATGGTAGACAAAGTTATGGGGTCAATATTTAAGTAATGGTTTTAGTGCAGCACCAACGCTCACAGGTGTTAGTTTGAGTGGACCCTTGAGTCAACCGGTTGACCAAATTTGTGGGGTCTACAGTAGGTCGAATATATACTCCCTATGCAGTGGAACAGAGAGACTCATAGGTCATGTACCGACCTGAAAATGGAGGTGAAAACTATTTACCGGAGCAGATTAACTTACCAAATGGTTTTGTTTAATTGTTGCAAACAATGGTTATGATTCCTTCGATGATCTTATGAGTGGAATGATAAAGGGGTACAAATTATAAATCTATTAGCTTTTATATATTTATGTTACATTTTATAAAGTAAGAATTTCATGTTCTTATTGTTGCAGGAGCTGGATCCAACGCGTATTATGGATGGAGAATTTGGATTTGATCTGTATTCTTTCGGGTCATGTATATGTTGATGAGACGTTACTTTGCTCTTGACTCCTAGAGAACGATAAATCAAGGCTGCAATGACAAAATAAGTAAGTTTATGAAATGAAAATTCTGTTTAATATGGTTTTTAATTTCAAGGACTATTTATGTCTAGCTTTTTTCATGTCTATCCTTAATTAACTTGTGGGTACAGCTGCTATTAGATTATCTTGAATCTATTACTGGGGTACCTAATTTTCTTGCTGTTTACGGTTATAATGCAAAGCTGAACTGGTGTTTTAGTGATCTTGTTTAAGATTCAAGTTTTTTATACTTGAATTTTCGCACAAAATTTGCTTCAAGTTCTTTGTTTTTGACTCATTCATATTGAAACCTAGATCATTTGATTCTCACAGGTTAGCCAACAATGATATTAACGTTTTGAACCAATCACCTATATTTGAAAAACTTAAGAACGGAACATTTCCATCTGCACCATTTGAGGTAAATGGGCATGAATATAGCAAAGGATATTACCTTGCGGATGGTATATATCCCGATTGGGCAACTTTAGTTAAAGGATATTCATGTCATACTGAAAAACCAACGATTAAGTTTATTAGATTTCAAGCTAGTGCCCGAAAGGATATAGAGAGGGCATTTGGGGTTCTTCAAGGTCGTTTTCATATTATACGCATAGCTTCACGAAGTATGTCAAATAACAGGATGCGAAGAGTGATGGAATGTTGTCTCATATTACATAACATGATACTTGAAGATAACGACTTTGCACTTTCTAAATGGGAAGAAAGATTCACTACCGAAGAAATGAAAAATGGTATGGAACGTATAAGGAACAGAGGGCGGGATCGAGACATCATCGCAAGAGAAATAAGGGATCGAGATATGCACAATCAATTTACCGAGGATTTAGTCGAGCATATTTGGAACCTTCCACCCACTTTTCGCAATGCGAATTAGTTTTTTTTTTTTTATTGAATCTATGTAATCGTTAATTTATGTATTTTTAAATTCTTATGAAAGATTAATTATGTATTTTTTATTTAATATGTAATTTATTTCATTTTGTTGTATTTATTTACCATTTTAATTCATTTGAAAAAAAAATACAAAACTGGTGGACCCTACTGAATTTGACACTACCATTTGACATTTGGGGTTATTGGGAGGTCAAAATCTGACATTGTCATGTCATAGGTAAATGCACTTTTTGAGCCAAAAAGTACAAATCTGCTTATAATGTCGCAGGGTTAGAACCAGTCTAATAACAGCAAATTCATAACAATTAAAAAGTTTAAAAGGGCAGGGTTAGAACTAGTCTAATAACAGCAAATTCATAACAATTAAAAAGTTTAAAAGGGTATGATTACCAGGAGCAAGTTTGAGAAGTGAAAGAGGTGGAGGGCAATCACATATACATGGATTACAAGAAATTGAAGAACCCCCTTTTAAATTAAAACCCTTTTTAATTTTCCAATAAAGAGCTGGTCCAGATACACATAGTGCTGAAATCACTGCAAATATCACTAAACATGTTTTTATACATGATCCAGATCTCCTTGTCATCTTTGTAAATCAAAAGATCTAATCTGTATCCAATACTATTTCGTTTATAGGTGTGTTAGCTTTAAGTGCTCTATTTGTATGACATTATCTATATATTCAGTTAGAAAACTGAAATTGTTCTATTAACTTAATATATCTACAGTGCGTGGGAAATTTAGTGACTTTTTGAAGATCTGGGAATCGGGAAGTTCACGATGTGCATATCTTTGAAGAGATATGGGAGTATGGGACTATGGGTGATCACCGACGACTGACCCGGCCCGTTTAATGACCCAAAGTGTGATGACCCGGAAAATTTCGACTTATTTTGAACCAAATTCTATATAGAAATTAATATTTATGACACGATAAGCAAAGTCTGTTGAACTGAATCTCAAAATTCTTGAACTATTCAATTACTCTTCGATTGTTCTCAACGATTCGCGAACAATTATATGTAAATAGATACATATATATACTATAACTTGAAAACGTAACAAAGTTTTAAGAAAATGATACTGTGCATTAAACTTGTTGGTTTGATTATCTGATTGATATATTTAACTACGGAATTAAAAGATTATGCCAAACGATTGAATTAAAAGATATTTATTAAGTCCATTAAGAATTATAATATTATTACGAGTTTCTGTTGTGAGGTCCACGTTGACATGTTTAACGGTATTCGGAATAAATGGTAAAGTGTTTGTTTAAATAACGTAATTTGGACACATACAATAATAAGGAATATTAACTGTTAGAATTAGATATATGAATAAATTGTGATATGTATTTTAAAACGTGTTTATAAATATTGAGAATAGATATTAACTTGGTTATGAAACGTTTGATAAATACTATTATATTAATAAATAACGAGACAATGATTTATAGAAGTAAATGACCAAAACACTAGAAAGATTAAGATATACTTTGAGTGGTATAGTTTATTGATAATTTAAGACTATATTTTGACAAAGGTACGAGTCACGAAACGTAAAGTGATAGTTTTCTAAGCATACGAAAATGCGTTCGAGAAATCGGAACCTGCTCATAAGTCGAGTGACAACGTACGAGACATCGGAACAAAAATTTCAAGTCAACTATGCACGAGAATATAATATAATATATAATTAATTAATATAAATTAAATATATTATATTATATATTAAAATAAAACGTCGACAAACAAGAAAACAAATCAGGTGTGAGCTGGATCAGGGAACTCCACGATCGCGGAGCTGTAAGGCACAAAAACTCCACGATCGCGGAGCTGTCAAAATCAGAAATGGCTATAAAAGCCCGCATTTTCTTTGCTGAATCCATCCACCTTCTATCGCTCGATCTCTCTATATATTATTATTATTATTATTATTATTATTATTATTATTATTATTATTATTATTATTATTATTATTATTATTATTATTATTATTATTATTATTATTATTAATACTATTATTATTATTATTATTATTAAGATTATTATTATTAATTTTAATATTTTTAGTAATATTATACATAAAATATTACGACGAGGTCATGAGCGTGTCACTTTCAAAACTGGTTTTCAAACGGGATAGAGCTAAGAAAACTATGGGTTATAGCTATGGAGGTTATGGGTAATATTCATGTGTACTGTTCGCAAGTCAAACCTAGTGTTTATCATCTCTGTTGCGTCTACGTACTTTCCTACAATATTGAATCTCAATATTTATACGTAAGCACTCATATTTTATCTTTTATATATTAATTGCGTATCCATGTCTAGTGCTCGAGTATATATGTATATGCATGCTTGTATGCTAAATCTTGTCGTTAAACAGTTTATAATGAATCACGAATTAAATACATATATTATTGATAAAAGGTATATGATATGCATGTTTTTGGAAAGCTGGCGAAAAATCAATAACTTTTCATTTAGACACCGAATAGTTTCGATGAACGGATTAAAAGATATGATCAACTGAATTATGATTGACGTTAATTGAAATTGCTTTTGAATCTGCAATTAAGATTTAAACAACTTGTTTACAAGATTGATAAAATGGATTTTTGAATATTACCAACCGAGTAAATGAATCCTTATATAAGGTACGTCTCGTTTTGTTGAACTATTGTCAAAATTGACTTTTTGAAACGACTTTGGATAACTTTTGTATGTCGATCTCGAGCATTAGGATTGTGATACACTATGACCTGACCTAGCTTGATAGACATTTATTGACCAACATATGTTCTCTAGGTTGAGATATACGGTTATTTGATATTCCGAGTTTCGGTCACATTTTGGTGAACGACTTTATATGCTGCTAAGGTGAGTTTCATATGATCCCTTTTTAATTGCTTTTCCAATTTATATTTTTGGGCTGAGAATACATGCACTTTATTTTAAACGCAATGGATACAAGTACATACTAAATTCTACGCTGAGTTTAAATCGAAAATCCCTTAGCTTTGGTAACTAGTAACTGCCAGTACATAGGATATGGACTGGTGGGCGCGAATAACAGTATATGGATCCATAGGGCTTGACATCCCCGTCCGAGCTAGAGCACTAGCCTTTTAACGGACGTGTGTTATTTGAGTTTAGGACACGTTGGTTTGCGTGTATTAAAACGAATGAGGTATTTATCATTATAACGTTAAAGTTTAGTTACCAGGGTGCTCTGTTATGTAGAATCTATTGATAAACGTTTCTGGATGAAACAACTGAAATCTTGTGATCCACTTTTATATACAGCTTATGCGAAACACTAAAACTATGAACTCACCAACCTTTGTGTTGACACTTGTTAGCATGTTTATTCTCAGGTTCCCTATAAGTCTTTCGCTGTTTGCTTATATGTTAGACAAGCTATGTGCATGGAGTCTTACATGGCATATTTTTCAAGGAAACGTTGCATTCACCAAATTATCACCATGTATCTTATTTTGACTGCATTGTCAACGGAACTATTATTGTAAACTATTATTTACGGTGATTGTCTATATGTAAAAATCATCAGATGTCGAAAACCTTTGATTTAAATATTCATTTATGGTGTGCCTTTTTAAAAGAATGCAATGTTTACAAAACGTATCATATAGAGGTCAAATACCTCGCAATGAAATCGATGAATGACGTGTTCGTCCATATGAATTTGGAGCGATCGTCGCACAAAGTGTTTACTTGCAAAGTAAAGGGTTTTGTTTATGGGTTCTCGGTTTAATCGTTTCGGTTTATTTGATTTTTGAACTTTTGAAAGTAAAATCAATATCAAAATCAAATAGAAAATCGAATTTGAATTCAATTTAATTTTGACTTTTGAATTCGATTTTAGTTATAACCGGAAAAAACAAAATCAAATTCGAGTTCACCGAGTATGAATAATTTTATGACACTACTTAAATATAATCATTAATAAGTGTTCGTTATATATATATATATATATATATATATATATATATATATATATATATATATATATATATATATATATATATATATATATATATAGATTAATGTGTGTGAATTTTAAAGTCCATACAAGCGCTTTATATTTCACAATCACATCATAGCTAATTATTTTAATTTTCAAAACTGTAAACTATTCAATTTTACTCAACCGAATTCAAAAAGTCACACATGTATATTAATTTGATATATTTATACAAAATATTATCATTAAGTTATTATCGATTTTGAATTCGGTTTTTGATTTAACCGAGTTCGGAATATTCAAAAGTGAAAACCGAACCGAAAACAAAATTTTGAATTCGGTTTCGGTTTTAATCTATCTGAAAATCATATTTCTAATCCGGTTTGGTTTTAGCTAGTTTGGATTCAGTTCGGCATTCAGCTTAAACGGTTTCAAACCAAATATTAAACACCCCTAAATTATAATAGTACTCGCTCGTTCATACTTGCGAGAAAGAAATTAATCATACATGTTTTTTAAAAATATGATACCTAAATACATGTTGAAAAATATGTTACATTTTTACACTATTCGTTCGCACACGTCCGCTCAAAATTTGTCAAAACTCACTGTGATCGAGAATCGTTTAAAAAGTTAACTGAGATTTAGCTTTCGTACACATTACCTTATCTTGTGTGAACTCGTGTTCGTTTTAAACGAATGCGAGTATGTGAGGACACAAAGCATGTTTCGTTCTTGTGTATTGACTTTGCTCAAAGCTTTGTGTGGACGCGAGTTTTTTCAAATTTGTTTAAGCTTCGCTTGCATTTTTAGAAACTTAACAAAAATTTTATATTTCATGATTACATAGTCGTTCATATTAAAGCTTTCAAAAATACCAAACTATTGAATGTTTTTCTACCGAATTCGAAAACTCACACACATAAATTAATATATTTATGAAATATTATTATCGAGTTATTTTCGATTTTGAGTTCTGTTTTTGGTTTAATGAAATTCGGAAATTCAAAACCGAAAACCAAAAGTTATGATTTTAATCGATTTGAAAATCGTTTTGAAATTCGATTCGCTTTTAACTGGTTTGAATTCGGTTCGACATAATACTGGACACCCCTTAATATTTGTGAGTGACATGATACAATTTAAATATTTTCGTAAAAGAATATATTTTTTTCATTTCTCAATATATTTTTTTATCTTATGATATTCTTTTATAAAATAAAACTAAATAAATTAATAAAAAAATATAAAATCAATTAATTATGTTATAATAATAATAATAATATAGATATGGATAGTCAATTTTGGTGTATACATATAGTCAATTTTGGTACACAAAGTATGTATTTTTATATTGAGATTTTAGGCTATAAATACTCATGAATGCAAGCATTAAACTTGCACCATTTCTCACACTTACAAAGTGTTTCTTTCTTTCTCTCCATTATCATCTTTGTTCTTACAATTCATTATTAGTATTCTAAATCAAGAATCAAATCACTAAAGGTAGTTATAAGCCTACTGAATTATAACATCAAGAATCAAACCACTAAAGGTAGTTATAAGCCTACTGAATTATAACATCAAGAATCAAACCACTAAAGGTAGTTATAAGCCTACTGAATTATAACACGTTATCAGCACGATAATCTTAATACTAAATATGGTTGGCTCTGCCACCAAAATGATATATGGTCGGTTATACCACCAAAATGATATATGGTCGGTTATACCACCAGAATGATATATGGTCGGTTATACCACCAGAATGATATAGGTCGGTTATACCACCTGAAAAAATATATGGTCGACACTGTCGCCAAATTTTCATTTATGTTTACTAATATTTATATTTTTGTTATATAACATTTATTTATGATTGCTTACACATGGTCGACACTGTCACCTACTTATCATTTATGTTATATTAAATTTATGTTTAATGTTTATATACTTATGAATATAAATTGACTCTAATTTATCATGATGTTTGTTTTAATTTTTGATAATAGAAAATGTCGAATCTGGAAAAGCTTAAATTTACTCCTTTAGAATCAACTGGAAACAACTACATGCCATGGGTTATAAAAGTAAAAATGCATCTTAAATCAATGGGCATTCTTGAAACCATAAATGAAAACAACACTTGTTCTGAAAAAGAACAAGCTACGGCATGTTGCTTTATTCATCAACATATTGATGAATGCTTACAAAATAATTATGTGACTGTAGAAGATCCCCATGTTTTATGGGAAGGTCTCAAAAGCAGATTCAATAATCAAAGAGAAATTTTACTTCCAGCTGCAATGGAACAATGGAGAACATTAAGGTTCCAAGACTTTAAGAAAGTAAATGAATACAGCTCAGCTCTGTATAATACATGTTCACAACTTAAATTCTGTGGACATGAAATTAGTGATGCAGACATGATGGAGAAAACTTTCTCCACAATGAATGCTGCAAACATCACAGTGCAAAGAAATTTGAGAATGCTAAAGTTCAAAACATATCCTGAACTTAATTCATATCTCTTAGTTGCAGAGCAAAATGATGAGCTATTAATGAAAAATCAGCAATCCCGTCCTACTGGTACACTTGCAATCCCTGAAGCAAATACTGCAAATAATTATAAACAGGGACAAGGACGCGGGCAAGGTCGTGGTTATAATAACCATCACCATCATCATGCCAAAAGCCA
Source organism: Rutidosis leptorrhynchoides (assembly GCF_046630445.1). Taxonomy (NCBI): domain Eukaryota; kingdom Viridiplantae; phylum Streptophyta; class Magnoliopsida; order Asterales; family Asteraceae; genus Rutidosis; species Rutidosis leptorrhynchoides. Next base: position 337,681,976 of record NC_092342.1, on the reverse strand, counting down.
TAACTATGGTAGAAACCATCCTTATGGTAATGGTAATGGGCGTGGACGTGGTCGTGGTCGTGGCCGTGGTGGTCAAAGAAATAGTAATCCACGAAAATATAAATATCAACCACAAAACAAGCCCATTAAACAAGATGTTGAAGAAAATTCTTCTAAAAATTCTGAAGAATCTTGCTACAGATGTGGTAGAATGGGCCACTGGGCTAATACTTGCCGAACATCTAAACATCTTGTTAAGATGTATCAGGATTCGCTGAAAGGTAAAGAAAAGGAAGTAAATTTTGTGGATAATATTGATCCAACAGTCACTGAGAAACCATCTGATTTATATGAAGATTTCTTGAATGTTTAAGTTGTGTGTCTTTTGAAAAATAAACGATTTAATATCGTCTGTCTTTGTCATTATGTTTGCTAAATGTTTCAGTACTATCTATTTGCGTTTAAAATATTGTGTAATATTAATGTACTCACTATTTATTTCTTATATATGAAGTTCAATATGAATTTTGCTGGAATACAACATCAATCAAGTGGTGGAGATCTCTGTATAGCAGACAGTGGAACTACACACACTATACTTAAATCCGAGAAATATTTTATTGATCTAAAACCAACGGAAGGAACTATACATACAATATCAGGACCTGCTAACTTGATAAAAGGGATAGGAAAGGCAAATTTCATACTACCAAATGGTACAAAATTTTTAATAAATGATGCCTTATTTTCTCCCAAGTCAAGCAGAAATTTATTGAGTTTCTCCGACATATACCTTAACGGGTATGATTATCAGTCAGTGACAACAGAAAATGAGAAATATTTAAGTATCACTGACAAGAGTCATGTGGTTGAAAAACTGCCAAGACTTAGTTCTGGATTACATTATACACATATAAATGTACCAGAAATACATATGGTAGTTAACGAAAAATATATTGATCCTGGTGTATTCAGTTTATGGCATAACAGATTAGGCCATCCAGGATCAACAATGATGAAAAGGATTATTGAATGTACTCATGGACATCCACTAAAGGATAGAAAAATCCATCATGATACAATGGTTCCATGTACATCTTGCTCTCTTGGAAAATTGATAACTAGACCCTCACCACTTAAGGTTGAGAAAGAATCACCAATGTTTCTTGAAAGAATTCAAGGTGATATATGTGGACCAATTCATCCACCATGTGGACCATTTAGATATTTCATGGTTCTAATAGACGCATCTAGCAGATGGTCTTATGTTTGTCTGTTATCAAGCCGTAATGTGGCATTTGCAAAATTTCTTGCCCAAATTATTAAATTGAGAGCTCATTTTCCTGATTACACCATTAAAAGGGTGAGACTTGATAATGCTGGTGAATTTACATCTCAAGCATTTAATGACTATTGCATGTCTATAGGAATTGTTGTTGAACATTCTGTTGCTCATGTGCATACACAAAATGGTTTAGCCGAGTCATTGATTAAACGTTTACAGTTAATCGCTAGACCATTGATAATGAGAACAAAACTCCCTGTATCTATATGGGGTCATGCAATTTTACATGCTGCTGCATTGATTCGCATCAGACCAAGTGCAAGTCATAAATATTCCCCCCTACAACTTGCTTTTGGTCAAGAGCCAAATATTTCCCATCTTAGAACATTTGGTTGTGCAGTGTATGTTCCAATTGCGACACCACAACGTACAAAAATGGGTCCTCAAAGGAGGTTGGGAATATATGTTGGATATGAAACATCTTCAATATTAAGGTATATTGAACCTATGACAGGTGACGTTTTTACAGCACGTTTTGCTGATTGTCATTTTAATGAAACATTGTTCCCTAGATTAGGGGGAGAAATGAAAAATAAAGAAAATGATGTTTCATGGTGTGAACCTCAATTAAAGTATCTTGATCCTCGCACAAAAGAATGCGAGACAGAAGTTCAAAAGATAATGCATATACAAGAACTTGCAAATCAATTGCCTGATGCATTTACAGATACAAAAACGGTGACAAAATCATATATACCAGCAGTAAATACTCCAGCTCGAATTGAAATTCCAAAAGCTGGCAATAACGTCACTCATGAATCTTTGCCACGTCAGAAACGTGGAAGACCAATTGGTTCAAAGGATAAAAATCCTCGAAAAAGAAAATCAGCTGATAATGAAGTAAAAGAAAGTGTTCAAGAAGAACCACAAATCAGTACTCCTACTGCAGAGGAGATTGATGATGTCAATACAGAAATTGCAATCAATTATGCATATTCAAAAATATTATGGAACCGAAATGAAATGAAAAATCTTGATGAGAAATTTTCATTTAATGTTGCGTATGACATCATGAATAATGATGATGATCCAGAACCAACATCTATGGTTGAATGTCAAAATAGACATGATTGGGCTCAATGGAAAGAAGCAATACGAGCTGAATTAGAATCACTCAATAAAAGAAAGGTTTTCGGATCCATCATTCTCACTCCTAAAGATGTGAAACCTGTAGGATACAGATGGATTTTTATCCGAAAAAGAAATGAGAAAAATGAAGTTACAAGGTATAAAGCTAGACTTGTAGCTCAAGGTTTTTCTCAAAGACCAGGAATTGATTATGAAGAAACTTATTCCCCTGTTATGGATGCAATTACTTTTAGATACTTAATCAGCCTGGCAGTTTCTAAAAATTTAGAAATGCATCTCATGGATGTTGTGACTGCTTATCTATATGGATCACTTGATAGTGATATATATATGAAGATACCTGAAGGATTTAAGGTACCAGAAGCATCAAATGCAAAACCCAAAGAAATGTATTCGATTAAATTACAAAGATCTTTATATGGGTTAAAACAATCGGGACGTATGTGGTATAACCGATTAAGTGATTACTTGATAAGCAAAGGGTATACAAATAATCTTACTTGCCCTTGTGTTTTCATTAAGAAAACAACATCCGGATATGTGATCATAGCTGTTTATGTTGATGATCTTAACATCATAGGTACAAATAAAGAGATCCATGAAGCCATTCAACTTCTAAAGAAAGAATTTGAAATGAAAGATCTCGGAAAAACCAAGTATTGCCTTGGTTTACAAATTGAGCATATGCCTAATGGTTTACTTGTACATCAAACAACATATACTGAAAAGATTTTGAAACGTTTCAATATGGACAAGGCAAAACCATTAAGTACTCCTATGGTTGTTAGATCACTCAATGTTGAAGCTGATCCATTTCGTCCATGTGAAGATCAAGAAGACATTCTTGGACCAGAAGTACCATATCTTAGTGCAATTGGAGCTCTTATGTATCTTACAAATTGTACAAGACCTGACATTTCTTTTGCAGTTAATTTGTTGGCAAGGTTCAGCTCTGCTCCTACCAAAAGACACTGGAATGGGATCAAACACATATTTCGATACCTTCGAGGAACTACTGATTTAGGATTATTTTATTCTAACGAATCAAAACAAGATTTGGTTGGTTATGCAGATGCAGGTTATTTATCTGATCCACATAAAGCTAAATCTCAAACTGGATATGTATTCCTAAATGGAGGTACTGCAATATCATGGCGTTCTCAAAAACAAACACTTGTTGCTACATCGTCAAATCATGCCGAAGTGATTGCATTACATGAAGCTACTCGGGAATGTTTTTGGTTGAGATCAATGACACAAATCATTACTGATTCTTGTGGACTAGAACGCGATAAAAGTCCAACAATTATCTATGAAGATAATGCAGCTTGCATAGCACAGATGAAAGAAGGGTATATCAAAAGTGACCGAACCAAACACATACCTCCTAGATTCTTCTCATACACTCAAAATCTCATTAAGGACAACGAGATTGAAATGAGATATGTTCAATCCAGCAAAAACTCTGCTGATCTTTTCACGAAAGCACTTCCAACTGCTATTTTCAGAACACACGTTCATAACATTGGCATGAGACATGTTCAAAAGATGTAACAGCTGAAGCGATGTCTACTTGAGGGGGAGTCAACTCCATGCTGCACTCTTTTTCCCTTAGCTAAAGTTTTTTCCCACTGGGTTTTCTTTAGCAAGGTTTTTAACGAGGCAGTAATTTATAGTTGATCTTCAACAAAATAAAATTGCTATCCAAGGGGGAGTGTTATAATAATAATAATAATATAGATATGGATAGTCAATTTTGGTGTATACATATAGTCAATTTTGGTACACAAAGTATGTATTTTTATATTGAGATTTTAGGCTATAAATACTCATGAATGCAAGCATTAAACTTGCACCATTTCTCACACTTACAAAGTGTTTCTTTCTTTCTCTCCATTATCATCTTTGTTCTTACAATTCATTATTAGTATTCTAAATCAAGAATCAAATCACTAAAGGTAGTTATAAGCCTACTGAATTATAACATCAAGAATCAAACCACTAAAGGTAGTTATAAGCCTACTGAATTATAACATCAAGAATCAAACCACTAAAGGTAGTTATAAGCCTACTGAATTATAACAAATTAATCATTATTATTACCTCGATTCTTAAGCAAAATGTTTAGTGACAGCTTGGAAGTTTCTTTTGCGAGGGAACATCAACAACTATGGTCGGTAGCCATTGCTATTGATTATACATACAATTTAAATCTTAAATCTAAAATTATTTATCACCCGTATTAAGCTTCAATCCAAAATTCGATCCCGACACTCCTCTTGATCCTTCACAAACCAAAAAAAGGTAAGAAATTTATTCGATCAAAAAGGTAATAATCTACTACACTCATTCTATATACAACCGTTAATTAATGTTCTGTTTCGCAATTCATACAATCAACAGTAATAATTTTTTTGTTAGAAACCTAACCCTAATTCCTAATTCCTGATTTGTGGTTATTATTATATAATTGTGAATTGTGATGTGATTGAATAGACGAAAATGAAGATCACGGCATTACTCGTATTGAAATGTCACCCGATTCCAAACGGGTCGGATCCGTTGATCCTAGCGAACGCAACGGACGTGAATCATTTTGGGTATTTTCAAAGGGTTACCGTACGGCAGTTCATTGTGTTTGTTGGTAGGACCGTCGCTAAACGAACGCCACCTGATCAACGCCACTCTGTTCAACATGAAGGTTATTCATTATTTTTCTTGAATTCTTTTAACCATTTTAAGCTTCAATTATTCGATTATTCGTAGACAATTGTGACTGATACTCATATGGTATCATGGAATATTGTGATAGATAGTTTATTGTGTTAGTTAATTGCATTAATTTATGGGTGACAGAGTATAAGGTGCATTCGTATAACCGAAATGGACTATGTGTTGTGGGATTTATGGATGATCACTATCCAGTTAGAAGTGCATTTTCTGTGTTGAATCAGGTAAATTCATATATTTATAACAAATTTTGAGAAATTAGCATCATTTGGTTGATCAGGATTAGTCTTAAACGGATTCGTTTGACATGAAATGTTGATGTTGATTAGGTAATAGATGAATATCAGAAGAAGCATGGTGATTCATGGAAGAGTGTACAAGCAGATAAAACTGATCAATGGCCTTATCTCAATGATGCGCTAAACAGGTTTCAGGTACGTTTTAATAATTCTACTCTTAATATTTCGATTTTAGTGTATCTGACTTTGATCTAGTTGAGTAAATAATTTTGGGTCTTTTTTTGGATGGTACAGGATCCTGCTCAGGCAGACAAACTATTGAAAATTCAAAGGGAGTTGGATGAAACCAAAATTATCCTTGTAAGTATCAATTCAACATAAGTATTTGTTGTAATTTAATCATTATAAATTAATGTTCATAACATTCTGTTATTTACTGTAATGTATTATTATATATACAGCATAAAACCATAGATAGTGTTCTTGAACGAGGTGAAAAGCTGGACAGTTTAGTTGAGAAGAGTTCAGATCTCAGTGCAGCTTCACAGGTGCATATTTTTTCACATTAAAATTGGATGAAATTTGCTTATTTTCATGCAAAATCTGGTTTGCAAGGTTGTTACTTGTTCTCAAAATAGTTAAAAGAACATAACATGAAAATATTGTTTGATTATGAAACAGATGTTCTACAAGCAGGCAAAGAAATCGAATCAATGTTGTACTATATTGTAAAAGACCGATTTATGTTCCCCTTCCATGGTTATGAACTATTCTTAAAAACGTCAAACTTTTGGGAGGTAACTTATTCCTGGATCTACGCTTGCTCTTAATATACAACAAGGTGCACGCTGGTGTTCATGCTTATCGTTCTTATGTATCTAGATTCAATTTCTTTGTTATTCAAAATGTTATCTTGTAATCAAGAGATATTATGATCATGTCATAATGATAATACATTGCTGATTTCTGCAATGTTCAACATGTGTAATTGTACATCTTTCTTGTGTGATTTTGCAATACTAACGACTTAAAATCTACGTTTAAAAGCAAGATGTTAAGAACACTTATTTTGCATTTGTGATCAATTGGAAAATAGTGTTTTGATCCATTATACTTGACTGTTAACAAAAGAGATAGATATAATGTAAGAATTCAGGATAATATCTCTATTGCTGAATATAGGCAGATATATGGTGATGAATGGCCAGAGGAATGGAAGTTAAAATATCCTGTCTTTGATCAGATCCAAGTCCCTATGCTGCAGAATAGGGAGGATATGATTAAATGGGTAACAAGAAATGGTGATATTGTTAATTATTCTACTGGGCAGGTATGGTGTGATCTTAGGTGTAGTAATGCTATTAAGGATTGGCATCATATTGTATGGTTCAGTCAAATGGTGCCAAAACATGCCTTTATTCTATGGTTGGCCATTTGGAATAGGTTATCTACACAGGATAGAATGAGTAAATGGAATTTATCCAAATCATATAGTTGTGCATTGTGTGATGAGGTTCCTGATTCTGTTGCTCATTTATTCTTTGAATGCTCATATTCCAGAAAAGTTTGGGAAATCATGAAGACTAAGCTGTTATTCAAAGGTTTATCTTATAAAATTGGTTCTGTTATTGAAGTTTTGGAGAAGTATCCTTTTAAAAAGCAGATATGGAGTGTTATAAATAGAATTGTGATTGCAGCTATTGTATATTACATTTGGCAGGAAAGAAATAGTCGTATTTTCAAAGGTATGAAAAGGGATAGTCAAGGTTTGAGTATGAAAGTTCAAGAATTTATCAAAGTCAAACTGTTGACTTTAAAAGTCAAACACACGAAGAGTGTGCAGCAGGCTGGAGAGATTTGGCAGATAAACTGGAATTGTTAGTTTGAGTGGGTATTGCTCTTTAGTGTTAGCGTGTCATGAAAGATGGGACAAGCTTGATCTAAGGTAGCAAGGTGTTTTGGGTGCCTTAATGGGTTTAAGGTGCTCGTGTTCTTCTTTGTGATTGTTGTATTTTGGTTGTTTTGGGTTAGGTTCATGCCCTGCCCGTGTATTGTATTGTTAATTGTTATGTAATATAATATAATGCACTTTCACCTAAAAAAAAAAGAAAAAAAAGAAAATAGTGTTTTGCAGGATGGTAACTTTACATTGTCTGTAATATTTGCTTTGGTTAAATAGCAAAGATAATATAACAGAAAATGAGAAAAGTTTAATAAAGAAAAATAAGATAAACAATTACTACACTTCATTTATCTACCAAAATTGTCAGTACAATTACAACTATCAACTTCAACTTCATATCATATACAATACAAGTATATTTACCTGAACCAACAACTAACTACAATAACCAACACAATCAACAATAAGGATATAACCACCACACGAACATCAATCTTCCATTCAGATTTTGAATTATCACCACCTTTTCCCGATGCGTCTTTGCGTGCTGCAGCATTCACCGGAGGTAATGGCGGATCGATAACATCCGTCACCTGAAGTGGAGGAGTTGGTGCTGCCGCTGGTGGCAAAACTCCAGGTTCAACTTGAGCCAAATAATCCCCCGGTTTAATTGGTTGGAAAACAAATGGTGCCGTACTTTTTTCGTCAACACATGGACTCCCTGTTACACCATTAGTCAGCAAAATCTTAAATCTTATAAACTGAATCCAAAACCAGGGTTGTAAAAGTTGTGAGTCAGTCAAGACCTTAGAGTGACAAGCCAGTCGAGTCGGGGACAAGTCGGGCATTGACCAACGTTGACTTTTAGGAATAAATAAATAAATATAAATACATATATGAATAAATAAAACACACACACATACATTATTACACACAAATATATCATACATGAAACATAAATATTTCAAACATAAATATTTCAAACACAGATATGTGGCGCAAAATCTAATTTAAAAAATACACATATATTTTTTTTATCTAACTTTGAATTTGACTACTCAGACCCGACCGAGTCTGCCCGACTTTGACCAACTTTTAAGGCGTTTTTGGGCCAGTCGTGTCGGGCTAGTCTCTAAACCGACGCGTTGACCGACTCGGCCAACTTATACAACAAAGTCCAAAACCCGTGACGGACTTTTGACGAGTTTTTTTTAAAACATTACTCAAAACTAAAACAAGTACTTTATTTTTAGTCACTTACTCAAAAACGCGCTTGCGGTTTTCGGGTTATCAGTGATAACGCCATCGATACCCTCTGCAAGGAACGAGACAAGCTCCGTGTACGGATCACTATAAAAATCAAGCATCATACTTAACGATTCAGTTGAAAATCCCGAAACGTACACCAAGATATTTGCAGCATGCATCTCTTCGATAATTTTCGTCGACCCAGTTGAAAAATATATCTTACTCTCCTGAACAATCGATTTCTTCCCCACATTCACTGCATCGGCATATTTCTTAATGTCATCGATAACAGGCTTCGGTGCATCACTAATCAGTTCACTAACAAGACTCTTTGGTAACTTGGTGCTGATGTTTTAATCGTTGCGAGCACCGATGTATCGTCAGATTGGATTAAAACTTGTTGTTTTGGGTTCAAATTTGCTTTCTTGAGTGCATCGTTGACGGTACTTATAATGTCGAGACCTTTCTTCGATGCTAAGTACGCAGCATGCTGGATGCAATTGAATCAAATAAATAAAGCTAAAGGCATAATGTCAAGAATGGTCCATATGGTTTGTGTAAGAAATCATCGGTGGTCCTTTGTAGTTTTTTTTAATCAAGAATGGTCCTTGTGATTTGCATTTGAGTCACCGATGGTCCCTGTGATTTGCATTTTCCTTGTGGATATGCACAAGGACCAGCGATGATTCAAAATGCAAACCACAAGGACCATCCATGACAAAAAAGTACTAGGACCACGGTCCCAGTGATTTTTGATACAAACAACATGGACCATCCGTGATATTTTGAAATTGTCCTCGTGGTTTTTAAAATATTGCTGATACAGTCCTTGTTACTGAGATAGTCCAAGTAGATTTTGAAAACCATTTTGAAAAGGACTATCTCAGCAACATTTTGAACACCACGAGGACCAAGTAGATAAACAAAAAGCCTAGGGACTATCTCAGCAATTTGGGTGAAACCACATGGACTATCTCAGTAATTATGTCAATAAGCTGAAAGTTAACTTTAAGGTCCAATAATTTTGGGATTACGTGAAACTTACTTGAATCCCAATGAGAATACTTGACGAATTCGTCTTAGCAAGATCCAAAAACTCTAACAAAGTTAGAAACTTTCCGGCATGTTTTGATTTGGGGTTTCGTAACAATCCAGCAGACTGAAACGGGTTTTGAATCAACGCTACAACCAAGTTAAAATAAGTAAAAGAAAATAAAAAAGTTCATATTTTGATTCGATTACAATAAAAGAGAAAACTACTTACGTTTAACGGACTTGATCTCGGTCCACGTGACATCGAATGTGAAAACACCGCTTTTTGGTTGAACTTCTGGTATGGAAGTTGACCGGTCCATAAAAGCCATTGCTGCATTAGTTTTTCCTAATAAATCAACTGAATCTAGACAAAATGCGACACCATCTTCAGTCATTTGGACATTGCAATCGATGATGTCAGCACCATCGTTGATAGCCTTCTTATAAGCAAGATCGGTGCACCCTGGGTAATCGATACTCGCTCCATTGTGAGATATCACCAATGTGTTTGCAACCTTTGGGCTCGTATTTGGAACTTGAGCTAAGCATGCTACAATAGTAGGGGGTTTACACGTTTAGATTATAAAATTGAAAAAAAAAAAAAAAAAAAACACTAAAGGTGACAACTTCGACTAATGCGCACAACTTTCAATGATAAATTTTTTAAAAAGATGTAATTAACCATGCTAAATAAGTTGGAAGGGTCCAAAGTCTCCAAATATAATGTGTAGATTTCAAACATATTGTATAAAAAGTGTTTTGGGTTAATTTTGCCCCATGTGCCAAAAGTCAACAAATTTTGACTTATTAATAATTAGTGGTGTCTCATTCGACCCATTTAATCCATTTCAACCCATGACCCGTCTCGACCCAAACCCATTTTATCCTTGACCAAACCCGACCCGACCCGTTTGCTAGGCATACTAATTATCCACTTCGCATACTGTAACTCCACTACTTACCGATAGCTTTTGAAGCAGATCCAGGATATTCTGTTACAACACCATCGACAGAAAATTGTGAATTATCAACAAACTGCAAGTACTCAGCTGCGGGATCATAACTATAATTGTAGCTTGAAAATGTATCAGATGCAAAACCCGAAGCATAAACTGCAAGGCCTTCTTTATGAGCATCGGTTACAAACGTTGTTGCAGGCTGCAGATATCCATTTTTACCAATGGGCCAAATATAGTCTTTAGGGACAAGAACTCCAAATGCAAATGTCTTGATCATTGCAAGCTTCTTTATAAGGGTGCCATACGTTTCTTTAGAAGTGGGCTCCACCTCAACGGGGGTCAAGAATCGGAAGATGAGTTTGGTCTTTGTCTTGTCGAATGTTTTGCTCGCTCCTACGGCTTTCAAGAAACCAATATCGGGTGATGAGATGTAATCAGCTACAAAAAACTCTCTCGATTCATCTATGTACCGTACCATATTTAACCGATTTGAGCTCCAGAACGCGTTGTTCTGCAAAAAAAAAAAAAAAAAAAAAAAAAAAAAAAAGACAGTTTTCAACGTGGGACCAATATGCAAAGTTGTAAAAATCGCGATTCGGAACGAGTCAGTCGGGATCTTGGAGGGGATGAGTCAGTCAAGTCAGGGACGAGTCCGCCTTTGAGCAACATTGACTTTTAGTAATAACAAATAAATTAAACACAAAAGTCTAATTTAAAAAATAAAACATTTTTTTACCTAACTTTGACTTCGTTGACTTTGAATGACTCGGACCCGACTTTTTAGTGTTAGACCGACTTTTAAGGTGTTTTTGGGTAAACAGGCTAGACCTCAAACTCACGGGTCGTCCGACACAGTCAACCTTTACAACAGTGCCCATAAGATCACATGGGTCCCACGTAACCCACCTGAACATTCAACCATAGTAAGCCTTTCGGGTCCATGCCAAAAACACTCTCAGGTGCCAATGGAGGGTATACAGAATCAAAAACACTCGCTCTTGAAAAAATATTCTGTATCACTGTTAAAAAACATTAGTACACAAATATCTACAACTGCATTCCATACGCTTAGCCACGATACTTACGACGTATCTCCTTTAAAATCTCATCGATAGAAAAATCGATAGGGAACCACCCATCAACGTCAAGACCATTAACGTTGTACTTTCGTTGATGCTTTGGGAACTTGGTAGCCGCATTGGTGCAATTATCAAGCTTTATGTCAGGTAGACAAACTCCTAGATTATCTTTTGTTAGTTGCAAATTACAATACTTGCGGGTCCCGGGCACACCCATTGCCATAGCGGCTGTATATCCCGCCCTGGATGAGTCGGGAAATAGCCCCGGAAACCCTCCTTGTGCTATCACCAAAGGTTCCCCACCTATGTATAGTCATATATCATCATTATTTATCAAATAGGATGACATAATGACAAGATTAATATCATGTGAGAAAAAGATAGAATTTTTACCGTCCAAAGTTAGCCATTTCTTGCCTGGACCAGGATCTGGGCCAGGGCCAGGTCTGGGCATTTGTTGCAACCGTGATCGTCTTGAAGGTTTGCTATTGCCCGAATGACCAATTTTGATGAAACATGAATGAATTAACAAGAAACCAAAGAGTAATTCCTTTATCATAACTTGTATATACAAAAGAATGTTATGTTATGAACCATGTCTCTTCCCGTTCATTGAAAAAACAGGAAAGAGATAGATTTTAACGAGGATTTTATACCATACAATGCCAAACTTATGTACAACCAATTTGATTCATTCGCGTTAGAACGATTAGAAACAGGAAGAAAAAAAAAAAACAAACTTTTAATTTAAAATATTTCCCTTGTTGAGTTTCAGGAAATTAGAAACCCTGTAGGGGAAATGAAAAAAATGGAAATCTTAAAAAAATTAGTATAAACTCTGTAATAGTTATTTGTATCCACGAATAAAAGACACATATAGGAGATGGATATAAATTAATAGCCTTGTAGTGATTTTTCTTTATTAATACGGAGTAATTGGTATTTGTTTCACTAATGATGCAGAAAACTAATTATTAGTCTTATCAAAATCTAAAAAACCAATATAAGTAAGCAATTTCTAAAAGAGATTGAAAAATTAAAAATGAGGCTCAGATCTAACAGAAATATCAAGCAAAAGAGGATAAAAAACCGCCATGGCTGCATATATCACGAATTCAATCAAGGTTTCAAATTCAATAAATCAAACCTCGAAACCCTCGGAATTTGCCCCGCCAAGATACGGATCATCTCAATCTTCGCTCAATTTACTCAGACGACAACAACATAATAATACATTAATTCATCATCACAGCCTCAATAGTTTTGATCAAAATTAGGGTTTATAGTTTTGGGGATGGCAATAGAATAATCTATGATCATAACATCACCACCACCAGCATCATCATCATCATTATCATCATCATCTTTTTTTTCTTCTTAATCATAACAACAACAATAACAATTACAATTACAATTACAATTACAATTACAATTACAATTACAATTACAATTACAATTACAACACAAATGAATGTGCCGATTGTTAAGGATGCATTTATATTGGGTACGTTTGTTGTCGCTTATTATAACTGTTTATCTGCATGCTGCTTCTGTTCATGCTTATCTATGTAAGTGTAAATTTTTCGTTACACCAAATAAACACAGAAAAGCAAGGAGACAGATTCAAGTAGCAGTTGAAAGGGTTGTTGATTAGGGTTAATTGTGAAAAATCATCAGCAGCAAAAGGGGGTAACAACCCTTTAAAAACTTCCATTCCCATTTGCTGCTTCATTTTCCATTGTTGTTGTCGTCTGAGTTTTTCTTAATTTTTTTCGATTAAACCCTAGCCCTAGTTTTGTAGATGGCACCGTTTATATAGTTTTTACTTTTTACCACTATTTTGTGACAAAAATTGCTAAAATGGGCACCATAATTTGTCAAAATGCTGATGTGATTTTTTATTGAAGAATTTCGTCCTCCTGGTTTGTAATTGTTGCTGATTTCGTCCATTCAACTGACGGTCATCAAATATTTCCGTTAAATTAGGCCATGTGCAAAGCATGTAAGGATATTTTAGTCATTTCAATCATTTCTCTCATCCTTTCTCAATTTTCTTTCCCTTTTTATTCTTCTCATCTTTATCATAACACATTCCTATATTTTTTTCTACAACTCAAAATTAAAACTAAAAATTAAATCAAAATCAAAATGAAAGTAAAAAACTCATATCAAAGTTAAAAACTCAATCACCCATTTATAAGTTGAGATGAGGTGTTATTGATGATATAATTTGATCTGGTAGTGAAGATTAGTTGAAGTTTAGGATGAAGATAGAAAAGAGATGATGAATGAATGAATCTGATGAGAGAGGGATATAAATCTGATATGTTAATGTATATTTTTAAAAATTTTATAAATAAATATATGTGTGTTCTTATTTTGATAAATTTATAAATTAAAAATATATAAATTATTTGCGCTGGTAGTCCCTCGTTTTTAATGATAAAAAGAGTAAAAACGAATTTACCCTCACATGTATACCTAGCAAATGGGTCAGGTTTGGTCGGTTTGAGTAACGGGTCAAAATGGTTTTGGGTCAAAATGGGTTCATAGGTCAAACGGGTAAAAAAATTTAAAAGGGTCCAAAGGTTCAGGTTGGGTTGGTTTTGGTAATAGGTCAAATAGGTCATAAGTTAACAAGTCAAACAGGTCAAATGGGTCATGTCAGTTGGAGACCATTTTTTTTTTCAAATTTTTTTTAGCTATAAGTCTTAAATTAGAATAAATGAGCTATGTAATTATAAATAACCCATGTGGACCAACTAACTATAGGTTACCAAAGGTTACGGGTTAGGTCCAAGGGCAAATAAAAATAGTTGAAAATTACGTGATTAAGAGATAAGTTAAAAAAAACTTCAACTGTAAATCAACATAATAGCATTAAAAAGGAGAAACACTTTCCAACATTCAACAAGTCCATTGTATATAACTAGGCCTGGAAATCCAACCCCATATTGAGATTATTAGGTATGATGGGCCTTGTATTTTTACCTATTGGGTTTTCTCCTATTTTAAATCAATGTCCTAATAGGTTTAATGGGCTTACAAAAAAAGATACCCCAGCATAAGACAGTTCAATTAGTTTTCTACTTTAACCAATTGGTTTTACTGTCACGTTTGCTACCGCTACCTGTTGGTTTATACTTGTATTACGGAGTATTATGATTCCAAAATCAAAAATCTCTATGCCGATTCATGAATAATAATGAAGAAAGCTTGCTCTGATTGAATACGACGATTGAATAACGTAACTAATATCGGTTCATCTCTATTAATTTCTCGTCAGGTGAGATTCTTCATTCTTCCCCACAATATTTGAAATTAGGGTTCTTAGACAAATATCAGTTATGTGATATTACTCAGTTTCTTACACAGATCATTGTTTGTTTCTTCAATAATTAGTTATAGTTTATTTTAATTTTATATATTTCTCCACATCTGTTTGTATTATATTTGCCTATACTGGGTAAATTGCTCTTGTACTTCTTAATTCATTTTATGATGCATTAGTTCAATTTGGACGAATCTAATTATGACATAGTTATATATATACCTGGCAAATAGGTCAGGTTGGGTCGCTTTGGGTAACGGGTCAAAATGGTTTTGGGTCGAAATGGGTCATGGGTCAAATCGGTAAAAAAATTTAAAAGGGTCCAAACGGTTCAGGTTGGGTTGGTTTGGGTAACAGGTCAAACAGGTCAAATGGGTCAGGTCAGTTCGAGACCATTTTTTTCTTCAATTTTTTTTGAGCTAGAAGAATAAATGAGCTATGTAATTAAAAATAACCCATGTGGACCAACTAACTATAGGTTACCAAAGGTTACGGGTCAGGTCCAAGGGCAAACAAAAATAGTTGAAAATTTCGTGATTAAAAAATAAGTTAAAAAACTTCTACTGTAAATCAATATAAATAGCATTAAAAAGGAGAAAAACTTTCCAACATTCAACAAGTCCATTGTATATAACCATGTCATAATTTGATTCGTTCGAATTGAACTAATGCATCATAAAATGAATTAAGAAGTACAAAAGCAATTTACCAACAGTATAGGCACATATAATACAATCAGGTGTGGAGAAATAAATAAAATTAAAATAAACTATAACTAATTATTGAAGAAACAAACAATGATCTGTGTAAGAAACTAAATAATATCACAGAACTGATATTTGTCTAAGAACCCTAATTTTAAATATTGTGGGGAAGAATGAAGAATCTCACTTGACGAGAAATTAATAGAGATGAACCGATATTAGTTACGTTATTCAATCGTCGTATTCAATCAGAGCAAGCTTTCTTCATTACTATTCATGAATCAGCGTAGAGATTTTTGATTTTGGAATCATAATACTCCGTAATACAAGTATAAACCAACAGGTAGCGGTAGCAAACGTGACAGTAAAACCAATAGGTTAATGTAGAAAACCAATCGACCTGTCTTGTGCTGGGGTATCTTTTTTTGTAAGCGCATTAAACCTATTAGGACATTGATTTAAAATAAGAGAAACCCCAATAGGTAAAAATATAAGGCCCATCATACCTAATAATTCCAATATGGGTTTGGATTGCCAGGCCTATTCACATGCAATGCAAATGTCAAGAGTTAACGGTCAATTTAAACGGCATGTAGACAGAGGAACTATGATTGCCAGATTATGCAATTAAAAAGATTCAAACATCCAATTAAAAACTTGAAGAATTCGAATTGCACTAGTGTATAAACGAAGGATTAACGAAGCATAAAAGTCTTTAAATCAATTAAAGGAGAATTTTCTCAGGTGTAAAAAAAATGTTATATAATCAGTGAAACTATCATCCATATTATTTTATAATTTTGATTAATTTGTGATTGTGTATAATAATTTATTTTATAATACTTAATATTAATAAATTCAGAAAACAAACCAAACTAAATTAATAAACAAAGGCATTTATTTTAATTTTAATTTTAAGATAAAATAAAAATAATACTAATACTCCATAACAATGTGTAATTTTGATTATCAAATGAGGTTCAGATCTGTAAACGAATCAAACCAACGAGGATAGATCTGTCATGGCTGCAAATCTGATTAGCTTGAATGCGACATAAACCAATGAATGAATCATTCGTTTAATCACATGCATACTTTAACCATCCAGATTGCCCCGCCAAGATACGCATAATCTCAACGTTTCTCGACTTCCACTCGAATCACTTTAGATTTCATCATCATAACCTCATGCAGAATAATATATGTACTCCCTCTCTCACAAAATATTTTCTGTAATCCAAAACAAGTTTCGAAAAAAAAAAGTAGTCGCATGAAATAAGGGCTGTTGATATAGAAGAAATCATTGGCTACAAAGAAGAATAATGTTTCTATCTTTGATATAATGTTTCTATCTTTGATTTGATTTGATCATAAGGGGGCAACTGCGATGATCCGAAAATTTCTGACCAAATTTAAACTTAATCTTTAACGTTTCCGACACGATAAGCAAAGTCTATGAAGTTGAATCTCAAAATTTTTAAACTACTTTTATATATTTAAATACCCTTCAGTTGTTTTCGACGTTTCGCGAACAATTATATGTAAATAGATACATATATACTATAACTTGAAAAGGTAACAATGTATTAATTGTTTGATACCGTACATTAAACTTATTGGCTTAGATATCTATTTGAATATATATGATAAGTTGAAATATTTATTATTAAAATTTATATATAAATAACTTCCACTGTGTATTTAAAAACTGATTTATGTATATTAAAAAGATATATACATATACATATATATAATTTCAAGTTATTTAGTAAACGATAGTAACATTCGTTTATTGATTCGATTCATATTTAGATAAGTTAACTAAAGCGTTTAAGATGAACCACTAAAATACTAATTTGCTACAGTATTTTCAAATTGCTACAGTACCCAAAATGCTACAGTGTTTTCGAAAATTACTATTTGCTACAGTGAATTGCTACAGTAAAAATTGACTTTGCTACAGTAACTTTGCTACAGTAACTTTGCTACAGTAAAACACTATTTTAAAATGTATTTTAACAAATATCGAGACGATGATTTATAGAAGTAAATGACCAAAACACTCAAATGTATAAGTTATATTTCGAGTGATATAATTTAGGGATAATTTAAGGCTATATTTTGACTAAGGTACGTGTCACAAAATGTAATGTACAAGTTTTCTCAGCGTACGAAAGGACATTCGAAAAACCAGAACCGAGACATAAGTCGAGTGATGACGTACGACTTATCGGAGCAAAAGTTACAAGTCCACTAAGCACGGGAATAAAATATAATATATAATTAATTAATTTAAATTATATATATTATATATATTATTATTAAATTATGTCGACAAACAAAAAGTTAAAACATTGTGTCCAGGTACAGCTGGCCATGCGATCGCATGGCCATATCAAATGAAACTCATGCGATCGCATGACAATGGATTCCAGATTACATCTATAAATTGATCGATTTCTGCACTTTGATCTCAATTATTTCATATACTCCGTAAACATTTAATTATTTATATTATTATTATTATTATTATTATTATTATTATTATTATTATGATTAATATTATTATTAATCTTAATATTATTAGTAATATTATTATTAATTAGTATTATACATAAAATACTACGACGAGGTCATGAGCGTGTCACTTTCAAAATGGTTTTCAAGCGGGATAGAGCTAAGGAAATTATGGGTTATTGCCAAGGAGATTATGGGTAATGTTTGGGGGTATATTTGTGAATCAAACCTAGTGTTTATCATCTCCGTTGCGTCTATGTACTTTCCTACAATATTGAATCTCAATATTGATACGTTAAGATCTACGATTATTTGATATTCCGAGTTTCGGTCACATTATGATGAACAACTTTATGTGCTGCTAAGGTGAGTTTCATTTGCTCCCTTTTTAAATGCTTTTGCAATATATATTTTTGGGCTGAGAATACATGCACTTTATTTTAAACAATGGACACAAGTACATACTAAATTCTATACTGAGTTTGAACCGAAAATCCCTTAGATTTGGTAACTAGTAACTGCCGGTTATAAGAACTGGTGGGCGCGAGTAGTAGTATATGGATCCATAGGGCTTGATATCCCCGTCCGAGCTAGAGCACTAGCCTTTTAACGGACGTATGCTATTTGAGAAGCGTACACGTTGGTTTGCGTGTATTATTAAGATGATTATACAAAGGGTATAAATTATATATACGTTAAGTTTAGTTACCAGGGTGCTCAATTTCGTAGAATATTTTGATAAACGTTTCTGGATGAAACAACTGAAATCTTGTGATCCACCTTTATATACAGATTATACGAAACATTAAAACTATGAACTCACCAACCTTTGTGTTGACACTTGTTAGCATGTTTATTCTCAGGTTTCCTAGAAGTCTTCCGCTGTTTGCTTAGATGTTAGACAAGCTATGTGCATGGAGTCTTACATGACATATTTTTCAAGGAAACGTTGCATTCACCAAATCATCACCATGTATCTTATTTTGACTGCATTGTCAACGGAAGTACTGTTGTAAACTATTATTTATGGTGATTGTCTATATGTAGAAATCATCAGATGTCGAAAAATTTTGATTTAAATATTCATTTATGGTGTGCCTTTTCAAAAGAATGCAATGTTTACAAAACGTATCATATAGAGGTCAAATACATCGCAATGAAATCGATGAATGACGTGTTCGTCTATATGGATTTGGAGCGATCATCACAGCAACCACCCTCAGAAACCTTTTAATTTTGATTCCCTTCTGATACTGCCTCAGTTAGTTCGAGTGGAATTGTTTACAGGTTTATTGTAAACCCTAATTTTTGGGGAGAATGAAACCACTGCTTTTATAGTGAGTTTTTATTTGTTTACTTTATCTATCTATATTTATCTATCTATTTACTTGTTTATTTATATCTATTTATTTTCGCTGTAGTGTGCGGCAAAAGATTTTAATAAAGATTTTTTCCTTCAATAATTGATTTTTTTTTTGTTGGCAAAAAATAGAGAATTATATAGGCAAGCATGAGGCAACCCGCGCGTTGCTGGGGTATTATGTTCCTGTTATGTAAGCAAAGCGATATATATATATATATATATATATATATATATATATATATATATATATATATATATATATATATATATATATATAACCTGTTTTCAGATACTTATGCTACGAATACTCAACGACAATGCAAAAATGCAATTAACAAACTCAATTTAAATAGAATCTAACAATAGGTACAAAGGATTGTACTATGTGTGCATCTGACTATTGTACAAAACAATAAGAATGTTTAGGTTTGTCCTTGAACCAATGCCATTTTTCTACAGCCGAAACCGATGAGTATGTGGTGATTTGAAAAGGGAAGGCTTGCTCTTGCGGCACCGTCGAATATGAACGCTTTGAAGCAATAATTGCAATTATATATGTAAGTGTCAGTTTGTTTGGTATACAGTGATGGTTATTATGATGTTAGATATTTGTTAGAACTAAAAACTAAAAAGTAATAGCTTAAGGATGTAATCTACGTTTTTACATGCCCGTGAGGGTCTATAGCTGCTTGCGTCGGCGTCTACTATGCGATGTTTTTTCTTTAAGTAGGACTCATTAAATTGGAAGATGTGTGTCTATCCTTCAAGACTACAACAATATCTGCAACAACAAAAATAACCCGAAAACAATAAATATAGTTTTGTTGGTTAATAGTGATTGTCTTTATGATAGTAGCATTCAGATATTACCTTGATTTAGGTACGGTTGGCGAATTGTCTTCAGTTTGATTCTGGATCTTCTTTTTTTTTTTTTTTTTTTTTTTTTTTTTTTTTTGAGTTTGTGTGGCAATGAGACAATAAAGTGAATCTGTAATAAATGATAAACAAAACAAAAAACTACATGCCATTCATTAAACAGCAAGACGTAAAGATGTATAACAAAACACCACATAAATGAATGAGGCGTTACCATTTTGAATAGGTAGGATATATAGTAGTAATGTTTTCGGTAGTTCAAGAAGTGCTAGCAGTAGAAGTTGAAAGATGTAGAACGGATGTTTCAAGTGATTACGACTTTGTAACATTATTTTAGTGTGTAATTGTGTTGAAGATATAATGAGCATATTAGAATTTATAACCTGGCCATGAGAGACTTGTAAACAAATGATAAATGTTATTCGGAAAACAATATAATAAATCAGAAAAAATACATAAATAAACAAAACACTACCATTCTGAGCAGGTGGAATAGCTATGACGTTTTCAACAGCCTGAGAAGTGACGGAGGATGAGGAACAAAAGTCTCCTAAGCGATTACGACTTCATAGCATGTCTCTAGTGGCCAACTGTCTTGAAGTAACGACCGACGTATCGAAAACTATAAACTGGCCGTCATGGCCACTATTAGAAGCATTGCCATTTCGTGCTGATCTCCTCGGACGTTTTGTAGCTGACATTAGGCTGTCGTAGCCTATTAGAACAGACTAACATACACTAACACATTCAATAATAACACTTAGCATCTCTGTACCCATTCGAGCACCAGAAAATCCATAACCCGCATCAAGTAATCAAACTGTCGCACACTATGAAGACTTGCGAAAGGAAAAAAAATGCAGCACGAAACATGGCATAACGCAATTGTTTGTCAAAGTAAAAGAACCACGAAAGACGTACTTGTCAAATCAACAATAAAAAACTATGGAAAGAAAAACCTACATATAACAATGAAGAGACATCAAAAACTGTAAATTACTACCAAACGAATCACTAAGTAAGACAAACGGGTTTATCAAAGTAAAAAAAAAAAAAAGCGAAAGACTTGCCGGACAAAGCACCAATTAAAGAAAATTGCAAGAACAACTTGTATATAAAAGATAAAAGGAAATCAATAACTCCAACATAACACCGAAACTAACAACAATTATCACATTACAGGACAATGTAGTATACTTGAAACAACTATGAAATAACCACGGAGGAGATTAAACCATGTCATAAATACTCTATTTAATAAAATGAACTTGTGAACGATTCTAGTTCATTAAATGAGTATAAAGACACACATAGGAAACAATGATGGTTATACCGTTAGTCAAGATATTAATATTTCATACAACATAAGTCAAATCTAGATGAAAGCATGTTGGCTCACACAATCATGACCAATTTCTAAAAGATGGCGAAAAAGTGATTTAGGATCAAAGCATTAACTATATCATTAAGCTGTTGATATCATAATAAATGAGTAATCAATAAATGACCCACGAACTCATATTGGTTAATTGTTTATAAATACCATGAACTCATCTACAGCAATAACTTTAAGGGGATCATCTACACCTCTATGTCTCTGCATAAAAAAACACAACGTTATAAAATTATTACATTAATTTCTAACCTTAACACAACCCAGTGACAAAGGAGATTTGAACGATTAAAACAAATGGAAAACATGAAACCTTAATCTGAAACATGAAAGCCATCGACTGCTTCAAAGTTTCATGACCCGTCCCAATCCATCTGGACGAATATATTACATTTGGTTACATCGCGAGGTACTTGACCTCTATATGATACATTTTACAAACATTGCATTCGTTTTTAAAAGACAAACTTTCATTTCATTGACAGTTGATGGCATGCATACCATTTCATAATATATCCATCTATAATTGACTTAGTAATAATCTTGATGAACTCAACGACTCGAATGCAACGTCTTTTGAAATATGTCATGAATGACTCCAAGTAATAACTCTAAAATGAGCAAATGCACAGCGGAAGATTTCTTTCATACCTGAGAATAAACATGCTTTAAAGTGTCAACCAAAAGGTTGGTGAGTTCATTAGTTTAACATAAATAATCATTTCCATCATTTTAATAGACCACAAGATTTTCATTTCTCATAAATATATGTCCCATGCATAGAGACAAAAATCATTCATATGGATTGAACACCTGATAACCGACATTAACAAGATGCATATAAGAATATCCCCTATCATTCCGGGACATCCATCAGACATGATAAAAACGAATTCGAAGTACTAAAGCATCCGGTAATTTGGATGGGGCTTGTTAGGCCCAATAGATCTATCTTTGGGATTCGCGTCAATTAGTAGATCGGTTTACTAATTCTTAGGCTACCAAGCAAAAGGGGCATATTCGGCTTCGATCATTCAACCATATAATGTACTTTTAATTACTTGTGTCTATTTCGTCAAATATTTATAAAAGCGCATGTATTCTCAGTCCCAAAAATATATATTGCAAAAGCATTTAAAAAGGGAGTAATGAAACTCACACTACTGTATTTTGTAGTAAAAATACATATGACGACATTGAACAAGTGTAGGGTTTGCCTCGGATTCACGAACCTATATCAGTTATATATATATATATATATATATATATATATATATATATATATATATATATATATATATATATATATATATATATATATATATATATATATATATATATATTAAAACATATAATTGTAATCGAATAACTTATATATATTTATTAGTGATGTCATTTTATAATTTATATGCTTCATTAATTAATTAAATATATTCTTTTTATATATATCTTAAATAAAAATATTAATATAGTTATATTATATGTATTAAGTAAATTTTTATATAATATCATTTGTGTTAAAATAATAATTATAATAATACAAAAATAATGATAATAAAATAATATAAAAAAATCATGATAATGATAATAATACTAATAAGATAAAAAGTTGTGTTGTTTTTACAATAAAATTAGTTTGATAATAATTCTTAATACTAATACTACTTAATAATTGATACTTTATATTAGTAATATTTATGGTAAGAATAGTAATAATAATAATGATAATAATAATTATAAAAAAATGATAATAATAATTATATTATTGATAATCATAATAAATTATATTATTTTCATAACAATAATATCTATAATGAAAATAATTTTTTTTATAATAATGATAATACTAATAATGCTATTAATAATACTAATAATAATAATAGAGATAAAAATAATGATAGTTTTATGATAATAAAAATGATAAATTTTAAATGATAATTTTAGTTAATTATAACTTAATTATTTTCTTAACTATATCCTTATATCATCGTAATCATAATCATATATATAACTAATCTTCTCGGTTGTAATTACCTTATCATAAATTATTTCTATTTTTTGTTCTTATCATAATCATAACCTTAATTAATAGTAATAATAATAATAATAATAATAATAATAATAATAATAATAATAATAATAATAATAATAATAATAATAATAATAATAATAATTAGAAGAACTACCTTTAAAAGCCACAAAAAAATAAACTGCTCCGAGCCGGGCTCGAACCCGTGACCTCCCGCTAACCCAACACCCCTCATAACCATCTGATCCATTACGTTTTTCTGATTTAAAACAGAACCAGTTTATATATATCCCGTAAACCTGATGTTTTCCCTTAATACTTCTTCTCCTCAAATCACACGACCCAAAACTAGTCTTCCAATCTTCACTCATCATCGATCATAATACTTAACTACAATCGTCTACTAATCATACTCATAATCATATCATAATCATCCTAACAATCGAACTCGCATCATCATCATTTTCATTTTTGTGAATCACAGTTTCCTAATCTTAATATATTATTCATGTTTTAAACCCCACAAGAACATCGAGTAGTACTTGAACGAATAGAAACATGAGAGAACAATAGATCGTATAACAGTATTAGCATAACTCGTTTGTAGCAGTAATCAAAATATTTGGGTTTCGTTCCAGAAAAATACAAATGGATTTGCAATGACCCAATAGCGGTTTAATCAAACCCAATATCAAAACCTGGTAATAAGATTTGATGGACTGCAGCAGCCCAAACTATATACTCAGGCCCATTCGCTTTGATGTCCAGCTTGCAAGTGAAGTAGGTCGACAAAAGTAATAAGTAGGGTTCGTTTGGAAACAAAACATCACGCATCATCATTCTTACTTTAATCATCATAATTTATATATCACTATCTTACCACTCAACTCATTACTCCAATCATTTCATCACCATGGCATGTAAACAGAAAATATAAGTAAAAACAGACAATAACGAGTAGTTTATTATTGTTATCGTGGTGTCTCAAATAGGAAGAAACAGGAAGGATAGCAGCAACAGAATAGTAACGAAAAGAATTGGTTATGATGGTGGGTTTGTGGTTTACGATGGAAGGTGGTAAGGTGAAGGTTGAAGATGGTGGTTCATGTTGTTATTGTACAGAACGAATAGTATGCACAAGTGTCGCGGCTCAAACAAGATGGGTGTTCGATGATTTTTCTTGAGTGGGTTTCTTCATAAACAGCTTAGCAGCGAGAGAGAGAGAGATAGTGTGATAGTTGTAATGATGGTGGTTTCTCAATGAGGTGTAAATGTTATGGTGGTGATAGTTGTCGACCGTTGAAGCAAGAGAGAGAGAGAGAGTGAGAGAGAGAGAGAGAGAGAGAGAGATAATTGTCGACCATTGAAGCAAGAGAGAGAGAGAGAGATTTGAGTTGGTGGCTTAAATTGAAGTGGTGGCGGTATTGGTGATTAAAACTGAAAAATAAATATACTGAGCAAGGTAGTGTGATGGGTTTCATGGTGATAAGATGGTGGTGAGGGATTTAGTGGTGAGTCTATGGTGGTTATTCTTGGTTGTGTTCAAGGTAGTTGAAGAAGAAAGAAGAGTTGGATTTATTGGTGGTGTTTTGATGGTAGTTTAATGTTGACGGTGTACAATGGGATGGGGTTTCAAGTATTTTGATAACAGAAGGTGTTGGTTAGAGCCTTAATAACCGAATAGCAGTTTTCATAATAACGATAAATATAGAAGTTCTTGATGATATTTTTGAGATTGAAACAATTGCATCCTGAAGTGGTGTCCAGTTAATTTGATGAACGTGGAGTGAAGGTTATGGTGATTTATAAAGATAGTGAGATTGTGGATTCATAAAGGAAACAAGGAAAGAAAAGAAATATTAGTAGTAGCAGTTGGAAGGTGTTCGGTCAACAAAGAAAAGAAAGAGTGGGGTATTTGGTTCAAAGTACTATGGGTTGATCGAGATTATAAATGGTAACAATGATCTTAATTAAATAATTGGAGCAGTGTTCTAGTTTGTTATAAAGTGTAGATGATTTACAAAGAATCACAGATAAACAGAAAAGATAAAAAATAAAAAGCTGATATGGATCTCTAATTGATTTCGTTTGTATTGTAGTTTTAATTCAACATGCCCATCAATCAAGTAGAGAGATTTAAAAGTATGAAAAGGATTGGAAATAGATTTTTGTAGGTTACTGAGTTTAGTTTACATTTAATAATTTTTAATACTTAATAAATATATTAATATTAATAATAATATTAATAATAATTACATTAATAATAATTACATTAATAATAATTATAATAATACTGCTTTTAACTATAAAAATGATAATACTAATTTTTGTTAATGATAATAATAATTAATTGTATTATTTTTATAATAATACTAATAATGATAACTATAATTAAAATGATGCTTTTTGATGTCAATGGTAATGATAATAATAATAATGCTAGAAATGATAGTAGTAATAATATCTAAATATAACAAATTACATGTAACAATTTTCATATCAATATATGATGTATTGAAAATAATAATATCCATAACTATATTTTAACTTGTAATTACTTCTAATAATTTAATATTACGATTTATTTTTTATGCAATGTTGACCATTTATATAGTATATAATTGAATATTTATACACTATATATATTACAATATACATTTAATTACACATAGAATCATATCTATTTATATATAGATTCATCTTAATTTATAACATAATTATTTCATATTTTATTTACATATGACTCGGGGTCGACACCAATGAACTCTAAATCCCTACAACCAAGGCTCAGATACCACTTGTAGCGACCCCAACAAATCGTCAAATGACGGCGTCATCTACGTATGGTCCCATTACATGGTCGTAAGTCTTTATAACAAAGTTTGACCGAAAAGTATGTCGCATTCATTTCATAAATAAGGGTGTTTCAAAGTTTACGAAAGTAGTTTCCATAACAAGTACATAACAATGTTTAAAGTTTGTATGAAACACGTGCGACACAATTAAAAGTAGTCAAAAAGGACGCTCCACGTATGCAAGTATACTCGACATCCAATGCAAGTATCAAAAAGTATGAGCGGAAGCATGTATCACCTAAGTTCAAGGACCTGAGAAAAACATAAAGAATCTGTCAACGAAAACGTTGGTGAAATCATAGGTTTAAATAAGTAAGTGAGTAAAAGTAAGTTGAACCACAAGATTTGCAACATCGATAAAGTCATAGTACATTCTAAAAGTTAATATTCACGAGCACTCAATTATCAAAGCTTAACATTCCGTCCGTTGAACCCCGTAATAATAGTGTTAGAACATACACTGTTTCCCGAAAATATATTTCACCCGTAGACGGTAGCGAACCGTCCGAAGTGAGGGTTTGTCAAACCCATATGGCCATATAACATAAGTTCTCGCTTACACCATCTGATGTAACTAATGATAATCGAATTGAGGATTTGTGTTCAAACTCGTATGTAGAATGTTTGTTTTCCCTGTACTTGTGTTCACGTAGTTTAAAAGAACGT
The DNA here is from genome assembly GCF_046630445.1 of Rutidosis leptorrhynchoides. NCBI lineage: Eukaryota > Viridiplantae > Streptophyta > Magnoliopsida > Asterales > Asteraceae > Rutidosis > Rutidosis leptorrhynchoides. The sequence goes on along the minus strand of NC_092342.1, from coordinate 337,654,636 downwards.
TTATGTTTTCTCATCCCAAAAGTAAGTTCAAAAAGAGTAAAAGTGGGACTATGATCTCACCTTGTATGCACGAACCAAAAAGTACTTCGACAAGTAACGTGTTCACAGAACAATGCTAGTCTTGACCTAAACAAATAGGTTGTATCAATAACGATAGTCACGAAGGGTCAAAGATGTTCAATTAGTCCTATGGCTCAATACGACTCGATTAATATAGCATGTGAATCAAATCATCAAGTTTCATGCAAGACACAAGTATAAAAGCATGTTAGAAAGATTGCATAATTAATTGATTAAGTTTGACAAAAAGTCAAACTTTGGTCGGTCAAAGTCAACGAAAAAGTCAACACGTTCGGGTCGGGTCCCGAACTATTTTTCTGAGGTTTTTAATCATGTATGAGCATGTTAGAACAAGTTACATGTGAATCGGAGGTGCGTAGCATAGCAAACATTATTCGAAAATTGACAAAGTTGGACAGACCACATTGGCGCGCCGCGCGGGTATATGGCGCGCCGCGCCATTACCTGTGCAGAGAATTCTGGTCAGTTTTTCCAAGTGTGCACGAACCAAAACCTTTTCTAACACAACTCTTGACTCGCAAACACTTATAACGCCTATCATACATCGTTGGAAAGGTATTTTGACGAGTAAAACAACTAAACACATATCATCAATCAAACTTCCACTTGCAACAACCAAAAACCGCAATTAATGTTCCTCATTCAATGCATACAAGTCATAAATGCAATTTAATGATTTGGCAACCAAATTACATGAACGATATGCCGTTTCGAAGGTAATTAAGCATACAACACAACCTAACACTTACAATTAACATTATCAAGCATTTAATGCATCAAGATTCAATTTACTTCTATCAAACCCTAACCCAAAATCACAAATTCTACAATCATGATTATGAAACTAATCCATGTCAACCTACATACCAATTTGAAGCTAGTGATGTTAAGAACACAATTAAAACATGAACTTTCATCATCAAACAACATATGAACACCTAAAACTCAAGATTATGCAAGTGTTCTTTCATAATGAACTAGTTACATCAAAATTGCAAGAACAAGCATACAAATCACATAATCATACTAGACTTGAGCCATAGACACTAATTAACAACTTTATAACTCAAAAATCTCAAGAACACATAAAATTAGTGATTTTAGAAAGTTACCCAAAATTGATGAAATCGGTATGGAATCGAAGAGGAGATCACGAGGAGTTCAAATATGTAATTTGTTTTGATTGAATCCTTCTTGAACGAATTTGGATGATGATTTCCTTTTGATGAAATTAGAGAAAAATATGGAAGTATTTTAGAAAAAGAGAAATGAATGGATAATGGTGGGGAGGTGGTTGACTTAGTCAAAAGCTAGTCACCACTTTGGTGTTTTGGCGGAACTAGTCCCTCGAGTTCGGTTGCGGGTGCATTAAATTACCTAAACATGATAATTTAAAACGCGTATTAACGGGAGATGTTATAAACATATAACGGAGTTTTAAATAGTTTAACGGAAAAGTAAACGGAAAAAGGCGGGATGTTACATTACCTACTCCTTAAAAGAAATTTCGTCCCGAAATTTAAGCAGGCGTAGTAATCGTTGTTTCCTCCTCGGAATCCGACGATTCCGGAACCGGGAATAGATGAGGGTGTTTCTTTCGCATTTGATCTTCTCTTTCCCAAGTAAACTCGGGCCCCCTTTTGGCGTTCCAACGGACCTTAACAATCGGGATCCGGCTTTGTTTTAATTCCTTCTCGACGTAGTCCACAATTTCAACCGGTTCCTCCACAAAATGGAGTTTGTCATTAATAGTAAGTTCCTCGAGAGGGACGACGATATCGGGCTCGGCAAGACATTTCTTCAAGTTAGATACATGAAATGTAGGGTGGACGGAGCTTAGTTGAGGCGGAAGATCCAAACGATACGCAACGGTTCCAACACGCTCTAAGATTTTGAAAGGACCAACGTACCGCGGATTTAGTTTCCCACGTTTCCCAAAACGGATGACACCTTTCCAAGGTGCGACTTTTAACATGACGCGGTCACCGACTTGAAATTCGAGGTCTTTGCGTCTTTTGTCGGTATAGCATTTTTGGCGACTTCGGGCCGTCCGAAGCCTATCTCGGATTTGAAGAATCTTCTCGGTGGTTTCGTGAATGAGTTCGGGCCCAGAAATTTGCACGTCACCCACTTCGGCCCAACAAAGAGGAGAGCGACATTTTCGACCATATAACGCTTCAAAAGGTGCGGCCTTAATACTCGCGTGATAACTATTGTTATAAGAGAACTCGGCGAGAGGTAAGTGCTTGTCCCAAGCTTTTCCAAAATCAACAACGCAGGCTCGTAACATATCCTCTAAGGTTTGTATTGTGCGTTCACTTTGCCCATCGGTTTGGGGATGATATGCGGTGCTCATGTCCAAACGCGTTCCCAACGCTTCTTGTAACGTACGCCAAAATCTAGAAACGAAACGACCATCTCGGTCGGAGATAATCGATAACGGTACTCCGTGTCGGGCTACAATCTCTTTAATGTAAAGTCGTGCAAGTTTTTCCATTTTGTCGGTTTCTTTCATGGCGAGAAAGTGCGCGGATTTGGTGAGGCGGTCAACAATGACCCAAATTGTATCATAACCGCCCGACGTTTTTGGTAGTTTGGTGATAAAATCCATCGTGATCCTTTCCCACTTCCATTGCGGAATCTCGGGTTGTTGAAGTAACCCGGACGGTCTTTGGTGTTCGGCTTTGACTTTAGCGCAAGTCAAACATTTGGCGACGTATCTAGCAACTTCCTTTTTGATGTTCGGCCACCAATATTGTTCTTTAAGGTCATGGTACATCTTATTGGCGCCGGGATGAATCGAGTATCGTGATTTGTGAGCTTCGTCTAGGATGAGGTTTCGTAAATCGCCATATCTAGGCACCCAAATTTTTCCGGCGTAATATCGAAGTCCGGTCTCCTTAACTTCGAATCGGGAGACGAGAATGTTTAAAAGTTCGCGTGCGATATTGTTGTCCTTAAGAGCTTCATCTTGGGCTACCCGAATTTGGCTATTAAGGTTGGTGTGGATGGTGATGTTTAATGCTCGGACGCGAAGAGGCACCGCTCTTTCCTTTCGACTTAAGGCATCGGCCACTACATTAGCCTTTCCGGGGTGGTAACGAAGTTCACAATTGTAATCGTTCAAGGTCTCAATCCACCTTCGTTGTCTCATGTTTAGTTGCTTTTGATCGAAGATATGTTGGAGACTTTTGTGATCGGTAAAGATAGTACTCTTGGTACCAAGAAGATGATGTCTCCATAGCTTAAGTGCAAAGATGACGGCACCGAGTTCAAGATCATGTGTCGTGTAGTTTCGTTCGTGAACCTTGAGTTGTCGAGAGGCATAAGCAATGACTTTCTTTCGTTGCATTAGTACACACCCATAACCGTTTTTCGAGGCATCACAATATACAACAAAATCATCATTGCCTTCGGGAAGTGACAAGATAGGAGCGGTGGTTAGTTTAGTTTTCAAGATTTGGAAAGCGGTTTCTTGTTCGGATGTCCAAACGAATTTTCGTTCCTTGTGAGTCAACGCGGTTAAAGGACGAGCGATTAGGGAGAAATCCTTGATGAATTTACGATAGTATCCGGTGAGACCCAAGAATTGACGAATTTGAGTAGGAGTAGTAGGAGTCTCCCATTTACTAATGGCTTCGATTTTCGCGGGATCGACTTTAATTCCTTGATCACTTACAACGTGACCGAGGAATTGAACTTCCTTCAACCAAAATTCACACTTGGAGAACTTGGCATAGAGTTGTTCTTTTCTCAAGAGTTCAAGCACGAGTCGGAGATGTTCTTTATGTTCCTCTTCGCTTTTTGAATAGACCAAAATATCGTCGATGAACACGATAACGAATTTGTCGAGGTACGGTTTGCACACGCGGTTCATGAGATCCATGAACACCGCCGGTGCATTTGTGAGACCAAAAGGCATGACAAGGAATTCATAACTACCATAACGAGTCCGGAAAGCAGTTTTGGAGACATCTTCCCCCTTAACCCTTAGTTGATGATAACCCGAACGGAGATCGATTTTTGAATATACACGAGAACCTTGTAGTTGATCAAAGAGATCATCGATGCGAGGAAGGGGATATCGGTTCTTAACCGTCAATTTGTTTAGTTCACGATAATCAATGCACATTCGTAGGGATCCGTCTTTCTTCTTGACGAACAAAATCGGAGCGCCCCATGGTGAATGGCTAGGTTGAATGAAACCACGGTCAAGTAGCTCTTGGATTTGACTTTGCAATTCTTGTAATTCGGATGGAGCGAGTCTATACGGTGCACGCGCTACGGGTGCGGCTCCTGGAATAAGATCGATTTGAAATTCAACCGGTCGATGAGGTGGAAGACCCGGTAATTCGTCGGGAAATACATCGGAAAAGTCACTAACAATTGGCACATCTTCGATGCGCTTTTCGTCGGCCTCGACTTTCTTAACGTGAGCAATAATTGCGAAACAACCCTTGCGAAGTAGCTTTCGAACTTTAAGGCACGAAACGAGATTGAGTCCGGTGCAATTTTTGTCGCCATAGACAATCAATGGTTCACCATTCTCGATAGGAATTCGGATTGCGTGAAGATCGCAAAGAATGTGAGATTTATTTTTGACCATCCAATTCATACCGATTATTACATCAAAACTCCCTAATTCCATGGGTATCAAGTCAATTTCAAATTCCTTACCCAAAATGTTCAAAGTACACCCCCGGTAATATGTGTCGGCACTTAAGAGTTTTCCGTCGGCCACTTCGATGGAATAAGTAGTATCTAAAGGGTGTGGTGGAGTGCAAAGGGTAGGAGCCAAAGTCTTAGACACAAAACATTTATCGGCACCCGAATCGAATAAGCAAGTAACATAAGAGTTGTTGAGAAGAAACGTACCCGTGACTAGTTCATTGTCATCTCGGGCTTCCTCGGTGTTGATGTTAAAGGCTCGGCCTCGGTTGTTGGGGTTGGCTTTCTTTTTCGGGCATTCGTTCTTATAATGGCCCGTTTGGCCACATTCGTAACAAGTGACCGTTTTTGGAGGATTGGGCCCCTTTCGAGCAACGGGGGCGGCGCTTGTGCAATTGTTGTCCCTATGACCAACACCTTAGAAACGGTGACAAACTAGCTTGTTACATTCGCCGTGATGATGCTTGTGGCATTTGTTGCTAAAAGGTAAGTTTCCGACATAACCCTTCTTGCCGTCGTTGTTGAAAGGCTTTTTGGTGAAGGTGTTGTTGTAGTTGGTTGATGGAGTGGCTTCCCATTTCCTTTTGTTGCCACCCGACTTGTCCTCGGCCTTAGGAGCCGGCACTACGATTTCGTCAACCGTTTCGATTAATTAGCGGGCCATGTTCATAGCGGCTTGATGAGTAGCGGGTTTGGATGACATCACCCCTTGTTTGATGCTCTTTAGAAGACCGAGCATGTATAGCTCAATCCTTTGAGATTCGGGGTTAACAAGATTAGGACACATCAAGGATAGTTCGGCGAAGCGTTGATTATAAGCTTTAAGATCGTTTCCGACCGCTTTCAAAGCTCTTAGTTCTTCCTCAAGCTTTCGGGTTTCTTCGCGCGGAAAATATTCAACAATCATCTTTTCCCTTAGATCGGCCCAAGAGAGGGCATGAGCTTCATCGGTACCCACCGATTGAACATAGGTGTTCCACCATGTTAGAGCAATTCCGGAGAAAGTGTGGGTGGAGTATTTGACCTTGTCTTGATCCCGACAACCGCTTATGCTAAAGACGGCCTCGATTTGTTCAAACCAACGAGTAAGCACAACCGGTCCCCCGGTTCCATCATAAGTGTGAGGTTTGCACCCCATGAAAGCTTTGTAGGAGCACCCTTCGCTAGAGTTACCTGCTCCTTGGTTATTGTTGTTGTGGTTGTTGTTATTGTTGTTGTTAGACGAGTGACCGGCCATGGCCGCATCCACGGCGGTGGCTATCATGCGTTGTAAGGCTTGTTCGGGAGTTTCATTGCGTCGTACACGGCGAGGAGGCATTGTTCCTTCAAAACAAAAGAATACCGTTGGTTAGTATTCTAAATAATACTAACCGTGATATGGAATAAAGATAGAGAGAAAATTATCCTTGACCCGCCTTAAATTCTTTATGTCATAATGTCGGAATGTTCATATGTGTCACCGTAATATAATCCCGGAAATTATATTACCCTAACTAATATGTGCATGCGACATTACTTCATATAGTCAAGGTGGCGTGCCAATTTAATTATACAACGCGAGATTAAGATAGAATAAGAGTAGATATGAGTAGAAGAGTTAGAGTATAAATGCACAATTTGTAAAGTAATTCCTATGTCAAGTCTATATGCCGGTTGTAGTCTAGACTCACCAATGTACCCTATGACTCGGGGTCGACACCAATGAACTCTAAATCCCTACAACCAAGGCTCAGATACCACTTGTAGCGACCCCGACAAATCGTCAAATGACGGCGTCATCTACGTATGGCCCCATTACATGGTCGTAAGTCTTTATAACAAAGTTTGACCGAAAAGTATGTCGCATTCATTTCATAAATAAGGGTGTTTCAAAGTTTACGAAAGTAGTTTCCATAACAAGTACATAACAATGTTTAAAGTTTGTATGAAACACGTGCGACACAATTAAAAGTAGTCAAAAAGGACGCTCCACGTATGCAAGTATACTCGACATCCAATGCAAGTATCAAAAAGTATGAGCGGAAGCATGTATCACCTAAGTTCAAGGACCTGAGAAAAACATAAAGAATCTGTCAACGAAAACGTTGGTGAAATCATAGGTTTAAATAAGTAAGTGAGTAAAAGTAAGTTGAACCACAAGATTTGTAACATCGATAAAGTCATAGTACATTCTAAAAGTTAATATTCACGAGCACTCAATTATTAAAGCTTAACATTCCGTCCGTTGAACCCCGTAATAATAGTGTTAGAACATACACTGTTTCCCGAAAATATATTTCACCCGTAGACGGTAGCGAACCGTCCGAAGTGAGGGTTTGTCAAACCCATATGGCCATATAACATAAGTTCTCGCTTACACCATCTGATGTAACTAATGATAATCGAATTGAGGATTTGTGTTCAAACTCGTATGTAGAATGTTTGTTTTCCCTGTACTTGTGTTCACGTAGTTTAAAAGAACGTTTATGTTTTCTCATCCCAAAAGTAAGTTCAAAAAGAGTAAAAGTGGGACTATGATCTCACCTTGTATGCACGAACCAAAAAGTACTTCGACAAGTAACGTGTGCACAGAACAATGCTAGTCTTGACCTAAACAAATAGGTTGTATCAATAACGATAGTCACGAAGGGTCAAAGATGTTCAATTAGTCCTATGGCTCAATACGACTCGATTAATATAGCATGTGAATCAAATCATCAAGTTTCATGCAAGACACAAGTATAAAAGCATGTTAGAAAGATTGCATAATTAATTGATTAAGTTTGACAAAAAGTCAAACTTTGGTCGGTCAAAGTCAACGAAAAAGTCAACACGTTCGGGTCGGGTCCCGAACTATTTTTCTGAGGTTTTTAATCATGTATGAGCATGTTAGAACAAGTTACATGTGAATCGGAGGTGCGTAGCATAGCAAACATTATTCGAAAATTGACAAAGTTGGACAGACCACATTGGCGCGCCGCGCGGGTATATGGCGCGCCGCGCCATTACCTGTGCAGAGAATTCTGGTCAGTTTTTCCAAGTGTGCACGAACCAAAACCTTTTCTAACACAACTCTTGACTCGCAAACACTTATAACGCCTATCATACATCGTTGGAAAGGTATTTTGACGAGTAAAACAACTAAACACATATCATCAATCAAACTTCCACTTGCAACAACCAAAAACCGCAATTAATGTTCCTCATTCAATGCATACAAGTCACAATTTAATGATTTGGCAACCAAATTACATGAACGATATGCCGTTTCGAAGGTAATTAAGCATACAACACAACCTAACACTTACAATTAACATTATCAAGCATTTAATGCATCAAGATTCAATTTACTTCTATCAAACCCTAACCCAAAATCACAAATTCTACAATCATGATTATGAAACTAATCCATGTCAACCTACATACCAATTTGAAGCTAGTGATGTTAAGAACACAATTAAAACATGAACTTTCATCATCAAACAACATATGAACACCTAAAACTCAAGATTATGCAAGTGTTCTTTCATAATGAACTAGTTACATCAAAATTGCAAGAACAAGCATACAAATCACATAATCATACTAGACTTGAGCCATAGACACTAATTAACAACTTTATAACTCAAAAATCTCAAGAACACATAAAATTAGTGATTTTAGAAAGTTACCCAAAATTGATGAAATCGGTATGGAATCGAAGAGGAGATCACGAGGAGTTCAAATATGTAATTTGTTTTGATTGAATCCTTCTTGAACGAATTTGGATGATGATTTCCTTTTGATGAAATTAGAGAAAAATATGGAAGTATTTTAGAAAAAGATAAATGAATGGATAATGGTGGGGAGGTGGTTGACTTAGTCAAAAGCTAGTCACCACTTTGGTGTTTTGGCGGAACTAGTCCCTCGAGTTCGGTTGCGGGTGCGTTAAATTACCTAAACATGATAATTTAAAACGCGTATTAACGGGAGATGTTATAAACATATAACGGAGTTTTAAATAGTTTAACGGAAAAGTAAACGGAAAAAGGCGGGATGTTACAATTTACATATGCATATATAATACTAAAATCCCATAAGTTACGGAGGAAACTACGGAAGCTGTCAGGCAAGGGTAACAATAACAGATACGCTAAGATATGAATTTATCTATACACTGTCTATGCAATAGGGGCAGTAAGACGTGTCTAGACTTTAAGGATGATAAGCAATTAATTTTTCAACACTAGATGATAAGCAAAACTTTTGACATGCAGACACGATCGAAGTCCAGACCCACTAATGCATCTAAACAACTATCAGTTAGACACACTAATGCAAGACATGGTTCGCTAAGACCACCGCTCTGATACCAACTTTCATGACCCATCCCAATCCATCTGGACGAATACATTACATTTGGTTACATCGCGAGGTACTTGACCTCTATATGATACATTTTACAAACATTGCATTCGTTATTAAAAGACAAACTTTCATTTCATTGACAGTTGACGGCATGCATACCATTTCATAATATATCCATCTATAATTGACTTAGTAATAATCTTGATGAACTCAACGACTCGAATGCAACGTCTTTTGAAATATGCCATGAATGACTCCAAATAATATCTCTAAAATGAGCAAATGCACAGCGAAAGATTTCTTTCATACCTGAGAATAAACATGCTTTAAAGTGTCAACCAAAAGGTTGGTGAGTTCATTAGTTTAACATAAATAATCATTTTCATCATTTTAATAGACCACAAGATTTTCATTTCTCATAAATATACGTCCCATGCATAGAGACAAAAATCATTCATATGGATTGAACATCTGGTAACTGACATTAACAAGATGCATATAAGAATATCCCCTATCATTCCGGGACATCCATCGGACATGATAAAAACGAATTCAAAGTACTAAAGCATCCAGTACTTTGGATGGGGTTTGTTAGGCCCAATAGATCTATCTTTAGGATTCGCGTCAATTAGTAGATCGGTTTACTAATTCTTAGGCTACCAAGCAAAAAGGGCATATTCGGCTTCGACCATTCAACCATATAATGTAGTTTTAATTACTTGTGTCTATTTTGTCAAATATTTATAAAAGCGCATGTATTCTCAGTCCCAAAAATATATATTACAAAAGCATTTAAAAAGGGAGTAATGAAACTCACACTACTGTATTTTGTAGTAAAAATACATATGACGACATTGAACAAGTGTAGGGCTGGCCTCAGATTCACGAACCTATATCAGTTATATATATATATATTAAAACATATAATTGTAATCGAATAACTTATATATATATATATTTATTAGTGATGTCATTTTATAATTTATATGCTTCATTAATTAATTAAATATATTCTTTTTATATATATCTTAAATAAAAATATTAATATAGTTATATTATATGTATTAAGTAAATTTTTATATAATATCATTTGTGTTAAAATAATAATTATAATAATACAAAAATAATGATAATAAAATAATACAAAAAAAATCATGATAATGATAATAATACTAATAAGATAAAAAGTTGTGTTGTTTTTACAATAAAATTAGTTTGATAATAATTCTTAATACTAATACTACTTAATAATTGATACTTTATATTAGTAATATTTATGGTGAGAATAGTAATAATAATAATAATAATTATAAAAAAAATGATAATAATAATTATATTATTGATAATCATAATAAATTGTATTATTTTCATAACAATAATATCTATAATGAAAATAATAATTTTTTTAATAATGATAATACTAATAATGCTATTAATAATACTAATAATAATAATAATAGAGATAAAAATAATGATAGTTTCAACAATAATAATAATGATAGTTTTTTAATAATAAAAATGATAAATTTTAAATGATAATTTTAGTTAATTATAACTTAATTATTTTCTTAACTATATCCTTATATCATCGTAATCATAATCATGTATATAACTAATCTTCTCGGTTGTAATTACCTTATCATAAATTATTTCTATTTTTTGTTCTTATCATAATCATAACTTTAATTAATAGTAGTAGTAGTAATAATAATAATAATAATAATAATAATAATAATAATAATAATAATAATAATAATAATAATAATAATAATAATAATAATAATAATAATAATAATTAGAAGAACTACCTTTAAAAGCCACAAAAAAATAAACTGCTCCGAGCCGGGCTCGAACCCGTGACCTCCCGCTAACCCAACACCCCTCCTAACCATCTGATCCATTACGTTTTTCTGATTTAAAACAGAACCAGTTTATATATATCCCGTAAACCTGATGTTTTCCCTTAATACTTCTTCTCCTCAAATCACACGACCCAAAACTAGTCTTCCAATCTTCACTCATCATCGATCATAATACTTAACTACAATCGTCTACTAATCATACTCATAATCATATCATAATCATCCTAACAATCGAACTCGCATCATCATCATTTTCATTTTTGTGAATCACAGTTTCCTAATCTTAATATATTATTCATGTTTTAAACCCCACAAGAACATCGAGTAGTACTTGAACGAATAGAAACATGAGAGAACAATAGATCGTATAATAGTATTAGCATAACTCGTTTTTAGTAGTAATCAAAATATTTGGGTTTCGTTTCAGAAAAACACAAATGGATTTGCAATGACCCAATAGCGGTTTAATCAAACCCAATATCAAAACCTGGTAATAAGATTTGATGGACTGCAGCCGCCCAAACTATATACTCAGGCCCATTCGCTTTGATGTCCAGCTTGCAAGTGAAGTAGGTCGACAAAAGTAATAAGTGGGGTTCGTTTGGAAACAAAACATCACGCATCATCATTCTTACTTTAATCATCATAATTTATATATCACTATCTTACCACTCAACTCATTACTCCAATCATTTCATCACCATGGCATGTAAACAGAAAATATAAGTAAAAAATAGACAATAACGAGTAGTTTATTATTGTTGTCGTGGTGTCTCAAATAAGAAGAAACAGGAAGGATAGCAGCAACAGAATAGTAACGAAAAGAATTGGTTATGATGGTGGGTTTGTGGTTTACGATTGAAGGTGGTAAGGTGAAGGTTGAAGATGGTGGTTCATGTTGTTATTGTACAGAACGAATAGTATGCACAAGTGTCGCGGCTCAAACAAGATGGGTGTTCGATGATTTTTCTTGAGTGGGTTTCTTCATAAACAGCTTAGCAGCGAGAGAGAGATAGTGTGATAGTTGTAATGATGGTGGTTTCTCAATGAGGTGTAAATGTTATGGTGGTGATAGTTGTCGACCATTGAAGCAAGAGAGAGAGAGAGAGAGAGAGAGAGATAGATAGTTGTCGACCATTGAAGCAAGAGAGAGAGATTTGAGTTGGTGGCTTAAATTGAAGTGGTGACGGTATTGGTGATTAAAACTGAAAAATAAATAAACCGAGCAAGGTAGTGTGATGGGTTTCATGGTGATAAGATGGTGGTGAGGGATTTAGTGGTGAGTCTATGGTGGTTATTCTTGGTTGTGTTCAAGGTAGTTGAAGAAGAAAGAAGAGTTGGATTTATTGGTGGTGTTTTGACGGTAGTTTAATGTTGATGGTGTACATGGGATGGGGTTTCGAGTATTTTGATAACAGAAGGTGTTGGGTAGAGCCTTAATAACCGAATAGCAGTTTTCATAATAACGATAAATATAGAAGTTCTTGATGATATTTTTGAGATTGAAACAATTGCATCCTGAAGTGGTGTCCAGTTAATTTGATGAACGTGGAGTGAAGGTTATGGTGATTTATAAAGATAGTGAGATTGTGGATTCATAAAGAAAATAAGGAAAGAAACGAAATATTAGTAGTTGCAGTTGGAAGGTGTTCGGTCAACAAAGAAAAGAAAGAGTGGTGTAACGTCCTCCAGATAGGGTCTAGAAGAAACGTCACTAATATCAAATAAACCAACATATTATAATATATGAGAACAATACTACATGATAAAATCAAACTTTATTGAGAGTACGCAGCGAAAAATGAAATGTCGTTACAAGAATTTAAATTACAATAAAGTAAATGTTTCAAATGCAAGAATAGTAAATGCGATATCTCTTGTTCCTAAGTCCAAGTAGCATCACATAAGCAGTAAGTAAGTAAGCTTGAATCAATCAGCACCTAAGACAAACATGCTAAAGTGTCAACCAAAAAGGTTGAGTGAAATCATAGGTTTAACAAAAGTAGTTATCGTTGTTTTTAGACCACAAGATTTAGTTTATAAAGTTGATCTCCCGCAGGATCAAAAAAGTTATACCAATGCGTGATATTTAGACTAAACGTTCACGTTTGCCCCAAGACAAGTTATCGTTTATACTTGTCGGTTTAATTTCATTATCAAGTAATACAAAGACTTAGTCAAATGTATCGGGGACGTTACTCCCGATAGGCCTACCTCCAATAATTAAGCATGCAAGCAGCAATTAAAAATATCACTGTAGGGACTTAGTCAGACAAAGTCGGGTATAGCATAGTTTTAGCAGTTGGTACTTGTGTCTAAAGTGTAAAATGTAAAAACAGCACGTGTCTCACCCCAATAAAAGTAAGTAAGTTCACTAGCAATAAAGAGTGGGGCTATGAGTTCACCTTAGTAAGTAGATAAGAGACGGTTATTCCTCGGAATAGAAAGTTGGATGAACGAGCAGAAAGTCAACCTATTGATATTTAAGAGTAGTAAGTGTTTTTGCCCATGTTTAAGTAAATGTTTAAGTATGATAGTGTTTTAAGTATAGTTCGTTTTCTTTTTCTAGTAAGTTTCTAAATTTTTTTTAGAAAGTTTCCACTTTTAGTAGATTTCTTATCTTAGTAAGTTTCTATAACTAGAAAGTTTCTACTTTAAGAGTGTTTTCCATTTTAGGATACTTGCCATATTAGATAAGCTTCCAATCACCCCTTTCCCTTCGAATGACCATTTCAGGTCTAGGGGCTTGAGCTATAGGACCCTTTAAATTGGAAATCCAAAACCTTCCGCCTAGAGTTTCGTAGAAACCATTCGTCAAGAAAGTTCGAAGATCTATACATCTCTAATACATATCCCAAAATATTTTTATGTGTTATAATATAAGTAGTAGGTTATAGGTGTTAGTAATAGTAATAGTATATACATGTTAATTAATAGTATAAGTAGTATTAGGGTTTCATTAATTAGGGTTAGTTAATTAAAGTAGTATTTAATAACTAGGGTTTAGTAATTAATGTCCTAGGGTTTAATAAATTAGGGTTTAGTAAATTAGGGTTTTATTTAATGTAGTAATGATTTAGTAATTATTAGGGTTTTAATAATCAAAGTGGTATTAAATAATTAGGGTTAGGTTTAATGAATTAGGGTTTAAGTAATTAGGGTTTTATATATATGTATATGTAATTCGTATATATGTATATATATATATAAAATATTTTTTTTACATGCATATATATATATATATATATATATATATATATATATATATATATGTCGTGTATATATATGTATATGTATATATATTTTTCTTAAATAATAAGTATATGTATATGTGGTGTATATATCTTGTTTCCATTTTTAAATCATAAACAAATCTTGATCAAATCTTCTAGGGTTTTAAAGATCAAATAAAACTTCCTCCTCTTTTTTTTTAAAAAGTCGACATGTATGTATATGAACAATATATATGTATTTACATGAACAATATATATGTATATGAACTAGTATGAATACGATTATGATTATAACATGAATTGAAAGTAAACGTTAAGAGTTTTGGATCTAGGGTTTTTACCTTGATGAAGATCTATGAAGATTAAGAAGAAAAGTTGATGAACACTTGAAGATGAAGATCAAAACCTTGAAGATTTGAAGAACACCTTTGAAGATCTTGATGAACACGAAGAACGCGATGAAGATCCTTTGAAGATTTCTTAAAGATCACTTGAAGATCTTGAAGATGGGGTGGTGATTTTCGGTTTTCTTGGCCGAAATTAGGAGAGAGGGAGGGAGAGATTTGAGAGAGAATTGTAAGAATGATTTGGTACAAGAATAGCTCTAGCCTAGGTCTCTATTTATAGGAGAGATTAGAAAATTCTAGATTTAGGGTTTTGCAAGTTTTACTTAGGGAACAAGTTAGGGCATTCCATGGAACTTTTTCATTTTAAACCTTGTACTTTTGGTTAGTTAAAATAGCTCACTAAATGTTCTAGTTTAACGTTTAAAGGCTACAAGTTTAGAGTATTACATTTTGTTCACAAAAATTAATTAGCTTATTATTTTCATCTCTTATTAACTTGTCAATTATTACACAAAGTTAATTATTATGTTTTATAATTTTTAATACTTAACAATTGTTGATTACAGTTTAATCGTTAAGTTTTAATTATTCGTTTGGGCAAAATAATTGATAAGAGGATATATAAATGTTGGAAATTTGAGGGTCGTTATAGTACCTCCCCGTTATTAGAAACTTCGTCCCGAAGTTTTAAGTAGATTTCTCGTTTGCATCAGCAGTTGAGAAGAGATAGAAGTATTTTCGTATCATCTGGTCTTCGCTTTCCCATGTTTGTTAGGGGCTTCTACGCGAATCACAACGAATTTTACAATAGAGTTTGATTTTCACGTTCCCTGGTACAATCGGGGCCCTTTTGTGAATTCCAATGAGTGTTATCAATAAGTATATTGTTTTGTTTACACGTTTGATCTCATGATCCTTAACCTTATTAGGTCGTTTACAAAGTGCATTAAATGCGGAGATTTTCCAAGAAATAACAAGAGTGTCGTTTGACTAGTTTTCCTTTAAAAGGAAAGTTGATGCTACATCAGCATTAAATGTGTCGTTGAACTCATTAAGATTTTGAGTGTTTATGCCGCAATAATAGGGCAGATAAATAGAATGAAGTACGTAGAGATTTCAGTTTCGTAGTTTGATGTATGGCTGGTATTTGTTAGAGATAGTACCAGCTTCAAGTTTCGAAAGGTAACCATAATACCTTTAGTTTTCAAGAGATGTTTAATAGACAAATGAGATGTTAGTTGAGAATTCGTTGATCTCAGGATAATACGAGCGATTAAATTTAAGACATCGTTCAGTATACATGAGAACTTGTCTTTAGAAATAGTTTCAGAATGTAGCTTTAAGATTTATGGTTTCAGTTTCATGTCGAATCATAGATTAAAACTTGACTAGAATAACATCTAGTTGCAAACCCAAAAGGAAGAAATGTTTAGAGTATCTTCATAAATGTCTAAGGTAACTCCTTCAGAGTAAGAAAAGTGTTTTCGCACAAATGGCGAGTCGGTCTATTATTTACTTATGAGTTTAAATGTGGATGAGAATAAATGTGAATCATTGATTATAAGGTATTGTTTCTACCATGAAGGAACCTTTGCTTCCTTGTTCAAAAGATCGTAGTATTGATGTTTACGAGAGCGTCATGGTTTGGCCGTGAAATACCGGAAGTAGAAACTTCTTAACGAATAACATAGCAAGGAAGAGATGATGTACGTAAAGAGGTAAGTCTCATTCTTGCACGGAGAATGAGAATAAAGATGATCCAAACACATTGTAGAGCAATACGAAAGTTTTAATAATAAACCAAAGTAATTTTTGAAAAGTTGCGACATTTGTTATAACAATATAAACGAAGCGGAGCTATTGGTAAAACTTGAGTTATGTACAACACGTACTATTTTATGTGAAATAATTTGAACAATACGAAAAAAGAGTTGATTAAAAGAATGTTTAATTTAATGAAACAAAGGTAAATTGCTAAAAATGCGAAAGTGTTTATATAATTAGTGAAAGTAATTTTAGAGGAGGTGACGAAATGATGTTCATAGTAAAACTAGGGTTACGCAAAATTTTGTAAAGTAATTCCGATTTAATCAAAGTGGAAATTTGTAGAAGTGAAAGTATAATTTGATATGTACTAGTCAAAGTACGTAAAGTTAAGTTTACGTATAAGGTTTTATAAATCACATAAGTGAAAAATCATTTTTTATAAATTCCGAGATAGTTTGAAAATAAAGACTAGTGTAAGAAATCTTTGGAAAAACATGATACTTGTATTTAAGAGTTTATTTGTTTGAGAAAAATTGATTGAATATTTTAAAATTCCAGAGGATAATTGTGTAATAATTGTTTCAAGGTAGTGAAAACTAATGGATCGACTTTTATCAGGGCATGAGTCCTTGGACTCGAAATGTTAACATTAAAGTTAGAAGGATGATAATGTGATTATCAACAAATGAGTAAATCCCTCGGATTTAGAGTTATGTATGAAAGAACTTCAAATAAGATTTGCAACTTCGAATCGTTCGAATGATAGTGAGAGTTCGAGAACTCGGCATGAATAATCTGGCAGTCGTATAGACAAGTATAAATAAATGCTAAAGCAGTGACTTTCAACTATGTAATGATTGTTTGAATTCAGTCTTAATTGGTCTGAGAGGAGGATACGTTAAAGTATGATGGAATCATTTCAATTGTTACAGCAGTTTTTCAGATGAGTTTAGCTCAAGCCACAACTTGAGATAGTGTATTTCACATCTGGTTTTCGAGTTGACAATGATCGATTATTGTTTGAGTATGGCACCATTACTTGCATGGTGCCAAGTAGTCTATTATAAGTATATGTACGAGTACAGAAGTTTCTTGACTATGATAGTTAAAACGATACATGTATGGAGGTTCCATTCTTCAGAAGATTATGCATATGAGATATTTATCATCTCGACATAGATAATGTAATATTAGACATGGTGTTTGTAATATCGACGGTGGAGGGTTCAAATGACATAGGATTTTGAAAGTCATATGAGAATTTACACCGAGAGTGTAATAACAAGTGATGATTATGTATCAATGATCAGGAGATATCCATTTAGGATGAATGAATTTCAAGATTCGATTGTTTACAACTTTTTATGGTACATGAAAGTTTGTTAAATGAGTATGAGATAGATATATAGTTTGATTAGAATGAGTTCTTCGTATCTACTAAATATCAAGATGATCATTTTTCTCTTTTCATGCCCTTGCATTTGGTTTTTGAACAGATAGCTTGAGAGTTTTTCTTTGATTCACTTTCTATTCCATACGTCATGATATTGGAATATCTCTATGAATTACCGTAATATAATCACGTTGGCCACCATCATTATATTTCACTAATTCATATTTCCTTTCCTAGGTCACTCCATAAGGTCAGGATATGTGATCAATGATGACTTCTAATATAGTGTGTTAAGGACAACAGTAATCTTAGCTGGATCGACAACATGTCGGTTTTAAGCCAAAACTTGCACTTTGGAAAAGTTTGTGTAGAGTTGTTCTTTTTCTCAAGAATGTGTTTGTAAATGTTGCTCACGTCCTTTCTCACTCTTGGAGCAGTTCGAAATGCCATCCGTGAGAACAGTTACTAACTTATGGTTGGCTAGTTTTATGTTGCAGTCTTTATAGACTTGGTTAACCTTCATATCTATGATAGTTATGGAAGTTGTGGAAGACGTAGTCAGACGAGGAAATTATGAAACATCGTGGTAAGAGTTGGTGTAGTTGGACGAACCATGATTCTTCACTACATAAGGGTGTATAGAAGTTTGATAAATCTGATAGGATAAAGATGAATATGATATAAACGAAACACTTTATATTATTAAGAACGAGGCATTAAATAAGCCTTTTTAATACACGATTCAGATATAGAAATGGTTTAAGGCATAGCCTTTACATAGATGAGAAATTGGAATAGGATAAACTAGGAAATATTAGGATTGAAGTAGTCTTCATATTTCTTCTTCTCGTCCTCAACCTTCTTCATAAACTTCTCAACTTTCTCATTCTTCGTCTTTTGTTTCTCATGCAGGAACTCGAGGCGGTTTTCCTCCATCTTCAATCTAAAGTTAACATCTTCTCTTAGGTAAGCAAGAGATTGCTTCCCCCATCAGGCATTTCTATCACCTTCATACTTCACCAACTTTATCTCTTTCTTTAGCTCAGCATTTTCCTTCATGAGCTTCCTGATCGCTAGGTCTTTTTCCTTCATTTGAACATCGATCCTTGCAATATGACGAATTAAGCCATCGTTAGTTTTTCGCAGATTCATGATCTCGTACTTGGCATCAACTTCTTCGTAGGAAGGAGATCGGGATCTTTTCTTTGACGGGCCATCTTCTTTAAAATCAGCAGGGCGTTTCCCTTTACTTTTCGTTCTTGGAGTCGGGTAGTATTCGGGAGAATTAGGTAAAGTATCCGGACTATAGTTTGGTGAGGGAGGACCACCAAAGCCATAAGGTGGACTTTGGACTGGTCTTGCAGTTGAAGGATATCCAGTATCTTCTTCGATAGAAGGTTTGAAGTGAGTCATTACTTCAGATGGTTTGAAAAGAATTGTCTTGTCGTTTTTATTAATGCTTGACATCCTATCATTAGGAAAGAGACTTTGATTAGCATTTTAAGCCAAGATTATCAAGGCAAGGTTGTTAAGATTATAAGGCAATCCTAAGTGCTTTAAAGTCTAAGGCAGGAAAGATTATAGTTTCCTAGATTGCTAAGGCAACCTAGCTAGCAAGTAAGGCACACATAAAGATGCAATCCTGGTTCTCTATAACAGCCTGGTTTGCTCTGATACCAATCTGTAACGTCCTCCAGATAGGGTCTAGAAGAAACATCACTAATATCAAATAAACCAACATATTATAATATATGAGAACAATACTACATGATAAAATCAAACTTTATTGAGAGTACGCAACGGAAAATGAAATGTCGTTACAAGAATTGAAATTACAATAAAGTAAATGTTTCAAATGCAAGAATAGTAAATGCGATATCTCTTGTTCGTAAGTCCAAGTAGCATCACATAAGCAGTAAGTAAGTAAGCTTGAATCAATCAGCACCTGAGACAAACATGCTAAAGTGTCAACCAAAAAGATTGAGTGAAATCATAGGTTTAACAAAAGTAGTTATCATTGTTTTTAGACCACAAGATTTAGTTTATAAAGTTGATCTCCCGCATGATCAAAAAATTTATGCCAATGCGTGATATTTAGACTAAACGTTCAAGTTTGCCCCAAGACAAGTTATCGTTTATACTTGTCGGTTTAATTTCATTATCAAGTAATACAAAGACTTAGTCAAATGTATCGGGGACGTTACTCCCGATAGGCCTACCTCCAATATTAAGCATGAAAGCAGCAATTAAAAATATCACTGTAGGGACTTAGTCAGACATAGTCGGGTATAGCATAGTTTTAGTAGTTGGTACTTGTGTCTAAAGTGTAAAATGTAAAAACAGCACGTGTCTCACCCCAATAAAAGTAAGTAAGTTCACTAGTAATAAAGAGTGGGGCTATGAGTTTACCTTAGTAAGTAGATAAGAGACGGTTATTCTTCGGAATAGAAAGTTGGATGAACGAGCAGAAAGTCAACCTATTGACATTTAAGAGTAGTAAGTGTTTTTGCCCATGTTTAAGTAAATGTTTAAGTATGATAGTGTTTTAAGTATAGTTCGTTTTCTTTTTCTAGTAAGTTTCTAAATTTTTTTTAGAAAGTTTCCACTTTTAGTAGATTTCTTATCTTAGTAAGTTTCTATAACTAGAAAGTTTCTACTTTAAGAGTGTTTTCCATTTTAGGATACTTGCCATATTAGATAAGCTTCCAATCACCCCTTTCCCTTCGAATGACCATTTCAGGTCTAGGGGCTTGAGCTATAGGACCCTTTAAATCGGGAATCCAAACCCTTCCGCCTAGAGTTTCTTAGAAACCATTCGTCAAGAAAGTTCGAAGATCTATACATCTCTAATACATATCCCAAAATATTTTTATGTGTTATAATATAAGTAGTAGGTTATAGGTGTTAGTAATAGTAATAGTATATACATGTTAATTAATAGTATAAGTAGTATTAGGGTTTCATTAATTAGGGTTAGTTAATTAAAGTAGTATTTAATAACTAGGGTTTAGTAATTAATGTCCTAGGGTTTAATAAATTAGGGTTTAGTAAATTAGAGTTTTATTTAATGTAGTAATGATTAGGTAATTATTAGGGTTTTAATAATCAAAGTGGTATTAAATAATTAGGGTTAGGTTTAATGAATTAGGGTTTAAGTAATTAGGGTTTTATATATATATGTATATGTAATTCGTATATATGTATATATATATATATATATATATAAAATATTTTTTTTACATGCATATATATATATATATATATATATATATATATATATATATATATATGTCGTGTATATATATATGTATATGTATATATATTCTTCTTAAATAATAAGTATATGTATATGTGGTGTATATATCTTGTTTCCATTTTTAAATCATAAACAAATCTTGACCAAATCTTCTAGGGTTTTAAAGATCAAATAAAACTTCCTCCTCTTTTTTTTAAAAAATTCGACATGTATGTATGTATATGTATATTTATTTTTTTACATGAACAATATATATGTATATGAACTAGTATGAATACGATTATGATTATAACATGAATTGAAAGTAAACGTTAAGAGTTTTGGATCTAGGGTTTTTACCTTGATGAAGATCTATGAAGGTTAACAAGAAAAGTTGATGAACATTTGAAGATGAAGATCAAAACCTTGAAGATTTGAAGAACACCTTTGAAGATCTTGATGAACACGAAGAACGCGATGAAGATCCTTTGAAGATTTCTTGAAGATCACTTGAAGATCTTGAAGATGGGGTGGTGATTTTCGGTTTTCTTGGCCGAAATTAGGAAAGAGGGAGGGAGAGATTTGAGAGAGAATTGTAAGAATGATTTGGTACAAGAATAGCTCTAGCCTAGGTCTCTATTTATAGGAGAGATTAGAAAATTCTAGATTTAGGATTTTGCAAGTTTTACTTAGGGAACAAGTTAGGGCATTCCATGAAACTTTTTCATTTTAAACCTTGTACTTTTGGTTAGTTAAAATAGCTCACTAAATGTTCTAGTTTAATGTTTAAAGGCTACAAGTTTAGAGTATTACATTTTGTTCACGAAAATTAATTAGCTTATTATTTTCATCTCTTATTAACTTGTCAATTATTACACAAAGTTAATTATTATGTTTTATAATTTTTAATACTTAACAATTGTTGATTAAAGTTTAATCGTTAAGTTTTAATTATTCGTTTAGGCAAAATAATTGATAAGAGGATATATAAATGTTGGAAATTTGAGGGTCGTTATAAGTGGGGTATTTGGTTCAAAGTAATATGGTCTGATCGAGATTATAAATGGTAACAATGATCTTAATTGAATAATTGGAGCAGTGTTCTAGTTTGTTATAAAGTGTAGATGATTTACAAAGAATCACAGACAAACAGAAAAGATAAAAAATAAAAAGCTGATATGGATCTCTAATTGATTTCGTTTGTATTGTAGTTTTAATTCAACATGCCCATCAATCAAGTAGACAGATTTAAAAGTATAAAAAGGATTGGAAATAGATTTTTGTAGGTTACTGAGTTTAGTTTACATTTAAAAATTTTTAATACTTAATAAATATATTAATATTAATAATAATACTAATAATAATTACATTAATAGTAATTATAATAATACTGCTTTTAACTATAAAAATGATAATAATAATTTTTGTTAATGATAATAATAATAAATTGTATTATTTTTATAATAATACTAATAATGATAACTATAATTAAAATGATGCTTTTTGATGTCAATGGTAATGATAATAATAATAATGCTAGAAATGATAGTAGTAATAATATCTAAATATAACAAATTACATGTATCAATTTTCATATCTATATATGATGTATTGAAAATAATAATATCAATAACTATATTTTAACTTGTAAATACTTCTAATAATTTAATATTACGATTTATTATTTATGCACTGTTTACCATTTATATAATATATAATTGAATATTTATACACTATATATATTACAATATACATTTAATTACACATAGAATCATATCTATTTATATATAGATTCAGTGAGAGAGATACAGATGGATAGAGGATAGACTGGTGTGTGGTGTGAGGCGAAGAGTCTGGAACCATCTTGGAGGAAGTTAAAAGACCGAAATACCTTTTAGAAATAAAATAATGTAGTGAATAGTAAAAATATAGTTTATATTTATATACTATATAAAAGAGAGATTTAATTAGCTTACATGTTATTAGCTCCTTAAATATTGTATATTAAGCCAAGTGTAATTTCCACATGTCACAATTATTCATATACCCCTTTATCAACCTTTAAAATCACATATTTACCCAAGTAAATAACATAATATCATACATACCCAGATTAAATACTAAAACTACCATATGTACCCATTTAATTTAAAAAATTCACTAAAGCCAATTTTACACAATTTAATTCATATTTCATTCCTACTCCTATATAATACTACGATCATCAGAAAAACTACAGACATTTGTTCATACACACATGTCCTATTATTATAGTATATTCATACACACATTTGTTCATATAAAATTATAAGAAAAACTACCAAACAATTGTTAATACTAATTTTGAGGGAATGGTAACGTATTACTCTTATTAGTAAAATTATGCCATTACATAATTAGATTCAACCGATTTCTTAAATCTGATAGAACTCGAACAATTTTTTGTTGTTGCAACTACACGCAATATGAAACATATATGTATTTTATAGTCCCGTTTTGCCAACGAAACATACTAACATACTTGAAATACGTCATTTTTTAACAACTATAACTTATTGAAAATAGAGTACGAGCTTAAATTAACCACATTTAAGCTATTGGGTCGACATGTCCCCTTAAACGCAACCACAAATATTGTTTGAAAATGTAGATCAAGCGTCATATATAAAATGGCACCTACTGGACCTTTATACACTTCAGGTTACAGGGTCCAAAGACAACAAAAGGATTACATCCTTGTATAGAGTAAACTGGTTTCTCAATACCTTTCACGAGAAGAATCGATCAGCAAGCAAAAATTAAAGTAGCATCCAAGGGTTTGATTCCCACAAGTAAAACTGATGAGGAGAACACAACTTTGCTCATGTAGCCTAATAAAACGAACAACTTAATCTTTTTTACAACAGAAACCCAACACGTAAACTTGTCGTTAAACAAAGCACAATTTCGGGCAAACCATATGCTCCAAATCGTGCCGGGGCCGATAAGCCTCCAAAACTTTGAGGCTTTAATTCCCATGCCTGAACCCCAACCCTAGTCTCCCATAAACGAAGCCACCGAAAACGGAATAATCCATATTTTGCTAATTAAATCATTATTAAAACATCATGAAATATGTTGAATTGATTTTTTTTAACAACAATTTGAGATCATTCAGGGACTAAACCATTCACGCGATTCATCCCCCGCAGTTTCATAACCCGCCTCTTCTAACTGCTGTCCTGAAGGAAACCTGGACCAATCTGAGGTGTCACGGACCATTATGTTGACGTGATTAACCATTCGTAATTAGCAATTCCTAGACTATGCTCATCGCGGCGTCACGACGTTAGAATGCATCGGCGACGTCAACGTGGCGCCGTTGACGCCACCATGCACCAATAATGCGATGTCATCGGTGACAATCGGGCGGCGTTAGTCAAGATGGTGACGGAAGGGACGAGCGGCGTTTGATATATATTTTCCAATCAGATTTTACACGGATATATATTAACCAAATTTTTAACATATTTAACACATAAAATTAGTGGACTCTTTTTGACATTCCCCACTAGAAAAGGTCACACCACAATCTTTATCACGTCACAATCACCTAGTCAAAAAGTGCACTATCTAACTCCACGTCACAGTCACGAAGCTTCACAATTGAGAATGGTCTTACAAACTTGTCATCAACTACAGATTTTGTCAATAAAATAAATACTTTATTCGTTTAATTATAAGTGTTTACTTTTCAAAACAAAAGTTTTAGATTTTTAAATATTATTATTTGTTTTATATAAAAGAATTGAGTTCAAAATGTGTTTTTATTAATATAAATTTCATAAAGTATTACTCCTATACACAAGTAAAGAAATTTGCAGTTAGAATTGAGAAAGAAAGAAATTTAAAAGCGAGTTATAAATACTTATAATGAGACGGATAGAGTAACATATTTTAATTTACAACGATGTAAAAGTGGACGTTAATAAATAGTATGTCTATAAGTACAGACTTAAAATTTACGCTTAAAAACATTAAAAAATGGTATGACTTTTTTGTGTGTGACTAAATAACGATAACATTATAACAGATCCGAAGATCGAACAGTACAATTAATACAAAAGAATTCAACAACACGAGTCATAGTCTAACTAAACTAACCAAATCAAACATGTTCACGAATAGGGTGAACAAACTCATTTAATTTAGTAAACAAAGAAAAACCAAAGCTATAACTAGCAAAAACTTAAATAACGACTACACTAACAGAGAAAAACAAAGCAGCGGGGTACCCGCCAGAAAGTCACTGCACAACAGTCATAAAACATCCGACCGCCAACTTACCAACGACAATCATGCCAAAAAGTGCCAAACGGAAAAAACAAACAAGATAACCACCACCTCAATTCGCCATAAATCGTGGATATTGTCAAAATGCTTCAGTATAAATCATCTGCAAAAACCATAGTTCCATAAAGGAATTCGTCCCTTGACATCCAAGCGAAGAAGGCCGGAGCAAAAGATTTCGGCCACGAGAAACAAAAACTGATGAACCCTTAACTAACAAGAACACCGAAAAACCAGAACATCTCTTCCACCATAACCACTCATCCACATAATGAACGTGAATTCCCACAGCATTTGCCGTCTGCAATCAGAGGAAATTGAAGAAAAAATGGCCCAAAAACAGAGAAGTTACTGGAAGAGGAAACAAAGTAGCGGATCTAAAAGATAGAGATAAGATGAGACAGTTAAAGGAGAGTAAGAAGGCGATGTGCTGGAGGCCGTTGCAGCACCCACAGGAAATAGGGTTCCGACGATAAAGAGAGGAAGGAGTGGGTATGATATATGAGACTGAGAAAACTATGGGTATAACACAAGTACAGATGAAGAGTACAGATGAAGAGTAATATAACTTGAAAATTAATAGAGTTTATTGAAGAAAAAAGGGAGAAGAACAGAAGAAAATGGCATGTCTAGAAGTTGATTCTATATGTCATTGATTGTATAGTTTAAGCATAGATATAGGCATATATTCAAATATATTTAGGCATTTAGCAAAACTCTTCAACATACTACGATTTCATTTGCATACTCATATCTGTAGAGCTCCTACTTTATAACATATTACATATTATATATTAGTCGGAGATGCACTCTCTATGCTTTCAGGTAGAGAGATGACTTTTCTTGGCCCTTGAGTGAAAAAACAAATGCCTTCAATCAGAGCACATGAATAATTATCTACATTTCACCTCTTTATACCACCTCTTTATACCACACATTTATGATAAGCTTGGGTATTGTTGTGTATTATAATTAAAATGTTAAAGGTCCACATTATGAAAGTTGTTGGAGCAACCTATTACTTTATGTGCCCAATGAACTTGGAACCTCGTAGGAGGAAAGCGAATTTTATTTGAACGGTAAAATTTAACGAGAAGCTAAGAAAAAAATTACAAAGAGTTTCTACGATTTCAAAGGCAAAAGTTCTAATCAAGTCTACTGATATGTAATAGGGAAGTAAACTAGCTGAAAAGTAGCAACAGAAATCTACACACAAAGATGACTAGGGAGTGCTGCTTTATATTTGTAATCATTTTCAAAATGAACCAAATTCCGCTGTCAGGCATTGCTAGCAGTTGGTATTTTTTCTGTTTCTCCTTTATGCAATCATGTAATGTAATACAAGTTCTAAAAAGAGCAAATGAAGATTATAGTTTAAAAGGGTAGATCTGTCAATTCACCTCAATGGGGAAGCATGTCTACTAAAGTAATTCGTCTTGGAAACCTGGGAGGCAATCTTAAGATCATAGCATCTTCAATTTCAATCGGTAAATGTGTGGCTACAATGACTATTCCACCCTGACTCCTATGATTTGCAATCATCTGCTCCAATAGTTTCACACCTTCATCATCTAAAGCAACCGAAGGCTCATCAAGCAGCCAAATTGGTCTATCCATAGCAATCACTCTAGCAAGTTGCAATCTTTTTCTTTAACCCATTGAAAGCATTCGTGCTTTCTCATTGGCTAATCTCCCCAGACCCATGAACTCTAAAGCGGGTAAAGATTTGCCCATTTTATGTTCAAGAACTTCAAACCACTGAACGTTATCTAAAACCGTGAAGTTGCTTTTTATGGCTTCTTTTAATAAGAGCCAGTTGAGTTGAAGTTTGTATTGGTGGAAAATACCTGATTCGGTTATGTTGTGCCCGTTCCATAGGATATCACCGGCTGATGGTTTGGAGAATCCGGCTAACATGCGTAAGAATGTAGACTTGCCTGACCCATTTGCACCTGTGAGTACAAGGGCTCCACCATCATGAATGGATATGTTTGTGTGGCGTAAGATCTGTTGGGCATTTCTCATGCAAGAAACATTGTTGAGAAGTATCCGAGGAAGTGGGGGCCCACGTAAAGACATCGATGATACGTTTATGAGTTTAAAGTTGAATTAGAGTGGATCATGCAAACATAATACTGCCTGCAATGAAGGAATAACAAATTAGCCTGTAGATCAGATTAAGAAAAACTATAGATTTAAAGTGAGTAAGCTACTCTTTTAAGATTAACTTGATTCTTTGGTTTGCGCATGCAAAATTAAGGATACAAAAGTTGACTTGTATCAAAGTGATGGACACACAACATCACTAATGACATACACTAAATCACCAACACTATATTAAGGTAATGGGTTGTTTTCCAGATGAAAAAAACCATTTAAAAAGAAGGTAATTAGGTAATTATATCAATAGTCAAAAGCAGGGCCATATGACGCAAGAATTAAGCATACTCAAATAACAAACGACAAAGCAGTCAAGCAAAATAAGGCAATACATGAATGAAATAGGAAAACACTCCCACTATTTCAACTACACTAAACCTCTAAATCACTTCCACTCTTTTTAATTCTCGGTCAATACCCAGACCAATTGTCAACAGGATAAAAAGTAACGACAAGGTAGTCCAATTGTTAGCCCACATCCTTGTAAAAATTCTTAGCTTCCCTCACCGCCATCAACTCCGTCATCACTTCCGGTTGCCACCTCTTCTCCTGCCACACTACTGTGGAACAAACTGGAAACACAACAGTCCAAATCAAAATGTAAAGATATTACCAAAAAAAGCTTTCACCATGTTCACTGATAACCGCTCTATTTCACCGGTAACGACTATATTTCCTTTCTTTTTCCGGTGAGATCTTCACCTCTCTTCTTGTTCTTAACTTCATCTCTTTTCTTTTCATCCAATCTGCATTTGTTAACTGGTAGTCACCCTTTTGATCCTCATCTATTTTCTTCTTTTTTGTTATTGCACACAACCTGTTTGTTCATTTGTCTCAAAGAAAAACATCTTCAAAAAAAAAAAAAAAAAATTAGCGGCGATCTACAAGGTCTAATTCCGGCAATCTGATCTATGTCTATTAATTAGTCTTTTACGTTCTCTTGTTCTAGATCTAGATTCAATCTGTATTGGTTCTTTGCCTTCTCTTTTCTTATCCTATTAAGATGTTCCCCATTACATGTTCTCCTTTCACACCCTTATCTAGCCGTTTGAACAAACAACCAAACATATCTCATCAGAACCGGCATTCGAACAATTCTCGCATCATCAACAACATAAAATATCAACCCGATAATGTTGGCGTATGGGTTAAGGTTGACCGTAACTGCAAGAACCTCTCAGACCCTAATTCGGCCAACTTTACACCATCTTCCAATGCCTTTCCTCCTCTTTATCGGCAACCAACAAACCCTAACACACAATTTCTCAACCGTATGAACGCAGCAAACAATCTACTATATCAACGATTCAAACATCAAGAACACAACGAAAACCTAATTAAGAAGTTTGGAAACCATAACCATTCATCCGATAAGCCTACCCCTCCAAACCACCCAACCGAAAACCATAAACACCCTAACCATACAACCGAAAACCCTAAACCTACCCCATCATAATTCAAACACGTAAACAATGGCATCACCTCCTTTTTATTCTTCAACTTTCCAGACTCTTGGAACTCCGTTAAACTTTGGTCCCTTTTCAAAAACATGGCGAAATAACGGAAGTGTATATACCAAAAAAAAGGCTAAAGAATGGAAAAAGATTCGGATTTGTGAGATATAAGAATATACCTCCTCATCAAGTCGACAATATGGAAAGGAAACTGAATAGGATTGAAGCTGATGGTATGTTGTTGGTTGTCTACAAAGCTCACGATCAAAATAAAGGTACAAAAGGGACTGCCGAAAACCATACTAATCAGAATTCTCAGGGTATTAATCAGAATGTAAACCCTAATATTAATATTGATAATACCGTTAATGATCGTACCTTCTGTGATGTTCTGAACAATAAGATACATGTTAATAAACACAATGATGCATATTTCTCCAAAGAATTTTCCATCAAGGTGCCAACCGATTCAAAGCTAGTCGATCTCCTCGGGCACGCTCTCATCGGTGAGATCAAGAATATTTAGCATCTCGATTATTTTAATGAAATATGTAAGTCCGAGAACTTTAATGGTTTTGAATCTAATTATCTTGGTGGTAAAGATGTATTGCTCCTGTTTGATGATATTAGATGTGCATTAGATGTTATTAATCCTATGAGCTTCGGTAAAAAACATCCTCTATGGAATTGGTTAGATAACATACTCCCTTGGGATTCGGAAGAATACACATCATCCGGACGTTTGGTTTGGTTAGACATTAGGGGTGTCCCTTTAACATGTTGGAACGAGTCTACTTTTCATAAGATAGCCAAGTGTTGGGGTGATGTTTTGGAACTAAAAAATTGCTCACTAGAAGAGAAGGGATCGCAAGACATCTCCCTCGGCAAAGCACTCATCAACACAAGTTCACTCGCCCCAATTTTCGGTCAGGTCTTTATTCATCACGATTTAAAGATCTCTAATGCATTTGTATCCGAAAATCTTAATACAGATGTAGATTTTAACTCGACGGACAATGATTCATCGGTTTGGGAGGATGATATACATTCAGACGAATATCCCTCGGACAACGAATCCCACATGGATGACGATCACGATAATAGATCACAAAATTCTGAAAATCAAAACCCACCGCCACCACGTGATAAAAATGACGACCACAATGTTAACCATAACTACACAAATCAAAACCAGATCTCATCTTCCACATCATCGAAAAGGGTCGAAACAACCAAATTCTCCACTCACAACCGTGTAAATTCAGACCATGACAACGAAACCCCAACAGGACCTTCTCATATCTCAGACACAAACATAGAAACCAACTCATCAAACCGACATCATTTACATAGCAACACCTCCCATACAAGCAACAATTCACACATCCCCGAGTCTCACCCATGCCAACCTATACATATAAGCCCAATCGACATCATGCGTAACCTAACATCTTCCAAGCCCACTAGCCCAACCAAATCCCCTATCAACAATCCATGGACCTCACAAATAGAACCCAGTATACTTAACATGGATTCTCCTGCAATACAAACAAATCACCCCACCATTCCTTGTAATGCCGAACCCACCGGGCCCACCGAACCCACCGAATCCCTAAACATCACACCCACGCAAACTTCACCCATGTCAAACACCACACCCACTGAACCTATACATGCTGATATTACCCTTAAACAAACTATTCCAATCAATTCACCTAGCCATTTACCTACGGTCCCCATTGATGAAACACCCAACGATGATAATCACAGCAAATATCCTATTCACGACTTTCCGATGAGTAAAACAAAGGAGAAATCTAAGAATAAACAACACGATGTGACACGAGCCATAAAGAAACCAATGTATTCATCCAGTACCATCAACTTCAAAAAAGTTGCACGCCCCACTCCGGTTACTAAACCACCCACGATACACCAAACCAAAACACTATCTGAGAAACCTAAGAATAGCACGCGATCAAAATTCTTATACATAAAGCATTGCGCGAGAAGCGGACAAAAACTAAAGTTTTCCCAACTCAACCGCAAAACAAACTCCACTTCCAAACTGGCCGGGAACGCCTCAAAAGCAGTAACAAAGCCTAAAGAAGACAACACGAACCACAATTCCAACAAGATAACGAGTAGCACAAAAGACACAACCGAATTCGGGCTTGGCATCGGCACCCGATGGGAACCCGAATTTTGATCTTCCACCATCTCCATTCGTTGGTTAGTTTTTTATAATGTGTTGCATTTCATTAAATATTCGCGGGTTGGGTCAAACGGATAAAATCAATTGGCTCAAACAAATTTGTCAAAAAGAAAATCCGGTCATCCTCGGGCTACAAGAAACAAAATGTGGTCAATCCGATGACTCTTTAATCGAATCCTTTTGGTATAACACAAATTTTAAATTCATACAAAAAGACTCACTCGGGGCTTCGGGGGGTTTATTATTAATTTGGGATTCGTCTTCTTTCATATTTGACTCCGCCATTGAAGGGAAATTTTTTATCACAATTAAAGGGAAATGGGCAGGGTCAGACACCGATATGATTATGATAAACGTATATGGCCCACATTCACACGTAAAAAAATTAAGATTTTGGTCCGAACTTTCAAAATTAATTGATTCCATTGATGTTCCCCACATTATCTTCGGTGACTTTAATGAAGTTAGATCTAACTCTGAACGCTTAAATTGCTACTTCAAACAAACTTGGGCCGATAAATTTAACAACTTCATAAATAGCGCTAACTTAATCGATCTTCCACTAGGCGGAAAGAAATTCACACGCATGTGCCTCAACACACAAAAATTCAGCAAACTCGACAGATTCCTTATCTCCGAAACTATCCTTAACATTTGGCCAGATATCTCCTCAAAAACCCTCGAACGTGACCTTTCCGATCATTGCCCTATCTTATTAAAAAACTCCTTCACTGACTTTGGACCGAAACCTACCCGTGTTTTCAACTCATGGCTTAAACTAAAAAATGCTGATGACATCATCAAAAACACATGGCAAATCTCAGTTAACGAAAATCGACCTGACTGTATTTTTCGTAATAAACTAAAAAACGTAAAACTTGAACTTAAAAAGTGTAGTCTCCAACTTAGCAACCTTGACTCCGAAATCATTTCGCACCTTGATGCCTCAAATGAATGGGAAAAAATTGCAGAAACCAGACAACTAACTGAATTCGAACATAAAAACTGGATAAACGAAAAGGTCCAACACATCAAAAAGAAAAAAAAGAAAAACAACATGTTAAAACAAAGAGCCCGAATTAAATGGAATCTAGAAGGTGACGAAAACACTAAATATTTCCATAACTTCATTAAAAGACGAGCAAACAAAAACAACATCCGCGGTATCTCATTAAATGGAGCATGGTCCGAAGATCCCCACATAATTAAAAATGAGGCATTAAAATACTTTGAGACACTATTCAAATCCAAAAAACGCAAAGGAAATTGCCCTTTTGAAAACGACCCAAATCGCAATTACATAAACGATACAGACAATCTCATACTTGAAGCCCGATTCTCCGAAAGTGAAGTGTGGGATGCACTTAGTGGCTGTGACAGCTCAAAAGCTCCCGGCCCGGATGGCTTCAATATGAAATTCTTTAAAAAATATTGGTGGTTGATAAAAGAGGACCTCGTCAAAGCACTTGATTGGTTTTGGTGCAATTCCGAAATCTCTAAGGGTTGTAACGCCTCTTTCTTCACACTAATCCCAAAAAAATCCAACCCAATCGGTCTCAATGAATATCGTCCTATCTGCTTAATCGGAAGCTATTACAAAATCCTCACAAAAATCCTTTCCAACAGACTCTCAAAAGTAATTCACAAAATTATTGGCACATAACAGACCGCCTTCCTCAAAGGAAGATACATCCTTGACAGCGTCCTAATAGCAAACGAAATAATAGACGAATTAAAAAGAAAAAAACAAAAGGGTCTCATATTTAAAGTGGATTTCGAAAAGGCATTCGACTGCATCGAGTGGGACTTCCTTTTTGATACCATGAAAAGTATGGGATTCGGCACTAAATGGATCAGCTTCATCCACGCATGCCTCTCCTCTTCTACAATCTCCATCCTCATCAATGGTTCCCCGACCATGGAATTCTCCCCTGGTAGAGGTATCCGCCAATGTGATCCTATTTCACCGTTCCTGTTCATTATCGCGGCAGAAGGTCTCAACATTCTCGCCAAATGTGCCATAGCAAATGACCTATTCCACGGTATTTGTGTTGGCCATGACAAGATAGTGGTATCCCATCTCCAATATGCGAATGATACAATCTTCTTTGGCGAATGAAGCAAACGGAATGCGAAAAATATTTCCAAATTATTAAAATGCTTCGAAAACATATCCGGCTTAAAAGTAAACCTTAAAAAAAGTAACCTCTATGGGATTGGGGTAAAAAAAAATGACGTCGAGGAGATGGCTAAGTATATCGACTGCTCGGCCGGATCCACCCCATTCACATACCTTGGACTCCCGATTGGGACTCCCTCTAACAAAGCATCCTCATGGCAGCCGATCATTGATAAATTCGACAAACGTCTTTCTGACTGGAAAGCAAAGTCCATATCATATGGTGGCCGCCTCACCCTAATCAAATCCGTCCTATCAAGTACCCCACTCTACTACTTCTCCTTATTCCACGCTCCAGTAAAAATAATTAACATACTTGAATCAAAAAGAAGAAAATTTTTCTGGGGTGGCTCGGAATCTGAAAGCAAAATAAACTGGATTAAATGGGAACACATCCTCTTACCTTATGATAAAGGTGGGTTGAACATCAGATCTCTTTTTTGCAAAAACATATCCCTACTATGTAAATGGTGGTGGAGATTTTATAACGAAAAAAATGCATTATGGGTTAAAATAATTTCGAGCATATACGGGGAGGGGGGAGGAGTTGTTACTAACGTTTTTTCTGGAAATGTTGCAGGTTCCACAATTTGGAATGAAATCATCAATACAGGTAAAATCGTAGACAACCTCGGTGCTAATTTCTCCAACTCAATAACAAAGCGCCTAGGGAATGGAAACAACACCAAATTTTGGCTTGAAAAATGGTGCGGAAACGAAACTTTTAGCAATCAATTCAGAAGGCTTTTCATGCTTGAATCAAATCAAAATGCATTAGTCTCGGAACGCATATCGTCTTCCAACTCGCGTACCTCCGGAACTTGGAATTGGAATCGAGAACCTTACGGACGATCACTTAACGAAATGTCGGAACTAAACAACCTTGTTTCTTCCATTAACCTTTCCGATAACCCCGATACTTGGAAGTGGAACTTAGATAATTCCGGATTATTCACTACAAAATCCCTCTCATCAATTCTCGACAATCTCAAACTCGAAACACCTACCCCAACCTTCAAAACACCAAGAAACAAACTCATACCGCAAAAAATCAACATATTCATTTGGAGGGTCATACTAGGTAGAATCCCGACTAGAGTTAAACTCGACAAGCGAAACATCGATCTCGATACCATACTTTGTCCACTTTGCAACTCACATGTTGAATCCATGGAACATATTTTATTCCAATGCACTGTAACTGAAGCAACTTGGAACTCAATCCTATCTTGGTGGAACCTCCCTACAAACACGTTCTCTAACCTCTATGACACAACATTAACGGATCAAACATTCAACACATCGACCCTTGGTAAATACATCTGGCAAGCGACAAAATGAACCACAATCTACATGATATGGAAGAACCGTAACACCAAGGTCTTTAGCAAAAAAGATTGGTGCCCCGCCACTATACTCTCCGAGATCCAAGCACAAACTTTTTCATGGTTTTCCAAAAGATCAAAGAAATCATCATTAGAATGGCACCAATTGTAGTGACCCGAACTTTTCCATGTTTATATATATTAATTGAGATTGATATTTACATGATTAAATGTTTCCAACATGTTAAGCAATCAAACTTGTTAAGACTTGATTAATTGAAATATGTTTCATATAGACAATTGACCACCCAAGTTGACCGGTGATTCACGAACGTTAAAACTTGTAAAAACTATATGATGACATATATATGGATATATATATATATATATATATATATATATATATATATATATATATATATATATATATATATAATATATATATATATATATATATATATATATATAGTTAACATGATACTATGATAAGTAAACATATCATTAAGTATATTAACAATGAACTACATATGTAAAAACAAGACTACTAACTTAATGATTTTTAAACGAGACATATATGTAACGATTATCGTTGTAAAGACATTTAATGTATATATATCATATTAAGAGATATTCATACATGATAATATCATGATAATATAATAATTTAAAATCTCATTTGATATTATAAACATTGGGTTAACAACATTTAACAAGATCGTTAACCTAAAGGTTTCAAAACAACACTTACATGTAACGACTAACGATGACTTAATGACTCAGTTAAAATGTATATACATGTAGTGTTTTAATATGTATTTATACACTTTTGAAAGACTTCAATACACTTATCAAAATACTTCTACTTAACAAAAATGCTTACAATTACATCCTCGTTCAGTTTCATCAACAATTCTACTCGTATGCACCCGTATTCGTACTCGTACAATACACAGCTTTTAGATGTATGTACTATTGGTATATACACTCCAATGATCAGCTCTTAGCAGCCCATGTGAGTCACCTAACACATGTGGGAACCATCATTTGGCAACTAGCATGAAATATCTCATAAAATTACAAAAATATGAGTAATCATTCATGACTTATTTACATGAAAACAAAATTACATATCCTTTATATCTAATGCATACACCAACGACCAAAAACACCTACAAACACTTTCATTCTTCAATTTTCTTCATCTAATTGATCTCTCTCAAGTTCTATCTTCAAGTTCTAAGTGTTCTTCATATATTCTACAAGTTCTAGTTACATAAAATCAAGAATACTTTCAAGTTTGCTAGCTCACTTCCAATCTTGTAAGGTGATCATCCAACCTCAAGAAATCTTTGTTTCTTACAGTAGGTTATCATTCTAATACAAGGTAATAATCATATTCAAACTTTGGTTCAATTTCTATAACTATAACAATCTTATTTCAAGTGATGATCTTACTTGAACTTGTTTTCGTGTCATGATTCTGCTTCAAGAACTTCGAGCCATCCAAGGATCCGTTGAAGCTAGATCCATTTTTCTCTTTTCCAGTAGGTTTATCCAAGGAACTTAAGGTAGTAATGATGTTCATAACATCATTCGATTCATACATATAAAGCTATCTTATTCGAAGGTTTAAACTTGTAATCACTAGAACATAGTTTAGTTAATTCTAAACTTGTTCGCAAACAAAAGTTAATCCTTCTAACTTGACTTTTAAAATCAACTAAACACATGTTCTATATCTATATGATATGCTAACTTAATGATTTAAAACCTAGAAACACGAAAAACACCGTAAAACCGGATTTACGCCGTCGTAGTAACACCGCGGGCTGTTTTGGGTTAGTTAATTAAAAACTATGATAAACTTTGATTTAAAAGTTGTTATTATGAGAAAATGATTTTTATTATGAACATGAAACTATATCCAAAAATTATGGTTAAACTCAAAGTGGAAGTATGTTTTCTAAAATGGTCATCTAGACGTCGTTCTTTCGACTGAAATGACTACCTTTACAAAAACGACTTGTAACTTATTTTTCCGACTATAAACCTATACTTTTTCTGTTTAGATTCATAAAATAGAGTTCAATATGAAACCATAGCAATTTGATTCACTCAAAACGGATTTAAAATGAAGAAGTTATGGGTAAAACAAGATTGGATAATTTTTCTCATTTTAGCTACGTGAAAATTGGTAACAAATCTATTCCAACCATAACTTAATCAACTTGTATTGTATATTATGTAATCTTGAGATACCATAGACACGTATACAATGTTTTGACCTATCATGTCGACACATCTATATATATTTCGGAACAACCATAGACACTCTATATGTGAATGTTGGAGTTAGCTATACAGGGTTGAGGTTGATTCCAAAATATATATAGTTTGAGTTGTGATCAATACTGAGATACGTATACACTGGGTCGTGGATTGATTCAAGATAATATTTATCGATTTATTTCTGTACATCTAACTGTGGACAACTAGTTGTAGGTTACTAACGAGGACAGCTGACTTAATAAACTTAAAACATCAAAATATATTAAAAGTGTTGTAAATATATTTTGAACATACTT
Source organism: Rutidosis leptorrhynchoides (assembly GCF_046630445.1). Taxonomy (NCBI): domain Eukaryota; kingdom Viridiplantae; phylum Streptophyta; class Magnoliopsida; order Asterales; family Asteraceae; genus Rutidosis; species Rutidosis leptorrhynchoides. The sequence goes on along the minus strand of NC_092342.1, from coordinate 337,617,477 downwards.
TGATATATATGTATATATTGTTATAGGTTCGTGAATCAACAGTGGCCAAGTCTTACTTCCCGGCGAAGTAAAAATCTGTGAAAGTGAGTTATAGTCCACTTTTAAAATCTAATATTTTTGGGATGAGAATACATGCAGGTTTTATAAATGATTTATAAAATAGACACAAGTACGTGAAACTACATTCTATGGTTGAATTATCGAAATCGAATATGCCCCTTTTTATTAAGTCTGGTAATCTAAGAATTAGGGAACAGACACCCTAATTGACGCGAATCCTAAAGATAGATCTATTGGGCCTAACAAACCCCATTCAAAGTACCGGATGCTTTAGTACTTCGAAATTTATATCATATCCGAAGGGTGTCCCGGAATGATGGGGATATTCTTATATATGCATCTTGTTAATGTCGGTTACCAGGTGTTCACCATATGAATGATTTTTATCTCTATGTATGGGATGTGTATTGAAATATGAAATCTTGTGGTCTATTATTATGGTTTCATATATATAGGTTAAACCTATAACTCACCAACATTTTTGTTGACGTTTTAAGCATGTTTATTCTCAGGTGATTATTAAGAGCTTCCGCTGTCGCATACTTAAATAAGGACGAGATTTGGAGTCCATGCTTGTATGATATTGTGTAAAAACTGCATTCAAGAAACTTATTTTGTTGTAACATATTTGTATTGTAAACCATTATGTAATGGTCGTGTGTAAACAGGATATTTTAGATTATTATTATTTGATAATCTACGTAAAGCTTTTTAAACCTTTATTGATGAAATAAAGGTTATGGTTTGTTTTAAAATGAATGCAGTCTTTGAAAAATGTCTCATATAGAGGTCAAAACCTCGCAACGAAATCAATTAATATGGAACGTTTTTAATCAATAAGAACGGGACATTTCAGTTGGTATCAGAGCGTTAGTCTTAGAGAACCAGAAAATTTGCATTAGTGTATCTTATTGAGTTTGTTAGGATGCATTAGTGAGTCTGGACTTCGACCGTGTTTTCTTTAAAAATGATTGCTTAACATTTTTGTTGGAAACTATATATTATTAACATGTATATATTATGTGATATATTAATCTCTTAACATGTTTGATATTGTGTGATAGATGTCTACCTCTAGCACAAATCCCATTGACTCACCTAATAATAATGAAGAGTCGAATATATATTGGATTGATTCACAAGTTCCCGAAGAAGAACAGGAAGAAGAATCAGAACCGGAAGAAGAATCAGAACCGAAAGAGGAGGAACCGGAGGAGGAAATAGAACCGGTGGGGGAAATAATAAAACGGTTAAGTAAAAGAAAATCCTCAACCAACCGACCAAGGTTAATTATGGTCAATGGTGTTTCCGCCAAGGAAGCAAAATATTGGGAGGATTACCAATTCTCCGATGAATCGGATTCCGACGAGAATTCCGATGATGTTATAGAAATTACCCCAACTGAATTTAAAAAGGCAAAAGAAAATAATAAGGAAAAGGGCATAAAAATAGAGAAATCTAATTCCAACCCCGATGAACTTTATATGTATCGTCAACCCCCGAAGCCCTTAAGTTGTAACAATGACCCGGGAACCTCTAAACCACCAGGTTTTTCTAAACCAATGTGGAAAACGATGGCTGGTATTAGGGGAACATCATATATCCCTAGAAACTTAGCAAAACGAACCAAAACCGAAGAAGAAGAAACGAGCGAGTCGGAATAAGATAGTTGTATTCGTGTGGTGTAATATATGTAATATAGTGTGCTTATGCTTTATGATATATGTAAAAATTGCTTGTATTAATAAGTAATTTTTTTATGAATCTAACTCTTGTCTATTTTACAGTTTAAAAACACAAAATGGATAGACAACCCAATATTTTAAGAGACCTACCCGGAGACATGATTGATGAAATCTTGTCTAGAGTCGGTCAGAATTTTTCGGCACAACTATTTAAGGCGAGATCAGTTTGTAAGACATTCGAAGAACGTTCCAAGAATGCCTTGGTTTATAAAAGGCTTTCATTCGAAAGATGGGGGATATCACATTGGGAAATCCATAAGTTACGATGTGTTTACTTTGACGCATATATTGCGGGGAACCCAAATGCTATTTTACGCAATGGGTTAAGAAATTATTTTGACTCAATATATCCGAATATTGGACTTCGTGATTTAGAAAAAGCGGCTAACATGCAACATAAAGAAGCATGTTATGCTTACGGATTAGTAATGTTCGCTTCTCACCAAAGTGAGAACAAGAACATCGGGCTACAACTATTAAACAAAACGTTCCCACAAGTGACGGAGTCAGTAATTGGGGTAAGAAATGAGGTTTTTAGATTGTTACAGGACTGTTGGACATTACGTAACCCTCGTCCCTTTGACGACATTACAACACGCTGTCTTATCAACGGCCATAACGGTTATGTTCCACAAGACCAAGGATGGGAAGTAATCCTAGTAAAACCAGAATGCATGACTTGTTTCTGGACGTATGAATTACGTGTCTTTATTGCCTTTGCTGAACGACTTGTGTACTAGCTAGAATTATCTTCACAACCATCTTGTATCAAATTTATTGTGTGCTATATTTCATGCTATATGTAAAATAAGCGGTATTGTAAGTTTGTAAAATATTGTGTAAAAGTTTGAACGCGAAATATTATTATAATCAGTTTTTCATATAGAATTGTAGCAGTTGAATTGTATATTAGCTACTAAGTATGAACTTAACGGGTAGGTACTACCCGAATTTAAACTTATAAAACGCTAATATGAAGAAAAAGCTTTTATAAATGAGTTCATATTATGCTACGAAATACTATTAACTACTCTTAATATTCTGTATGATTAACTTGTTCCATTTGACTATTTTGAAGGAAATGGCACCGACTACTCGACACACCGTGAATATGAATGAAGAGGAATTCCGTATTTTTCTAGCTTCAAACATAGCCGCAGTACAGGCTGCGCTACATACCAACAATAACCTTGGATCTAGCAGTACAGGAAATCGTGTAGGATGCACCTACAAAGAATTCACTGCCTGCAAACCTTTGGAATTTGATGGAACCGAAGGACCGATCGGATTGAAACGGTGGACCGAGAAGGTCGAATCGGTGTTTGCCATAAGTAAGTGTACTGAAGAGGACAAAGTAAAGTACGCTACGCATACCTTCACAGGTTCTGCGTTAACATGGTGGAATACCTATCTAGAGCAAGTGGGACAAGACGATGCGTACGCACTACCGTGGTCAGCATTCAAGCACTTGATGAACGAGAAGTACCGTCCCAGAACCGAGGTCAATAAGCTCAAGACAGAACTTAGAGGGTTACGAACCCAAGGATTTGATATTACCACGTACGAAAGACGATTCACAGAATTGTGCCTATTGTGTCCGGGAGCATTCGAAGATGAGGAAGAGAAGATCGACGCATTTGTGAAAGGATTACCGGAAAGAATCCAAGAAGATATAAGTTCACACGAGTCCGCCTCCATACAACAGGCATGTAGAATGGGTCACAAACTAGTGAACCAGATTGAAGAAAGAATTAAAGAACAGACTGCTGAAGAGGCCAATGTGAAGCAAGTCAAAAGAAAGTGGGAGGAAAACGGTGATAAGAATCACCAATACAACAACAACAGCAATTACAACAATAATCGCAACAATTATCCCAACAATCGCAACATCAATCGCAACTACAACAAACGGCCCAACAACAACAACAACAACAACAACAACAACAGCAACTACAACAATCATCCCAACAACAATAATAACCGCAACAACAACAACAACAATCAGAAGCAGCTATGCCAAAGGTGTGAAAAGTATCACTCGGGGTTCTGCACCAAATTTTGCAACAAGTGTAAAAGAAATGGTCATAGCGCGGCGAAGTGTTAGGTCTACAGACCAGGGGTTAATAGAACGAAAGGAACAAATGGTGTCGGAACGAGTAATGGCGGAGCAAGTAGTGTCGGAGCAAGTTATGCCAATGTAGTTTGTTATAAATGTGGAAAACCGGGCCACATTATTAGAAATTGCCCGAACCAGGAGAACACTTATGGACAAGGCTGCGGAAGAGTTTTCAATATTAATGCGGCAGAGGCACAGGAAGACCCGGAGCTTGTTACGGGTACGTTTCTTATTGACAATAAATCTTCTTACGTTTTATTTGATTCGGGTGCGGATAGAAGCTATATGAGTAGAGATTTTTGTGCTAAATTAAGTTGTCCATTGACGCCTTTGGATAGTAAATTTTTACTCGAATTAGCAAATGGTAAATTAATTTCAGCAGATAATATATGTCGGAATCGAGAAATTAAACTGGTTAGCGAAACATTTAAGATTGATTTGATACCAGTAGAGTTAGGGAGTTTTGATGTGATAATCGGTATGGACTGGTTGAAAGAAGTGAAAGCAGTGATCGTTTGTTACAAAAATGCAATTCGCATTATACGAGAAAAAGGAAAACCCTTAATGGTGTACGGAGAAAAGGGCAACACGAAGCTACATCTTATTAGTAATTTGAAGGCACAAAAACTAATAAGAAAAGGTTGCTATGCTGTTCTAGCACACGTCAAGAAAGTACAAACTGAAGAAAAGAGCATCAATGATGTTCCCATTGCAAAAGAATTTCCCGATGTATTTCCGAAAGAATTACCGGGATTACCCCCACATCGATCCGTTGAATTTCAAATAGATCTTGTACCAGGAGCTGCACCAATAGCTCGTGCTCCTTACAGACTCGCACCCAGCAAGATGAAAGAACTGCAAAGCCAATTACAAGAACTTTTAGAGCGTGGTTTCATTCGACCAAGCACATCACCGTGGGGAGCTCCTGTTTTGTTTGTCAAGAAAAAAGATGGTACATTCAGGTTATGTATCGACTACCGAGAGTTGAACAAACTTACCATCAAGAACCGCTACCCACTACCGAGAATCGACGACTTATTTGATCAACTACAAGGCTCGTCTGTTTATTCAAAGATTGACTTACGTTCCGGGTATCATCAAATGCGGGTGAAAGGAGATGATATTCCAAAGACTGCTTTCAGAACACGTTACGGTCATTACGAGTTTATGGTCATGCCGTTTGGTTTAACTAATGCACCAGCTGTGTTCATGGACCTTATGAACCGAGTGTGTGGACCATACCTTGACAAGTTTGTCATTGTTTTCATTGATGACATACTTATTTACTCAAAGAATGACCAAGAACACGGTGAACATTTGAGAAAGGTGTTAGAAGTATTGAGAAAGGAAGAATTGTACGCTAAGTTTTCAAAGTGTGCATTTTGGTTGGAAGAAGTTCAATTCCTCGGTCACATAGTGAACAAAGAAGGTATTAAGGTGGATCCGACAAAGATAGAAACTGTTGAAAAGTGGGAAACCCCGAAAACTCCGAAACACATACGCCAGTTTTTAGGACTTGCTGGTTACTACAGAAGGTTCATCCAAGACTTTTCCAGAATAGCAAAACCCTTGACTGCATTAACGCATAAAGGGAAGAAATTTGAATGGAATAATGAACAAGAGAAAGCATTTCAGTTATTGAAGAAAAAGCTAACTACGGCACCTATATTGTCATTGCCTGAAGGGAATGATGATTTTGTGATTTATTGTAACGCATCAAAGCAAGGTCTCGGTTGTGTATTAATGCAACGAACGAAGGTGATTGCTTATGCGTCTAGACAATTGAAGATTCACGAACAAAATTATACGACGCATGATTTGGAATTAGGCGCGGTTGTTTTTTGCATTAAAGACTTGGAGGCACTACTTATATGGGGTCAAAAGTATTATATATACCGACCACAAAAGTCTTCAACACATATTTAATCAGAAACAACTGAATATGAGGCAGCGTAGGTGGATTGAATTATTGAATGACTACGACTTTGAGATTCGTTACCACCTGGGGAAGGCAAATGTGGTAGCCGATGCCTTGAGCAGGAAGGACAGAGAACCCATTCGAGTAAAATCTATGAATATAATGATTCATAATAACCTTACTACTCAAATAAAGGAGGCGCAACAAGGAGTTTTAAAAGAGGGAAATTTAAAGGATGAAATACTCAAAGGATCGGAGAAGCATCTTAATATTCGGGAAGACGGAACCTGGTATAGGGCTGAAAGGATTTGGGTACCAAAATTTGGAGATATGAGAGAAATGGTACTTAGAGAAGCTCATAAAACCAGATACTCAATACATCCTGGAACGGGAAAGATGTACAAGGATCTCAAGAAACATTTTTGGTGGCAGGGTATGAAAGCCGATGTTGCTAAATACGTAGGAGAATGTTTGACGTATTCTAAGGTCAAAGCTGAGCATCAGAAACCATCAGGTCTACTTCAACAACCAGAAATCCTGGAATGGAAATGGGAAAACATTACCATGGATTTCATCACTAAATTGCCAAGGACTGCAAGTGGTTTTGATACTATTTGGGTAATAGTTGATCGTCTCACCAAATCAGCACACTTCCTGCCAATAAGAGAAGATGACAAGATGGAGAAGTTAGCACGACTGTATTTGAAGGAAGTCGTCTCCAGACATGGAATACCAATCTCTATTATCTCTGATAGGGATGGCAGATTTATTTCAAGATTCTGGCAAACATTACAGCAAGCATTAGGAACTCGTCTAGACATGAGTACTGCCTATCATCCACAAACTGATGGGCAGAGCGAAAGGACGATACAAACGCTTGAAGACATGCTACGAGCATGTGTTATGATTTCGAAAACAGTTGGGATCGACATCTACCGTTAGCAGAATTTTCCTACAACAACAGCTACCATTCAAGCATTGAGATGGCGCCGTTCGAAGCACTTTATGGTAGAAAGTGCAGGTCTCCGATTTGTTGGAGTGAAGTGGGGGATAGACAGATTACGGGTCCGGAGATTATACAAGAAACTACCGAGAAGATCATCCAAATTCAACAACGGTTGAAAACCGCCCAAAGTCGACAAAAGAGCTACGCTGACATTAAAAGAAAAGATATAGAATTTGAAATTGGAGAGATGGTCATGCTTAAAGTTGCACCTTGGAAAGGCGTTGTTCGATTTGGTAAACGAGGGAAATTAAATCCAAGGTATATTGGACCATTCAAGATTATTGATCGTGTCGGACCAGCAGCTTACCGACTTGAGTTACCTCAACAACGCGCGGCTGTACATAACACTTTCCACGCCTCGAATTTGAAGAAATGTTTTGCTAAAGAAGATCTCACTATTCCGTTAGATGAAATCCAAATCAACGAAAAACTTCAATTCATCGAAGAACCCGTCGAAATAATGGATCGTGAGGTTAAAAGACTTAAGCAAAACAAGATACCAATTGTTAAGGTTCGATGGAATGCTCTTAGAGGACCCGAGTTCACCTGGGAGTGTGAAGATCAGATGAAGAAGAAATACCCGCATCTATTTCCAGAAGATTCGTCAACACCTTCAACAGCTTAAAATTTCGGGACGAAATTTATTTAACGGGTAGGTACTGTAGTGACCCGAACTTTTCCATGTTTATATATATTAATTGAGATTGATATTTACATGATTAAATGTTTCCAACATGTTAAGCAATCAAACTTGTTAAGACTTGATTAATTGAAATATGTTTCATATAGACAATTGACCACCCAAGTTGACCGGTGATTCACGAACGTTAAAACTTGTAAAAACTATATGATGACATATATATGGATATATATATAGTTAACATGATACTATGATAAGTAAACATATCATTAAGTATATTAACAATGAACTACATATGTAAAAACAAGACTACTAACTTAATGATTTTTAAACGAGACATATATGTAACGATTATCGTTGTAAAGACATTTAATGGATATATATCATATTAAGAGATATTCATACATGATAATATCATGATAATATAATAATTTAAAATCTCATTTGATATTATAAACATTGGGTTAACAACATTTAACAAGATCGTTAACCTAAAGGTTTCAAAACAACACTTACATGTAACGACTAACGATGACTTAACGACTCAGTTAAAATGTATATACATGTAGTGTTTTAATATGTATTTATACACTTTTGAAAGACTTCAATACACTTATCAAAATACTTCTACTTAACAAAAATGCTTACAATTACATCCTCGTTCAGTTTCATCAACAATTCTACTCGTATGCACCCGTATTCGTACTCGTACAATACACAGCTTTTAGATGTATGTACTATTGGTATATACACTCCAATGATCAGCTCTTAGCAGCCCATGTGAGTCACCTAACACATGTGGGAACCATCATTTGGCAACTAGCATGAAATATCTCATAAAATTACAAAAATATGAGTAATCATTCATGACTTATTTACATGAAAACAAAATTACATATCCTTTATATCTAATCCATACACCAACGACCAAAAACACCTAAAAACACTTTAATTCTTCAATTTTATTCATCTAATTGATCTCTCTCAAGTTCTATCTTCAAGTTCTAAGTGTTCTTCATATATTCTACAAGTTCTAGTTACATAAAATCAAGAATACTTTCAAGTTTGCTAGCTCACTTCCAATCTTGTAAGGTGATCATCCAACCTCAAGAAATCTTTATTTCTTACAGTAGGTTATCATTCTAATATAAGGTAATAATCATATTCAAACTTTGATTCAATTTCTATAACTATAACAATCTTATTTCAAGTGATGATCTTACTTGAACTTGTTTTCGTGTCATGATTCTGCTTCAAGAACTTCGAGCCATCCAAGGATCCGTTGAAGCTAGATCCATTTTTATCTTTTCCAGTAGGTTTATCCAAGGAACTTAAGGTAGTAATGATGTTCATAACATCATTCGATTCATACATATAAAGCTATCTTATTCGAAGGTTTAAACTTGTAATCACTAGAACATAGTTTAGTTAATTCTAAACTTGTTCGCAAACAAAAGTTAATCCTTCTAACTTGACTTTTAAGATCAACTAAACACATGTTCTATATCTATATGATATGCTAACTTAATGATTTAAAACCTGGAAACACGAAAAACACCGTAAAACCGGATTTACGCCGTCGTAGTAACACCGCGGGCTGTTTTGGGTTAGTTAATTAAAAACTATTATAAACTTTGATTTAAAAGTTGTTATTCTGAGAAAATGATTTTTATTATGAACATGAAACTATATCCAAAAATTATGGTTAAACTCAAAGTGGAAGTATGTTTTCTAAAATGGTCATCTAGACGTCGTTCTTTCGACTGAAATGACTACCTTTATAAAAATGACTTGTAACTTATTTTTCCGACTATAAACCTATACTTTTTCTGTTTAGATTCATAAAATATAGTTCAATATAAAACCATAGCAATTTGATTCACTCAAAACGGATTTAAAATGAAGAAGTTATGGGTAAAACAAGATTGGATAATTTTTCTCATTTTAGCTACGTGAAAATTGATAACAAATCTATTCCAACCATAACTTAATCAACTTGTATTGTATATTATGTAATCTTGAGATACCATAGACACGTATACAATGTTTCGACCTATCATGTCGACACATCTATATATATTTCGGAACAACCATAGATACTCTATATGTGAATGTTGGAGTTAGCTATACAGGGTTGAGGTTGATTCCAAAATATATATAGTTTGAGTTGTGATCAATACTGAGATACGTATACACTGGGTCGTGGATTGATTCAAGATAATATTTATCGATTTATTTCTGTACATCTAACTGTGGACAACTAGTTGTAGGTTACTAACGAGGACAGCTGACTTAATAAACTTAAAACATCAAAATATATTAAAAGTGTTGTAAATATATTTTGAACATACTTTGATATATATGTATATATTGTTATAGGTTCGTGAATCAACCAGTGGCCAAGTCTTACTTCCCGACGAAGTAAAAATCTGTGAAAGTGAGTTATAGTTCCACTTTTAAAATCTAATATTTTTGGGATGAGAATACATGCAGGTTTTATAAATGATTTACAAAATAGACACAAGTACGTGAAACTACATTCTATGGTTGAATTATCGAAATCGAATATGCCCCTTTTTATTAAGTTTGGTAATCTAAGAATTAGGGAACAGACACCCTAATTGACGCGAATCCTAAAGATAGATCTATTGGGCCTAACAAACCCCATCCAAAGTATCGGATGCTTTAGTACTTCGAAATTATATCATATCCGAAGGGTGTCCCGGAATGATGGGGATATTCTTATATATGCATCTTGTTAATGTCGGTTACCAGGTGTTCACCATATGAATGGTTTTTATCTCTATGTATGGGATGTGTATTGAAATATGAAATCTTGTGGTCTATTATTATGATTTGATATATATATATAGGTTAAACCTATAACTCACCAACATTTTTGTTGACGTTTTAAGCATGTTTATTCTCAGGTGATTATTAAGAGCTTCCGCTGTCGCATACTTAAATAAGGACGAGATTTGGAATCCATGCTTGTATGATATTGTGTAAAAGCTGCATTCAAGAAACTTATTTTTTTGTAACATATTTGTATTGTAAACCATTATATAATGGTCGTGTGTAAACAGGATATTTTAGATTATTATTATTTGATAATCTACGTAAAGCTTTTTAAACCTTTATTGATGAAATAAAGGTTATGGTTTGTTTTAAAATGAATGCAGTCTTTGAAAAACGTCTCATATAGAGGTCAAAACCTTGCAACGAAATCAATTAATATGGAACGTTTTTAATCAATAAGAACGGGACATTTCACCAATGGCTCATCAACCCATCGTTTTACACATCCTTGAACATTCAAAGAATGGGTATCGGCTAATTCGGCCTCAAAGCCCGCATAGACGCACGAAGACATGTCTTAGATCCCCATTATTCACTTGGTTAAATGTGTAGTAGTAGTCAACTTTGTCATCGCAAGTGCGGTACTGTCTGTCTACTCCTACCCAGCTTGATCTCGTTCAAGTGCCGCGGTGTTTAATGTCTCTACGTTCATGTTTTTTCGTGTGTTCCTGTTTTTTATCGTACTTTTTACATAATACATTGCATCTCCATATTGTATAGATCATAGGGCTTTGTAATTATCCATTATATCAATGAAAGTTTTACTTGCTTTTCAAAAAAAAATAAAAAATAATAAGGCAATACATTCACATTTTGATGTAATATACAATTTGCTGTTAACAAATAATGGTACACTAAAGTAAAACGTGACAAGCGTATTCTTAGGAAGAACATTATGCATAGATGAATCACAACTTCTTAATGTAATCTGTAACGACCCGCCAAAATCGCTATTGACGCAGTATGTTATTCACCGGTTTCATTGCGAGGTATTGACCTCTATATGATACGTTTTGTAAACATTGCATTTTTTTGAAAAGGCACACCATAAATGAATATCTAAATCCAAGGTTTTCGACATCTGATGATTTCTACATATAGACAACCACCGTAAATAATAGTTTACAATAATACGTCTGTTGACAATGCAGTCAAAATAAGATACATAGTGATGATTTTGTGAATACAAAGTTTTCTCTAATAAAGCATGTATGACTCCACGCACATAGCTTGTATAACGTATAAGCAAACGGTGGAAGACTTCTAGGGACCTGAGAATAAACATGCTAATAGTGTCAACACAAAGGTTGGTGAGTTCTAAGTTTTAATATTGCGCATAATCTGTATATAAAGGTGGACCACAAGATTTCAGTTGTTTCATCCAAAATGTTTATCAGAATATTCTACGAAATTGAGCACCCTGGTAACTAAACTTAACATATATATAATAAGTACCCCTGTTTTAACATACATGCAACCAACATGTACAATACACGCAAACCAACGTGTACTAAACTCAAATAGCATACGTCCGCTTTATAGTTCAGGCTAGGGTCTCTATACCTAGAACGGACGGGGATGTCAAGCCCTATGGATCCATATACAACTATTCGCGCCCACCAGTTCTTATAACCGGCAGTTACTAGTTACCAAAGCTAAGGGATTTTCAGTTCAAACTCAGAGTAGAATTTAGTATGTACTTGTGTCCATTGCATTTAAAATAAAGTGCATGTATTCTCAACCCAAAAATATAGATTGCAAAAGCAATTAAAAAGGGATCTATAGACTCACCGTTCAATATTGAGATTCAATATTATAGGTAAATTGTGTAGACGTAATGATAGTAGACGATTGTATGGTTGGCCTTGGATTCACGAACAAAATTCCCGAACAATACTCAATATTTTCTTAGTTATAATCGGTTTGAAACCCGTAATTAAAAATGCCCGTTTAATAACCTTATTACCACATCTTGTTACTAATTTGAGATTGTCTTCAAAGAAAAGAAAAAAATCCTAATGAGATATATCGTAGTAAGCGTAAATCTAAGATCTAGTAGATTAAAATTGAAAATTGAAAAACAAGATAATAATGAAACTAAAAGTGGAATGCTTATGTGTATGAAGCTGAAAGAAATGGGAAAAAATAGTATTGCGATTATGTGTATGCTTCTCTTGAACTACACAATGGAATTATATATATATATATATATATATATATATATATATATATATATATATATATATATATATATATATATATATGTATGTATATATATATATATATATGTATGTATATATATATATATATGTATATATATATATATATATATATATATATATATATATATATATATATGTATATATATATATATATATTTGTGACAAACCGTTAATTTCTGACCAAATTTAAACTTTATCTTTATATTATTCCGACACGATAAGCAAAGTTTGCTAAGTTAAATCTCAAGAATTTTAAACTGTGTTCATACATTCATTTAACCTCGACCAAATTCCAAAGATTCACGAACCATTATATAAATGGATATGATTATATATATGTATATATATTATTACTTGAGAATATTAACAAAGTATTAAACATATAATACTTTGCATGAACGCATTTGTTTCAATATGTTTATCGATGGAATTAGAAGATAATATCAAATGATTGATTTATCAGATACATTGTATGATTACGAGTCTCTATTGGGAGGTCCACTTTGATTTAGAAAACTTTTCCTTTTTAACGGTATTCGGAATAATTAGTAAAGTGATTTACAAGTAAGAACAAAAATGTCAATTAACGGGAACTAGACAAGGGTTAGTGGAGATTCCCATTTGATTTTCAATTTATGCTTTACAATAATTGCCTCGTGACTTTTGATAAGATAAACTATTTAACTTTTATATTAATTAATGTGAAAGTAAAATTGTGGAATATAGATAGCTTAGAAAATGAATATCGACAAGTTAAGTAAATTGACGTTTTACATTAAAATGATTTTATACGATTATCTAACCTTCGAACTTTATCTTACGCTTCACCAGCAAACGGTAATTTAAAAACCTGAAAACTTGTTATGAGTTATATACGATCTTACTTTTCTAAAACATTTTATGATATAATGATTTCCATTATCTTAACCTCTTAACAAAATGATTCCTAATTATATTTATCTTTAAAAAACAGATTATCATATTTAGTTAATTTAGTTTCAAACGTACAGAAACATTTTCAGTTTAAAAAGAACCTTATTACTAAAACGTTTTATGAGATAATTTGTTTATGAAATTTGAAGAACTTAATTAGAGTTTTGTATTATAAATTACAAATATATATATATATATATATATATATATATATATATATATATATATATATATATATATATATATATATATGTTTTCAAAAACGTAAGCGGGATATGACATAATATTTTCTATTATTTAAACGATTAGGAATGAATTTTGAAATATAATTATTTTTGAAAAACTAAAATATTATATTATTAAATAAATATTTGAAATATATATAATAGGTATAAAATTATATTTTTAAATAAAGATATATATATATATATATATATATATATATATATATATATATATATATATATATATATATATATATACATTTTACAAAGTGATTAAAGATAATATTAATAAGATACATGTCGTTTTGATTTAAATTAATATTTTCATATTTATATAAACAACGAGAAGTTGAATTAATGAAGCAAGTGACCAAAACACTCGAACGTTAAGGTGACATCTCGAGTGATATAGTTTATTGACAATTTAAGTCTATATTTTGACAAGGGTACGAGTCACAAAACGTAGAATGCAAAACATTAGAACGTACGTAGTAACGTTCGCGAAACCGGAACCGGGATATTAGTCGAGTGACAAGATACAAGTCATCGGGACTAAAGTTACAAGTCAACTATGCTCATGAATATAATATTATATATATATAATTATATAGATTATATATATATATATATATATATATATATATATATATATATATATATATATATATATATATATATATATAATATTAATTAAAAATGTGTCGGCAGCCCAATTATTTGCGAATGTGAGCTGTATGCAGGGCTCATGCGATCGCATGAGTACACCCTCACATCCTCATGCGATCGCATGAGGGGTAGGTGAGGATCAGATTGCATAAAAGCTCGATTTCTGGTTCCAGTTTTAACTATCTATCTCTTGATCTCTTTACACACACATATATATTATTATTATTATTATTTATTATTATTATTATTATTATTATTATTATTATTATTATTATTATTATTATTATTATTATTATTGTTGTTGTTAAGAAGATTATTATTATTATTATTATTATTATTATTATTAATCTTAATATTATTATTAGTAGTATTAGTGTTAGTATTAATATTATTATTTATACATAAAATACTACGACGAGGTTCTGCCCGCATGTTTTCAAAATGAGTTTTTGAGAGAGATAGAGCTAAGGAAATTATGAGTTATAGCTATGGAGGTTATGGGTATTGTTCGGGGGTATGCTCGTGAGGTCAAACTAGTGTTTATCATTTTCCGTTGTGTCTACGTACTTTCCTGCAATATTGAATCTCAATATTGATACGTGAGCACTCATATCTTATCTTTTATATATTAATAGTGTATCCCTGACTAGTGCTCGAGTATATATGTTTATGCATGCTTGTATGTTTAATTTTGTCATTAGATAGTTTATGATATATTATGAATTTAATACATATGCGACTGAGACAGGGTATATGATATGCATGTCGTTGGAAAGCTGGCGAAAAATTAATAACTTTTCATTTAGAAAGCGTATGGTTTCGATGAACGGATTAAAAGATATAGTCAACTGAATTATCGTTAATCTTAGTATTATTAATAAAAATGATTATTATTATTACCATCGTCGTTATTATCGTCGTTATTATTATTATCTGATTATTATTATTATTATTATCGTTATCAATATAAATATTATCATTAAAATTATTATTATTATTATTAATACTATAGTTATTATCACTAAGATTATTATTATTATTATTGTTATTATTATTATTATTATTATTATTATTATTATTATTATTATTATTATTATTATTATTATTATGACACCGCTAATTTTTTATTTTTATTTTTTATATATACGTGGAGGAAGCATTTATTTATTATTTACAAAATAAACATTAACTATTGCTAAGACAACCAGTGTCACATGTCATTACAAAATACATGTTTATAAGCAGAAGACGTATTTACAATACATTTCCAAAATATCACTGTTTTAAACAAAGCAGGACAACATCAGAGTTGACTCCTGTCAAACATAACATCACCATGCCCGTCTTCTCCTCAAAATACGATATCTACAAAAGCTAATAACCTGCAGGGGAGGAGATGGAGGGGAATTAGCACAAAGCTAAGTGAGTACGATTAACTACAGGCCATAGCATACATAACTGTTATACTAATCATGTCACATAGTCTAACACACAAACATCACCCAAGTGCCGTCTACAGAGACTCTGGCGACTCGACCAAACCATTAACCACCAGCTAATCGGATTGGGGCTTACCATAAGTTCCTCCACCACCGTATGTATATACATATTCCACACGCGACGGATGCGTCATTCACATATATATACACCACGGTTGTCTAGGCTACCACAGAGGAACCCAATCCGCAGGTTGATCTCTCCTACCGAGGCTACCACACAATAGGGATGCACTGGGCTCCAGCAGACAAGCATCAACTAACATGCAGTCATCACAAAGTACTAACTAACCACAATAATAAGTATATCTAACAAGCATGGCAATCATAATATAACATGCTTCTATATACTATATTCTCTAGTTAGTCCCACTCACCAATTACTAGCAGAAGAGAAGGTATTCAGCTATCTAATCACTGAACCTTCTCTTTCTCCTTTTCTCCTGAGAAAAACATATACACAAGTTAGTTTCTGTCCATTAACCCAAAATAACACAATACAAAAATTTTTTGTATAAAAAGCGTCCGCTAATTTTTTTTGCTTAACTCTTATGCACTTTCAAAATTTACATCCTGACCATCAAAATACAAACGGGCAGCATAACGGCTAGAAATCAACACTTGATAAAATATTTCACTGCCAAAGACACTCGGTCGACTGTCAGAGACAGTCGGCCGACTGTCTACACTCACTCGGCCGAGTGTCTAGTCACTCGGTCGATGGTCTCTCACAAACACACTCGGCCGTGGGTCTTACGCACTCGGTCGATGGTCTAGTCGGTCGGTCAAGTGTCTCGAGACACTCGGCCGACTGTGTTCATCTGCAGAAGCTGAAGACAAAGTGACGGGTTTCACCCAAATTCATCCAATTCTTGCTCTAAAGCTCGATTATGACCTAAAAACTGACCAAATCAAAGACACTAAACATGTAGAAACATAAACCCACAAGATTTGGACTCAAACAACATCAAATCTAACCACTTTGACCCAAAATACACACTTTATAAAAACTAACACAAAAACTCCATTTTCTTGATGATTAAAGCATGAAAAGCTATGAATCTTACCTTGTTAGAATCAGTAAATCACAAGGAACACAAAGATGTAAATGATTCGAGCTCTAAAACAAGGATTAGAAATTAGGGTTTGATAGGTGGAGAAGATGAAGAACGGGTGTGGTTTGGGAAGAGTCTATAAAATGCAAGAAAATGGACAGCACTAGCAATCTAAAGTGGGTTAAAATCCCACACTGTGCAACACACGGGTATTTATCAGTTATCTGATATCTTTCGTACATCATTTGGCAACTCAAATGAAGTCCAAAATAAATAAACAAACCTGTTCTGTGACCCTTGTCACAAACTGGTCCTAACCACATTATTATTTATTAGTAAATATTAAATAAAAATAAAAGCATATAATAACATAATACTAACTTAAGGGCACTTTAGTAATCTTACATCTAGGCCCGATTGAGGATGTTACAATTATTATTATTATATTATCATTATAATAATTATTAGTATTATCATTAGTATTATTATAATAATTATTATTATTATCATTATCATTATCATTAAAACTAATATTAGTATCATCTAATTATTATGATTACTATTATTATCATTATTATGAATGTGATATATAACAAAAAAAAGATTAAAAGCTATTAAACAAATCGATTAGGAAATAATGAGTATAAATATCATGATGAAATTAAAATATTGTAAGATATTGATTTAGATAAAATTATCGTTTTCATTACTTTTTTATCATTATTATTATTATTATTATTATTAAAAGTATCATTAATAATAAAACTATCATTTTTATTAAAATTATCATTTTTTATAGAAATATCATTGTTATTATAAAATATCATTATTATTATCATTTTAATATTATTATTATTAAAAATTATCATTATGAATTGAATTATTATTTTTATACAAAATATTATTATTACAATTAATATTAAAAAGTGTCGTTATTATTATCATGATTAGAATTATCATTTTATCATAATTAATATCATTACTAAATATAAATTTTGTTATTATTGCTGGCAGAATAATAATAATAATAATTATTATTACAAAATAATACAACTTTTACTTATTATTGTTATCACTATTTTTTTATCAAATAAATATGTGATACAAAGATATTTTTACCACACGTAATATAATTATATTAATAATACATACCACTATATTTTATGATATTAAGTGAACTTTATAAATTCTATTACTTAAGATATATAAAAGTATATTTTTTATCATATATAAATATTAATATAAATTTTTATTTATTAAATGACTTGTATTATTTACTTTAATAAAAACTAATAAATATATATTTACATATATAAAACGACTATATTTATGTTATATATAAACATGTATAAATTTTGGGAGTCATTTTGGGTCTAGTTGACTTTTGTTGACTTTTGCATGATAATCTCGAGCATTAGGATTGTGATACACTATGACCTGACCTAGCTTATTAGACATTTATTTGACCTGCATATACTAATATAGGTTCGTGAATCCGAGGCCAACCCTGCACTTGTTCAGTACTGTCATTTGTATAATTGCTACGAAATACAGTATTGTGAGTTTCATTTGCTCACTTTTTAAATGCTTTTGCAATATATATTTTTGGGACTGAGAATACATGCGCTACTTTTATAAATGTTTAACAAAATAGACACAAGTACTTGAACTACATTCTATGATGGATTATTATACCGCGTATCCCTTTTTGTTTAGCTTGGTAACCTAAGAATTAGTGAACCAGTCCACTAATTGACGCGAATCCTAAAGATAGATCTATGGGCCTTGACAAGCCACAGTCAGAGAATTTGAACTGCTTTAGTACTTCGAGGTTTATATGTTTGGGGATATGCTAGATGCATTTTTGTTAATGTCGGTTACCAGGTGATCATCATATGAATGGATTTTTACAGCAGTGAGCAGACCTGCACTTTATTATGAAAATGAAATCTTGTGGTCTATTAAAATTATGGAAATTATTGATTATGATAAACTAATGAACTCAACAACCCTTTTGGTTGACACTTGTAAGCATGTTTATTCTTAGGTATTAAAGAAATCTTCCGCTGTGTATTTTGCTCATTTTAAAGATATTACTTGGAGTCATTAATGGCATATTTCAAAAGATGTTGCATTCAAGTCATTGAGTTCAATAAGGATTATTATTAAATAAATGACAGATTAAGTCATTTATAGTTTGGATATTATGAAATGGTATGCATGCCTGTCAACTTACGATGAAATGAATGTTTATCTTTTCAAAACGAATGTAATGTTTGTAAAAATGTATTATATAGAGGTCAAATATCTCGCAATGTAATCATATGTTATTGTATTCGTCCTTATGAATTAGGACGGGTCGTCTCAATATATATATATATATATATATATATATATATATATATATATATATATATATATATATATCATCTATCACTCTCGGTACTCTATTTAAATAAAATATCTAAAGTAAATTTTTTTGCAAAGTCAATGACAAAGAAAAAAATTATATAAGCCGCCAATCACTGTTCTTGTTTGTAAGTTGATGTAACTTTCGATGTCTTATTCCTTGACCAAATAGCCTTTTTATATTGATACATACATAACAAACATATTCTTTTAATTATAGAATGGATATGCACAATAACCAAATTATAGAAACTATCTTCTACAGTTAAAGATATATGTATATACGAGTGATTAGACATGTGACTAACAGCTAGGATATATCACAAACATATATTGATTAATATATTGTCTAATATTGTTCCTCTCGTGAGTTAGCCTCTAATAACCCGTGACAAATTGTTTAAAATTTAACCCGTGTTTTCACGAACTGGTATTTTATACTCCGTACCAATAATTAATGGTAAAGAGTCATATAAAAATTTTATATTTTAAGATAAGGCTAAAATATTTATCTTTTTCATGACAGCTGAAGAGCAAATTTACATTACATATGCGCCTCATAAACAAAAGATGTGCCTCATGTAGTTTTGTAAATAAAACAAGTACGTCTAATTTCCATACATGTGCCTCACATATTTCCAAATTCAATATTTTCACTTTTAACTCAAATCATTAATATCTAAACTAATTTTTAACGGTTAAACTAATTTTCTTGGTAAACATAAAAAAAATACTTTTAAAGTTTAACTGTCATGACCTATGAGAAACGAGTCGTAAAAGTGTACCCATATCTAAAATACTTTATACATTTGTTTAGAGAAAACTGACCACGTTTAAACTAACTGTTAAATTACTCCACTACTCTACTAGTTTATCCCATTACTAACTATTTCCATTATTTCAAATAAATGCTATACAACCCCACGTGAAAATTCTAGCTTTGTTTGTCATTAATGATTGATACCAGCACTAATTTAATATCTAATATTTAATTAATTAATAACAATAATAATATCTTTGTATTATGCACTCTCATAAAATGATTTACGTGTATTATGGATTTTGAAGCATGACATAACATAGAACTTACCTTATTATATCTAACTAATCAATCAATAAAAAAGATGGTTTTAATTTACGAAACCGCCATAATCTTAGTCTTAATTACATTAATCTTAACTACATTGTATAATGCATTTGGTTCAAAATCTTAATCCCTTGGATCAAAAGTCGTAAGGCATCCTTCAAAACTTACATGGAGTATTTAGTCACATCTTATTAATAATTTTATTATTAGTATGTTTAATTATTAGTAGCACTAGTAGCAGTTTAATTATTAAACTTGCTTATCGTGTTGGAAACATTCAATACAGAGAATTGACTTAAAAATAAGTCAAAATTTTCCGGGTCATCACATAATCCTTATCACATAGTTAGGGGAAAAGTATAGTCTTTGATACAACTTTTAAGTGTATGTTTTTTTTTTATCAAACACCTACAGTGCATCTTTTCTACACAGAAGGAATAAACTCCAATTTCCCTATATCTTCAGTACTCTTATTGTAATTTCGGTGCAAAATGACTTTTTGTTAAAAGTCAGTTAAAAATCATTAAACATTCACATTAGTGATTAGACCAATATTTGTGCAGATCTACAAACATTTAGTGATAAAACCAACATAAACACGTTCAAAATCAATATTCGTTTGTATTAAACCCTGATTCACACAAGCATATAACTATAAGTAATGATCAAACCAATAACTTTGAATCGTCATTGCCATTTTGCTGGCATTTCATCAAACAGCTACAGTACATGACTTTTAAACCGAACGAATTCAATCCATTTTCCTAGATAAACCTCACATGATGATACGCATGTTCTTTAAATCTTTACAAGTCAAGAAAAGTGAATCTTGGGGTCGTGATTATGAGTCAATGATCGGTTTCTCTCTGCTTCGGCGACTGAAGATAATTCTTCTTCTTTGTGATTTGCTCTTTTTCTCCATCTTCACCCTTTTTCGTTTCTCTACTTTTCATTTTGAGAAACTTAACGAAAACATCCTTCTACTATTGCGTTTTATCCATTTTTAATCTACCCAAGAAATAAACTACACAACCAGTCTTTAAATTGATTTTTTTTTTTTCAATTACATCCTTTCCTTAACAAATGGTAACTTTCCCGTTAAATTATATGCATGTGATTTTCACAATCAAATTCTTTCTTCTCCTAAAAAAACCAAATTTGAATCCACATCACAGTCGTAGTCGTTATAGCTGGCGGCCTGACGTGGACAGTGGCGATTCTAGGATCAGAACTTAATGGAGTCTCAGAATTTTTTTCAGTACTAATTATATTTCAATGCTATTTTAGTGGTTATTTACATTAAAAAATTACAAATTCGAAAGTTATATGTGGTCTGAGTAGCTAAATTTAGTGGAGTCCTATACAATTTAAAGGTAAAACTAAAATTTTGAAAAATATATGGGGTCCTGTAATTAAATTTAGTGGTGTCCTATAAAATTTAAAAGAGTAATTTCTACGTAAAAATTTTAAACTAGTGGTGTCTCGTGATCCCATGGGTTTCAAGGTAGATCGCCACTGGACGTCGATGCAAATTTATGTTTTGGGACGAGTGATGAGAATTTGTTTGTGAGACATTGGGTTTGGCAATACTAATATCCTCAATATACCAAAAATGGCTGTCATCCCACCAGTAGTAGGAGATGTAAGGATTGGTACATAGAATAACTTTTTATTTGATTTATAATCATATAAAACAGAAGAGATTTTAGCCATTTGCATCAAGCTCAAACTTCCTTCTTGCTAGCGTGCGTGCTCCTCCGGAAGCACACACTATAATAAGAGGTAGAAAATTTTTAGTAGCGTATTCAATCAAACGGGTAATTTTCTCAGCAAATACGAATCCCATACTACCCACCATAAACTGAAAATCCATAACCCCGATTGCTATGGGAAGTCGGGAATAAAGTTTAATTGCCCTATGCCTACTTGAATAGTCTCGGTCCCTATGCCTATTTGAACAGTCTCGGTTAATCATGTCTATCTTTGATAAGAATTTATACTATTTTCATAAGGCTCTTCTTCGGAATGAAGTTCAATGGGATCCATAGAAAATATCAACATCCATAAACTCCTAAATACCCGAATTGATCAAAAGTTCGATTCTATCAGAACTACTCATTTTCAAATGATATCCACATTGTTCAAAAAGATTCATTTTTTGATTCAAAAAAATTCCTATAATTTAATCCATAACAATTTTCGCATTGAACCCAAAAATGCCTGTATTTTTTAGTTACATCCAGATCGGTAAATCTTTGTCGTATAGTTTGATCACTCCTTTCGGCATCCCCGTTTTTCTTACTATTTCCACTTTCGACACAAATGGAATTAAAACTATAATTATTACTAGAATTGTCACTACCGCTTACAATGTAACTATCAAGATAGATTTGAGATTGAAGATAATTGTCAATGCAACTATTAATAAGGTTACTCCAAGTATACTGAGTATCATCCATGTAATGATCGTGGTGAGGATTCTTACGTCAAATTTTGAAGTTATGTAATGGTTCGAGTGACAAAATTTTTTAGAAATACTTAGATGGTATGCTAAGATGTGATTGAAAGTAAAATAAATAAATTGATAATATATGTTTATTAATGTCACACTTAATCATATTTATATAAATTTATGTAATGTATAATCATAGTTATATCATCTATCTATATAATTGAATCAAACCAATCAAATATCAATATTTATATAAAATCAATTCAAATTTTTGTATAATCATATCAAATATAAATATTCAAAATTAAAATTTATTTATGTATATAAAATCTCAAATCAAATCAGATGAAATCAAATATTTATATAGAAATGTTAATTTTTTTTTATTATTTTTTTATTTAATTTTTTTTTACGAGGAACCCCTACTATAGAAATGGTTTCATAGTTTAGTTGTTACAATACATGCCAGTTGTAGGCTTGTAGCTAATATTTTCAAATGATATAAAATAACTTTAGAAAGTCAAAGAGGTGGAGGTGGTTATTACTTATTACATGCATATATATTTCTGATCTAATTTCATTAAAGTTGTAACCCATTTGTTTTTACCCTCTATAATTTTTCAGAGCTATGGCATCCACATTTACGCACTTAGCTCACTTAAAAATTCCGCTTGAAGACGTACTAAAGGCCACCAACAATTTTGCTGATGATAACCTCATCGGGAAAGGAGGTTTTGGAAACGTGTATAAAGGGCGTCTCAACCACAACGGGAAGTCAATAAAAATCGCTCCTCGAAGACTAGATCGTACGCACGGTCAAGGTGTAACGACCCGTACTTTTGCGATCATTTTATACTTATAAGATTAATATTTACATAAATTAAACCTTGCCAACATGATAAGCAATCCAAATTGTCAAGACTTATATTTCCGAAAAGAGTTTTACACAACGTTTGACCGTCTAGTTTGACCGATGATATCACGAACTATACAATATATGATAATTATACGTTTGTGTATGTATATGTATATATACATATTTAACATGATTAATAAATGTTTTAATATCTCATTTTGTATTAATAACAATAAGTTACAAGTATATTTTGAAACTACTAACTTAAGTTTTCAAAACGATAACAATACGTAACGTTATTTGACATATATACTTAAGACCTATAATGTTATACATATATTGTATAAGTAATGTATTTAATTACTTTTAAAGAACTTAAATACATAAAACCATATAAGTGTATTCACAAAAGATAGCTATATTTGAATCCTCATTTCATTTTTACAAAATTTCTATACGTATACCTAGAGTATTTGTACTCGTATCATACCTAGCTCCTATACGTATTTACTAATAGTAAATACACATCAAAATCACCACCTAACCAGCCATTATTCATGCCCTTAGAGCTAGGTAATTACTTTTGGATGATTACTTGACTAATTAACAAGATTACAAACTAAAATTTGTCCATGTATGCCATGAAACACGTTTTTTTATGGTGTATATATGTATCATCATTTTAGTTCATTTTTACTTCCATTCTCTAGCTAAAAACACACACACATTCAAGAGTCTTAAACTCCATAAACATTCAGCAACTTACCTTGAAGATCTAGCTTCAAAAACCATACTAAAAACCATAAGAAAACCATACAACAACACTTCAAGAAAACCTCCCAAGAACACCAACTTACTTCCAATCTTTCATCCACTTCTATCACCCTTTTGATTCTAGCTTCTTACTCCTCTTTTACAGCAAACTTATCCAAGGAACTTGAGGTAGAATCTATGTTCATAACCTTATTCAATTCATATATATATAGCTATCTTATTTTGTGGTACAAAAGTTTAACAACAAGAACATAGTTTGAATGTTTTTCAAACTTGTTTGCAAACTAAATAGATCCTTCTAACTTAACCTTTAAAATACTTCAAGACCTGTAATATAACTTATGTATATGCTAATTTAACAAGGTAAAACTTGGTTTTTCAAAGTATAAGTATTTTTAGAAAAATGGTCATTAAATGATTTTGTTGTAACAAAAATGTTTAACTTCATATGTTTCACTAATGTTTCACTTATGCCGTATGATTTTAAATACAAACCAAGGTATTTACAGTTCATAGTCTTAAAGAAGAACTCGATCCAAGAAGATGGCAATTTGAATCAACGAAAACGGATTTGTAACGAAGAAACTATGACCGAAACAAAATTGGTTATCCTAGATCATTTCAACTACGGGATCAATTGGAAAAAAAATGATATAAATCACATATTTCTAAGATAACATGATATTTTATATATATGTACTTATAATTCAATTTTATATGGTTCAGGATCACCCGTAAACAATACGAGAAGATTAATCATAAGATCCCATGATTGTACGCAACACGTCATTTGACAACACCGGTACTTTATGTACGCAACACGTCATTTGACAACACCGGTACCATGGGTCAAGATTAATCTCGACCAATACATATATGATGGGGTTTTATTGATTTCGTTGGGGGTTTTATTTATTTCATTGCGGGTATATTAAACATCTAAAAATGAACCATTAAAATTGAATTACTAACATCGGACTGCTAACTACGGACTAAGGAATTATTCAAAGTATTAAAAGTATAACAAGTATATATTTATAACGTTTGTTTAAAAATGAAAACATATTGATATATTATATATGGATAGGTTCGTGATATCAACCGGGAGACCAAGTCAATTATCTATATCTTCAAAGACAACCGTGAGTATATAGTCCCACTTTTAAACTCTAAATATTTCGGGATGAGAATACATGTATTTTATGTTTTACGATATGGACACAAGTAACTGAAAAATATGTTCTACGTTGAGTTGTACCACTGGCATACTTCCCTGTAGCTTGGTAACTAATATTTACAGCGGTATTGTAAACGCGAATCCTGTTGATAGATCTATCGGGCCTGACAACCCCAACCGGACTGGACGACCAGTATTCAACGGTTGCACAGTACTTCGTTTTGTGACTACACTTGGTACGGTGTAGTAAGATTTCATATTAAAGGGAATATGCGACGTGAAAATGTTAAGTATGGTTACCGAGTGCTCAACCACTTAGAATACTTTTATTAAACTGTTTATATACGAAATCTTGTGGTCTATATATATATTGCTGCCGGCATTAAACCTATATCTCACCAACTTTATGTTGACCTTTTAAAACATGTCTATTCTCAGGTGATTTCTAAAGTTTCCGCTGCATCATGTTGGATCTAACCAGGATCTTGCGTACGCATGTTTGTGTCAAAAATAAAACTGCATATCCGAGATGTTGTATTGTAAAATATGCTAGAAACCGTGTTGTTGTCATCATTTGTAAAGTTTGTAAGTCGAAGATTATCGCTAAACGTTAATCTTCTTTTTATTGTCTTAAGCTTGTAACAAAAATAATGGTTATGGTTTGTAATGTATAATATATGCAGTTTTCTTTCAAAAATGTCTCATATAGAGGTCAATACCTCGCAATGAAATCATACGTTATCTAACGCGTTCTTATGGTTAAGGACGGGTTATGACATGTGGTATCAGAGCGTTGGTCTTAGCGAACCAGGTTTGCATTAGTGTGTCTAACCGAGAAGTCGTTAGGATACATTAGTAAAGTCTGGACTTTGACCGGGTCTGATTTAAAAAAAAAAAAAACCATTGCTTATCACTGTTGGTTAAAATTTATATGTAAATATTATGTAGTACTAATGGGTTAGTTGTTGTGTGATAGATGTCGGGCTCGAAACTTATTATCACATTCAGCGACTCCGAACCAGAATCTTCAGATTGTGTTTCAGTCATTAACATATCCGATGACGAAAGTGGTATTTTTGGGGAAGACTCACAATTTCCGGATGAACCAACTATAGAAATATCGGAAAGTGAACCCGAGGAGGAAAGTGAACCCGAAGAGGAAAGTGAACCCGAAGAAGAAAGTGAACCCGAGGAAGAAATACTAGAAATTACGAAAGAAAAATTCGATCAAGGAAAGAAACGAAAAGCGAATGAATTAGAAAATTCAAATCCCGAACTTAGTGAGAATGACGTAGCACCAATTCCACTCAACACTACCACCCCTATTCCCGCTATTCCTATTAGTGCTATCCCCGCATCTAGTTCTTCGGCTCCTCAGCCAAAACGTAGGCAGACAGCTAGGATAAGCGTTAGGCCATTCATTGGAACTAAACGCCCTAGAAAATAGACCGAACGATGCACTGCCGTATTAAGCCATGGAATCATATAATGTTTTGTATAATATTATTAGTGTGGTTTGCTTAAAGTTTGATGTAAGATAAGCATATGTAAAATAGCGAAGTATGAAATGCAATAATTTTCCATGGTTAAGTATTATTTAGATTGTAGTAATTGATTCTGTACTAAGCTATTAAGTATGAACATTAACGGGTAGGTACTACCCAAGATATAATTATAAAACGCTAATAAGAAGAAAAGGCTTTTATAATAATACCTGGTTCATATTATTAACAAGCTATAAATGTACTATAAATACACACTACATCTATAATATTCCATGTGAATAATTATTTTCTTTCATTAGGAAATGGCGCGATTGAATCGAATGACGGAACAAGAACTCGAGGAACTCATCAACCAGCGAGTGAACGATAGAATGCTATGGGTCGAAGCTGCAAGAGCTGCTGCAGTTAACCCAAATCCTCGTGTAGGATGCTCCTACAAGACGTTTCAAGCTTGCAAGCCATCATCATTCAGTGGAACGGAAGGACCGATCGGTTTAACCCGATGGATAGAAAAGATGGAGACGGTGTTCAAAATCAGTGGTTGTGATGAAAAAGACATGACCAAGTTTGCATCGTGCACTTTACAAGATAGTGCACTCACATGGTGGAAGAATTATGTGAAGGCGGTAGGAGGAGATGTAGCTTATGATACTCCATGGGAAGAATTCAAAGCAATGATAATCACCGAGTATTGTCCAAGGAATGAGGTTATTAAGTTAGA
The DNA here is from genome assembly GCF_046630445.1 of Rutidosis leptorrhynchoides. Classification (NCBI taxonomy): domain Eukaryota; kingdom Viridiplantae; phylum Streptophyta; class Magnoliopsida; order Asterales; family Asteraceae; genus Rutidosis; species Rutidosis leptorrhynchoides. The sequence continues at coordinate 337,589,556 of NC_092342.1, read as the reverse complement.
AGATGAGTTACGAAGTTTGAAGGTGGTTGGTACTGAAATCACCAACTACAATCAGCGATTCATGGAATTGGTTTTACTATGTCCTGAATTGGTTCCAACCGAAGCACGGAAGATTGAAATGTACAAAGGTGGTTTGCCCAAAAAGGTCAAGGCAAACGTTACGGCATCGAAACCTAAAACAATTCATGAAGCTATAACCATGGCGAACGAGCTAATGGATCAGGTCATTTTGGACAAGAAAGCATTCAATACTGAGGTGAAGGTATTGGGGAACAAGAAAAAGTGGAATGGAGGTTATGATCGAGGTAACCAACAACAACCTTATAAGAAACAAGAAACCACGAAAGGTGCGGGTAGTGGTTCAGGCTTTGGTTACAAAGGACAAAGTCCTTTATGCAACCGTTGTCACAAACATCATTTTGGTTACTGTAGTGTGTTGTGCACTAAATGCAATAGACAGGGACATCTTGCTGAAGATTGTAAGGCTCTCGTTACAAATGGTAACAAGACTCCTGCCACCAACGCAAATAGAACTGCTTTGGCTAACATTACTTGTTTTGGGTGTGGAAAACAAGGTCACTATAAGAGTCAGTGCCCGAATCCAGAAAAGAATGGCGGACCTGCACGTGGAAGAGCGTTTGTTATTAATGCTAGAGAGGCACGAGAAGACCCGGAGCTTGTTACGGGTACGTTTACCATTAATAACTTATCAGCATCTATTTTATTTGATACTGGCGCCGATAGAAGTTACGTGTGTATAAATTTTTATACTAAATTGAATTGTTCATCATTACCTCTAGATGCTAAGTACTTGATTGAGTTAGCTAATGGTAAACTAATTAAAGCCGATAAAATTTGTCGTGATTGTGAAATAAATCTAGCCGGAGAAACGTTTAAAATCGACTTAATACCCGTGGAATTAGGAGGTTTTGATGTAATAGTCGGCATGGACTGGATGTCCAAAATAGGAGCGGAAGTTGTTTGTGCCAAGAAGGCAATTCGTATTCCTGGTAAGGATAAGATACCGGTGATGATTTATGGAGAGAAGGGTAATTCAAAGCTAAAACTCATTAGCTGTTTGAAAGCCAAAAAGTGTTTAGAAAAGGGATGTTACGCTATTTTAGCACATGTTAATAAAGTCGAAAAGAAAGAAAAGTATATCAACGACGTGCCTGTGGCAAGAGATTTTCCTGAAGTTTTTCCGGAAGAATTGCCGGGATTACCTCCATTTAGATCTGTAGAATTTCAAATAGATTTAGTACCAGGAGCTGCACCAGTGGCTCGTGCGCCATATAGACTTGCACCGTCCGAATTAAAAGAACTTCAAAGTCAGTTAAAAGAATTACTAGACCGTGGATTCATACGACCAAGTACTTCACCGTGGGGAGCTCCGATTCTATTTGTTAAAAAGAAAGATGGATCTTTTAGGATGTGCATAGATTATCGTGAATTAAATAAGTTAACTATCAAAAATCGGTATCCACTACCGAGAATTGACGACTTATTTGATCAACTCCAGGGATCATGTGTTTATTCGAAAATCGACCTAAGATCGGGCTATCATCAACTACGTGTCAAAGAAGAGGACATTCCGAAAACTGCTTTTCGAACACGTTATGGTCATTACGAATTTTTGGTCATGCCGTTTGGGTTGACAAATGCGCCAGCTGTATTCATGGACCTCATGAATCGAGTTTGTAGTCCGTATTTGGATAAGTTTGTTATCGTTTTCATTGATGATATTCTTATCTATTCCAAAAGTGAGCAAGAGCATGAAGAGCATTTAAGGTTGATACTGGAGTTGTTGAGAAAAGAACAACTTTATGCTAAATTTTCTAAGTGTGCTTTCTGGTTGAAAGAAGTGCAATTTCTTGGTCACGTTGTTAATAGCAAAGGAATTCAGGTTGATCCAGCAAAAACTGAAGCTATTGAAAAATGGGAGACTCCTAAGACACCAACACAGATACGCCAATTTTTGGGTTTAGCTGGTTATTATAGAAGGTTTATTCAAGATTTTTCCCGAATAGCTAAGCCGTTGACAGCGTTAACGCAAAAAGGGAAGAAATACGAATGGACCTCGGAGCAGGAGAATGCATTTCAATTACTGAAGAAGAAGTTAACTACGGCGCCTATTTTATCGTTACCTGAAGGGAACGATGATTTTGAAATATATTGTGACGCTTCGCGACAAGGTTTTGGTTGTGTTCTTATGCAACGGAAGAAATTTATTGCATTTGCATCCCGACAATTGAAGATTCACGAGCGAAATTATACGACGCATGATCTAGAATTGGGAGCAGTCGTGTTTGCATTGAAGATGTGGAGACACTACTTGTATGGGGTTAAATTCACTGTGTTTACTGATCATAAAAGCCTTCAACATATTTTCGATCAAAAACAATTGAACATGAGGCAACGTAGGTGGGCCGAGTTAATAAACGACTATGATTGTGAAATTCGTTATCATCCTGGGAAGGCGAATGTGGTGGCTGATGCTTTAAGCAGAAAAGAACGAGAACCAATTCGAGTTCGAGCAATGAACATAAAAATTCGCATGAATCTCAACTCACAAATCAAAGAAGTTCAACGAGAAGCACTTACTAAAGAAAATATAGGAAATGAAATAATGAAGAAGTATGAGAAGCAACTCGTTATGCGGGAAGATGGAATTCGATATTTTGCAAATCGTATTTGGGTACCGAAGTTGGGTGGATTAAGGAAGTTGATATTGAACGAGGCACATAAGACAAGATATTCGATACATCCTGTAGTTGGAAAGATGTACCAAGATCTTAAGACGCATTATTGGTGGCCTAATTTGAAGACAGACGTTGCAACATATGTTGGGGAATGTTTAACTTGTTCCAAAGTCAAAGCAGAACACCAAAAGCCGTCAGGGTTACTTCAACAACCAGAAATTCCAGAATGGAAATGGGATGGTATCACCATGGATTTCATCACGAAGTTACCAAAGACTGCCTGGGGATACGACACCATTTGGGTAATTGTTGATCGTCTTACCAAATCTGCACATTTCTTGCCTATAAAGGAAACAGATAGAATGGAGAAATTATTACGATTATATATAAAGGAAATAGTTTCAAGGCATGGAATACCTATTTCCATTATATCCGATCGTGATAGTAGATTTACTTCAAAATTTTGGCAATCACTACAGGAGGCACTAGGAACTCGGGTGGATATGAGTACCGCATATCATCCACAAACCGATGGACAGAGTGAGAGAACGATTCAGACTCTCGAAGACATGCTCAGGGCATGTGTGATCGATTTTGGAAACGGATGGGATAAATATCTACCGTTAGCAGAATTCTCGTATAATAATAGTTATCATGCGAGCATTGGAGCTGCGCCATTCGAAGCATTGTACGGAAGGAAGTGTAGATCTCCTATCTGTTGGAATGAAGTAGGAGATCGACAATTAACTGGTCCCGAGATCATACACGAAACGACCGAGAAGATAGTGCAAATCAAGGAGAGATTGAAAACAGCCCGTAGTCGCCAAAAGAGCTACGCCGATGTTCGAAGGAAACCATTAGAGTTTCAGGTCGGGGACATGGTTATGCTAAAGGTGTCACCTTGGAAAGGTGTGATACGTTTCGGCAAAAGGGGTAAATTGAACCCAAGATATGTAGGTCCGTTCAAGATTATCAAACGCATTGGACCGGTAGCTTATCGACTCGAGTTACCGCAACAACTCGCCGGAATACATAATACCTTTCATGTCTCGAACCTTAAGAAGTGTCTTGCAAAGGAAGACCTCACCATTCCTCTTGAAGAAATCCATGTCGACGAGAAACTACAATTCGTCGAAGAACCAATCGAAATCATGGACCGTGAAGTTAAACAGCTCAAACAGAGCAATATACCGATTGTTAAGGTTCGTTGGAATGCTAGAAGAGGTCCCGAGTTTACTTGGGAACGAGAGGATCAGATGAAACGAAAGTATCCGCACTTGTTTCTCGATGACGCAAAATAGGTACAATTTTAAAATTTCGGGACGAAATTTATTTAACGGGGAGGTAATGTAACGACCCGTACTTTTGCGATCATTTTATACTTATAAGATTAATATTTACATAAATTAAACCTTGCCAACATGATAAGCAATCCAAATTGTCAAGACTTATATTTCCGAAAAGAGTTTTACACAACGTTTGACCGTCTAGTTTGACCGATGATATCACGAACTATACAATATATGATAATTATACGTTTGTGTATGTATATGTATATATACATATTTAACATGATTAATAAATGTTTTAATATCTCATTTTGTATTAATAACAATAAGTTACAAGTATATTTTGAAACTACTAACTTAAGTTTTCAAAACGATAACAATACGTAACGTTATTTGACATATATACTTAAGACTTATAATGTTATACATATATTGTATAAGTAATGTATTTAATTACTTTTAAAGAACTTAAATACATAAAACCATATAAGTGTATTCACAAAAGATAGCTATATTTGAATCCTCATTTCATTTTTCACAAAATTTCTATACGTATACCTAGAGTATTTGTACTCGTATCATACCTAGCTCCTATACGTATTTACTAATAGTAAATACACATCAAAATCACCACCTAACCAGCCATTATTCATGCCCTTAGAGCTAGGTAATTACTTTTGGATGATTACTTGACTAATTAACAAGATTACAAACTAAAATTTGTCCATGTATGCCATGAAACACGTTTTTTATGGTGTATATATGTATCATCATTTTAGTTCATTTTTACTTCCATTCTCTAGCTAAAAACACACACACATTCAAGAGTCTTAAACTCCATAAACATTCAGCAACTTACCTTGAAGATCTAGCTTCAAAAACCATACTAAAACACCATAAGAAAACCATATAACAACACTTCAAGAAAACCTCCCAAGAACACCAACTTACTTCCAATCTTTCATCCACTTCTATCACCCTTTTGATTCTAGCTTCTTACTCCTCTTTTACAGCAAACTTATCCAAGGAACTTGAGGTAGAATCTATGTTCATAACCTTATTCAATTCATATATATATAGCTATCTTATTTTGTGGTACAAAAGTTTAACAACAAGAACATAGTTTGAATGTTTTTCAAACTTGTTTGCAAACTAAATAGATCCTTCTAACTTAACCTTTAAAATACTTCAAGACCTGTAATATAACTTATGTATATGCTAATTTAACAAGGTAAAACTTGGTTTTTCAAAGTATAAGTATTTTTAGAAAAATGGTCATTAAATGATTTTGTTGTAACAAAAATGTTTAACTTCATATGTTTCACTAATGTTTCACTTATGCCGTATGATTTTAAATACAAACCAAGGTATTTACAGTTCATAGTCTTAAAGAAGAACTCGATCCAAGAAGATGGCAATTTGAATCAACGAAAACGGATTTGTAACGAAGAAACTATGACCGAAACAAAATTGGTTATCCTAGATCATTTCAACTACGGGATCAATTGGAAAAAAATGATATAAATCACATATTTCTAAGATAACATGATATTTTATATATATGTACTTATAATTCAATTTTATATGGTTCAGGATCACCCGTAAACAATACGAGAAGATTAATCATAAGATCCCATGATTGTACGCAACACGTCATTTGACAACACCGGTACTTTATGTACGCAACACGTCATTTGACAACACCGGTACCATGGGTCAAGATTAATCTCGACCAATACATATATGATGGGGTTTTATTGATTTCGTTGGGGGTTTTATTTATTTCATTGCGGGTATATTAAACATCTAAAAATGAACCATTAAAATTGAATTACTAACATCGGACTGCTAACTACGGACTAAGGAATTATTCAAAGTATTAAAAGTATAACAAGTATATATTTATAACGTTTGTTTAAAAATGAAAACATATTGATATATTATATATGGATAGGTTCGTGATATCAACCGGGAGACCAAGTCAATTATCTATATCTTCAAAGACAACCGTGAGTATATAGTCCCACTTTTAAACTCTAAATATTTCGGGATGAGAATACATGTATTTTATGTTTTACGATATGGACACAAGTAACTGAAAAATATGTTCTACGTTGAGTTGTACCACTGGCATACTTCCCTGTAGCTTGGTAACTAATATTTACAGCGGTATTGTAAACGCGAATCCTGTTGATAGATCTATCGGGCCTGACAACCCCAACCGGACTGGACGACCAGTATTCAACGGTTGCACAGTACTTCGTTTTGTGACTACACTTGGTACGGTGTAGTAAGATTTCATATTAAAGGGAATATGCGACGTGAAAATGTTAAGTATGGTTACCGAGTGCTCAACCACTTAGAATACTTTTATTAAACTGTTTATATACGAAATCTTGTGGTCTATATATATATTGCTGCCGGCATTAAACCTATATCTCACCAACTTTATGTTGACCTTTTAAAACATGTCTATTCTCAGGTGATTTCTAAAGTTTCCGCTGCATCATGTTGGATCTAACCAGGATCTTGCGTACGCATGTTTGTGTCAAAAATAAAACTGCATATCCGAGATGTTGTATTGTAAAATATGCTAGAAACCGTGTTGTTGTCATCATTTGTAAAGTTTGTAAGTCGAAGATTATCGCTAAACGTTAATCTTCTTTTTATTGTCTTAAGCTTGTAACAAAAATAATGGTTATGGTTTGTAATGTATAATATATGCAGTTTTCTTTCAAAAATGTCTCATATAGAGGTCAATACCTCGCAATGAAATCATACGTTATCTAACGCGTTCTTATGGTTAAGGACGGGTTATGACACAAGGCGACGTTGAGTTCTGGACAGAGATCTCTGTGCTTTCTGGTCTTGTTAAATTTATACATATATATTCAATCTTATTCTAAAATGTTTTGTAATTCTATATTTGTATTTTATTCTTATATTTGTTTTATTTTGTAGGTTTTTCATTTTTTTAATGATTTAAAGAGTTATGTTGCTGAATGGTGATATTGAAGACTTGAGGGATCATTTTGTGAAGTCTATATGCTGCAAGGACCAAAGTGCAATATGTGGATATATATATATTTACATCTTTTCTGGATTCTTTTCATTCATTCACACACAGCTCTTTTGTTCATCATCTATTTTCTCTCGTTTAATCTCCAAACCCTAGTTCATAAAATCGGCTGATTTGAGAAGTATCATCTTGATACTTAGTGTTCTTTTGAGAGATTGTTTTAGTCCGCTAGATCTTAAAGCTGTTCTTTTCTGTATTTTGTTATTGATTCGTCTTCTGTAATTTTGGTTTTAATCATATGATTTTCAAGGTTTGGTGTGATTTCTTTGTGTGTTCATAGTTTCGTACATGGTATCAGAGCATCTACGTTCAAATCTGAGACGTTGTGGGTTGAAGATTTAGATTTGGGTTGAAGATCTGATTCTAGGGTTTCGTTATTTGGGGTTCTGTTGGTTAAATTGATGTTCTATTGCTGCTGTTATGATTATTCTTTATATCCGGTGTATCTTCTCAACTATTGTTGATTTTTTCGGTGATTTTTCTTCAAACCCTAATTTGTCAAATTAGGGTTTTCTTCTTTTTGGGCGATCTAAGTTGATTCTTGTCTTCCGCTGCTGTTATTCTTCTTCTTTTCAGGATTTATTCTTGATAGGGGAGTTTTCTTGTTCTTATCTTCTAGTTTTTTTTAACACTATTTTGACTGAATCCCAGTGCCCAACTCTTGATCTACGTTCTTGAAACGTATGAATACCTGATCAAGCACTAGGTTGATTCTGACCTGTTTATATTATATATTTTGTGTGTTCTTATCCTTACAGGGTGCTTGGTTAGTAATAAATTGCTACTGGAGATTTGTAAGTTGTTTTCTTCCTTACAGGTGTCTGGCCAGCAATTGTTGCTGTGGTTTTGATTTTTTGCTTATTATTTGTTGTGTGTTTATTTGCTCTATGCTTTCTGTGTTTCTTGATTATTTGTTAATATGATTCTAGCCCTACATACCAAAAATAAGTTTGGTTTTGTTGATGGTTCTTGTAAGAAAAGTAAAACAGATAATGTGCTTATGTTATAATGGGATAGATGCAATTCTTTGGTTCTTTCATGGATTTTAAATTCTATATCTGATGAATTGTATTGTGGTCAAGTTTTTGCTCAATCTGCTCAAACTGTATGGGAAGAACTTAAAGAAACTTATGATAAGATAGATGGTTCTGTTACTTTTAATCTGCATCAAAAACTTAATTCATTAACACAGGGTAACTCTACTGTATCTGATTATTATCATAAGTTAAATGCTTTATGGAAAAAGTTTGATGCTTTTGTTAAACTACCTACATGTGTTTGTGAAGCTAATAGAGAATTTAAGACTCATAATGATTTAATTAAGCTAATGCAGTTCTTAATGGGTTTAGATGAGTCTTATTCTTCTGTGAGAAGTAATATTTTATTAATTGATCCTCTTCCTAGTGTTAAAACTGCTTTTGCTATTGTTTCAAGAGAAGAGTCTCATAGAACCTCTTCTCAAACTAGTAGTTATGGTTCTGTTAAAAATCAAAATTCTGCTTTCTTAGTATCCAAGACTTTTGATAACAAAAGGAGAATTAGTAATGGACCTAATCCTAATCTTAAGTGTACTAAATGTAAAAGATTAGGTCATACTATTGAAAGATGTTATGAAATTGTTGGTTATCCTCCTGGTTGGGTTAAAAGGAATGATACTAAGTCTGTTGTTAGTAATAATTCTGTACCTGCTGTGAATACTAGTGATAACAGTTCTCATCCTTTCTCTTCTGAGCAAATTTCACAGCTTATGAGTTTATTGCATGATCAATCTACACAAGGAAATGTACATGCCAATATGGCAGGTACTTTTTTAAATTTTAATATTGTGTTTAACTCAAAGTTTGATACATTTTTTAAACAAAATGGTTCTAGTAACAATGAATTTAATAACAAATGGATTATTGATTCTGGAGCAACTAGACATATGACAGGTTCAAGTGAAGGTTTAGTCAATGTTTTTGATGGTCAAAATTAAATATGACTGTAGGTCATCCAAATGGTACTCTTGCTAAAATTAAAAAAATTGGTAACCTTCACTTAACTAATAATTGTGTGCTAAAAGATGTTCTTGCGATTCCTGGATACTGTGTTAACTTGCTGTCTGTTAATAAGCTTTCAAAAGATTATCCTATGTTCATTAGTTTCACTAGTAATAACTGTTTTATTTAGGATTTGGATCTAAGGAAGGTTGTAGGGATTGGTAATGAAGTAGGGGGCTTGTATATTTTTGATTGTGATAAAGGTATTGATTCTAATAAAAAGGATATGTGTTATGCTTCTACTTCTCTGTGGCACTGCAGATTAGGACATCCTGCTACTCAAGATCTTAAACTCCTTAAGAATAGCATTGGGATTAACCCTAATTCTGACAATGATGTTTGTGATGTTTGTCATAAGACTAAACAATCAAGGGATCCATTTCCCTTGAGTGATCATACATCTTCAAAAATTGGTGAATTAGTTCACCTAGATGTATGGGGGCCTTACAGGGTAAATAGTTATTCTGGATTTAAGTTTTTATTGACTATTGTTGATGATTTTTCCAGAGCTGTTTGGGTTTATTTGTTAAAAACTAAAAGTGATATTTTTGATAATCTTCTGAGTTTTGTTAAACTAATAAAAAATCAATTCAATGTAAATGTGAAAATGTGTAGAAGTGATAATGGAACTAAATTTGTTAACAAAAAAATGGAAGATTTCTATGTTGAAAATGGTACTGTTCATCAGACTAGTTGTGCTTACACTCCTCAACAAAATGGTATTGTTGATAGAAAGCATAGACATTTACTAAATGTGGCTAGATCTTTGTTATTTCAAAGTAATTTACCTTTGTGCTATTGGTCTGATTGTGTGCTAACTGCAACTTATATTATCAACAGGCTGCCCTCATCTGTGTTACATGGAAGATCTCCTTTTGAAATGATTTATGGGTTTAAACCCAGTCTCTCCCATATGAGAGTGTTTGGATGTCTGTGTTTTGCTAGTATACTTAATAATAATGATAAGTTTAGTAGTAAGTCTGAAAAGTGTGTTTTATTAGGTTATTCAAATGTCAAAAAAGGTTATAAATTACTAAGTCTTGAGTCAAATTCTATCATATTTTCTAGAGATGTCAAATTTTATGAAACAGTTTTTCCTTTTAAACTTAAATCAAAAGCTATTGATATTTCTAATGATAATGATCATATAAACTTTTTTGAGTCTGAGTCATCAAAACCAAACACTTCTCAAAGTCCCAATGATGAAGAGGGAGTTATTACTGAAGAAGACAGTGGCAGTGATCAAAATCTCATTGATACTCCAGAGGAGGAGACTGAGATTATTGATACCACCGATTCAAGTGAATCTGATACTAACCCTGAGGGCACTAATACTTCTTCTGACTCTGAAAATAACAATGATTAAAGTAACACAGATGGTGACAACCAGATGAACTTAAGAAGGTCAAGTAGGGTTAGAAATATTCCTACTAAATTAAATGATTATGATCTTAATTTTAAAGTTAGATATCCAATGAGTAATTACTGTAATTACTCAAACATGATTGATAGTGTTAAATGTTTCAGTTCATCTCTTGATAAGTCTGTTGAACCTCAATCTTATGAGGAAGCCTGTAAAGATCCAAAGTGGATTGAGGTTATGAATAATGAAATTGAAGCTTTACATAGAAACAATACTTGGGTTGTTTCTGATCTTCCAGTAGGAAGAAAAGCTATTGGCAGCAAATAGATTTATAGGATTAAATATAAATCTAGTGGTGAAATTAAAAGGTACAAGGCTAGACTTGTTGCTAAAGGTTTTAGTCAAAGAGAAGGTCTTGATTATGATGAGACCTTCTCTCATGTGGTTAAAATGGTTACTATTAGATGTTTGTTAAATCTTGCTATTCAATATGATTGGGATTTGTTTCAACTTGATATTAATAATGCTTTCTTATGTGGTGATCTGTGTGAGGATGTTTATATGGAATTTCCAAAAGGTTTTGGTGATAATAATAAGTCTAAAGTATGTAAACTAACTAAATCTTCATATGGGCTTAAACAAGCACCAAGAATGTGGAATGCTAAACTTACCTCTGCTTTACTTGAGTATGGTTTTCTTCAAAGTGGTAATGATTATTCTTTGTATATTCTGTCTAAAGATGATATATTTGTTGCTTTACTTGTCTATGTGGATGATATTATTATTACTGGTAATAATAATTCTGAAGTTGATAATGTTAAAAAGTTTTTGAATTCTAAGTTCATGATTAAAGATTTGGGATTACTTAAATATTTCTTGGGTATTGAAATTATAAAAGGTGATGAAGGTTTGTGCATGTCACAAAGAAAATATTGTTTGGATTTGTTGGATGAGTTTGGTATGTCTGCTTGCAAACCTATTGATACACCTTTGGAAGTTAATTCAGTTTTAGCTTCTGAAGCATCAAAAGGTGATGATTTTTTGGAAAACATTACTGAATTTCAAAAATTAATTGGAAAACTTATTTATCTTACACATACCAGACCTGACATATCTTATTCTGTTCAAACCTTAAGTCAACATATGCATGCTCCTTTACAATCACATGTTAAGGCTGCCTTAAGGGTTTTAAGGTATCTTAAGGGATCTCCTGGAAAAGGAGTATGTATAAAAAAAAGCTGATGATATGTTTAATCTTGTTGCATATTCATATGCAGATTGGGGAAAATGTTTAAGTACTAGAAGGTCTGTTTCAGGTTTCTGTTTGTTTTTGTGTGGTTCTCTTGTGTCTTGGAAAAGTAAAAAACAGCCTACTGTTTCTAGATCTTCAACTGAATCTGAATATAGATCATTAGCTGCTACTACTTGTGAAATTATATTTGTTCTTAAACTTCTTGATGATTTTGGCATTCAAAACCCGTTACCTGTTCATCTATATTGTGATAATAAATCTGCTATTCTTCTTGCTGCTAATCCTGTATTTCATGAAAGATCAAAACATTTTGAAACCGATGTTCATATTGTTAGAGAAAAAAAATCTTTCTGGACTTTTAAGGTTGGAATATGTTGATTCAAAAGATCAAATTGCAGATGTTTTCACTAAAGGATTATGCAAGGCTCAACATCATTTTCTTTCTCAAAAATTGGGATTATTGGATTATTTCCAGAATAAGATTGAGGGGGGATGTTAAATTTATACATATATATATATATATATATATATATATTCAATCTTATTCTGAAATGTTTTATTTTTCTATATTTGTATTTTATTCTTATATTTGTTTTATTTTGTAGGTTTTATATTTTTTAATGATTTAAAGCGTTATATTGCTAAATGGTGATATTGGAGACTTGAGGGATCATTTTGTGAAGTCTATATGCTGCAAGGACCAAAGTGCAATATGTGGATATATATATATATATATATATATATATATATACATCTTTTCTGGATTCTTTTCATTCATTCACACATAGCTCTTTTGTTCATCATCTGTTTTCTCTCGTTTAATCTCCAAACCCTAGTTCCTAAAATTGGCTGATTTGAGAAGTATCATCTTGATACTTAGTGTTCTTTTGAGAGATTGTTTTAGTCTGCTAGATCTTAGAGCTGTTCTTTTCTGTATTTTGTTATTGATTCTTCTTCTGTAATTTTGGTTTTAATCATATGATTTTCAAGGTTTGGTGTGATTTCTTTGTGTGTTCATAGTTTCGTACAGATCTCAATCATAAAAATGTCGTCTCTCTGATCGGGGTTTGTGATGAAAAAGGAGAGAAGATCATCGTAAACCATCACTATGCTAGTGGAAGTCTTCAAATGCATCTAAGCAAAACTTCCTTCGCAGGTCTTCAAAGGTTGAATGTATGTATTGGTGTTGCGGATTCCATTAATTACATCCATGATGTACAAGGACTAGGTTATTTTGTTATACACCGTAACATTAACAGCTCCACTATTTTACTAGATAAAAACTAGGAGCCTAAGTTATCTGGTTTTGAATTTTCAATCAAACAACCGGTGGATAAACGAAATCGTGTTTTCCTTTCTAAACTAATTGGTACAAAAGGGTATATAGATCCGAAAATTGCGAATAATGGAGGAGTGACCCTCAAGTCAGATGTCTACTCCTTAGGTGTTCTTTTATTTGAAATTATATGTGGCAGGAGAGCAAACAAAAATTGCAGGTTGCTGGCTCCATTTGTAACAACCCAACCCATAATCCATACGATAATTTTTTTTTTATACAACAAATTACACGCCAAATAATTTGCGTAACCCATTTCACGAGTTCCATTTAAAACGCACAACAATTAGTTGTTTACAAAAGGCACGAGGGCCACGAATAAAGTTTAGTACAAGTTTGACCTATTACTATTGATAGTTTACAATCCAAACGACACTTCGAGCATGGTTTGGGACTAAACTACCCAAAACGTTAGGTCAACATCAAAACTCTGACAAAGCATCATCACGGGACGCCTAATGTCCGATAACCCCCTTGTCCTTAACTGCGCATGCATCTAAAAAGATAAACAACGAGAGGGTAAGATAACGCTTAGTGAATGCAATAATTATACACATACATATATAATCTACTTACATGCAATCACATACACAATTACCTCATACACGCTAGCTATTTAAAAGGCATACCAACGCAAGGCATAACGCTAAATCTCCAAGACCACAAGCTAGCACAACGAAAGCATATATAACTCGAACAATATAATATGCTACACTAAAACACATAACCATGGTTAACCAATCGTACAAGGGAATGGTACTTCGAATTTCCCATCAGTGTTCCCAACAACCGTCAGTGTACAACGAATTATATCACTAACCCCTGAGTGGTATCGAACGCCCGAACTTTAAACCCACCCGTCACGTGTAATGTGGTATCGAACGCCCGAACTTTAAACCCACACTTCACGCCCACACACATATATGACATGGTATCGAAAGCCCGAACTTTAAACCCATATCATATAATGACTCGATGTGGTATCGAACGTCCGAACTTAAACCCACATCGAACCTCGTACAAGTAAATACATTATATACACACATGTATAATCATTCCACTCACCTCAAGTCTCTTGTGAAAGCTAACCGAGCTTGCAACCCTTCAATGTAACGTACCTATTACATTATGCATTTATTAACATACAATCTAGTTAAATTAAATGCCAACCACTAACCCTTGAGCATTTAATGACCCGATTGCATTAAATGACTCAACTACCCCAAAACCACCCATTAATGGCCACGCCTCGTCATAGATCATTTAAGGCTAGTGATTAGGGTCTATTTACATCAACTAACATAAACTTGGTGTATTTCATAACCATTTCGCCCGATTAGGTCAACTAGTGCTCTTTTGACTCTTTGACTCACAAATCAAGTCAAACTTACACAATAACAACTCTTTCATCATTTTAAAAGTGCAATAATGACTAACAACATCATTTAGCACTTACAACCTCAAATCACAAGACCAAACCATAGATAATAGCTATTTAGGGTTTCCTTTCAACAATCCAACCCAAAACCCACCCATTTAACCCTCAAATGGGTCACACTAGTTCTTATGAACCAAACCCTAGTTTAAACTAGTTAAAACTAGTTAAAACTCGAGACTTAGAGTTAGAACTTACCAAGACTATGAACGTGTAGCTAGAGATACGATGAACAACTTTAATTCTCGCTTCTAGGATTGATTCACAAAACTTCACCTCCAAATCTTAAATTTAAACTAAGTGGGTTTTAGGATTTGAGAGAAAATTAAGAAAGAAAAAGGAAAAGAAATGAGAAAAGAAGAATAAGTGGTTGATATTAAAGGCTCCATCCAGATCTACACGCGAAAAGACCAATTTGCCCCTAAACCCTATATAAATTAAGCAGAATTCGGAGTCAGAATTGCAGATGTGTCGCGGCGCGGCTCCTTTGTCGCGGCGCGACATAAAGAAGGAAAAACCACCCTTCTTAACTCAAGTTCTGATCTGGTTTCGCTTTGTTTGTCGCGGCGCGGACCCGTTTTCGCGGCGCGACGTTAGCCTAGGTCTGGTCACTTCGACAATTAAACATAAATCAAGGGTTCAAACACAAACACAACAACTTTCACCCTTCCTATGCACGTCTATACCTCAACCTTAAGTCTCACACGACTAGACGCCAAACACGACACATTCATATACGCGTACACGCACGCATTTGAATACACCTATATATATATATATACACATATACATATATGCACTTACACCTAACCAACACTTTAGTTCAGCTAATCACATAACGAGTAGGTTATAAGCGTACTATTGATAAAGTACGTACCTTTAGACACGCACGGGAAAACGGGGTGTTACAACTCTCCCCCACTTAAATCGGAGCGCGTCCTCGCGATCCAAGCCGCATGACACGAGGGAAGATAAACCAACACAAATTCTTCGGACTCCCAAGTAAACTCGAAACCTTTACTACGACGCCATTGGACCTTAAAGGTCCTCACCTCTTTGTTACGCAACATTTTAATCTTCTCATCGAGTATAGCAATCGGCTCTTCAACGTATTCTAACTTGTTGTTTAGCTCAATTTCGTCTAAAGGCATCCATGAAGAATCATCCGCAAGACACTTACGGAGGTGGGAAACATGAAATGTGTTATGGATCCCCGCAAGTTCTTCGGGTAATTCCAAACGATACGCGACTTCACCAACACGAGCTAAAACCTTAAACGGCCCAATAAACCGAGGAGCTAACTTTCCCCATTTTCGAAACCGAATAATACCCTTCCATGGCGAAACCTTAAGCATCACCATATCGCCTTCTTCAATTTCGATCAAACGTCTACGCTTATCGGCATAAGACTTTTGCCTATCTTGCGCCTTTTTCAAATGTTCCCGAATCATAACGATTTTATCATTTGTCTCCAATACCAAGTCGGAGCTCCCGACTTCCCTTTGACCCACATCACCCCAACAAATCGGGGTTCGACACCTTCTACCATACAACATCTCATACGCTGGCATTCTAATACTAGAGTGAAAACTATTATTGTACGAGAATTCCACCAAAGGTAAATGTTCATCCCAACTACCACCGAATTCAATGATACACACACGTAACATATCCTCCAATGTTTGATTCGTACGTTCGGTTTGACCGTCCGTTTGAGGATGGTACTCCGTACTCATATTTACCCTCGTACCCATGTCTTCATGAAACTTCTTCCAAAATCGAGAAGTAAAATGCGTGTCCCGATCCGAAACAATAGACGCGGGAATGCCATGTCTCGATATCACTTCTTTAATGAACATCTTCGTGAGTGCGTCCGACGATATTGCTTCTTTAATAGGACGAAACAACGCACTCTTCGTCAATCTATCGACAATCACCCAAATAGTGTCAAATTGGGTTCTCGCTGTTTTCGGCAACTTGGTAATAAAATCCATGGTAATATGCTCCCACTTCCACATCGGAATTTCTAGCGGTTGCAACTTACCATACGGCTTTTGGTGTTAGGCTTTAACTTGCAAACACGTGACGCATTGCTCAACATACTTAACAACGTCGCGTTTCATGCCCGGCCACCAATAATCTTTCTTCAAATCATGGTACATCTTTGTCGCCCCCGGATGTATGGAATACTTAGACTTGTGCGCCTCATCAAGAAGCACCTTTCGGAAATCACCCATCTTAGGCACCCACACTCTTTCTTGAAAAGACAATAAACCACGCGAACCCATCGTAATGAATTCCGATTGCCCCACAATTCGTTCCGCATCCTTGTTGTGAACGTAAGCCACTATTTGAATCACACCAAGTTTCTCAAGAAAATCATTAGTAATAGTCATATGTAACAATCCCAATCGTAACACCGGGTGGTGACTCTTTCGGCTTAACGCATCCGCGACTACATTCGCTTTGCCCGGATGATAAAGTATCTCACAATCATAGTCTTTCACCACATCCATCCATCCATCCATCCATCTACATTGACGAAAATTCAAATCCCGTTGATCAAAAAGATGTTTCAAACTCTTGTGATCCGAATAAATCGTACACTTGACACCATACAAGTAATGGCGCCAAATTTTCAAAGCATGGACCACCGTCGCTAATTCAAGATCATGAGTCGGGTATCTCTTTTCATGTTCCTTTAATTGGCGAGTGGCGTAAGCGATGACTTTACCTCGTTGCATTAGAACACACCCGAGCCCATTCAAAGAAGCATCACAATAGACCGTCATATCATCTACACCTTCTGGCAATACTAAGACCGGAGCTTTACACAATTTCTCTTTCAATAATTGAAAAACGATTTCTTGCTCGTTTTCCCAATTAAAACTCACGTTCTTCCTCGTCAATTTCGTCAATGGAGAAGCAATTTTAGAAAAGTCTTGGATAATCCGACGATAGTAACCGGCCAATCCGAGAAAACTTCGGATTTCTGTAGGCGTAGTCGGTCGTCCCCAATCCTTCACCGTCTCTATCTTCCCCGGATCTACTTGAATACCAACCTTGTTCACAATATGGCCAAGGAATTGGACCTCCCTTAGCCAAAATTCACATTTTGAGAATTTAGCATACAACTTATCTTTTCTCAACGTCTTCAATACTTCGCGCAAGTGGTGTTCATGTTCCGTCATGCTCTTAGAATAGACAAGAATATCGTCAATGAACACAATTACCGACTTGTCCAACATTGGTTGGCACACTCGGTTCATAAGATCCATGAATGCCGCCGGTGCATTCGTAAGACCAAAAGGCATAACCACAAATTCAAAATGCCCGTAACGCGTTCGAAAGGCTGTTTTCTCGATATCTTCCTCATGGACCCGCATTTGATGATAGCCAGACCGTAGGTCAATTTTAGAGAAGTACGTAGCGCCTTGAAGTTGGTCTAATAAATCGTCTATCCTAGGCAATGGATAACGATTCTTGATCGTCACCTTGTTCAACTCCCGATAGTCGATACACATCCGCATACTTCCATCCTTCTTTTTCACGAATAAAACCGGAGCACCCCATATCGAAGCACTCGGTCGAATAAAACCCTTCTCAAGTAACTCTTGAATTTGATTCAACAATTCTTGCATTTCAAATGGTACGGAGTTTTAGCAATGGGAGTAGCTCCCGGGACCAACTCAATGCGAAATTCGACTTGTCTTTCCGCCGGAACACCCGGTAAGTCATCCGGAAAAACATCTTCAAACTCACTTACCACCGGAATTTCATGAATGGGTGGTGGCTCATCACGAGTATCAACAACATGAGCAAGGAAAACCATTCCACCGGTAACAACGAGTCGACGTGCCCGTGCAAAAGTGCATATCGGCACCGGTCTCCTTCGTTTATCACCATGAATAATTAACTCTCCCCCACTTGGGGTCTTCACACGAATAGATTTTTCATGGCATGCAATATCGGCTCTATTATGATCGAGCGAATCCATACCAACCACGATATCAAAATCACCTAACGTCATCGGAATGAGATCAATATTAAAGTTCTCGGAACCAAACACAACATTACAATTCTTACACACATCGACCACTAGCACCATCTTGCCATCTGCTATTTCGACTTCTACCGGACGACTTAACTTAGCTAACGGTTTATTAAGTTTAGGCACAAATTTTGGAGACACAAACGATAAATTTGCACCGCTATCAAATAGAATCCTTGCCGAATTAGAGTTAACCATGAAAGTATCTGAAACGACTTCATTGGATTGCTTGGCTTCGTCATTAGTCATCAAATAATTACATCCCCTAGCTGACCCCGCCGCCTTCTCCATTCTTTTAACATGATCATTTCGGAGTTCGGGGCACTCCGACTTTCGGTGCCCTTCTTTTTGACAATTAAAACACGTGATTGTATTAGTAGACAGTTTTGGGCAATCACGGGAGTAGTGACCCTTTTGCCCACAATTGAAACATGTGACCGCTAGAAACACCCCTCTTCACGCTACCGACACTTTCGGATGCTCCCCTACTCTTCTTGTTCGAAAAATTAGAAGCTTCAAACTTTCGTTTACTCGGCGCATAACTAACCGGACTCGGAGCTTGCTCTTCAAACCCCTTCGCCACCGCCAAAAGCTTAGCAAAGGTCTCAACATGACCAATACTAATTTTACCCTCCAAATCATCTCTAAGGGTCGCATGAAAGTCTTCCATTAACAATTGATCATTCCCCACATACTCGGGGCAAAAACGCGCCTTAGTGAGAAAGTTGGTTTTAAGAGTGTTTAGGTCCAAAGACCCTTGATGCATGTTCCTTAACTCGTTGCACAATTTGAAAAGATCCGCTTGCGTACGATATTCAAGGAAAAACTCCTTCTTGAACTCCGCCCAAGACAAACCCACAAAGGCCGCATCACCCACCATATCAATTTTACCATCGAGCCAATCTTTAGCATGGCCCCTCAACAAACTAGTAGCAAGTCTAGTCTTCTTCTCGGGTGGGCACTTGGTCGCGCGAAAACAACCTTCAACATTGGAAATCCAAGCCGCACTCTTCATGGGGTCGGGATCCCCGTGAAAGTGAGGAGGCTTAGTTGCCAAGAAGTTCTTATAGCTAAACTCCAACTCGCCCACATTTTGAGGTCTAGGAAACCTCCTTTCAACTTCTTCTTTAACGGCATTAGTCATCCGTTCTTGAATCATATCGACGATTTGTTTCGAAACTGACTCTTCGAATATTTGTTTAACCCTTCATGAGAAAACCGATACATAGTTTTCTAAAGCGGTCTCAATCTTGGTAGTCATCTCATCTTCCCCCACATGAGAGGGACCACCATTGTCATTCGTATTCGTTCCGTTTCTCGTCTTCATTCTAAAGATTAAAAATGGATTAGACATCGCCATTAATTTAATACACATATATACCTATGCATATGACCGCACACATATCACATCTAGCTCGATACTTGTCGCACATCCTTGCTTGACTTGACTTGCAACCGTAATAGTGGTCGCGACTCACTATTACGCTCACATGCCGTGCCATGCTCAAACGTATCACAACCATCTCGCTCGATGTTCAAAACAATAACACATGATTAGTAATATCATATCATAGCATAGTTAGTCCACCTATGCATTAAAGAACTAATCAAAGCCCGCACTGACCCGTAGTCCTACAAGTCCCGCATATAATTCCGCAACACAAAAGTCTAAGTCTAGGCGCCTATCTCAAGTCACCTAAATCCCTCAGACCATGCTCTGATACCACTTGTAACAACCCAACCCATAATCCATACGATAAATTTTTTTTTATACAACACAATTACACGCCAAATAATTTGTGTAACCCATTTCACGAGTTCCATTTAAAACGCACAACAATTAGTTGTTTACAAAAGGCACGAGGGCCACGAATAAAGTTTAGTACAAGTTTGACCCATTACTATTGATAGTTTACAATCCAAACGACACTTCGAGCATGGTTAGGGACTAAACTACCCAAAACGTTAGGCCAACATCAAAACTCCGACAAAGCATCATCACGGGACGCCTAATGTCCGATAACCCCCTTGCCCTTAACTGCGCCTGCATCTAAAAAGATAAACAACGAGAGGGTAAGCTAACGCTTAGTGAATGCAATAATTATACACATATATATATATAATCTACTTACATACAATCACATACACAATTACCTCATACACGCTAGCTATTTAAAAGGCATACCAACGCAAGGCATAACGCTAAATCTCCAAGACCACAAGCTAGCACAACGAAAGCATATATAACTCGAACAATATAATATGCTACACTAAAACACATAACCATGGTTAACCAATCGTACAAGGGAATGGTACTTCGAATTTCCCATCGGTGTTCCCAACAACCGTCAGTGTACAACGAATTATATCACTAACCCCTGAGTGGTATCGAACGCCCGAACTTTAAACCCACCCGTCACGTGTAATGTGGTATCGAACGCCCGAACTTTAAACCCACACTTCACGCCCACACACATATATGACATGGTATCGAACGCCCGAACTTTAAACCCATATCATATAATGACTCGATGTGGTATCTAACGCCCGAACTTAAACCCACATCGAACCTCGTACAAGTAAATACATTATATACACACATGTATAATCATTCCCCTCACCTCAAGTCTCTTGTGAAAGCTAACCGAGCTTGCAACCCTTGAATGTAACGTACCTATTACAACTCAAGTCAAACTTACACAAATCAAGTTTTGACTCTTTGATTCACAAATCAAGTCAAACTTACACAATAACAACTCTTTCATCATTTTAAAAGTGCATTAATGACTAACACCATCATTTAGCACTTACAACCTCAAATCACAAGACCAAACCCTAGATAATAGCTATTTAGGGTTTCCTTTCAACAATCCAACCCAAAACCCACCCATTTAACCCTCAAATGGGTCACACTAGTTCTTATGAACCAAACCCTAGTTTAAACTAGTTAAAACTCGAGACTTAGAGTTAGAACTTACCAAGACTATGAATGTGTAGCTAGAGATACGATGAACAACTTTAATTCTCGCTTTTAGGATTGATTCACAAAACTTCACCTCCAAATCTTAAATTTAAACTAAGTGGGTTTTAGGATTTGAGAGAAAATTAAGAAAGAAAAAGGAAAAGAAATGAGAAAAGAAGAATAAGTGGTTCATATTAAAGGCTCCATCCAGATCTACACGCGAAAAGACCAATTTACCCCTAAACCCTATATAAATTAAGCAGAATTCAGAGTCAGAATTGCAGATGTGTCGCGGCGCGGCTCCTTTGTCGCGGCGCGACATAAAGAAGGAAAAACCACCCTTCTTAACTCAAGTTCTGATCTGGTTTCGCTTTGTTTGTCGCGGTGCGAACCCGTTTGTCACGGCGCGGTGTTAGCCTAGGTCTGGTCACTTTGACGATTAAATATAAATCAAGGGTTCAAACACAAACACAACAACTTTCACCCTTCCTATGCACGTCTATACCTCAACCTTAAGTCTCACACGACTCGACGCCAAACACGACACATTCATATACGCGTACACGCACGCATTTGAATACACCATATATATATATATATATATATATATATATATATATATATATATATATATATATATATATATATATATATACACACACATATACATATATGCACTTACACCTAACCAACACTTTAGTTCAGCTAATCACATAACGAGTAGGTTATTAGCGTACTATTGATAAAGTACGTACCTTTAGACATGCACGGGAAAACGGGGTGTTACACCATTGGTCAAATTCCATTTGGGAAGAAGTGGAAGAGTCGGCGATTTAATGGATCCCGATCTGTTGAATCAGTTGGACCAAAAATCACGCGTGTACATCCCACGGATAGCAATCGGAGCATATACGTGCTTAGAGAAGGAAGGTCTATGCCCAAGTGTGTCAGGTGTTTTTCAGTTGCTTAAGAGTTTACAAACTGAAATGGATACAGATGATAAGAAAGGCCAGGTACGGACAGAACTAGAAGTTCAAATTAAGGTGTCAAAATATCTTTATTTTGTATCGTTACAGATACGGGTGTAAATGAGCTGAGCTACTCGAGCTTTACTCGTTAAAAACTCGATTCGAGCCGAGTTTAAACGAACTCGAGCTTATTTTAATGATCGATTGCTAAACGAGCTCGAGCTTCTTATATCGAGCTCGAACAAACTCGCGAACGTAAATGAGCTTTTCATTTATATATAGTAATTAATATTATTGTCTAATAATATTATATACGGAATAATTGCATAATACTAATTATCTTTTATCTTTTATAAAGTATAAAATATAATGCTTAAATCATATCATATTATATATTTATATATATGATTAAAAAGTAAGTAATAAAAAAGTAAGTAATAAATAAAATAAATATCAAAATTAAACAAAATAATAATAAAATAATTATATTATTAATAAAGGAGTCAAGCTCGGGCTTTTTTAAATTCAACCAAGCTGAGCTCGAGCTTTATTTGCTATGTTTGAACCAAGCCGAGCTCGAGCTCAACAAATTCTAAATGAGTAGAGCTCGAGCTCAGTCAACTTGAGCTCGAGCCCAGTCGAACTCAAGCTCGAGGTCAGTCGAACTCGAGCTCGACTCGGCTCGTTTACACCCCTAGTTACAGACTGAAACGTCATTCTGTAAATTTACAGACTCAAAGACATGATGATCGGGAGAAAGAAGATAAAACATTTGATTTAGGAGTCGATAAGGCATCATGTGGTCCCTCAATGGTAATGCACTTATATATATCGAGTCTGCAATGATTATTTAGTAACAAGAATCATCAAATAAGTATATCATGTAATACTTATTCCCTTTTTATCAAAATCTTGCAGCTCAACACCTTGGAGCACTTGAAAATTGAAGTACGAGATATAAAATTAGCCACCAATAATTTCTCCAAGGAATCTACAATTGAGCAGGGAGAGCATTATAGTTTCTACAAAGCAGAACTTGTATGCTTTGATAGAGATTATCGTTCCTTCGTAAATGGAATGAATAAAGATGAACTACCCAAGAGACGATACAATGTAACCATAAAATGTATCCACACTCCGTATCATGATTACAATAAAGAAATACTAAGTCTTAGCCATTGTAATCATCAGATCATACACTCTTCTTGGATTTTGTGAACAAGGTTCTGAAGTGATACTTGTCTACGAGTCCGTTGCTAGTAATTACCTTCATGAAAGTTTGTACACTCCTATTCTTACATGGGAAAAACGTTTGAAAATCTGCACTGATGTTGCACAAGGCTTGAGTTATCTTCACAATGAGATTGAGGACCACATAATGGTAATACACGGTAGTATAAGATGTAACAATATTTTGTTGGACGACAATGATAGGGCAAAAATTGGAGGATTTGAATGCTCTAAATTGCTGCATCCTAATAAAGATTTAGATGATCTTCATCTCGGTAAGGCAAAAACTGTATTCGAAGATGCACACGTGGATCCGGAATATGTTATGACGGGTAATTTGAAAAGAGAGTCGGATGTATTTAGTTTCGGAGTAATTATACTTGAAGTCCTATGTGGTTTTTGTGCCCAACATTTGGTGAAGTTCTATGAAGCCAAAGGTCCGGCAGAGTTGGCACGTCGATGGACCAAAGGGGGAACAATAAAAAGTAAGATACTTCATTCAATTATGGAAGAAAAAAATGAAAAACATCATTTTCTACATAAAGGACCCAACGAAGATTCGCTGGACACATTCATAAAAATTGTGTGTTGGTGTGTAGAAGAAAAATAGAGCCAGCATCCAACAATGAAAGTTGTCGTCAAGAAACTTGAAAAAGCATTAGTCTTGCAAGTAAGTATAATTAACTTAAAGAGCAAATAAATCTTCTACTCTTTGTTAATTATGATTTCATTAATTAAAGTGATTGTTGGTTAGGGATTTTTGAATGGTAAGTCCAATTCGAGTTACATATGTTGAGCTTTTAATGTCAAGAACTAAAAAAGGTGATTCAAACCATGATATTAACAGTTTGGTTCCAAATGAGAATTCAATCATAATGTAAAACTTTAATGTAACATTAGTAACTCATTATAAATTTAGCATAACATATACTTCTACCTGTAAGATGGAGCTACCCAAATAACATTTTCTAATCTGTTAAAGAACACTGTGTAATTTGTAACTTGTTAATGATTATAGTTTTAGCCCATAGATTGGTTAGACATGAAGGTTGCAATGTAATGAGTTCGATGAAATAATCGACTACTGAAATACAAATATTTATCTAGTGTTTCATGATTTACAAGAAAATAGTAAGCACGAGCTCATAATGTCACTTGAAGATATTAAAATGGCAACACAAGACTTCAAAAGTGTCATTGGAGGAGGAGGAGGCTTCAGCAGGGTATACAAAGGAGAAGTTTTACGTGGACAGGATAATATACATTATACCATTGTTGCAAAGAAGTTGGACACAAGTGGTGGTCAAGGAGATAAACAATTTTACAATGAGCTAGAAATTCTTTGTTCGTATAACCATCAGAATATTATCAGTCTTGTAGGATGCGAAGAAACAGATGAAAAAGTTATTGTTTATGAATATGCATCATGGGGAAGTCTAGATCAACATTTGAAATCTGCCAGACTTACGTGGAGAAACCGGGTTAAGATATGCATTGATGTATCAACCGGACTTGAGTACCTTCATAGAGGTGTAGGAGGACGCATAGTGATACTTAAGATTAATTTTTGTTAGTAACTCGTATATAATTTTAACATGTACATTTAAAAGAGTTTCTCACCTTTTATATTTTCAGTCATGAAACATTTTCATATAATTGAATAAATTATGTAACTAGTTCAAATTCAAGGATGGAATAACATTTCATATCTATATATGTATACATATACCGTTTAAACAAATTCTATTTATCAAACATACGTATAAACTTTTGAGATGCACTCGCAAATGGCTGGAAAATGATTAATGTATTAACCATGCTACTTCACCATGCTACTTACTTGCACATACTTACACAAATCCGCATACAAGCTAGCATCACAAATGCATATAACCACAATATAATATGCTACACTACAAACACACAAACACAAATATGGTTAACCATACACAATAATGTTATTCATCAAATGATATAACACTATTCAATGCAAGTATGTGGCCAACAAATAGTGAATCCTTACGGAAGACACTCACCACATACATCCCACAAATGTGGCTGGCAAAGAGTGAAACCTTTCGGATGACACTCTCCACATTACCACCAGTGGTCGACAAAGGGTGAATTCTTACGAATAGCACCCACCACAAGTCACAATTGCAAACATGGCCAACAAAAAGTGAATCCTTACAAATAACACTTACCACTTTGCACCAAGTGGCCAACAAAGAATGAATCCTCACGCCCGGATGTCACTCACCACATCATCTGCAAGAAACCAACTTATATACATACACATATAAATACTCCACTCACCTTGGAATGCAAGCACAAGCCATGTATGCTATACCACCGTCTCCACATCCAAGCAAGTAATCACATATATAAATATAGGCACACAAATACATAAACATCCATTCTCTATAAGAGAATCTGACACCAACACCCCTAGCCTAGGGCTTCCATCTTGCTCACCAAAACCCGCCCATTTAGTCACCTAAATGGACATAACTAAATCACCACTACGGGTGGTAATTCTAACACACACAAGCAAGTACAGTTAACCAAATTGCACTTGACTCAAAAAGGACTCGACCCATCATCACTACATGTGGTAACTCAAGCCCAACAACACCCTAAAATTAATAACGCTTACACCATGCTCAAAGTCCCAAACAACAACACTTTATACCAAATTTACACATTTTAACATTTTGGACAGCCCCTTATTGACAGCAGATTTTGACCTAATTAATCACCAAATCAGTAGGTACAAACTTATTTATTGGAAAGTACACTCAAATACCTTTCCGAAAAGTGCTCACACGCCCCAAACGGAGTCACGGTTTACAAGATATGACCTTTACAAAGTCATGTTTCGTGTAGTTTTTATAATAATGGGTTTGACCATTTTTGACCAAAATCAAACTCTTAAACACACCCAAATCACCACCATACTACCCATTGATTAATCACACTATCAAGGGTTGATTTTAGTTAGTAATCCTAAGCATCAACATGATCTTCACCTCTTGGAGGCATTTCATCATACATCTTACATGCATGACTCAAAACATATTCTTACAAACATCTTAATTAACAATACACTTGTAATTTAGTGATTAACACCCAAAATCATGACTAATCACTTCCAAAGTCATCATCAAACCCTAAACCCACCACATTAGGGTTTACATATACCAATCCCACCCAAAAACCCCAAAATTTCATGAGAAATGAGGTTTATAACCCAATACTTGCACAAACCCCAATCAAACCCAAAATCAAAGCACAAAATTCTAGTTATGGTTTTACCTTACCACCAAAATGAAGTCTAGATGGATGGAACACTAAGCTTGCACTCTAAATCGAGTTGATCAATTCATCTTCTTCACACTTTGGGGCTTTCTCTCACTAAAAACCTCATTTTCTCACTCTAGAACCTTGAGAGTTCTCTAGTAGTGTTAGGAGTAAAAATGAAGGCTTCCAAATCTGCCATTTTGTCTTTAAAACTGAGCCATGCATAATTGCACCCAAAGTCACAACTTTAAACAATTTACGAAATAGTCCCTCCTGCCCGCACACTGTATGCCTTATTTTAGAATCAGGGTCTTACTTTATGGGAAGCAAAAGCAGGTGAATTTCGGGAAATCGGGGAATACGCCAAAGTTGGAGAAATTGGAGCTAGTTCATACGGACGTGTTTGGACCAATGAATGTAGAATCACACGGAGGTTCTCGCCATTATGTTACCTTCATTGACGACTCTACTCAAAAGTCAGATAATGGAGGAGAATATGGTAGTCTTGAGTTTAGATAACACTGTTCAAAGTTTGGTATTAAGATGTTAAAGATGGTACTAGAGACACCACAACATAATGGGGTCGCCGAACGTATGAATCTTACGTTGAATGAAATGGCTAAGAGTGACTACATGTCGGTTTGCCTAAGATGTTTTGGGTGGATGCGGTTAATACGGCCGGCTTATTTGATCTATAGGGGACCCTCAACACCATTGGGTTTCCAAATTCCCGAGAAAGAATGGCTAGGTAAAAAGGTGAGTTATGGTCATCTTAGAATCTTTGGGTGCAATGCATATGTGAAGACCAAGGATTCGGATAGAGACAAGCTTAAGGTTAAGTTAAATAGGTGTACCTTCATTGGTTACAGTTCGGATTAGATGTGTTATCATTGTTGGGATAATGAGGCTAGAAAAGTGATTCGTTCTCGTGATGTTACCTTTGATGAAGATTCGGTTTATGGCAAACCAGAAACGGGGAGTCCTAAACGGGATTGTGTTACTTTTGACGATGTTTCTATTGATGATCTTGCAGGTTCTAGTGGGAGTTCGGGTAACAATGAATTTCCGAATAATGGTGAGACGTCAGAAACTGCTAATGATGAAGATGGTTCGAAAAGCGGTGATATTTCTGAATATAGTGAGAGTTCCAGTGATGAAGAGGATGTTAATGAAACTGGTCAAACCATATCGGTTGCTCCCACAATAAGACGCTCTACTGGAGTGCCTATACCTAATCCTAGGTATTCTTAATCAACAAACTACTTGCTCTATAACGAGAATGGTGAACCCGAGAGTTACTTTGAGGCAAGACAATCAAAAGAATCCATATAATGGAAGCTTTCCATGAAAGAAGAGATTGGGTCACTTGAGAAGAATGAAACTTGGTCACTAGTGAATTACCTCATGATAAAACGGCATTGCAAAACAAATGGGTGTAATGAATCAAGAATGAGTTAGATGGCAAGAAAAGGTACAAGGCTTGGTTGGTGGTAAAAGGCTTTTAACAAAAGGAAGGAGTTGATTACAACGAGATATTTTCACCGATAGTTAAAATGACCACTAATCGGTTGGTACTTTCTATAGTTGCATCCGAAGACTTACATCTAGAATAATAAGATGTGAAGACCGCATTCTTACACAAAGATCTTAATGAAGAGATCTACATGGGCTTTGAGTTAAAGGGTAAAGAGAGTGGCTTTGTAAGCTAAAGGAAAGTTTGTATGGCTTGAAGCAAGAACCTCAGCAATGGTACTTGAAGTTTGATGAGTTTATGAAGAAGATTGATTTCTTAAGATGTGAAGCGGATCATTATTGCTACTTGAAGAAATTCAAGTCTACTTATATCATCTTATTGTAGTTGTTAATGATATGTTACTTGCGGGTTCTAACATGTCCGAAATCAACAAGTTGAAGAAATTACTTTCCCTTGAGTTCGAGATGAAAGATCTTGGTGGTGTTAGGAAAATACTTTGCATGAGTATTGTGCGTGATCATGTGAAAGGTACTCTATACTGGTCTCAATCCATATACATTGAGAAATTAGTATAAAGGTTTAATATGGAGAAATCAAAGGCTTGTTCTATGCCTTTAGGTAACGCGATAAGGTTATCGAAACGTTAATCACCTAAAACGGAAGAAGATAAGGCAGAGAAGGAAAAGGTTCCGTATGCATCGGCCTTGGGTAGTGTAACAACCCTGCTTTTTCCGTCACTTCTGTTAACTATTCGTTAGTTGATTTAACGGTGATTATTTGACTTTTTATGTGTTTAAGTGTATTAAATGCATACGTGATCTTTGGAGGGTTATTTAAATTAATATGGGTCAATATTTATCGATAAATAAATTTTGAATAAAGAAATACGATAAAAACGTTATGGTTTGAATAGCGACAAAAACTGCTTTTCGAGCAACGAAACCTCCACCCCACCCCACCCCTTTTATTTTTATTTTTTGCATACTTGAGGGGCTTAGTTGCTAATTATTGGTTTTAGGGATTAATATAAGTACAAAGTGATAAACCTAAACTAGAAAACCCTCATACAAAATTGATCCAGTCGACTCCCTTTGTAGTGACCCAAAATTTTCCATGTTTATATATATTAAATGAAATTGTTATTTACATGATTAAGTGTTTCCAACATGTTAAGCAATCAAACTTGTTAAGACTTGATTAATTGAAATAGGTTTCATATAGACAATTGACCACCCAAGTTGACCCCAAAGCCATAATGCCTCAAAACGAGGAGGCCATAGAGAAAGTCTTTTTTATTCCTTTGTCTCGAACTTCGTGAAGAACTCCATTGCCCAATCAAACACCACAATCATGAAAAGCACCTGAACCGAGACCTAAAGCTGAACCGCTGAAGGAACCTCTTTCCGTTGTTAAAGCAAGTACGCTTTTCAAGCTTTTTCCTTACTCTTACTAAAGCAGGCACACGCAAAACTCTCTATTTGGCTTTTCACTGAAACCAATACGTCTAAACATAAGGTAGGTGCTTTCACGACTCACTAAACGGGGGATCAAAATCTTTGCGCAGTAGAGGAGTCAAAAGCGGAGGACGAAGCGAATGTATTCACGAACGTTAAAACTTGTAAAAACTATATGATGACATATATATGGTTATATATATATATATATATATATATATATAGTTAAAATGATATTATGATAAGTAATTATCTCATTAGGTATTTTAACAATGAGTTATATACATAAAAATGAGACTATTGAATTAAGAAACTCAAAAACGATATATATAACGATTATCGTTATAACACCGTCTTACTAAGTACATATGAATCATATTAAGATATTGATACACTTGGTTAATTATGTTAAATGATAAGTAAATATATCATTAAGTGTATTAACAATGAACTACATATGTAAAAATAAGACTACTAACTTAATGATTTCGAATCGAGACATATACGTAACGATTATCGTTGTAATGACATTTAACTGTATATATATCATACTATGGTATATTATATATCATAATATCATGATAATATAACAATTTAACATCTCTTTAAATATAATAAACAATGGGTTAACAACATTTAACAAGATCGTTAACCTAATGGTTTTAAAACAACATTTACATGTAACGACTAACGATGACTTAACGACTCAGTTAAAATGTATTTACATGTAGTGTTTTAATATGTATTCATACACTTTTGAAAGACTTCAAGACACTTATCAAAGTACTTCTACTTAACAAAAATGCTTACAATTACATCCTCGTTCAGTTTCATCAACAATTCTACTCGCATGCACCCGTATTCGTACTCGTACAATACACAACTTTTAGATGTATGTACTATTAGTATATACACTCCAATGATTAGCTCTTAGCAGCCCATGTGAGTTACCTAACACATGTGGGAACCATCATTTGGAAACTAGCATGAAATATCGCATAAAATTACAAAAATATTAGTAATCATTCATGACTTATTTACATGTAAACAAAATTACACATCCTTTATATCTAATCCATATACCAACGACCAAAAACACCTACAAACACTTTCATTCTTCAATTTTCTTCATCTAATTGATCTCTCTCAAGTTCTATCTTCAAGTTCTAAGTTTTCTTCATAAATTCTATAAGTTCTAGTTTCATAAAATCAAGAATACTTCCAAGTTTGCTAGCTTACTTCCAATCTTGTAAAGTGATCATCCAACCTCAAGAAATCTTTCTTATTTACAGTAAGATATCTTTATAATACAAGGTAATACTCATATTCAAATTTTGATTCAATTTCTATAACTATAACAATCTTATTTCGAGTGAAAATCTTACTTGAACTTGTTTTCGTGTCATGATTTTGCTTCAAGAACTTTCAAGCCATCCAAGGATCCTTTGAAGCTAGATCTATTTTTCTCATTTCCAGTAGGTTTATCCACAAAACCTGAGGTAGTAATGATGTTCATAACATCATTCGATTCATATATATAAAACTACCTTATTCGAAGGTTTAAACTTGTAATCACTAGAACATAGTTTAGTTAATTCTAAACTTGTTCGCAAACAAAAGTTAATCCTTCTAACTTGACTTTTAAAATCAACTAAACACATATTATATATCTATATTATATGCTAACTTAATGATTTAAAACCTGAAAACACCAAAAACACCGTAAAACCGGATATAATCCGTCGTAGTAACACCGCGGGCTGTTTTGGGTTTGATAATTAAAAACTGTGATAAACTTTGATTTAAAAGTTTTTCTTCTGGGAAAATGATTTTTCTTATGAACATGAAACTATATCCAAAAATCATGGTTAAACTCAAAGTGGAAGTATGTTTTTCAAAATGGTCATCAAGACGTCGTTCTTTTGACTGAAATGACTACCTCTTACAAAAACACTTGTAACTTATATTTCTGACTATAAATCTATACTTTTTCTATTTAGATTCATAAAATAGACTTCAATATGAAACCATAGAAATTTGATTCACTCAAAACGGATTTAAAACGAAGAAGTTATGGGTAAAACAAGATTGGATATTTTTTGATTGTTGTAGCTACGGGAAATATTGTAACAATTCTATACAAATCATATCCTAGCTAACTTATATTGTATTATACATGTATTCTAATATATTATGTAATCTTGGGATACCATAGACACGTATGCAAATGTTTTGACATATCATATCGACCCATCTATATATATTATTTGGAACAACCATAGACACTCTATATGCAGTAATGTTGGAGTTAGCTATACAGGGTTGAGGTTGATTCCAAAAATATATATACTTTGAGTTGTGATCTAGCCTGAGACGTGTATACATTGGGTCATGGATTTGGTCAAGATAATATATATCAATTTATTTATGTACATCTAACTATGGACAACTAGTTGTAGGTTACTAACGAGGACAGCTGACTTAATAAACTTAAAACATTAAAACGTATTAAAACTGTTATAAATATATTTTGAACATACTTTGATATATATGTACATATTTGTTATAGGTTCGTGAATCGACCAGTAGCCAAGTTTTACTTCCCGACGAAGTAAAAATCTGTGAAAGTGAGTTATAGTCCCACTTTTAAAATCTAATATTTTGGGATGAGAATACATGCAGTTTTATAAATGATTTACAAAATAGACACAAGTACATGAAACTACTTTCTATGGTTGAACGATCGAAGCCGAATATGCCCCTTTTACTTGGTAACCTAAGAATTAGTAAACCAGTCTACTAATTGACGCGAATCCTAAAGATAGATCTATTGGGCTCAACAAACCCCATCCATTGTAGCAGATGCTTTAGTACTTCGATGTTGTTTTATCATGCCCAATGGATGTCCCGGAATGATAGGGGATATTCTTATATGCATCTTGTTAATGTCGGTTATCAGGTGTTCACCATATGAATGATTTTTATCTCTATGTATGGGATGTGTATTGAAATATGAAATCTTGTGGTCTATTATTACGATTTGATAAATATATATGTTAAACCTATAACTCACCAACATTTTTGTTGACGTTTAAAGCATGTTTATTCTCAGGTGATTATTAAGAGCTTTCGTTGTTGCATGCTAATATATGGACAAGATTTGGAGTCAGCATGCTTGTATAATGTTGTTTAAAACTGCATTCGAAATTTACTTTGTTGTAACATATTAATATTGTAAACCAATATATATTGGTAGTGTGTAAGTGTGATATTTTTAGATTATCATTTCTGATAATCTAGGTGGTGTCCTTTAAACCTTGTCGATAAAATAAAGGTTATGGTTTGTTTTAAAAACGAATGCAGTCTTTGAAAAACGTCTCATATAGAGGTCAAAACCTCGTAACGAAATCAATTAATATGGAACGTTTATAATCAATATGAACGGGACATTTCAGTTGGTATCCGAGCGTTGGTCTTAGAGAACCAGAAATTTGCATTAGTGTGTCTTATCGAGTTTGTTAGGATACATTAGTGAGTCTGGACTTCGACCGTGTTTTCTTTAAAAAAGATTGCTTAACACTTTTGTTGGAAACTATATATTATTAACATGTAAATATTATGTGATATATTAACCTCTTAATGTGTTTGATTTTTTGTGATAGATGTCTACCACTAGTACAAATCCCATCGACTCACCTAATAATAATGAAGTGTCGAATATACTTCGGGAAGATTCACAAATTCCCGAAGAGGAACCGGAAGAGGAGGAACCGGAAGAGGAGGAACCGGAAGAAGAGGAACTGGAAAGAGGAGGAACCGGAAGAGGAGGAACCGGAAGAAGAAGAGGTTTCGGAGAAAAAAATATTGATACCTACTGTAAATCGATTAAATAAAAGAAAATCCTCAATCAACGGACCAAAGTCAATAATGGTCAATGGTGTTTCCGCCGAGGAAGCAAAATATTGGGAAGATTACCAATTTTCCGATGAATCGGATCCCGATGAGGATTCCGATGATGTTATAGAAATTACCTCGACCCAATTTAATAAAGCAAAAGAAAATAATAATGGAAAAGGTATAAAAATAGAGAAACCTGATTCCAACCCCGATGAACTTTATATGTATCGGCAACGTCCGTATTTCCTAAATTGTAACAATAACCCGGGAACCTCTAAACCACCAGGTTTTTCTAAACCATTGTGGAAAACGACGGCTCGTATTAGAGGAACACCATATATCCCTAGAAAATTAGGAAAACGAACCAAGTCCGAAGAAGAAATCAGTGATTCAGATTAGAGGGTTGTAATCATGTTGTGTATTATATGTATTGTAGTGTGCTTGTCCTTTTATGTTCTATGTAAAAATTGCTTGTATTGTTTGTTAATTGTCTTTTACGAATCTAATCCTTGTCTATTTTACAGTATAAAAACAAAATGGACGTTAAGGGTAGACAACCGAATAGTTTAGAAGACCTACCAGAGGATATGATTGAGGAAATCTTGTCTAGAGTCGGTCAGAATTCATCAGCACATTTAGTTATGACGAAATTAACTTGTCAAACATTTGAAAGACTTTCCAGAAATTCCTTAGTTTATAAAAGGCTTTCCTTTGATAGGTGGGGTATATCACATTGGGGAGACCGTAAGTTACGCTGTGTTTTCTTTAAAGCGCTAAATGCGGGGAACCCAAATGCAATTTTACGCTACGGGTTAAGAACCTATTTTGACTCAACATATCCCAACATAGGATTTCGTGAGTTAGAAAGATCTTCTAACATGCAACATAAAGAAGCATGTTATACTTACGGGTTAGTGATGTTCGCTTCTTACCTAAGTGAGAAAAACAACATCGGATTATAACTTTTAAATAAAACCTTCCCATAAGTGATGGATTCAGTAGTTGGCGTGAGAAACAAGGTTTTTAGATTATTACGGGGCTGTTGGACATTATGAAACCCTCGTCCTTTTGACGACATTACAACATGCTGCCTAGCCAATGGTCATAACGGTTACTTTCCACAAAATCAAGGATGGGAAGTCGTCTTAGTAAAACCAGAATGCATGACTTGTTTCTGGACTTATGAATTATGTGTCTTTATTTCCTTTGCTGAACAACTTGCGTATTAACTAGATTTATCTTCAAAACTGTCCTGTATCAAAGTGTACTATATTTCATGTTATATGTAATATAGCGATGTTGTAAGTTTGAAGAATATTTATATGTGATATATTATTATAATCAGTTTTTCATATGGAATTGTAGTAATTGAATTGTATATTAGCTACTAAGTATGAACTTAACGGGTAGGTAGTACCCAAATTTAAACTTATAAGATGCTAATATGAAGAAAAAGCTTTTATAAATGAGTTCATATTATGCTACGAAATACTATTGACTACTCTTAATATCCTGTATGATTAACTCAATTCTTTTGGCTATTTTTGAAGGAAATGGCACCGACGACTCGTTAGAACTTGAACATGAGTGAGGAAGACTTCTGTGTTTTCCTTGCAGCAAACATTGCCACAGTACAGGCTGCGATGCAAAATTACAATAACTCTGGATCTAGCAGTGGAACTAATTTCACAAGAAATCATGTAGGATGCTCCTACAAAGAATTCACTGCCTGCAAATCATTGGAATTTGATGGAACCGAAGGACCAATTGGATTGAAACGGTGGACCGAGAAGGTCGAATTGGTGTTTGCCATAAGTAAGTGTACTGAAGAGGACAAAGTTAAGTAGGCTACGCATACCTTCACAAGTACGGCGTTAACATGGTGGAATACCTATCTCGAGTAGGTAGGACAAGATGCTGCTTACGCACTACCATGGTCAGCATTCAAGCAATTGATGAATGAGCAGTATCGTCCCAGAAACGAGGTCAATAAGCTCAAGGTAGAGCTTAGAGGATTACGAATGCAAGGTTTTGATATCACCACGTACGAACGATGATTCACAGAATTGTGCCTATTGTGTCCCAGAACGTTCGAAGATGAAGAAGAGAAGATCGGCGCATTTGTAAAAGGGTTACCGGAAAGAATTCAAGAAGATGTGAGTTCACACGAGCCCGCCTCCATACAAAAGGCAAGTTGAATGGCTCACAAATTAGTGAACCAGATCGAAGGAAGGATTAAAGAGCAGGCGACTGAAGAGGCTAACATGAAACAAGTCAAGAGAAAGTGGGAAGAAACCAATGACAAGAGTCACCAATACAACAACAACAATCACAATCGCAATAACTATCCCAATAACCGCAACATCAATCGTAACAACAACTTCAACAAACATCCCAACAACAACTACAATAATCGTCCCAACAATAATAACAACAACAACAACAACAACAACAACAACAACAACAGCAACAATAACAATCCCAACAACAATCTCAATAACAACAATGGCAACAAAAACCAAAAACAACCATGCCAAAGATGTGAAGAGCATCACCTGGGATTCTACACGACATTTTTCAACAGGTGTAAATGAAATGGTCATAGCGCGAAGAAGTGCGAAATCTATGGACCAATGCATAACAGGACTAAAGGAACAAATAATGTCGGAACCAATAACACCGCCATAGTTTGTTTTGGATGTGGAAAACCGGGCCACTTTAGTAGAAATTGCCCAAATCAGGGGAATACTAATGGGCAGGGCCGCGGAAGAGTTTTCAATATTAATACGGCAGAAGCGCAAGAAAACCCGGAGCTTGTTACGGGTATGTTTCTCATTGACAATAAATCTGCTTATGTTTTATTTGATTCGGGTGCGGATAGAAGCTATATGAGTAGAGATTTTTGTGCTAAACTAAGTTGTTCACCGACGCCCTTGGATAATATATTTTTCCTCAAATTAGCAAACGGTAAATTAATTACACCAGATAATATATGTCGGAATCGAGAAATTAAACTGGTTAGCGAAACATTTAAGATTGACTTGATACCAGTAGAGTTAGGGAGTTTTGATGTGATAATCGGTATGGACTGATTGAAAGAAGTAAAAGCAGAGATCGTTTGTTACAAAAATGCAATTCGCATTATACGAGAAAAAGGAAAACCCTTAATGGTGTACGGAGAAAAGAGCAACGCGAAGTTAAATCTTATTAGTAACCTAAAGGCACAAAAACTAATAAGAAAAGGTTGCTATGCTGTACTAGCACACGTCGAGAAAGTCAATTCCGAAGAAAAGAACATCAATGATATTCCCGTCGCAAAAGAATTTCCCGATGTATTTTTGAAAGAATTACCGGGACTACCTCCACACCGATCTGTTGAATTTCAAATAAACCTTGTACCGGGAGCTGCACCAATAGCTTGTGCTCTATACAGACTCGCACCCAGCAAAATGAAGGAACTTTAGAGCCAATTACAAGAACTTTTAGAGCGTGATTTCATTCGACCAAGCACATCACCATGGGGAGCTCCTGTTTTGTTTGTCAAGAAGAAGGATGGTACATTTATGTTATGTATCGACTATCGAGAGTTGAACAAACTTACCATCAAGAACCGCTACCCACTACCTAGAATCAACGACTTATTTGATCAACTACAAGGCTCATCGGTTTATTCTAAGATTGATTTACGTTCAGGGTATCATCAAATGCGGGTGAAGGAGGATGATATTCCAAAGACTGCTTTTAGGACGCGTTACGGTCATTACGAGTTTATGGTTATGCCGTTTGGGTTGACTAACACACCAGCTGTGTTCATAGACCTCATGAACCGAGTGTGTGGACCATACCTTGACAAGTTTGTCCTTGTTTTCATCGATGACATACTTATTTACTCAAAGAATGACCAAGGGCATGAAGAACATTTGAGAAAAGTGCTAGAGTTGTTAAGGAAAGAAAAACTGTACGCTAAGTTTTCAAAGTGTGCATTTTGGTTGGAAGAAGTTCAATTCATCGGTCACATAGTGAACAAAGAATTTATTCAGGTGGATCCAGCAAAGATTGAAACCGTTGAAAAATGGGAAACCTCGAAAACTCCAAAGCATATACGCCAATTTTTAGGACTAGCTGGTTACTACAGAAGGTTCATCCAAGATTTTTCCAGAATAGCAAAACCCTTGACTGCATTAACGCATAAAGGGAGAAAATTTGAATGGAAGGATGAACAAGAGAAAGCGTTTCAATTGTTAAAGAAAAAGTTAACTACGGCACCTATATTATCATTACCTGAAGGGAATGATGATTTTGTGATATATTGTGACGCTTCAAAGCATGGTCTCGGTTGTGTATTAATACAACGAATGAAGGTAATTGCTTATGCGTCTAGACAATTGAAGATTCACGAGCAGAATTATACGATGCATGATTTGGAATTAGGCGCGGTTGTTTTTGTATTAAAGACTTGGAGGCACTACTTATATGGGGTCAAAAGTATTATATATACCGATCGCAAAAGTCTTCAACACATATTTAATCAGAAACAACTGAACATGAGACAACGCAGGTGGATTGAATTGTTGAATGATTACGACTTTGAGATTCGTTACCACCCGAGGAAGGCAAATGTGGTAGCCGACGCCTTGAGCAGAAAGGACAGAGAACCCATTCGAGTAAAAGCTACGAATATAATGATTCACAATAACCTTACTACTCAAATAAAGGAGGCGCAACAAGGAGTTTTAAAAGAGGAAAATTTAAAGGATGAAATACCCAAAGGATTGGAGAAGCATCTTAATATTCGGGAAGACAGAACCCGGTATAGGGCTGAAAGAATTTGGGCACCAAAATTTAGAGATATGAGAGAAATGGTACTTAGAGAAGCTCATAAAACCAGATACTCAATACACCCTGGAACGGGGAAGATGTACAAGGATCTCAAGAAACATTTTTGGTGGCCGGGTGTGAAAGCCGATGTTGCTAAAGACGTAGGAGAATGTTTGACGTGTTCTAAGGTCAAAGCTGAGTATCAGAAACCATCAGGTCTACTTCAACAACCCGAAATCCCGGAATGGAAATGGGAAAACATTACCATGGATTTCATCACTAAATTGCCAAGGACTGCAAGTGGTTTTGATACTATCTGGGTAATAGTTTGTCGTCTTACCAAATCAGCACACTTCCTGCCAATAAGATAAGATGACAAGATGGAGAAGTTAACACGATTGTATCTGAAGGAAGTCATCTCCAGACATGGAATACCAATCTCTATTATCTCTGATAGGGATGGCAGATTTATTTCAAGATTCTGGCAGACATTACAGCAAGCATTAGGAACTCGTCTAGACATGAGTACTGCTTATCATCCACAAACTGATGGGCAGAGTGAAAGGACGATACAAATGCTTGAAGACATGCTACGAGCATGTGTTATTGATTTCGAAAACAATTGGGATCGACACCTTCCGTTAGAAGAATTTTCCTACAACAATAGCTACCATTCAAGCATTGAGATGGCGCTGTTTGAAGCACTCTATGGCAGAAAGTGCAGGTCTCCGATTTGTTGGAGTGAAGTGGGGGATAGACAGATTATGGGTCCGGAGATAATACAAGAAACTACCGAGAAGATCATCCAAATTCAACAATGGTTGAAAACTGCCCAAAGTAGACAAAAGAGCTACGCTGACATTAAAAGAAAAGATATAGAATACGAAATTGGAGAGATGGACATGCTTAAGGTTGCACCTTGGAAAGGCGTTGTTCGATTTGGTAAACGAGGGAAATTAAATCCATGGTATATAGGACCATTCAAGATTATTGATCGTGTCAGACCAGTAGCTTACCGACTTGAATTACCACAACAACTCGCGGCTGTACATAACACTTTCCACGTCTCAAATTTGAAGAAATGTTTTGCTAAAGAAGATCTCACTATTCCGTTAGATGAAATCCAAATCTACGAAAAACTTCAATTCTTCGAAGAACCCGTCGAAATAATGGATCGTGAGGTTAAAAGACTTAAGAAAAACAAGTTACCAATTGTTAAGGTTCGATGGAATGCTCATAGAGGACCTAAGTTCACCTGGGAATGAGAAGATCAGATGAAGAAGAAATACCCGCACTTATTTCCAGAAGATACGTCAACACCTCCAACTGTTTAAAATTTCGGGACGAAATTTATTTAACGGGTAGGTACTGTAATGACCAGAACTTTTCCATGTTTATATATATTAAATGAAATTGTTATTTAAATGATTAAATGTTTTCAACATGTTAAGCAATCAAACTTGTTAAGACTTGATTAATTGAAATAGGTTTCATATAGATAATTGACCACCCAAGTTGACCGGTGATTCACGAACGTTAAAACTTGTAAAAACTATATGATGACATATATATGGTTATATATATAGTTAACATGATATTATGATAAGTAAGTATCTCATTAGATATTTTAACAATGAGTTATATACATAAAAATGAGACTATTGAATTAAGAAACTCGAAAACGATATATATAACGATTATCGTTATAACAACGTCTTACTAAGTACATATGAATCATATTAAGATATTGATACACTTGGTTAATTATGTTAAATGATAAGTAAATATATCATTAAGTGTAATAACAATGAACTACATATGTAAAAATAAGACTACTAACTTAATGATTTCGAATCGAGACATATACGTAACGATTATCGTTGTAACCACATTTAACTGTATATATATATCATAATAAGGTATATTATATATCATAATATCATGATAATGTAACAATTTAACATCTATTTAAATATAATAAACAATGGATTAACAACATTTAACAAGATCGTTAACCTAAAGGTTTTAAAACAACATTTACATGTAACGACTAACGATGACTTAACGACTCAGTTAAAATGTATTTACATGTAGTGTCTTAATATGTATTCATACACTTTTGAAAGACTTCATGACACTTATCAAAGTACTTCTACTTAACAAAAATGCTTACAATTACATCCTCGTTCAGTTTCATCAACAATTCTACTCGTATGCACCCGTATTCGTACTCGTACAATACACAGCTTTTAGATGTATGTACTATTAGTATATACACTCCAATGATAAGCTCTTAGCAGCCTATGTGAGTCATCTAACACATGTGGGAACCATCATTTGGCAACTAGCATGAAATATCTCATAAAATTACAAAAATATTAGTAATCATTCATGACTTATTTACATGTAAACAAAATTACACATCCTTTATATCTAATCCATATACCAACGACCAAAAACACCTACAAACACTTTAATTCTTCAAGTTTCTTCATCTAATTGATCTCTCTCAAGTTCTATCTTCAAATTCTAAGTTTTCTTCATAAATTCTATAAGTTCTAGTTTCATAAAATCAAGAATACTTCCAAGTTTGCTAGCTTACTTCCAATCTTGAAAAGTGATCATCCAACCTCAAGAAATCTTTCTTATTTACAGTAAGATATCTTTATAATACAAGGTAATACTCATATTCAAATTTTGATTCAATTTCTATAACTATAACAATCTTATTTCGAGTGAAAATCTTACTTGAACTTGTTTTCGTGTCATGATTTTGCTTCAAGAACTTTCAAGCCATCCAAGGATCCTTTGAAGCTAGATCTATTTTTCTCATTTCCAGTAGGTTTATCCACAAAACCTGAGGTAGTAATGATGTTCATAACATCATTCGATTCATATATATAAAACTACCTTATTCGAAGGTTTAAACTTGTAATCACTAGAACATAGTTTAGTTAATTCTAAACTTGTTCGCAAACAAAAGTTAATCCTTCTAACTTGACTTTTAAAATCAACTAAACACATATTATATATCTATATTATATGCTAACTTAATGATTTAAAACCTGAAAACACCAAAAACACCGTAAAACCGGATATAATCCGTCGTAGTAACACCGCGGGCTGTTTTGGGTTTGATAATTAAAAACTGTTATAAACTTTGATTTAAAAGTTGTTCTTCAAGGAAAATGATTTTTCTTATGAACATGAAACTATATCCAAAAATCATGGTTAAACTCAAAGTGGAAGTATGTTTTTCAAAATGGTCATCAAGACGTCGTTCTTTCGACTGAAATGACTACCTCTTACGAAAACAACTTGTAACTTATATTTCCGACTATAAACCTATACTTTTTCTGTTTAGATTCATAAAATAGACTTCAATATGAAATCATAGCAATTTTATTCACTCAAAACGGATTTAAAACGAAGAAGTTATGGGTAAAACAAGATTGGATATTTTTTGATTGTTGTAGCTACGGGAAATATTGTAATAATTCTATACAAATCATATCCTAGCTAACTTATATTGTATTATACATGTATTATAATATATTATGTAATATTGGGATACCATAGACACATATGCAAATGTTTTGACATATCATATCGACCCATCTATATATATTATTTGGAACAAACATAGACACTCTATACGCAGTAATGTTGGAGTTAGCTATACAGGATTGAGGTTGATTCCAAAATATATATACTTTGAGTTGTGATCTAGCCTGAGACGTGTATACACTGGGTTGTGGAATGGGTCAAGATAATATATATCAATTTATTTCTGTACATCTAACTATGGACAACTAGTTGTAGGTTACTAACGAGGACAGCTGACTTAATAAACTTAAAATATTAAAACGTATTAAAAATGTTGTAAATATATTTTGAACATACTTTGATATATATGTACATATTTGTTATAGGTTCATGAATCGACCAGTGGCCAAGTTGTACTTCCCGACGAAGTAAAAATCTGTGAAAGTGAGTTATAGTCCCACTTTTAAAATCTAATATTTTGGGATGATAATACATGCAGTTTTATAAATAATTTACAAAATAGACACAAGTACATGAAACTACTTTCTATGGTTGAACGATCGAAGCCGAATATGCCCCTTTTACTTGGTAACCTAAGAATTAGTAAACCAGTCTACTAATTGACGCGAATCCTAAAGATAGATCTATTGGGCTCAACAAACCCCATCCATTGTAGTGGATGCTTTAGTACTTCGATGTTGTTTTATCATGTCTGATGGATGTCCCGGAATGATAGGGGATATTCTTATATGCATCTTGTTAATGTTGGTTACCAGATATTCACCATATGAATGATTTTTATCTCTATGTATGGGATGTGTATTGAAATATGAAATCTTGTGGTCTATTATTACGATTTGATAAATATATAGGTTAAACCTATAACTCATCAACATTTTTGTTGACGTTTAAAGCATGTTTATTCTCAGGTGATTATTAAGAGCTTCCGCTATTGCATGCTAATATATGGACAAGATTTGGAGTCAGCATGCTTGTATAATATTGTTTAAAACTGCATTTGAAATTTCCTTTATTGTAACATATTAATATTGTAAACCAATATGTATTGGTAGTGTGTAAGTGTGATATTTTTAGATTATCATTTCTGATAATCTAGGTGGTGTTCTTTAAACCTTGTCGATAAAATAAAGGTTATGGTTTGTTTTAAAAACAAATGTAGTCTTTGAAAAACGTCTCATATAGAGTTCAAAACCTCGCAACGAAATCAATTAATATGGAACATTTATAATCTATATGAACGGGACATTTCAGTTGGTATCCGAGCGTTGGTCTTAGATGTAGTGACCCGAACTTTTCTGAACCTTTCTATGATTATATGTTTAATGAAAAGTATATTTACATGATTAAATGTTTCCAACATGTTAAGCAATCAAACTTGTTAAGACTTGATTAATTGAAATAGGTTTCATATAGACAATTGACCACCCAAGTTGACCGGTGATTCACGAACGTTAAAACTTGTAAAAACTATACGTTGACATATATATGGTTATATATATAGTTAACATGATTTTATTATAAGTATGTATCTCATTAGGTATTTTAACAATGAGTTATATACATAAAAAATGAGACTATTAATTTAAGAAACTCGAAAACGATATATATAACGATTATCGTTATAACAACGTCTTACTAGGTACATATGAATCATATTAAGATATTGATACACTTGGTTAATTATGTTAAATGATAAGTAAATATATTATTAAGTGTATTAACAATGAAATACATATGTAAAAATAAGACTACTAACTTAATGATTTCGAAACGAGACATATATGTAACGATTATCGTTGTAACGACATTTAACTGTATATATATATCATACTAAGATATATTATATATCATAATATCATGATAATATAACAATTTAACATCTCATTTGTTATAATAAACAATGGGTTAAGAACATTCAACAAGATCGTTAACCTAAAGGTTTCAAAACAACATTTACATGTAACGACTAACGATGACTTAACGACTCAGTTAAAATG
This sequence comes from Rutidosis leptorrhynchoides, assembly GCF_046630445.1. Lineage (NCBI taxonomy): Eukaryota > Viridiplantae > Streptophyta > Magnoliopsida > Asterales > Asteraceae > Rutidosis > Rutidosis leptorrhynchoides. The sequence goes on along the minus strand of NC_092342.1, from coordinate 337,545,346 downwards.
TATATACAAGTAGTATTTTAATATGTATTCATACACTTTTGAAAGACTTCAAGACACTTATCAAAATACTTCTACTTAACAAAAATGCTTACAATTACATCCTCGTTCAGTTTCATCAACAATTCCACTCGTATGCACCCGTATTCGTACTCGTACAATACACAGCTTTTAGATGTATATACTATTGGTATATACACTCCAATGATCAGCTCTTAGCAGCCCATGTGAGTCACCTAACACATGTAGGAACCATCATTTGACAACTAGCATGAAATATCTCATAAAATTACAAAAATATGAGTAATCATTCATGACTTATTTACATGAAAACAAAATTACATATCCTTTATATCTAATCCATACATCAACGTCTAAAAACACCTACAAACACTTTCATTCTTCAATTTTCTTCATCTAATTGATCTCTCTCAAGTTCTATCTTCAAGTTCTAAGTGTTCTTCATAAATTCCAAAAGTTCTAGTTTCATAAAATCAAGAATACTTCCAAGATTGCAAGTTTACTTCCAAGTTTTCTAAATCCATTCCAAGTAATCATCCAAGATCAAGAAACCTTTGTTACTTACAGTATGTTATCTTTCTAATACAAGGTAATAATCATATTGAAACTTTAATTCAATTTCTATAACTATAACAATCTTATTTCGAGTGAAAATCTTACTTGAAATTATTTTCGTGTCATGATTCTGCTTCAAGAACTTTCAAGCCATCCAAGGATCCTTTGAAGCTAGATCTATTTTTCTCATTTCCAGTAGGTTTATCCAAGGAACTTGAGGTATTAATGATGTTCATAACATCATTCGATTCATACATATAAAGCTATCTTATTCGAAGGTTTAAACTTGTAATCACTAGAACATAGTTTAGTTAATTCTAAACTTGTTCGCAAATAAAAGTTAATCCTTCTAACTTGACTTTTAAAATCAACTAAACACATGTTCTATATCTATATGATATGCTAACTTAATGATTTAAAACCTGGAAACACGAAAAACACCGTAAAACCGGATTTACGCCGTCGTAGTAACACCGCGGGCTGTTTTGGGTTAGTTAATTAAAAACTACGATAAACTTTGATTTAAAAGTTGTTATTCTGGGAAAATGATTTTTATTATGAACATGAAACTATATCCAAAAATTATGGTTAAACTCAAAGTGGAAGTATGTTTTCTAAAATGGTCATCTAGACGTCGTTCTTTCGACTGAAATGACTACCTTTACAAAAACGACTTGTAACTTATTTTTCCGACTATAAACCTATACTTTTTCTGTTTAGATTCATAAAATAGAGTTCAATATGAAACCACAGCAATTTGATTCACTCAAAACGGATTTAAAATGAAGAAGTTATGGGTAAAACAAGATTGGATAATTTTTCTCATTTTAGCTACGTGAAAATTGGTAACAAATCTATTCCAACCATAACTTAATCAACTTGTATTGTATATTATGTAATCTTGAGATACCATAGACACGTATACAATGTTTCGACCTATCATGTCGACACATCTATATATATTTCGGAACAACCATAGACACTCTATATGTGAATGTTGGAGTTAGCTATACAGGGTTGAGGTTGATTCCAAAATATATATAGTTTGAGTTGTGATCAATACTGAGATACGTATACACTGGGTCGTAGATTGATTCAAGATAATATTTATCAATTTATTTCTGTACATCTAACTGTGGACAACTAGTTGTAACGAGGACAGCTGACTTAATAAACTTAAAACATCAAAATATATTAAAAGTGTTGTAAATATAATTTGAACATACTTTGATATATATGTATATATTGTTATAGGTTCGTGAATCAACCAGTGGCCAAGTCTTACTTCCCGACGAAGTAAAAATATGTGAAAGTGAGTTATAGTCCCACTTTTAAAATCTAACATTTTTGGAATGAGAATACATGCAGGTTTTATAAATGATTTACAAAATAGACACAAGTACGTGAAACTACATTCTATGGTTGAATTATCGAAATCGAATATGCCCCTTTTTATTAAGTCTGGTAATCTAAGAATTAGGGAACAGACACCCTAATTGACGCGAATCCTAAAGATAGATCTATTGGGCCTAACAAACCCCATCCAAAGTACCGGATGCTTTAGTACTTCGAAATTTATATCATATCCGAAGGGTGTCCCGGAATGATGGGGATATTCTTATATATGCATCTTGTTAATGTCGGTTACCAGGTGTTCACCATATGAATGATTTTTGTATCTCTATGTATGGGATGTGTATTGAAATATGAAATCTTGTGGTCTATTGTTACGATTTGATATATATAGGTTAAACCTATAACTCACCAACATTTTTGTTGACGTTTAAAGCATGTTTATTCTCAGGTGAATACTAAGAGCTTCCGCTGTTGCATACTAAAATAAGGACAAGATTTGGAGTCCATTTTTGTATGATATTGTGTAAAAACTGCATTCAAGAAACTGATTTCGATGTAACATATTTGTATTGTAAACCATTATGTAATAGTCGTGTGTAAACAGGATATTTTAGATTATCATTATTTGATAATCTACGTAAAGCTTTTTAAACCTTTATTTATGAAATAAAGGTTATGGTTTGTTTTAAAAATGAATGCAGTCTTTGAAAAATGTCTCATATAGAGGTCAAAACCTCGCAACGAAATCAATTAATATGGAACGTTTTTAATCAATAAGAACGGGACATTTCAGTTGGTATCCGAGCGTTGGTCTTAGAGAACCAGAAAATTTGCATTAGTGTGTCTTATCGAGTTTGTTAGGATGCATTAGTGAGTCTGGACTTCGACCGTGTTTTCTTTAAAAATGATTGCTTAACATTTTTGTCGGAAACTATATATTATTAACATGTATATATTATGTGATATATTAATCTCTTAACATGTTTGATATTTCGTGATAGATGTCTACCTCTAGCACAAATCCCATTGACTCACCTAATAATAACGAAGAGTCGAATATATATTGGACTGATTCACAAGTTCCCGAAGAAGAACCGGAAGAAGAATCAGAACTGGAAGAAGAATCAGAACCGTAAGAGGAGGAACCGGAGGAGGAAATTGAACTAGTGGGGGAAATAATAAAACGGTTAAGTAAAACAAAATCCTCAACCAACCGACCAAGGTTAATTATGGTCAATGGTGTTTCCGCCAAGGAAGCAAAATATTGGGAGGATTACCAATTCTCCGATGAATCGGATTCCGACGAGAATTCCGATGATGTTATAGAAATTACCCAACTGAATTTAAAAAGGCAAAAGAAAATAATAAGGGAAAGGGCATAAAAATAGAGAAATCTAATTCCAACCCCGATGAACTTTATATGTATCGTCAACTCCCGAAGCCCTTAAGTTGTAACAATGACCCGGGAACCTCTAAACCACCAGGTTTTTCTAAACCGTTGTGGAAAACGACAGCTCGTATTAGGGGAACATCATATATCCCTAGAAACTTGGCAAAACGAACCAAAACCGAAGAAGAAGAAACGAGCGAGTCGGAATAAGATAGTTGTATTCGTGTGGTGTAATATATGTAATATAGTGTGCTTATGCTTTATGATATATGTAAAAATTGCTTGTATTAATATGTATTTTTTTTTATGAATCTAACTCTTGTCTATTTTACAGTATAAAAACACAAAATGGATAGACAACCCAATATTTTAAGAGACCTACCCGGAGACATGATTGATGAAATCTTGTCTAGAGTTGGTCAGAATTCTTCGGCACAACTATTTACGGCAAAATCAGTTTGTAAGACATTCGAAGAACGTTCCAAGAATGTCTTGGTTTATAAGAGACTTTCGTTTGAAAGATGGGGGATATCACATTGGAAAACCCATAAGTTACGATGTGTTTACTTTGACGCATATATTGAGGGGAACCCAAATGCTATTTTACGCAACGGGTTAAGAAATTATTTTGACTCAATGTATCCGAATATAGGACTTCATGATTTAGAAAAAGCGGCTAACATGCAACATAAAGAAGCATGCTATGCTTACGGATTAGTAATGTTTGCTTCTCACCAAAGTGAGAAAAAGAACATCGGGCTACAACTATTAAACAAAACGTTCCCACAAGTGACGGAGTCGGTAATTGGGGTAAGAAATGAGGTTTTTAGGTTATTACGAGACTGTTGGTCATTACGTAACCCTCGTCCCTTTGACAACGTTACAACACGCTGTCTTATCAACGGCCATAACGGTTATGTTCCACAAGACCAAGGATGGGAAGTAGTCCTAGTAAAACCAGAATGCATGACTTGTTTCTGGACGTATAAATTGTAGTGACCCGAACTTTTCCATGTTTATATATATTAATTGAGATTGATATTTACATGATTAAATGTTTCCAACATGTTAAGCAATCAAACTTGTTAAGACTTGATTAATTGAAATATGTTTCATATAGACAATTGACCACCCAAGTTGACCGGTGATTCACGAACGTTAAAACTTGTAAAAACTATATGATGACATATAATGGATATATATATAGTTAACATGATACTATGATAAGTAAACATATCATTAAGTATATTAACAATGAACTACATATGTAAAAACAAGACTACTAACTTAATGATTTTTAAACGAGACATATATGTAACGATTATCGTTGTAAAGACATTTAATGTATATATATCATATTAAGAGATATTCATACATGATAATATCATGATAATATAATAATTTAAAATCTCATTTGATATTATAAACATTAGGTTAACAACATTTAACAAGATCGTTAACCTAACGGTTTCAAAACAACACTTACATGTAACGACTAACGATGACTTAACGACTCAGTTAAAATGTATATACATGTAGTGTTTTAATATGTATTTATACACTTTTGAAAGACTTCAATACACTTATCAAAATACTTCTACTTAACAAAAATGCTTACAATTACATCCTCGTTTAGTTTCATCAACAATTCTACTCGTATGCACCCGTATTCGTACTCGTACAATACACAGCTTTTAGATGTATGTACTATTGGTATATACACTCCAATGATCAGCTCTTAGAAGCCCATGTGAGTCACCTAACACATGTGGGAACCATCATTTGGCAACTAGCATGAAATATCTCATAAAATTACAAAAATATGAGTAAACATTCATGACTTATTTACATGAAAACAAAATTACATATCCTTTATATCTAATCCATACACCAACGACCAAAAACACCTACAAACACTTTCATTCTTCAATTTTCTTCATCTAATTGATCTCTCTCAAGTTCTATCTTCAAGTTCTAAGTGTTCTTCATAAATTCCAAAAGTTCTAGTTTCATAAAATCAAGAATACTTTCAAGTTTGCTAGCTCACTTCCAATCTTGTAAGGTGATCATCCAACCTCAAGAAATCTTTGTTTCTTACAGTAGGTTATCATTCTAATACAAGGTAATAATCATATTCAAACTTTGGTTCAATTTCTATAACTATAACAATCTTATTTCAAGTGATGATCTTACTTGAACTTGTTTTCGTGTCATGATTCTGCTTCAAGAACTTCGAGCCATCCAAGGATCCATTGAAGCTAGATCCATTTTTCTATTTTCCAGTAGGTTTATCCAAGGAACTTAAGGTAGTAATGATGTTCATAACATCATTCGATTCATACATATAAAGCTATCTTATTCGAAGGTTTAAACTTGTAATCACTAGAACATAGTTTAGTTAATTCTAAACTTGTTCGCAAACAAAAGTTAATCCTTCTAACTTGACTTTTAAAATCAACTAAACACATGTTCTATATCTATATGATATGCTAACTTAATGATTTAAAACCTGGAAACATGAAAAACACCGTAAAACCGGATTTACGCCGTCGTAGTAACACCGCGGGCTGTTTTGGGTTAGTTAATTAAAAACTATGATAAACTTTGATTTTAAAGTTGTTATTCTGAGAAAATGATTTTTATTATGAACATGAAACTATATCCAAAAATTATGATTAAACTCAAAGTGGAAGTATGTTTTCTAAAATGGTCATCTAGACGTCGTTCTTTCGACTGAAATGACTACCTTTACAAAAACGACTTGTAACTTATTTTTCCGACTATAAACCTATACTTTTCTGTTTAGATTCATAAAATAGAGTTCAATATGAAACCATAGCAATTTGATTCACTCAAAACGGATTTAAAATGAAGAAGTTATGGGTAAAACAAGATTGGATAATTTTTCTCATTTTAGCTACGTGAAAATTGGTAACAAATCTATTCCAACCATAACTTAATCAACTTGTATTGTATATTATGTAATCTTGAGATACCATAGACACGTATACAATGTTTCGACCTATCATGTCGACACATCTATATATATTTCGGAACAACCATAGACACTCTATATGTGAATGTTGGAGTTAGCTATACAGGGTTGAGGTTGATTCCAAAATATATATAGTTTGAGTTGTGATCAATACTGAGATACGTATACACTGGGTCGTGGATTGATTCAAGATAATATTTATCGATTTATTTCTGTACATCTAACTGTGGATAACTAGTTGTAGGTTACTAACGAGGACAGCTGACTTAATAAACTTAAAACATCAAAATATATTAAAAGTGTTGTAAATATATTTTGAACATACTTTGATATATATGTATATATTGTTATAGGTTCGTGAATCAACCAGTGGCCAAGTCTTACTTCCCGACGAAGTAAAAATCTGTGAAAGTGAGTTATAGTCCCACTTTTAAAATCTAATATTTTTGGGATGAGAATAAATGCAGGTTTTATAAATGTTTTACAAAATAGACACAAGTACGTGAAACTACATTCTATGGTTGAATTATTGAAATCGAATATGCCCCTTTTTATTAAGTCTGGTAATCTAAGAATTAGGGAACAGACACCCTAATTGACGCGAATCCTAAAGATAGATCTATTGGGCCTAACAAACCCCATCCAAAGTACCGGATGCTTTAGTACTTCGAAATTTATATCATATCCGAAGGGTGTCCCGGAATGATGGGGATATTCTTATATATGCATCTTGTTAATGTCGGTTACCTGGTGTTCACCATATGAATGATTTTTATCTCTATGTATGGGATGTGTATTGAAATATGAAATCTTGTGGTCTATTGTTACGATTTGATATATATAGGTTAAACCTATAACTCACCAACATTTTTGTTGACGTTTAAAGCATGTTTATTCTCAGGTGAATATTAAGAGCTTCCGCTGTTGCATACTAAAATAAGGACAAGATTTGGAGTCCATGTTTGTATGATATTGTGTAAAAACTGCATTCAAGAAACTGATTTCGATGTAACATATTTGTATTGTAAACCATTATGTAATGGTCGTGTGTAAACAGGATATTTTAGATTATCATTATTTGATAATCTACGTAAAGCTTTTTAAACCTTTATTTATGAAATAAAGGTTATGGTTTGTTTTAAAAATGAATGCAGTCTTTGAAAAACGTCTCATATAGAGGTCAAAACCTCGCAACGAAATCAATTAATATGGAACGTTTTTAATCAATAAGAACGGGACATTTCATAAATTACGTGTCTTTATTGCCTTTGCTGAACGACTTGTGTACTAACTAGAATTATCTTCACAACTATCTTGTATCAAAGTTATTGTGTGCTATATTTCATGCTTTATGTAAAATAAGCGGTATTGTAAGTTTGTAAAATATTGTATAAAAGTTTGAACGCGAAATATTATTATAATCAGTTTTTCATATAGAATTGTAGTAGTTGAATTGTATATTAGCTACTAAGTATGAACTTAACGGGTAGGTACTACCCGAATTTAAACTTATAAAACGCTAATATGAAGAAAAAGCTTTTATAAATGAGTTCATATTATGCTACGAAATACTATTAACTACTCTTAATATTCTGTATGATTAACTTGTCCCATTTGACTATTTTGAAGGAAATGGTACCGACTACTCGACACACCGTGAATATGAATGAAGAGGAATTCCGTACTTTTCTAGCTTCAAACATAGCCGCAGCACAGGCTGCGCTACATACCAACAATAACCTTGGATCTAGCAGTACAGGAAATCGTGTAGGATGCACCTACAAAGAATTCACTGCCTGCAAACCTTTGGAATTTGATGGAACCGAAGGACCGATCGGATTGAAACGGTGGACCGAGAAGGTCGAATCGGTGTTTGCCATAAGTAAGTGTACTGAAGAGGACAAAGTGAAGTACGCTACGCATACCTTCACAGGTTCTGCATTAACATGGTGGAATACCTATCTAGAGCAAGTGGGACAAGATGATGCTTACGCACTACCGTGGTCAGCATTCAAGCACTTGATGAACGAGAAGTACCATCCCAGAACCGAGGTCAATAAGCTCAAGACAGAACTTAGAGGGTTACGAACCCAAGGATTTGATATTACCACGTACGAAAGACGATTCACAGAATTGTGCCTATTGTGTCAGGGAGCGTTCGAAGATAAGGAAGAGAAGATCGACGCGTTTGTGAAAGGATTACCGGAAAGAATCCAAGAAGATATAAGTTCACACGAGCCCGCCTCCATACAACAGGCATGTAGAATGGCTCACAAACTAGTGAACCAGATTGAAGAAAGAATTAAAGAATAGACTGCTGAAGAGGCCAATGTGAAGCAAGTCAAAAGAAAGTGGGAGGAAAACGGTGATAAGAATCACCAATACAACAACAACAGCAATTACAACAATAATCGCAACAACTATCCCAACAATCGCAACATCAATCGCAACTACAACAAACGACCCAACAACAACAACAACAACAACTACAACAATCATCCCAACAACAATAATAACCGCAACAATAACAACAATCAGAAGCAGCTATGCCAAAGGTGTGAAAATTATCACTCGGGGTTCTGCACCAAATTTTGAAACAAGTGTAAAAGAAATGGTCATAGCGCGGCAAAGTGTGAGGTCTACGGACCAGGGGTTAACAGAACGAAAGGAAAAAATGGTGTCGGAACGAGTAATGGCGGAGCAAGTAGTGTCGGAGCAAGTTATGCCAATGTAGTTTGTTATAAATGTGGAAAACCGGGCCACATTATTAGAAATTGCCCGAACCAGGAGAACACGAATGGACAAGGCCGCGGAAGAGTTTTCAATATTAATGCGACAGAGGCACAGGAAGACCCGAAGCTTGTTACGGGTACGTTTCTTATTGACAATAAATCTGCTTACGTTTTATTTGATTCGGGTGCGGATAGAATCTATATGAGTAGAGATTTTTGTGCTAAATTAAGTTGTCCATTGACGACGTTGGATAGTAAATTTTTACTCGAATTAGCAAACGGTAAATTAATTTCAGCAGATAATATATGCCGGAATCGAGAAATTAAACTGGGTAGCGAAATATTTAAGATTGATTTGATACCAGTAGAGTTAGGGAGTTTTGATGTAATAGTTGGCATGGACTGGCTGAAGAAGGTGAAAGCAGAGATCATATGTTATAAAAATGCAATTTGCATTGTACGAGAAGAAGGAGAACCCTTAATGGTGTACGGAGAAAAGGGCAACATGAAGCTACATCTTATTAGTAATTTGAAGGCACAAAAACTAATAAGAAAAGGTTGCTATGCTGTTCTAGCACACGTCGAGAAAGTACAAACTGAAGAAAAGAGCATCAATGATGTTCCCGTCGCAAAAGAATTTCCCGATGTATTTCCGAAAGAATTACCGGGACTACCTCCACATCGATCTGTTGAATTTCAAATAGATCTTGTACCAGGAGCTGCACCAATAGCTCGTGCTCCTTATAGACTCGCACCCAGCGAGATGAAAGAACTGCAAAGCCAACTGCAAGAACTATTAGAACGTGGTTTCATTCGACCAAGCACATCACCATGGGGAGCTCCTGTTTTGTTTGTCAAGAAGAAGGATGGTACATTTAGGTTGTGTATTGACTACAGAGAGTTGAACAAACTTACCATCAAAAACCGTTATCCACTGCCGAGAATTGACGACTTATTTGATCAACTATAAGGCTCGTCGGTTTATTCGAAGATCGATTTACGTTCTGGATATCATCAAATGCGAGTAAAGGAGGATGATATTCCAAAAACTGCTTTTAGGACGCGTTATGGTCATTACGAGTTTATGGTTATGCCGTTTGGATTGACTAACGCACCAGCTGTGTTCATGGACCTTATGAACCGAGTGTGTGGGCCATATCTTGACAAGTTTGTCATTGTTTTCATCGATGACATACTTATTTACTCAAAGAATGATCAAGAGCACGAAGAACATTTGAGAAAAGTGCTAGAAGTATTGAGGAAATAAAAACTGTACGCTAAGTTTTCAAAGTGTGCATTTTGGTTGGAAGAAGTTCAATTCCTCGGTCACATAGTGAACAAAGAAGGTATCCAGGTGGACCCGGCAAAGATCGAAACTGTTGAAAAGTGGGAAACCCCAAAAACTCTGAAGCATATACGTCAATTTTTAGGATTGGCTGGTTACTACAGAAGATTCATCCAAGATTTCTCCAAAATAGCAAAACCCTTGACTGCATTAACGCATAAAGGGAAGAAATTTGAATGGAAGGATGAACAAGAGAAGGTGTTTTAATTATTGAAGAAAAAGCTAACTACGGCACCTATATTGTCATTGCCTGAAGGGAATGATGATTTTGTGATTTATTGTGACGCATCAAAGCAAGGTCTCGGTTGTGTATTAATGCAACGGACGAAGGTGATTGCTTATGCGTCTAGACAATTGAAGATTCACGAGCAAAATTATACGACGCATGATTTGGAATTAGGTGCGGTTGTTTTTGCATTAAAGACTTGGAGGCACTACTTATATGGGGTCAAAAGTATTATATATACCGACCACAAAAGTCTTCAACACATATTTAATCAGAAACAACTGAATATGAGGTAGCGTAGGTGGATTGAATTGTTGAATGATTACGACTTTGAGATTCGTTACCACTCGGGGAAGGCAAATGTGGTAGCCGACGCCTTGAGCAGAAAGGACATAGAACCCATTAGAGTAAAATCTATGAATATAATGATTCACACTAACCTTACTACTCAAATAAAGGAGGCGCAACAAGGAGTTTTAAAAGAGGGAAATTTAAAGGATGAAATACCCAAAGGATCGGAGAAGCATCTTAATATTCGGGAAGACGGAACCCGGTATAGGGCTGAAAGGATTTGGGTACCAAAATTTGGAGATATGAGAGAAATGGTACTTAGAGAAGCTCATAAAACCAGATACTCAATACATCCTGGAACGGGGAAGATGTACAAGGATCTCAAGAAACATTTTTGGTGGCCGGGTATGAAAGCCGATGTTGCTAAATACGTAGGAGTATGTTTGACGTGTTCTAAGGTCAAAGCTGAGCATCAGAAACCATCAGGTCTAATTCAACAACCCGAAATCCCGAAATGGAAATGGGAAAACATTACCATGGATTTCATCATTAAATTGCCAAGGACTGTAAGTGGTTTTGATACTATTTGGGTAATAGTTGATCGTCTCACCAAATCAGCACACTTCCTGCCAATAAGAGAAGATGACAAGATGGAGAAGTTAGCACGACTGTATTTGAAGGAAGTCGTCTCCAGACATGGAATACCAATCTCTATTATCTCTGATAGGGATGGCCGATTTATTTCAAGATTCTGGCAGACATTACAGTAAGCATTGGGAACTCGTCTAGACATGAGTACTGTCTATCATCCATAAACTGATGGGCAGAGCAAAAGGACGATACAAACACTTGAAGACATGCTACAAGCTTGTGTTATTGATTTTAGAAACAGTTGGGATCGACATCTACCGTTAGCAGAATTTTCCTACAACAACAGCTACCATTCAAGCATTGAGATGGCGCCGTTTGAAGCACTTTATGGAAGAAAGTGCAGGTCTCCGATTTGTTGGAGTGAAGTGGGGGATAGACAGATTACGTGTCCGGAGATAATACAAGAAACTACCGAGAAAATCATCCAAATTCAACAAAGATTGAAAATCGCCCAGAGTCGACAAAAGAGCTACGCGGACAGTAAAAGAAAATATATAGAGTTTGAAATTGGAGAAATGGTCATGCTTAAGGTTTCACCTTGGAAAGGCGTTGTTCGATTTGGTAAACGGGGGAAACTAAATCCAAGGTACATTGGACCATTCAAGATTATAGATCGTGTCGGACCAGTAGCTTACCGACTTGAGTTACCTCAACAATTCGCGGCTGTACATAACACTTTCCACGTCTCAAATTTGAAGAAATGTTTTGTTAAAGAAGATCTCACTATTCCGTTAGACGAAATCCAAATCAATGAAAAACTTCAATTCATCGAAGAACCCGTCGAAATAATGGATCGTGAGGTTAAAAGACTTAAACAAAACAAGATACCAATTGTTAAGGTTCGATGGAATGCTCGTAGAGGACCCGAGTTCACCTGGGAATGAGAAGATCAGATGAAGAAGTAGTACCCGCACTTATTTCCAGAAGATGAGCCAATACCTCCAATCGCTTAAAATTTCGGGACGAAATTTATTTAACGGGTAGGTACTGTAGTGACCCGAACTTTACCGAACCTTTCTATGATTATATGTTTAATGAAAACTATATTTACATGATTAAATGTTTCCAACATGTTAAGCAATCAAACTTGTTAAGACTTGATTAATTGAAATAGGTTTCATATAGACAATTGACCACCCAAGTTGACCGGTGATTCACGAACGTTAAAACTTGTAAAAACTATACGATGACATATATATGGTTATATATATATAGTTAACATGATTTTATTATAAGTATGTATCTCATTAGGTATTTTAACAATGAGTTATATACATAAAAAATGAGACTATTAATTTAAGAAACTCGAAAACGATATATAACGATTATCGTTATAACAACGTCTTACTAGGTACATATGAATCATATTAAGATATTGATACACTTGGTTAATTATGTTAAAGGATAAGTAAATATATTATTAAGTGTATTAACAATGAAATACATATGTAAAAATAAGACTACTAACTAAATGATTTCGAAACGAGACATATATGTAACGATTATCGTTGTAACGACATTTAACTGCATATATATCATACTAAGATATATTATATATCATAATATCATGATAATATAACAATTTAACATCTCATTTGTTATAATAAACAATGGGTTAACAACATTCAACAAGATCGTTAACCTAAAGGTTTCAAAACAACATTTACATGTAACGACTCAGTTAAAATGTATATACATGTAGTGTTTTAATATGTATTCATACACTTTTGAAAGACTTTAAGACACTTATCAAAATACTTCTACTTAACAAAAATGCTTACAATTACATCCTCGTTCAGTTTCATCAACAATTCTACTCATATGCACCCGTATTCATACTCGTACAATACACAGCTTTTAGATGTATGTACTATTGGTATATACACTCCAATGATCAGCTCTTAGCAGCCCATGTGAGTCACCTAAAACATGTGGGAACCATCATTTGGCAACTAGCATGAAATATCTCATAAAATTACAAAAATATGAGTAATCATTCATGACTTATTTACATGAAAACAAAATTACATATCCTTTATATCTAATCCATACACCAACGACCAAAAACACCTACAAACACTTTCATTCTTCAATTTTCTTCATCTAATTGATCTCTCTCAAGTTCTCTCTTCAAGTTCTAAGTGTTCTTCATAAATTCCAAAAGTTCTAGTTTCATAAAATCAAGAATACTCCCAAGATTGCAAGTTTACTTCCAAGTTTTCTAAATCCATTCCACGTAATCATCCAATATCAAGAAACCTTTGTTACTTACAGTAGGTTATCTTTCTAATACAAGGTAATAATCATATTCAAACTTTAATTCAATTTCTATAACTATAACAATCTTATTTCGAGTGAAAATCTTACTTGAAATTGTTTTCGTGTCATGATTCTGCTTCAAGAACTTTCAAGCCATCCAAGGATCCTTTGAAGCTAGATCTATTTTTCTCATTTCCAGTAGGTTTATCCAAGGAACTTGAGGTAGTAATGATGTTCATAACATCATTCTATTCATACATATAAAGCTATCTTATTCGAAGGTTTAAACTTGTAATCACTAGAACATAGTTTAGTTAATTCTAAACTTGTTCGCAAATAAAAGTTAATCCTTCTAACTTGACTTTTAAAATCAACTAAACACATGTTCTATATCTATATGATATGCTAAATTAATGATTTAAAACCTGGAAACACGAAAAACACCGTAAAATCGGATTTACGCCGTCGTAGTAACACCGCGGGCTGTTTTGGGTTAGTTAATTAAAAACTATGATAAACTTTGATTTAAAATTTGTTATTCTGGGAAAATTATTTTTATTATGAACATGAAACTATATCCAAAAATTATGGTTAAACTCAAAGTGGAAGTATGTTTTCTAAAATGGTCATCTAGACGTCGTTCTTTCGACTGAAATGACTACCTTTACAAAAACGACTTGTAACTTATTTTTCCGACTATAAACCTATACTTTTTCTGTTTAGATTCATAAAATAGAGTTCAATATGAAACCATAGCAATTTGATTCACTCAAAACGGATTTAAAATGAAGAAGTTATGGGTAAAACAAGATTGGATAATTTTTCTCATTTTAGCTACGTGAAAATTGGTAACAAATCTATTCCAACCATAACTTAATCAACTTGTATTGTATATTATGTAATCTTGAGATACCATAGACACGTATACAATGTTTTGACCTATCATGTCGACACATCTATATATATTTCGGAACAACCATAGACACTCTATATGTGAATGTTGGAGTTAGCTATACAGGGTTGAGGTTGATTCCAAAATATATATAGTTTGAGTTGTGATCAATACTGAGATACATATACACTGGGTCGTGGATTGATTCAAGATAATATTTATCGATTTATTTCTGTACATCTAACTGTGGACAACTAGTTGAAGGTTACTAACGAGGACAGCTGACTTAATAAACTTAAAACATCAAAATATATTAAAAGTGTTGTAAATATATTTTGAACATACTTTGATATATATGTATATATTGTTATAGGTTCGTGAATCAACCAGTGGCCAAGTCTTACTTCCCGACGAAGTAAAAATCTGTGAAAGTGAGTTATAGTCCCACTTTTAAAATCTAATATTTTTGGGATGAGAATACATGCAGGTTTTATAAATGATTTACAAAATAGACACAAGTACGTGAAACTACATTCTATGGTTGAATTATCGAAATCGAATATGCCCCTTTTTATTAAGTCTGGTAATCTAAGAATTAGGGAACAGACACCCTAATTGACGCGAATCCTAAAGATAGATCTATTGGGCCTAACAAACCCCATCCAAAGTACCGGATGCTTTAGTACTTCGAAATTTATATCATATCCGAAGGGTGTCCCGGAATGATGGGGATATTCTTATATATGCATCTTGTTAATGTCGGTTACCAGGTGTTCACCATATGAATGATTTTTTTATCTCTATGTATGGGATGTGTATTGAAATATGAAATCTTGTGGTCTATTGTTACGATTTGATATATATAGGTTAAACCTATAACTCACCAACATTTTTGTTGACGTTTAAAGCATGTTTATTCTCAGGTGAATACTAAGAGCTTCCGCTGTTGCATACTAAAATAAGGACAAGATTTGGAGTCCATGTTTGTATGATATTGTGTAAAAACTGCATTCAAGAAACTGATTTCGATGTAACATATTTGTATTGTAAACCATTATGTAATGGTCGTGTGTAAACAGGATATTTTAGATTATCATTATTTGATAATCTACGTAAAGCTTTTTAAACTTTTATTTATGAAATAAAGGTTATGGTTTGTTTTAAAAATGAATGCAGTCTTTGAAAAACGTCTCATATAGAGGTCAAAATCTCGCAACGAAATCAATTAATATGTAACGAATTTAATCAATAAGAACGGGACATTTCATTAGAGAACCAGAAATTTGCATTAGTGTGTCTTATCGAGTTTGTTAGGATACATTAGTGAGTCTGAACTTCGACCGTGTTTTCTTTAAAAAGATTGCTTAACACTTTTGTTGGAAACTATATATTATTAACATGTAAATATTATGTGATATATTAACCTCTTAATGTGTTTGATATTGTGTGATAGATGTCTACCACTAGTACAAATCCCATCGACTCACCTAATAATAATGAAGAGTCGAATATACTTTAGGAAGATTCACAAATTCCTGAAGAGGAACCGGAAGAGGAGGAATCGAAAGAGGAGAAACCGGAAGAAGATGAACAGGAAGAGGAGGAACCGGAAGAGGAGGAACCGGAAGAAGAAGAGGTTTCGGATTAAGATATATTGACACCTACTGTAAATGGATTAAATAAAAGAAAATCCTCAATCAACGGACCAAAGTCAATAATGGTCAATGGTGTTTCTGCCGAGGAAGCAAAATATTGGGAAGATTACCAATTTTTCGATGAATCGGATCCCGATGAGGATTCCGAAGATGTTATATAAATTACCTCGACCCAATTGAATAAAGTAAAAGAAAATAATAAGGAAAATGTATAACAATAGAGAAACCTGATTCCAACCCCGATGAACTTTATATGTATCGGCAACGTCCGTATTTCCTAAATTGTAACAATAACTCGGGAACCTCTAAACCATCAGGTTTTTCTAAACCATTGTGGAAAACGACGACTCGTATTAGAGGAACACTATATATCCCTAGAAAATTAGGAAAACAAACCAAGTCCGAAGAAGAAGAAACCAGTGATTCAGATTAGAGGGTTGTAATCATGTTGTGTATTATATGTATTGTAGTGTGCTTGTCCTTTTATGTTCTATGTAAAAATTTCTTGTATTGTTTGTTAATTGTCTTTTACGAATCTAATCCTTGTCTATTTTACAGTATAAAAACAAAATGGATGTTAAGGGTAGACAACCGAATATTTTAGAAGACCTACCAGAGGATATGATTGAGGAAATCTTGTCTAGAGTCGGTCATAATTCATCAGCACATTTAGTTATGGCGAAATTAACTTGTCAAACATTTGAAAGACTTTCCAGAAATGCCTTAGTTTATAAAAGACTTTCCTTTAATAGGTGGGGTATATCACATTGGGGAGACCGTAATTTACGCCGTGTTTTCTTTAAAGCCTTAAATGTGGGGAACCCAAATGCAATTTTACGCTACGGGTTAAGAACCTATTTTGACTCAACATATCCCAACATAGGATTTCGTGAGTTAGAAAGAGCTTCTAACATGCAACATAAAGAAGCATGTTATACTTACGGGTTAGTGATGTTCGCTTCTTACCTAAGTGAGAAAAAGAACATCGGATTACAATTTTTATATAAAACCTTCCCACAAGTGATGGATTCAGTAGTTGGGGTGAGAAACAAGGTTTTTAGATTATTACGGGGCTGTTGGAAATTACGAAACCCTCGTCCTTTTGACGACATTACAACATGCTGCCTAGTCAATGGTCATAACAGTTACTTTCCACAAAATCAAGGATGGGAAGTCGTCTTAGTAAAACCAGAATGCATGACTTGTTTCTGGACTTATGAATTACGTGTCTTTATTTCCTTTGCTGAACAACTTGCGTATTAACTAGATTTATCTTCAAAACTGTCCTGTATCAAAGTGTACTATATTTCATGTTATATGTAATATAGCGATGTTGTAAGTTTGAAGAATATTTATATGTGATATATTATTATAATCAGTTTTTCATATGGAATTGTAGTAATTGAATTGTATATTAGCTACTAAGTATGAACTTAACGGGTAGGTAGTACCCGAATTTAAACTTATAAAACGCTAATATGAAGAAAAAGCTTTTATAAATGAGTTCATATTATGCTACGAAATACTATTGAATACTCTTAATATTCTGTATGATTAACTCAATTCTTTTGGCTATTTTTGAACGAAATGGCACCGGCAACTCGTCAGAACTTGAACATGAGTGAGGAAGACTTCCGTGTTTTCCTTGCAGCAAACATAGCCGCAGTACAAGCTACGATGCAAAATAACAATAACTCTGGATCTAGCAGTGGAACTAATTTCACAAGAAATCGTGTAGGATGCTCCTACAAAGAATTCACTGCCTGCAAACCTTTAGAATTTGATGGAACCGAAGGACCAATTGGATTGAAACGGTGGACCGAGAAGGTTGAATCGGTGTTTGCCATAAGTAAGTGTACTGAAGAGGACAAAGTTAAGTACGCTACGCATACCTTCACAGGTACGGCATTAACATGGTGGAATACCTATCTCGAGCAGGTAGGACAAGATACTGCTTACGCACTACCATGGTCAGCATTCAAGCAATTGATGAACGAGCAGTATCGTCCTAGAAACGAGGTCAATAAGCTCAAGGTAGAGCTTAGAGGATTACGAATGCAAGGTTTTGATATCACCACATACGAACGACGATTCACAGAATTATGCCTATTGTGTCCCAGAACGTTCGAAGACGAAGAAGAGAAGATCGACGCATTTGTAAAAGGGTTACCAGAAAGAATTCAAGAAGATGTGAGTTCACACGAGCCCGCCTCCATACAAAAGGCAAGTCGAATGGCTCACAAATTAGTGAACCAGATCGAAGGAAGGATTAAAGAGCAGGCGACCGAAGAGGCTAACATGAAACAAGTCAAGAGAAAGTGGGAAGAAACCAATGACAAGAGTTACCAATACAACAGCAACAATCACAACCACAATCGCAATAACTATCGCAATAACCGCAACATCAATCGCAACAACAATTTCAACAAACGTCCCAACAACAACTACAATAACCGTCCCAACAACAATAACAACAACAACAATAACAACAACAACAATAATAACAATCCCAACAACAATCTCAATAACAACAATGGCAACAAAAACCAAAAACAGCCATGCCAAAGATGTGAAGAGCATCACCTGGGATTCTGCACGACATTTTCGCAACAGGTGTAAACGAAATGGTCAGAACGCGAAGAAGTACGAAATCTACGGACCAATGCATAACAGAACTAAAGGAACAAATAATGTCGGAACCAATAACACCGCCATAGTTTGTTTTGGATGTGGAAAACAGGGCCACTTTAGTAGAAATTTTCCGAATCAGGGGAATACTAATGGGCAGGGCCGCGGAAGAGTTTTCAATATTAATACGGCAGAAGCGCAAGAAGACCCGGAGCTTGTTACGGGTACGTTTCTCATTGACAATAAATCTGCTTATGTTTTATTTGATTCGGGTGCGGATAGAAGCTATATGAGTAGAGATTTTTGTGCTAAACTAAGTTGTTCATCGACGCCCTTGGATAATAAATTTTTAATCGAATTAGCAAATGGTAAATTAATTATATCAGATAATATATGTCGGAATCGAGAAATTAAACTGGTTAGCGAAACATTTAAGATTGACTTGATACCAGTAGAGTTAGGGAGTTTTGATGTGATAATTGGTATGGACTGGTTGTGAAAAGTAAAAGCAGAGATCGTTTGTTACAAAAATGCAATTCGCATTATACGAGAAAAATGAAAACCCTTAATGGTGTACAGAGAAAAGAGCAACGCGAAGTTAAATCTTATTAGTAACCTAAAGGCACAAAAACTAATAAGAAAAGGTTGCTATGCTGTGCTAGCACACGTCGAGAAAGTCAATTCCGAAGAAAAGAACATCAATGATATTCCCGTCGCAAAAGAATTTCCTGATGTATTTTCGAAAGAATTACCGGGACTACCTCCACACCGATCTGTTGAATTTCAAATAGACCTTGTACTGGGAGCTGCACCAATAGCTCGTGCTCCATACAGACTCGCACCCAGCGAAATGAAGGACTTTAGAGCCAATTACAAGAACTTTTAGAGCGTGGTTTCATTCAACCAAGCACATCACTATGGGGAGCTCCTGTTTTGTTTGTCAAGAAGAAGGATGGTACATTTAGGTTATGTATCGACTACCGAGAGTTGAACAAACTTACCATCAAGAACCGCTACCCACTACCGAGAATCGACTACTTATTTGATCAACTACAAGGCTCATCAATTTATTCTAAGATTGATTTACGTTCTGGGTATCATCAAATGCGGGTGAAGGAGGATGATATTCCAAAGACTACTTTTAGGACGCGTTCGGTCATTACGAGTTTATGGTTATGCCGTTTGGGTTGACTAACACACCAGCTGTGTTCATGGACCTCATGAACTGAGTGTGTGGACCATACCTTGACAAGTTTGTCATTGTTTTCATCGACGACATACTTATTTACTCAAAGAATGACCAAGAGCATGAAGAACATTTGAGAAAAGTGCTAGAGTTGTTACGGAAGGAAAAACTGTACGCTAAGTTTTCAAAGTGTGCATTTTGGTTGGAAGAAGTTCAATTTCTCGGTCACATAGTGAACAAAGAAGGTATTCAGGTGGATCCAGCAAAGATTGAAACCGTTAAAAAAATGGGAAACCCCAAAAACTCCAAAGCATATACGCCAATTTTTAGGACTAGCTGGTTACTACAGAAGGTTCATCCAAGATTTTTCCAGAATAGCAAAACCCTTGACTGCATTAACGCATAAAGGGAGGAATTTTGAATGGAAGGATGAATAAGAGAAAGCGTTTTAATTGTTAAAGAAAAAGTTAACTACGGCACCTATATTATCATTACCTGAAGGGAATGATGATTTTATGATATATTGTGATGCTTCAAAGCAAGGTCTCGATTGTGTATTAATGCAACGAACGAAGGTAATTGCTTATGCGTCTAGACAATTGAAGATTCACGAGCAGAATTATACGACGCATAATTTGGAATTAGGCACGGTTGCTTTTGCATTAAAGACTTGGAGGCACTACTTATATGGGGTCAAAAGTATTATATATACCAACCACAAAAGTCTTCAACACATATTTAATCAGAAACAACTGAACATGAGACAGCGCAGGTGGATTGAATTGTTGAATGAATACGACTTTGAGAATCGTTACCACCTGGGGAAGGCAAATGTGGTAGCCGACGCCTTGAGCAGAAAGGACAGAGAACCCATTCGAGTAAAATGTATTTACATGTAGTGTTTTAATATGTATTCATACACTTTTGAAAGACTTCAAGACACTTATCAAAGTACTTCTACTTAACAAAAATGCTTACAATTACATCCTCGTTCAGTTTCATCAATAATTCTACTCGTATGCACCCGTATTCGTACTCGTACAATACACGGCTTTTAGATGTATGTACTATTGGTATATACACTCCAATAATCAGCTCTTAGCAGCCCATGTGAGTCACCTAACACATGTGGGAACCATAATTTGTCAACTAGCATGAAATATCTCATAAAATTACAAAAATATTAGTAATCATTCATGACTTATTTACATGTAAACAAAATTACACATCCTTTATATCTAATCCATATATCAACGACCAAAAACACCTACAAACACTTTCATTCTTCAATTTTCTTCATCTAGTTGATCTCTCTCAAGTTCTATCTTCAAGTTCTAAGTGTTCTTCATAAATTCTATAAGTTCTAGTTTCATAAAATCAAGAATACTTCCAAGTTTGCTAGCTTACTTCCAATCTTGTAAAGTGATCATCAAACCTCAAGAAATCTTTCTTATTTACAGTAAGATATCTTTCTAATACAAGGTAATACTCATATTCAAACTTTGATTCAATTTCTATAACTATAACAATCTTATTTCGAGTGAAAATCTTACTTGAACTTGTTTTCGTGTCATGATTTTGCTTCAAGAACTTTCATGCCATCCAAGGATCCTTTGAAGCTAGATCTATTTTTCTCATTTCTGGTAGGTTTATCCATAAAACCTGAGGTAGTAATGATGTTCATAACATCATTCGATTAATATATATAAAACTACCTTATTCGAAGGTTTAAACTTGTAATCACTTGAACATAGTTTAGTTAATTCTAAACTTGTTCGTAAACAAAAGTTAATCCTTCTAAATTGACTTTTAAAATCAACTAAACACATGTTATATATCTATGTGATATGCTAACTTAATGATTTAAAATCTGAAAACACCAAAAATACCGTAAAACCGGATATACGCCGTCGTAGTAACACCGCGGGCTGTTTTGGGTTTGATGATTAAAAACTATGATAAACTTTGATTTAAAAGTTGTTCTTCTGAGAAAATGATTTTTCTTATGAACAAGAAACTATATCCAAAAATCATGGTTAAACTCAAAGTGGAAGTATGTTTTTCAAAATGGTCATCAAGACGTCGTTCTTTCGACGGAAATGACTACCTCTTACAAAAATGACTTGTAACTTATATTTTTGACTATAAACCTATACTTTTTCTGTTTAGATTCATAAAATAGACTTCAATATGAAACCATAGCAATTTTATTCACTCAAAACGGATTTAAAACGAAGAAGTTATGGGTAAAACAAGATTGGATATTTTTTGATTGTTGTAGCTACGGGAAATATTGTAAAAATTCTATACAAATCATATCCTAGCTAACTTATATTGTATTATATATATATTCTAATATATTATGTAATCTTGGGATACCATAGACACGTATGCAAATGTTTTAACATATCATATCGACCCATCTATATATTATTTGGAACAACCATAGACACTCTATATGCAGTAATGTTGGAGTTAGCTATACAGGGTTGAGGTTGATTCCAAAAATATATATACTTTGAGTTGTGATCTAGCCTGAGACGTGTACACACTGGGTTGTGGATTGGGTCAAGATAATATATATATCAATTTATTTCTGTACATCTAACTATGGACAACTAGTTGTAGATTACTAACGAGGACAGCTGACTTAATAGACTTAAAACATTAAAACGTATTAAAAATGTTGTAAATATATTTTGAACATACTTTGATATATATGTACATATTTTTTATAGGTTCGTGAATCGACCAGTGGCCAAGTTTTACTTCCCGACGAAGTAAAAAATCTGTGAAAGTGAGTTATAGTCTCACTTTTAAAATCTAATATTTTGGGATGAGAATACATGCAGTTTTATAAATGATTTACAAAATAGACACAAGTACATGAATCTACTTTCTATGGTTGAACGATCGAAGCCGAATATGCCCCTTTTACTTGGTAACCTAAGAATTAGTAAACAGTCTACTAATTGACGCGAATCCTAAAGATAGATCTATTGGGCTCAACAAACCCCATCCGTTGTAGCGGATGCTTTAATACTTCGATGTTGTTTTATCATGTTCGATGGATGTCCCGGAATGATAGGGGATATTCTTATATGCATCTTGTTAATGTCGGTTATCAAGTGTTCACCATATGAATGATTTTTATCTCTATGTATGGGATGTGTATTGAAATATGAAATCTTGTGGTCTATTATTACGATTTGATAAATATATAGGTTAAACCTATAACTCACCAATATTTTTGTTGACGTTTAAAGCATGTTTATTCTCAGGTGATTATTAAGAGCTTCCGCTGTTGCATGCTAATATATGGACAAGATTTGGAGTCAGCATGCTTCTATAATATTGTTTAAAACTGCATTCGAAATTTACTTTGTTGTAACATATTAATATTGTAAACTAATATGTATCGGTAGTGTGTAAGAGTGATATTTTTAGATTATCATTTCTGATAATCTAGGTGGTGTCCTTTAAACCTTGTCGATAAAATAAAGGTTATGGTTTATTTTAAAAACGAATGCAGTCTTTGAAAAACGTCTCATATAGAGGTCAAAACCTAGCAACGAAAACAATTAATATGGAACGTTTATAATCAATATGAACGGGACATTTCACCCTTTACCCCTGATGCCGTCGACTAACACACACACATACACACATCAATTTTAATTTTTTTGATTAAACCTCGAACACGAAAAGTGCAATTCTCTTCGTTCTATACGCATAGGTGTAATTTGTTTGGCGATCAAAGGTATAATTTTGCAAACTCTAGCTCTAAAAATTTCTAATTGATAAAGTTTTATAGTTTATGTTGGTCAATTGCTCGACTCATCTCGTTTGAATGTTTTGTTAGCCGTTAATTTGATCGTATTGATTGTTTTAAGTGAAAACCGAATTGTTTATTGAAATACTAATATGATGGACTTGTTTTCTATAAATTATTATTATCTAGATGGAAAGAGGTCAAAAAACTAATAACGTTAGTGTAACGACCCGCCAAAATCGCTATTGACGCGACACGTTATCTACGGTCCCACAACGAGGTTTTACCCTCTATATGATACGTTTTGTAAACATTGCATTCTTTTGAAAAGGCACACCATAAATGAATATCTAAATCCAAGGTTTTCGACATCTGATGATTTCTACATATAGACAATCACCAAGATAATAGTTTACAATAATACGTTCATTGACAATGCAGTCAAAATAAGATACATGGTGATGATTTTGTGAATACAAAGTTTTCTCGAATAAAGCATGTATGACTCCATGCACATAGCTTGTATAACGTATAAGCAAATAGCGGAAGACTTCTAGGGACCTGAGAATAAACATGCTAAAAGTGTCAACACAAAGGTTGGTGAGTTCATAGTTTTAATATTGCTCATAATCTGTATATAAAGGTGGACCACATAATTTTAGTTGTTTCATCCAAAACGTTTATCAAAATATTCTACAAAATTGAGCACCTTGGTAACTAAACTTAACGTATATATAATAAGAACCCCTGTTTTAACATACATGCAATCAACATGTACAATACACGCAAACCAACGTGTACAAAACTCAAATAGTATACGTCCGCTTTATAGTTCAGGCTAGGGTCTCTATACTTGGAACGGACGGGAATGTCAAGCCCTATGGATCCATATACAACTACTCACGCCCACCATTTCTTATAACCGGCTGTTACTAGTTACCAAAGTTAAGGGATTTTCAGTTCAAACTCAGTGTAGAATTAAGTATGTACTTGTGTCCATTGCGTATAAAATAAAGTGCATGTATTCTCAGTCCAAAATAATTTAAAGCATTTAAAAAGGGATCTACAAACTCACCTGACAACTTCAGAAATAAATCACAGAGATGTGACCGAATATCGGAATGCAAGTAACCGTAGACCTCAACCTAGAGAACATATATTGGTCAATAAGTGTCTAATAAGCTAGGTCGATCCATAGGGTAAGTATAGTCATATTGCTCAAGTTCGACTCACAAATTTAGCAAAAGTCAACGAAAGTCAAATGTAAGTCAAACGCAAGTCAAACACAGTCAACATGGTCAACACAAGTCAACAATCTCATAATATTACTCAAGTTGGTCAAATAGTCAAACATAGGTCAAATTTAAGTTACCCGTTTTTATATAGCAAAATAATATATTTTTAAAACATATATGTATATGCACATATACATAATTTGCAGCTGAATTCGGGTCTCACTGACTTCAATATAATACCTTTGGTCACAACTATTGGAAAGTATACCATCCCACCTTTATATAGCCAGTTTATTTGACAAAAACGGAGTTACGGTTTGAAAATTATGCCTTGCGAAAACAGCCCCTCAACCATAAAAAGCTGATTTTGGTGCTGTTAACAGCACGGATCAGCAGCGAGATCATGTTTTCACGCTTTGTTCTAAACCTGTTTAGACTCGACAAAATCATACATATAATACATGGTTTCAAAGCTTGTCATAAATACTTTCAATACCATCTAATAGTTTTTATCCAAACTTAACTAATTTCAACTTACGAGTCCGCAAAGTAGGCCCGAGAGTCATTTTGACACTTTTGCTAAAATACTAAAAATTTTCCATTGGAAACTCAAATTCTAAACCATAATACTTGAGCATGTAAAAATCATGTCACAAGTCCAAAATGATATTTTAGACGTGTTACATATATTTGATTTTCAAAATTTCGCATATGGGTCAAAGTAGACGCGTATGACCCAAATGAGTCATAAATACCCATTTTGACCAAAACATGCCAAAACTCATTTTTAAAACACTACAATCTTCATACTTACTTAAATTGATATATCAGACGTGTCCACAATGCCCGTTACCCATTTTGACACTTTTTGGCTTAAACGGGTCAAGTGTCTAAACGGGCGGTTTAAATTACATAGTTTATATCTATACAAAATTACCACTTTAAAACACCCCACACTATATTAAATAGTTAATATAATTATATTAAGTTCATACAAAAAGTCTCAAGTCTCAAGTATTGGTCATTATTTTTATAACACAAAATATTTGCAAAAACACGAGTTTAAAACACGGTTTACAGCAGTAACTTCTGTAATTTTTAGAAAAATCATTGCAACTCCAAATCAGTCACCGCCAATTGAAGATGTGGCGTTTTTAAGTGAAGAACCTACACAATTTTTCCCATGACCTGTTCTGTCCCGAAACAGCCCCAGCAACCGCAAACGCACACGTTGGTCGAATCACTTTTTAACAGCACTATAATAAAAATGTACAAAACTTTGAACGAGTGTAAAAGTCTAAAGAAAATTCGAATTGTCCCGATTCTTGAGTCCAATATCAGTGTTTTTTCAAGGCCAACAACCCTATGAACTCATATTATCAGTTATATGTCATTTAGCATGCCAAAAACGTTCACCTTTAATCATACAAAAACATAACTTAAATCGTTCATAACTTAAGTTCTATAAATCGAAAACATATGATATCTAAATGAAAAGTTAATAATTTTTCAAGCTATTTTCAAATTTCATCATGCCAAGAACAGATTGTGAACTCAATTGTTCTAGAATCTCAATTTCAAATACGAATTTTCAACCTTAAATCAATTAATCCTAACTTTTGATCTAGAAATCGAAATCACATGATATCTTAATGAAAAGTTATTAATTTTTCAAGAGCTATACAATTATACACATATCATAAACTAAAAATATCGTGTTCATATTAGTAGCATATTAATCAAAAACGTGATTCATCAAAAAGTCATCAAACGATCAAAATAACGAATAATATCATGCATACATACAAGAACTTGAGCACTAGACACTATATCTATCCTAATATGTAACAAAAACATGAAAACCCAAAAATTAGTGTTTTTAAAACTTACCCTAATCAAGAAATTATTGGTATGGATGTGTAGAGCTTGATGAGAGGAATCCGAATATGTAAACAATTTTATAACCAAGCGATTTCTTGAAGGTGTTCTTGAGGATGAAAGATTGATGATGATGATGAATAGTAGATGGGTGTTCTTAAGAGAAAAATTGTGTACGTGGGTGTTTGATAAAATGAATCTGGAGAGGGTAATAATATAGATAGATTAGATAAGGTCACGGGTGTTTTACTGGTTAATCAAGGGTATAGATATAACACAGTGTAATAATTAAATAAACTCAGGCATTAAATGTGTAGTAACGGGTTGGTATTTAATTTTTATCTGTTATCTAAAACTCAATGTATTTTGTCTTAACATGTTTCACTAAGTGATAAATTTTATATTTATAAAAAAAATACATCTAAATATATTATTCAAAACATTTTATTTTTAATTCCAATCAATTATTGGGATTATATTTAAATATCACTTTTATATTTAAATTATATATTAAAGTAATTATAATGTTTATAAATCATGTGTTACGTAATTTATAGGAGTAGATGGCAAGTGGGTTACAAATTTTGTATCCGTCCATTATATAATATATAATAATAAACTGAATTATTAGTTTGAATTATTAAACCAAATTATTAAATTTAATTATTAACTCATTTATTAGTTTGAATTATTAGGGTATAATGTAGTGACCCGAACTTTTCCATGAATATATATTAAATGAAAACTATATTTGCATGATTAAATGTTTCCAACATGTTAAGCAATCAAACTTGTTAAGACTTGATTAACTGAAACGGATTTAGTGTTAACGTTTGACCACCCAGTTTGCCTGATGATTCACGAACATCATAACTTGTGATAATTATATAATCGTTTTATTTATTTTATGATATAAGTTTTTATTTTATATAAATATATAAGAAGAAATACAATTAAATCAAAGATGTACAGTAAAACACTATTTGCTACAGTAAATTTTTGCTTTGCTACAGTAAGACACTATTTGCTACAGTAAAATACTATTTGCTGCATTAAAATACTATTTGCTATAGTAAACACTATTTACTACAGTAAACACTAATTACTCGTATTCAATCCGTATTCATACTCGTACAATATCCAGTTTATAGACGTATATACTATTGGTATATACACTCAATGATCAGCTCCTTAGCAGCCTTAATGAGTCATCAAATATGTGGCAACCATTATTTGGCAACTAGCATGAATGATTACACTAAAAATCAAACTAATGGAGTCTATATACACATGCATACATTCACGTGAATGATGAACACACACACATTTTCAATCAACTTCCATACATCAAACTCATCTCTCTCAAGTTCTCTCTTGATGTTATAAGTGTTCTTCATCATCTTCATCAAAATCTACATCAATCTAGCTCATAAATCCATATATAAATCAACTTACAAAACAACTACTCAAGAAAACTTTAAGAACACTTTCAAGTTTGCAAGTCTACTTCCAAGCTTTATAATGCATTCCAATCAATCATCTAAGATCAAGAAACCTTTGTTATTTAAAGTAGGTTATCTTTCTTATTCAAGGTAATATTCATATTCAAACTTTGATTCAATTTCTATAACTATAACTATCTTAATTCGAGTAGTAATCTTACTTGAAATTATTTTCGTGTCATGATTCTACTTCAAGAACTTCCAAGTCATCAAAGATCCATTCAAGCTCAAGATTATTTCTTTTTATTTCCAGTAGGTTTACCTACTATACTTGAGGTAGTGATGATGTTCATAACATCATTCAATTCATATATATAACTATCTTATTCGAAGATTATAACTTGTAATCACTAGAACATAGTTTAGTGAATTCTAAAGTTGTTCGCAAACAAAGTTAATCCTTCTAACTTAACTTTTAAAATCAACTAAACACATGTTCTATATCTATATGATATGCTAACTTAATGATTTAAAACTTGGAAACACGAAGAATACCGTAGAACCGGACATACGCCGTCATAGTGAATCCGGGGGCTGTTTTGGGTTAGATGATTAAAAACTATGATAACCTTTGATTTAAAAGTTGTTCTTTCGGGAAAATGATTTTTCTTATGAACATGAAACTATATCCATAAATCATGGTTAAACTCAAAGTGGAAGTATGTTTTTCAAAATGGTCATCAAGACGTCGTTCTTTCGACTGAAATGACTACCTCTTACAAAAATGAATTGTAACTTGTATTTTCGACTATAAACTTATACCTTTTCTGTCTAGTTTCATAAATTTCAGTTCATTATGAAACCATAGCAACTTGATTCACTCAAACAGATTTAAAACGAAGAAGTTATGGGTAAAACAAAATTGGTTAAAAATGATTAATTTGACTACGGGATGAATTTACAAAAACCCATACTAACCATAACTTAACTAACTTATATTGTATTATACATATAGTCTAACATATAATATGTAACCTTGATAGACCATAGACACGTATACAATGTTTTGACATATCATATCGACGTCATCTATATATATTATTTGAAACAACCAAAGACTCTCTATATGCGGTAATGTTTGAGTTAGCTATACAGGGTTGAGGTTGATTCCAAAATAATATATATACTTTGAGTTGTGATCGAGTCTGAGACTTATATACACTGGGTCGTGGATTGATTCGAGATAATATATTGATTTATTTCTGTACTACTAACTGTGGACAACTAATTGTGGACTACTAATGTTGGACTATTAACTTAACAAACTTAAATCATTAAAACATAATAAAAAATATTGTGAATATATTTCGATCATACTTTGATATATATGTATATATTTGTTATAGGTTCGTGAATCGACCCGTGGCCAAGTCTTAATTCCGACGATTTGAAAATCTGTGAAAGTGAGTTATAGTCCCATTTTTACTATCTAATATTTTTGGGATGAGAAAACATGCAGTTTTATAAATGTTTTACAAAATAGACACAAATACTTGAAACTACATTCTATGTTGAATTATCGAAATCGAATATCGCCCTTTTTAGCTTGGTAACCTAAAAATTAGGGAACAGTACCCCTAATTGACGCGAATCCTAAAGATAGATCTATGGGCCTAACAAACCCCATCCGAGGTACGGATGCTTTCGTACTTTGATTTTTATACAGATGAGAGGATTCTGTTATACAGACGAGAGGATTCTGTTTTGGGGATATTCTATATGCATCTTGTTAATGTCGGTTACCAGGTGTTCATCATATGAATGATTTTTATCTCTATGCAGTTTGCGAAATGCCTGATATGAGATGGATGTTTATGGAAAATGAGATCTTGTGGTCTATTATTACAATTTGATATATATAGATTAAACCTATAACTCACCGACATTTTTGTTGATGTTTAAAGCATGTTTATTCTCGGGTGATTATTAAGAGCTTCCGCTGTTGCATGCTAATTAAAGACAAAAATTGGAGTCAACATGCTTGTATGATATTGTTTAAAAACTGCATTCGGAAAATAAATTGTTGTAAAATATTATTGTAAACCATTATGAAATAGTCGTGTGTAAAAGCTGAATTTTAGATTATCATTACTTGATAATCTATGTTATGTATATTAAACCTTTATCGATAGAATAAAGGTTATGGTTTGTTTAAAAAAAAAAACGAATGCAGTTTTTGAAAAACGTCTCATATAGAGGTCAAAATCTCGCAACGAAATCAATTAATATAAAACGTTTATAATCAATATGAACGGGATATTTCATATAAAACTATGCACCTACATGTAGAAACGTTCGTATAATATGCGTATAAACACTTGTTGAATACCAATAAAATATAAGTATTATCATCCTACTTAATAAAAATGATTTTTACAACTCAATTGTTATATAACATAATTATTAAAATTAATAGTCATACGTTTTGTTCTCTTAAAATATATTTTTCTCGTTTTTACTAACCGTAGTGTTTAAAAAAACGTAACCAATATTAATAATAGTATATTAAAAAATAAATTACATACAAAATTGTAAATTTTAAGTAATGGTTGTTAAGTTTTCAATGAAAAGTTAACGAAAAAAGTCGGTTATAACAGTTAGGCTCAAGAATCAATTGATTTCTTTATCGTATGCTCTAGATATGTTAAATCGAAGTTTTGATGTGGTCTTGCCATGAATCCGAATTTTCTGAGTTGTTTTCTTTGTGAATTATGTTATAACATGTTAACCATTGTATATATGACTCAAAAACACTTAAGTTAGACTATGATTTCATGCGATTTGGATTTGTATAGCTTCCATTATGCTTAATTGAATGAACATGAAAAACTGATTTGATCATTATCTTGAAATTGACTTTTTAATTCATTTGCAATGAGTTTATGATTTAGGTCCTTGTATTTCTGGAAAATTCACATGTTGTAGTTATCTTTTCACTTAGTATTTACATCGTTTGGATTTGCGAAACTTACGTAATATGCGAATCAAAACGATAACCCGAATTCAGTCCAAATCTGTAACGTATGCACCTCTAGTCTTGTAGCATGAGTTGTGGACCTCTTGAGACCTTGCCCTTTTAGATAATGAAACTTTGTATGTTATGTGATACATTTCTAGTTTATTGCAACCTCTGAAACTCGATCCATTGTGCACACTATGGTCATAGTTTTGGTGACTTCTGATTCGAGCTGAAACTGAATGTCCAACTTGATTGAATTAACTGTACGTACTGGCTAAACAAAAATGTCTAGATTTTGGATATGTGGTAATTTTGTTTATCCTTGAACCATGGCCACTAACCTCGCATAATTTTCATGTCCCTAGCTCCGGTTATAGCCGAAACGAGATTGGTGCACAGTCAGAAACTGACTTAGTGAATCATAAATGCGTCCATTCTGAAACCCAACTTATATGCATCGTATGAGACCCTGCTATTGCTCTTTCGAAATGTTTATATGTCTAGTTAAGATCTGGAGCTTTTCATACTACTATGTATTATGTGCTATGAGATATTGTGCACTATTTGCAACCTGTACATGAACGTTATGCTAGACGGTAAACTGCGATCGCGTATTTGACAAACTTTGACCTGAAACGTGTTAGTTGACTTAGGTTTGACATGTTGACCAACATTTGACATGAACCTACTGATGTTGACTTTAGTTGACTACTTTGATCAAGTTTGACTTTTAGTTTGACTTTTGTTGACTTGCATGAATTAGTTGACTTTTACTTTGAAACGAGGCGAGTCGAGAAATAAGACAACTTATTCTATGAAACCCTATGTTATAAGACATAAATAATGACCAGCCTATATATGTATACTTAGGTTGCATTACTCGGATATAAACTATACAAGTTATTTGCTTACGTTTGTTCAAGAGCTATTCAAAGGTGAGTCTACAGTCCCACTTTTACTTACTGTTTTTGGGATGAGAATACATGATGTTTCTTATACATTTTTTTAAATGCTTTTTATGATTAACACGAGTACTTATTATACATATTGGGTTGTGTTCAAAAAGCCCCTAGCTTGAATACTTTTATTACCTTCGGGTAAGCACAATTTAGATGGACGGATCCGTTAGGTTAGACAAACCTCACCCAAACAATATTAACCGTGGTGCATTTACTTTGAACTTTTTATGCACTCGAACAAGTGTAAACATTTTTATGGGGTAAAGGGAGTGTAGTGGTTTCTATACTCTAGTCATTGTTACTATTCAGGTGCTCATGAATTATGTAACATTTTGCAACTTCGGGTTGTGCGTATTAAAATCTTGTGGTCAGTGAAATTAAACTATTTTTTGATAATTGTTTTCAGACACTGCTTACACTAAAAACCTGTAGTTTCGCCAACATTATTGTTGACCTATTTTCGCGTGTTTGTATTCTCAGGTTCTTAAGAGGTATATGCTTCCGCTGTGTTTGATAATATGGTCTGGCCGAGGAGTCAGCATGTTTTAATAAAGACAATTAATACTTTCGCATTTAAAACTTTTCCATATGTTTAATATTATTGGCTTGTGGTTACGATCACAATAGTGTTACTTATTTTGAATTTATTGACTTATGTTTTGAAAGTCAACTTTTTAATAAAATTAAATGTGATTGTTTTGAAACGTCTCATATAGAGGGCGTAACTGTTAACCGTAGGACCTATGATTAACACGCCGTCAGATGAGAATTTGGCGGGGTGTTAAAGGTAGTGTTACGTATGCCATGGTTTGTACGAGACCGAATATTGCCCAATCGGTGGGAGTTGTGAGCCGTTATATATCTAATTCGGGGAAAGACCATTGGGAAGCATTCAAATGGTTGCTTCGTTACCTGAAAGGTACTTCTAATATGAGATTGTGCTTCTCTAAAAAAAATGTCATACTTAGAGGTTATGCGGATGCTAATTTGGGTCGATGTGATGATTCGGGGAAACGCACGGGTTATGTTTTCACAATAGGGAAGGCAACGATTAGTTTGATGTCTCGACGACAAAGAATTGTTTGGTTGAAGAACTTCTTGGGTGAGTTGGGTAAAAGACAATACTATTGCGTTTTGTATTGTGATAATCAAAGTATGGTTCTTCTTGAGAAGAATCCGTTGTTTCATAGTCGTACGAAACACATCAAGTTAAGGTATCACTTTATTCGACAACATATAACATATGGTACTCTAATATTGAAGAAATCCTTGGTTCGAAGAATCCCGCGGATATGCTTACTAAGGTGGTGATGATGGACAAGTTGAAGTTTCGCATTGCCTCAACCGGTCTTTACATGAATTGATGAGAGAAGATGACCTACTAGAGAGATAAAGAGATGATGGTTCGATTCTAATAAGAAGTGTTGAAGACCTTATATCGAAAGTGTACTCATCCGAAGCATGTGTTGAGTGTGTGTGTCCCAAATGGCATTTTGGCAGTATGAATGGTGGTTTGAAAATCTTGGTTAGTTTGTTGATATTGGTTGATGAATATTGGATTTTGTTAAAGTCTCCTTCAAGTGAGAGATTATTGAAGTGAAGAAGCTTAATCAAAACAAAGAGACAGAAGAACTTGCGACCGCGAGGATCAATCTCGCGTTCAGAGGTTGGTGTAGATTGGTCACGCGAAAGGGAAGAAAAGGTTCACGACTGGAGATTATGCTCGACATTGAGCTCGCAATCACGAAAGAGAAAGCATGCAGATTCTTGCAATCGCGAGAATAGGTCTGATGGGCCAAAGTTTTGAAATCCACATTTTCTTCCTTGTTAAGTTGTTTCCTTGTTGATTTTTGCCTATATAAGCACCCTATTGTAACTCATAGGATGTATCATAAATTATATCAATAAAATCTCTTTAGTTTGGTCTGTGGATTAAAGTAATCAACTCTTGATTCCATATAACCAAGTTAGATTATCGCGTTCTTATTTTTCTTGTTATTGTCTTCATTTTTCTTTATGGGGAGAGTAATTTTTTAGAATTGCTCTTATTGTTAAGTCCTAAAATCCTAACACCTCTTTCTCTGTGAGATATGTTTCGTTCGTATCTTTAGATAGCGCCATTTTATCAAACTTGAATCTCATAGTAACAAGTTTGAGTGCTTAATTTAGGAAAAAGTGATTGAGAGATTGATTTCTCTCCGACAATCGTGCAAACCCAATCAGAATTTAGATTCACGAGGGTGTAAACAATCAATCAGATTAACCTACTCAATTGATTAAGTAAATTAATATCCAAGAGGATTGAACTCCGATGGTCGATCGGAATCCAGTTCAAGTGTTATTGACAGTGGTCGTCTGATGTAATTGTGATAGATTAATGTTGTTGTGATTGTGATGATCATAATGAATGATCTATTGGTGTATCAATAGGTGCTAAAAGTTTGTTAGAGGGAATGATGACGTGTCACGTGTCTCTTTCATGGTTGTAACACACTTGCGTAACAAACTCTCCTAAAATCATAAGTTGACATGGCATAGACACATCACTCGTGTGTTATGACCCAGATATCCCGATGTTTGTGTGCAGACTACTGGGTAGCCTGCACACTCGACTAAGTTTGAAGGGCTTACGTGTGAACACATCCTATAATTCTTTAAGTGTTTCTTTACGACATCCTTCGTGCGGATAATCTACTAAGCGGCATATACATCACGACTTCGTTTGATACTATTTATCCTGTTGACTTCTAGACGGTTTATATGCCACAATTATTTTGACATTATCTATCTGGTTGACTTCTAGACGGTTTATATGCCAAAGTTAGTTTGACATAATCTATCTGGTTGACTTTTAGACTTTTCTAGTGCCATTTTCTTCTTCTTGTGCTCTTCTTCCGGTTACGAATCTTTCTTCTAGCCGGTGATGGTTCTTTATTTATAAGTGATATCTGCCAAAAAGTCACGTTTTTACCCCCGATATTAAGCCCTAAATCCATAAAGTTCCAAACTTTATCGCAAAAATTATCGCTTTGTCAGTTGATTTTGTAGATTAAGTGATTACGAAGGCGATGCAAAAAGAATCAAGTAAAATGGAGCTAAAACGAAGAATCTAAAGCGAAAACGGTGAAAATCAAGTTATAATCCAGGAAACAAGCTAACCAGGGCAGCAAACGGCTTGCCAAACGGGCTGCCACTATGGCAAACGGCTTGCCACACGGGCCAAACAAACGAGCAACAAAAACGGGCCACCTCAGCAAATGGCCTGCCAAACGGCTTGCCAAACGGCCTGCCAGCTGTTTGCAGGCAAAATCCAAGTCTATTTATGTAACAACCCGACTTTTTCCGTTACGTGTCCGTTAAATATTTAACGGTGTTTACTTCGAACTTTATGTGTTTAATAGATTTATTTGCATACTTGATCATAGTGGATTACTTGAATTAATATAGTTATATTAATTTATGAACTTGTTACGGATAACGAAATAACTAGAAAACGACACGATTAAGTTAATCGCCTAAAAGGCTTTTCAGTTTACGGAACTCAGAAAAACGATAAAATAATTATTTTTAATAATTATTGACTTTAAGAAAAACTTATTTAATTTATCATTTATTTAGTAAATTAAACCCGGTGATTTCGTTTCAACGACTATTTAACGTTCCAGAGACCAGGTACGGTTAACGACACTCGAAACGGACTACGCACGTACCAAGAGTTAAGTAAAAATGA
Organism: Rutidosis leptorrhynchoides; assembly: GCF_046630445.1. Lineage (NCBI taxonomy): Eukaryota > Viridiplantae > Streptophyta > Magnoliopsida > Asterales > Asteraceae > Rutidosis > Rutidosis leptorrhynchoides. The sequence continues at coordinate 337,509,132 of NC_092342.1, read as the reverse complement.
TCCTGAGACCCCCTTGTAGGGCCATTTGACCGAACCCTCCCCAACACCCCTTAATGGACCTTAATTTGATTATTTGGGTCACTAGTCTCTTCTTTTAAGCCCAAACCCGAACTATAAATAGAAGTAATTAGCACTAGAACCCTCATAACCCTATTTTGTTCTTTTTTTTTGGCCGATTGTTTCCTCCTTCCCCCCTCCCCATCGTCGATCACCATCATCATCAATACAGCACCTAAAACTTGAAATTAGAAGAAACCTCGTGCATAAACGTTGTTGCTCTCGTCGTTCTCTACGCGATAGTATAAGTTAATTGTGTTTTTAAGGTATAACTCATAACCCTAACTTTTCTAGATCAGTTTTTTATTCAATTTCATGGTGTAATCAAGTCTAGTGCTCAATTAATTGCGTATAGAGTTGTCGTTAGTAGTTAAATTGCTCGATTGTTGTCGTTTGTATGTATCATGAATTTGTATGCTATGGATCTGATCAAATTGATTTGTGTACTGATCTTATACTGCATCTAGATGAATAGGTGTCAAAAAATTTATAAGTTTGGACATTGATTTCGCTTGATTTCGTTATCGTATGCTTAAGTTATGTGCAATCGAAGTTTTGACTAGGTTTTGCATGTAATACGAATTTTCTGAGTTATGTACTTTGTGATTCAGCTATTGAAATGTGTCCCATTGTATTCCCTGTGAAAAATCATGCAAGTTGGACTTAAGATTTGCATCAAAAGCTTTTGTAATGCTCTTGGTGTGTCAAAACGAAGATTCGTGGTTTAAAGTGAGCTGAAACTATTTTCGAATGCAAAAGAAATTATCTTGAGTGAACTAGGAATTGATTGAGACCGTGACCTTCTGGATTATGATTGTTTATATGTTCCTTAGTGTATTTAATTTGTATGCTAACTTCTGAAAAAGTGATTTTTCATGAGTTATAAACTTGATCAAATGGTATGTCTGAATGAAGTCTAAAACTAAATGGTCTGTAGTGTATGGCTAATCTGTACAAATTGGCTAAATGAATGTCTTTTTGATTATTTTACCACTGAAACATTGGAGTATTTTGAGTCATCTCCAATTGGACGTTCGTTAAAAGATATTTTCATTATTCAATGATAATTTTTCTAAAACTGATGCGCGTGCAGAAACTGATTTGGTAAACCGTAACTAGACACTTTCTGAAACTCGACTTGTAGACATTGTATGAGGCCCTGTCTAGTTGTGAATGTGCAAATTTTTAAACTATGAGCTATAACATGTTACTTGACTTAGGAATGACATGTTGACCATGATTGAATGACCTATTGAGATGTTTGACTTTAGTTGACAACTTTGACCGAGTTGACTTTTGGTTTGACTTTGGTTGACTTGCTTGGACTAGTTGACTTTTACTTGTTTATTGAGTCAGTCTGAGTACTAGGACTATGCGTACACTATGGGTTGACATAGTGTGACCTATGTATTTACTTAAGATGACCTATTTGACTAGGTTGCGTTGTTCGGTCATGATTGTTCGACTACTGTACGGTTTTTACTAAGAGATTTCAGTGCTTTTGCTAAGGTGAGTCTATAGTCCCTACTACTTTTTACAGGGATGAGATAACATGCTTTTTACAAATGTTTTACATATTAGGCACGAGTAACTTAAACGATATACATATGAGTACCGATAAAAAATCCCTTAGCTTGATTATATTAATTACTTTACATAAGCTCGACTTATAGGGACGGTACCGTTAGGTTTGACAAACCTCGCCTCAACCTATGATGTGCTTATTCTGTTGTAACTTGTACACTTGATCGGTGTATGCTCAGAAAGGGTAAAAGGAAAACGCGTAGCGCTTTAGCTATCCGCAGGGTTAAAATTTTATAATCAAGTGCTCATGCTTATGTATAATTTTACGATGCTTTTATTTCAGAAATCTTGTGGCCTAACTTACGAAATGCTTTACTAAACCTGTAGATTCACTCAACGTATTTCATTGACGTTTTGCATGTTTTTATCTCAGGTCCATAGAGGTATTGCTTCCACTTTGCAGAAGTTGTCTTGCTTGTTTGCTGCTAGAACTGGAGTGTTATCCAGCATGTTTTTCGTCATGTCTTATTTCAAGAAAATATATTCGCATTGAAAACTGTTTATTTTAAATACTATTTTGGGTTTACTTATGATGGTCATTTATGTCAACTGCTTTTCTGAATTATTTCTTTATTAAATGACTTTACTTTGAAATTTAATGCGAATACTTTTCGGAAACGTCTCATATAGAGGGCGTGACCGTTAAACTGTGGGACCAGGGTTAATACACCATTAGTGTGTGACAACCCGGAAATTTCCAACCAAATTTAAACTTTAATCTTTATATGATTCCGACACGATAAGCAATATTTGTTAAGTTAAATTTCAAGAATTTTAAACTATGTTCATACATTCATTCAACCTCGACCAAGTTCCAACGATTCACGAACCATTAAACGAATATGATTATATATGTATATGTGTATATATATTATAACTTGAAACGTAAACAAAATATTAGATTAAATACTTTATATGATTGTATCTGTTTCAAAATGTTTATCAATGGAATTAGAAGATAAGATCAAATGATTGAATTATCAGATATATTAAATTATGATTACAAGTCTCTGTTGAAAGGCCCACGTTGTTTTGAGAAATCTTTTCATTTTAACAATATTCGGAAAATGGTAAAGTGATTTATAAATATGAACAAATTGTTAATCATTGAGAACTAGACAAAGGATAGTGGAAGATTGAATCTCATAAAGACTCGATTGATCTATTTAGTTTCAAACGTACAAAAACGTTTTCAGTTTAAAAAGAACTTTATTATTAAAACGTATATAACTTTTATAAATATCTAGAACCACTTTTGACAACTCATTACTTAACTAGTATGATAAAGATAACGATATTTATATTTTATTTTATTAAATATATATAACGATTTAAATTAATATTATATATATTTATACGCGTATTATACGTACATAGTTTTATACTTTTACTATACTTAAACTTTACCTTTACTTTATTTTTACTTTACTTTAACTTTAATAATTCATACTTTAATAATTCACTTTAATAATTCATACTTTAATAATTCACTTTAATAATTCATACTTTAATAATTCACTTTAATAATTCATACTTTAATAATTCACTTTAATAATTCATACTTTAATAATTCACTTTAATAATTCAAAAATATATTATAAATAGAATTCAATAGGTTTCATTATTTCATAGAAACTTGAAAATAGTTTTCTCTAAACTCTCTCAATCGATTTACATGTATATATATATTTACTCCGTATTATCTCAAGATATTATTAGTATACATAAAATATTACGACGGAGTGCTGTCCGAGTGATTTCGAAGTTGTTTTTTCGAGTGGGATAGGATTAAGGAAATGATGGGTTATAGATATGGAGGTGATTGAGTATGGTTCATGGGTGTGCTCGTGAGGTTAATATAGTGTTTATCATCTCCGTTGCATTTACGTACCTTTCCTGCAATATTGAATCTCAATATTGATATGTGAGTACTCATAATTTAATTTTTACATACTAATAGTGTATCCCTGACTAGTGCTCGAGTATATAGGATTATGCATGCTTGTACTTTTGATATTGCCATTAGATAGGTTATGTTGATTCCTGAATTAGTTACATATACGATTGAGATAAGGTATAAGATATGCATGTCGTTGGAAAGCTAGCGAAAAATAGTTGAATTTTGGTTTAAGAATCACTTGAATCCAAGTAACGGTTAGAAAGTTATGAAATAAACAAATTGCATAATTAATTTCGTAATTAAAATTGCTGATGATAATTAGTGAACTAATTTTCTGGGTTATAAAAAGTGGTTATTTGGATTCTACTCGTCGAGTAGATGAATTTACATATAAAGCACGTCTCGTTTCGTTGAACGGTTGTCAAGTTATGGACAAAAAAGTTTTGCAAATTTTGATGAAATGTCGAAATGGGAACTGAAATTCTCGCTGATCTGCGTTGTTTCATATATAAAAAAAATACCACTGAATTCTTTGCTGTAAGGTCTAACAAACGACTCTGGCCGTTTGTCAATTCGAGTCTCGACGATTTTTCTAAAAATCATCAAAGTTGACGGTTTGGTCACATTTTAAAATTCTAAAAAGAGCTGAAACTTTTTTATTTAAAAATGTCAGTTTTGTATCAGTTGTCATGGTCGGCTTGATATGTGTTTACTCTTGCCAAAAATCATGTTATATCTTTGTGGTAACGAGAATTTGCAGGCTTTGACCGTTTGTCAATACGAGTTTTGAGGAATTTTCTAAAAATCTCCAAAGTAGGCTACTCGGTCACTTTTGTAAATTTATTAAAGCTGAAAAATTAACTTTGAAACGCCGAAAACGCGTTGGCAACTACGAGTTGTCTAGGTTTAGTTTACTTCTGTAATATTTATGCTTAATCTTTTTGGTAATGTGTAACTTTTATCTTTGGCCGTTTATCAATCGGAGTTCCGATAATTTTTCTAAAAATAGCTGAAGTGGCCCGTTTAGTCATGTTTGACCGAAAATCATTTTTGTATAAGTTATTATATATTTGCATGCGACCTCATTTTTACTTTGACCTTTGACTTTTGACTTTAACCTTTGACTTTTGACTTTGAACTTTGACTTTTCCTGTTAACTTTTCAGTTAAATTTTTGTGTTGATTTTCTCTAAAAAAAAAAAAAAACCTAAAATACTATTTTATGATTATGAAACCATTTGTGTTACGTTGTTTCACACGTCATCTTTCACTAGAATCTTAATTGAGCATGAGTAATATAACATGTTACTATACTGTAGAGTCAGACTCGAGCTATAGGATAGGATTACACTATGATCTGACCTAAATTGCTATACAAATATTGACCAACATATAAATATATATAATTAATATAGGTTCGTGAATCCGAGGCCAACCTTGCACTTGTTCAATGACGTTATATGTATTTTTACTACGAAATACAGTATGGTGAGTTTCATTTGCCTTTTTACCCTTTATATTTTTGGGACTGAGAATACATGCGCTTTTATAAATGTTTGACGAAATAGACACAAGTAATTGAAACTACATTCTATGGTTGAATTATCGAAATCGAATATGCCCCTTTTTATTAAAGTCTGGTAATCTAAGAATTAGGGAACAGACACCCTAATTGACGCGAATCCTAAAGATAGATCTATTGGGCCTAACAAACCCCATCCAAAGTACCGGATGCTTTAGTACTTCGAAATTTATATCATGTCCGAAGGAGGATCCCGGAATGATAGGGGATATTCTTATATGTATCTAGTTAATGTCGGTTACCAGGTGTTCACCATATGAATGATTATTTTTGTCTCTATGCATGGGACGTATATTTATGAGAACTGGAAATGAAATTCTTGTGGTCTATTAAAATGATGAAAATAAATGATTATGATAAACTAATGAACTCACCAACCTTTTGGTTGACACTTTAAAGCATGTTTATTCTCAGGTGTTAAAGAAATCTTCCGCTGTGCATTTGCTCATTTTAAAGATATTACTTGGAGTCTTTCATAGCATATTTCGAAGAACGTTGCTTTCGAGTCATTGAGTTCATCAAAGATTATTATTAAATCAAGTTATAGTTGGATAGTGGATATTATGAAATGGTATGCATGCCTGTCAATTTTCGATGTAAAGAAAGATTGTCTTTTAAAAACGAATGCAATGTTTGTAAAATGTATCATATAGAGGTCAAATACCTCGCAATGTAATCAACTATTGTGAATCGTTTATAATGTATATGAACGGGTCCTTTTAGTTGGTATCAGAGCGGTGGTCTTAGCGAACCAGGTCTGCATTAGTGTGTCTAACAGATAAGTCGATAGGATGCATTAGTGAGTCTGGACTTCGACCGTGTCTGCACGTCAATAGTTTTGCTTATCATTTTGTGTCAAAAATTAACTACTTATCATCCTCAGGAAATTACCTGCTTATCATTTTTAGTCTAAGACACGTCTTGCTGCATTGATTGCATGAATAGTGTATAGACAAAAATTCATATCTTAGCGTATCTGCTAAATCATATCTTATCGTATCTATTACTGTAAACGTTGCCTGATATATCCCGTAAATTCCTCCGTAATTTACGAAATCTTTTGTTCTATATATATGGATATTCTATGTAATTAGAATACCATCCGATAACCGAAAATCATTTCATATCGAAAAAAAATAATAATAAAAATCCTTATTCAATCGTACGAAATGGAATTCATCATTAATTCAAGTTCCTCGAATTTCGAAATGGAATCCCACTCCAGCTCCGAAAGCAGTGTGACCGGAATAGATCAACCAATCAGTCATCACCTATTCTGGATGAATTGGGGATGGGTTCGTAGCCTCCTCAATCATTGGAGACAAGAAGAAGGTGATCCCTTCCATCCACCACATTGCCCTCTTGATGAAGAACCTGAAGCACTTACCGGCGAACCTGTTCGAAACACCATTTTCTCGCTCATTTCCAGAGTATCTCATCACGATTATATATTACATCAAATTTTAGATTTTATTTATCCGCTCGTCCGAACCGACAATCACCCCGGTGTAATAGAAGAAGTCAACGAGCTTCGCGCTCGGGTAGTGGCTTTGGAGAATATGGTGCAGAGATTACAAACACCAGCAGCAGCATCAGCAGCATAACCAGTAACACCATCATCAACGCCAATAGTACCATTACCACCCCAACCACAACCACGTCGTAAACCTCAACTTTACACTCTGTCCCACGAGCACCAATGTCATACGCCCTGTAGATACCAAGGAATACCAACAACAATAACCGACGAAGTATTAATTCATAACTTCATTGGAGAAACATTCCGCGCAGATTATGTAATCTCTAAAGTCTTAGAGATTATCTAATCTAGCCCTAACCATAAATCAGTTAAGCGAACCAAAATGATAGAAGGAAGAGTAGAAACCCTGACAAAAATGGTGTGTGATTAACAAGCTAAACTTGTTTTACCAACAGCATCAACAGTACCGTCAGCGTCACCAGCATCATCAGTACAGTCAACATCAGAATCAACAACACCTATAACATCACAAACTCCATCAGCTCAAGAATCACTATGGACATCATTACGAATCAATAACCCGTATATTGTATCAACGAGTTATGAAGAATTAACTCATTCCCTTTGAAGAAATTATATGTATATTTTATATATTTTGAAATAAAAATAAATCTTTCCGTGCTAAGCTATTGTGTGTGAATCTTAACTACTCGGTTAATTCATATTACAAATATGCAATAATGTACGTCCTTCAGCCGCAACTTAACCAGCGTTAACTACAATCTCTGTCGCAATTCAACAAATTCCAATTCATAATAAATCAAGTATATATTTGATTTTACACTTTCATCATCGATGTACCCGAAACTTTTCAGATAACATCATTCGTACTTTGCGAAATTTACAAGAATTCCACGAACCGAACATCATACATCAACAAATAACGAAGTATTGATTCATAATTTCAATGCCATTAAAGAAATACTGCGTAAAAGTTATGTACTTTTTAAAGCCTTTAGGGATTATTCAATTCTAGTTTCAACCGTAAATCAAATGAGTTTAATTTAACATTAACTCATTAAATCTATGTTACATCTGAAGAAAATATACATATATATATATTCATAAAGACTGTAATAAAATTCTTTTGTACAAAATATTAATTGTGAAATTTTTTTTAACTGGTAGGTAATACCCGAGAGATATATAAATTCACAATTAATATATTACATTCTTCGAATCTGATTCAGCAAATCATCCATTATACTCCCTACTTTCACAACAATATACATACTTTTATAGAAATCAAAACAACCATACTCATTCAAAATTTAATTACATATTCTGATTTTGAAATCTCAAAATTCAACTTGAGATATGACCAAAATCATCACTCTTAGATCCTTACATCTTTCACAAGCTATATTTTGACTTCAAAACTGTGTTAGAACATCAAATGTATGTTAACGATTACAATATGTGTTCAAACCCTTCAAAAATTTCTGAAGACACTTCGAATGATGAGCAATCGAGATGATGATCCAACCACATGTTACCCACAGTTATGTACCCGAAAAACTCTTGAAACCAAAGTAAAAGTTTAAACAACGTATCCGCGTCAGATTCTTTAGCATTTATTAGCAAAAATAACTTTGCGACTCCTATTCAAAGTATCCAGTTTTGTCACAGCTCCAGCAAGTCAACTTCGACTTTTCAGTCAGACTAACCTTATTATAACCTTGAGATATACACCATCGTTATCAGGGAACCTTTTACATTCCACCACATTATTAACAGATGTATCAACAACTTCATTACCCTTTGACTTTAGCCTCTCCAAAAAGTCATTATAATTATTCATTGAAACCCCATCATTTACTACTTCGCATCTTGTAATGAGAATTTCCATACAAATCATTGGGAATTAGCAATCAGTATTTTGAAATCTCGCAGCATGTCTACGCCAACAGTTATATGTGTATATATAACGTATATCTTCTGGACTTAATTTGAATGTGAAGATTCTGAAAAACACTTCGAACTACGAATTGGTTCTCCGAAAATGGAAAAATACTGATGAAGCAGCAAAAAAAAAACTATAAACGACCTTAACAGTAAAAGTTTGATGATAATGAATAGGTGTGCTGGCAAAGCGCAGAAAAAGAGAAGTCTTGGAACTGGAAAACGGATTGAGCAAAGTAGGAAGGAGGCTGTGAACAAATTACAAAGACTGAACCTGACTTCAAAGGATTCAAATAATTCAGTATCTGCTGAAGTCATTAACGAATACCTTGCTCCTGACTCTAAACCCCTGCGGACAATATTCTTCATCATCCTCTGATATTAGAAATTCTAAAATATCATCATATCTTTCATTATAAATATCCTCCATATTTCTGAAGATATTTTCTAGATTTTTCTTATTTGAAATCATTTACCTCTTCGCGCTATTTGTATTACATCATAAAAGAAACTATTTTAGTTTCTAAATTCTGAAACATTCAAGTTTAAAATAGGAATATTTTGAAGTAGTGTTGGGAACTGAAGCATGAATTAGTATAATATAATGACACTTGATCAATGTGATTATATTACAGTAAGTCATGCTGAGTTTCTAAATGGAACGTGATGATTCACAGATCATAACATCATCATGTGCCATGTTATACGACTCTTGTATTCTATTCCTCTAAAATATCAAGAAAATATTTCTTGATGATTCGGCCTTTTCCAAGGTATTTTAGTAATTTGACAAGTCAAGATCGTGCCATCACAATTTCCTTCCTAGAACATTAACAATGTTCATTTCGAAATTCATATCTGTGAATTCTGAACCATTACAAGAGGTGCTTAATTGCAAGAAGAAGAAACGAAAGGACAAAACTCCAAAATAGAAATTGGGGTATAAATTGCAGCAAATAAAAGAGAGCATTAACTGTGAATGATAATGATTATAGAAGACAGAAGCAGAGACTTTGAAATATAAGGGAATATATAAAGCCCAACGACAAACCAGAAATTATAAACCATATATATCGATGCATATAGCAATATAAAGACACGGGAGAACTAGGAACACTATAAATCCAAGAGTATAGTAGAAGTAAATAGATTCTTCCAGCGGTAGATGAAAAAAAGAAGAATGACCGATATGAAAGTTAGATGTATATCGAGAATCAGAACTGGATGGAGCATATTGATGAATACTTTAAAATATGAGTTGAGGGGGAAAGAATAGAAGGTGATGAAACATGACTAGGAACTTAGAAATCAACAGATTTAACTCACACAATGGCAGAATAAGTGAATCAAACCCTCTAGTGAATAGGTTAAGTTTTTTTTGATTAATTTAGTCAAACCACAACTAAATCAAGTGTGATTAGATCAACACCTAGAGCTATTATTCACCACCTGGGTGATTTGGACTGAGAGAGAATCGAAGGAGCTCACTAGATCTAAGTGTGTGTAACAAATGAGAGGCTTAACCTAAAATGAAGAACATAAGACTTTATATACCCCTGCTGTTGACACACCCATACGATTCATTCATCACACGTACGAGTTGGCTTCATCAACCATACGGGTGATCACTCACTCGTGTCTTATCATTTAGGTTGTAATTGTGACTTAGCTCAGCATCAACCATGCGTATGAGCCTGTCAGCCGTACTAGTGAGGCTTCACTCGTACGTCTGACTAAGTCTAACATAGTCAAACATCTAAATCTCATTCCTGCAGTTCCTGTAACCACATACAAACACGGATAGGATAATAACGAGCAATCATGGTGGCCTGTAAACTGTTGTATCTGCAATGGACGTGGGTAGATGTCTAGGGACTTGCATAAAATGCATCAACAGATGGTGTGAGTTGTAAGGAAACGAAGGAGGTGAATTTATAAGAAAATCTCCGACAGAACAATTAAAATGGATGATCGCATTTAAAGCGGATCCTAATTCCCTTGATTACCGGAGAGTCAAATCTTATTAAGAAGATTTTCTTCAAATCTCTTAAAATCTGGGAATCAATCATATCTACGTCAAATGATAAGATGAATCTACACTTACTCATTTCACTCTTCTATGTTAGCTTCATTCGTACTCTTCATATAAATGGATTGTTTATCCAAATTATTCGCTGATGATAAAACTCTAATTTTCAGCCCGTATGCATCATGAAAACATACTTATTATCATTCACGATCTTTCCACTCAAATTTCGAGACGAAATTTCTTTAACGGGTAGGTACTGTGACAACCCGGAAATTTCCAACCAAATTTAAACTTTAATCTTTATATGATTCCGACACGATAAGCAATATTTGTTAAGTTAAATTTCAAGAATTTTAAACTATGTTCATACATTCATTCAACCTCGACCAAGTTCCAACGATTCACGAACCATTAAACGAATATGATTATATATGTATATGTGTATATATATTATAACTTGAAACGTAAACAAAATATTAGATTAAATACTTTATATGATTGTATCTGTTTCAAAATGTTTATCAATGGAATTAGAAGATAAGATCAAATGATTGAATTATCAGATATATTAAATTATGATTACAAGTCTCTGTTGAAAGGCCCACGTTGTTTTGAGAAATCTTTTCATTTTAACAATATTCGGAAAATGGTAAAGTGATTTATAAATATGAACAAATTGTTAATCATTGAGAACTAGACAAAGGATAGTGGAAGATTGAATCTCATAAAGACTCGATTGATCTATTTAGTTTCAAACGTACAAAAACGTTTTCAGTTTAAAAAGAACTTTATTATTAAAACGTATATAACTTTTATAAATATCTAGAACCACTTTTGACAACTCATTACTTAACTAGTATGATAAAGATAACGATATTTATATTTTATTTTATTAAATATATATAACGATTTAAATTAATATTATATATATTTATACGCGTATTATACGTACATAGTTTTATACTTTTACTATACTTAAACTTTACCTTTACTTTATTTTTGCTTTACTTTAACTTTAATAATTCATACTTTAATAATTCACTTTAATAATTCATACTTTAATAATTCACTTTAATAATTCATACTTTAATAATTCACTTTAATAATTCATACTTTAATAATTCACTTTAATAATTCATACTTTAATAATTCACTTTAATAATTCAAAAATATATTATAAGTAGAATTCAATAGGTTTCATTATTTCATAGAAACTTGAAAATAGTTTTCTCTAAACTCTCTCAATCGATTTACATGTATATATATATTTACTCCGTATTATCTCAAGATATTATTAGTATACATAAAATATTACGACGGAGTGCTGTCCGAGTGATTTCGAAGTTGTTTTTTCGAGTGGGATAGGATTAAGGAAATGATGGGTTATAGCTATGGAGGTGATTGAGTATGGTTCATGGGTGTGCTCGTGAGGTTAATATAGTGTTTATCATCTCCGTTGCATTTACGTACCTTTCCTGCAATATTGAATCTCAATATTGATATGTGAGTACTCATAATTTAATTTTTACATACTAATAGTGTATCCCTGACTAGTGCTCGAGTATATAGGATTATGCATGCTTGTACTTTTGATATTGCCATTAGATAGGTTATGTTGATTCCTGAATTAGTTACATATACGATTGAGATAAGGTATAAGATATGCATGTCGTTGGAAAGCTAGCGAAAAATAGTTGAATTTTGGTTTAAGAATCACTTGAATCCAAGTAACGGTTAGAAAGTTATGAAATAAACAAATTGCATAATTAATTTCGTAATTAAAATTGCTGATGATAATTAGTGAACTAATTTTCTGGGTTATAAAAAGTGGTTATTTGGATTCTACTCGTCGAGTAGATGAATTTACATATAAAGCACGTCTCGTTTCGTTGAACGGTTGTCAAGTTATGGACAAAAAAGTTTTGCAAATTTTGATGAAATGTCGAAATGGGAACTGAAATTCTCGCTGATCTGCGTTGTTTCATATATAAAAAAAATACCACTGAATTCTTTGCTGTAAGGTCTAACAAACGACTCTGGCCGTTTGTCAATTCGAGTCTCGACGATTTTTCTAAAAATCATCAAAGTTGACGGTTTGGTCACATTTTAAAATTCTAAAAAGAGCTGAAACTTTTTTATTTAAAAATGTCAGTTTTGTATCAGTTGTCATGGTCGGCTTGATATGTGTTTACTCTTGCCAAAAATCATGTTATATCTTTGTGGTAACGAGAATTTGCAGGCTTTGACCGTTTGTCAATACGAGTTTTGAGGAATTTTCTAAAAATCTCCAAAGTAGGCTACTCGGTCACTTTTGTAAATTTATTAAAGCTGAAAAATTAACTTTGAAACGCCGAAAACGCGTTGGCAACTACGAGTTGTCTAGGTTTAGTTTACTTCTGTAATATTTATGCTTAATCTTTTTGGTAATATGTAACTTTTATCTTTGGCCGTTTATCAATCGGAGTTCCGATAATTTTTCTAAAAATAGCTGAAGTGGCCCGTTTAGTCATGTTTGACCGAAAATCATTTTTGTATAAGTTATTATATATTTGCATGCGACCTCATTTTTACTTTGACCTTTGACTTTTGACTTTAACCTTTGACTTTTGACTTTGAACTTTGACTTTTCCTGTTAACTTTTCAGTTAAATTTTTGTGTTGATTTTCTCTAAAAAAAAAAAAAAACTTAAAATACTATTTTATGATTATGAAACCATTTGTGTTACGTTGTTTCACACGTCATCTTTCACTAGAATCTTAATTGAGCATGAGTAATATAACATGTTACTATACTGTAGAGTCAGACTCGAGCTATAGGATAGGATTACACTATGATCTGACCTAAATTGCTATACAAATATTGACCAACATATAAATATATATAATTAATATAGGTTCGTGAATCCGAGGCCAACCTTGCACTTGTTCAATGACGTTATATGTATTTTTACTACGAAATACAGTATGGTGAGTTTCATTTGCCTTTTTACCCTTTATATTTTTGGGACTGAGAATACATGCGCTTTTATAAATGTTTGACGAAATAGACACAAGTAATTGAAACTACATTCTATGGTTGAATTATCGAAATCGAATATGCCCCTTTTTATTAAAGTCTGGTAATCTAAGAATTAGGGAACAGACACCCTAATTGACGCGAATCCTAAAGATAGATCTATTGGGCCTAACAAACCCCATCCAAAGTACCGGATGCTTTAGTACTTCGAAATTTATATCATGTCCGAAGGAGGATCCCGGAATGATAGGGGATATTCTTATATGTATCTAGTTAATGTCGGTTACCAGGTGTTCACCATATGAATGATTATTTTTGTCTCTATGCATGGGACGTATATTTATGAGAACTGGAAATGAAATTCTTGTGGTCTATTAAAATGATGAAAATAAATGATTATGATAAACTAATGAACTCACCAACCTTTTGGTTGACACTTTAAAGCATGTTTATTCTCAGGTGTTAAAGAAATCTTCCGCTGTGCATTTGCTCATTTTAAAGATATTACTTGGAGTCTTTCATAGCATATTTCGAAGAACGTTGCTTTCGAGTCATTGAGTTCATCAAAGATTATTATTAAATCAAGTTATAGTTGGATAGTGGATATTATGAAATGGTATGCATGCCTGTCAATTTTCGATGTAAAGAAAGATTGTCTTTTAAAAACGAATGCAATGTTTGTAAAATGTATCATATAGAGGTCAAATACCTCGCAATGTAATCAACTATTGTGAATCGTTTATAATGTATATGAACGGGTCCTTTTATAGTGGATTCTGACTGGGTATTATAATTTAAAGGGCTTCTTCCATCCATTTCAACACACACTCAATTTGTAATTCACTTTATATTTTCAAGATTTTTAGTTAGTTTTTAGTAGTATCTATCTTAGCTTTTATTTTCCAGAGGATATCCCAGCGAGTCCCTGCAATCTCGGGCAGATTTCTTCAGCCTTTTCAGGTTTTTATCCGAAACGCTTGTCTTTTGTATTAAACATGTTCTGTTACCATGTATGTTTAATAATGCGTTCTGATATTATGTAACGGCCCAACCCGTTAAACATCATAAAACATTTTTTTTACACAAAATTAGACAGGCCAAGCCTGTCAGGCTTAACCCGCGGCACGGGTTATCTGGTCGCGGCGTGACTTAACACAGGCCCAGTGAGACGACCCGTCCAAATCCATATGGACGAATACAATAACATTTGGTCCCATTGCGAGGTATTGACCTCTATATGATACGTTTTACAAATATTACATTCGTTTTAAAAGACAATCTTTCATTACAACAATAGTTGACAAACATGCACACCATTTCACAATATATCCAAACTATAATTGACTTAATCTGCCATTTACTTTATAATAATCTTTTTGAACTCATCGACTCGAATGCAATGTCTTTTGAAATATGTCATGAATGACTCCAAGTAATATCTCTAAAATGAGCAAATGCACAGCGGAAGATTTCTTTAATACCTGAGAATAAACATGCTTAAAAGTGTCAACCAAAAGGTTGGTGAGTTCATTAGTTTATCATATTCAATTATTTCCATGATTCTAATAGACCACAAGATTTCGTTATTCAAATAAACATACACTCGCAAGTGTATAAAAATCATTCATATGGTGAACACCTGGTAACCGACATTAACACAAATGCATCTAGAATATCCCCATCATTCCGGAACTCTCATCGGACATGAGAAATCGAAGTACTAAAGCATCCGTAACCCGAATGGGGCTTGTTGGGTCCAATGGATCTATCTTTAGGATTCGCGTCAATTGGTGTTAATTATAATAAACACCAATTCTTAGGCTACCAAGCTAAAAAGGGTGCCGGTATAATAATCCAACCATAGAATGTAATTTAAGTACTTGTGCCTATTTTGTAAAACATTTATAAAAGTGCATGTATTCTCAGTCCCAAAAATATATATTGCAAAAGCATTTAAAAATGGGGTAATGAAACTCACAATACTGTATTTCGTAGCAATTATGTATATGACGGCACTGAACAAATGCATGGTTGGCCTCGGATTCACGAACCTATATTAGTATATGTTGGTCAAATAAAAGTCTAACAAGCTAGGTCAGGTCATAGTGTATCATAATCCTAATGCTCGAGATTATCATGCAAAAGTCAACAAAAGTCATCTAATCCAAAAATGACTTTCAAAATCTATAAATGTTTATTATATAACTTAAATATAGTCGTTTTATATATTTAAATATATTTATCAGATTTTATTAGAGTAAATAATACAAGTTATTTATTAATAAATAAAAATTTATATTAAAATTTATATATGATAAAAATATACTTTTATATATATCAAGTAATAAAATTTATAAAGTTCACTTAATATCATAAAATTATAGTGGTATGTATTATTAATGTAATTATATTACGTGTGGTAAAAATATCTTTGTATCACATATTTATTTGATAAAATAATATTGATACTAATAATAATGAATAAAAGTTGTATTATTTTGTATTAATAATAATAATTATTATTATTCTACTAATAATAATAATAACAATATTTATGTTTACTAAAAATGATAATTCTAACAATAACAATACTTTTTAATATTAACTGTAATAATAATAATATCTTATATAAAAATAATAATTTTATTCAAAATGATAATTTTTAATAATAATAATACTAAAATGATAATAATAATGATATTTTATAATAACAATGATATTTCTATTAAAAATGATAATTTTAATAAAAATAATAGTTTTAATATTAATGATACTTTTAATAAATATAATAATAATAATAATAATGATAAAAATAATAAAATGATAGTTTTGATAAAAATATTAATTTTTAGTAATAAAGATAATTTTAGTAATAACATCAACTGATAACAATTATAATAACCGTTTTAATAATAATACTAAAATTAATGATAATTCAGTTGACCATATCTTTTAATCCGTTAATCGAAATCACACGATTTTTAAATAAAAAGCTATTAATATTTCGCCAGCTTTCCAACTACATGCATATCATATACCTTATCTCAGTAGCATATGTATCAAATTCGTGATTTATCATAAACTATTTAACGACGAAATTAAGCATACAAGCATGCATAATCATATATACTCGAGCACTAGTCATGGATACACTATTAATATATAAAAGATAAGATATGAATGCTCACGTATCAATATTGTGATTCAATATTGCAGGAAAGTACGTAGACGCAGCGGAAATGATAAACATTAGGTTGGCCTCACGAGCTATACCCCCGAACCATACCCATAACCTCCATAGCTATAACCCATAATTTCCTTAGCTTTATCCCGCTCGAAAAACCCGTTTTTAAATAACTCGCTTATGACCTCGTCGTAGTATTTTATGTATAATAATAATAATACTAATAATAATACTACTACTAATAATAATAATACGATTAATAATAATAATAATAATAATAATAATAATAATAATAATAATAATAATAATAATAATAATAATAATAATAATAATAATAATAATAATAATAATAATAATAATAATAATATAA
Organism: Rutidosis leptorrhynchoides; assembly: GCF_046630445.1. Classification (NCBI taxonomy): domain Eukaryota; kingdom Viridiplantae; phylum Streptophyta; class Magnoliopsida; order Asterales; family Asteraceae; genus Rutidosis; species Rutidosis leptorrhynchoides. The sequence goes on along the minus strand of NC_092342.1, from coordinate 337,491,970 downwards.
ATATATATATATTCTTACGGAGGATTATGATTTATGAATGAATTCACAGAACCAAAATCGAGCTACTTATAGAACCTTTTCTGTACCTACCCCTCATGCGATCGCATAAGGTCTGTGAGGGGGACTCATGCGATAGCATGAGCCTTCCTTTCAGCTCACAAATGATTATAATTTAATATATAATATATTTAATCTTTATAATTAATTAAATATTATATTATATTCTCGTGAATAGTTGATTTGTAATTTTAGCACCGATTAATTGTACGTTGACGCTCGACTTACGTACCGGTTCCGATTTTTCGAACGTCCTTTCGTACACTTAGAAAACTTGTACTTTACGTTTCGCGACACGTACCTTTATCAATAATTAGACTTATTTCACCAATAATTATACTAATTGAAATGTAACTTATTCATTTGAGTGTTTTGGTCATTTGCTTCTTTAAATCATCGGCTCGTTATTGTAACAACCCAACCAGTTAACCAACCAAAAATGCGGAAATAAAAAAAATAAACAGAGCTGTCCAGATGGGGTGCGCGGCGCGCACCCACACCTGTGCGCGGCGCGCACAGGGCCTGGCAGCCCGCTGTCCACTTTTTCCAATTTTCGTAAAAAGATCTCTTGCTTCCCGACACCTTTAGACCAAATGCTTTTCACAACATTTTATATTAGTTAAAACTAACACGTTCCAATAATAAAATGAGTTTTACGAGACCGGGCCCACATCGGCCGTTTTACGACTTTCGTACAAAATACAAATTTTCAACCACATTGTTTTTAACACAAAATAAAGACCGAGCATGGCGATTGGGAATATGCTACCCAATCCTAATCAAATCCAAAAGCAAGATCTTCTAAGCAACTACGCAAGTCCACTAGTCCCCACGCTTACCCGAGCCACCGTATCCATTCAAATCTAAAAATATAAACAACGAGAGGGTAAGCTAACGCTTAGTGAGTGAAAATATACTACATACATATATATGCATAAAATGGACACGCCACACAAATAATCAAATACCGCATACCGGAGCATCCAAGCATAAAGGCAAGCTAATCTAAGCATACCGTACGATCACTAAGCAACAAGCTAAAATACATCAACAAACATAAGTTCACCAACGACGATGTGAACAACACCAAATAGCTACACCCGGAGGGTTAGCTACATCACAACAATACATCAATATATATAACAATTTATATATAAACGCCCAAGGTTAACCCCTTAACCCAATACCGAAAACTAAATACCACAACGAAGATTGGCCGAACAACCCGAGCCTTAGTGAATTCGCACAACCCGATATTCACTTCTTCACCAATTCAACAACTGAGGTTGGCCGAACTACCCGAGCCTTAGTGAATTCTCACAACCCGAGATTCACTACCTCATCACAAGATGACCGAACAACCCGAGTCATCATGAATCCGCACTACCCGAGATTCACTACCAAATATATAATGAATACGAGCAAACCGATATTCATTTCCCACTCCATAACCCATGCCGTCGGGGTTATAACTCCAAATCACAATCCATGTGATATCGTACACACAAGTGTGCAACTCGCCAATGGTGGTCAACCAAAACGTACAACCGTGCCAATTGGACCTATTACAAGTCCATAAAAATTCACCTATATGTGAAATGAGCTCTATAATCGAGAACCACTTCACCCGACCCACACCCATCCTACACATACATATGCACATAGGATATTAACACTCACCTTGTCGTCTTGATGAATGCTTCCAAGTAATCCGCAACTCGTCAATGGAAAGTACCTATTCCTTTATCACAATTACAACAACACACTTAGAGTGGATTTACAACCAACTCAATTCGACACTTAGTGCAAATTCGACCAATTGCACTCATAAACACAAAACGCGTCCAAACTAACCAATAATCAGTAATCATAAGTGAACATGGTTCTAACATGCCAATGAACCCAATCTTAAGTGTTAAACACTTATCAATCTCAAAATCACCCAAAAACCCTAATTTTGACTCAATTCCAAAATTAGTCTTTTAAACACACAAAAAGGGTTCCAATACTTCCATAATCACTAAACCTAGTGATTAAACCCGATTACAAGTCCTAATCATAACCAATTTGTGCACCAACCCAAAATCCACCAATAATAACAATAAACCCGATTACAAGCAACACTAAACTCACTTCATGTAGCGACCCCGACAAATCGTCAAGTGACGGCGTCGGCTACGTGGGTCCCATTACCTGATTATAAGTCTTTAAGATAACGTTTGACCAAAATATGTCGCCTTCATTTCAAAATAAAGATTGTTTCAAAGTTTACAAGAATTGTTCAACCAAAAGTTAAGTTACAACGTTATAAGTACGATTGAAATCTAGGCGACACGGTTTAAAGTAAAGTCAAAAGACGCTCCATGAAATGCATGTATACTCGACATCGGATGCAAGTATCAGATAGTAAGCGGAAGCATGTTTCACATATCGTGCAAGACCTGAGAAAAACATAGAAATCTGTCAACGAAAACGTTGGTGAAATCATAGGTTTAAGTAAGTGAGTACAATTGAACCACAAGATTTGCATCAATGAAATAATAGTAATACATTCCAAAAGTTTGTTTCACGAGCACCCAATTATCAAAGCTTAACATTCCATCCATTGTATACCCCATCCATAGTGCTAGAACAAACACTGATTCTCGAAAATATATTTCATCCGTAGACGGTAGCGAACCGTCAAAGATGAGGGTTGTCAACCCATATGGCCATATAACATAAGTTCTCGCTTACACCCGGCAAGTGTAACTAATGATAATCGAATTGAGGATTTTTGTTCTAAACTCGTATGTAGAATGTTTGTTTTCCCGTTCTTGTGTTCACTTAGTTCAAAAGAATCGTTTATGTTTTCTCATCCCAAATATAAGTTCAAAAAGAGTAAAAGTGGGACTATGATCTCACCTTTGATTGCAAGAGTGAAATAGTACTTCAACAAGTAAACGTGCAAGGAACAATGCTAGTCTCGACCTAAACAATTAGGTTGTATCAATAACGGTAAACACAAACGGTCAAAGATGTTCAATTAGTCCTATGGCTCAATACGACTCGAGTAATATAGCATGTGAAGCAAATTATCAAGTTTCATGCAAGATACAAGTATAAAAGCATGTTAGGAAGATTGCATAATTAATTGGTTAAGTTTGACAAAAAGTCAAACTTGGTCGGGTCAAAGTCAACGAAAAAGTCAACATGTTCGGGTCGGGTCCCGGACAAATTTTCCATGCTAATTATTCATATACAAGTATATTAAAACAAGTTTCATGTGAATCGGAGGTCGGTAGCTAGTCAAACATTTTACGTGAAAAGGGACAAAGTGGGCAGAATCTGGCCAGGCCAGATTGCGCGCCGCGCGGGGAAGGGGCGCGCCGCGCCACCCTCTGTGCAGGCATTTTCTGTTTTTCAAAAGTGTACACGAGCCAAAACCTATTCTAACACAACACTTGACCCGCAAACGCTTATAACGCCTATCATACATCGTTGGAAAGGTATTTTGACGAGGAATGCAACTAAACACATATCATCAATCAAACTTTCACTTTAAACAACCAAAAACCGCATTAAACGTTCATAATCAAAGTTTCAAGTTCTAAAAACGCATTTCATGATTCGGGCAACCAATTTACATGTATGATATGCCGTTTCGAAGGTAATCAAACACACATTGAAACTAAACACTTATCAACAACAATTCATAGCATTTGATGCACCAAAAGTTCATATAAAGCTTATCAAACCCTAATCCAAAATCACCAAAATCACTAATCAAGTTTATGAAGTTTTACAAATCAACCTACACATCAAAACGAAGCTAGTGATACTAGTAACACAATTAAAACATGAACTTTAACAATCAAACAACATTTAATCTTCCAAAATGCAAGATTAAGCAAACCCATTTCGAATGTTCAAACTAGTTACTCAAAACAACAAATCGAGCAAGTAATTCATATATTCATGCTAGACACGAGCCATAGACACTAACTAACACAATTTCAAGTATATAAAACGAATTTAGAGAAATTTAGTGTTTTTAGAAAGTTACCCAAACTCGGTGTAGTTAGTATCAAATCGTAGAGAATGATAAGAGGATCACGAATATGTAATTTGTTTTGAAGTTTGCTTCCCGATCCGAATTTAGATGATGAATGTTTGAATTGGGTGTTTGTGTGTGTGTTCTTGCTAGAGAGAAAGAGAGAGAGATGGAGGTGATTGAATGGTGGTGATTGGGGTAGACTAGGTGACCTAGTCAACTAGTTTGCCCCGTGTCAATTTTAGTCCCTCGAGTTTGTAGTCGGGTGCGAAAAATAACCAAACGAATATTTTAAAACGCTCGAGTAAACGGGTGACGTTATAATTAAATAACGAGGATATTATGAACGTTAGTTAACGAAAGATACCAAATTAAATGACGAAAGATTTTATAAAAAAAAAAAAGACGGTGTTAAAATAAATTAAATGGAAAAATGCGGGATGTTACATTATCCACACCTCAAAAGAAATTTCGTCCCGAAATTTAGTTGGAAGTAATAGTCGGTGTCTCTTACTCGAGACCTAGTGTAGTAACTCTACGAATGATTGAAGGTACTTTCTTGGACATTCCACGAATCCGGATAGTCGGGGTGTTACGTTGTATTAGGGCTTGGTTTTACGATCCACAAGTTCAGCCGGTTTTTCCTATGAGGAGGAGTTTGTCATCAATAGTTGGTGCATCTAGAAGGATTGCACGTTCCTGTTCCGCAGGACACGTTTCTAAGTTTGTTACACGAAATGTAGGGTAAACGGAAACTTAATTGAGTCGGAAGTTCTAAACGATAGGAAGCGGTTCCAATACGCCCCAAGGTTTCAAAAGGTTCGATATTGCGGATATAGCCTTTCTCGATTTCCCAAAATGGATTACACCTTTCCAAGGTGCGGTTTCTCAATATTACGCGGTTACACACTGGGATTTGTGAGGTTTTCATCTAAGTTTGGTATGACTCTTTTGGGCGACTACGGGTCGTCTCGAGCCCTTCTCGGACTTGGATTATCTCAATTGTTGTTTCTTGGATGAGTTAAGATTCGGTGTTTTGTTTGCCACATGCTTTGGTCCAACGAATAGGGGTATGACATTAGCGGTCATATAGGGTTTCGGAAAGTGCGTGTGAACACACGAGTGGTAACTACTGTTGTAAGAGGGATCTACTAAAAGCGACCATGCAAGTTTGAAACATGTCTTTCGAAGACGTAAATCGTTCGTTTGTTCGGTTCATCTGTTTATGGGTGGTACGCGGTACTCATGTCTAAGCGGGTCTCCAAGGGTTCTTGTAAAACTAGAAGTGAAACGAGTATTTGAACAGAATCTCTTAAGATACGGAATAGAATTGACAAAGATACACCGTGTTGGAATAGAATCTCTTAAGATACGTTTGAACAAGTTAGTTAGGGTTCGAAAAATGTTCGTTAGGACTATTCACCCTCGTGGCGAATACTTATGTAATATGAGGAGTTTCTCTATCCATGGAGAAATGTTACAAGGAGTTTCTTTAAACGGAAATGCGAACGGTAAAGATAGTAGTGAAATGAGGACTTAGAATAGGATGAGTTTACATCTCGAGGTTGCCATAACGTGCCTCTAGTTGTCAAAAGTTGAAGTCTGAAAGAGAAACGAGGTAGTACACGTAGTTGTATAGTTCGGGGTTGAATAATAGTTGACCGATTATCAGAAACACAAGGGCGTTAAGTCAAAGAAGAGTGAAGTATCGTTGGATTGTGTGTTATCTTAAATCCCAGTAATATCAGACGGTGACGGTGAAATAACAGAGGTAGGTAGTGTGGTACGGGATGACGAGAAAATTGATCGGATCCACAATTTAGTATTCGAATTCTTCGTGCAAAATAACGAATTTCCGTTCCGTTGATTTCGAGTCGAGGGAGTATGCCTTTCGGCGTCCAACTAGAACTATTTCCATATTTGAGTCCCATCTGGTGTTGTACGAATTTAGCTAGAAATGTTGGTGTGAAGAATCACGCTCAAGGTTCGAACACGGAGAAGTTTAAAGTTTTCCCTTAGTGAGTTAACGAGTTTAAAAGTCGGGTAACACGAGAAAAGTCAGAAATGAATCTTTGGTAATAACAGACGAGATCTAAGATTTTTTTTTTTTTTTTTTTTTTTTTACGAATACAAGTCCGAGTTGGTAGAGTTTCCTGATTACATGTGGCTTGATTTCGAGATTGATTGTAATGCCTTGACCATTAACATCATGGTCTAGAAAATTGGACTTCGTTCAACAGAAATTCTCACTCGGAGAATTTGGTATAGAGTTGCTCTTTTCTCAAAAGTTCGAGCGTAAGATGGTGATGTTGTTCGTTTTCCTTCTTTACTTAAATAAGTTAAGATGTCATCCATAAATACGATAACAGATTTGTCTAGATAAGTTGCATACGTGGTTTAGGAGGTTCATGAATACGGACGGAGTCCTAAATAAATCAAACGGTACTAAGAGAGATTTACAACTAACGTTGCGAGTTCGGAAGATGGCTTAGGAGACATCGTCTCACTTAACCCCCAATTGATGATAACCGGAACGGAGGTCGATTTGGAACATACGAGATTCGTGCAAATAATCATGAGGTCATGGATGCGAGGGAGAGGGTATCGGTTTCCAACCGAAAATTTCTTAGTTCACAATAATCTATACATAAATGTAGGGCAACAATTTCTCCTTAATGAATAGGTTTTGAGTTCCTTAGTTCTATTGGCGTCGAGTTCAATTTCTTAACGTATATCCTCCGATAATATTTATAGGCATACAATATTTTTTCCGTTGGTCGCTTAAATCGCCTAAATAGTATCTAGGGAGAAAAAAAAAATGGAAGGTAATGAGTACAAGTCAAAGTCTTGGTTGTAAAACGTCTAGCGGTAATCGAATCGAACAAGTATGAAATATACGGTTTGTTGTGAAGAAACGTACCCGTTACTAGTCCATCGTCGTTCCGGGCATCCTTGGTGTCGATGTCGAAGGTTCAACGGCGTGCGTTGGGGTTGATTTTCTTATTTGGGCACACATTCCTAAAATGACCCAGTTGGCCACATTCGAAGCAAGCACCCGTTCTGTGTGCGTTGGGCATCTTTCGAGCGACGGGTCCTTGGCGCCGGTGGCGAAACCTGCCACATCCTTCAAAGTGATGCTTGTGGCATTCGTTACAAAAAGGTAGTTTTCCGGTATAGCCTTTCTTGTCGTTGGAGGCGAAAGGCTTCTTGGAGAGGTTGTTGTGGTTGTGGTTGCTTGATTGAGAGGCTTCCCATGTTCTTTTATTGCCGCTCGATTGGTTCTCGACCATTGGTGCCGGCGTTTCCATTTCATTCGCCGTGTCTAAAGTATGGCGGGCCATTGTTAAAGCCTCTTGTAGGTTAGTGGGTTGGGATGCCATTACCCCGTGTTGAATGCTCTTAGGGAGGCTATCCATGTAAAGTTCGACTCTTAGGGATTCGGGAGTCATGAGATTTGGACACATTGAGACTAGTTCGATAAACCGTTTATTATAAGCTCCGAGGTCATTCCCGACCATTCTTAAATTCCTTAGCCCTTGCTCGAGCCTTCGAGTCTCATCGCGCGGGAAGTATTCGGTGATCATTCTTTCTCTTAATTCGGTCCAAGAGAGTGTAAGGGCTTCATCGATACCCACTGATTGTACATACGTGTTCCACCATGAGAGAGCGATACCGGTAAGAGTGAGGGTGGAAAACTTGACCTTATCTTGGTCCTGACAACCGCTTAAGCTAAAAACGGATTCTGTTTGTTCAAACCATCGGGTGAGAGTAACCGGTCCCCCGGTTCCATCGAAAGTGGGAGGATTGTACTTCATGAAGTTCTTGTAGGAGCAACCTTCGTTTGAATTACCGGTTCCATGATTGTTGTTGTTAGAAAAGTGATCGGCCACGGCCGTACCCACGGCGGTGGTTATCATTCGTTGAAGAGCTTGTTCTAGGGTTTCGAGAGGAGTATTGTGTTGACCTTGGTGAGCCATTGTTCCTTCATGACACAAGAATATCGTTGGTTAGTATTTTCAACAATACTAACCGGAGTATGGAATAAGGATAGAGAGGAAATTTTTCCTTGACTCGCCTTAAATTCTTTACGTCATAATGTCGGAACGTCCATGTGAATCACCGTAATATAATCCCGGAAATTATATTACCCTGATTTACATGTGCATTTAACATTACTTTATAAAGTCAAGGTGGCGCGTCAACAAAATTTATCAACGTAAGATCAAGATCGAATACGAGTTAGATATGATAGAAAAGTTCGAGTATAAATGCACAAATAGTCAAGTAATTCCTACTTCAGTCTATATGCCGGTTGTAGTCTAGATTCACCTATGTACCCTATGACTCGGGGTGGACACAAATGAACTCTAAATCCCTACAACCAAGGCTCTGATACCACTTGTAGCGACCCCGACAAATCGTCAAGTGACGGCGTCGGCTACGTGGGTCCCATTACCTGATTATAAGTCTTTAAGATAACGTTTGACCAAAATATGTCGCCTTCATTTCAAAATAAAGATTGTTTCAAAGTTTACAAGAATTGTTCAACCAAAAGTTAAGTTACAACGTTATAAGTACGATTGAAATCTAGGCGACACGGTTTAAAGTAAAGTCAAAAGACGCTCCATGAAATGCATGTATACTCGACATCGGATGCAAGTATCAGATAGTAAGCGGAAGCATGTTTCACATATCGTGCAAGACCTGAGAAAAACATAGAAATCTGTCAACGAAAACGTTGGTGAAATCATAGGTTTAAGTAAGTGAGTACAAGTGAACCACAAGATTTGCATCAATGAAATAATAGTAATACATTCCAAAAGTTTGTTTCACGAGCACCCAATTATCAAAGCTTAATATTCCATCCATTGTATACCCCATCCATAGTGCTAGAACAAACACTGATTCTCGAAAATATATTTCATCCGTAGACGGTAGCGAACCGTCAAAGATGAGGGTTGTCAACCCATATGGCCATATAACATAAGTTCTCGCTTACACCCGGCAAGTGTAACTAATGATAATCGAATTGAGGATTTTTGTTCTAAACTCGTATGTAGAATGTTTGTTTTCCCGTTCTTGTGTTCACTTAGTTCAAAAGAATCGTTTATGTTTTCTCATCCCAAATATAAGTTCAAAAAGAGTAAAAGTGGGACTATGATCTCACCTTTGATTGCAAGAGTGAAATAGTACTTCAACAAGTAAACGTGCAAGGAACAATGCTAGTCTCGACCTAAACAATTAGGTTGTATCAATAACGGTAAACACAAACGGTCAAAGATGTTCAATTAGTCCTATGGCTCAATACGACTCGAGTAATATAGCATGTGAAGCAAATTGTCAAGTTTCATGCAAGATACAAGTATAAAAGCATGTTAGGAAGATTGCATAATTAATTGGTTAAGTTTGACAAAAAGTCAAACTTGGTCGGGTCAAAGTCAACGAAAAAGTCAACATGTTCGGGTCGGGTCCCGGACAAATTTTCCATGCTAATTATTCATATACAAGTATATTAAAACAAGTTTCATGTGAATCGGAGGTCGGTAGCTAGTCAAACATTTTACGTGAAAAGGGACAAAGTGGGCAGAATCTGGCCAGGCCAGATTGCGCGCCGCGCGGGGAAGGGGCGCGCCGCGCCACCCTCTGTGCAGGCATTTTCTGTTTTTCAAAAGTGTACACGAGCCAAAACCTATTCTAACACAACACTTGACCCGCAAACGCTTATAACGCCTATCATACATCGTTGGAAAGGTATTTTGACGAGGAATGCAACTAAACACATATCATCAATCAAACTTTCACTTTAAACAACCAAAAACCGCATTAAACGTTCATAATCAAAGTTTCAAGTTCTAAAAACGCATTTCATGATTCGGGCAACCAATTTACATGTATGATATGCCGTTTCGAAGGTAATCAAACACACATTGAAACTAAACACTTATCAACAACAATTCATAGCATTTGATGCACCAAAAGTTCATATAAAGCTTATCAAACCCTAATCCAAAATCACCAAAATCACTAATCAAGTTTATGAAGTTTTACAAATCAACCTACACATCAAAACGAAGCTAGTGATACTAGTAACACAATTAAAACATGAACTTTAACAATCAAACAACATTTAATCTTCCAAAATGCAAGATTAAGCAAACCCATTTCGAATGTTCAAACTAGTTACTCAAAACAACAAATCGAGCAAGTAATTCATATATTCATGCTAGACACGAGCCATAGACACTAACTAACACAATTTCAAGTATATAAAACGAATTTAGAGAAATTTAGTGTTTTTAGAAAGTTACCCAAACTCGGTGTAGTTAGTATCAAATCGTAGAGAATGATGAGAGGATCACGAATATGTAATTTGTTTTGAAGTTTGCTTCCCGATCCGAATTTAGATGATGAATGTTTGAATTGGGTGTTTGTGTGTGTGTTCTTGCTAGAGAGAAAGAGAGAGAGATGGAGGTGATTGAATGGTGGTGATTGGGGTAGACTAGGTGACCTAGTCAACTAGTTTGCCCCGTGTCAATTTTAGTCCCTCGAGTTTGTAGTCGGGTGCGGAAAATAACCAAACGAATATTTTAAAACGCTCGAGTAAACGGGTGACGTTATAATTAAATAACGAGGATATTATGAACGTTAGTTAACGAAAGATACCAAATTAAATGACGAAAGATTTTATAAAAAAAAAAAGACGGTGTTAAAATAAATTAAATGGAAAAATGCGGGATGTTACACTTCATGAGTTTAAATGGGTTTATCAACAATTTAAGTTCAAACCCTAACTTGAATATCAAAATCAAACAATGAAATTCGGAGTTAGAACTTATCACAACAACCAAAACGAAGCTAGGAACGAGGTGAACAACTTTAAAACCCGAGACTTTGATCAATTCAAGCTCCTTCCTCTCCAAAACCCCAATTCTCTCACTAGAATTCTCCCTCTCTCTCTAAGATACTTGAGAGTGATGAATGGATGTGAAAATGATCCAAAAGTGGATCCAAACCAGCTGATAAGGCCTGAGATCCTGCCTCAAGTGAAAAGACCAAAAAGCCCTTCATTAAACTTAAAATAGAAAAAGGCAGAATTCTGTCGCTGGGCATGTGCGCGGCGCGCACACCTTATGGTGCGCGGCGCGCACCCATGTCTGGGCAGATTCTGACCTTTTAACTTTTACACTAAGCTTCATCCACTATACGTACATCATTTAAAACTCTGTGTGCCATAAATATTGGGGTCTTACAACTCTCCCCCACTTAGAATCGATCACGTCCTCGTGATCCTCATTACTTAACCAAACGAACCACACTCCACGGTCCTCAAACATAAGTTCCAATCCGACTTTCCTAAGCAATTCTTCCCAATGAATCGCCTAACGACTAAATCGTCACCGCGATTTATCAAATCCGCAAATCCGAGAATTAAAACTTGCTCAATCCCTCACATCGGGAAAAACTCAATCAATCTCTTACCGAGATATCAATCCCTTAGCGTACCCTTACAGAGTACAATGCTAAAAGCAACCAAGTCTCAACCTAAGGTCAACAACCCGAAATGATGAAGACCGAACCAAACGAATCCTTATGGATAACACCAATCACTAAACATCCCTTGTAGTGCGCAATATGACCAATACGCAACTATCGTAACATCACAAGCAATGGCTAAAACCGATAGCGCCCCAAACGACTATGGCAACACAAATCCTAAGGTGTACAAAATTGACTATTGTCACACCCGTAACAACATGTGAGCGAAACACGGCTATCGCATCACTAATCACACGACATGGTCCTCGCGATCCCACCATTGGTGTATAAACAACCAATAGTTCACAACACAACATGGCCGAAACAACCCGAGCCTAAACACATATGGAGGATGGTCGAAACAACCCGAACCTTAGTGAATTCGCACAACCCGAAATTCACCAACCCAATCCATATATCCCACAACGAAATGACCGCATAACCCGAGTCATTGTGAATATACGCAAACCGATATTCACTACCTCCACCACATAGTATAACCGAGGATGGCCGTACAACCCGAGCCTTAGTGAATCCGAACTACCCGACATTCACTACCTCAAACTATGAGTCCAACCAATAGGGACAATCGTACTACCCGAATTATTGTGAATACGAACAACCCGATATTCACATCCCACAACACAACACGTGAATGGTACTCCCATTCCGATAATGTTATACCATACTGATATAACACTAAACCCATAATGAAGTCAGCGGACCCCGAAGGTCATGCTTCACCAATCAACAATACCATGATGAAGTCAGCGGACCCCGAAGGTCATACTCCACCAATCGACAATACCATGATGAAGTCAGCGGACCCCGAAGGTCATGCTCCACCAATCTCATACGCACTTTTGGCCTCAAACAACGAGTAGTGCAACATTGCACTCTGCTACACTATAGTGAACCCTAACGGATACCACTAACCATCCACACAATCGAGCGAGAACCACCTATATCGAACATAGGCACAAAACAATAATTCTCTACAAGAGAATCCACCACGCACATCCCTTAGCCGAGGGATTTCACCTTGCTCGCCAAACACGCCCATTATCTCTCAACGAGATTACCACATTATCACCTCGGTGATAATTTATATCCCATAATCATAAGTACAATTTAACCGAAATTGTACTCTACCACAAATCGACCAAAACTAGGTCCCAACGCAAACTTCCAGATCTACCAAAAGCATTATCCGAAGTCTCACACTAAAACTTCCTCGTGCGGGAGTGTAACTCCCCCACTTGGAACTATGTTCTATAACAGCCTCTCGTACAACCGTACAATACTACCAAAGGTAGACTTTACCAACAATTGGGTTCACACGACCCATTACCATATCTTGCTCCAAACCTTGAGCATACGAAGGATTTTAACCAATCCTTAAACACTTGAACAAAAAGTGTACCACGATTACACAAACCATACTCTCGCAATCATCCAATTGCTTTAGGTTGTCAAATTTCACCCAGTCACTCATGTACCTAAGGGTTTCTCTCCGGTACCCTAAGAACAATGTAACCGCAACACCATCGGAGTCGAACACTACGCTAGTAGGTATGAAAGAGGCACCTAATGTCGCGTCATGTAGACTCCATTACCAACATACATCGAGATCCAAAACACTCGATCTCAAAGGTTCTAACCACCCGGCGAACCTCACGGTTCATCAATTTCAACACGAGAGCGAACACGCTCTAACATCCGAACACCAAAGCCCATTCCCAAGGCTTGGTAGAACATTTCTCAATACTAAGGAATGCTTAGTTACACCAAGTCTTACGCCCTTCGTCCATTAATCAAAACGTCACCATAGGGTACTTCCATTAGGAACGTCACCCATAACAATAACATGCAAAACACTATGCAACCCACAAACCCGAACGCATCGACACAAAAATAAATATTCAAAGGGCATATTTATTAAAATGAAACGTACCTCAACGTCTCCTTGCGGCATTTGCCGCCGCCAACTCGGGACAATCCGGCTTGCGATGTCCCTCTTTATGACAATAGTAGCACATTCCATCATCACTCTTCGGCATTGTGCATTCCCACAACTTGTGGCCCCTAACACCACAATTGAAACATCTAGGCGCACGAGAACTTGTCGAACCTTTCTCCACATTACCCATACTCGCACCTGCGCCCTTAGTTTTCTTACTTCGAGCACCATACGAATCAACCCTTCTTTTACTTGAAAGCTCCCTAGCTTTCGATCGTGAATGTGATTCGAAACCCCTAGCCATGTTAAATAACTCCACAAACGAGTTCACTTGGCCAATGCTAATTTTTCCCTGCAAATCAGCATTCGACGTCCGATAGAAATCTTCCATCAACATCCGATCATTCCCAATATACTCCGGGCAAAAACGAACCTTCGACATAAAGGTCGTCTTTAGAGTATTCAAGTCCATTGATCCTTGTTGCAAATTTCGTAACTCATTCCGCATTTTCGACAAATCGGCTGAAGTCCGGAACTCCTCGAAGAATTCCCTCTTAAACTCGTCCCATGATAACGCCATAAACAGTTCACCACCGACAAGATCAATCTTACCATCCAACCAATCCTTTGCTCTACCCCGCAAAAAGCTAGTAGCGAGCCTTGTCCTTTTCTCGGGAGGACATTCAATCGTGCGAAAACACCCTTCGACATCCAAGATCCAAGTGGTGCTTACCAAGGGATCCGGTTTCCCATCGTACATCGGAGGTTTAGTCCTCATGAAACTCTTAAGACAACGCTCCATTTCACTGCTACTCCGAAATTCGGAATACCTCCTATCCATTCTTTCTTCCAACGCACCCATTTGCTCTGCAACGGCGGCCGCAACTCTAGTATTAAACTCCTCGTCATTCATCTCGATCTCGTTTCGCGTCGCCATTCTAAATAATGCAAAACAATTAGTCCACGAACGTATAAAACCATACGCACCACACCGCCCCATCTTGCTAAACACTCATCGTACATCACTTGTTAGACACGATTTGCACCCGTAATAAGGTTTGCAAGTCCTTATTACGCACACACACACCATATCAACTTGTTAGTACAACTACTATCTTGCTCGATGATATTCGCAACGCAACATAAATACAAACATAACGCAATCGTATATTAATAATATCCACATATTAATATAAATGTTAGTCCACCTACCAATTAAGGCACTAACCACATTTCCCATTCCGACCCGTACACCTACAAGTCCCGCAACAAATAAGTACACACAAAAGTCTAAGTCTAGGCACATCTCAAGTCACCTAAATCCCTTAGACCATGCTCTGATACCACTTGTAACAACCCAACCCGTTAACCAACCAAAAACGCGGAAATAAAAAAAATAAACAGAGCTGTCCAGATGAGGTGCGCGGCGCAAACCCACACCTGTGCGCGGCGCGCACAGGGCCTGGCAGCCCGCTGTCCACTTTTTCCAATTTTCGTAAAAAGATCTCTTGCTTCCCGACACCTTTAGACCAAACGCTTTTCACAACATTTTATATTAGTTAAAACTAACACGTTCCAATAATAAAATGAGTTTTACGAGACCGGGCCCACATCGGCCGTTTTACGACTTTCGTACAAAATACAAATTTTCAACCACATTGTTTTTAACACAAAATAAAGACCGAGCATGGCGATTGGGAATATGCTACCCAATCCTAATCAAATCCAAAAGCAAGATCTTCTAAGCAACTACGCAAGTCCACTAGTCCCCATGCTTACCCGAGCCACCGCATCCATGCAAATCTAAAAATATAAACAACGAGAGGGTAAGCTAACGCTTAGTGAGTGAAAATATACTACATACATATATATGCATAAAATGGACACGCCACATAAATAATCAAATACCGCATACCGGAGCATCCAAGCATAAAGGCAAGCTAATCTAAGCATACCATACGATCACTAAGCAACAAGCTAAAATACATCAACAAACATAAGTTCACTAATGACGATGTGAACAACGCCAAATAGCTACACCCGGAGGGTTAGCTACATCACAACAATACATCAATATATATAACAATATATATATAAACGCCCAAGGTTAACCCCTTAACCCAATACCGAAAACTAAATACCACAACGAAGATTGGCCGAACAACCCGAGCCTTAGTGAATTTGCACAACCCGATATTCACTTCTTCACCAATTCAACAACTGAGGTTAGCCGAACTACCCGAGCCTTAGTGAATTCGCACAACCCGAGATTCACTACCTCATCACAAGATGACCAAACAACCCGAGTCATCATGAATCCTCACTACCCGAGATTCACTACCAAATATATTATGAATACGAGCAAACCGATATTCATTTCCCACTCCATAACCCACGTCGTCGGGGTTATAACTCCAAATCACAATCCATGTGATATCGTACACACAAGTGTGCAACTCGCCAATGGTGGTCAACCAAAACGCACAACCGTGCCAATTGGACCTATTACAAGTCCATAAAAATCCACCTATATGTGAAGTGAGCTCTATAATCGAGAACCACTTCACCCGACCCGCACCCATCCTACACATACATATGCACATAGGATATTAACACTCACCTTGTCATCTTGATGAATGCTTCCAAGTAATCTGCAACTCGTCAATGGAAAGTACCTATTCCTTTATCACAATTACAACAACACACTTAGAGTGGATTTACAACCAACTCAATTCGACACTTAGTGCAAATTCGACCAATTGCACTCATAAACAAAAAACGCGTCCAAACTAACCAATAATCACTAATCACAAGTGAACATGGTTCTAACATGCCAATGTACCCAATCTTAAGTGTTAAACACTTATCAATCTCAAAATCACCCAAAAACCCTAATTTTGACTCAATTCCAAAATTAGTCTTTCAAACACACAAAAAGGGTTCCAATACTTCCATAATCACTAAACCTAGTGATTAAACCCGATTACGAGTCCTAATCATAACCAATTTGTTCACCAACCCAAAATCCACCAATAATAACAATAAACCCGATTACAAGCAACACTAAACTCACTTCATGAGTTTAAATGGGTTTATCAACAATTTAAGTTCAAACCCTAACTTGAATATCAAAATCAAACAATGAAATTTGGAGTTAGAACTTACCACAACAACCAAAACGAAGCTAGGAACGAGGTGAACAACTTTAAAACCCGAGACTTTAATCAATTCAAGCTCCTTCCTCTCCAAAACCCCAATTCTCTCACTAGAATTCTCCCTCTCTCTCTAGGATACTTGAGAGTGATGAATGGATGTGAAAATGATCCAAAAGTGGATCCAAACCAGCTGATAAGGCCTGAGATCCGGCCTCAAGTGAAAAGACCAAAAAGCCCTTCATTAAACTTAAAATAGAAAAAGGCAGAATTTTGTCGCTAGGCATGTGCGCGGCGCGCACACATGTCTGGGCAGATTCTGACCTTTTAACTTTTACACTAAGCTTCATCCACTATACGTACATCATTTAAAACTCTGTGTGTCATAAATATTGGGGTCTTACAGTTATTTATTATAATATATTAAATAATATTATTTTAAAATCTTTAATACAAGAAAATTAAATATAATCAAATTGTTTTATATCTATTTTAATATGTGCAAATATTATATTTTATTATGTAGTAAAATATATATATCATTGTTTAGAAATTTGTATAACATATATATATAATCGAAATCTTTATTTAACGATATAACGTTCAGTTTTTCAAAACTAATATATATATTCAAAGTTTATTTTATATATATATATATATATATATATATATATATATATATATATATGTGTGTGTGTGTGTGTGTGTGTATGTGTGTGTGTGTGTGTGTATTCTAAAATCATTTAAATACTAAAAATCATTATATCTCCTAACGTTTACATATTAAAACTTAAATTAATATAATTCATTTATGTGTCAGCGTTTATTTTAACTTCTCAAACGTTCTAATTAACTTATTTAAATATCACTCGAATCAATAAACGAATGCTAATATTGATTACTTAAATAGCTTGAAACTATATATATATATATATATATATATATATATATATATATATATATATATATATATATATATATATATATATATATATATATATATATATATATATATATATATATATATATATATTTAATATAAACACGTTTTAAAGACACGTTGCAAGTTATTTATACATTTAAATCTAACAATTAATATTCCATTAACAAATACATTTTAGTAATTAAATTCTATTATATCGAAAAACGTGTTCGTACTAAATTGAATAACTATAGTTCTCTAAAACTAATTATTTTCATATCTTTTTTATCGAAACGTTATAATAATTGTCTATTATTTCGAAGAACATTTTCATATATTTGAACTAAATTGAATAAATATAATTTAGTTTTCCAAAATTAGTTATATTCAAAGTCATTCTTTAAAAGGTTTCATCTATATCATAAAACGTTTTCAATATTATGACAACTAAATAATTAACTTATCAAGAGACACGAGGCAATAACACAAAAATATCTGTTAATTCAATCGTTTAGCATTATCTTTTAATTCCGTAGTTTAAATATATCAAATAGATATTTAACCAAAAAGTTTTATGTATGGTAACATACACTTAATACTTTGTTAACGTTTTCAATTAATATATATATATATATATATATATATATATATATATATATATATATATATATATATACATACATATCTATTTACATATAATTGTTCGTGAATCGTTGGGAATAGTCGAAGGGTAATTGAATACATGAACACAGTTCCAAAATTTTTGAGACTCAACATTACAGATTTTCTTATCGTGTCGAAATCATATAAAGATTAAGTTTAAATTTGGTCAGAAATTTATGGGTCGTCACACCCAGATGGTCTGGAACCATCAGAACCTCGACCTTCATTTTTTCCCTTTATCCCGCGGCGCGCCCCTTAGGACCGCGGCGCGACTCAGACCTAGAGTTGATTCCAACCTTATTTTAAATACACAAATCCCCAAACAGTTGAAATCGACAATTATCAACACGAAGGCTTCCCGCCACATTACTACATAAAGTTTACATGTTTTAGTAACTCCAAAAACAAGAACTTGACCACCGGGCATCATTCGCCCATTTACAATTCAAGAATATGAGTTCCGACCTACAAGTTTAAATACCAAACAAAAACCCGAGCATGGTGTTTGGGGTTAAACTACCCAAACCTAGGTTGAACTCCAAAAGCTAAACTCTAGCATAATCAATAAGGTAGATCGCTAGTCCAAACGTATACCCTTGCCTTTGTCCACACCGAAACCAAAAAAGAGTAAACAACGAGAGTGTAAGCAAAACGCTTAGTGAATGCAATATTTATACACATACATATATAACCTACTTACTTGCAAACACATACACAATTACCACATACATGCTAGCAATTTATATAGAATACCATCGCAAAGTATAACGCTAAATCTTCAAGACCACAAGCTAGCACAATCAATAACATATATAAATCAAAATATAATATGCTATACTACAACACATAACCATGGTTAACCAATAGTACAAAGGAATGGTACTCGAATTTCCCATCGGTGTTCATAACAACCATTAGAGTACTTAACACGTCGTACACTAACCCCATGGGTGGCATCTTACCACGTCGATACTTCACCCCGGGTGGTGTCTTAACACGTCAACACTTCACCCGTGATAGTTCTTGGAGTGGAATCTTAACACGTCGATACTTCACTCTGGGTGGCGTCTTAACACGTCGACACTTCACCCTTCATAATTTTCGGAGTTGTGTCTTAGCACGTCGACACTTCACTCTTCACGTGAAACGTGGTGTCTTAACATGTCGACACTTCACATCTTGCTCTACACAAATAAATACATTATATACCTACGCATATAATTATTCCACTCACCTTAATCCAAAAATGAAGGTAAGCAAATAAGCTTTTCAACCGTCAATGAGATCACCTATTACATTAACATAAATCAACACTTATCTGAATATGGCTTCCGATGTGATGACCCCGGAATTTCTGACCAAATTTAAACTTAATCTTACTATGATTTCAACACGATAAGCAAAGTCTGTAATGTTAAAGTCTCAAAAACTGTGAACTGTGTTTATGTATTCATTTGACCTTTGACTACTCCCGACGATTCACGAACAATTGGTTGTAAATAAATATGTATATTTATATAAATGTATGTATATATAATGATTTGAAATTATAAAATAAACATTAGAATTAATTATGTAAAATATGTTACAAAACAATTAAGTGTAAATTTAAAATGAATCCATATATAAATATATATGATTTCTATGTATAATAATTATTTTGTGTATTGTATTATATATATAAAATTTATAAATAATAAATAATCAATAAAAAGTTATCATGTAATATATGATTATTAAAAGTTACATATTTAATAATATATAGTTGTTATATTAATATTATTACTTTCATTATCATTATTATTGTAGTTATTAGAAAACAACACAATTTATTATCATTATAAATTTTATTATAAATTTTTATGAGTATTAATATTATTATTATTGTTAATAATATAATTATTATTATTATTATTATTATTATTATTATTATTATTATTATTATTATTATTATTATTATTATTATTATTATTATTATTATTATTATTATTATACTTAAATGTTTAATAATACTAATTATTTTACAAAAATATAAATGTATACATATATATACCATGAAATCAGATTTCATAATTCAACATCAATGTGTATGATTGAGTAGTAGTACAAATCAACTCCATTTAAGAACAAAAGTTGTTAACTATATTAATCAAATCGTACATATTTTTTCTTCTCCATTTTTTTTCTGTGTCGATTATGGCTTGAAATCTGTTAGGAGTCTTTTTCGTGAGTAAATTATGATCAAAATTATTACTGCATCATTCCTCCAACACATTATACCCTGCCATTTAAATTGAAAAGCAGAAATAAAAAGAAACCCAGTTTGGTTCCTCTGTTCTTCAACTTTTTACCCATAATTCAAAAACGAACCAAATTCCAAAAATTAAGAATGACATCTTGTTAGAAATCCATCACTCAAACTATCTGCAAAATCTCAACATCCAATTCCTTAAAACCATTTCGAATTTTTGAGTCAAACTTTGTAATTCAAAAGTCAAACAGATTGTTCTTTGTAAAATTCGAGTTCTTTAGCATGTTTTAAGTTAAATTAAGAATGGAGAAAGTTTCTAGGGGTGATTTGAAACACAATTCGTGTATTAATCTTTGTCTAAAACGCTTTCAAAATTGAAATCAATTTTTTTTAACTTGCGACAGCAGCTTTTTAATATATATTTTTTTTATTTTTTTTATTTTTTCTTGTTGTTTTCTAACAATATAAACACTGAATATTAATGGTTACGATTAATTGAAGTATCAAACTTTTTTTATGATTGATTGGAAATGGGTTTGTTCGAATTTTTTTGAGAAAGAGGAAGAAGAAGGGAGACAGTAATTTACGGTTTATATTTTAAGGAAGGTGGATTATAACAGATAAAAAGAAATGGAGTATTGGTGAGGAGTGTTTGTATATGATCGAGACGTCCTAGGTTCGAAACTAGTCTACTACACATTTTTTTATTAACCTGCTGCAGTCCATTAAGCTTAGTGGACTTTGAGTTAGGCTAGAAAAAGAGTTAGAAAAATTTAATTGTTGGGCTGCATTTGTTTCGGGCCGAGATCCATTTGAATAGGCTGCTGGGCCGAATGTTATGAGAAAGATGAAGAAACAATTTACTTACATTTTATATAATTACGCGATCGAGTTATAACAAGAATTGAATCAGCAGATTAGGGGTTAGGGATGTTTGTGTTGAGCGAAAGGTCTCGGGTTCGAGTCCTACCTGGAGCATTTCTTTTTACTTGAAGATTTTAAGGGTATACACAATTTCTTTTATTTTTATTATTATTATTATTGTTATGATTATTATTATTAGTTTTTAAGGTTATAATTATGATTATAAATTGTTATTGTTACTAGTGATATTATTATTAAAGGTATTACTAATAGTACTAGTATTATCATTATAATTATTAGTATCACCATTATAATTATTATTATAAGTATTATCATTATTATTCTTATAAAGTAATAGTATTATTATTATCATTAACATTGATATTATTATGAGTATTATTATCATCATTAATTACTATTAATATCATGATTAAAAATCATTATTTTTATTATTATCAATATTAGTATTATAAGTATTATTATGAAAATTTCTATCATTATTAATTTTATGAATATTATAATTATTACTATTATTATTATTATTTTAACATTAAAATTATTATTTCTAGCATTGTTATTATTACTATCATTGTTTGTACTACTAATATTACTACTATATCATTACAAACAAATATTAATATAAATATTACATATAACATAATAAAATTTATATTTTTATTTATACATAAAATGAATATATGAAACATATAAGTTATTAATATAAAAATGATATAACTAATAAATTTATAAATATATATAAATTTGTTCGATTATAATCATGTGTGTTTATATATATTCCTAATATAGGTTCGTGAATCCGAGGCCAACCCTACATTTGTTCAATGTCGTCATATGTATTTTTACTACAAAATACAGTATGTGAGTTTCATTTGCCTTTTTACCCTTTATATTTTTGGGCTGAGAATACATGCGCAATTTTTATAAATGTTTTACGAAATAGACACAAGTAATTGAAACTACATTATATGGGTGAATGATCGAAGCCGAATATGCCCCTTTTTGCTTGGTAACCTAAGAATTAGTAAACCGATCTACTAATTGACGCGAATCCTAAAGATAGATCTATTGGGCCTAACGAACCCCATCCAAAGTACCGGATGCTTTAGTACTTCGATGTTGTTTTATATCATGTCCGAAGGATTTCCTGGAATGATAGGGAATATTCTTATATGCATCTTGTTAATGTCGGTTACCAGGTGTTCAATCCATATGAATGATTATTTTTGTCTCTATGCATGGGACGTATATTTATGAGAAATGAAAATCTTGTGGTCTATTAAAAATGATGGAAATGATTATTTATGTTAAACTAATGAACTCACCAACCTTTTGGTTGACACTTTAAAGCATGTTTATTCTCAGGTATGAAAGAAGTCTTCCGCTGTGCAATTGCTCATTTTAAAGATATTACTTGGAGTCATTCATGACATATTTCAAAAGACGTTGCATTCGAGTCGTTGAGTTCATCAAGATTATTATTAAGTCAATTATAGTTAGATATATTATAAAATGGTATGCATGCCGTCAACTTTCGATGTAATGAAAGATTGTCTTTTCAAAAATGAATTCAATGTTTGTAAAATGTATCATATAGAGGTCAAGTACCTCGCGATGTAATCAACTATTATGAATCATTTGTAATCGATATGGACTTCGTCCAAATGGATTAGGATGGGTTATGAAAGTTGGTATCAGAGCGGTGGTCGTAGCGAACCAGGTCTTGCATTAGTGTGTCTAACTAGGAGTTGTTAGGATGAATTAGTGAGTCTGGACTTCGACTTAGTAGTTGTTAGGTTATATTAATAAGTCTGGACTTGAACCTGGTCTGCATGTCAAAAAGTGTTGCTTATCATTTGGTGTCGAAAATTATCTGCTTATCATTCTTAGTCTAGACACGTCTTGCTGCATTGATTGCATGAATAGTGTATAGACAAAATTTATATCTTAGCGTATCTGCTAATTCATATCTTATCGTATCTATTACTGTAAACTTTGCCTGACATATCTCATAAATTCCGCCGTAATCTACGAAACCTTTTGCTCTATATATATAGATATTCTATATAGTTAGAGTACCATCCAATATTCAAAAATCAATCCTTTATTCAAATCGTACGAAATGGAATTCGTCATTAGTTCAAGTCCCTCGGATTCTGAAATGGAATCTCACTCAAGCTCCGAAAGCAGTGTGACCGAAATGGATCAACCAATCAGCCATCATCTAATTTGGATGAATTGGGGATGGGTTCGTAGCCTCCTCAATCATTGGAGACAAGAAGAAGGTGATCCTTTCCATCCGCCACATTGCCCTCTTGGCGAAGAACCTGAAGCACTTACCGGCGAACCTATCCGAAACACCATTTTCTCTCTCATTTCCAGAGTGTCTCGTCACGACTACATACTACATCAAATTCTAGATTTCATTTATCCGCTTGTCCGAACCGACAATCACCCAGGTATGATAGAAGAAGTCAACGAGCTTCGCGCTCGGGTAGTGGCTTTAGAGAATATGGTGCAAAGGTTACAAACACCAGCAGCAGCACCATCAGCATAACCATTACCACCACCAACAACAACCGCATCGCAAACCTCAACTTCACAATCTGTTCCACGAGCATCGACGTCTTATGCCCTGTAGATACCAAGGAATACCAACAACCACAAATGATGAAGTATTGATTCATAACTTCATTAAAGAAACCTTCTGCAGTGATTATGTAATCTCTAAAGTCTTAGAGATTATCTATTCTAACCCTAACCAGAAATCAGATGAGTGAACCAAAATGATAGAAGGAAGAGTAGAAACCCTGACAAGAATGATGCGTGATTCGCAAGCTAGACCTGTTTTACCAGCAGCATCAACAGTACCGTTAACATCACCAGCACATTCAATGCCATCAGCATCGCCAGAATCAGCAACACCTATAACATCAAAAGCTCCGCCAGTTCAAGAATCACCGTGGACACCATTACGAATCAATAACACAAATCTTGTACAAATGAGTTATGAAATATTAACTCATTGCCACTGAAGAATTTATATGTATATCTTATATATATAAATTTTTAAACCATAATAAATCTTTTCGTACTAAGCTATTATGTGTAAATCTTAACTACTTGGTTAATTCATACTACTAATATGCTATAATGTACATCCTTCGACAACGACTTAACCATTGTTAACTATAATCTCTGTTTCAATTTAATGAATTCCATTTCATAATAATCAAGCATATTATTCAAATATATGTTTGATTTTACACTTTCATCATCGATGTACTCGAAACTTTTCAGATAACATAATTCGTATCTTGCGAAGTTCACAAGAATTCTACGAACACCAACATCACGCAAAGTATAAATTCATAATATTATTGAAGAAATACTCCGTAAAAGTGATGTAATTTCTAAAGTTTTTAGAGATTATGCAATTGTAGTTGCAACCGTAAATCAAATGAGTTTAATATTAACTCATTAAATCCATGATTACATCTGAAGAAAATATATATGTATATATGTTTTCATAAAGATTGTAATTAAAAATTCTTTTGTACAAACTGTTAATGATGAAAATATTTTAACGAGTAGGTAATACCCGAGGGATATTTAAGATTTCACATTGATAAGTTACACTGTACATTATTCGAATATGATTCAACGGTCATTTACTATCCTACTTACATCCACAGATATACATATCCGTTCATCGCAGAATAACCATTTCCATTCAATTTCATATTTGGATTTTGATCTATCAGAATCCAACAAGTGGCATAATGAATAAAACATTGGACAAAAATAAAATTTGTTAGAAACAAACAAATTAACCATGAGAAATTTTGTTAAGAATCCACGCTAACTGTTCCTAGCTAACTGTTCCTAGCTAACTGATTACATTTTAATTATCGCAATTTATATTCTCGAAATTTTATTTATCGTCATTTAATTTCTGTTATTTATTTTACGCACTTTAAATACCGGGACACGTATACAAGGTTTTGACATATCATATCGACACATATATATATATTATTTGGAATCACCATAGACACTCTATATGCAGTAATGATCGAGTTATCTATACAGGGTTGAGGTTGATTCTCAAATAATATATATAGTTTGAGTTGTGATCGAGCCTGAGACATGTACATGGGTCACGATACGTATTAATTAATTCGAATATTATATATTAAACTATATATGAATTATTGGACTATTAACTGTGGACTATCGACTGTGGACGAATAATATTGGACAATTAAAATGAATTAGAATACTGATTATAACATATGAAACTAAATAATTCTTCAAGTTTGCCACTTGATTTTATCCTAAACTTCATTTATATCTTGATGATTACGATCTGCGTTCAAACCTTTCATGATACTTGAAAACACCTCAATCGAGAGGATGAACCAACCGCACTTCATCTACGGAAGAAAAGATTGATGCATATAGTTATGCACATGAAAACACTCGGAACCTGAGTAAACATTTAACACGTGTCTGTGCTAGCTCCTTTGGCATTGTTATTACTGAAAATAACATTACAACTCTTTTTCAAATTAGTCAATTTTGTCACAGCTTCAGCAAATCAACTTCGACTTTCATTCTTATTATAACCTCGATATATAAGTTTTCATGTCGTCATCGTTACCGGAGAACTTTTATATTCCACCATATTACCAGCAGATGTACCAGCAACCTCGTCGCTCCTTGATTTAAATATCTCTGACAAAACACTATATTAATCTATTGAAGTCTCATCATGTACTCATCCGCATCTTGTAACAAAAATTGCCATACCAATTGCCGGGAATTAGCAATCAGTATTTTGAAATCTCGCAGCATGTCTACATCAACAGTTATAAGTATACATATAAACCTTATCTCTTAGAATTATGATCTTCCATTCTGAAAAGCACCCAGTCTGCGAATTAATGCTCTGAATTTTGAAAAGCTGAATGAAGCAGCAGAAAATTGTAGGCAACCGTAAACGACCTTAATTGTCGGAAGTATAAAGATAAAGAATAGTATGTTGGCAAATCTTAGAAAAGTTGGAACTGGAAACTGGTTTGAGCAAACCATGAAGGAGACTCTGAACAAATTACAAGGACTAAACTTGTACATAAAGAATCCATATGATTCTATTTCTGATGAAATCTTTAGCGAATACCTTACTCCTTAACCACTCTAAATCATCGTGAATGAATTTCTTCATCACAATTTGATTCTGAAATCCTAAGATATCATCGTACCTTTCTTTATTAATATCCTCAATATTTTTGAAGATATCTTCATAAATATTCTTGTTTGATATTAATTATCTCTCTGCGTTATCCGTATTATATCATAAAAGGAAACTGTTTTAGTTTCTATATTCTGCGAACCCTCGAATTAAAATATGAATGTTTTTGAAGTAGTGTTGGGAACAGATGCATGAGTTAGTATAATATAATGACACTTGATCAACGTGATTATATTACATTAAGTCATGCTGAGTTTCTAAATGGAACGTGATGATTCACAGATCATAACGTCATCATGTGCCATGTTACACGACTCTTACGTTCTGTCTAATCTATAAACATATCAAGAAAATATTTTTCTTGATAGTCCTATCATTCCTTGAATTCTAATAATTTGACAAGTCAAATTGTGCTATTACCATTTCTTTCTTAGAACATTAACAATGTTCATTCTGAAACTTATATCTACTAATTTTGGACCATTACAAGAGATGCCCAATTGCAAGAAGAAGAAATGAAGGGACAAAGCTCCGAAATAGAAATTGGAGTATAAATCGCAGCAAATAGGGGGGAGTATTAACTGGGGATGACAATGATTATAGAAAACAGAAGCAAGGACTTCGAAGTATAAGGGGAGATATAAAGCCCGATAACAACACATAAATTACAAACTGTGTATATCAATGTTTATAGCAACATAAAGACACGGGAGGATTAAAAGCACTATAACCCCAAGGGCAAAGTAGAAATAAGCAGATTCCTCTGGTGGAAGTTGGAAAAGGAGAATGATGATTGTGATAGTAAGGATAAGGACAAGGATCAGAACTGGATTTAGCATTTTCATAAACTTTTGAATTTGGGAATTGGGTATAGGAATGGTAAAAGTAACGGAATGGAAGAAGTTAATTTATAGTGAAATATCTGATAGAAAAATCGAGGCAGATCACCGTATTTAATTATAGAGATCTTAATCTCTTTATTCACCGAAGAATCGAATCTCTTAGATTTCGAAGATTTTCTTTAAATCCCTGGAATTCCGGAAATCCACCGTGACTATGTCAAAAAGTTAAAGCTCTATTTCAATCTTTGTAACAGCTTCACTCGTGCGCTTTACATAATCAAATAGTTTTATCTATATTACTCAATAATGATAAAACTCTATTTATCAACACATATTCGTCATGAAAACATTCTTATTGTTAGCCATGACGACCTCACTCAAATTTCGAGACGAAATTTCTTTAACGGGTAGGTACTGTGATGATCCGGGAATTTCTGACCAACTTTAAATTTAATCTTACTATGATTTCGACACGATAAGCAAAGTCTATAACATTGAAGTCTCAAAAACTGTGAACTGTGTTTATGTATTCATTTGACCTTTGACTACTCCCGACGATTCACGAACAATTGGTTGTAAATAAATATGTATATTTATATAAATGTATGTATATATAATGATTTGAAATTATAAAATAAACATTAGAATTAATTATGTAAAATATGTTACGAAATAATTAAGTGTAAATTTAAAATGAATCCATATATAAATATATTTGATTTCTATGTATAATAATTATTTTGTGTATTGTATTATATATATAAAATTTATAAATAATAAATATTCAATAAAAAGTTATCATGTAATTTATGATTATTAAAAGTTACATATTTAATAATATATAGTTGTTATATTAATATTATTACTTTCATTATCATTATTATTATAGTTATTAGAAAACAACACAATTTATTATCATTATAAATATTATTATAAATTTTTATGAGTATTAATATTATTATTATTGTTAATAATATAATCATTATTATTATTATTATTATTATTATTATTATTATTATTATTATTATTATTATTATTAATATACTTAAATGTTGAATAATACTAATTATTTTACAAAAATATAAATGTAGACATATATATACCACGAAATCAGATTTCATAATTCAACATCACTGTGTATGATTGAGTAGTAGTACAAATCAACTCCATTTAAGAACAAAAGTTGTTAACTATATTAATCAAATCGAACATATTTTTTCTTCTCCATTTTTTGTCTGTGTCGATTATGGCTTGAAATCTGTTAGGAGTCTTTTTCGTGAGTCAATTATGATCAAAATTATTACTGCATCATTCCTCCAACACATTATACCCTGCCATTTAAATTAAAAAGCAGAAATAAAAAGAAACCCAGTTTGGTTCCTCTGTTCTTCAACTTTTTACCCATAATTCAAAAACGAACCAAATTCCAAAAATTAATAATGCCATCATGTTAGGAATCCATCACTCAAACTACCTGCAAAATCTCAACATCCAATTCCTTAAAACCATTTCGAATTTTTGAGTCAAACTTTGTAATTCAAAAGTCAAACAGATTGTTCTTTGTAAAATTCGAGTTCTTTGGCATGTTTTAAGTTAAATTAAGAATGGAGAAAGTTTATAGGGGTGATTTGAAACACAATTCGTGTATTAATCTTTGTCTAAAATGCTTTCAAAATTGAAATCAATTTTTTTTAACTTACGACAGCAGCTTTTTAATATATATTTTTTTTATTTTTTTTTTTTTTTTTTTTTGCTGTTTTCTAACAATATAAACACTGAATATTAATGGTTACAATTAATTGAGTATTGGTGAGGAGTGTTTGTATATGATCGAGAGGTCCTAGGTTCAAAACTAGGCTACTACACATTTTTTTATTAATCTGCTGCAGTCCATTAAGCTTAGTGGACTTTGGGTTAGGCTAGAAAAAGAGTTAGAAAATTTTAACTATTGGGCTGCATTTGTTTCAGGCCGAGATCCATTTGAATAGGCTGCTGGGCCGAATGTTATGAGAAAGATGAAGAAACAATTTACTTACATTTTATATAATTACGCGATCGAGTTATAACAAGAATTGGATCAGCAGATTAGGGGTTAGGGATGTTTGTGTTGGGCGAAAGGTCTCGGGTTCGAGTCCTACCTGGAGCATTTCTTTTTACTTGAAGATTTTAAGGGTATAAACAATTTCTTTTATTTTTATTATTATTATTATTGTTATGATTATTATTATTAGTTATTAAGGTTATAATTATGATTATAAATTGTTATTGTTACTAGTGATATTATTATTAAAGGTATTACTAATAATACTAGTATTATCATTATAATTATTAGTATCACCATTATAATTATTATTATAAGTATTATCATTATTATTCTTATAAAGTAATAGTATTATTATTATCATTAACATTGATATTATTATGAGTATTATTATCATCATTAATTACTATTAATATCATGATTAAAAATCATTATTTTTATTATTATCAATTATAGTATTATAAGTATTATTATGAAAATTTCTATCATTATTAATTTTATGAATATTATAATTATTACTATTATTAATATTATTTTAACATTAAAATTATTATTTCTAGCATTATTATTATTACTATCATTGTTTGTACTACTAATATTACTACTATATCATTACAAATAAATATTAATATAAATATTACATATAACATAATAAAATTTATATTTTTATTTATACATAAAATGAATATATGAAACATATAAGTTATTAATATAAAAATGATATAACTAATAAATTTATAAATATATATAAATTTGTTCGATTATAATCATGTGTGTTTATATATATACCTAATATAGGTTCGTGAATCCGAGGCCAACCCTACATTTGTTCAATGTCGTCATATGTATTTTTACTACAAAATACAATAGGTGAGTTTCATTTGCCTTTTTACCCTTTATATTTTTGGGCTGAGAATACATGCGCAATTTTTATAAATGTTTTACGAAATAGACACAAGTAATTGAAACTACATTATATGGGTGAATGATAGAAGCCGAATATGCCCCTTTTTGTTTGGTAACCAAAGAATTAGTAAACCGGTCTACTAATTGACGCGAATGCTAAAGAAAGATCTATTGGGCCTAACGAACCCCATCCAAAGTACCGGATGCTTTAGTACTTCGATGTTGTTTTATATCATGTTCGAAGGATTTCCCGGAATGATAGGGGATATTCTTATATGCATCTTGTTAATGTCGGTTACTAGGTGTTCAATCCATATGAATGATTATTTTTGTCTCTATGCATGGGACGTATATTTATGAGAAATGAAAATCTTGTGGTCTATTAAAAATGATGGAAATGATTATTTATGTTAAACTAATGAACTCACCAACCTTTTGGTTGACACTTTAAAGCATGTTTATTCTCAGGTATGAAAGAAGTCTTCCGCTGAGCAATTGCTCATTTTAAAGATATTACTTGGAGTCATTCATGACATATTTCAAAAGACATCGCATTCGAGTCGTTGAGTTCATCAAGATTATTATTAAGTCAATTATAGTTAGATATATTATAAAATGGTATGCATGCCGTCAACTTTCGATGTAATGAAAGATTGTCTTTTCAAAAACAAATGCAATGTTTGTAAAATGTATCATATAGAGGTCAAGTACCTCGCGATGTAATCAACTATTGTGAATCGTTTGTAATCGATATGGACTTCATCCAGATGGATTAGGACGGGTTATGAAATCCGACCCGCCCAAAAGGACACCTAGTGCAAATGTTCATCATTTGCACTTACAACTCCAAACATAGGCCTAAATCACCAATTATCACTAAGTTAGTGACCATGGCATTAAATCATCCAACTACACACCACTAGGTCATTTAAAAACTCATTTGACCCATTTCAAAGTCAATACACCCATTTGGGTCACCCAAATAACACCCATTTACAAAATCAATAAGGTGTGCTAGTGATTTACAACCATTTAAGACCCATAAACACCATTTATCACTTGAAACCCTAGGTTAGTCATTCTTGAGTCCTCATAACTCAATCTTACCCAAAAACCCTCCAAATCACTAACAAATGGGTTTTATGTTCATCACTAACCCAAACCCTAACCCTTATCACTAATTAATTAGGGAAATTAAGTTTAGAACTTACCACTTCAATTACAATGTAGCTAGTGACTAGATGAACAACTTTAAAACTCGAGCTTAAACCCGAAACAAGCTTCTTTCACCTTTGATTGAGCTTTCTTACACTAGAATCTCCTCTCTCTCTCTAGGATTAAAGTGGAAAGGGAAAAGGTAGATGAAAATAGAGTAATGACACCCACCAAACTGATCTTGGGGCCTTAAAGTCGTCCCACGTGTGAAAATACCAAAATGCCCCTCTTAACATTAAATAAAAGAAGGAATTTCTATCAAGACCTAGCCGCGCCGCGGCCCAATGTTGAAAATGAGGGTCGCCAGCATATATATATATATATATATATATATATATATATATATATATATATATATATATATATATATATACATTGTATTCAATTCGAACTTGGGTCTTACATATTACCATGTTAGCTTAATAAATCTGTATGTTGCCATGATAGTGAAGGTTTTTCGTATGCCCGAGAGACATATTAAATTAATGTGGCTAATATGTTTTGATCCAAGTCGGGTCATACCCAATAACAAGCTTACCGACACCTTATTCGTATTTGATCTTAACGATTGGATCATTGATTAAATACGCGACACTTGAATTTTAAGGAAAAGGTTTCTTAAATAATATTACTTGATATGTTTATATATAAGTTATGGAATAACTTATATAACAAGGATTTAATTATTTATAGGTTAAATAATTGATTAAGTTATGATACATTTTATAAAATTGGTTTTATAAAATATACATAACAAATAATATATATACAAGTTTATAAAATGTATTTTATGAAATCAAGTTTTATAAAAACTGATTTTATAAAATCAGTTTTTTTTATAAAAGTATATTATATTATGGCAATATGAGTGGCATGGGAGTTAGAATAAGCATGCATTTGTTTAATACTTGCTACACATGCTTAACTAAGATCAAGGGGGCTTAGTATTCCACACACACATGCATTCAAACACATTAAAAGAGCTAAAAAAAACTGCACAGAAACTGCTCAAAACTGAGCTGAAAACCGTGGGGTTTTTGGCCAAAAGAGAGTTCTACATTTTGGTTTTACAAGCTCATTTCTAGTGTCATTTAAATCCTAACTAATTACAAAGGTGTTGGGTTATTGCTTGTGGGTATTTCAAGCTTGAGGCTTCAAGTAATAAGCTTGTTCATCATCATCTTCTTCATCATCTTGTAGTAACCCTCAACTAGCTTGAGGAGGTAAAACTCTAAACCCACTTGTTGTATGTAAGCATATTATTCAAGACTTGATATATTTATGGAATTTGTCTTTTAAAATGGTTGTTATATAACATGAACTTTACATGCTTCCGCTTACTTTAATCTTCATAAAATGGGTTTTATGAACTTTGTTAATGTGTAGAACATGTTTGTTTAAAAGATTGTCAAATTCCATCAATGGTATCTAGAGCCAAGGTCTTTGAAATATGCTTCTTGTTTATGACTTTTAAATCCACTAATCTTACAATCTAGTAACATGCATAAAACTAGAATGTAAAAATTTTGGATTTTGGGTGGGGTTTAATTTTGGCCGAATTTTAGGGGTTCCAAAATGGGTTTGGAACTTCAAGTTTGGTCAAGTTTTGTTGTTAGTTGTTGTTCACAATCAAGCCTTGGCCTTGTGGTTGCATGTGTGTATGATGTGGTTGTTTTATTCATTCTTATGGTTTGTAATATTAATTCATTCATTTGGTTTGTAATAATTTGTAATATTTATTCATTTGTAATTTATTTTATATTTGGTATGTAAAATAGATTAGGTTGCAATTTCATTTTCTAGAAAAATGTATTAGGATATATTTTTTGTAAAGAGAATGAAGAATGAAGATTCAAGATGAATGAAGAACACAAGATGGATGCAAGAGCTAGTGGGAGATTTGTAAATATCCTACTTTGTCATAACCCTTAGAAGGTGACATTTGTTTTGGCTAAACAAATGTCTACCAAATTGGCTTGATTGTGAACTTGGTTGTTTTGCATGTTTATTGTGTTTGTATGTTTGGTTGCTACAATTTATCACATATTTACAACTTGCAAAATGACATTATAATTGGTTATAATTAAAACAACAAAGGTCACTAATAAATGGTTATTAAGGACATAAATGACATTGAATATAAAATGGTTTATATCATGTAATTGGTTTTACTAATAAGACATGAAAATTGGTTTTTCATATTGTGCTATACACCAAATGCATGTTGGTATATGGCAAAATGTTTTCTTAAACTAGAATTTAGGAAAACTTAAAATCCCTTTACTAAAACAAAGTAAACAAGTTAAACGCCATCCTTTTGTGGGAACACTTGAACATAGTAGGGAACTCATAATGGGATAAAGGTCACCTAACCATTATGAACTAACTAATATGGTTAAGGTAAAATTCGCAAGCTTGTGGGATAAAGGTCACCTAACCACTTGTATGTTGATTTTACATGTTTACACAAGTAGGACGACTTGATTTGGAAATCATGAACTTAGGGTCACCGAAGCATGAGGAACAAATAGGCGTTGATGGGATAAATATGCCATGCAAAAGGATTGCATGATCCCATAATTTAGAAGTTGCAAAAGGATTGCAATTGTCATATAAATGACTACCTAGCTAAATCAAATAACGGGATAAAGGTCACCTAACCGAAATTTAATTTACCGTTGGATTCTAATATTTAATGAATCAATTAATTATAAAAGGGTATTGTTTATTAAATTTAAAATCAATACTTAAATGAACTTTGTTAATTTTGTAGATGGCCACCAATAACAACAACATGCAAAATGCACCACTTAACCTAAACAACCTATCGTTAAGGTCTCTCCTCGAGAAAGACAAACTCAACCATACGAACTTTATGGATTGATTCCGTAAACTTAGGATTGTCCTCAAACTTGAGGATAAAGCGTATGTGTTGGAGGACCCTATTCCCGACCAACCGGATGAGGAAGATCTAGAGGGCATGGCTTATTATGACAAGTATTGCGCCGATTCGGTGCAAGTCGCTTTCCTAATGCTTGGCACTATGATACCCGAACTCCAAAAGGATTTCGAACATCATAGTGCATATGACATGATTACGCAATTGAAGGAGATGTTCCTTCAACAAGCACGTGTCGAGTGCTTCGAAACAGTTCGAGCACTACATGCATGTCGTATGGATGACACCCAATCCGTATCCTCTTATGTCCTCAAAATGAAAAGCCTCATTGATCGCGCAAACCTTCTTAACCTCAACATATCTAATGAGCTAGCCACCGATCTTATCCTAAACTCCTTGTCAAAGAGGTTTGACCAATTTGTAATTAATTACAATATGAATGGGATGGATAAAACCATTG
Source organism: Rutidosis leptorrhynchoides (assembly GCF_046630445.1). Lineage (NCBI taxonomy): Eukaryota > Viridiplantae > Streptophyta > Magnoliopsida > Asterales > Asteraceae > Rutidosis > Rutidosis leptorrhynchoides. The sequence continues at coordinate 337,456,897 of NC_092342.1, read as the reverse complement.
GCGAACTTCATGGCATGCTCAGGATCGCGGAAACTAGCATGGGTAAGAGGGCTTCACCCGTGCTAATGATCAATGATGGTGGGTCCAAAGGTAACAACACCTCTAAGCCAAAGGCAGCTAAGAGGAAAGGACCCGCCCATCAAGGCAAGGGAAAGGGGAGGATGGTTACCCCAACCAAAAACAAGAACAAGAAGCAAAAGGTTGCCGGACAAGCAAACCCCAAGGAAGACCCATGCTTCGGTTGCGGTGAAATGGGTCACTGGAAACGCAATTGCCCGGTCTACCTTAAGGAGTTGAAGGAAAAGAGGGATGCGGGGCAATCCTCAGGTAACATATATATGGTATATATAGAGCTTAGTATTACTTCTTCTAATACATGGGTATTAGACACTGGATGTGGAACTCACATTTGCAATTCTTTGCAGGGGTTCAAAAGAAGTAGCAAACAAACGGGAACATCAAGTCTCTTTATGGGTAATGCAGCCAAAGTGCAAGTGAAGGCTCAAGGAGACTTTGTATTAAAGCTTCCAAGTGGTTTGGAACTTATTTTGAACAATGTTTTGTATGCACCGGATTTATGTCGAAACATTATTTCAGTTTCCCGTTTAAAACAATGTGGTTTTTATCTTAATTTTATTAATAATGATATCCATGTTTATTTAGATAATGTATTCTATTTTAAGGCTTCGCCTTCAAATGGAATTTATGAATTGGTTCATGATGATACATCATCTAGTAGCTCAATATACCATACTAGCACCAAGAAACTCAAAAGAGATTTGAGTGATTCCTACTTATGGCATTGTCGCCTTGGTCACATAAACAAGAACCGAATGCGTACACTTCAAAAGAATGGACTCTTGAAATCAAATGAGATGGACTCGTTTGATGTGTGTGAATCTTGTTTACAAGGTAAAATGACTAAAGCACCTTTCAAAGGGACCTATGAAAGGGCTAAGGACTTATTGGGATTAATACATTCGGATGTATGTGGACCCTTTAAGCCCATAGCTAGGAATGGTGAAAGATACTTCGTTACTTTCATTGATGACTTCAGTCGTTTTGGATATGTCTACTTGTTAAGACATAAGGACGAAACTTTTGAAGCATTCAAAGAATATCAAAGCGAAGTACAAAATCAACTCAATAAGACAATCAAGGTACTTTGTACCGATAGAGGAGGTGAATACCTAAGCGATGCTTTCCAAGATCATCTTAGAAGTTGTGAGATTATCTCGCAACTTACTCCACCCGGGACACCACAACTTAATGGAGTTTCCGAAAGGAGGAACCGAACCCTAATGGATATGGTTCGATCTATGATGGCTAGAAGCTCGTTACCTCTATCATTTTGGGGTTATTGTCTATGCTCCGCGGCTCGTATTTTAAATATGGCCCCAACCAAGAAAGTGGAACGAACACCTCATGAGATGTGGTTTGGAAAACCTCCATCTATATCATACTTAAAGGTATGGGGATGTGAAGCTTATCCTAAGCGTTACGTCCCTAATAAGTTGAATGCTCGATCCACGAAGTGTATCTTCATAGGATATCCCAAGGATGATATGGGATACTATTTCTATGATCCAACCGAGCAAAATGTATTTGTTGCTCGAAAGGCGGAATTCCTTGAAACTAAGTTCCTAATGGAAGGAAATAGTGAAAGGAAGATAGATCTTGAAGAGGTTCAAGATCAAGTAGATGATACACAATTGGCTGACACTGGAACTCAACATGAAAATGTTGAGAGTGATCAGATGGATGATCAAAATACACAAGACGTTCGCAGATCTGGTAGGATTAGTAATCCTCCTGAGAGATATGGGTTTCTCATGGATGGTTGCTATGTGGTTGATTTGGATGAACCAATAAACTACCAAGATGCTTTATCAAGGATTGATAAAGATAAATGGCAGGAAGCCATGAACGCTGAGATGCAATCCATGTATGACAACCAAGTTTGGGAACTTGTTGCGCAACCTCCTGGCTCTAGGCTAGTTGATTGTAAATGGCTGTTCAAAATGGAAACCGACATACATGGAAACTTGGATACATATAAAGCTAGACTTGTAGCAAAAGGTTTCACTCAAACTCAAGGGGTTGACTATGATGAAACTTTTTCGCCTGTGGCGATGCTAAAGTCTATTAGGATATTACTTGCCATTGCTGCTCATTATGATTATGAAATATGGCAGATGGATGTCAAGACCGCCTTCCTAAACGGACATCTTGAGGAAGATGTCTATATGGTTCAGCCTGAGGGTTTTGTTGATCCGAAATATCCTAAAAAGGTATGCAAGTTAAATAAGTCAATCTACGGATTGAAACAAGCATCTAGAATGTGGAATCATCGTTTTAATGAGGAGGCCAAGAAATTTGGCTTCATTAAAAATGGTGATGAAGCTTGTGTATACAAGAAAGCTAGTGGGAGCACTATCATGTTCCTTGTACTATATGTGGATGATATATTGTTATTTGGAAATGATATTCCGACAATGCAAGGTGTTAAAACTTGGTTAAGCAAATGCTTCTCCATTAAGGATCTTGGAGAAGCACAATACGTTTTGGAGATTGGGATCTACAGGGATAGATCCAAGAAACTGATAGGTTTAAATCAAAGTGCATACATTGAAAAGATCTTGAAAAGGTTCAAGATGGAGAACTCTAAGAAAGGTTTGGTACCTATTCAAAAGGGAACACTTCTCAGTTCATCTCAGTGCCCCACCACGAAAGATGAACAGGAGAGAATGAAGAAAGTCCCATATGCTTCTGCCATTGGGTCAATCATGTATGCAATGATATGCACTAGACCGGATGTGTCATGCGCTCTTAGCCTGACAAGTAGATACCAGAATAACCCAGGAAACAGTCATTGGATTGCTGTTAAAAGTATATTGAAATACCTTAGGAGGACTAAGGATATGTTTCTGATATATGGGTCTGGTGAGGAGGAACTCGCTGTAAAAGGTTACGTGGACGCGAGTTTCCAAACTGATCGTGATGATTCTCGATCACAATCCGGTTATGTCTTCACATTAAATGGAGGTGCGGTCTCTTGGAAGAGTTCAAAACAGGATGTTGTTGCTCTATCCACTACAGAGTCGGAGTACATCGCCGCATCATTGGCAGCTCAGGAAGCTGCATGGATGAAGAAATTCATCGACGACTTAGGAGTAGTCCCTTCCATTCAGGACCCTCTTGAGATCTTTTGTGACAACGAGGGTGCGATTGCTCAAATCAAGGAACCTCGTGCTCATCAAAAGACCCGTCACATTGAGCGGAGATTCAACTACATAAGGGATGAAGTTGAAAAGGGAAAGATATGTATTCGCAAAGTTCACACAGATCTTAATATAGCGGATCCTCTCACGAAGCTCTTACATGGATCAAAACATGCAGGACATGTTTGTGCATTAGGGCTTCGATATTCTAGTGATTGGTCATGATCTGTTTTAAGTATTGTAACGGAACAAAATTGTTCAAACTCATTAATATAATTATGGTTTAATTTATTTTGAGTTAAGTTCCTATTTTGCATATTTTATCCATGAATAAGCAATTATTCTAAATTCCGTAGTTGATCACATTTGTGGGAACAAGTGTGAGGTTTAGACTATTATGAACTTGGATTGGTATACATTCACGGACTGAATGTGGGGCAAGGTTGCAACCAAGGTTCATAAATATTTGTGGGATACAAATATTGGAAGACCCGCCCTCAAGATTTACTAAATGGAGCCTTTGTGGTTGATCACATGTAGTCTTGAGTAAAGGCGAATATCATTGTATCCTCTGACCTGATATACATATTGGGTTCGGATATTTACCAAGTATTGTGCCTTGATTCGTTCCTTCGCTATTCTGAAATATGGTAGTTCATAAGGAAGAGCTCAGGTATAATACAAGGTATATATTTAGGACGTATGTAGTCAAGATAGAATTTGTCCCTCTTATTCGTTGAGAGTCAGATGTCTAAGGCCTGATAAAGTTAAATCTAGAAGAGAGTGATCACTCTGTGTCTCTTGGATTTAACATGACATCTAGGACGAAAGGATATAATGAAAAGATTCACCTATTCATATTCGAGATGGGAACTCGAAAGGGATGATGTTATTGAATGGCACAAAGTCATAACATATTGGGGGTGATGGACGGTCGTTAGGTGGTATCCGTCACTTGCATTAATTTCTTATGTTTCTCGTGCAAGTGGGAGATTGAAGGTTTTTCGTATGCCCGAGAGACATATTAAATTAATGTGGCTAATATGTTTTGATCCAAGTCGGGTCATACCCAATAACAAGCTTACCGACACCTTATTCGTATTTGATCTTAACGATTGGATCATTGATTAAATACGCGACACTTGAATTTTAAGGAAAAGGTTTCTTAAATAATATTACTTGATATGTTTATATATAAGTTATGGAACAACTTATATAACAAGGATTTAATTATTTATAGGTTAAATAATTGATTAAGTTATGATACATTTTATAAAATTGGTTTTATAAAATATACATAACAAATAATATATATACAAGTTTATAAAATGTATTTTATGAAATCAAGTTTTATAAAAACTGATTTTATAAAATCAGTTTTTTTTATAAAAGTATATTATATTATGGCAATGTGAGTGGCATGGGAGTTAGAATAAGCATGCATTTGTTTAATACTTGCTACACATGCTTAACTAAGATCAAGGGGGCTTAGTATTCCACACACACATGCATTCAAACACATCAAAAGAGCTAAAAAAAAACTGCACAGAAACTGCTCAAAACTGAGCTGAAAATCGTGGGGTTTTTGGCCAAAATAGAGTTCTACATTTTGGTTTTACAAGCTCATTTCTAGTGTCATTTAAATCCTAACTAATTACAAAGGTGTTGGGGTTATTGCTTGTGGGTATTTCAAGCTTGAGGCTTCAAGTAAGAAGCTTGTTCATCATCATCTTCTTCATCATCTTGTAGTAACCCTCAACTAGCTTGAGGAGGTAAAACTCTAAACCCACTTGTTGTATGTAAGCATATTATTCAAGACTTGATATATTTATGGAATTTTTCTTTTAAAATGGTTGTTATATAACATGAACTTTACATGCTTCCGCTTACTTTAATCTTCATAAAATGGGTTTTATGAAGTTTGTTAATGTGTAGAACATGTTTGTTTAAAAGATTGTCAAATTCCATCAGATAGAAGTTTGGGTTAGCGTAGTTATGTTAAATTAGTACGGTTACTATTATTATGCTGAACTTGTGAGTCTGATAGATTTGTATGCTAGCCTTTTAAGGATTGACCAACCTAGGTTGTGATCAGGACTTGTCCACCTATATGAACTTAGCTACTTCATAGGATTAAGACCCATGGTTATATTGTATCTGAAGATTCTATGAACTCGGTATGGCCGGAGTTCCCGAGAGGCATCTAATGCGCTTTTAGGACACGAAACTTAGGAATTGAGACATGAATGACCTAGTATGCCTATTGACTGTTCCAAAGATACCTCTTAGGTCCTGTTAAGATCTAGCTAGTGTCTTGACTGTATGATCCAAACCTATTGCATGTTATTGTCTGATTGTTGCCTTAGGATTAAGTCATATCAACTGTTTAGGTATCTGCTAGGTTTCTATCTGCTTTACTTTCAGTACATCAACTGTAATGATGTATAATGTTTGATTCGGTATGATCTCATTAGTATGATGAAATGGTTGTTATTTTTTCATTTAAGGTTTTGTCAACTTAACTCGACGGACTCCTTCCGTTTGTGATCAGTGTTCAATCAACACGGCACATTCGTATTCAGTTATCCAAACTGATAACGAGGGTTACGATTAGAGCTCAACTCACTAATAAACCTAGTGCTTTACTGAGGATAACCTCCGAGGTATAGATACGTTTCAATTATACAATCAAGTGACATGCTTTTCACTACTCAACGAGAACTCCGAGAGTCTAGAGATAAGTAGGTCTGTGTAATTGGCTCATCCAACCAGATCTATACCATTCCAATCATAGCTTTAACATCAACATAATTACCTTTCCCTAACCCAGACTAATATCTTGGTTAACATTTTCCTGATCTGCATACTCTGCATATCCTTTCACTTTCTTTACTTTTCTGCAATTAGGACCATTAGCTTAAAACCACTACTATCCCTTATCCAGATAATTTAACTAAAGACAATTATCCACTTGATTTTCAATTCGTTAAACCATTCAAAAGCACGACCCTAGGTTAACTTACACTTTCTACCATTAGTAAGTAAAAAGTAAATTTAGGCCCCGCAACATATAAATAATAAACCACTGTTCGCTACTCTGATCAGCTAATTCTGACGCCTTGCGACCTAACGGCACCGCACGAATTAATCGTCCGTTTCGGTCATATCAATAAGTCAAATAGAATTTTGTTTGTCTAAATATACATAAATTTTATACAAATAAGAGTTATTTGATACGGATCGAATATGCGAATATACGTATATCAATATGCAAGTTGTGTGTAAATGTAAATTATAATGCACACATACTTATGGGTTTAAGTTGATAGTGATGGATGTACATATTCGTGATAAAATTTATGTTGTGAGGTATGAATTGTCTTTCTTAAAATTAATTATTGTGTAGAGTAAAAATCATTAAAATTGAATGTTGACTATTTAAAACGGTGTCATCGAACGTGGTTACACTAGCAATACAGGTATTAAAAATTAGAAACGATTCTTAATTAAAACGATTCTTAATTGAAAGTCAAATGATGGCTGTTAGTGTACGTGTTCACATGTGTATTAATTACAGAATTTAAATTAAATGTATAGCTTATAAATTCACATCACATTCACATTCGCATTCATTAGTAACCCATGGTTCTTTAGCTATTTAAATTTTTTTCTTGATAAACAGAAAGTAAAATATATGAATTCTAAAATTGCAAAGTTTGGTCACCTGCAAATCCCACTTGATGACGTTCTAAGGGCCACGAAAAACTTTGCTGATAAAAATATAATCGGGAAAGGTGGTTTCGGAAACTTCTATAGAGGTTACCTCAACCACAAGAGCAAAAAGTTGATTAAAATTGCTGCTCGGAGGTTAGATAGAAGGGGTCGACACGGAGAAGTCGAGTTCTGGGCGGAGGTTTCTGTGCTTTCCGAATTTACATATGAAAAAAACATTGTATCTATGATTGGGTTCTGTTACGAAAAAGATGAAATGGTCATTGTAAATCATCACTATTCCAAGGCAAGTCTTTACGCACATCTAACTCACCCGACTTTCAGATTGTCTGAAAGATTGTATGTATGTAATGGTGTTGCGAATGCAATAAATTCCATCCATCATGAATATGGGGAAGGTAATTATTTTGTTATACATCGTAATATTAATAGCAACACAATTTTATTAGATCATGAATGGGTACCCAAGTTATCAGGATTTGAATTTTCAATCAAACAATCAGTTGGTCGAATGAATCATGTTTTCCGTTCTGAACCAATTGGTACACGAGGGTATATGGATCCGGCAGTTGAAAAACTTGGAGGTGTAACCCTCATGTCGGATATATACTCACTAGGCGTTGTTTCAAAAATCAAAATTTTACACCATTATTTTCATCGTGCAACGCACGGACTCTAAAATTTATTAGAACAAAATTGGAAAGTGATTTTAAACCATTTTTAACTACTGTGTAATAAATGAGAATTATTAATTATTAATTTAGTTAATAAGAAGTAGTTAATTATAGAACTATAACTAAATCAATTAAATAACTAAGTTAGTTATTTACTAATTAATATTATTAATAAAAATGAACTTTTAAATTTTTTAAATATCACGGGCTCTTAAACAAATAGTTGTTTGAAAAAATCAATCAATTTTGCACCATTATTTATTCACCGTTCAACGCACGGGCTCTAAAACCTATTAAAGCAAAATTGAAAAGTGATTTTTAACTATTTTTTAACTACCGTTTAATGCACTGACTCTATACACTAACTATTTTATTTTATTAAAAATGTTAGCTTTACAAAATACTCCATAATTGTTTTATAAATTCAATTGATTTTGCACGATATTTTACATACTCGTGCAACACACAGGCTCAAAAACCTAGTGTGTGTGTGTGTATATATATATATATATATATATCCATCTTGTTGAGATCACTCAAATAGTCCGACAGATTATCACCAAAGAATCGAAAAGAATTAAAATGATTGTAAAAAAATTTGTGATGGTGTTTTCGATCCAATGACTATACAGGTTTATTAACTGTTTATTATTATACTGTAATTAATTAATTAATATAACTGTGATTCTTAATTTTTATTTTTAATTGCAGTTCACGGTAAGAGAACGACAATATACAAGCATTTTAGAGGTAATATTAGGCTGCTTTTATCCCAGCGTCAGATTCCAATGTCAAGATCAGGTGTCAACAAGTGACGAAAAGAAACCATGATATTGCAATGTCACTTTTTGACGCTTTTATCCTTTAGTCAAAAAACTGACGGTTGCTTGACGGTACAACCAACCAATTATCAATTAATATTAAATATATTTTTGTTATTTATTTATTTTTTCCCACCCAATTTCCAATCAGATTTTACCATCTCACCCTCCAAAAAATTTAACACAAAAACTTGACATTTTGGGTTAACGGGGGTCAAATACAGTCACAGTCAAAAACCCACTTTTTTACCAAAAAGTGAACAATCCGACTCTGACGTCACAGTCAGGGTTGGAAACAGTCTTATCAAGTTCTACTTGTGAAGATTATTGATAAGAGTAATAAGTTACATTTTTTTTTTTGTTAATATTATTGACAAAAGTTTAATTTGTTATTTAATATATCGAATCACAATCAGAACCATGTTTAGTTTTCTAGTTATTATTGTTTATAACAATAAGATTTCAATACTAATTATATATTTTTGTTAATTTATGGAAGTTGGATATAGATATATAAGAAGATTTTCTTTTTGAAAATGTATTTTTTAGTTTGATGAAATTGAATATTCTGCCGAAGACCTAATATGGGAATGGAAAGAAGAGGAGGAAGGGAAAGTAAAAGAGGGAGAGGGACAGAAAAAGAATAAGAAGAAAAAGAAGAAGAAAAGGAAGAAGAAAAACTCATGGAAGGTAATGTTTTCTAAGATTAAAATAGTAGCTAGAATGTTATCCAAACAATGTTATCCAAATTGTTGATGATTTTACAGGCAGGGTTCTCCCACGCGGTTTTTCGGATCATTCCCCGATTTTATTGTCTCAAGACACCATCGATTTTGGGCCTACGCATTTTAAAATTTTCGCCTCTTGGTTTTCAAGGAACGATTTTAAAGATTTTGTTAAACTATCATGGGATGAAATTAATATTGTTCATCAGTACTCCAATATCACTTATAAACTCAGACTTTTAAAGGCTAAGTTGAAAAATTGGATACATGCTACTAGAACATCAGAAGCCAAATCTTTGTTTGACGTGGAGAAGCAAATAGTCGAGCTTGATATTCTCATCGATTCTGGACAGGCCACTGACGACATTATTACAAATCGAAATACATTATTCTTGAAAAAAGAAGAGCTCATTAAATTGGCCGGTTTCGATAAAATGCAAAAAGCGAGAATTAAATGGGATGTCGAGGGTGACGAAAATTCCAAGTTTTTTCATTGCTCGTTGAAACACAAACGTCGCAAACAAACAATAAATGGTTTGATGGTTGATGGTAATTGGGTCGTTGAACCGAACGTGATAAATAATTTGTTTTTTGAGTACTACAAAAACAAATTTGAAAATGTCAATTCAGGAGCAGAATTTAACTCGATCGTTCCAAATTATGTCATTTCTGAGTCGGAAGCTGAATTTTTAGAACGAGAAGTTGATAATGAGGAAATTAAAAGAGCCGTGTGGGATTGTGGTAGTACAAAAGCTCCTGGTCCGGATGGTTTTTCATTCCAATTTATCAAAGATTTTTGGGACATTTTACAAGCTGGTTTATGTAGAGATATTCGTTGTTTTTTTAGCACGGGTATTCTTCCAAATGGGGCGAATTCAGCCTTTTTTTCACTCATCCCGAAAGTTATAAACCCAGTGCTTATTTCCGAGTTTAGACCGATCTCGTTGGTCGGTTTCTTTTACAAGATTGTCACCAACATTCTCACTAACAGGTTACTTGTTGTCATTGATAAAATTGTTAGTCCTGTTCAGTCTGCTTTTATTTCAGGTCGACAGATTCTCGATGGCCCGATTATGCTTAGTGATATTATGTCTTGGTTCAAGAAGACCAAAAGGAAGATGCTTTTATTCAAAGTGGACTTCGAGAAGGCGTACGATACTGTAAGTTGGAAGTATTTATTATTCTTATTACGCAGTTTTGGTTTCGGTGCCAATTGGTTGTAAGACCCAAATATTTATTGTACATAATGTATTTATTGTGTACGATGCGTGTATGAAGTGTACGAAGCACGTACGTGTTGCTTGCTCGAACGTCGAAGGAAACTGGACGTTGTCTGAAGTGACAAGGTGTGTGCGTATCTTTTCAATCCCAAATAAAGTTTGTGTTGATGTTTCAAAGCCTTACCATTGGAAAGAAAATCTTATTACGTTTCCAACGATATTTGATTCATCGAAAACGGAGCTACGGTCAAAAAGTTATGGCCAAAACAAGTTTCTGAAAACTGACCTGTAGGTTGGAGCGGCGCTCCACCTTTTGGCGCGGCGCTCCGATCCCGTCTGATGCAATTTTCAGCCTTTTTAAAAGGTTTAAATGAGGGGTACTTTGGTCTTTTCATTTAGGGTCGGTTTAGGGTCACCAAAACTGATCTAGAACTCCATTGGAGCTCATTTCTCACCCACACAAACACTCTCATCCATATCTAGAGAGAGAGGAAGGGTTTCAGAGTGAGAGAGCTTGAATTGGAGAAGAAGGAGTTGGATTCTCATCAAAGCTCGGGTTTTAAAGTTGTTCTACTCGTCAACGGCATCATTTTGGTGGTATTGGTAAGTTCAAACTCCGAATTACATTTGTTAGATTTGATATTCAAGTTAGGGTTTGAGTTTGATTTGTTGTGAAACCCTCTTAGATGATGAAATGGGTTTATGGTGACTAGTTATTCTTGTCACTTGGCGGGTTTTGGGTTGGTTGACGATTTGGCCTTGACTAGGCTTTAATCTTGAGTTTAATCACTAGGTTTAGTGATTATGGAAGTGTTGGAACCACTTTAGGTGAATTTGGGTTGACTAATTTTGACTAGAGTCAAAATTAGGGTTTGGTGATGATTATGACCCAATTGTCGATTTAATGAGGTTTATAAACTTAAAATGTATTAAGTTGAAGTATAAAACCGAGTTAAATATGTTTTGGTATCAAAACTCGCTAACAGCGCGATGTTGAATCCTTTGGGTCAAAATTAGGGTTTAAGTGTCATTATGGGCAAGATAGGTGTTTAACACCTATGATTGGGTTTAATTGGCATATTAGGACCATTCTCACTTGTGTTAGTGATTATTGGTTAGTTTGGGTACGGTTTGTGCTTGTAAGTGCATTTGGGTCAAAATGGTACTAAGTGTCGAATTGGGTTGGTTTGTAAGTCAACCCTAATTGTGTTGCTTGTTTCGTGATAATGGAATAGGTACTTTCCATTGACGAGTCGCGGATTACTTGGAAGCATTTATCAAGACTTCAAGGTGAGTGTTAATATCCTATGTGCATATGTATGTGTAGGATGGGTGCGGGTAGGGTGAAGTGATTCTCGGTTATAGAGCTCACTTCACATATAGGTGGATTTGATGGACTTGTGTATGGGTCCAATTGGACGGTTGTGCGTTTTGGTTCACCACCTTTGGCGAAGTACACACTTTGGGTGTACGTTATCACACGGGGTTGTGAGTGGAATAAGTATACATGTATGTATATAATGTATTTATTTGTAGGAACGGATATGTGATGTCCAAGTTAGTGATATATGTCGTTGTACACTAACGGCCTTTATGAACGGATGTATGTAGTCCGAGTTAGCGATATATGTGTTGTATGCTAACGGTTTATTGTATGGATATGTGTTGTCCAAGTTAGTGGTATATGCGTTGTACACTAACGGTTTTATGAATGGATATATGTTGTCCAATTTAGTGTTATATGTGTTGTACACTAATGATTTATGAATAGATATATGTTGTCCAATTTAGTGTTATATGTGTTGTACACTAATGATTTATGAATGGATATGTGTTGTCCAATTTAGTGTTATATGTGTTGTACACTAACGATTTTATAAACGGATATGTGTTGTCCAAGGGTTAGTGATATATGTGTTGTACACTAACGGTTGTTATGAACACCGATGGGAAATTCGAGTACCATTCCTTTTTACGATTGGTTAACCTTGGGCGTTTATATATTGTTGTATATATATATATATATATATATATATATATATATATATATATATATATATATATATATATATATATATATATATATATATATATATATATATTGACGTATTGTTGTGATGTAGCTAACCCTCCGGGTGTAGCTTATTTGGCATTGTTCACATCGTCGTTGGTGAACTTATATTTTGTTAATATCTTTAGCTTGTTGCTTAGAGATCGTACGGTATGCTTAGTGTAGTTGCCGTATTCATGGATGCTTCGGTATGTGGTATTTGATATTGGTGTGGCATGTCCATTTTATACATATATATGTATGTAGTATATTATCACTCACTAAGCGTTAGCTTACCCTCTCGTTGTTTACATTTGTATAGATTTGCTTGGATGCGGTGGCTCGGGTAAGCGTGGGAACTAGTGGCTCACGTAGTAGCTTTAGAAGGCTTGCTTTTGGATTAATTAGGATTGGGTAGCATATCCCCAATCGCCATGCTCGGCTTTATTTTGTGTTAAAAATCATGTGGTTGAAAACTTGTATTTTCGTACGGAAGTCGTAAAACGGCCGATGTGGGCCCGGTCTCGTAAGACCCATTTTATTATTGGAACGTGTTAGTTTTAACTATTGTAATATGTTGTGAAAACCGTTTGATCTAAATGTGTCGGGAAGTCGAAGATCTTTTTCACAAAAAAGGAAAAGTTGGACAGGCCGTTTTGGCGCGCCGTTCAAGCCTTTGGCGCGCCGCGCCACTATGCTGTACAAAAATATTTTTTATTTATTTGCATATTTCGAGTGCATATGGTTTGGGTTGTTACATTGGTGTAGGTGGATTATTGGTTGTCTTAGCACGGCTCGAACCTCAGTTTTAGTAAATGGTAGTCCGACCCGGGAATTTCCTCTTGAAAGAGGTCTTAGACAAGGAGACCCGTTAAGCCCGTTTTTGTTCATAATGGTTATGGAAGGTCTACATTTATCTCTTTCCCGCGCTATGGAAAGAAACATTATTCGTGGTATTAAAATGGGAAATGAAGTAATTCATCTTTCTCATTTTATGTATGCAGATGACATTATTATTTTTTCAGAATGGAGCAGAAGAGACCTTCACAATATTATCCAAATCCTGGAGATTTTTCATCTTGTTTCAGGTTTAAAGATAAATTTGGTCAAATCTCATGTATTTGGTATAGGGGTTGAAGATGATGAGGTTGATTCTTTTGCCAATGCGGTTGGTTGTCATACAGGATCGTTTCTGACTACTTATCTCGGTGTTCCGATTGGTGCTAATATGAATTTATTAAAAAATTGGGAGCCTCTTATTAATAAATATAAAGCTAGACTTTCATCTTGGAAAGCTAGTTTGATTTCGTCAGGAGGTAGATTAACACTCATCAAATCAGTAATGGGTAGTCTTGGCATTTATTTTATGTCATTATTTAAATGCCTCGAAACTGTTATGAAACAATTGGAGGCCATTCGTGCTAGATTCTTTTGGGGAGGTAATGCTTCTAATAAGAAAATGGCATGTGTTAAGTGGAAGTCTATTTTAGCATCCTACGAAAAAGGGGGGTTGAACGTTGGTAGTTTGAAAGCGTTTAATATTGCCCTTCTTCAGAAATGGAGATGGAGATATCTCGTGCATCCGGGTGATCTATGGGTCTCTGTTATTCAAGCTACTCATTGTAATCGATTTGACAAAGTAAATGTTTCGTCTCATAGTACTTGGTCTACGCTGGTCACGACTTGCAATGATTCCGTCTCGAATGGTTTTTTGCCAAATGATGCGTTTTTTATGAAGGTGGGTAATGGTAGTTCGGTTCGTTTTTGGTTCGATACTTGGTGCGGTAATTCTAGTTTATTTACTCATTTCAATCGTTTATTTCACCTCGATTTAAACCAACAAGACACTATCGCAAATAAATGGTGTAACGGAGAATGGGTTTGGACTTGGTCTCGATCTAACATGGGTGGCCGAAACAGCGTTTTGTTCGAGGAGCTGAAGTCGTTGGTGTCTCAGTTTCATGCTGTTGATCGCGATGATTATTGGACGTTCAGTATTTTCATCTGATGGTTTGTTCTCGGTAAAAGTGGCGATGGATTACATAGACCACATCATGTTACCTTCGTCTAGTGTGGCCACGGTATGGTTTAAATTTATTCCTAGAAAAGTAAACATTTTTTTGTGGCGTTTGAGTCGAGATGCTCTTCCCCTTCGTTGGAATCTATCCGCGAAAGGAATTGATATTAGTTCCATTGTGTGCCCAGTATGTAACAATGGGATTGAAAATGTCGATCATCTGTTCTTTAGTTGTTCGGTAGCTAAGGAGATTTGGATCAAGATTCGTGTTTGGTTAAATTGTAACATGCCTTCTTTCGGTTCGTGGGAGTCGTTTCTTAGTTGGATTGAAGGTTTCCGGATTGGCAAGATCAACAAGAATCGGATTATCGGGATAGTAGCTACTTTATTATGGGTCATTTGGTACTTTCGGAACGGTTTAGTTTTTAATGATTCTTTTTGTAATAGATGTAGTTTATTTGATGTTATTAGATCTTTATCTTTTCGTTGGATTAAAAGTAGATGCCATTTAGTTTCTGATTGGAACTTGTGGTTGTCTACTCCGTTGTAATATCCTTTAGTGACTTGCTAAGGATCGTTTTCTAATATATGTTGTGTTGTTTGCCGTTAAAA
Organism: Rutidosis leptorrhynchoides; assembly: GCF_046630445.1. Classification (NCBI taxonomy): domain Eukaryota; kingdom Viridiplantae; phylum Streptophyta; class Magnoliopsida; order Asterales; family Asteraceae; genus Rutidosis; species Rutidosis leptorrhynchoides. Next base: position 337,441,825 of record NC_092342.1, on the reverse strand, counting down.
AAAAAATAGTAGCTAGAATGCTAGATAGTAGATTCAAACACGTACACTTATTAGAATTGCCTATCTGTTTATTTTAGAGGAAAACATCACTTAAAATAAGCACCTACCTGTTTATTATACCTTATATCTAAAAGATATAGTTGAAGTGAATAGTAAATTTTAGAAACTTCGCAAATTTATCCTAAACTTTTTATCTTTCATAATGCAACCCCAGTTTTCATAATAGTTGCCTTCATAGTTTTTATTAACTTAACACAAACTTTTCACATTTTATAATTTACCCATCAAACTTCTCATTCATTACAAATCGCTCACACATTACTACTCACTATTATTATTAATAATATTATTATTATTATTATTATTATTATTATTATTATTATACCTTATATCTAAAAGATATAGTTGAAGTGAATAGTAAACTTTAGAAACTTCGCAAATTTATCCTAAACTTTTTATCTTTCATAATGCAACCCCAGTTTTCATAATAGTTGCCTTCATAGTTTTTATTAACTTAACACAAACTTTTCACATTTTATAATTTACCCATCAAACTTCTCATTCATTACAAATCGCTCACACATTACTACTCACTATTATTAATAATAATAATAATAATATTATTATTATTATTATTATTATTATTATTATTATTATTATTATTATTATTATTATTAGACAAAACCCTGAAGCACTATTCCTCAATAGTAATCAGAGGTATTTTCGTCATTTCACATTTTTTTGTCTCCAACGATAAAAGAAGTTACTTTCGTAAAAGAATCAACCCTTCAATGTTACCAAAAGATGTCGAAAAAAATTCTTAATCAACTAATTTTTTTTTCAACGATAAAAGAGGTAACTTTCATAAAAGGAACAACCCTTCAATGCTATCAAAAGATGTCGAAAAACATTCTTTTTTACAAAATAGATCAACTAACTTTATAAAAAAAAACTGAACACTAAAAGAAATAACTTTTACAAAAGGGACAACCCTTCAATGTTAGTTGTCGAAAAAAATTCTTTTTTACAAAATAGATCAAGACTTTTTTTTTAACTCGCATTCAAAACGGAGCCCCCGGCGAAAAGCGAGGGCTCCACAATAGTTACTCCATAAAAGAAGGTGGTGAAATGAATAGTGAACTTCACAATTTTCACAAATTTACAACAAACTTCTTATTTATTACAATTCAACATCACCTTTTTTAATACTAAACTCTATAGTTTTTATAAACTTACCACAAACTTCTCACAGTTTATAATTTAACCATAAAACTTTCCATTCATTATAAATCAACCCCATACTTTTTACTATCTACTAACTATTCATTATTATTTTTATACGTTTATCTAAAAAACAAATTGATGAATAGTAACTTAGTCTCATGCTTAAAATATTTGTACCACATGTTTTGGATTTTATACACACAAGGAAACACTAACTATGACTAAATTGAGGGAGCAAACAGAAATTTTTTTGGCTAAAATTGGGATTCATCTTTTCGTTCGGGTTGAGTAACGTTTAACCGACATAACCGTTAAATTCAAATAATTTTACGAACTAAACGCGATAAATTATATTCGAAATGGAGCCCCGACGCGAAGCGAGGGCTCCTCACCTAGTTATTTCTAAAAGAAATGAGTAATTCTAAAAGGTTAACAACACCCTTAGTCAACAAAATACCGAAGGTTCAAATTTGAGTCCCAAGTATTATTATGTGTAACTAGTGAAATGACATGTGGAATCACGGGTTTGTTTAAATGAAACAGTTTAATGTTATGTTTTAGTTATTAAGTGAACGTAAATGCTAAAGTCATTTAGTTTAATGACCCGTGGAACCACATAGTCCGACTAAGAAACTCGTCAGCTGAACATTTCATCAAACACCTAAAATGCATATTAAACAATCAACATCCAATAATAAGAGATAATATTGGTTGTCATTTTATTTTAAAAGTGTAAATTAAAATATAAATTTAGAATTGATTTCATTCTGCCTAGATTTTATACCTTCTCGTACTAAATTCAAAATAATTAATTAAAATAATTTAAAATTATTTAATTTTAATAATTAAAGTAATTATTAGTAAGATTTAATACAAATATTTAATTAATAAGATTTAATTTTAATTCAAAATTATTTAGAATAATGACATCACCTACCATGCTTAGATTTTTTTTTTCTTTTGTTTTTTGATTTTTTTTAACAAAAAAATTAGCCTAATAATGACATCATCATTACAGGATTTTAATAGAAACTACTAGTGAAATGACCCGTGGAACCACGGGTTTGTTTAAACGAAACAGTTTAATGATATGTTTTAGGTATTAAGTGAACGTAAATGCTAAAGTTATTTAGTTTAATGACCCGTGAAACCACAGAGTTCGACTAAAAAACTCGTCAGCTGAACATTTCGTCAAACACCTAAAATGCATATTAAACAATCAACATCCAATCATAAGAGATAATATTGGTTGTCATTTTATTTTAAAAGTGTAAATTAAAATATAAATTTTGAATTGATTTTTCTTCTGTCTAGCTTTTATACCTTCTCGTACTAAATTCAAAATAATTAATTAAAAAAAATTCAAGATTATTTAATTTTAATAATTATTAACAAGATTTAATACTAATAATTAATTAATAAGATTTAATTTTAATTTAATATTATTTAGATTAATGACATCACCCACCATGATTAATTTTTTTTTCTTTTTGATTTTATTTTAATAAAAAAATTAGCCTAATAATGACATATTATTATAGGATTTTAATATTAACTATAGATAGATACTCATTTCACCTGTGTATGACAATTAGGTAAACAAGTTGGAACACCTGAGACTTGAACTAAAAGACATACAGTCGGCCACCTATAATTAAGGAATCTGAAATTAATGAGGAATACTATTATGTTCTTTACAAAGAAGAACTCAGATGTTTTGATAGAGAGTATTTTTCAATGGTAAAAGGGAATATTAATAAAGATGAACTACCCATGAGAAACTACAACACAATGATAAAACGCATTCGCGATAAAGGTTATGATTTCCACCAAGAAATACAAAGTCTTAGCCGTTGTAATCATCCCAACATAGTGTCTCTTCTTGGATTTTGTGAACAAGGTTCTGAAATGATTATTGTCAACGAGTACAATTATAATACGAACCTTTTGAATATGCCTTACACTATCAATTCTAAATGGGAAATGCGTTTGAAAATCTGTATTGACGTTGCGCACGGCTTGAGATACCTTCACAATGAGATCGAAGACAAAACAATGGTAATACACAATGCTATAAGAAGGGATACAATTGTGTTGGATGACCATGGGAGGGCCAAGATAGATAGATTTGAACGCTCTGAATTGCTGCCTCCGAATCAAGATAATGACGCTCTCCATCTAAATAAATCAAAATATGCCAACATTTTTAAGAAGGATTTAATTGATTTCGGAATGCTTATGCTTGAAATCATATGTGGAAGTATTGTCACTAACGAAATGCTCAAAGCTGATGGGAGTGACAAAGGGCAGGTAGACATGATACGAGTCTTCATAGAGGGATGGAAAAAGGAACATAAAATTTCTAAACTTATCGAAGAAAATAGTGAAAAGAACTTTTTTCTACAAAAAGGAGCCAGCGAAGATTCTTTCGAATTATTCAAAGAAATTTGTTGTTGGTGTATCGGAGGGAAGAAGAATAAGCGTCCAAACATGGACGTAGTCATCAAGGAACTTGAGAAAGCATTAGACTTTCAAGTAAGTCATTAACTTAAAAAGTTAATCAGTGTGCTGATTTACTAGTACTTGAAAACATGTATATATTTATATAAGTTAATATATTGATATTGTTAAATGACAAACGTGTTTATTCAATGTTTCTTGATTAACAGGAAAACAGTAAAGACATCTTAAAAATGTCACTTCAGGACATTAAAATGGCTACAGATGACTTTGCCAATCCAATCGGTGAAGGAGGTTCCGCGAGGGTGTACACGGGAAAAGTTGCACATGGACAATATAATGGAGATTATTCCATTGTTGCAAAGAAGTTGGACACAAGTCTTCCTCAATGGATGAAACAATTTTACATTGAGCTTGAAATTCTTTATGTGTATAAGCATGAGAATATTATTGGTCTCGTAGGCTATAGCAATGAAACAGATGAAAAATTAATTGTATATGAACGGGCATCTAAGGTAAGTCTTGATATCTGGTTAACGTCTACAAGTCTTATGTGGAGGAACCGACTTAAAATATGTATTGATGTTGCAACCGGACTAGAGTTCCTTCATGGAGGTGTTGGGGAACAGGTAGTGATACATAGGGACATCAAAGCTGCTAATATTCTATTGTTTGACGATTGGAAGGCAAAACTCGGCGACTTTGGGCTTTCTCTGATATGTGCAGTAGATAAAGAAACAGACTATGTCATTGATCGCCCATGCGGCACAATGGACTATGTGGACCCAATGTACTTAAAATCGGGTCTCTTAACCTTAGAATCCGATATTTATTCATTTGGGGTTGTTTTAATTGAGATCTTGTGTGGGAGAGCCATGTATACAATACCCAAACCTAAGGGTATGTCTCTCCAAACTTTTATTAAACACAAGTTCAAAGGAGGAAAACAAAATGAGATGGTGTTTAGAGCTATAGAGAAAGAAATTGTGCCTAAATCATTGACTACATTTCTAAACATCATTTACAAGTGTTTAGATGATGATAGAGAAAAACGACCAACTTCAAAAGAAGTTTTATCTGAACTCCACAAGGCCTTGCAATTTCAAGTAAGTTATCACAGCTTCACTAAAGCTACCTTTTGTTATGTTTTAATGAAACACCTATTTAGGTTAATTAGTGATTCAAAACATAGCTTTAAACTGTTTTTATACTTGCTGTTTTTAACTGTTTGATTAATACACAGGATGAGCCTAAGTAGTTAAAGGCGCACCTAAGGCATGCGTCGGAGTCAAAGACGAAGAAGCCATGTGTTCATGAGGCGCACGAAGGCATGAGATGAACCTGGTGAAAGTGGGCACGTCTTATATTTAATAAGTATTGGCTACATATTTTATCTTTTGATGATAGTTTGAGAACTCCACAATTTCAATATCATTTACTTGTAAGTGGCAAAAACTGGTACCAAAAGTTCAAGGACCCAAAGGTTCAGGTCTTTTTCTTTCTTGAAGTTGATTCATTAGACCGTATCGTTATTTCTATTCCCCCAACGAAAGATACTACATAAGCCTGATAGATCAAACTCGAAATTGTTCAACAAAGAGATTATGATTGTATATTGTGGTCATTTACACTTTTACAGTATTTCACTTAATGGCAGTGTGGGTCAAAATAGACCAAATTTATAATCAAATCATGGGTCTAGTCAGACTAGGTCAACCACTAGTTTTTTCGAGTTTTTAGTCAAACTCAAATGAAATGTTCATTACCAAACAATGTATCATTGAAATAATTAACCGCAACATTAAAAGGTATCACAAGATGAACACCAAATAATCAGGAGAATAAAATGAAATGTTCATTACCAAACAATGTATCATCAAAATAATTAACTGCAATATTAAAAGTTATCACATCAAATACAAATTTATTACATTAAAAGACAAAAAAAAAATTAAATCAAAACCAACTAGATGCGCTGTGTAATTTGTAGTCCAGTGATTCAATATTCCAACAAGCATATGTATATGATATCAATTTAGCCTTTTGAATCAATGCTGACTGAAACTACTTAACATAACATGGTTTTGTTGACTATTGGTCAACCCAGCCCCAAAAATCATCACTATCAACTACAACTGCCTTATTTACACCCAACTCACGATTGCAAACCAGCTTTTCAAAAAGGATATGATATAGCAGCAATAAATTGCACATTCAAGAAAATTTTCATACTTCTTAAAATATGTTTATTGAAGAGTTATCTGCCATACCTCTTTAGAGACAAAAAGCTGTTCTTGAAAATTCTCATACCTCTTAAAATATGTTTTTTTTTTTTTTTTTCAGTTTCTCCTTATGCAGTCGTGTAATACAAGTTTTGAGATAAATAAATGAACAGAATGGAAGTTATATTTTTAAAAGGCTAGATCTGTCATTTCACCTCAATGGGGAAGCATGTCTACTAAAGTAATTCTTCTTGGAAACCTAGGAGGCAATCTTAAGATCATAGCATCTTCAATTTCAATTGGTAAATGCGTGGCTACAATGACTATTCCACCCTGACTCCTATGATCTGCAATCATCTGCTCCAATAGTTTCACACCTTCATCATCTAAAGCAACCGAAGGCTCATCAAGCAACCAAATTGGTCTATCCATAGCAATCACTCTTGCAAGTTGCAACCTTTTTCTTTGACCCATTGAAAGCATTCGTGCTTTCTCATTGGCTAATCTCCCGAGACCCATAAACTCTAGTGCAGGTAAAGATTTGCCCATTTTATGTTCAAGAACTTCAAACCACTGAACGTTATCTAAAACTGTGAAGTTGCTTTTTATGGCTTCTTTTAACGAGAGCCAGTTGAGTTGAAGTTTGTATTGGTGGAAAACACCCGACTCCGTTATGTCGTGCCCGTTCCATAGGATCTCACCGGCTGATGGTTTTGAGAATCCGGCTAACATGCGTAAGAACGTTGACTTTCCTGACCCATTTGCACCTGTGAGTACAAGAGCTCCACCATCATGAATGGATATGTTTGTGTGGCGTAAGATTTGCTGGGCGTTTCTCATGCAAGAAACGTTGTTGAGAAGTAGCCGAGGAAGTGGGGGCCCACGTAAGGACATCGATGATATGTTTACGAGTTTAAAGTTGAATTAGAGTGGATCATGTAAACATGCTATGGCCTGCAATGAAAGAATAACAAATAAGCCTGTAGTAGATCAGTTTAAGAGAAACTATAAAATTTACGTGAGTAAGCTACTCTTTTGAGATTTACTTGATTCTTTGGTTTGTGCATGCAAAAATAAGGATAGAAAAGTTGACTTATATCAAACTGATGTACACAAAACATCACTGATGACATACACTAAATCACCGACACTCATATCATAAGGTAATGGGTTGTTTTCCAGATGAAAAAAAAAAACATTTGAAAAGAAGGTAATTAGGAAACCATGTCATTAGCCAAAAGCAGGGCCATACGACGCAAGAATTAAGCATACTCAAATAACGAACTACAAAGCAGTCAAACAAAATAAGGCAATACATTCACATTTTGATGTAATATACATTTCATTGTTAACAGATAATGGTACATTAAAATGAAAAGTGACAAGGTTATGTCAGGAAGAACATTATGCATAGACAAATCGCAAGTTTTTTATGTAATCCTTATCACTTAGTTAGGGGAAAAGTATAGTCTTATTGTAATTTCGGTGCAAAATAGTTTTTTTTTTGTCAACAATGAGTTCAAAATCATCAAACATTCACATTAGATCCATATTTCGTACACGTGCAGATCTAAATCCATTCGTGATAAAACCAAACAATATCTGTATTCGTTCGTATTAAACCGTAAGTCACATAAGCATATAACTATAAGTAATGATCAAACCAATTAATTAGCATCATCGTTGCAGCAGAAAAACGAATCTCGCTGTCGTGGTTATAAGTCGATGATCGGTTTCTCTCTGCTTCAGCGACTGAAGATAATTCTTCTTCCCTGTGATTTGCACTTTTTTCTCCAACTTCACCCTTTTCCATTTCTCATACTTTTAATTTTGACAAAATTACTGAAATCAACCTCTTTTTATTGCTTTTTATCCATTTTCATACCTTCCAAGCATAAATTACACAAACAATCCTTAAATGAGTTTCCATCCATTTTTTCATTACATTTTTAAATAAAAAAACACACAGTCATTCAAAATAACATGTCAGGTCAAAACTCTTTTAGACTATTTTTAACCCTGACGGTGATGTCAGAGTCAAGTAATGTACTTTTTGGTAATGTGGCATGGTCATGAGATGAAGTTAAATAAAGGGAAGTGTCAAATTTGAGGGTTAAATATTGTGGTGGGTGATGTGTTAAAATATTATTGGTAGTTAAATATAAAATATAATAATTAATAATATATAAATATATGTGGCAAAATCTGATTGGCTTAATCAAATTTGACACACATTTACTCTTCCGTCACATTTTCGACTGACGCCCGGGGCGTCAAGGGCGTCAAAGACGTTGCCAAGTGGGATGATGGAAGAAATTTGATGCCGCATTAGAATTAGCCTTAGACTCGATACAACGCAGCGTCAAAACCCATCGCGTCAGACGAGGCGGCAAAATCTGACGCCCCTGACGCCTCCAACGCGGCGTCAGAATCTGACGCGTGGGGGCGTCAGTTCACTATTTGACATCGGGTCAGAAGGACGTCAGGGTCAGGTGGCAACGCGTGATGGGCTGGAGATTACAACGGATATATATATCCGTTAGTATTTTTTTAATTCCGAAAATAATTTATCTATTTAATTTATCCCTTCCATCTTCCATCTTCATCTTCTACCATCTTCATCTTCTTCCTCTACCTCTACAACCTTTTCAATTTTTTTTTCAATCTTCTACAAAAATACTATGTCACATCCAAATCAACGACCAAATACTCCACCCGATTGGTATGGAACTTACATGGGAGGAGGTTCTTCAAACCCGAACAACTATCAACAAGTTCCGTTGATCGCGCCTCAATTCCGAGTATTGACACCCGAACAACAACATCAATTATTTTTGGAACAACAAAGGCGAATTGAAGAAGCCCAACAATTTCGCAACTTTCAAACCCCGATGACTCCGATTTACCAAGAAACGGTGCCGGAAACTCCTACTGAAACGGTTCCAGAAACATAAGATCGTGCCAAACGAAAGCACAAAAAAAGAACGTCGAGTTAGGTATTATTATTTTTCCAAATTATATTTTTTCCGTATTTTTTTCTGCTTTTTTTATTTTTTTCCTTTTTTACTGTTTTTTCTGCTATATATATCTGTTTTTTTTTTTTTACAATTGTATGTGAATTTACATATTTGTATTAAAATATGTACATCTGTATATGTATTTGTTAGTATATGTATATGTTTATATATTTATTAATTAGGTATAACATTTGTCCCAAATTTTTTTATATGTTAATTTTTTTTTTCGTTTTTTTAACTATTTTTTTTCTGTTTGTTTTCGGTTTTTTTGTTGTTGTTGTTGTATATATATTTTATTTTCTGTTTTTCAAGTATATGTATATGTATATGTATTTGTTGTATTTTGTTAATTGTTTGTTTATATTTGTAGGCGAGGATCAAGTTCGTTACACACCGGCAACCAAGAAGGTCACGGCGTGGTCACCTGAGGAAGAAGCGTGGTTAGCTCAGTGTTGGGTTGATTCGTCCGAGGATAATCGAAAGGGAAATAATCAAAAGTATGGTTCTTTGTGGGGTACGATTCACAACAAGTTCAACAACAATAACAATGGGTGGTTACGAGGTGAAGACCAATTGTCATCAAAATGGTGAAACATCAACAAGGCTTGTAGTGAGTTTGCCGCGGCGTTCAACGAGGCAGAACGTGTGACGTGTAGTGACCCGTCCTAATCCATCTGGACGAAGTCCATATCGATTACAAACGATTCGCAATAGTTGATTACATCGCGAGGTACTTGACCTCTATATGATACATTTTACAAACATTGCATTCGTTTTTAAAAGACAAACTTCCTTTACATTGAAAATTGACAGGCATGCATGCTATCTCATAATATATCCAAACTATAAACGACTTAATAATATTCTTGATGAACTCAACGACTTGAATGCAACGTCTTTTGAAATATGTCATGATTGACTCCAAGTAAATATCTCTAAAATGAGCAAATGCACAGCGGAAGATTTCTTTAATACCTGAGAATAAACATGCTTTAAAGTGTCAACCAAAAGGTTGGTGAGTTTATTAGTTTATCATAAATAATCATTTCATAATTTTAATAGACCACAAGATTTTCATTTCTCATAAATATACGTCTCATGCATAGAGACAAAAATATCATTCATATGGATTGAACACCTGGTAACCGACATTAACAAGATGCATATAAGAATATCCCCTATCATTCCGGGAAAGCCTTCGGACATGATAAAAACAACAACGAAGTACTAAAGCATCCGGTACTTTGGATGGGGTTCGTCGGGCCCATAGATCTATCTTTAGGATTCGCGTCAATTAGTAGATCGGTTTACTAATTCTTAGGTTACCAAGCAAAAAGGGGCATATTCGGCTTCGATCATTCAACCATATAATGTAGTTTCGATTACTTGTGTCTATTTCGTAAAACATTTATAAAAATTTCGCATGTATTCTCAGCCCAAAAATATAAAGGGTAACAAGGCAAATGAAACTCACCATACTGTATTTTGTAGTAAAAATACATATGACGTCATTTAACAAGTGTAGGGTTGACCTCGGATTCACGAACCTATATCATTGGTATATATATTAATATATATACTTGAAATTGAACAAATTTATATATTATAACTTAGGTTATTTATTATATATATATTTAATTTTGTGTATGTATATTTAAAGTGATTAGTGTTTAGTTAGTTATATTAATATATTTAATTAGTATTATATTAAAAATACCAAATTTGTTATATATGAATATTCATATAAAATTTGTTAGTATGATTTATACATACTCGTATGTAATATATATATATATATATATATATATATATATATATATATATATATATATATATATATATATATATATATATATATTTTATACGAAGTATTTATTCAGTAAAATAATATTAATAATAATACTTATAATGATCTAATAATATTGTTAATAATGATAATAATAACAATACATAATAATAATACTAATAATTATATAATGTTACTAATACTAATATTTATAAAAAAATAATAATAATAATAATCCTAATTGTAATTATAATATTTATACTAATGCTAACGATAATGGTAATACTCTTAATTTGATTAATAATAATGATATTTCTAATTATTATAAGTAATGACAATTATTATAATAATAATAACAATGATGGTAATAATATTATTAGTCATGTTAAAAATACTCATAATATTAATTTTAATGATAATAATAATTATACAATAATAATAACAATAATAATCATAATAATAAAAATAAGTTAAAACCTTTGAAGAGAAGCTCAATAAAAAGAATGCACCCGCCGGGACTCGAACCCGTGACCCCTCGCATACCCGAATCTCTCCATAACCATTGGGCTGCTGCCCATTTTTCTGTTTTATATCCCTCATAAATTCTTATAACCCGTATGTATCGTCCTTGTTTAAGCCCACCAGAAAAACAAAAAGTGGATCTTGGCCCAACTACCTTATTTCGGCCCAAGTTAACTTAGTGGATGATATGTTCAGCCTAACGAATAAAAGAGGAAGCAATCGACATTCTAACCTAGTAGCATTTTATTAGGGTTTCCCAAAAAAAAATAGATCGAGTATAGCAGTAGCAGCACGCAGGAAGATGATATCATCATCGCACAATCTAACAGCAATCATCATCATCCTTAACAGATCAATCACGCAGCAATCAACAATGTTTATTAGGTTATCGGTTCATGGTTGTCAGACTTCAATATCATCGAATATCATCCTCCTTCACTAATCGATTAAATATTCGATTCAAAAATTAATTCAGGTAGATAATCGATTCATTAATATTCTTCTTAGTTTCTTTATTCCGTCTACAATTTCTGATTAAATGATGATTTAGTTATTCGGACAGAACTGAAAACAGTGATCGAGTTGAAGATGGTGGTTGTTTGATAACAATACCTAATAGCAAGGTTTGTGATGGTGGTGTTTCGTGTTGATAGATAGAAACAGAAAGTTGTAGTAGCAGCGACAATTAACAACAACAATTTAATCATCATTATTTGTTTGTTTTAACAGGAAAACAGAAGGAATACGGGAAGGGAGCAGCCGTATCACGATGGTGTAAGTTTATTTGGTTTTCGTTTGTAGCTTGACAAAAAGAATAGAAAAATTAATAAGTTCTATGGTACTTATTTGATGAGTAATTAATATTGATAAAAGTGGTAGGTTTGATGGTTGTTTACAATCAAACAAGAAGCAAGAAACATAATCAAACAAATCCAGTTTAGGCTGACTCGGTGATTATTTGAAATAGAAACATAAAACACGAATCACAATAGTAGAAGTAGCACTATAGCAGTAGTAGAAAAAGTGAAGCTGTTTTTGTTATGATTACAGGTGGCATTTTGGTGGTTCTATGGATTAAACATAAAGAAGATTGTAGCAGCAACATAGTGAAGGTGTTCTGCAGGTTACAATATGATGAGAAGAATTTTTATGGAAGCAGTAGCAAGATGTTGCAGTTGACGGTGATTCTGTAAAGGGTGTTTGGGATTGGTAAAGGCCATAGCAGATAGAATGTGTTAATATCCTTGATAATTTCATTTGTTTTGTAGCAATTTGGATTGACAGTAATACCTCCCATCGTACAGAAATTTATATAAAAAAAAATAAAGAAAGAATTTGCTTTTCACTGATTTGTACTAACGATTTGGTTGTCTAACACTTTAGAAGATTCAAACGAAAATTAGATACAGTGATTGATTATGATGTGAAACAGAATTTGACTCTTTAGGTGGAAGAATACTGATTAACTTGTATTTGTATAGGTATATACGGTATTATATATGTATTGGTATATATATCTGATATTAATCTGTATTAATAGTGGTATATGTAATAATGATAATATTAATACTAATAACAAGTGTATAAATAATAATAATAATATAATTTATAATAATGACAACAATATCAATAATTCTATTAATTTTGATTAATAACTAAATAGTTTAAATATAATACTAATTATATTAATAGTAATTTATTAATAAGAATAACAAATAAATAATAATTATGCTGATATTATCAAGTATTAATGATAATGTTCATAGTAATCTTAATAATAACATTGATAATGATATTAATAAATAAATGAGTAATAATAATTATAATAACAATGATAATGATTTTAATAAGTTTTGTAATAATTACTGATAATAATAATAAAAATGATAATAAAAATGTTATTAGTTATAATACTAAATTGTATTATTTTCTAACTATAATAATAATAATTTTAAAATAATAACATTAATATTACAAATTACATGTATTAGATTTTATATCTATATATATTAACATATAATATTTACTTTTTATATATATTCCAATATATATATCATAATAAATGTTTATAGAATTCATACACATTTATATATAGTTTTATTTTAATTATCAATTTATTATCTTTTATATTATTTTACATACTTAATCTTAATGACCTATTATATTTTATTATTTAAGTTTATTATACATACTTTTATTTATATTTATATATATTTATTTACAAACATTTGTTCGTGACTCTTCGGGAATAGTCAAGGCTAATTGTTTTTATGAATGCAGTTCCAAAATTTTTGAGATTCAACATTACGGACTTTGCTTATCGTGTGGAAACCATATAAGAATTAAGGTTTAAATTTGGTCGAAAATTCCCAGGTCGTCACAATACCTACCCGTTAAAGAAATTTCGTCCCGAAATTTGAGTGAGGTTGTCATAATTAACAATAAACATGTTTTTATGACGAGTATGAGTTGATAAATAGAGTTTTATTACTCTTGAGTAATAAGGATAAAATGATTCGATTACTCGAAGTGTACGAGTGAAGTTATCACGAAAGAGTGAAATGAATGAAATAAAGATTCGTCATAACTTTTGACGTAGTCATGGTTGAATTCCGGAATTCAAGGGGTTTAAAGAAAATCTTCGAAATCTTAAAAGATTTGATTCTTCGGCGAGTAAGAAAATTAAGATCTCTATAATTAAATACGGTGATCTGCCTCGATTACTCTGTCTGATATTTCCATTATAAATTTAATTCTTCCGTTCAATTATTCTCACCATTTCCATACTTTATTTCTTAGTTCATACATCCAAAAGATTGTGAAAATGTTTAATCCCATTCTAATTCTGAATATTATTCTGATTATTGTATCAATAATCCTTCTCTTCCAATTGCCACCAGAGTAATCTGTTTACTTCCACTATTACCTTGGGGTTATAGTGTTTTTTTCATTCCCCCGTGTCTTTATATTGCTATACGCATCGATATACACGGTTTGGAATTTCTGAGTTGTTGTCGGGCTTTATATTCCCCCTTATATTTCAGAGTCCCTGTTTCTGTCTTCTATACTCATTGACATCCATAGTTAATACTCCCTCCTATTTGCTGTGATTTATACTCCAATTTCTATTTTGGAGCTTTGTCCCTTCGTTTCTTCTTCTTGCGATTAGGCATCTCTTTTAATGGTCCAGAATTTGCAGATATGAATTTCGGTATGAACATTATTAATGTTCTAAGAAGGAAATCATAATGGCAAAATTTTGGTTTGTCAAATTACCAGAATTCAAGGGAAGAGATAGGAGTATCAAGAAAATATGTTCTTGGTGTGTTTAGAGATTAGATAGAACGTAAGAGTCGTGTAACATGGCACATGATGGCGTTATAGTCTGTGAATCATCATGTTTCATTAGAAACTCAGCATGACTTACTGTAATATAATCACGTTGATCAAGTGTCATTATATTATACTAACTCATGCTTCAGTTCCCAACATTACTTCAAAAACATTCATAGTTTAAATTCGAAGGTTCACAGAATATAGAAACTAAAACAGTTTCCTTTTATGATATAATACAGATAGCGCGAAGAGATAATTAATATCGGACGAGAATATTTATGAAGATATCTTCAGAAATATTGAGGATATTAATAAAGAAAGATACGATGATATCTTAGAATTTCTAATATCGAAGGATGGTGAAGAAAATTCGTCCGCAAGAGTTTGGAGTCAGAAGCAAGGTATTCGCTAAAGATTTCATCAGAAACAGAATCATCAGAATTCTTAATGTACAAGTTTAGTCCTTGTGATTTGTTCAGAGACTCCTTCGTAGTTTGCTCAATCAGTTTTTCAGTTTCAAACTTTTTCTGAGCTTTGCCAACATACAATTCTTTATCATCAACTTTTGGCTGTTGAGGTCGTTTACAGTTTTTGTTGCTTCATTCAATTTTTCAAAATTCAGAGTATTAATTCGCAGACTGGGTGCTTTTCAGAATTTCAGAATGGAAGATCATAGTTCTAAAAGATAAATGTTATATGGATACATATAACTGTTGATGTGAAAACGTTGCGAGACTCAAAATAAATATTTGCTAATTCCCGGTAATTGGTATGGCAATTCTTGTTACAAGATGCGGATGAGTACATGATGAGACTTCAATAGATAAATATAGTGATTTGTCGGAGGGATTTAAACCAAGGAGTGATGAGGTTGCTGGTACATCTGCTGGTAATATAGTGGAATATAAAAGGTTCTCTGGTAACAATAAAAGAGCATGCATATAAACCAAGGTGTTAATAAGGTTGTTTCGAACGAAAAGTCGAAGTTGACTTGCTGGAGCTGTGACAAAATTTGCTACTTTAGAAGGAATTACCAAGTTATTTTGGGTAATAATAATACTAAAGGAATTAGCACAGATACGTGTTAAACGTTTACTCAGGTTCCAAGAGTTTTCAAGTGCATAACTATATACATCAATCTCTTCTTACGTAGATGAAATGCGGTTGGTTCATCCTCTCGATTGAGGTGTTTTCAAGAATTACGAAAGGTTTGAACGCAGATTGTAATCGTCAAGATACAAATGAGGTTTAAGATGACATCAAGTGGCAAACTTGAAGAATTGTTTAGTTTCATATGTTATAATCAATATTTTAATTCATTTTAATCGTCCAATGTTGATAGTCCACAGTTGATAGTCCACATTTAGCAATTCAATAATTCATATATAGTTTAATATATAATATTCGAATTAATTAATACGTATCGTGACCCCGTGTACATGTCTCAGACTCGATCACAACTCAAAGTATATATATTATTGTAGAATCAACCTCAACCCTGTATAGAGAACTCGATCATTACTGCATATAGAGTGTCTATGGTTATTCCAAATAATATATATATATATATATATATATATATATATATATATATATATATATATATATATATATATATATATATATATATATATGCGTCGATATGATATGTCAAAACCTTGTATACGTGTCCCGATATTTAAAGTGCGTAAAATAAATACAGAAATTAAATGACGATAAATAAAATGCGTAAAGTAAATAACAGAAATTAAATGACGATAAATAAAATTGCGATAATTAAATTGCGATAAATAAACTGCGATAAATAAAATGTAATCAGTTAGCTAGGAACAGTTAGCTAGGATTTTGTTAGCGTGGATTCTTAACAAAATTTTCTCATGGTTAATTTATTTGTTTCTAACAAATTTTTATTTTTATCCAATGTTTTCTTCATTATGCCACTTGTTGGATTCTGATAGATCAAAATCCAAATATGAAATTGAATGAAAAGGGTTATTCTGCGGTGAACGGATACATATATCGGTGGTTGTAAATAGAGTAGTAAATGACCGTTGAATCAGATTCGAAGAATGCACAGTGTAACTTATTAATGTGAAATCTAAATATTCCTCAGGTATTACCTACCCGTTAAAATATTTTCACCATTAACAGTTTGTACGAAAGAATTTTTAATTACAATCTTTATGAAAATATACTTACATATATATTTTCTTCATATGTAATCATAGATTTAATGAGTTAATATAATATTAATCTCATTTTATTTACCGTTAGAACTAGAATACATAATCTCTAAAACATTAGAGTTTACATAATCGCCATGAAGAACGAAGATAATTGATGTAGAACTATACGTAGAAAGATGATTATACTCGAGGTACAGAATGAGATATTGAGATGTGTGTTGTTGTGGTTTGCGTTGTTGCTGGTGGTATTGTTGTTGTCGGTGCTGTTGCTGGTACTTGTAACCTTTGCACCATATTCTCCAAAACTACTACCCGGGCGCGAAACTCGTTGACTTCTTCTATTACACCTGGGTGATTGTCGGTTCGGACGAACGGATAAATAAGATCTAGAATTTGGTATATTATATAATCGTGACGAGATACTCTGGAAATGAGGCTGAAAATGGTGTTTCGGATAGGTTCGCCGGTAAGTGCTTCAGGTTCTTCGCCAAGAGGACAATGTGGTGGATGGAAGGGATCACCTTCTTCTTGTCTCCAATGATTGAGGAGGCTACGAACCCATCAGATGAATTGAGGATGGCTGATTGATTGATTTATTCTGGTTACGCTACTTTCGGAGCTTAGGTGAATATCCATGTCGGAATAGCTATCGAAATAACTATCGGAATAGCTATCGAAATAACTATCGGAATAGCTATCGAAATCTGAGGGACTCGAACTGGTTGAGGGATTCATCTCGTACGATCAGATGAAGGATTTCCGATAAGAAATAGATTATAGAATGTAGATTAGTACCCTACAATACATAATTTACATATGTATATATAATACTATAATTCCATTAGTTACTGAGGAATCTACGAAATCTGTCAGGCAAAGTCTACAGTAGCAGATACGCTAAGATATGAATTTTGTCTATACACTATTCATGCAGTCAATGCAGTAAAACGTGTCTAGACTAAGAATGATAAGCAGGTAATTTCCTAAGGATGATAAGCAGATGATTTCTGACAAAAATGATAATCAAAACTTTTGACATGCAGACACGGTCGAAGTTTAGACTCACTAGTGCATCCTAACGACTATCAGTTAGACACACTAATGCAAGACCTGGTTCGCTAAGACCACCGCTCTGATACCAACTGTAGTACAGTTGGGGACAACCACCGTCCCACCCAGTGCCTTCCCAGCTAACCACCTGGTGACCACTGAGTGTACCTCAGAAACTGATTTTAGGGCCTGCCTCTAGGCTACTGCCAACCTTCGTAAGGGATCGCAAGGAGTAAGAGCCAATGCTTCGTCACATGTAACACTGTGAGAACCTCCTTTACGACTAACCCACCACAGATGGACGGCGTTATACCAGCTCTGATACCGACTGTAGTGACCCGTCCTAATCCATCTGGACAAAGTCCATATCGATTACAAACGATTCGCAATATTTGATTACATCGCGAGGTACTTGACCTCTATATGATACATTTTACAAACATTGCATTCGTTTTTAAAAGACAAACTTCTTTACATTGAAAATTGACAGGCATGCATGCTATCTCATAATATATTCAAATTATAAATGACTTAATAATATTCTTGATGAACTCAACGACTCGAATGCAACGTCTTTTGAAATATTTCATGATTGACTCCAAGTAAATATCTCTAAAATGAGCAAATGCACAGCGGAAGATTTCTTTAATACCTGAGAATAAACATGCTTTAAAGTGTCAACCAAAAGGTTGGTGAGTTCATTAGTTTATCATAAATAATCATTTCATAATTTTAATAGACCACAAGATTTTCATTTCTCATAAATATACGTCCCATGCATAGAGACAAAAAAATCATTCATATGGATTGAACACCTGGTAACCGACATTAATAAAATGCATATAAGAATATCCCCTATCATTCCGGGAAATCCTTCGGACATGATAAAAACAACAACGAAGTACTAAAGCATCCGGTACTTTGGATGGGGTTAGTCGGGCCCATAGATCTATCTTTAGGATTCTCGTCAATTAGTAGATCGGTTTACTAATTCTTAGGTTACCAAGCAAAAAGGGGCATATTCGGCTTCGATCATTCAACCATATAATGTAGTTTCGATTACTTGTGTCTATTTCGTAAAACATTTATAAAAATTTCGCATGTATTCTCAGCCCAAAAATATAAAGGGTAAAAAGGCAAATGAAACTCACCATACTGTATTTTGTAGTAAAAATACATATGACGTCATTTAACAAGTGTAGGGTTAACCTCGGATTCACGAACTTATATCATTGGTATATATATTGATATATATACTTGAAATTGAACAAATTTATATATTATAACTTAGGTTATTTATTATATATATTTAATTTTGTGTATGTATATTTAAAGTGATTAGTGTTTAGTTAGTTATATTAATATATTTAATTAGTATTATATTAAAAATACCAAATTTTTTATATATGAATATTCATATAAAATTTGTTAGTATGATTTATACATACTCGTATGTAATATTACTTATAAATATATATATATATATATATATATATATATATATATATATATATATATATATATTTTTATACGAAGTATTTATTCAGTAAAATAATATTAATAATAATACTTATAATGGTCTAATAATATTGTTAATAATACTAATAATTATAGAATGTTGCTAATACTAATATTTATAAAAAAAATTAATAATAATCCTAATTGTAATTATAATATTTATACTAATGCTAACGATAATGATAATACTCTTAATTTGATTAATAATAATGATATTTCTAATTATTATAAGTAATGACAATTATAATAATAATAATAATAACAATGATGGTAATAATATTATTAGTCATGTTAAAAATACTCATAATATTAATTTTAATGATAATAATAATTATACAATAATAATAACAATAATAATAATAATAATTATAATAATAAAAATAAGTTACAACCTTTGAAGAGAAGCTCAATAAAAAGAATGCACCCGTCAGGACTCGAACCCGTGACCCCTCGCATACCCGAATCTCTCCATAACCATTGGGCTGCTGCCCATTTTTCTGTTTTATATCCCTCATAAATTCTTATAACCCGTATGTATCGTCCTTGTTTAAGCCCACCAGAAAAACAAAAAGTGGATCTTGGCCCAACTACCTTATTTCAGCCCAAGTTAACTTAGTGGATGATATGTTCAGCCTAACGAATAAAAGAGGAAGCAATCGACATTCTAACCTAGTAGCATTTTATTAGGGTTTCCCAAAAAAAATAGATCGAATATAGCAGTAGCAACACGCAGGAAGATGATATCATCATCGCACAATCTAACAGCAATCATCATCATCCTTAACAGATCAATCACGCAGCAATCAACAATGTTTATTAGGTTATCGATTCATGGTTGTCAGATTTCAATATCATCGAATATCATCCTCCTTCACTAATCGATTAAATATTCGATTCAACAATTAATTCAGGTAGATAATCGATTCATTGATATTCTTCTTAGTTTCTTTATTCCGTCTACAATATTTGATTAAATGATGATTTATTTATTCGGACAGAACTGAAAACAGTGATCGAGTTGAAGATGGTGGTTGTTTGATAACAATACCTAATAGCAAGGTTTGTGATGGTGGTGTTTCGTGTTGATAGATAGAAACAGAAAGTTGTAGTAGCAGCGACAATTAACAACAACAATTTAATCATCATTATTTGTGTTTTAACAGGAAAACAGAAGGAATACAGGAAGGGAGCAGCCGTATCACGATGGTGTAAGTTTATTTGGTTTTCGTTTGTAGCTTGACAAAAAGAATAGAAAAATTAATAAGTTCTATGGTACTTATTTGATGATTGATTAATATTGATAAAAGTGGTGGGTTTGATGGTTGTTTACAATCAAACAAGAAGCAAGAAACATAAGCAAACAAATCCAGTTTAGGTTGACTTGGTGATTATTTGAAATAGAAACATAAAACACGAATCACAATAGTAGAAGTAGCACTATAGCAGTAGTAGAAAAAGTGAAGCTATTTTTGTTATGATTATAGGTGGCGTTTTGGTGGTTCCATGGATTAAACATAAAGAAGATTGTAGCAGCAACATAGTGAAGGTGTTCTGCAGGTTACAATATGATGAGAAGAATTTTTATGGAAGCAGTAGCAAGATGTTGCGGTTGACGGTGATTCTGTGAAGGGTGTTTGGGATTGGTAAAGGCCATAGCATATAGAATGTGTTAATATCCTTGATAATTTCATTTGTTTTGTAGCAATTTGGATTCACGACGATAAACGAAGAAGACTTGTGCCGATATGTTCTTTTGCACGGGCACGTCGTTTTCTTGTTAGTGGTGCAATGGCTTTTCTTGCCCATGTTGTTGATACTCGTGATGAGCCACCACCCATTCGTGAAATTCTGGTGGTTAGTGAATTCGAAGACTTTTTCCCGGACGAGTTACCGGGTGTTCCGGCGGAAAGACAAGTTGAATTTCGCATTGAGTTGGTTCCGGGAGCTACTCCCATTGCTAAAACTCCTTATCGTTTAGCACCGACGGAAATGCAAGAGTTGTTAAATCAAACCCAAGAGTTGCTTGAGAAGGGTTTTATTCGACCGAGTGCTTCGCCATGGGGCGCTCCGGTTTTATTCGTAAAAAAGAAGGATGGTAGTATGCGAATGTGCATCGATTACCGGGAGTTGAATAAAGTGACGATCAAGAATCGTTATCCATTGCCTCGGATCGACGATTTGTTTGACCAAATCCAAGGTGCAACGTATTTCCCTAAAATCGACCTACGATCCGGCTATCACCAAATGCGGGTCCGTGAGGAAGATATTGAGAAAACGGCTTTTTGAACGCGTTATGGGCATTTTGAGTTTGTAGTTATGCCTTTTGGTCTTACGAATGCACCGGCAGCATTCATGGACCTTATGAACCGAGTGTGCCAACCTATGTTGGACAAGTCGGTAATTGTGTTCATTGACGACATACTTGTCTATTCAAAAAGTATGAAGGAACATGAACATCATTTGCGTGGTGTGTTGAAGACGTTGCGGAAGGAGAAGTTGTATGCAAAATTCTCCAAATGTGAATTTTGGCTAAGGGAAGTTCAATTCCTTGGCCATATTGTGAACCAAGATGGTATTCAAGTAGATCCGGGGAAGATTGAGACGGTAAAGAGTTGGGGATGACCGACTACGCCTATGGAAATCCGAAATTTTCTCGGATTGGCCGGTTATTATCGTCGGTTTATCCAAGACTTTTCTAAGATTGCTTCTCCATTGACGAAATTGACGAGGAAGAATGCTAGATTTAATTGGGAAAATGAGCAAGAGATCGCTTTCCAATTGTTAAAAGAGAAGTTGTGTCAAGCTCCGGTGTTAGTGTTGCCGGAAGGTGTGGAGGATATGATGGTCTATTGTGATGCTTCATTAAATGGACTCGGTTGTGTTCTAATGCAAAGAGGTAAAGTCATCGCTTACGCCTCTCGACAACTAAAGGAACATGAAACGAGATATCCGACTCATGATCTTGAGTTGGCGGTGGTTGTGCATGCGTTGAAAATCTGGCACCATTACTTGTATGGTGTCAAGAGTACGATTTATTCGGATCATAAGAATTTAAAACACCTCTTCAATCAACAAGATTTGAATTATCGCCAACGTAGGTGGATGGATGTGGTAAAAGATTATGATTGTGAAATACTTTATCATCCGGGCAAGGCGAATGTGATCGCGGATGCGTTAAGTCGAAAGAGTCACCACCCGGCGTTACGATTGGGATTGTTACGTATGATTATTACTAACGATTTTCTTAAAAAACTTGGTGTGATTCAAATAGAGGCTTACGTTCATAACAAGCATGCGGAACGAATAGTGGGGCAATCGGAGTTCATTACTATGGGCTCGCATGGTTTGTTGTCTTTTCAAGGAAGAGTGTGGGTGCCTAAGATGGGGGATTATCGACGAGTGCTACTTGATGAAGCACATAAGTCAAAGTATTCCATTCATCCGGGTGCAACAAAAATGTACCTTGATTTAAGGAAGGAGTATTGGTGGTCGGGCATGAAACGTAATGTTGTTAAGTATGTGGAGGAATGCATCACGTGTTTGCAAGTTAAAGCCGAACATCAAAAGCCGTATGGTAAGTTACAACCGTTGGAAATCCCGAAGTGGAAATGGGAGCACATTACCATGGATTTTATCACAAAGTTACCAAAGACGGCGAGGACCCAATTTGATTCGATTTGGGTTATAGTTGATCGATTGACGAAAAGTGCTTTGTTTCTTCCCATCAAGGAAGCGATATCGTTATAGACCTTGGCTAAGTTTTTTATCAAGGAAGTAATCTCTCGACATGGAGTTCCTATTTCTATTATTTCGGATCGAGATACTCGTATTACATCTCGGTTTTGGGAAAAGTTTCATGAAGATATGGGTACGCAATTGAAATTGAGCACGGCGTATCATCCTCAAACGGACGGTCAAACCGAACGTACGAACCAAACTTTGGAGGATATGTTACGGGCGTGTATTATTGATTTTGTTGGTAGTTGGGACGAGCATTTACCTTTGGTGGAATTCTCGTACAATAATAGTTATCATACTAGTATCGGAATGCCACCGTATGAGATGCTTTATGGGCGAAGGTGTCGAACCTCGATTTGTTGGGGTGAAGTTGGTCAAAGGGAAATCGGGAGTACCGATTTGGTCTTAGAAACGAATAGCAAGATTGATATGATTCGGGATCATTTGAAAAAGGCTCAAGATAGACAAAAGTCGTATGCCGACAAACGAATGCAACCGATCGAATTCCAAGAGGGCGACATGGTGATGCTTAAGGTTTCGCCATGGAAAGGAGTTATTCGGTTTCGAAAACGAGGAAAGTTAGCTCCTCGATTTATTGGTCCGTTTAAGATTTTAGCTCGTGTTGGCGAAGTTGCGTATCGTTTGGAATTACCCGAAGAGCTTGCGGGGATCCATAATACATTCCATGTTTCCCATCTCCGTAAGTGTCTTGCGGATGATTCTTCATGGGTGCCGTTAGACGAGATTGAATTAAACAACAAATTAAAGTATGTTGAGAAGCCGATTGCTATACTCGATGAAAAGGTAAAGACGTTGAGAAATAAAGAGGTGAGAACTTTTAAAGTTCAATGGAGTCGTAGTAAAGGTTCTGAGTTTACATGGGAACCCGAAGAATTTGTATTGGTGTATCTTCCGGCTTGTCATACGGCTTGGATCGCGAGGACGCGCTCCGATTCAAGTGGAGGAGAGTTGTAACACACCGTTTATCTAAACATGACGCTCGGGGCATCATTTGAAGTCCAAGAATGATTATTTAATAGTTTGGATGTAATGCTTTGACCACGTTTGACTTTGGGATGTTTTAAAAGTGAAATTGGAGTACATCAGGTAATCTGTCGAGTTTGAGTGCAGTTTGTCGCGTTCTGGTGTGTCGCGTTCCGTGACAAACATGCTTGAAACGAAACAAGTTCTGATGGTGATTTCTGACCACTTTGTCGCATTTGAGTGCTGTTTATCGCGTCCTGGTGTCGTGAAACGCGACGAAGTGTCGCGAAACGCGACAAATGTCGCTGAAATGACTTTTTAGCCATTTTAAATGGCATCTTTTGGGGGTATAATAGTCCTTTCACTTGTGGCCGGTTTTGGGGAGTTTAAAGCTGATTCAACCTTACCCAATCCTCATTTATCACATCTTCACCTTCACCAATTAAATCCTAGAGAGAGAGTTAGGGTTTAGTGAGAGAGAGCTCACTTGAAGAAGAAGAAGACCAAATCCCACCCAAGTCCGAGTTTTAAAGTTGTTCCCTACGTCTCTAGCTACGTTGTGATTGTATTGGTAAGTCTTAACTCTATGTTTTGAGTTTTAATTGGTTTATGGCTAGGGTTTTGTGTACTTGAGGCTTGTATGACCATCTGGGGGTTAAATGGGTGAATTTGGGTTATATTGATGAAAGGAAAACCCTAATAGCTATAACCTAGGCCTTGGTCTTGTTGTTTGAGATTTGTAAGTGTTAAATGTGATGTTAGGCACTAATACACATGTTAAATGTCGAAAGATTTGTAAATGGGTTAAGTTTGACTAAATTTGTAAGTTTAAGTGTCAAAATGGGTCAAATGGGTAATGTTGACCTAGTTTGGGCAAGATGGGTATGAAAATACCCTAGATGGTGTTAGTTGTTGATATTGGACTATAATCACTAGCTTTTGGGGAATTATAATGGGTCTTGGCAATTAATGGGCGGTTTTGGTGTAAATGAGTCATTTAATGCAATTGGGTCATTAAATGCTCAAGTGTTAAATGCTGGTGTCTAGTCCAACTAGTTTGTGTATTGAAAGTGTACTTAATGTAATAGGTACGTTGCATTGAAGGTTGCGAGCTTGATTTCCTAGTTCACCAAAGATGATAAGGTGAGTGGAATAATTATACGTTCATGTATATGGCGTGTTTATTTTTGAATGTTATGGCATGAACCATGTGCCGGTAGTGCCATAACATGTATGTGACGGATATAGGATGTGAACCACGTGCCGGTAGCATCGAGTGTGAACCACGTACCGGTAGCACTATAAAATGAGGCGTGAACCACGTGCCGGTAGTGTCAAAGTGTGGACCATGTGCCGGTAGCACTATAAAAGAGTGAGACTCAAATGCGTATGGTGTGAACCACGTGCCGGTAGCACCATAGCGTTATGGTTAACCATATTGTGTTGTGATCGTTTAGCATTATATATATATATATATATATATATATATATATATATATTGTGTTGAGTATATGCTAATGAGATTTTGTGTCAATGTACGACTTGTTGGTATTTCGGGTATGATTGACTTGCTTTGTGAGTTACATGTTCGTACGAGGTATTTGGTATTTGTGATTGCAAATAAATGGGTTATATATATGTATGTATAATTATTGCATTCACTAAGCATTGCTTACCCTCTCGTTGTTTACCATTTTATAGGTTCCGGCGTGGACAAGGGTAAGGGCATTCGTTTGGATTAGAGATCCCGCCTTATTGTTAGGGGACGCTTTTGGATTTGTTAGCTTTGGAAGTTGGCCTAACGTTTTGGATAGTTTAGTCCCAAACCATGCTCGAAGTGTCGTTTGGATTATAAACTATCATTTGTAGTGGGGCAAACTTGTATTAAACTTAATTAATGGCCTTCGTGCCTTGTAAACATTTAAATTGTGGTATGTTTTAAATGGAACTTGTGGAATGGTTTACATATTTTATTGGCACGTAAATGTGAAATAAAAAAAATATATTGTATGGAAATACGGGTTGGGTTGTTTCAATAACCAAAACTATCAATATTATTACAAATATATATTTTTTTATAAGAATACATTACACTATATTTTTATTACTACAAAGATATTAATTAAGCTATATATAAAAGATATCAATTAATATATAAGTAAATATTTTTTATTAAATATAAATTGTAAAATACAGTTTTAATATTATTAATGGTAAATAATAGATATATACAACACACAAATTAAATATATCTAAATAACATATAATATAACAAATATATTATTAATAACAATATATAAAATTGTTCGATTACTATTATATATTTTGATATATATATGAATAATATAGGTTCGTGAATCCGAGGCCAACCCTGCATTGTTCAGTATCGTCGTATGAATATTTTTACTACAAAATATCGTATTGTGAGTTTCATTTGCTCCCTTTTTAAATGCTTTTGCAATATATATTTTTGGGACTGAGAATACATGCTTTTGCCTGATATGAGATTATGTTTATGAGAAATTTAAATATGAAATCTTGTGGTCTATTAAAATATTGAAATGATTGATTACGATAAACCTATGAACTCACCAACCTTTTGGTTGACACTTTAAAGCATGTTTATTCTCAGGTTTGAAAGAAATCTTCCGCTGTGCATTTGCTCATATTAGAGATATTACTTGGAGTCATTCATGACATATTTCAAAGACGTTGCATTCGAGTCATTGAGTTCATCAAGAATATTATTAAGTCATTATAGTTTGGATATATTATGAAATGGTATGCATGCCTGTCAACTTTCAATGTAATAGAAGTTTGTCTTTTAAAAACGAATGCAATGTTTGTAAAACGTATCATATAGAGGTCAGTACCTCTCAATGTAACCAGATGTTGAAGACTTCATCCAGATAGATTAGGACGGGTCGCTTCATGTAGTATCAGAGCGGTGGTCTTAGCGAACCAGGTCTTGCATTAGTGTGTCTAACTGATAGTTGTTTAGATGCATTAGTGGGTCTGGACTTCGACCGTGTCTGCATGTCAAAAGTTTTGCTTATCATTTTGTGTCGAAAATTACCTGCTTATCATCCTTAGGAAATTACTTGCTTATCATTCTTAGTCTAGACACGTTTTACTGCATTGACTGCATGAATAGTGTATAGACAAAATTCATATCTTAGCGTATCTGATAATTCATATCTTAGCGCATATGTTACTGTATACTTGCCTGACATATGCCGTAAATTCTTCCGTAGTCTACGAAATCTTTAGTAATATATATATAGATATTATATGTAGTTAGAATATCATCCAATATTCGAAAATCATTTCATATCGAAAAATCCTCCATCTGATCGTACGAGATGGATCCCTCAACCAGTTCCAATTCCTCGAATTCCGACAGCTATTTCGATATAGATATCCACCTGAGCTCCGAAAGCATGCGTTACTAGAATGAATCAACCAATCATTCATCCCCAATTTATCTGATGAGTTCGTAGTCGACTTAATCAATGGAGACGAGAAGAAGGCGACACTTCCCATCAACCAAATTTCCCTCTTGGCGATGAACCTGAAGCACTCACCGGCGAACCAAATTGAAACACCATTTTCACCCTCATTTCCCGAATATCTCGCCACGATTAAATCCTATTTAAAATTCTAAACCTTACTCATCCGCTCATTCCGACCGACAATCATCCCGGAATAATAGAAGAAGTCAACGAGCTTCGCGCTCGAGTAATCAATTTGGAGAATATGGTGCAAAACTTATCAGCTTCAGCAACATCACCGACATCAATAAAACTACCACCAACAATACCCGTACCATCAACAACACACGTCTCAACATCACAGTCCATACCTCGAACTTAATCATCGTTCTACAAATTGTTCTACATCATTTATCTTCGTTCTGCATAACGATTATGTAATTTCTAATGTTTTAGAGATTATATATTCTAGTTCTAACGGTAAATCAAATGAGATTAATATCATATTAACTCATTAAATCCATGACTACATCTGAAGAAAATATATATGTATATATATTTTCATAAATATTGTAATTAAAAAATCTTTCGTACAAACTGTTAATGGTGAAAATATTTTAACGGGTAAGTAATACCCGAGGAATATTTAGTTTTCACATTAGTAAGTTACACTGTACATTCTTTGAATCTGATTCAACAGTCATTTACTATCCTACTTACTCCCACAGCTATACGAATCCGTTCACCACAGAGTAACCATTTTCATTCAATTTCATAATTGGATTTTGACTTATTAGAATCCAACAAGTGGCATAATGAAGAAAATATTTGACAAAATAAAATTTGTTAGAAACAAACAAATTAACTATGAGAAATTTTGTTAAGAATCCACGCTAACAAAATCCTAGCTAACTGTTCCTAGCTAACTGTTAATTCCGTATTACCTTTTATTTATCGCAATTTATTTATCGCAATTTATTTATCGCATTTTATTTACCGCAATTTTAATTCTCGCAATTTTATTTATCGTCATTTAATTTCTGTTATTTATTTTACGCACTTTAAATATCGGGACACGTATACAAGGTTTTGACATATCATATCGACTCATCTATATATATTATTTGGAATAACCATAGACACTCTATATGCAGTAATGCTCGAGTTAGCTATACAGGGTTGAGGTTGATTCTACAATAATATATATACTTTGAGTTGTGATCGAGTCTGAGACATGTATATAACGGGTCACGACACGTATTAATTAATTCGAATATTATATATTAAACTATATATGAATTGTTGAACTACAAATTGTGGACTGTTAACTGTGGACTGTCAATATTGAACAATTAAAATGAATTAGAATATTGATTATAACATATGAAACTAAACAATTCTTCAAGTTTACCACTTGATTTCATCTTAAATCTCATTTGTATCTCGACGATTACAATCTGCGTTCAAACCTTTCATGATTCTTGAAAAACACCTCAATCGAGAGAATGAACCAACCGCACTTCATCTACAGAAGAAAAGATTGATGCATATAGTTATGCACCTGAAAAACTCT
The DNA here is from genome assembly GCF_046630445.1 of Rutidosis leptorrhynchoides. Classification (NCBI taxonomy): domain Eukaryota; kingdom Viridiplantae; phylum Streptophyta; class Magnoliopsida; order Asterales; family Asteraceae; genus Rutidosis; species Rutidosis leptorrhynchoides. The sequence goes on along the minus strand of NC_092342.1, from coordinate 337,412,718 downwards.
CGGAACCTGAGTAAACGTTTAACACGTATCTGTGTTAGCTCCTTTGGCGTTGTTATTACAGAAAATAACTTTACAATCCCTCTTCAAAGTAGCCAATTTTGTCACAGCTTCAGCAAATCAACTTCGAATTTCATTCGAATTAGCCTATTATAACATTGATAAATAAGTTTCCCTTTCGTCATCGTTACCGAAAAACCGTTTATATCTCACCACATTAGCAGTAAACTTACCAGCAACTTCATTACTCATTGGCTTAAGTCTCTCCGAAAAACCATTATAATTGTCCATTAAAAACCCTATCATATACTCATCCACATCTTATAACAAGAATTGCCATACCAATTACCGGGAATTAGCAAATAGTATTTTGAATCTCGCAATGTTTCTACATCCACAGTTATATGTGTACATATAACAAATATCTCTTAGAATTATGATCTTCCATTCTGAAACTCTGGTAAGCACCCAGTCTGCGGATTAATACTCTGAAGGTTGAAAATGCTAATGAAGCAGCAAAAATTGTAAACGACCTTAACACTCAAAAGTATGATGATAAAGAATGGAGTGTTGGAAACGCTCAATAGAAAATTTAGTACCGAAAAGCGGATTATGCGAAACTATGAAGGAGGCTGAGGATAAATCACAAAGAATAAACATGCCTTCAAAGAATCCAAATGATTCAATATCTGCTGAAGTCATTAGCGAATACCTTGCTCCTTAATTGCTCTAAATCATCGTGAATGAATTTCTTCATCATAATTTGATTCTAAAAATCTAAGATATTATCGTATCCTCTATTATAAATATCCTCGATATTTCTAAAAGTAATTTCATAACTATTCTTATCCGAAATCATTTATCTTCTCGCGTTATCAGTGTTACATCAGAAAGGAAAATGTTTTCGTTTCTAAATTCTGAAAAATTCGAATCAAAATATGAATGTTTTTGAAGTAATGTTGGGAACTGATGCATGAGTTAGTATAATATAATGACACTTGATCAACGTGATTATATTACAGTAAGTCATGCTGAGTTTCTAATGAAACGTGATGATTCACAAATCATAACGTCATCACATGCCATGTTACATAACTCTTTCATTCTGCTTAACTTCTGAACATATCAAGAAAATATATTCTTAATAGTTCTGTTCTCAATGATTCTGGTAATTTGACAAATCAAATTGTGCTATTACGTTCTTTCTTGTTTAGGACATTAAGTTCATTCGAAACTCCATACTTACGAATTTTGGACCATTACTCGCTTTACTAGAGGTCGAGAAGAGAATAAAAAGGCAAAGAGCTCCAAAATATAAGAGAAAATATAAAGTCCAATAACAACACGGAGGTTACAAACCGTGAATATTAATATGAATAGCAATATAATGACACGGTAGAATTAAGAATAGTATTATCCCAAGGTAATAGTAGAAGTAACCAGATTTTTCTGGTGAAAGATTGAAAAGAAGGATGACAGAAATGATAATTAGGAAAATATCAAGGATTAGAACTGGATTAAGAATTTTCACAATCTTTTGGATGTATGAACTAAGAAAGAAAGTATAGGAATGGTGAAAATAATGGAACGAAAAAAGTTTAATTTATAATGGAAATATCAGACGGAGTAATCAAGGTGGATCACCGTATTTAATTATAGAGATCTTCATTTCCTTATTCGCCGAAGAATCAAATCTTTTAGGTTTCGAAGATTTTCTTTAAATCCCTTGAATTCCGTAAAGCAGCCGTGACTATGTCAAAAGTTAGACGAATTTTATTTCTTCACCTCACTCTTTTGTGATAACTTCACTCGTACTCTTCACATAATCAAATTGTTTTATCTATATTAATTAATAATGATAAAACCCTATGTATCAACTGATATTCGTCATAATAACATTCTTATTGTTAGCCATGACAATCTCGATCAAATTTCGGGACGAAATTTCTTTAATGGGTAGGTACTGTGACGACCCGAAAATTTCCGACCAAATTTAAACTTGATCTCTATATGAATTTGACACGATAAGCAAAGTCTGTTAGGTTGAATCTTAAAAAAAAAAATTAACTATTTCATAGATGCAATTACCCTTCGACTATTCTCGACGATTCACGAAAAATTGTATGTATATATATATATATATATATATATATATATATATATATATATATATATATATATGTATTATAAAATTATTAAATATTACATGATTAATAAATTGTAACATTAATATATTTAATTACAAGTTAACATATAGTTGTTATATTACTAATAATAACATCAGTATTGTTAATACTATTAAAATTAAAAATAGATATAAATTTTGATACATGGAAATTGTTACATCATTATTATTATTACTTTTATAAGTATTATAACTATTATCATTAAAACTCATCATCTTATAATTATCATTATTATTAATTATTATTAAACTTATTTTCTCTCATTATTGTTAGTATTGAATTATCATATTATTATTTTTGTCATTTATTATTATTAATATTAATATCAGTATTATTAAAATTATTATTTATTTTTATTTTAAAATTATAAAGTATTATAAGTAATGATATTATTATTATCATTTTCATATACAAACTATTATTATTTCTATTATTATTGTTATTAATATTAGTTAAATTTAGATTATATAAATAGATATATAACTAATGATATATATATATATATATATATATATATATATATATATATATATATACATACACACACATGCATATACATATATAAAATACAGATTATATAAACAAACAAATATGGATATATATATATATATATATATATATATATATATATATATATATATATATATATATATATATATATATATATATATATATATATATATATATATATTTACATATATAAATAAATATGTATTTAAAAATCATAGGATCCAAAATGTGTTATGTATCTCAATCGAAGCTGTAGATAATTTTGTCTTATGTCCGATCAATCTCTTATCACGTTCATCCAGTAAAAATCAGTGTTCCATCGACATCAGTTTCTCTATTTTATTCTTCTTTATAGTCCTTCTTGTCTGAGCGAATAAAAATGTCGATTTCATTGTCTATACAAAACAAAAATCGATAGTACCATATTACTGCTTCAATCAGTCGATTACTATCTTTATATGCTGCTATCCACTAATGCAATTGGGAAATTAAAAACAGAAAATAAAGAGAAAAATAATAGAAGTCGTTCCTTGTTCTTAAACCCAAAACAACAACAAACTGATCAATGTTCGTGCCACTGCTAAACTGCTATTTCTTTCTGTTTTCTATTTACTTCGAAAACCAAGTAACCATTAACGTGAACCTGCTACTGCAACAATTGTTTCTACTTGTTTTCGTGTCTGGTTACTCTACTCGACAACTACAGCACCATCGTAAATCACCTCTCTCTCTTCCTCGGTTACTATCAACAACTTAATAAACTTACAACTTAAACCCTTTTGTTCTTGCTATATATCGATGATCACAACCCAAACCGAACCACCATCGACCTAATCAGCTGCTACGATCTGTTTATAACCGGATACCCCGCAAACCAACCCACCATTAATGATCCAACATAAGCTGCTACTTTTTTTTTAACCAAGAACCATTTTTTTTACCTCTATTTCCCTTCTCTCTCATCTCTCTCTATATATACTTCACCATATCTATCTCTAGTTCTCACTTCCAATCTTGTTTGATTCCTTAATGAATCAAACATACAACACCTGCAACTTGCAAAAGCTTCGTTTATCATTGCCATTCCTCTCGTTTTTTTTTATTCAAAGGGTTAGTGATGATGAATGGTAGGTAACGATATGAATAGATAGGGTGATTATATAATACGTACATGGTGGAATCATTACAATAATGATGAACGAAGATTAGTGGAACGAAATTAGTGGAACAAAAACCCCACTCGTGCCAATTAGGGATAAAGTGCTTCGCCGACTTTTTTTTCTTTTCTGTCGAACTTGTAACCAGACTCAGGATTATTTGGGCTAATAGATCACGATTAACGGACTGCTAATCAGTTCTAAATGGGTTGTCGGTTTCTAGTTGAGCCGAAACTGAATTTATGTGGGTACCATATCGCTGCTTATATTTACAAAGAGGAAGAAGATGGAAGTAAACAGAAATATTATAAATACAAATTAATTGAGTAATATTATAGAAAAACGAAATTGGCTGGATGGCTGAGTATGTTTGGTATGAGCAAGAGGTCTCGGGTTCGAGCCTGAGCGATGTCAGTTTTTTTTTTTTTAAATTTGATTTAAAGGTAGTTCTCTTTTCTATTATTATTATTATTATTATTATTATTATTATTATTATTATTATTATTATTATTATTATTATTATTATTATTATTATTATTATTATTATTATTATTATTATTGTTATTGTTATTGTTATTGTTATTGTTATTGTTATTATTATTATTATTATTATTATTATTATTATTATTATTATTATTATTATTATTATTAGTATTATAACTATTATTATTATTATTATTATTATCATAACTACAATTATAAGTATTATAATTATTGTTATCATTAGTATTAATATAAGTATCATGAATATTAATATCATTTTAGTATTATCTTTAAGTATTATTATTATTATCATCTTCATTATTATTAAATTATTATTATAAGTATCAAAATCATTATTTTTATTATCATCATTATAATTAAGATTATTATTATTGCTATTATTATGAAAGTAATAAAATTTATTATTTTTATCCTTAATATTAGAATTCGTATTATTTTATAATTATTAGTATTATTAAGAATATTATCATAACTAGTATTAATATGATTATTAGTATTATTATTATTATTAAACTTATTATCATTATCATCATTATTACTAAAGTTATTATTTTGTTATAACCAAAACTATCAATATTATTACAAATATATATTTTTATATAAGAATACATTACACTATATTTTTATTACTACAAAGATATTAAATAAGCTATATATAAAAGATATCAATTAATATATAAGTAAATATATAAGTAAATATTTTTTATTAAATATAAACCGTAAAATACAGTTTTAATATTATTAATGGTAAATAATAGATATATACAACACACAAATTAAATATATCTAAATAACATATAATATAACAAATATATTATTAATAACAATATATAAAATTGTTCGATTACTATTATATATTTTGATATATATATATATATGAATAATATAGGTTCGTGAATCCGAGGCCAACCATGCATTGTTTAGTATCGTCGTATGAATATTTTTACTACAAAATATCGTATTGTGAGTTTCATTTGCTCCCTTTTTAAATGCTTTTGCAATATATATTTTTGGGACTGAGAATACATGCGCTTTTATAACTGTTTTACGAAATAGACACAAGTATTTAAAACTACATTCTATGGCTGGATTATTAAACCGGATATGCCCCTTTTTAGTCTGGTAATCTAAGAATTAGGGAACAAACACCCTAATTGACGCGAATCCTAAAGATAGATCTATTGGGCCCAACAAGCCCCATCCAAAGTACCGGATGCTTTAGTACTTCGAATTTATCATGTCCGAAGGGAGTCCCGGAATGATGGGGATATTCTATATGCATCTTGTTAAGGTCGGTTACCAGGTGTTCACCATATGAATGATTTTTATCTCTATGCAGTTTGCGAAATGCCTGATATGAGATTATGTTTATGAGAAATTGAAATATGAAATCTTGTGGTCTATTAAAATATTGAAATGATTGATTACGATAAACCTATGAACTCACCAACCTTTTGGTTGACACTTTAAAGCATGTTTATTCTTAGGTTTGAAAAAAAAAATCCGCTGTGCATTTGCTCATTTTAGAGATATTACTTGGAGTCATTCATGACATATTTCAAAAGACGTTGCATTCGAGTCATTGAGTTCATCAAGAATATTATTAAGTCATTATAGTTTGGATATATTATGAAATGGTATGCATGCCTGTCAACTTTCGATGTAATGGAAGTTTGTCTTTTAAAAACGAATGCAATGTTTGTAAAAGGTATCATATAGAGGTCAGTACCTCGCAATGTAACCAGATGTTGAAGACTTCGTCCAGATGGATTAGGACGGGTCGCTTCAGAACGCAATTGAAAAAGTGGATCAAATGATGTCGATGTGTTGACACGAGCCCACCAAATCTACGTGTTAAATACAAAAGGGAAAAAGTTTAACAACCTAGCCGCTTGGAATGTGTTGAAAGATAAATCAAAGTGGCATGTTCCGGGCACGGGTGGTCGAGTTGATCTTAGTGCGGATGACGAGAGTTTTGAACCTTCGTTGTCTCAAAACGATCTTTTTGATGATGATTTTGTTCGTAGGCCAATGGGACGTGACGAGGCTAAAAATAAGGCCAAAAAATCACATGACTCCGATTCTAGTCAATCGTCTCGTTAGTCAAAAGCGGAGGATGCTTTGAACGCAATTTCGAAGCATAAAAAGGCACAAACTAAAAGTATTAAACTTTTAGATCAACAGGAGCTCCTCCGCACTGCTTTAACGGGTGCAAGTGTTTTATCGGTGAAAATCGAAGATATCACCTACCCGGAACAACGAGACTTCCTCACTAGGCTTAAGTGAATGTACCTTGATAATTTTAAGCCTTTGCTCGACAACCCACCGAAACCACAAAATCTAGACACCGACGAAGAACAATCTGATGAAGATTAGTTTTATTTAATTATTTGTCTTTTTTATGTTTTTTTCCCTTTTTTTTTATTTCGGTGTGTTTTTTTTTTTAAACGTTGTACTTTTTTTTTCTGGAATAAAGTAAATTAGTTTTAATAATTTTATGTTTTAAAATAATATGATAAAATGAACAAAATAAATAAAATGAATAAAATAAATAAATTAGTGGACCCTACAAATATTTGACACTATACACTTGACATTTTGAGTTATTGTAGGTCAAAATTTGACATGGTCCAGTCAGAGTCACTGTACACTTTTTGGGCCAAAAAGTGCACTTTTGCCTGTGATGTCACAGGCAGGGTTAGAAGCAGTCTTAGACCGAGGGCGTCAGATGCACTTTTTAACGGTGAGGTGACAGAAATTTGACGTCTCTAGCTCTGTTACAGAGAGTTAAGTTTGACAATTTTGGGACGTCAGTATTTCATGAGGGGCAAGTGTTAAATGTGACACCCTTTAAAATTCTGACTGCTCATTTACTTTTTTTGTCCATTCTATTTTCAATCGTGCTTTACCACACTATCCAATTATAGTTATACTAGGTTATAACCCGCGAATTCGCGGGACTAGAACATGGTAGATTATTAAATTTAAAAATTTAGTAAAAGAAGTACACATGTATGTCAAGTAAGAACAAATTTAAAATTAACCGATTACCAACTTTTTCGATATAATTACCAACTTTTTGGATATAATTACCTGGCTGTGAGTTATCAAGCGGATGTGAATTGTCTTAACATATAATCCGTATTACAAAAACTTCTATTGTCAAATCCTAAAACATTTTGCATCAATTAATCAGATGGCCTCTATAAGAATGTATGCTATACACTATATACTACTATATATTATACTATTATGAAGTATAATGAATAATAATGATAACGATGATTTGCTTATATCAATGAAATTACCACTTAATGGTTAAAAATGGTCAATTTGTATATGGATGAGGAACCTTATAACATTCTGTAGTGAAATTTATGAGTGCTCATCTCAAATTGAGTTCCTTTAATTGAATTCTTAGTTACATACTTACATTACTACAATTATATCTAGAAGCCTAAGGTAATACGATACATACCATCTTGGTCATACAAATGTAACTCTACAAAAGTTGAGGTATAATTAACTCTTTATATAACTTTCAATTGTACTTTATTTAACACATAATTAGGTAATCCGTTGACATACAGGGCAGTCACACTGAGAGAATTCGAGTAGCAGCTGATGCTGTATAGCAACAAAATAGAACCTGGTTCAAATTTCATAACGTTACAATAATGCAATAAATAATCGAAACCTTAAAATAAGTGAATTATCGAACCACATAATTCAAAACCTTACAATAAGTGAAATAAAGGGCTTAATATCTAACCCGATTCATGAATACTGTTCACATGAGTCGATGCGACGAAACTTAATGTTCTTCGATTGAATGTGTTACTGATTGTGAAACAGGAGTAACAGTTCGTAGTTCAATATTGGTTAAAATAAAACAATACTCATTTGAAAATACCTGAGGACACTAAGAGGTCGTATTTTGGTCGTCATTCAGAAATAAACAGGAGGAAGCACACAAGATGTTGAGAGGTATGTATATGTTCTTTTAGGGTTCAAGAGGAACAATACAGCCCCAAACTGTGTTCTTCAATACGCAAGTTTAGCCATGTGTTTTCATCATGATTTCCCTCTGATCTGTTTAAAACAAAAACACAAACACAATAAGTTAACGTCAAGTGCCTGTCCTTTTTTGATATATCAGGCCCAAATCTTTTTCCTATAATATGATATAGGGTGAAAATTTAGCTAAACAAATCATAAAAAATTAAACATTGAAATTTCTTATTTAAGATATATCATACAAATAACCTTGAAACTACTCAACAATTATGACAAAAGGTCAGAATACCCATTAAATCATCTAACGGAAACTTTACGCATCATTTGTCACCGCTCGTATATCAAAATCTGTGGGGTTAACAGAAAATGAATCAAGAAGTTATACAAAACCTCGGTGATCTAGTCCAGTTCAATGTTTAAGACTTGATTAAATGTCCGATTGCTGACACCACCCCTAAAAATTGACAAAAAAAATAAAGTAAAGCAAGAAGATTGAAATACTTGAAGATGGTGGGACTCATTCACCACCTGAAAACAGGAAATCAATTATTTACACTTGGTGTGAATGGGTTCTCACAGAAGCTCTGAAGCGAGAGATGAGAAGATAATGTCTAGAACTTACCACCTGGATAACAATTAACAAAGTACAATATAACAAAATATCATTAGACTTTCAATATTCCTTTAGAATACGATACAATATATTAACATAAGAGGAATAGTAAAACAACTATAGATGTGATATCAGACTATCAAGGTCAACCATATGAAACATCCATTCCATGTACAATATTTGGAGCATTGGATCTTATCTGAGTTGAAGTTGTATGCTATTTCTAAAATAGAATACAACCCACCCATCCACAAGGAATCATATGACCAATCAAATACTTAACCCCTCAGAAACTTTGATGTTTATCTTCTTCTCCATTGCCCACTTTCAACTCGGATAAGAACAGAGCTACTAATAAGCATAAATAGAACACAAATAATCATATCTCCTTGGTATTGTTTAGTCAAAACAATCCTTGTAAATGCCTGCCATGATCATAATTAAGAAAAAGTCATGAATGACTTAAGAAATGGGAGAAAAAACGACAAATGGAAGAATGACAGTTACCTGAGTTTCTATGGGGAAGTATTCCAATCATCTGCACTGAAATCTAATGCCCAATCATCTTTTACAGCTTCCCACAAATAGATCAAAGGTAATGAACAAAAAGAAGATGGTGACAGAACTTGTCTTAGAGCACCAATGCATTGAAATCTAATGCTCAGTCATATTTTACAGCTTCCCACTGATAGATCACTCTTACTTCGGTGAACTTATTTTACTCACAAAAATAAATCTATTTATTACCTTTTGAAGAGTCATGACATCAAAGCCGTTGACCATAAGTGTTTAGACTAACATGGTATTGCCAAAAGTTTACCAATAACTATCATCAAACCCATCCAAACTACAATGTTGACGTTTTGAAATAGCCAAAAAGAGTATAATCATTGCAATGAAAATGAAAATTGTCCTCATAAAGAGCATGATACCTGAAATAGAATGGTAACAATCACCTGAGGAGCACAACTTATATTTTTGTAATTGAACAACAATAATAAGTGGTTAAATAGTCAATAAACTGCAAACGATGAATAAGAAAAAATGTTAGTTTAGACTAAATACTTGTATATACCATAATATATGGACTTTGTGACAATAATATAGTTACAGTTTATTTCTAACTTGGAGTTAACTTTTAACTTGCACTATCAAATGGTGCAATAGAACCATACAGAAGCAGCATTTGCAGAAGCTTTATGAAGACATAATGAAGCTTTTACCATCATCAGTAAACTCCTTATAAATAGCCAGATAAAATCAATCATACCACCAGACATCACACCCACTTCTCAACCCTTTGATGCATTAACAACATGCATATTGATGCACAAAAAGAATGAAACATGACACAATAGATCCCAAAAAAAAACCTGTATTATAGGATTATATGAATTACATTATTTATTATCATTAACTAATTAACTGTATTAATTTTAAGAGATATATGAGAAACAATACATATTTATACATTTAAAAAAACACAATCTTCCGAAAGATGAAATTCATACCCTATGTTGTAGTAGATACGTGAATTAGAACTTCTAAACCGTAGCCTTGAATGCCGTCGACAATACATCTGTTGAATGAATTTCATTGATTATGTCATTCTAAGTAATCGCACAATTCTAAACCAAAATTTGAAATCGAAACTGCAAACATTCAAACTGAAGTAGGAAATCAGAAACCCTAAACAAAATCACGAAGTACGATTAAACACGTCGAACTTCGCTTCTATGAACAAAATCAGATTCGGATTTGATATATGACGAAAATCATATTGGGTGTGCGTAAGTTAATTAGGTTTAGGATATAGTATTGCGTATTATATTTCTGAATAACCGTCAAGGGCACCAGTGTAATTAAGAAAGGTTAGCAACTTAAATGACGCTATTAGCAATTTAAATGGCTGGGATTTAAAATTAGGAACCTTATCTAACGGCTGGGATTTTGCCAGGTTTGTTTTCTGCATAAAAAATGACATCATAATTTTTTTCTTATTATAGATGAGTGAGATGAGATGAGATTATCTATATATTTGAATCAAATATTAATATCAACTAGATTTATGAGCCCGTCCGTTGGACGGGTACTCATCCGAAAACATTATATAATACTTTTCGGTCATTTTCCTAATAATTGGTGCGTGTTTAATTTGTAAAGGACAAAGAATAAATATAAATAAAAGCTTCAAAATATGTTTTCGTACAGTTCTTCATAGCACAAGTTTACGTTACTGATTCCTGTAAACATGCAATAGATAAAAAGCATGTTCCTTGTATTGGTAGTAGAATAAACATTTTGTGCTTACCTTGAGTCGATTTTGTTGTTTGAAACGTTTGAATCCATAACACACATAGATTTGGTTTTTTCTTCGACTTTTCTTTTTCAACTTCCATTTGTACTTAATTTTCTCCATATTGAAGCATGAAACTCTTTTACCACTTCGTAGACCAGAAAGTAACATCAATTTGTTTGGCAGACGTTACAAAAAAATAGAATTATAAAAATTTAAGAATAGGCACAACATTTAAATGTATTAAATAAATTAGCCACATTATTATATAATAGAAGATGTTAATAAAACTTGAGTGATGATAAAAATAATTAGACTCACCAAAACATTAACCATGGACATTAATATTTCACATTTCCAGATGTTCACTTCTTGTTGTAATTCATTTGGTTGATCCATTTCAGCCATCACGTGATTTTTTTAATGACGAATATTTACAGCCATCTTGTTTATATATTAGTAGCTCTAGATTTAAGATTTAAGAGCCCGTGTGTTGCACGAGGACTCTTCAACAAACAAACTTGAATCATAAAAGGTTATATCAATTAACGATATGATAAAGACAGTATCATAAGTATTGTTGTGAATGAACTCCTTAAGTATATTTGTTCTACACAAAACACTATGACCGCCACTTTCGAAATATTATTTTACCGTGTTTCAGTTTCTAGGGGAACATTATAAAAATCCCCACCAGCACAAACATAGAGAGTTACGGTATATTATTAACAAAATATTACAACAACAACAACAACAACAAAACCCAATACCACATAAGTGGTGTATGGGGGAGGTGAGATGTAGACAATCCTTCCCCTATCCGAGAATAAAGACAAGTCATTTCTCCACCCAGAGTGAAAAGAATCTCAAAAGTAGAGAAAGTCATCCCTCTCTCTATTCGACGGATAGAGAGATTGCTTCCGAGTGGACCTCCGGCCAATAAGTAGGAAAAAAATATTAAAAATATTAAATTAAATTAAAAATAAAATTGAGACGCCATAAAAATGGTAAAATCAAATTTTCATGGGTTTAAATCCTGCCTGAAAATTACTTTAGGCTCTAAGAGTCAGTCAAGTCGCCAATAAATCGACGCTTGCTGCCGACTTAAAATATTGTTAATAATAAAGGTCAAAGTGCGGATGTATAATGAATGAGGACCTCAAAGGCCGTCTTTGTTGGGATATCTTCCACTGTAATGAGGTTTGCAATCACAACTTTGACATTTGACCTATCAAAGTTCTTCAAAGGATCACGATAAGAAAACTTACGAATCGTGATGAAACCATCCAGAATACTTCTAAAGATCACGTGTGTTGCACGACAACTCTACATAGGTTAGTTATTAACCGCCCCGGTGGCTTATTAGGCCTAACAGTACCTCAGCAAGCACATTGTAGCCTACAAAGTATGTACAAAAATTTAACCAACTTCAATATGCCAGATGATCAAATTCAATATCAAATAAAATATACATGTTATTAAAAAATAATTAGATAGGGAATATTATTATACATGATTCAGCTATATGTAGTAACTATGACTCAATTATATATGAGCCTATAAATAGTAACTATGGCTCATTCATATATGAACAGGCCGAATATGGTAGTCTTTTCTCGTTATGAAGAAATTGTGTACCCGTCACAAATTCACATTTATCCATCGGGAAAATTACATTTCGGAGCAACCCATAACGAATTTTAAACTACTTGCACTTAAGTAACATCCACAAAAATAAGATTGTTTATAGTTGGCAATTTCAACCCACTTTCTAAATACACCATAAATATTAAAAAGAACTAACTTAAAAGTGATGTTGAATATAGCCGAGAACTTTATATGATTTGATGAAACCTGTTTGACCTGGTGCTACGACGACCCGTTTCACCTTTTGACCCAACTTATACATTTTGATCAGACCACCCAAAAACTTAGGAAAGTATAATTACATATAGGCTAATTAAACATGCTCATTTGTAATAAATATGCAGGTATGGCATATGAAGAATTAGTATGATAAAATTTATAATACAAAACATGCCATTTGAATAATGTAAGTTTTTGGAACATATTGATATGGTAAAAATAAATTTGGCATACACACTACAGGAAATAATATAAATTTCCTATGTCATTTCACATCTCATTATCTCTACCAACACCATGTATATAATTTACATTTACATATTTATATATTACTTGTAAGATCTAAAAAGAAGAAATAGGTGACAAAGGACAGAAGACATAAATGAACATTAGGACCTGAAGTAAGTAAAATAAGAATTTCCGAAGTTCTCACCTAAATCTTTATAAGCTCTTAAAGCTTTGAGTTTCCTCTAGAGAATCCAGTGTTTTAACGATGAAGAATATGCGGTGTTTTAACGATGATGAATATGCAAAAACGCTTCCTTATTCAGATCCGTTATCTACAAAAATAAGTGAAACTCATTAAGTTTCTTCTACACCACCTGCATCGAATGACCCGTTACTTCAAAAACGGCTATTGAAGTCAGAAGAACGTCAGACTTATAATTTCATATTGATGGCCCAAGAGAGAAATCAAAATCAACAACTAATCGACCAACAACACACTTGAGCCCAAACAATTTCCTTCGCCATGTGGCCCGTTCTCAAAACATATTTCATAATAAAGATGTTAATTAACAATAAAGAATATATTTGCATAAAAGAACTAACCAAGACGCAGGCTCAGTTGATTGAGTAGTTTTTTTTTTTTTTTTTTTTTAATAAGCACACCTTTAAAAACAGTGAAAAGCAAACATGAAGTTATATCATGGAAAGCAATAAACAATCATTACCTTTATTCGTGTGAAAATTATCTTCTCCGCAAATTGAACTACGACCACATTGTAGGTGCACATAACCGAACCTGATATAAGTGGCCATCATTATCATCATTCAATGATTCACGTGATACTTATCAAAAATAAAATAAAAAAATAGAAAAAACTGGGACCAAAATTACCTGGCCTTGGCCTTCCATAGCCGTTGGATCACGAATCGATGCAAAAGTGACTGTTTTTCCCACACCTGGTGTCTTTGAATCAAACTTATTTGTTTCTGAAGGGGACTTTTCTAAAATCAAACTATCATGAAAATATACTGGGTCATGTGATTCATTACTGAAAGGCATGATAGAAGTTATCGTGAGAGTTCAGTTTATGAAAATAAATGTAAAGTTCACATAAAGATACTCCGTACTTCGTTAACCAACCTACCTAGTTCAAGTTAGAAAGCATTTGCAGGCATTCATATCATTAATAATATGGAACACAACAAAACTCAAGTTCTGTTTTGTCAAGTACTGGAGACTTGAACCTTCAATAAGGCCCTGGACTATTAAAACAAAATGGATTATTGAGGAAATAAAAAAAACAATCGAATAAAGTTTACTTAAAGATCTTGTGATCAGTATTTGGGTGTTATAGTTGAAAGACATAATTTGGATCACCTTTATGAGCAACAAAGTTGGATGTTTCAACCCGTTGATGCTCACTGATCCTCCCCAATTACCTCTTTGCTCTCTGACTCTTCTACAAAAACACAAAAAATACAGTTCGTATTAAAATTAAAAATTTATTGACTTGATTTATATGCAGGTAGTTTAAGTTGGTAGTTGTCTAGAAAAAAAAATAATGAAGACTGGAAAATAGAGTTTCTGAGTATTAACTCTATTTGATAGAATACGAAAAAGTCATTGACAATGTTAACTTTCACCAACTACATAGTCGTTGTAGCGTTTTGCATTATATTGCGAGCAGTTAGAGAAAAAAATCACAACTAAGCCCATTTTTTTATCATCTATATTTGGCGGAGCACGATTGGTTCGAGCAGGTATCTATAAAAACCACAAGAATATACTACTTTCTAAAGGTCAATTACTCTTATATACATGTCTAGGCTACATCATTGTACATAAGTACTCTATGTGAAGAGATAAACAAATTACCTGCATTCCATTTCATAACACTTGGAATGATAGCTTAGTTGGGATACATGCAGTGTTCCAAAAAACGGGATTTATCCCCGATTAATCGCCGATTACTCCTTTTTTTAAAGTCTCCGATTAATCCTTCAAATTAATCGGTAATCGGCCGAAAAAGGGAAAAAAAGGCGGAAACTGTAAAAAGCGGCCGGAAAATTTGTAACAAATCTGTAAAAACCCAAATTAATCATAGCAAACTGTTGAGTCTAACAAATCTGACTAAAGCATATAATTTTTTAAGAAGCTGACTTTAGGTCAGTTATGAATTTATGATGTATATGAATTCGCTTAACCCGCTTTCTTGAGGAAAAAAGTAGTATCAAATACCTGGTTTCTTGATATCTAACTTGACTTCGGAATATTTGCTGATTCATTACATGCCGTTGAGGCTGTGTGAGAATTTGATGGTGAATAATCCCCCAAGTGAAACTTGTAGACCAAGTGGCATATTTACAGTAATTTAACTACAACAATTGTACCTGTTATTTACCGAAAGATCATAATTCAATTTCAAACAAAATAATGGGCATTAATGAAAGTATAGACGCCTCACCTTCACGAATTAAAAAAATCTTTCTCATCCAGTAACATCAATGGCAGAATGTTGGCAGGGACTTCTGGATCTAGCAGCATTTGTTGACAGTATTGGAAGTATAGTAGAATCAATGTCTTTCGACGAAAATGGCACATTAATAATAGCCAGATTTTCAGTTTTAAGCGAAATCGATAAATTTATAAATCACTCCTTCGTCAGAAACGAAACCGAGATCCAGAACGACTCCTTCGTCAGAAACGAAACCGAGATCTATAACCACTTTTTCGCTGGTGGACGGAATCAAATGGCCGGTCGATAGAATCAAATGGCGGTCGATAGAATAAAACGACGGTAGTTACTAATAACAGTTTGCAAAATATGTTGTTGTTGAATATAATGTTCCTACTAAACACTATAATTAACCTAAAGAATAATATAATATAATATGATAATGATATGATAAGCTTTTAATGAAGGCTGAAAACAACAAATACTCCATTTTTAGATTCAAGATGATGCTCACATCAATATGACAACACAAGCTCGCATGAAAATTCCTCCCTAATATCATCATCCATCTCAATATCTTCAAACCCCATAAACATTCTGCACCAAATTTATTAGATTAATTAACACAAAATTTATATAAATTAATAAGAATTAGAAAAAACCCTAAAAATCTAAACTTGATAAAATGATTACATACCACATACACATATCTACGATAAATTAATAATTTCATTCTATGTGACATTTCCTCGAACATGTTATTTGCGAAATTTGAAAAGCACGTAACCTAAGAGATAAAAAACATCAACTGACATACCTTTATTCACCCATTTGAAGCTCCTTTGTTCACCCATTCGAAGCAGGTGTCTACGATGGTGAAGGAAGGAAGAAATCATCAACAAACAAACCTGAAGATCAACGATGAAGAAGATGAGAAATTCAGAAAATATTGAACTGAAATTTGATCAAATTAACATCAACGATGAGAATCGATGATTAAAATGATGAGATCTGACATACCGCAACCAGGCATAACACTTTGATTTTGGATGAAGGTAGGTTTTACGCTACTATGTTTATTTAGGATTTCAATTGAGACGTGTGACGATTGATTGATTGTTAAACACCAACGAATCGGAGAGCGTGGTTTGATTAGGGTTTGATAATTCTCAATCAGAGATGGATTGAGAAGGAATGGTAGTTTTCAATTTTTAGGAAAGGAACGTTTGAAATAGGGAAAATGGTGGTTTGATTTAATCCGTGTTTCTACAGGACGCGTGTCAGATCTAGAAAATTAGTAATTTATTTAATGTAAAATTCTGAGAAAATTGTATTTTGTGAGGATGAATACACAACTGACACGTGGCGGATTTATGCTTGTGATTTATGTAGATATAAAAGATGCTTGTGATTTATGTAGATAAAAGATATTTATAAAAAATTAAATCAAATTTTATACAATCATATCAAATTGAATATTCAATATTAAATATTATTAGGTATATAAAAATCTCAAATCAGATCAAATGAAATCAATTATTTATGTAAAAATGTTGTAATAGTCTACTTGTTACAATACATGCCAGTTGTAGTATAAGTGTAAAAAGTCAAAGAGGTGGAGGTGGTTCTTACATGCATATATTTCTGATCTAATTTCATTATAAATTCTAACCCATTAGTTTTTGCCCTCTGCAATTTATCAGAGCTATGGCATCCACATTTACCCAGTTAGGTCACTTAAAAATCCCGCTTGAAGACGTACTAGAGGCCACCAACAACTTTGCTGATGATTGTGATGACCCGGGAATTTTCGACTAAATTTAAACTTAATCTTTATATGATTTCGAGATGATAAGCAAAGTCTGTAATGTTAAGTCTAGAAAATTTTGAAACGATGTTCATATATTCAATTACCCTTTTACCGCTCTCGATGATTCACGAACAATTATGTGTAGATATATATATGTATATATATATAGAATTATATAATTAATAAATTGTAATATTGATTTATGTAATGTCAAGTTAAATTATAGTTATTATATTGAAATAGTTATTATTACTCTCATTATTATTATTATTATAAAAAAAAATACAAATTATTATTATTATCATTAATAATAATATTATTATTATTATTATTATATTTTTTTTATTGTCATTATCATTATCTTTACCAACAAGAATATTATTATTATTATTATTATAATTATTATTATTAGTAGTAGTATTATTAATAATCATTATTATTAAGATGGATTAAAAAGCTAAATAAATGGTACGATATTGCTAGTCATCTAAAGCAACTTTTAATTTTATTTATTTATTTATTTATTTTATTATTTTCTTTCTATAGTCTGTAATCAAAGAAATCTAAATATGTTTTCCATTCCTTTCATAAGTTGTTATCCTGTCCCTAAATCATGTCCGAGAAGCAAGTGAGCAAATTTATCGAAATTAGTCAGTGTGTTAGTTTCCTTTCATTTTCTATGCACTATCCCAATTACCTTTAAACTTTATATGATTGATAAGAATACTGTGTTTAATTATCACTGCTCTTAATTGATTGTCATTCGAATCAATACTTAACTGCATTATTGTTAAAAGTTAAGATCATTTGTCCATAAATGATTGTTAATACATACACAACTGTATTATCATTAAAGTTAAGAAAGTGTTGTGATTCCATCTATCTACTTTCTCATATACATACAAACACGTGCATATCAGTGAGTTAAAATATAACAAACATCCTCACTTGCTTAATTATTGTGTGAGTAGAATATCTGGTGAGATTAGTTGTCTCTTGTCTCCTTTCAATCAACTAAAAGAAGAGAGTAATTTTATATACTTAGCTATAGACGCATTAAGATGCAAAAACCCATTTCCAATACCAATTATACTTCTTTCTTCCAATTCACTTGACAACCGAGACCAGAAGGGGCACGATTGTGCACACCACTCTGCAACCACCACCCTTGAAACACTACCTTAGTACGACCACCACTACAACATCACTTATAAATCACTGCAGCCTTTATTCTCTAATTGAGATCGAGAAAGCTCACCAAACCAACCTCCAAACTGCCACCATTCGTTTCCCCATCTTTTATTAGATCAAATTGATGCTTGTAAGAGAACACCAACAAAACCACCATCGGACAATCTTCTTCTACTGCTATATCTACGATAAAACACGAGTAAGTTACCTGCACATATTCAAAACAATTACTGATGCTGTTTTACTGCTGTATTGACAGCCTAGAACAACCATATCACCTTAAATCATTTTATATACAAACCAACATCTTAAAACCAACACATATATGATTATATACATACATCACAAATTGAAAACACTACTGTTCAATCAAACCATTACCAAATTTGCAACTTTGTTGCCCTGCTACTTATCTCCTTTATTATTTCTACCACAACTTATACAGCCCTTCATCCTGTTTAAGTCCTTCATTCTGTTTAGTGGATTAACACCTCGTAAACCACCACCAAACCCTGACTGTAATACGTTTCTGTTTTCAAATACAGTACTGCTGCTACACCTGCAAAACCCTCAAGCTAGAACACCTTTCGATTTCTAATGTTACGCTATAAATCAGCTCACAACACCATCAAAATTTTCACATAAATCGGACCTGGTTACAGTTTAAGAAAAGAAAACCAAATATTCCAATCTTTCGTATTCAAATCAAACAGATAGATGAAATCACAATAAGGTTGGTTGAATTGAACTTATGATGAACAAGGACGGCTAATGAATATATATATATAAATAAATATGTAATTAAATAAAAAGAACACGAATTACTATTTCAGTTCTCTGTTGGTACTCGGTGATGATAATAATTAATGATAATCGATACAGTACCTGCATCTACGCTGCCATGATTATTGACTTCTTCCTAAGTTGAACAAACATCAACAATTGCTTCGATTCCTCTGTTAACGATGATGATGAAGACCGATAAGGATGATTGAATGATGATGACGATAAATTGATGACCTGATTACACCTCGATGATCGTGGTTTGATCGATTGAATAACCAAGGCCCTTGAACCGTGATCTTCTTGTGTTCGTAACCCTGCCATTCCCGATCCCCTTTTGAGTCGACACCAGAAATACATATGGAGTACCATTTAAACTGTTAAACCAAATTGGGTACTGGACTATTGTTAGATAGGTTAGTTGGGCCAGATAAGACTTCAACATGGGCTAATAAGTGGATTCCTTTAAAACCTTAATGGACTTGATAGGTATATCATTATTTTTATTATTATTATTATTATTATTATTATTATTATTATTATTATTATTATTATTATTATTAAAATAAGTATTATTACTATTATTATTAATATTATTATTATTATTATTATTAATATAAGTATTATTATTATCAATTGTATTAAAAATTGTCATTTTTATTAAAAGTATCATTTTTAATATTAGTATCATTATTATTATTATTTTATTATTATTATTAATATTATTACTACTACTTTTATATTAACAACATTATTATAACAAATAAATAATTCTATATATAAATATATATATATTACAACTAACATAATATTATATATAATTATATATATTAAGATTATTTATATAAATATTTACATATAACAAACTATTGATTTTAAATATAATATTAAACTATATAAATATTAACTATTTTAAATATATATAAATTAAATATATATAAGATATATAATTTAAGATATAATATATGAATTTATTTGATTACAATTATATGTGTTAATAAGTATATAAATGATATAGGTTCGTGAATCCGAGGCCAACCCTGCATTTTTCAATATCGTCATATGTATTTTTACTACAAAATACATTAGGTGAGTTTCATTTGCCTTTTTTACCCTTTATATTTTTGGGCTGAGAATACATGCGCAACTTTTATAACTGTTTTATGAAATAGACACAAGTAATCGAAATTACGTTCTATGGTTGAATGATTGAAATTGAATATGCCCCTTTTTATTAAGTCTGGTAATCTAAGAATTAGGGAACAGACACCCTAATTGACGCGAATCCTAAAGATAGATCTATGGGCCTGACGAACCCCATCCAAAGTACCGGATGCTTTAGTACTTCGATTTTGTTTTATATCATGTCCGAAGGGTTTCCCGGAATGATAGGGGATATTCTTATATATGCATCTTGTTAATGTCGATTACCAGGTGTTCACCATATGGATGATTTTTATCTCTATGTATGGGATGTGTTTTGAAATATGAAATCTTGTGGTCTATTAAAATTATGAAATGATTATTTATGTTAAACTAATGAACTCACCAACCTTTTGGTTGACACTTTAAAGCATGTTCATTCTCAGGTACGAAAGAAATCTTCCGCTGTGCATTTGCTCATCTTAGAGATATTACTTGGAGTCATTCATGACATATTTCAAAAGACGTTGCATTCGAGTTGTTGAGTTCATCAAGATTATTATTAAGTCAATTATAGTAAGATATATTATGAAATGGTATGCATGCTGTCAACTTTTGATGTAATGAAAGATTGTCTTTTCAAAAACGAATGCAATGTTTGAAAAATGTATCATATAGAGGTCAAGTACCTCGCGATGTAATCAACTGTTGTGAATCGTTTATAATCGATATGGACTTCGTTCGGATGGATTAGGATGGATCTTGATAGTTGGTATCAGAGCAGAGGTCTTAGCGAACCCGGTCTGCATTAGTGTGTCTAACTGATAGTTGTTAGGATGCATTAGTGAGTCTGGACTTCGACCGTGTCTGCATGTCAAAAGTTTTGCTTATCATTTCGTGTCGGAAATCATCTGCTTATCATCCTTAGGAAATTACCTGCTTATCATTCTTCGTCTAGACATGTCTTACTGCCTCTATTGCATAGACAATGTATAGATAAATTCATATCTTAGCGTATCTGTTATTGTTACCTTTGCCTAACAGCTTTCGTAGATTCCTACGTAACTTATGGGATTATAGTATTTTATATGCATATATGTAAATTATGTATTGCAGGGTATTAACCTACATCCTATAATCTATTTCTTATCGAAAATCCTTCATCAGCTCGTACGAGATGAATCCCTCAACCAGTTGAGTCCATCAGATTCCGATAGCTATTTTGATAGTTATTCCGACAGCTATCCCGACATGGATGTTCACCTAAGCTCCGAAAGCAGCGTCACCAGAATGAATTAACCAATCAGCCATCCTCAATTCATCCGATGGGTTCGTAGTCGACTTAATCCATGGAGACGCGAAGAAAGCGATCCTTTCCATCAACCAAATTCACCCCTTGGTGAAGAACCTGAAACACTTACCGGCGAATCAGTCCGAAACACCATTTTCATCCTCATTTCCAGGATATCTCGTAACTACTATACATTATCCACAATTCTAAACCTTATTCATCCGCTCGTCCCGATCGACAATCATCCCGGAATAAAAGGAGAAGTCAACGAACTTCGCGCCCGAGTAAACAATTTGGAGAATATGGTGCGAAATTTACCAGCTTCAACAACATCACCGGCACCAACAGTACCATCAGTAACAGCACCAGTACCATCAACAATCCATGCCTCAACATCTCATTCTGTACTTTGAGTATAATCATCGTTCTACATGACGTTCTACATCATTTATCTTCGTTCGACATGGCAATTATATAATCTCTAATGTTTTAGAGATTATATATATTTTTGTTCTAACGGTAAATCAAATGAGTTTAATATCATATTGACTCATTAAATCTATGATTACATCTGAAGAAAATATATATGTATATATATTTTCATAAAGATTGTAATTAAAAATTCTTTTGTACAAACTGTTAATGGTGAAAATATTTTAACGGGTAGGTAATACCCGAGGAATATTTAGATTCCACATTAATAAGTTACACTGTACATTCTCCGAATCTGATTCGACGATCATTTTCTATCCTACTTACATCCACAGACATACGTATTCGTTCACCACAGAATAACCATTTTCATTCAAATTTCATATTTGGATTTTGATCTATCAGAATCCAACAAGTGGCATAATGAAGAAAACATTTGACAAAATAAAAATTTGATAGAAACAAACAAATTAACTACGAAAAAAAAAAAATTGTTAAGAATCCACGCTAACTGTTCCTAGCTAATTGTTCCTAGCTTACTGATTACATTTTATATTATCGCAATTTAATTATCGCAATTTACATTCTCGCAATTTTATTTATCGTCATTTAATTTTTGTTACTTATTTTACGCACTTTGTTTATTGTCATTTAATTTTTGTATTTATTTTACGCACTTTAAATATCGGGACACGTATACCAGGTTTTGACATATCATATCGGCACATATATATATATTATTTGGAATAACCATAGACACTCTATATGCAGTAATGATCAAGTTCTCTATACAGGGTTGAGGTTGATTCTATAATAATATATATATTTTGAGTTGTGATCGAGTCTGAGACATATACACGGGTCACGATATGTATTAATTAATTTGAATATTATATATTAAACTATATATGAATTATTGAATTGCTAACTGTGGACTATCAACTAAGGACTACCAACATTGGACAATTAAAATGAATTAAAATATTGATTATAACATATTAAACTAAACAATTCTTCAAGTTTGCCACTTGATTTCATCTTAAACCTCATTTGTATCTTGACGATTACAATCTGCGTTCAAACCTTTCATGATTCTTGAAAACACCTCAATCGAGGAGATGAACCAACCACACGATACCTACGAAAGAAAGAACTTATGCATATAGTTATGCACTTGAAAAACTCTCGGAAACTGAGTAAACGTTTAACACGTAGTTGTGCTAATTCCTTAGTGTTATTATCACCCAAAATAACATTGCAATTCTTTTTCACAATTAGCCAATTTTGTCACAGCTCCAACAAATCCACTTCAATTTTTCATTCGAATAAACTTTATTATAAAGATTACCCCTTCATCATCGTTACAGGAGAACCGTTTATATGCCACCACATTAGCAGTAAACTTACTAGCAAATTCATTATTCATTAACTTAAGTTTATCTCCGAAAAACCATTATAACTGTACATTAAAGTCCTATCATATACTCATCCGCATCTTGTAAAGAGAACTGCCATACCAAATACCAGGAAATCAGCAATCAGTACTTTGAAAACTCACACCATTACTACATCAACAGTTATATGTATACATATAACACTTGTCTCTTAGAATCATGATCTTCCATTATGGAATTTTGAAAAGCACCCAGTCTGCGAATCAATACTCTGAATGTTGAAAAAGCTGAATGAAGCAGCAGAAACCATAGACAACCGTAAATGACCTTAATCATCGAAAGTTTGATGATAAAGAATAGTATGTTGGAAAAGCTCAGAAAAGTTGGAACTGGAAAACGGATTGAACTAACCACGAAGGAGACCAAGGACAAATACAAGGACCATACCATATATTCAAAGAACCCAAGTAATTCTGGATCCGATGAAACCTTCAACGAATATCTTACTCCGTATCCATGTTAAAATCTTGCGGAAAATCTTTCTTCATCAACCATCGAACTTAGAAATTCCAAAATATCATCATAAATATCTTCGATATTTCTGAAGATATTTTTATAAATATTCTCGTCCGAAATTATATACCTCTTCGTGCTTCCTGTGTATCATTATATTGGAAACATTCAATAGAAAATTTAGTACCGAAAAGCAGATTATGCGAAACTATGAATAAAGCCGTGGATAAATCACAAAGAATAAGTTTGACTTCAAAGAATCCAAATGATTCAATGTCTGCTAAAGTCTTTAGTAAATATCTTGCTCCTTACTCTAAACCCTTGCAGACAATAGTCTCTATCATCCTTCGATATTAGAAATTCCAAGATATCATCGTATCTTTCATTATAAATATCCTCCATATTTATGAAGATATTTTTATAACTATTCTTATCTAAAATCATTAATCTCTTCGTGCTATCAGCGTTACATCATATAGAAACTGTTAGTTTCTATATTCTGTAAACTTTCGAGATTAAAATATGAATGTTATTGAAGTAATGTTGGGAATTGATGCATGATTTAGTATAATATAATGACACTTGATCAACGTGATTATATTACAGTAAGTCATGCTGAGTTTCTAAATGGAATGTGATGATTCACAGATCATAACGTCATCATGTGCCATGTTACACGACTCTTACGTTCTGTCTAATCTATAAATATATCAAGAACATATTTTTCTTGATAGTCCTATCTTTCCTTGAATTCTGGTAATTTAACAAATCAAGATCGTGCCATTACCATTCCCTCCTTAGAACATTAACAATGTTCATTCTGAAACTTATATCCGCAAATTCTGGATCGTTACAAGAGATGCCCAATCGCAAGAAAAAGAAACGAAGAGACAAAAGCTCCGAAATAGAAATTGGAGTATAAATCGCAGCAAATAGGGGAGAGTATTAACTTGGGATGACAATGATTATAGAAAACAGAAGCAAGGACTTCGAAGTATAAGGGAAGATATGAAGCCCAATAACAACACGGAGGTTACAAACTGTGAATATTAATACGAATAGCAATATAAAGACACGGTATAATTAAGAATAGTATCACCCCAAGGTAATAGTAGAAGTAAACAGATTCTTCTGGTGGAAGTTGGAAAAGAAGGATGACAGATACGATAGCCAGGATAAGTACAAGGATTTGAACTGGATTAAGAATTTTCAAACTCTTTAGAAATGTGAATTAGGATAGAAATTACTGAAGTGGTGGAAACTAATGGAACGAAAAGGGTAAATTTATAGTGAGGATATCAGACAAAGCAATCGAAGCAGATGATTGCATTTAATTAAAGAGATCTTAATTTCTTTATTCGCCGAAAGATCAGATCTTAATTAGATTTTGAAGATTTCCTAAATCCCTTGAATTCCAAAATTCAACCCTGACTCTGTCAAAAGTTAAGATGAATCTTTACTTTCCTATTTCACTCGTTGGTGATAGCTTCATTCGTACTCTTCGAATAATCGAATTATTTTTATCCATATTACTCAATGATGATAAAACTTAATTTATCAACTCATATTCGTCATGAAAACATTTTTATTGTTAACCATGACCACCTCACTCAAATTTCGGGACGAAATTTCTTTAACGGGTAGGTACTATGATGACCCGGGAATTTTCGACTAAATTTAAACTTAATCTTTATATGATTTCGAGATGATAAGCAAAGTCTGTAATGTTAAGTCTAGAAAATTTTGAAATGATGTTCATATATTCAATTACCCTTTTATCGCTCTGGATGATTCACGAACAATTATGTGTAGATATATATATGTATATATATATAGAATTATATAATTAGTAAATTGTAATATTGATTTATGTAATTTCAAGTTAAATTATAGTTATTATATTGAAATAGTTATTATTACTCTCATTATTATTATTATTATAAAAAAAAAATAATAATACAAATTATTATTATTATCATTAATAATAATATTATTATTATTATTATTATTATATTTTTTTTTATTGTCATTATCATTATCTTTACCAACAAAAATATTATTATTATTATTATTATTATAATTATTATTATTATTAGTAGTATTATTAATAATCATTATTATTAAGATGGATTAAAAAGCTAAATAAATGGTACGATATTGCTAGTCATCTAAAGCAACTTTTAATTTTATTTATTTATTTATTTTATTTATTATTTTCTTTCTATAGTCTGTAATCAAAGAAATCTAAATATGTTTTCCATTCCTTTCATAAGTTGTTATCGTGTCCCTAAATCATGTCCGAGAAGCAAGTGAGCAAATTTATCGAAATTAGTCAGTGTGTTAGTTTCCTTTCATTTTCTATGCACTATCCCAATTACCTTTAAACTTTATATGATTGATAAGAATACTGTGTTTAATTATCACTGCTCTTAATTGATTGTCATTCGAATCAATACTTAACTGCATTATTATTAAAAGTTAAGATCATTTGTCCATAAATGATTGTTAATACATACACAACTGTATTATCATTAAAGTTAAGAAAGTGTTGTGATTCCATCTATCTACTTTCTCATATACATACAAACACGTGCATATCAGTGAGTTAAAATATAACAAACATCCCCACTTGCTTAATTATTGTGTGAATAGAATATCTGGTGAGATTAGTTGTCTCTTGTCTCCTTTCAATCAACTAAAAGAAGAGAGTAATTTTATATACTTAGCTATAGACGCATTAAGATGCAAAAACCCATTTCCAATACCAATTATACTTCTTTCTTCCAATTCACTTGACAACCGAAACCAGAAGGGGCACGATTGTGCACACCACTCTGTAACCACCACCCTTGAAACACTACCTTAGTACGACCACCACTACAACATCACTTATAAATCACTGCAGCCTTTATTCTCTAATTGAGATCGAGAAAGCTCACCAAACCAACCTCCAAACTGCCACCATTCGTTTCCCCATCTTTTATTAGATCAAATTGATGCTTGTAAGAGAACACCAACAAAACCACCATCGGACAATCTTCTTCTACTGCTATATCTACGATAAAACACGAGTAAGTTACCTGCACATATTCAAAACAATTACTGATGCTGTTTTACTGCTGTATTGACAGCCTAGAACAACCATATCACCTTAAATCATTTTATATACAAACCAACATCTTAAAACCAACACATATATGATTATATACATACATCACAAATTGAAAACACTACTGTTCAATCAAACCATTACCAAATTTGCAACTTTGTTGCCCTGCTACTTATCTCCTTTATTATTTCTACCACAACTTATACAGCCCTTCATCCTGTTTAAGTCCTTCATTCTGTTTAGTGGATTAACACCTCGTAAACCACCACCAAACCCTGACTGTAATACGTTTTTGTTTTCAAATACAGTACTGCTGCTACACCTGCAAAACCCTCAAGCTAGAACACCTTTCGATTTCTAATGCTACGCTATAAATCAGCTCACAACACCATCAAAATTTTCACATAAATCGGACCTGGTTACAGTTTAAGAAAAGAAAACCAAATATTCCAATCTTTCGTATTCAAATCAAACAGATAGATTAAATCACAATAAGGTTGGTTGAATTGAACTTATGATGAACAAGGACGGCTAATGAATATATATATATATAAATAAATATGTAATTAAATAAAAAGAACACGAATTACTATTTCAGTTCTCTGTTGGTACTCGGTGATGATAATAATTAATGATAATCGATACAGTACCTGCATCTACACTGCCATGATTATTGACTTCTTCCTAAGTTGAACAAACATCAACAATTGCTTTGATTCCTCTGTTAACGATGATGATGAAGACCGATAAGGATGATTGAATGATGATGACGATAAATTGATGACCTGATTACACCTCGATGATCGTGGTTTGATCGATTGAATAACCAAGGCCCTTGAACCGTGATCTTCTTGTGTTCGTAACCCTGCCATTCCCGATCACCTTTTGAGTCGACACCAGAAATACATATGGAGTACCATTTAAACTGTTAAACCAAATTGGGTACTGGACTATTGTTAGATGGGTTAGTTGGGCCAGATAAGACTTCAACATGGGCTAATAAGTGGATTCCTTTAAAACCTTAATGAACTTGATAGGTATATCATTATTTTTATTATTATTATTATTATTATTATTATTATTATTATTATTATTATTATTATTATTATTATTATTATTATTATTATTAAAATAAGTATTATTACTATTATTATTAATATTATTATTATTATTATTAATATAAGTATTATTATTATCAATTGTATTAAAAATTGTCATTTTTATTAAAAGTATCATTTTTAATATTAGTATCATTATTATTATTATTTTATTATTATTATTAATATTATTACTACTACTTTTATATTAACAACATTATTATAACAAATAAATAATTCTCTATATAAATATATATATATATTACAACTAACATAATATTATATATAATTATATATATTAAGATTATTTATATAAATATTTACATATAACAAATTATTGATTTTAAATATAATATTAAACTATATAAATATTAACTATTTTAAATATATACAAATTAAATATATATAAGATATATAATTTAAGATATAATATATGAATTTATTTGATTACAGTTATATGTGTTAATAAGTATATAAATGATATAGGTTCGTGAATCCGAGGCCAACCCTGCATTGTTCAATATCGTCATATGTATTTTTACTACAAAATACATTAGGTGAGTTTCATTTGCCTTTTTTACCCTTTATATTTTTGGGCTGAGAATACATGCGCAACTTTTATAACTGTTTTACGAAATAGACACAAGTAATCGAAATTACGTTCTATGGTTGAATGATCGAAATTGAATATGCCCCTTTTTATTAAGTCTGGTAATCTAAGAATTAGGGAACAGACACCCTAATTGACGTGAATCCTAAAGATAGATCTATGGGCCTGACGAACCCCATCTAAAGTACCGGATGCTTTAGTACTTCGATTTTGTTTTATATCATGTCCGAAGGGTTTCCCGGAATGATAGGGGATATTCTTATATATGCATCTTGTTAATGTCGATTACCAGGTGTTCACCATATGGATGATTTTTATCTCTATGTATGGGATGTGTTTTGAAATATGAAATCTTGTGGTCTATTAAAATTATGAAGTGATTATTTATGTTAAACTAATGAACTCACCAACCTTTTGGTTGACACTTTAAAGCATGTTCATTCTCAGGTACGAAAGAAATCTTCCGCTGTGCATTTGCTCATCTTAGAGATATTACTTGGAGTCATTCATGACATATTTCAAAAGACATTGCATTCGAGTCCTTGAGTTCATCAAGATTATTATTAAGTCAATTATAGTAAGATATATTATGAAATGGTATGCATGCTGTCAACTTTTGATGTAATGAAAGATTGTCTTTTCAAAAACGAATGCAATGTTTGAAAAATGTTTCATATAGAGGTCAAGTACCTCACGATGTAATCAACTTTTGTGAATCGTTTATAATCAATATGGACTTCGTCCGGATGGATTAGGATGGGTCTTGACAATGATTACATCATCGGGAAAGGTGGTTTCGGAAACGTCTATAAAGGGCGTCTCAACCGCAATGGGAAGTCAATAAAAATCGCTGCTCGAAGACTAGATCGTACGCACGGTCAAGGAGACGTTGAGTTTTGGACCTAGATTTCCGTACTTTCTGATCTCAACCATAAAAATGTGGTCTCTATGATCGGATTTTGTGATGAAAAAGGAGAGAAGATCATTGTAAACCGTCACTATGCAATGGAAGTCTTCAAATGCATCTAAGCAAAACTTCCTTCACAGGTCTCCAAAGGTTGAATGTATGTATTGGTGTTGCGGCTGCCATAAATTACATCCATGATGTATAAGGACGGGGTTATTTTGTTAATTTTCACTAGATAAAAACTGGGAGCTAAGTTATCTGGATTTGAATTTTCAATCAAACAACCGATAGGTAAAAAAACCCGTGTTTTCCTTTCTAAACCAATTGGTACAAAAGGGTATATAGATCCGAAAATTGCAAACAATGGAGGAGTGACCCTCAAGTCGGATGTTTACTCCCTGGGCGTCGTTTTAGTTGAAATCATATGTGGCAGAAGAGCAAACGAAGATGGCAAGTTGTTGGCTCCAATGGCCAAATTCCATTTGGGAAGAAGTGGAAGAGTTGGCGATTTAATCGATCTCGATCTGTTAAATCAGTTGGACCAAAAAGCTCGTGTGTACATCCCACGGATAGCAATCGCAGCATATGCGTGCTTAGATAAGGCAGCTCAACGCGTAAGTGCGTCAAGTGTTTTTCAGATGCTTAAGCGTTTACAGACCGAAATGGATACCAATGATAAGAAAGACCAGGTATGGACAGAACTAGAAGTTCAAATTGAGGTGTCAAAATATCTTTATTTTGTATCATTACATATAGGGGTGTAAATTAGCCGAGCTACTCGAGCTCTACTCATTAAAAACTCGATTCGAGCCGAGTTTAAATGAGCTCGAGCTTATTTTAATGATCGATTACTAAACGAGCTCGAGCTTCTTATATCAAGCTCGAAAAACTCACGAGCGTAAAAGAGCTTTTCATTTATATACAGTAATCAATTAATATTGCTGTCTAATAGTATAATCTACGAAATGATTGCATAATAGTAATTATCTTTTACAAAGTATAAAATATGATCATTAAGTGATATAATAAATGATTAAAAAGTATCCAATAATTAAAATAAATATCGAAATAAAATAAAATAATTATATTATTAATAAAGGAGTCGAGCTCGAACTTCCTTAAATTCAACCGAGCCGGGCTCGAGCTCAACAAATTCTAAACCAGCCGAGCTCGAGCCCAGTGGAGCTCAAGCTCTGAAGAGCTAGACTCGACTCGTTTACACCCCTAGTACTTACAGACTGAAACATCATTTTGTAAATTTACAGATTAAAAGACATGATGATCGGGAAAAGGAAGATAAAGAATTTAATTCAGGAGTCGAAAAGGCATCATGTGGCCCCTCGATGGTAATGTACTTTTATATCGAGTCTGCAATGATTATTTAGTAACAAGAATCATTAAACAAGTATATCACGTTATAATTATTTCCCTCTTTCTTGAAATCTTGCAGCTCAACACCTTAGACCACTTGAGAATTGAACTACAAGATATAAAATTAGCCACCAATAATTTCTCCAAGGAATCTACAATTGAGCAGGGAAAACATTATAGTTATTACAAAGCAGAACTCAAATGCTTTGATAGAGATTATCAGTCTTTAGTAAATGGAAAGAATAAAGATGAACTACCCACGAAACGATACAATGTAACCATAAAATGTATCCACTCTCCGGATTATGATTACAATAACGAAATACTAAGTCTTAGCCATTGTAATCATCAAAACATACAATCTCTTCTTGGATTTTGTGAACAAGGTTATGAAGTGATACTTGTCTACGAGTCCGTTGTTAGTAATTACCTTCATGAAAGTTTGTACACTCCTATTCTTACATGAGAAAAACGTTTGAAAATCTGCATTGATGTTGCACACTGCTTGAGTTATATTCACAATGAGATTGAGGACCACATAGAGGTAATAAACGGTAGTATAAGATGTAACAATATTTTGTTGGACCGCGATGATAGGGCAAAAATTGGTGGATTTGAATCCTCTAAATTGCTGCATCCGAATAAAGATTTTGATGCTATTCATCTCGGTAAGGCAAAACATGTAGTCAAAGATCCACACATGGATCCAGAATATGTTATGACTGGTATGCTGAAAAAAGAATCAGATGTATTTAGTTTCGGAGTAGTTATGCTTGAAATCTTGTGTGGTTTTTGTGCCCAACATTTGGTCAAGTTCTATGAAGCCAAAGGTCCGGCAGAGTTGGCACGCCGATGGACCAAAGAGGGAACAATAAAAAGTAAGACACTTCATTCAATTATGGAAGAAAAAAATGATAAGCATCATTTTCTATGTAAAGGACCCAACGAAGATTCGTTGGACACATTCATAAAAACTACCTGTTGGTGTTTGGAAGAAAAACAGAGCCAACGTCCAACAATGAAAGTTGTCATTGAGGAACTCGAAAAAGCATTAGTCTTCCAAGTAAGTAATTAACTTAAAGAGCAAATAATTCTTCTACTTTTTGTTAATTTAGATTTCGTTAGTTAAAGTGATTGTTGGTTAGGACTTTTGGGTGGTTCAAAATGAGAGTTCAATCATGATGTTATAATACTTTGATGAAACTGTAATGTAACATTAGTAACTTACAAAGTATTATGGAGTAGATTTTATAAATTTAAACATATACTCCTGACTGTAAGATGGAGCTACCCAAGTAACATTTACTAATCTGTTAAAGAACACTGTGTAATTTCTAATCTGTTAATGATTATAATTTTAGTCCATAGATTGGGTGGACGTGGTGGTTGCAATGTAATAATTTCGATAAAATGATCTGCTATGGGAATACCTGAAAACATATACATATATTTATTTCGTGTTTCATGATTTGCAGGAAAACAGTAAAGACGAGCTCATAATGTCACTTGAAGAGATTAAAATGGTCACACAAAACTTTAAAAATGTCATTGGAGGAGGAGGCTTCGGTAGGGTATACAAAGGAGAAGTTGTACATGGACAAGATAATAGACATTATACCATTGTTGCAAAGAAGCTAGACACAAGTGGTGGTCAAGGAAATAAACAATTTTACAATGAGCTTGAAATTCTTTGTTCGTATAAGCATGAGAATATTATCAGTCTTGTAGGCTACATCGAAGAAACAGACGAAAAAGTTATCGTTTATGAATATGCAGAAAGGGGTAGCCTTGATCAACATTTGAAGAATGCCAGTCTTACGGGGAGAAATCGGCTTAAGATATGCATTGATGCTGCAACCGGACTCGAGTTCCTTCATGAATGTGTTGGAGGAAATGTAGTGATACATCGGGACATCAAAGCTGCTAACATTCTATTGTTTGATGATTGGAAAGCAAAAGTTGGCGATTTTGGGCTTTCTTTAATATGTAGAATGGATAAGAAAACAAACTTTGTCATCGATTATCCTTGCAGCACGGAAGACAATGTGGACCCACAATACTTTAAAACGGGCCTCTTAACCTCAAAATCCGATATTTATTCATTTGGTGTGGTTTTATTTGAGATCTTGTGTGGGAGAGCAACATATGGAATTCCCAAGCATAAGAATAAGTCTCTACTTTGTTTTATTAAACACAATTTTGAAAATGGAAAACAAGATGAGATGGTGTTTGAAGCTACAAAGGAAGAAATTGAGCCTAAATCATTGACTATGTTTCTAAACATTATCTACAAGTGTTTAGATGATGATAGAGAAAAACGACCAACTTCAAAAGAAGTTTTGGCAGAACTCAAGAACGCCTTGGAATTTCAAGTAAGTTATTGCAACTCTGCTCATTGTATATTCAGTACTTTTTAGTTTTTTAACTATTTGATTTATTTATACACTTGCACAGGATGAGGATTAACAACATTTACTACAAGTGATAGCTAGACGTGTCAGTGGGATACATGAAACGGGACGGGTTAGAAATGAGAGAGTGCTAAGTTGTAAGTTATAATTCCTAAAGAATAACATTGTACCCATTACAACTTGATTATTATGAGTGATTATTTATTGGTCCCATGATTTAGAGTAGCTCCAGGTTTCTCTGCCCGAAAGCGTGTTACGTGTAAATGATGAGGGTCGTTGAAATAAATGATCTACTGATGCCAAAAAATCTTCGTTAAAAAAAAGAGTAGCTCGTAACATCATATACATAACACATAAAAATAACTTCTACCGCGATACCACGCCACTAAATAGCTTGGTACCATAGTTTTTTTTTTTTTTTTTTTTCTTCAAAAAGACGAAGCTTAAAGGTCTAACTTATTCATACAGATTTTTGAAACAAACTGAGGGCCTGTTTATTAATGACTTTATGAACCGAGGTGAGTAAATTACTTTTTCGGTCACCATATGGGGGTGTTTCTTTAAGCATTAATGATTAAGGAAATCTGCCTGGAAGCATGTTTCGCTCATCTCAAAAACTAGTGTTGTCCCCATATGACTTGTCCTTTTGTCAATATTACCCCTTTCTTTATTTCCATCTGTCATCTACATTCGGTTCATCGCTCCCAAAATTATCCAACCGCCTCTGTAAACAAATTTCACAATCACATTTCCCATAACCGATTTCGTACCCGTGTTCTTCGATATGTCAGTTTCTACTCGATTAATATCTCAATATCTTTTTCATAAATTTTCATTACATATTTCTCAATATAAACAAAACCCAAATGAAACGAAGAAATCATTTATAACAAAATCAAAGGTCCATGGTTCCATCAAAAACAAATAATTCTAAAACTAAACCCATCTTCATATCTCAATATGGATATCAAAGATTCGTTGTTCTCAATTAATGGGTGGTGTCTATATTTATTTATTAAAGGAAAAATCAAACGGATCATTTATAACAAAAAACATAGATCGAGAGAAATATCAAATCGACTTGCAGAGAGGAGTTGTTGGTATTCAAAGATTTGGGTTTTTTGTTAGTGGGTTTGATGGCTATTTTTATTGAGATGGATACAAGTATGTATGTATGTAATGTTTTGATGGCTATTTTTGATTATAGGGTAATATGGTAAAAAAGTTCATCTAGAAACTTCATTAAGCAATAAAAGTAAACAAAAATAACTCTTTTGTAACTTAATGCACATGACTATTTATATCCATATAGGTGGCAATACCCATTCAGGACTTGACGTAAAATAAAGTAAACAGGCCCTGAATGTCCATGGAGTGGGTGATGAGTGCTCTGTCTTGATTAAACACCATCCAGTCCATCCTTAATCATTTTACTACAATAATATAATAGTAATAGTAATAATGATAATAATGAATAATGAATTAATGATAATGATAATGATAATGATAATGATTTAGTAAATGATTTGTTATTACTAATATATCATTCTATGATATTATCATGGAATATTATCATATAATCAGGTTATGGATAAAAACAGATACGGAAGCGTACTGCCGGACTTAAACACTTGTCTGAAAGGTAATCGGAACGGAGAGACTTTGTTGCGGCTGAGAGGAAAAACTAATTGTGTTTGTGCTATTAGTTTTTGGTGTTTATTTCTATAAAGCCTAAGACCTTTATTTATAGTAAAGACTATAGCCTTAGGTTTGCTCTCACAAATGTGGGAAAAAACCAAAACTTATAAATTTTGCATCAAACTAGCAACTTTGAGATTCGATATCTCATTCACCTTTAATCCGTTTTGGACACTCCTTCACTCGTTTCAAAGCCCTCGTCAAAGACTACAAAACCCACTAAATGGTTATCAATAAATGTCACTCGACCATATAACTATTTGTATCCAAAGTTGGTAAAAACACACACTTGTTTTTACCCAATTTTTCCAACACCATCTTCACCGAAAACCATCACCATTTACCCTCCGCCTCCTTATCGGAACAACCACCATGCATCCACCTCCGCCAGTGGCGTAGGCACCTTAAGATTTATGAGGTCAATTGACCCCATTCAGATATGAATTCTCTCATTTATCTATTAGACAGTTATATATCTGATAATGATTATTGACCCCATTCAGATGACTCATTTTCCTTTTATTTAAACATGTAAATAAAATTGGATAGATAGATGGTATACTCATTTTTCTTTTGTTTAAACAGATAGATAGATAGATAGATAGATAGATAGATAGATAGATAGATAGATGGTATATGGTATATTTTCAAGCAACAGATCCATTGATGAATTGAACCTTATAAATTTGAGCCCAATTGTATAACTTACATTTTTTCTTGAATGAAAACTAAGTACACATAAGTTAAAGTATTAAAATAGTAATACTATCTGTATTAAAATAGTACGGAGTAATACTATATGTATCTCATTCAAATGTTAATTCTAAGTATTGTTTAATGGAGAACTATCTTTCATTGCAAATGCTTTCAATAAATTCTGTTATTGTTCTACTATTTTAATTTATTTTATTTTGTAAAAACGCCTTGATATTTCGCACATATAAAAAAATATTAGACTTTTACCTAATCAATTAATCAAAACCAGAAAACTTTATTTGCAAACAAGACATTTTCAACAACGTTATTTTCAAAAAAATGTATGACTTAAAGATCGACTTATTGTGACACCAGTGATTTAAAATCCTGGTTTCGCCACTGACCTTCGCCACCCACCATAAATTGATTCTGCATATTAGAAGCCCGTGTTATTTGATTTAATGGAATTGGGAAGAACAAGTTGCGGACTCGTAGGAGAAGAAGATGCAAATATAAAAAATACTTTCACATGCTTTGCACATGTCTCTGTATCAATGGAAAAAATTAATGCCATTAGTGAATTGGACTAAATGTGGAATGTGTGCAGAATTGCAAATCATAGAGATTATCAGCATCAAGAAAATTAGTTTGACTATCTTATATCAATTTAGTGCAAACCACATCAACTATCCGTGTAATTTTGTCAATTAATTAAAAATCTAAATCAAACATTAAATACTTATATATGAGTGTTGTCATAGACTAATGGATAACAGATACAAAAGATGCAGGCTATCAAAAACATTTTAAAATGAAAGAACGTGTTAGGTAAGAGGGTAGCAAGTTGCAAGTTAAAAATAAGTGTAGAAAGTCAAAGAGGCTGAGTTAATTTATACACTCAAATATTTATATCTTCATTATAGTTATAGTTTGTAACCCATTTGTTTCTGCCATCTTCAATCAAACAGAGCTATGGCATCCATAATTACTCAGTTTGCTCACTTAAAAATCCCGCTTGAAGACATAATACAGGCCACCAACAACTTTGCTGATAAAAGAATTATCGGGAAAGGTGAGTTCGGAAACGTGTACAAAGGGCATCTCAACCGCAACGGGAAGTCAATAAAAATTGTTGCTCGGAGGTTAAATGGTACACGGAGGCAAGGAGACGTTGAGTTCTGGACGGAAATTTCCGTGCTGTCTGATATCAATCATAAAAATGTAGTCTCTATGATCGGGTTCTGTGATGAAAATGGAGAGAAGATCATCATAAGTCACCACTATGCCAAGGGAAGTCTTAACACGCATCTAAGCAACCCGTCCCTCACATGTCTCCAACGAATAAATATATGTCTTGGTGTTGTGGCTGCAATAAATTACATCCATAATTTAGAGGGACGGAGTTATTTTATTATACATCGTAACATTAATAGCTTCACAATCTTACTAGATGATGATTGGGAGCCCAAGTTGTCTGGATTTGAATTTTCAATCAAGCAATCAGTTAATCGGAAAAACCTTATTTTCCTTTCTAAACCAATTGGCACACGAGGGTATATGGACCCAGAAGTTTTCAAAAATGGAGGAGTGACCCACAAGTCGGATGTCTACTCATTAGGAGTCGTTTTATCTCAAATCTTACTTGGGAGGAAAGCAAACGAAGATGGCAGGCTGCTAGCTCCATTGTTCAAATTACACCTGAGGGAAGACAGACTCCACGATTTAATGCATCCCAATATACGGAATCAATTAAACAAAAAGTTAAAAGGGCATTTCTGGAGGATATTTAGCTCTGCGTATTGGTGCATAGAGGAGGAAGTTATACGCATAGATGCGTCAAGAGTTTTCGGAACGTTTAACAATTTACAGGCTGAAATGGATACCGATGATAAGAAAGATGATCAGGTAATGCAATACCGGAGATACAAATTTTTAATTGATTCATTGGAAAATCTTTATTTTTTATTTTTTACTTCTATTTTACTATTATTATCAAGTATTAGTTTGATCCATAGTGTGTCTTCTATCTTGATATCGTAGGAGACTAGTCATCTCGAACCGGCCTATATTAAATAAATAAGTAGATATTAACATTAACAAAATGTCAAGATTAAGATATGCGTATATAATGATTAACTTTGTATTTTTTTTAGATTGAAAAGCATACAAAAGAGGAAGAGGAAGAAGAACAAAAAGAGAACGAAAAAGAGAATGAAAACAAAAAAGAGAAAGATAAAAAAATTGATTTCGGAGTTAATAAGGCGTGCTGCCCCTTGAAGGTAATTCACTTCTATATAGAGATTTGAATGATTATTTAGTATTTTTTTCGTTACAAAATTATTGTCTCGGTTTGACTCTTATAAAATTATTATAGTTTTAGCCCGGATTATAATTTTTAGAAGTAGTGGGGTGCAAATTGTAACTTTTAATCCTAATTTTACTTAGGCGGAAAATTAGGTTTAAATGAGTGTTAAGAGTTTGTTAGAAGTAGTTAGATTTCGTTAGCTAGATTCATTGTATATATGTAATATGTACACATAATTTGTTAATTAAATGAAACAGTTACACAATTTCGCTTCCGTTCACATAGTATCGGAGCACATGGTGCTTCGATCTTGAGTTCCGGTCATCTTCAAAGTTAGGGTTCATAGTTTTTTTGTTTTCGTTCTGTTCAAATTGACTAGGGTACGGATTATTTCAATTGAAGGTTAGCACAAGATTCTGAAGCTGTTAATTATTGTAACTGAAGGTTCAATTACCAAATCATGGTGATTACTGACGGTCCTGAAGATTTGGCCGGACATAATAATCAAAACACAATGAATGATTCCTTGTATTTAGTTAATTTTAATCACCCGATATGACGTTGACTAACACACCGTTCAATGGAGGAAACTTTCTCGGCTGGAGTCGCACGATTAAAATGGCGTTAGGTGCTAACTAAAGCTAGGGTTCATTGATGGAACCATAACTAACCTGCAATAATATATACTGATTTTCAGAGGTGGACTAGGTGTGATATATGGTCACGTGCTGGATATTGAACTCAATGGTTGCTTAGAAACTCATAATCATTTCTCTATTCCACATCTGCTGGGGGATTATGGAAAGAACTCGAAGAAAGATATGGACAAAGCAATGGTCCTTTGATCTATCAAGTTGAAAGAGAGCTGAGCAAAGTAACTCAAGTTAGCCTTAGTGTTGTTGCATATTATAATAAATTGAAACATTATTGGGATGAACTGCATAGTTTGAATGGCATTCCAGTTTGTAATTGTGGCAAAATGAGGGTTTGCATATGTGGAATAACTGAAAATTCTTAGAAATTACTAGCAGATCTCTAAGCTGATGGAATTTCGAATGAAGTTGAATGATGAATTTGAGCCTGTTAAGAATCTGATTTTGTCCATGGATCCTTTGCCTAACATAAACAAAGCTTACTATATAGTATAACAGGTTGAAAGGCAAAAACAAATCAAGATCACACATCATGATAATGAACGAGTGGCATTTTATGCCAATCACAATAACAAAAATAACACTAATACTGGTTACAAAGAAATATAAACAAAGATCTCAAAGATGATAAGAAATGTACTTTATGTCAACAGGGGGCATGTTTATGATCATTGTTTTGAAAGGATTGATTATCCTGACTAGTGTAATGGAAAGAAAAGGCAAGAAAAGGGTTAAAATGGAAGCACACGTCAATTCTGACTTTTCTAGGATATATGTTATGACGATCGCTCCAAATCCATATGGACGAACACGTCATTCATTGATTTCATTGCGAGGTATTTGACCTCTATGTGATACATTTTGTAACATTGTATTCGTTTGAAAAGGTATTTCATAAATGAATATATAAATTCCAGGTTTTTAACATCTGATGATTCCTACGTATAGACAATCACCATTTAAATGGTTTACAATAATACATCTGTTGACAATACAGTCAAAATAAGATACATGGTAATGGTTTGGTGAATGCAAGTTTCTTGTATATAGCATGTATGACTCCAAGCACATATCTTGTATCACGTATAAGCAAACAGCGGAAGACTTCTAGAAACCTGAGAATAAACATGCTTCAAGTGTCAACACAAAGGTTGGTGAGTTCATAGTTTTAATATTACACATAATCCGTATATCAATGTGGATTACAAAAGTTCAGTTGTTTTATTCAAAACGTTTATCAATAGGTTTTACATAAAAGGTGGATCACAAGATTTCAGTTGTTTCATCCGAAACGTTTATCAATCGGTTCTACAAAATTGAGCACCCTGGTAACTAAACTTTAACGTTTATATAATTTGTACCCTTTGTATAATCATCTTAATAATACACGCAAACCAACGTGTACGCTTCTCAAATAGCATACGTCTGTTAAAAGGCTAGCGCTCTAGCTCGGACGGGGATATCAAGCCCTATGGATCCATATACTACTACTCGCGCCCACCAGTTCTTATAACTGGCAGTTAACAGTTACCAAAGCTAAGGGATTTTCGGTTCAAACTCAGTGTAGAATTTAGTATGTACTTGTATCCATTGCGTTTAAAATAAAGTGCATGTATTCTCAGCCCAAAAATATAGATTGCAAAAGCAATTAAAAAGGGAGCAAATGAAACTCACGCATATAAATATTGTATATCGGTTAATAAAGCATTTACATGTATTCTCAGCCCAAAAATGTAGAGAGTAAAAGGGATCTTATGAAACTCACACAAAATCAGTTTTAGTATTTGTATCCATTTAGTAAAACAGTTTATAAAACTGCGCATGTATTCTCAGCCCAAAAATGTAAAGAGAAAAAGGGATCATATGAAACTCACACAAAATCAGTTTTAGTATTTGTATCCATTTAGTAAAACAGTTTATAAAACTGCGCATGTATTCTCAGCCCAAAAATGTAAAGAGAAAAAGGGATCATATGAAACTCACAGTTTAATATTGATATACAATATTGCAGGAAAGCACGTAGACGCATCGGAGATGATAAACATGAGGTTTGATTCACAAAAATACCCCCGAACATTACCCATAATTTCCTTGGCAATAACTCATATTTTCCTTAGCTCTTTCCCGCTCGAAAACATATTTTGAAATCATTTGGACATTACCTCGTCGTAGTATTTTATGTGTAATACTAATAATACAAATACTACTAATAATAATAAGATTAATAATAATATTAATCTTAATAATAATAATAATAATAATAATAATAATAATAATAATAATAATAATAATAATAATAATAATAATAATATAAATTATAATAATAATACGGAGTAAAAATAAAATGAAAAAAAAAGAATGGAACCAGTCGAGCTTTTATAGGTGTCTCCTGAATTCAGACCCCATGCGATCGCATGGGTTCTGTGCCTATATGCCATGCGATCGCATGGCTACTCCTGCCAGCTCACATTTGCTTTGTAATTTAGCTCGTCGACATAATTAAATATTAATATAATATATATAATTTAAATAATTAATTATATATTATATTAAATTCACGTGCATAGTTGACTTGTAATTTTTGTTCCGATAAGTCGTACGTCATCACTCGACTTATGTCCCGGTTCTGGTTTTTCGAATGTCCTTTCGTACGCTGAGAAAACTTGCATTTTACGTTTCGTGACACGTACCTTTGTCAAAATATAGCCTTAAGTTATCCATAAACTATACCACTCATAGTATATCTTAAACTTTCGAGTATTTTGGTCATTTACTTCTATAAATCATCGTCTCGTTATTTGCTAAAAATACATTTTAAAATAGTGTTTTACTGTAGCAATTCACTGTAGCAAAGTCAATTTCACTGTAGCAAATAGTGATTTTCGAAAACACTGTAGCATTTTGAGTAATGTGGCAATTTGAAAACACTGTAGCAAATTAGTGTTTAACTGGTTCATCTTAAACGCTTTAGTTAACTTATCTAAATATCAATTGAATCAATAAACGAATGTTACTATCGTTTATTATATATATGTATATATCTTTTTAATATACATAAATCAGTTTTTAAATACACATTGGACGTTATTTATAAATAAATTTTAATAATAAATATTTCAACTTATCATATACATTCAAATAGATATTTAAACCAATAAGTTTAATATACGGTATCAAACAATTAATACATTGTTACCTTTTCATGTTATAGTATATATGTATCTTTTTACATATAATTGTTCGCGAATCGTCGAAAACAACCAAAGGTATTTAAATATATAAAAGTAATTCAAAAATTTTGAGATTCAGTTTTACAGACTTTGCTTATCGTGTCGGAAATGTTAATCATACAAAGATTAAGTTTAAATTTAGTCGAAATTTCTGGGTCATCACATATGTACAAAGACACACCTTTCAATCTTGAAAGTGAAAATGAAGTCAACAATGAAAAATCTTGATCTGGAACAAAGGCTTGTAAATGTTATATGCCAGGAGATGATGAAAATGTTCAAAGGACACCGCAAGCACTTCTAGGCCTTATGCAGGTATATCATTTCAGGCATCCCTTAAAATTTTGACTACTGTGTGAAATGTCCCGTTCTTACTGATTAAAAATGTTCCATATTAATTGATTTCGTTGCGAGGTTTTGACCTCTATATGAGACGTTTTTCAAAGACTGCATTCATTTTAAAACAAACCATAACCTTTATTTCATCAATAAAGGTTTAAAAAGCTTTACGTAGATTATCAAATAATGATAATCTAAAATATCCTGTTTACACACGACCATTACATAATGGTTTACAATACAAATATGTTACAACAAAATAAGTTTCTTGAATGCAGTTTTTACACAATATCATACAAGCATGGACTCCAAATCTCGTCCTTATTTAAGTATGCGACAGCGGAAGCTCTTAATAATCACCTGAGAATAAACATGCTTAAAACGTCAACAAAAATGTTGGTGAGTTATAGGTTTAACCTATATATATCAAATCATAATAATAGACCACAAGATTTCATATTTCAATACACATCCCATGCATAGAGATAAAAATCATTCATATGGTGAACACCTGGTAACCGACATTAACAAGATGCATATATAAGAATATCCCCATCATTCCGGGACACCCTTCGGATATGATATAAATTTTGAAGTACTAAAGCATCCGGTACTTTGGATGGGGATTGTTAGGCCCAATAGATCTATTATTTGATGCAGTCAAGGGTTTTGCTATTCTGGAAAAGTCTTGGATGAACCTTCTGTAGTAACCAGCTAGTCCTAAAAACTGGCGTATGTGTTTCGGAGTTTTCGGGGTTTCCCACTTTTCAACAGTTTCTATCTTTGCCGGATCCACCTTAATACCTTCTTTGTTCACTATGTGACCGAGGAATTGAACTTCTTCCAATCAAAATGCACACTTTGAAAACTTAGCGTACAATTCTTCCTTCCTCAATACTTCTAACACCTTTCTCAAATGTACACCGTGTTCTTGGTCATTCTTTGAGTAAATAAGTTTGTCATCAATGAAAACAATGACAAACTTGTCAAGGTATGGTAAACACACTCGGTTCATAAGGTCCATGAACACAGCTGGTGCATTAGTTAAACCAAACGGCATGACCATAAACTCGTAATGACCGTAACGTGTTCTGAAAGCAGTCTTTGGAATATCATCTTCTTTCACCCGCATTTGATGATACTCGGAACGTAAGTCAATCTTTGAATAAACAGACGAGCCTTGTAGTTGATCAAATAAGTCGTCGATTCTCGGTAGTGGGTAGCGGTTCTTGATGGTAAGTTTGTTCAACTCTCGGTAGTCGATACACAACCTGAATGT
The DNA here is from genome assembly GCF_046630445.1 of Rutidosis leptorrhynchoides. Classification (NCBI taxonomy): domain Eukaryota; kingdom Viridiplantae; phylum Streptophyta; class Magnoliopsida; order Asterales; family Asteraceae; genus Rutidosis; species Rutidosis leptorrhynchoides. The sequence continues at coordinate 337,368,626 of NC_092342.1, read as the reverse complement.
ACCATATTTCTTCTTGACAAACAAAACAGGAGCTCCCCACGGTGATGTTCTTGGTCGAATGAAACCACGCTCTAAAAGTTCTTGTAATTGGCTTTGCAGTTCTTTCATCTCGCTGGGTGCGAGTCTGTAAGGAGCACGACCTATTGGTGCAGCTCCTGGTACAAGATCTATTTGAAATTCAACGGATCGATGTGGGGGTAATCCCAGTAATTCTTTCAGAAATACATCGGGAAATTCTTTTGCAATGGGAACATCATTGATGCTCTTTTCTTCAGTTTGTACTTTCTCGACGTGTGCTAGAACAGCATAGCAACCTTTTCTTATTAGTTTTTGTGCCTTCAAATTACTAATAAGATGTAGCTTCGTGTTGCCCTTTTCTCCGTACACCATTAAGGGTTTTCCTTTTTCTCGTATAATGCGAATTGCATTTTTGTAACAAACGATCTCCGCTTTTACTTCTTTCAACCAGTCCATACCAATTATCACATCAAAACTCCCTAACTCTACTGGTATCAAATCAATCTTAAATGTTTCGCTAACCAGTTTAATTTCTCGATTCCGACATATATTATCTGCTGAAATTAATTTACCATTTGCTAATTCGAGTAAAAATTTACTATCCAAAGGCGTCAATGGACAACTTAATTTAGCACAAAAATCTCTACTCATATAGCTTCTATCCGCACCCGAATCAAATAAAACGTAAGCAGATTTATTGTCAATAAGAAACGTACCCGTAACAAGCTCCGGGTCTTCCTGTGCCTCTGCCGCATTAATATTGAAAACTCTTCCACGGCCTTGTCCATTCGTGTTCTCCTGGTTCGGGCAATTTCTAATAATGTGGCCCGGTTTTCCACTTTTATAACAAACTACATTGGCATAACTTGCTCCGACACTACTTGCTCCGCCATTACTCGTTCCGACACCATTTGTTCCTTTCGTTCTATTAACCCCTGGTCCGTAGACCTCACACTTCACCGCGCTATGACCATTTCTTTTACACTTGTTGCAAAATTTGGTGCAGAACCCCGAGTGATACTTTTCACACCTTTGGCATAGCTGCTTCTGATTGTTGTTGTTGTTGTGGTTATTATTGTTGTTGGGATGATTGTTGTAGTTGCTGTTGTTGTTGTTGTTGTTGTTGTTGTTGTTGTTGTTGTTGGGCCGTTTGTTGTAGTTGCGATTGATGTTGCGATTGTTGGGATAATTGTTGCGATTATTGTTGTAATTGCTGTTGTTGTTGTATTGGTGATTCTTATCACCGTTTTCCTCCCACTTTCTTTTGACTTGCTTCACATTGGCCTCTTCGGCAGTCTGTTCTTTAATTCTTTCTTTAATCTGGTTCACTAGTTTGTGAGCCATTCTACATGCCTGTTGTATGGAGGCGGGCTCGTGTGAACTTATATCTTCTTGGATTCTTTTCGGTAATCCTTTCACAAACGCGTCGATCTTCTCTTCCTCATCTTCGAATGCTCCCGGACACAATAGGCACAATTCTGTGAATCGTCTTTCGTACGTGGTAATATCAAATCCTTGGGTTCGTAACCCTCTAAGTTCTGTCTTGAGCTTATTGACCTCGGTTCTGGGACGGTACTTCTCGTTCATCAAGTGCTTGAATGCTGACCATGGTAGTGCGTACGCATCATCTTGTCCCACTTGCTCTAGATAGGTATTCCACCATGTTAACGCAGAACCTGTGAAGGAATGCATAGCGTACTTCACTTTGTCCTCTTCAGTACACTTACTTATGGCAAACACTGATTCGACCTTCTCGGTCCACCGTTTCAATCCGATCGGTCCTTCGGTTCCATCAAATTCCAAAGGTTTGCAGGCAGTGAATTCTTTGTAGGTGCATCCTACACGATTTCCTGTACTGCTAGATCCAAGGTTATTGTTGGTATGTAGCGCAGCCTGTACTGCGGCTATGTTTGAAGCTAGAAAAGTACGGAATTCCTCTTCATTCATATTCACGGTGTGTTGAGTAGTCGGTGCCATTTCCTTCAAAATAGTCAAATGGAACAAGTTAATCATACAGAATATTAAGAGTAGTTAATAGTATTTCGTAGCATAATATGAACTCATTTATAAAAGCTTTTTCTTCATATTAGCGTTTTATAAGTTTAAATTCGGGTAGTACCTACCCGTTAAGTTCATACTTAGTAGCTAATATACAATTCAACTACTACAATTCTATATGAAAAACTGATTATAATAATATTTCGCGTTCAAACTTTTACACAATATTTTACAAACTTACAATACCACTTATTTTACATATAGCATGATTCTAGCTAGTACACAAGTCGTTCAGCAAAGGCAATAAAGACACGTAATTCATACGTCCAGAAACAAGTCATGCATTCTGGTTTTACTAGGATTACTTCCCATCCTTGGTCTTGTGGAACATAACTGTTATGGCCGTTGATAAGACAGCGTGTTGTAACGTCGTCAAAGGGACGAGGGTTACGTAATGTCCAACAGTCCCGTAACAATCTAAAAACCTCATTTCTTACCCCAATTACCGACTCCGTCACTTGTGGAAACGTTTTGTTTAATAGTTGTAGCCCGATGTTCTTGTTCTCACTTTGGTGAGAAGCGAACATTACTAATCCGTAAGCATAACATGCTTCTTTATGTTGCATGTTAGCCGCTTTTTCTAAATCACGAAGTCCAATATTCGGATATATTGAGTCAAAATAATTTCTTAACCCATTGCGTAAAATAGCATTTGGGTTCCCCGCAATATATGCTTCAAAGTAAACACATCGTAACTTATGGATTTCCCAATGTGATATCCCCCATCTTTCGAACGAAAGCCTTTTATAAACCAAGGCATTCTTGGAACGTTCTTCGAATGTCTTACAAACTGATCTCGCCTTAAATAGTTGTGCCGAAGAATTCTGACCGACTCTAGACAAGATTTCATCAATCATGTCTCCGGGTAGGTCTCTTAAAATATTGGGTTGTCTATCCATTTTGTGTTTTTATACTGTAAAATAGACAAGAGTTAGATTCATAAAAAAAAATACTTATTAATACAAGCAATTTTTACATATATCATAAAGCATAAGCACACTATATTACATATATTACACCACACGAATACAACTATCTTATTCCGACTCGCTTGTTTCTTCTTCTTCGGTTTTGGTTCGTTTTGCCAAGTTTCTAGGGATATATGATGTTCCCCTAATACGAGCCGTCGTTTTCCACATTGGTTTAGAAAAACCTGGTGGTTTAGAGGTTCCCGGGTCATTGTTACAACTTAAGGACTTCGGGGGTTGACGATACATATAAAGTTCATCGGGGTTGGAATTAGATTTCTCTATTTTTATGCCCTTTCCCTTATTATTTTCTTTTGCCTTTTTAAATTCAGTTGGAGTAATTTCTATAACATCATCGGAATTCTCGTCGGAATCCGATTCATCGGAGAATTGGTAATCCTCCCAATATTTTGCTTCCTTGGCGGAAACACCATTGACCATAATTAACCTTGGTCGGTTGGTTGAGGATTTTCTTTTACTTAACCGTTTTATTATTTCCCCCACCGGTTCTATTTCTTCATCCGGTTCCGATTCTTCTTCCGGTTCCGATTCTTCTTCCGGTTCCGACTCTTCTTCCGGTTCCTCTTCGGGAACTTGTGAATCAGTCCACGAATCATTCCAATTTACATTTGACTCTTCATTATTATTAGGTGAGTTAATGGGACTTGTTCTAGAGGTAGACATCTATCACATAATATCAAACGCGTTAAGAGATTAATATATCACATAATATTCACATGTTAAAAATATATAGTTTCCAACAAAATTTGTTAAGCAATCATTTTTCAAGTAAACACGGTTGAAGTCCAGACTCACTAATGCATCCTAACAAACTCGATAAGACACACTAATATAAAATTCTGGTTCTCTAAGACCAATGCTCGGATACCAACTGAAATGTCCCGTTCTTACTGATTAAAAATGTTCCATATTAATTGATTTCGTTGCGAGGTTTTGACCTCTATATGAGACATTTTTCAAAGACTGCATTCATTTTAAAACAAACCATAACCTTTATTTCATCAATAAAGGTTTAAAAAGCTTTACGTAGATTATCAAATAATGATAATCTAAAATATCCTGTTTACACACGACCATTACATAATGGTTTACAATACAAATATGTTACAACAAAATAAGTTTCTTGAATGCAGTTTTTACACAATATCATACAAGCATGGACTCCAAATCTCGTCCTTATTTAAGTATGCGACAGCGGAAGCTCTTAATAATCACCTGAGAATAAACATGCTTAAAACGTCAACAAAAATGTTGGTGAGTTATAGGTGTAACCTATATATATCAAATCATAATAACAGACCACAAGATTTCATATTTCAATACACATCCCATACATAGATATAAAAATCATTCATATGGTGAACACCTGGTAACCGACATTAACAAGATGCATATATAAGAATATCCCCATCATTCCGGGACACCCTTCGGATATGATATAAATTTCGAAGTACTAAAGCATCCGGTACTTTGGATGGGGTTTGTTAGGCCCAATAGATCTATCTTTAGGATTCGCGTCAATTAGGGTGTCTGTTCCCTAATTCTTAGATTACCAGACTTAATAAAAAAGGGCATATTCGATTTCGATAATTCAACCATAGAATGTAGTTTCACGTACTTGTGTCTATTTTGTAAATCATTTATAAAACCTGCATGTATTCTCATCCCAAAAATATTAGATTTTAAAAGTGGGACTATAACTCACTTTCACAGATTTTTACTTCGTCGGGAAGTAAGACTTGGCCACTGGTTGATTCACGAACCTATAACAATATATACATATATATCAAAGTATGTTCAAAATATATTTACAATACTTTTAATATATTTTGATGTTTTAAGTTTATTAAGTCAGCTGTCCTCGTTAGTAACCTACAACTAGTTGTCCACAGTTAGATGTACAGAAATAAATCGATAAATATTATCTTGAATCAATCTACGACCCAGTGTATACGTATCTCAGTATTGATCACAACTCAAACTATATATATTTTGGAATCAACCTCAACCCTGTATAGCTAACTCCAACATTCACATATAGAGTGTCTATGGTTGTTCCGAAATATATATAGATGTGTCGACATGATAGGTCGAAACATTGTATACGTGTCTATGGTATCTTAAGATTACATAATATACAATACAAGTTGATTAAGTTATGGTTGGAATAGATTTGTTACCAATTTTCACGTAGCTAAAATGAGAAAAATTATCCAATCTTGTTTTACCCATAACTTCTTCATTTTAAATCCGTTTTGAGTGAATCAAATTGCTATGGTTTCATATTAAACTCTATTTTATGAATCTAAATAGAAAAAGTATAGGTTTATAGTCGAAAAAATAAGTTACAAGTTGTTTTTGTAAAGGTAGTCATTTCAGTCGAAAGAACGACGTCTAGATGACCATTTTAGAAAACATACTTCCACTTTGAGTTTAACCATAATTTTTGGATATAGTTTCATGTTCATAATAAAAATCATTTTCCCAGAATAACAACTTTTAAATCAAAGTTTATCATAGTTTTTAATTAACTAACCCAAAACAGCCCGCGGTGTTAGTACGACGGCGTAAATCCGGTTTTACGGTGTTTTTCGTGTTTCCAGGTTTTAAATCATTAAGTTAGCATATCATATAGATATAGAACATGTGTTTAGTTGATTTTAAAAGTCAAGTTAGAAGGATTAACTTTTATTTGCGAACAAGTTTAGAATTAACTAAACTATGTTCTAGTGATTACAAGTTTAAACCTTCGAATAAGATAGCTTTATATATATGAATCGAATGATGTTATGAACATCATTACTACCTAAATTTCCTTGGATAAACATACTGGAAATGAGAAAAATAGATCTAGCTTCAAAGGATCCTTGGATGGCTTGAAAGTTCTTGAAGCAGAATCATGACACGAAAACAATTTCAAGTAAGATCATCACTTGAAATAAGATTGTTATAGTTATAGAAATTGAACCAAAGTTTGAATATGATTATTACCTTGTATTAGAATGATAACCTACTGTAAGAAACAAAGATTTCTTGAGGTTGGATGATCACCTTACAAGATTGGAAGTGAGCTAGCAAACTTGAAAGTATTCTTGATTTTATGTAACTAGAACTTGTAGAATATATGAAGAACACTTAGAACTTGAAGATATAACTTGAGAGAGATCAATTAGATGAAGAAAATTGAAGAATGAAAGTGTTTGTAGGTGTTTTTGGTCGTTGGTGTATGGATTAGATATAAAGGATATGTAATTTTGTTTTCATGTAAATAAGTCATGAATGATTACTCATATTTTTGTAATTTTATGAGATATTTCATGCTAGTTGCCAAATGATGGTTCCCACATGTGTTAGGTGACTCACATGGGCTGCTAAGAGCTGATAATTGGAGTGTATATACCAATAGTACATACATATAAAAGCTGTGTATTGTACGAGTACGAATACGGGTGCATACGAGTAGAATTGTTGATGAAACTGAACGAGGATGTAATTGTAAGCATTTTTGTTAAGTAGAAGTATTTTTCTAAGTGTATTGAAGTCTTTCAAAAGTATATAAATACATATTAAAACACTACATGTGTATACATTTTAACTGAGTCGTTAAGTCATCGTTAGTCGTTACATGTAAGTGTTGTTTTGAAACCTTTAGGTTAACGATCTTGTTAAATGTTGTTAACCCAATGTTTATAATATCAAATGAGATTTTAAATTATTATATTATCATGATATTATCATGTATGAATATCTCTTAATATGATATATATACATTAAATGTCTTTACAACGATAATCGTTACATATATGTCTCGTTTAAAAATCATTAAGTTAGTAGTCTTGTTTTTACATATGTAGTTCATTGTTAATATACTTAATGATATGTTTACTTATCATAGTATCATGTTAACTATATATATATCCATATATATGTCATCATATAGTTTTTACAAGTTTTAACGTTCGTGAATCACCGGTCAACTTGGGTGGTCAATTGTCTATATGAAACATATTTCAATTAATCAAGTCTTAACAAGTTTGATTGCTTAACATGTTGGAAACATTTAATCATGCAAATATCAATCTCAATTAATATATATAAACATGGAAAAATTCGGGTCACTACACTGTGCACACAGATTTCAATGTTGAAAAGGACTGTATTGTAGACACGGGGGTATTGTAGACACAGGGGCTAGTGATCACATGTCTCCACATATTTATCTATTTTAGTCCATTAAACATTTGACCAAACCTATCAAAATAAGATTGCCAGATGGCAATATTAAATAGGTCAACAAAGTTGGAAAAGTCAAAATCAGTCTAACTTTGATTCTTCAAGATGTCATTTATGTGCCAAAATTTCAAATAAACCTCTTATCAGTAAGAAAATTATTAAAACACGGTTTCTCATTGCTATATTCTTTTCTATTTGGTTTATTTTTCGGGACCCTTCAATTAAGCAAATTGTTGCTACTGGAGAAGGGTTCAGTAACCTCTACATTTGCAGACCTTCATCAAGTGCTTCTTCACAGTCAAATTTCATTGCTTTATTAGCTTTTGTAAATAGTGTTGTTGCAAATAAATCTCCTAATTTTTCACATGAGAAGTTTCATTCTAGATTATGTCATTCTTCTGTTTCAAAGGTGATTCATGAAAAAGATTGTAAACAAGTAAATGTTTTTAAATTTTTCTATGATACTTGTTTGGTTGCAAAATCTCATAGATTGCCTTTCCCAATTAGTCAAAGCATGTCAAACTCTCATTTCTATTTGATTCACGTTGACCTTTAGGGACCTTACAAAGTTCCTGCATTAAATGGTGCTCATTATTTTTCACCATAGTTGATGACTATACTAGGTGCATTTGGACCTATCTCATACATTCATAAGTAACTATTTGCTATATCTTATCTAATTTTTCAAATATGTCACCACTTATTTTGACACTCAACCCAAATACATTTGGTCAGATAATGGCCCTGAAATACTGAATAAGACTAGTTTAACCTTTTACAAGTCAAATGGGGGTGATTCATTAAAAGTCAATGATTTATACACCTAAAAATATAGTGTAGTGGAGAGAAAACATAAGCATTTGTTAGAAACAGCAAGAGCATTAGAAATACATGCTAAATTACCTAATAAGTTTTGGGGAGATTGCATATTGACTGCTACTTTTTTGATAAACAAAATGCTTATGAAAATTTTGAATTAGAAATCACCTTATGAGATGTTACATAAAACTTCACCCAATTATGATGGGTTGAGAATCATTAGGTGTTTGTGTTATGCCAATGTAACAAAGCCTTGTAAAGACAAATTTGAAGAAAGGGGTAGAAGGTGCATAATGATAGGTTATCCTCCAGGTCAAAAGGGGTATAAACTGTATGGTATTGACACCAAAGAAGCATTTTACAGCAGAGATGTTGTATTCAAAGAGGATATCTTTCCATATAGAGATCAAGTCAACGGTCAACTAGTGTGACAGGTATTGCCTATGGTTTATGTTATTGATGATGAAGTCATCTCTACCCTTACCAATCTTTTTTCTTCGACAAGTGAGGACACTAAAACTGACCTACCTACACCCATTGAACCAGTTATTGAATCTACTAATATCACCAACATCGGTGTATTGAGAAGATCATAAAGAACCTCTAAACCATATGCTTGGTTAAAATATTATGTGTTACCACAAAAGTCCACTGTTAATTATGTATCATCTGTTCCATTATACCCTTTATTCAAGAATGATGAGTTCAACGATTATTCAAAGGATTATGTAGCATCATTGTTCAATGTTTTGTCATCAACTGAACCTGCAAATTCCAAACAAGTTGCATCTCATCCAGGCTGGACAGAAGTTATGAGGATTTTGAAAACAATGATACATGGGAATTAACTACTCCACCTGAGAATCACAAAGCTATTACATCAAAGTGGATTTAGAACAAAGTACAACCCAGATGATACTGGTTGAAAGGTTAAAGGCAAGATTGGTAATAAGAGGCTTTAATCAAAAGGAAGGAGTGGACTATAAACATACCTTTTCATCAGTTGCTAAGTATGCAATTGTTAGAGTTATAATAGCCATTCTTACAGCCAAAGAATGGCCTTTGCATCAACTGGATATTAACAATTCTTTTCTACATAATTATGTAGAAGAGGACATTTATATGGTGCCACCAGAGGGGTACACTAAAGCTAAGTAGGGACGAGTATCTAAGCTCAATAAGTCTCTATATGGTTTAAAACAAGCCTCGAGACAGTGAATCAAGAATTATCCAAGTATTTGGTGTCACTTGGTTTTATACAAGCTAAACACGATTATTCACTTTTTGTCAAAACACGGAATGAGACTTTTACTGCAACTTTAGTGTATGTGGATGATATTTTGTTAACTAGCAATTCAGTTAAGAGATACAAAGGTTGAAGTCAAATTTAGATCAAAAGTTTACGATTAAAGATCTTGGTTTGGCTAGATATTTTTTGGGTATTGAGTTGTGCAGGACTCAACATGGCACATACCTACATTAAAGAAAGTATATTCTTGACTTGATAAAAGATGTTGTCTTAACGGCAAGCAAACCAACTAACTCTCTTTTGCCAACAAATTTGAGGTTGTCACTGAGTAAAGGATAACCTTTAGAAGCTCCTAATATATACAGAAGGTTGATTGGCAGATTATTATACCTTTCAATGACAAGACCAGATGTATCAGTTCAACACTTAAGTTTGTATCTGCCCAAATGATATTGATATGCAAGCTGCTCTTTATTTGTTGAGGTATCTTAAAATGTACAATTTCAAAGGGTTTGTTTTATCCAATACAACCATTATTGTAAGTAGAAGGGTTTTCAGATGATGACTGGGCATCTTGTTTAATGACTAGAAAGTCATTGACTGGATAATGTATTTTTTTTGTTATTTTCTTGTTTCATGGGAGACAAAGCAGGTGACAGTGTCTTAATCGTTCACAAAAGCTGAGTACAAGAGTATGGCAAGCACAACCCGTGAATTAATATTGTTGACATATCTTCTTAAAGATCTACATATAAATGTGCAGGTCCTAATTACTTTGTTTAGTGATAACAAAGCTGCAGAGCAGATTGCTGCCAATGCTTGTATTCATGAACGAACAAAACATCTAGATATAGATTATCATTTCACCAGAGACAAAATACAAGACAGTTTTCTGCAGATTGCATTCATTCCCACTCATCTACAGTTGGCTGACATCATGACAAAAGCCTTAGGTCACAAGCAGCATTCTTTTCTTGGTCGCAAGTTGGGGTTTGATGATCTTCCAATTCCAAATTGAGGGGAGGATATAGAATTATTATAGATTTTGCCAGATTTATAATTATCAGATATAGTGAGGTGGTGAGAATTACAACATTTACTCCTGATTAAACTTAGGCGTGAAAATTAGGTTTAAATGACTGTTAAGAGTTTGTTAGATATTGTTAGCTAAATTCATTGTATATATGCAATCTGTACATGTAATTTATTAATTCAATGAAACAATTACACAATTTCGCTTCCGTTCACAACTTTTGAATTAGTTCCTTTTCAATTGACAGAAATTAAGTTTTTGACAATATTGGGCGTAAGAATAATATTGTGGATGTGTAGTGGTCGGTAAGGATTAAGTAAAGTGGTGTTCCCAGATGCTAATAAATGTATGGTTGAACTGTCAATAACTGATGGTACAATGCTCTTATTAAATATTTACCTGAGTTTGAGGCTAGGTGAGCAGTAGCTCTGGTATCCATGTACCAACCGTCATCTCCGGAACCTTACGTATGCACGTTATAAAGCCTGTAAATAATAGGTTTTTAGTCCAGGCCCAAGAAGCCCATAATTAGTGAGCTAAGATTACTGATGTTGCTGACTATTTCTGATAAGCCTGACAGTCTGCTGAGATGGACACCTCCAAGTCTAAGGAGGGAAAACCTCATATATCCTGCCAAATGAGAGTAAGCCCCATGATTAAAACAAACATTCTCGTTATTCGATGTACGACAACTATAGTTGTTGGTGCCATTGTTTCGTCTACAATCACGATTTTCACCTATGAGAATAATGATGATGGTGGAATTTATTCACTTGCAATAAATGATGTCAGTGAAATAAATGATGGTCTGCAAGTTTAATTTGCAACACCGAAAACGCCTCTTCCTGCTGCGAGGGCCTTGCACGAAAGCAACCCCCTTCCCCCGCTCAAGTAGTGATAAATAATTCATGAATAGTATCAAATTAGTTGTTTAGTATAAGACAAAAAAGTAATTAAATAAATGAAGGTTTAAATGCCGTATAAGATGAATGGATCCAAATTGATTTTGGTCTTAGACATCAACTCTCGAGTTTACAAGATAGTTTATTAGGCTGTTGAAAGGCTTGGGTTGATTATGTTGTTGAAAGCTTAAGAAAGAAGATGAAAAGAAAAAAGAATGTCCAATATTGTAGGACACTTAGGTGGATAATGAAGTATGAGAAAAATTATGGTTCTGATACTATCATGAATTATGAATGATACGCTCTCATTATATATATATATATATATATATATATATATATATATATATATATATATATATATATATATATATATATATGTATGTATATATGTGTATATATACATACATATATATATACATACATACATACATATATATATATATATATATATATATATATATATATATATATATATATATGTGTGTGTGTGTGTGTGTGTGTGTATATATATATACATATATGTATATACATATACATATACGTATATACAAATAGATATACATGTATACATATGCATATGCATATGCATATGCATATTATGCACATATACATATACATATACATATACATATACATATACATATACATATACATATACATATACATATACATATACATATACATATACATATACATATACATATACATATACATTGTACATATACATATACATATACATATACATATACATATACATATACATATACATATACATATACATATACATATACACACACACACATAGTTGCGCGTACGCCCATACACACGCACGCCCACACGCACACGAACACACAGCTTTTTGGGGTTGCAAGTTAAACAACTTCCAAACGGAATTTTCATTAGTTAAACAAGGTATATCCTTGATATGTTTAAACGTTTTAAAATGACTAAAATTGAAAACAATGTCAACTCCAATGAGGACTCTTTCGGATGGTGATGAGAATGGTGAAGCCTTTGATTTTACCTTATATAGAAGCATAGTAGGATCCCTACAAATAAAAAACTTTTGCTTTCTTAAACGGTTGTCGTGCAATATGCGACAAACCTCGGGAACCAACAACCTAATTTTTTCTATTGGTTTTGAATGTATAATTCGTCTCTTAAAGATCCACAATATACTCCATAAAGAATTTCAATTAGCTTTCATTTATCCTGTAATAGTTACTATTTTTGTCTTTATCATAATTGTGCAGGTGAATAACTTGGAACACTTGAGAATTGAACTAAGAGACATACACATGGCTACCAATAATTTCTCCAAGGATTCTATAATTAAGGATAGAGAGAATTATTGTCTTTACAAAGGAGAACTTGAATGTTTTGATAAAGATTATATTTCTTTTGTAAAAGGAAAGAATAAAGATGAACTACCCAAGAAACAGTACATTGTAACCATAAAACGTATCCGCTCTTCATACCATGATTACAATAAAGAAATACGAAGTCTTAGCCATTGCAATCATCAAAACATAGAATCTCTTCTTGGATTTTGTGAACAAGATTATGAAGTAATACTTGTCTACGAGTACTTTCCTGCTAACTACCTTCATTTTAATATGTTAAGTTATACTCTTACATGGGAAAAACGATTACAAATCTGTATTGATGTTGCACACGGCTTAAATTATCTTCACAATGAGATCAAGGACCACACAAAGGTAATACACGGTAGTATAAGTTGTGACAATATTTTGTTGGACGACAACGACAGGGCAAAGATTGGTGGATTTGAATGCTCTAAATTGTTGCCTCCGAATAAAGATTTTGATGCTCTTCATCTTGGTAAGACAAAACCTTTAGTCGAAGATCCACACATGGATCCGGAATATGTTATGACTGGTATGCTGAAAAGAGAATCCGATGTATTTAGTTTCGGAGTAGTTATGCTTGAAGTCCTATGTGGGAATTGTGCCAACATATTGGTTGAATACTATGAAGGCAAAGGGCTGGGAGAGTTGGCACGTCGGTGGTACAAAGAGGGAACAACAAAAGATAAGATATTTCCTTCAATTTTGGAAGAAAATAATGACAACAGTTATTTTTTATATAAAGGACCCAACAAATATGCCTTGGGCATATTTATAAAAGTTGCCTATTGGTGTTTGGCAGAAAAGCAGAGCCAGCGCCCAACAATGAAATTTGTCAGCAAGGAACTTGAAAAAGCATTAGCCTTGCAAGTAAGTCACTCACCTAATATATATATATATATATATATATATATATATATATATATATATATATATATATATATATATATATATATATATATATATATATAGTTGGTGATTTTAGTGTCATTTAACTGGAGTATCAGTTTGCGTAGTTGTAATTTACTTAGAAGCAAGGATCATCAAATTATACATAATAACATATTTGAAGAGTGTGTAGTGCATGTCCGTAAAAGCTAACTTGATAATATCAAGAAAATATCGGGGGTCAAGGGGGTTGCGCCCCCTTGCGGAGGTCAAGGGGCAGCGCCCTTGCACGCCTGTATAATCAAAAGTTGCGTCCAAACTATTCAGCCAAAATACCAGCTGGTATTTCCCGCCAAAAATGAAGTAGTTTTTCTCGCCAAAAGTTGCGCCCTTTAGATTTTCTACTATTAACCGACTTTCGAATGCATAAACTTAGCATATTGCTTTCATTTCGGATAGACAGGAACATACACACTCTAATATTGAGTTTGTGATTTCGTTATCAAAAACACAGATTATTGCTCTTCTCATTTGTGTAAAGATTTTATGCCCAATTTCTTATAATTATGAATCATTCTTTTGTGGTTCTTTATTAAAACTCTCAGCATAACTTATCATCCCTCTAATCTTTGTTACATAGTTATCCACAATACTTTCAAAATATGCCAATATATGGTTTCTTATAAATAATTTAATGTCGATAAAGTTTATGTTAGTTACGAAATTTAGGTCGATAGGTTCAATTTTAGTAAAATATTTTGAATTAGTAATGTCAACAACTAAATAGATTATTCAGACCGCATCACATCAACAGTTTGGTTTAACAGTTTGGTTCAAACGCAGAGCACTATCGGAATGTAATACTTTGGTGAAGCTTTGATTCAACATTAGAAACTTAAAAATTATATTTATCTTCGTTTCATGATTCACAGGAAAACAAGCATAAGCTGATAATGTCTCTTGAAGAGATTAAAATAGCCACACAAAACTTTAGACATGTAATTGGAGAAGGAGGCTTCGGTAGGGTATACAAAGGGGAAGTTGCACATGAACATGATAATGGACAATATACCATTGTTGCAAAGAAGTTAGACACAAGTGGTGGTCAAGGAGAGAAACAATACTTCAATGAGCTAGAAATTTTGTATCTATATAAGCATGAGAATATTATCAGTCTTGTAGGCTACAGCAAAGAAACGGAGGAAAAAGTTATTGTTTATGAATATGCAGCTAGGGGAAGTCTTGATGAACATTTGAAGTCTGCTAGTCTTACATGGAGAAACCGGCTTAAGATATGTATTGATGTTGCAACTGGACTAGAGTTTCTTCATGGAGGTGTTGGAGGACGCGTAGTGATACATAGGGACATCAAAGCTGCTAACATTCTATTGTTTGATGGTTGGAAGGCAAAACTTGGTGATTTTGGGCTTTCCTTAATATGTGAAATAGATAAAAGAACGGACGTTGTCATCGATCATCCATGCGGCACGGAGGTCTATGTGGACCCACAATACTTAAAATTGGGTTTCTTAACCTTAGAATCTGATATTTATTCATTCGGAGTGGTTTTATTTGAGATCCTATGTGGGAGAGCAACTTATAGAATCCCCAAACCTAAGAATAAGTCTTTACTTTGTTTCATTAAGCACAACTTTGAAAAAGGAAAACAATATGAGATGGTGTTTAAAGCTATAAAGGAAGAAATTGTGCCTAAATCATTGACTACATTTCTAAACATTATTTACAAATGCTTAGATGATGACAGAGAAAAGCGACCAACTTCAATAGAAGTTTTGGCAGAACTGAAGAAAGCCTTGGAATTTCAAGTAAGTTATCACTACTTAACTCATTTATATTTTTAGTTTATTTCACAACGGTAGAAAAATGTTTGTAGTCAGTACCTTTTAGCTTTTTAACTGTTTGATTTATATATATATGCACAGGATGAGGATACAATCCTGGACCCTGTGTATCTACCTAAGGAGTTGTTTAACACCATTGGTTACAAGTGATAGCTAGACGCGTAAGTTGGATATGGGCCGGGTTACAAGTAATAGCTGTTTTAATTGAATACACGAAATAGGTGATTATTCCTAAAGAGTAAAATTGCACCCATTACAACTCGATTATTATGAATGCTTATTGGTCCCATGATTATTATTCCTACCAAGAATAACTCATAACATCATATACACAACACATAAAAGTTACTATACCAGACCACTAAATAGCTCGGTAGTCGGTACAATAGTTTTTAATTGTCAACTATATGAAGCTTAAAAGTCTAACGTACTCATACAGATTAGAAATAGAATAGATTTGTCTAGAATCAACTTCGACGATGTCGAATTATCGCAGTCTCCAATCTTTGGCACCTCAGAGATGCTCTGCTTCAAATGAACTTCGTGTGTACGTAACATAATACAAACCTTTTTATTTTAACGGCCACAACCAAATCATGTTGAGAAATGGATAGTGTAGTAGTAAACGTCCACATAAACATGCCTACATGATATACAATTCAATAAACTACAAAACTCACAGTTGATTAATAAACAGAAGAATATGATGAAAGGCTCATTACCAAACAATGAATCATCAAAATAATATAAGTACAACATCAGAAGTTATTATTACAATAAGAAACAAAAAACAAGATTAAATTCAATAAGATCCGCTGTATAATTTGTTGTCCAGGGATCCAATATTCCAACAAGCATATATGTATATGATATCCATTTAGCCTTTTGAACCAATGCTGGCTGAAACTTCTTACCTAAATATGGTTTTGTTGACCATTGGTCAACCCAGCCCCAGAAAACATCACTATCAACTACTACAACTGACTTAACCACACCCAACTCATGATTGCAAACAAGCTTTACAAAAAGGAAATGATATAGCAGCAAGAAATTGCACATTTAAAAAAAAATTCATACTTCTTAAAGTATGTTTATTGTGGAGTTATCTGCCATAAACGAATGCAAGCGTCCTCACCAGAACTCACAACAGTGTTGTTATCAACAAATGCGACTGCGTAAACCCCGCCCAAATTGGCACCCTTTACTGTTATACGGCTTGAAGCTGGCTTGCTTACATCATATACAATGACACATGTATCCAGAGACCCGGTTGCAACCATCGTGTTATCAGGAGACCAAGCTAAACTGTTTATACGAGCTGTGTGATATAACATGTTCTTTAGCTTCACCTGTAAGTTAACAATTTGTCATAACTCATAACTTGTTAACACCAATAGAGGATAAGTGAATCAAATATGGCCTATATGCGAATATCCACTTTTGAGGGAAATGTTAATTTTTATCTCACTTGCAAGGTTGTACAACTTGCGAGTCGGGGACTAATCGGTCGGGACCTTGGAGAGACGAGTCAGTTAAGACGGGGACGAGTCGGGCGTTGACCAACGTTGACTTTTAATAATAACTAGATTTAACATATAAATACTAGATATAAATATATCTAACATAAATAATTCAAACATAGATATAGGACACAAAATCTAATTTAAAAAAACTATAAGAATTTTGACCGACCTTTACCTGACATTTTAGCGTTGACCGAGCTTTTAGGCGTTTTTGGGCGAAACGACACGGGTTAGTCCCCAAACCGACGCGTTGGCCAACTTTTACAACAGCGCTCACAAGTCAAACATTCAAAATATTTGGATATTACACATTAAAATGTATTTATATGTTAGCAAAATTTTGTATAAACATATAGTATACCTGGCAAACGGGTCAGGTTGGGTCGGTTTGGGTAACGGGTCAAAACGATTTTGGGTTGAAATGGGTCATGGATCAAATTTTTTAACAGGTCCAAATGGGTTAGGTTGGGTAACGGGTAAAACCGGGTCATAGGTCAAATGGGTAAAAAATATTTTAGTTATCATTATTTATTGTTAATTATTATTTATTATTAATTAATATTAATTATTAATTAATTATATTAATTAATAGAAAATAGAAAATATTAATTAATCAATATACATAATTACATAATAAATAACAATAACAAAAAATGTTTTCATAAATTGTTTGACGGATGAAACTTATTATGATCTTTATGCTTGACCCGTTTGACCCATTCACAACACTCATTATAGCTATCCATGTTTACTGAGGTTCACAATGTCAGGCCCTGTTTTCAAGACCCAGTTGACCCAAAAGCTTGACCCAAATTTGAGAGTATAGGTCTTAATTGTCACGTATAACATATAGAGACGAAGGGCAATAAGAGTACCTCTCGGGAAACACGATCCCAAACAACAGCTTCTCTATTGGCATCAGCCGAGGCAAACATAGAAACATCAGGAGAATAACGTATCACGGTAATCTCACCTCGATGTTTTTCAAGAACAGCTTCATTCGTAAGAGAATCACCATTGACGGAATAAATGTGTAATTTACCATCTTGCCCTCCCACAATGGCTTCTGTACCATCAGGGGCAATTGCACAGGCACTTACTGTAAACCCTAGGTCAATAGTTGACAAAACATGTGTACCACGGAGGAGGACGACACCTGTCTCGATAGAAATTAATGCAAGATCATGATCGTTTAGAGCCAAGCTCAAGTCCTTTGGTTGACTACCAATGTCAACAATATTTGCTTCTGCACATTCATCTCCGCTTAGAGGAATCCTCCATATCTGAGTACAACGAATATAAAGATACTTTTAAAAAAATAAAACCCTAAATCCTAAATTTTAAAGTAAGAGCTTGAAACTATACATTAGGAAATTTACTAGTAGAGGTGAAAGTTTCAAGCCATTCACTAATAAATGGTTCAGTTCGCGCTACGGATCAAACAAAGAAAAATACAAAACAATATAATAATATATAATTAATAAGAAATATCAGTCGATGTGGTCAAACATGTCAAAATTCGCAGTGTATTTAAAGCGCAAGTTACAAACTTTTTTACATTTTAGCACCGCAAATTGCAAACTTTGACATGAAATGCAATATATGATGCATTGAATGGTTAACAAGTACATATATTACATATTATAGTTTTAAAAAAAAAAAAAAAAAAAAAAAATAACTTTATTGCATTTTCTTGATATATTTTCAATATATTATGCATAGAACTTCCAAAATCAATTTTTTTGGAAGAAGAATCGGACAATTGATGATAAATCTTTTTAAATTCATCATCGACACAATTACCCAATTCTGACACGCACATGTTTAACCCACTACCCAATCCGCCAAAACCATCCATTTCGTCACCTACACTTCCCAAATTCTTTCACGGTGAGAACACCATAAAAGTAACACAAACATGATAATCTTGAAAAAAAAAAAATTCATTTACCTTATTATCAAATCCAGACGACATGATCTCCGTGTCAACAAAAGCAAGACATTTAATTTGGTTTTTATCCTTCCTCTCTAGCTTACCACTATAACCGAACCCTCGAGTCCACCTAAATATCAATCCATCATAGCTGCTGGATAAAATAATCTCTGGGCTGCTTTTAAGCACCGCTAGTGAATTAACGTTCTTCATGTGTCCACACAAAATCATTGGTTCCTTATCAAGATCACTTGCAGAGTATACATATATGGTCCCACCAAGAGAGACAGTAACTACATAATCATTTTGCCATAGACACCCAACTAGCATGTCTTCTACAGCATCAGAACCTGGACATAATGTCTTTGCAACAGTCCCGTTGAAATCATCTGATATTGTCCATATTTTTGCGGTCTTATCAGCTGATACGGTTAGCACCTATATGACAAGGGTACATAAATATACTTGAGAAACCAATGTATGTTAACAGATGAAAAATCTATACAACAGAAGGATGGCTAAATGGGCATAGATTACGGGCAGGTTGGCTAGCAGGTCAAAATGGATAACTTTTGGTGCGGGTCAGAAAAGGTTGCACTGGGTTTCTGTTGCCATGAAACACTTTATCTTCAAATATTTGTTTTCTTATTATGTATTTAATTAAAGTGTCAAGTACAAAACAAATATTAATTACACTTGAAACAACTTTCTGCCATGTTGGCAAGTCTTCTATTTAGCTTTTATTCCCAAACTGTTTGACCCGTTAAAGATAAAACACAACCCAAATCGACCTA
This sequence comes from Rutidosis leptorrhynchoides, assembly GCF_046630445.1. Classification (NCBI taxonomy): domain Eukaryota; kingdom Viridiplantae; phylum Streptophyta; class Magnoliopsida; order Asterales; family Asteraceae; genus Rutidosis; species Rutidosis leptorrhynchoides. The sequence continues at coordinate 337,348,955 of NC_092342.1, read as the reverse complement.
TTCATAAGTAAACGGGTAACAAATCCCACCTCTAATACAACAAACCCTGATACAAAGATGTCATACATAATAAAGAGAAAATTCCTAAAACTGAGCTGAAAATATGCATTAAAAAACAACTGTGCTACATATAACCAACTTCGATTATGGTTTAACTACCTGTTTACTATCAGGACTCCAGCTAACAGCATATATACTACCTTTGTGACAATCCTCTGAAGACAACTCACCCTTCTTCTCTGCTGTTTTTCCATCGTATAACAGCCCCTGTTTGTCAGAGCTTACAGTGATGAATTTGGTGCCATCGGGCGAAAACCTTACACAGTTGACAAAATTCGAGTGATCCCTGCATATGAGAATACCAGTAAACACCACAATCATACCAAATGAATAAATGACGGTCCATCGTATTATAGCCCTTCGTTTACAATGTTACAAAGTTCATTCAACATTAAATGATATATACAAACCTATGTGACTGTTTGAACTTAAATGGTGGTCCTTCATAGAAGTTCACCAAAAAGTCCTCTCCACATGAGACGATGCGAAATGGTCTCGTTGGCTTGAATGCACAGCTCAGAACTCTTCTCGAATGCCCGTCGAATTCTCCAACATTACTTCCAGAATCCCACCTGTTTAAGACTGTTAAAATGAGTGTACTACAATTTAGCAAAACAAAAATTGATCATTTACATTTACATAACTATCTTCGTAACAACACGAGAAGAACGCTTAATAAGATGATCATTAGCAAGATTCGAAAAATATAAATATATCTGATTGAGGCATTTCAACAAACAGGTGGTGATCAAGAGAAACAAACCCACATGAAAGCTCTAATAAATGATTTCCCTTTGCCATCACCAGAAGCCACAATCCTCATTCCATCAGCAGACCATTGCAAATCATCAATCCGACCCGACAAAACCCGAAATTCATTCTTCAAAACAAATCCATTATGTGTCCCCCAGATCCTAACCATACCTGACACGTCAGCAGACGCGATCCATTCACCGTTGGGTGAAAACCTAGCAACCGTTGTTTGATACGCGTGTTCTGCATACACCTCAACATCTAACGGTCTATCTAGATAACGAATTATAACGGATCGACCGTTGCAGTATAAAAAAGCGTTGGTTTTTGGGTCGCCGGAGATTAAGATTCCACGGCCACGTTCCGTTGACGGGATACAAGCGTATGTTTCGATAAGTTTTGCCATTTTCTTGATTTGGGGTGTTTGGGATGTGAAATGAGAGGGTTGAAAATGTAAAAAGATGGGAGCTTTTTGCAGGGAAGATGGGGGAATTTTGTGTTACATGTGTGTGCTTAATACAGAAAACGATACACTAGGATTTGATTATTGTGCGAAAACAACGTGGGGTGTGGGTGTAATAATGTTGATGTGGTATTCCGTTGGGTGATTTGGCAAAAATAAATATTATAAAAATGTAATTAATTTAATCTATAATTAATATTAAATCTTTAAGCTTACGATGTTATAAAAAAACAATTATCCTTTAAAAAAATAAATCAAAAGAAAAAGAAAAAAAATTAGAAGACATGTAGATGATGTCATAAACACTAACTAAAATAAATTACTAATGAAAAAAGTGCAATTATTTATCTTCAACTTTTTAGTAAATTATTTTTCCTTTTCATAATAACAACTAAATAATTATTCCGTATTATTTTTCCTTCATATAATATTGTAATTTTTTTGCCGTATTATTTTTTTGCCATTCCAAAAAAAAAATTAATTTTAATTTTTTTTTAAAAATAAAGAGACATTTGTTATTACTAATAATTATTATTAAAAATATAAATACTCAATTTTAGAGTAAAATTTATTATTATTATATTATTATCATTCAACTATGAGTTTTTTACATGATTAATTACGTTACATATGTATACAAAATACACGTTTCAATAAATTGTTGTAATGTAGACTTTTATGACAAGAAAAATAGCAATTGTGGTTCCACGGGTCAATATGTTTACGTTCATTTATTCTGATCAAGTTAAGTATATCAATATGTTTGTAAAAACAATAACAAGTTTCTTAATCGGAATCTGTGGTTCCACTGATCATTAAACTAAATAACTTTAACATTTACGTTCACTTATGTCATAACCCGTCCTTAACCATAAGAACGAGTTAGATAACGTATGATTTCATTGCGAGGTATTGACCTCTATATGCGACATTTTTAAAAGAACAACTGCATTTATTTTACATTACAAACCATAACTCTTATTTTAATACAAGCTTTAGACAATAAAAAGATGATTATCGTTTAGCGATAATCTTAGACTTACAAACTTTACATGTGATGATAACAATACGATTTCTAGCATATTTTACATTACAAATCCTCCGATATGCAGTTTTATTTTTGACACAAATATGCATACTCAAGATCTTGTTTAAATTCAACATGTTGCAGCGGAAGCTTCTAATTATCACCTGAGAATAGACATGTTTAAAACGTCAACATAAAGTTGGTGAGATATAGGTTTAATGCCGGCAGCAATATATATATAGACCACAAGATTTCATATATAAACGTTTTAATAAAAATATTCTAAGTGGTTGAGCACTTGGTAACCATACTTAACATTTAATCACGTCGCATATTCCCTTTATTGTGAAATCTTACTACACCGTACCAAGTGTAGTCACGAAACGAAGTACTGTGCAACCGTTGAATACTGGTCGTCCAGTCCGGTTGGGGTTGTCAGGCCCGATAGATCTATCAACAGGATTCGCGTTTACAATACCGCTGTAAATAACAGTTACCAAGCTACAGGGAAGTATGCCAGTGGTACAACTCAACGTAGAATATATTTTTCAGTTACTTGTGTCCATATCGTAAAACATAAAATACATGTATTCTCATCCCGAAATATTTAGAGTTTAAAAGTGGGACTATATACTCACTTTCGTCTTGAAGATATGTAATTTTGACTTGGTCTCCGATTGATATCACAAACCTAACCATATATAATATATCAATACCTTTTCTTTTTAAACAATCGTCACATATATATACTTATAATACTTTTAATAATTCCTTAGTCCGTAGTTAGCAGTTCGATGTTAGTAATTCAATTTTAAATGGTTCATTTTTAGGTGATTAATAAACCCCCAATGAAATAAATAAAAACCCCATCGTATATGTATTGGTCGAGATTAATCTTGACCCACGGTACCGGTGTTGTCAAATGACGTGTTGCGTACATAAAGTACCGGTGTTGTCAAATGACGTGTTGCGTACAATCATGGGATCTTATGATTAATCTTCTCGTATTGTTTACGGGTGATCCTGAACCATATAAAATTAAATTATGAGTACATATATATAAAATATCATGTTATTTTAGAAAGATGTGATTTATTTAATTTTTTTCCAATTAATCACGTAGCTAAATTAGTCTTGGATATCCGATTTCGTTTTGGTCATAGTTTCTTCGTTACAACTCCGTTTTCGTTGGTTCAACTTGCCACTTCCTTGGATCGAGTCCCTCTTTAATAATATGAACTGTAAATACCTTAGTTTATATTCGAAATCACAGGTCATAGGTCAAACTTTGGTGAAACTTATGAAGTTAATCATTTTCCATCATGTAAACAACCTTAAATGATTATTTTTCTAAAAATACTTATACTTTGAGTTAAATCATAAAATTTTTATGCGTTAACATATTCATAGTAAAAATCATTTTTTCAGAAAATAAACCTCCAATTCAAAGTTTAAGATGGTTTTTAATTATCCAACCCAAAACAGCCCCCGGTTACACTCCGACGTCGTAAAAACAGTTTCTAAGGTGTTCTTTGAAAAACCAAGTTAAACCTTGTTAAATTAGCATATATTTAAGATATATTACAGGTCTTGAAGTATTTTAAAAGTTAAGTTAGAAGGATCTATTTAGTTTGCAAACAAGTTTGAAAACATTCAAACTATGTTCTTGTTGTTAAAATTTTATACCACAAAATAAGATAGCTATATATATATGAATCGAATAAGGTTATGAACATAGTTACTACCTCAAGTTCCTTGGACAAGGTTGCTGTAAAAGAGGAGTAAGAACCTAGAACCAAAAGGGTGATGGAATTGGATGAAAGATTGGAAGTAAGTTTGTGTTCTTGGAAGAATTCTTGAAGTGTTTTTGTAAGGGTTTTCTTATGGTGTTTAAAGCTTGTTTCTATGGCTAGATCTTCAAGGTTTCTTGCTGAATGATTATGGAGTTCTTAGAACTTGTAAGTAGGTGAATTAGAGAGTGGTTTAAGAGTAAGAATGGTGAGCTAAAAATGGTTTGGTGTTGGTCTTTAAAAACGTGACAAAGGGGGGAGCAAGGACAAAATTTTAAGCTTGTAATCTTGTGTATTTGTCAAACAATCATACAAAAGCAATTACCTCTACCTTAGGGCAGTAACAAGGGCTAGTTAGGTGGTGATTTGATGTGTATATACCAATAGTAAATACGTATAGAAGTTAGGTATGATACGAGTACATATACTCTAGATATACGTATAGAAATCTTGTGAAAAATAGAATGAGGATTCAAATATAGCTATCTTTTGTGAATACACTTATATGATTTTATGTATTTAAGTCCTTAAAAGTGATTAAATACATTACATATACGATATATGTATAAACATTATAGGTTATAAGTATTTATGTCAAATAACGTTACGTATGGTTATCGTTTTGAAAACTTAAGTTAGTAGTTTCATAATATACTTATAACTTATTGTTATTAATACAAAATGAGATATTAAAACATTCATTAATCATGTTAAATATGTATATATACATATATATACACAAACGTATAATTATCATATATTGTATAGTTCGTGATATCATCGGTCAAACTAGACGGTCAAACGTTGTGTAAAACTCTTTTCGGAAACATAAATCTCAACAATTTGGATTGCTTATCATGTTGGTAAGGTTTAATTTATATAAATATTAATCTTATAAGTATAGAATGATCGAAAAAGTGCGGGTCATTACAGTACCTACCCGTTAAATAAATTTCGTCCCGAAATTTTAAAATTGTACCTATTTTGCGTCATCGGAAAACAAGTGTGGATATTTTTGTTTCATTTGATCCTCTCGTTCCCAAGTAAACTCGGGACCCCTTCGAGCATTCCAACGAACCTTAACGATCGGTATGTTGCTCTGCTTGAGCCGTTTAACTTCACGATCCATGATTTCGATTGGTTCTTCGATGAATTGTAGTTTCTCGTCGACATGGATTTCTTCAAGAGGAATGGTGAGGTCTTCCTTTGCAAGACACTTCTTAAGGTTTGAGACGTGAAATGTATTATGTACTTCGGCGAGTTGTTGTGGTAACTCGAGTCGATAAGCTACCGGTCCAATGCGTTCGATAATCTTGAACGGGCCTACATATCTTGGGTTCAGTTTACCCCTTTTTCCGAAGCGTATTACACCTTTCCACGGTGACACCTTTAACATAACCATGTCACCGATCTGAAACTCTAATGGTTTCCTTCGAACATCGGCGTAGCTCTTTTGGCGACTACGGGCTGTTTTCAATCTCTCCTTGATTTGTACTATCTTCTCAGTCGTTTCGTGTATAATCTCGGGACCAGTTAATTGTCGATCTCCTACTTCATTCCAACAAATAGGAGATCTACACTTCCTTCCGTACAATGCTTCGAATGGCGCAGCTTTAATGCTCGCATGATAACTATTATTATACGAGAATTCTGCTAATGGTAGATATTTATCCCATCCGTTTCCAAAATCGATCACACATGCCCTGAGCATGTCTTCAAGAGTCTGAATCGTTCTTTCACTCTGCCCGTCGGTTTGCGGATGATACGCGGTACTCATATCCAAATGAGTTCCTAGGGCCTCCTGTAGTGATTGCCAGAACTTCGATGTAAATCTACTATCACGATCGGATATAATGGAAATAGGTATTCCATGCCTTGAAACAACTTCCTTTATATACAATCGTAATAGTTTCTCCATTCTATCCGTTTCCTTTATAGGCAAGAAATGTGCAGACTTGGTGAGACGATCAACAATCACCCAAATGGTGTCGTATCCCCAGGCAGTCTTTGGTAACTTCGTGATGAAATCCATGGTAATACCATCCCATTTCCATTCTGGGATTTCTGGTTGTTGAAGTAACCCTGACGGCTTCTGGTGTTCAGCTTTGACTTTGGAACAAGTTAAACATTCCCCAACATATGTTGCAACGTCTGTCTTTAAATTAGACCACCAATAATGTGTCTTAAGATCTTGGTACATCTTTCCAACTCCAGGATGTATCGAGTATCTTGTCTTATGTGCCTCATTCAATATCAACTTCCTTAATCCACCCAACTTCGGTACCCAAATACGGTTTGCAAAATATCGAATTCCATCTTCCCGTATAATGAGTTGCTTCTCATACTTCTTCATTATTTCATTTCTTATGTTTTCTTTAGTAAGTGCTTCTCGTTGAACTTCTTTGATTTGTGAGTTGAGATTCATGCGAATTTTTATGTTCATCGCTCGTACTCGAATTGGTTCTCGTTCCTTTCTGCTTAATGCGTCAGCCACCACATTCGCTTTCCCGGGATGATAACGAATTTCACAATCATAGTCGTTTATTAACTCGACCCACCTACGTTGCCTCATGTTCAGCTGTTTCTGATCAAAAATATGTTGAAGGCTTTTATGATCAGTAAACACAGTGCATTTAACTCCATACAAGTAGTGTCTCCACATCTTCAATGCAAACACGACTGCTCCCAATTCTAGATCATGCGTCGTATAATTTTGCTCGTGAATCTTCAATTGTCGGGATGCGTATGCAATAACTTTCTTCCGTTGCATAAGAACGCAACCAAAACCTTGTCGCGAAGCGTCACAATATATTTCAAAATCATCGTTCCCTTCTGGTAACGATAAAATAGGCGCCGTAGTTAACTTCTTCTTCAGTAATTGAAATGCACTCTCCTGCTCAGAGGTCCATTCATATTTCTTCCCTTTTTGCGTTAACGCTGTCAACGGCTTAGCTATTCGGGAAAAATCTTGAATAAACCTTCTATAATAACCGGCTAAACCCAAAAATTGGCGTATCTGCGTTGGTGTCTTAGGAGTCTCCCATTTTTCAATGGCTTCAATTTTTGCTGGATCAACCTGAATTCCTTTGCTACTAACAACGTGGCCAAGAAATTGCACTTCTTTCAACCAGAAAGCACATTTAGAAAATTTAGCATATAGCTGTTCTTTTCTCAACAACTCTAATATCAACCTTAAATGCTGTTCATGCTCTTGCTCACTCTTGGAATAGATAAGAATATCATCAATGAAAACGATAACAAACTTATCTAAATATGGACTACAAACTCGATTCATGAGGTCCATGAATACAGCTGGCGCATTCGTCAATCCAAACGGCATGACCAAAAATTCGTAATGACCATAACGTGTCCGAAAAGCAGTTTTCGGAATGTCCTCTTCTTTGACACGTAATTGATGATAACCCGATCTTAGGTCGATTTTCGAATAAACACATGATCCTTGCAGTTGATCAAATAAGTCATCAATTCTCGGTAGTGGATACCGATTCTTGATAGTTAACTTATTTAATTCACGATAATCTATACACATCCTAAAAGATCCATCTTTCTTCTTAACAAACAAAATTGGAGCTCCCCACGGTGAAGTGCTTGGTCGTATGAATCCACGGTCTAGTAATTCTTTTAACTGACTTTGAAGTTCTTTTAATTCGGACGGTGCAAGTCTTATATGGAGCACGAGCCACTGGTGCAGCTCCTGGTACTAAATCTATTTGAAATTCTACAGATCTAAATGGAGGTAATCCCGGCAACTCTTCCGGAAAAACTTCAGGAAAATCTCTTGCCACAGGCACATCGTTGATGCACTTCTCTTTTTCTTTCTTTTCGACTTTATTAACATGTGCTAGAATAGCATAACATCCCTTTTCTAAACACTTCTTGGCTTTCAAACAGCTAATGAGTTTTAGCTTTGAATTACCCTTCTCTCCATAAATCATCACCGGCATTTTATCCTTACAAGGAATGCGAATTGCCTTCTTGGCACACACAACTTCAGCTCCTACTTTGGACATCCAGTCCATGCCGACTATTACATCAAAACTTCCTAATTCTACGGGTATTAAGTCAATTTTAAATGTTTCTCCGGCTAAATTTATTTTACAATCACGGCAAATTTTATCGGCTTTAATTAGTTTACCATTAGCTAACTCAATCATGTACTTAGCATCTAGAGGTAATGATGAACAATTCAATTTAGCGTAAAAGTCTCTACTCACGTAACTTCTATCGGCACCAGTATCAAATATAATAGATGCGGATAAGTTATTAATGGTAAACGTACCCGTAACAAGCTCCGGGTCTTCACACGCCTCTCTAGCATTAATAACAAATGCTCTTCCACGTGCAGATCCATTATTCTTCTCTGGATTCGGACACTGGCTCTTATAGTGACCTTGTTTTCCACACCCATAACAAGTAATGTTAGCCAAAGCAGTTCTATTTGCATTGGTGGCAGGAGTCTTGGTACCATTTGTATTTGTAACGAGAGCCCTACAATCTTCAGCAAGATGACCCTTTCGATTACATTTGTTGCATACCACATTACAGTAACTAGAGTGATGTTTGTGGCATCGGTTGCATAAAGGATTTTGTCCTTTATAACCAAAGCTTAAACCACTACCCGCACCTTGCGTGTTTTCTTGTTTCTTAAAAGATTGTTGTTGGCTACCTCGATCATAATTTCCATTCCACTTTCTTTTGTTACCTGATACCTTCACATCAGTATTGGATACTTTCTTATCCATGATGACCTGATCCATTAGCTCGTTTGCCATGGTTATAGCTTCATGAATTGTCTTAGGTTTCGATGCTGTAACATTTGCCTTGACCTTTTTGGGCAAACCATCTTTGTACATTTCAATCTTCCGTTCTTCGGTTGGAACCAATTCAGGACATAGCAAAACTAATTCCATGAATCGCTGATTGTAGTTGGTGATTTCAGTACCAATAACCTTCAGACTTCGTAACTCATCTTCCAACTTCCTAACCTCGTTCCTTGGACAATATTCGTTGATTAACATTGTTTTGAATTCTTCCCACGGAGTATCATAAGCTACATCTCCTCCTACAGCCTTCACATAATTTTTCCACCACGTGAGTGCACTATCTTGTAAAGTGCACGATGCATACTTGGTCATGTCCTTTTCAACACAACCACTGATTTTAAACACAGTCTCCATCTTTTCTATCCACCGGGTTAAACCGATCGGTCCTTCTGTTCCACTGAATGATGAGGGCTTGCAAGCTTGAAAAGTTTTGTAAGTGCACCCCACACGAGGATTTGGGTTAACTGCAGCACCTCTTGCAGCCTCGACCCATAACATTCTGTCGTTCACTCGCTGATTGATGAGTTCCTGGATTTCTTGTTCCGTCATTTGGTTCAATCGCGCCATATTCTTCTATAAGAATGAAAAGAAAATAATTATTCACATGGAATATTATAGATGTAGTGTATATTTACAGTACATTATAGCTTATTAATAATATGAACCAGGTATTATTATAAAAGCCTTTTCTTCTTATTAGCGTTTTATAATTATATCTAGGGTAGTACCTACCCGTTAATGTCCATACTTAATAGCTTAGTACAGAATCAATTACTACCATCTAAATAATACTTAACCATGGAAAATTATTGCATTTCACACTTCACTATTTTACATATGCTTATCTTACATCGAACATTAAACAAACCACACTAATAATATTATACAAAACATTATATGATCCCATGGTTTAATACGGCAGCGCATCGTTTGGTCTATTTTCTAGGACGTTTAGGTTCAAAGAATCGCTTAACGCTTATCCTGGCTGTCTGCCTATATTTTGGCTGTGGGACTGAAGAACTGGATGCCGGGATAGAACGAATAGGAATAGCGGGAATAGGGGTGGTAGTGTCTAGTGGAGTTGGTGCCACATCATCCTTACTAAACTCGGGATTTGAATTTTCTAATTCATTAGCCTTTCGTTTCTTTCCTAGTTCGAACTCGTCTTTTGTAATTTCCTGTATTTCTTCCTCGGGTTCACTTTCCTCCTCGGGTTCACTTTCCTCCTCGGGTTCACTTTCCTCCTCGGGTTCACTTTCCGGGTTCTCTATAGTCGGTTCATCCGGAATTTGTGAGTCTTCCCCAAAGATATTATTTTCGTCATCGGATAGGTTAATGACTGGAACACCATCTGAAGATTCTGGTTCGGAGTCGCTGAACGTGATGACAAGTTTTGAGCCCGACATCTATCACACAACAACTAACCCATTAGTACTACATAATATTTACATATAAATTTTAACCAACAATGATAAGCAATGGTTTTTAAATCAGACCCGGTCAAAGTCCAGACTTACTAATGTATCCTAACGACTTATCAGTTAGACACACTAATGCAAACCTGGTTCGCTAAGACCACCGCTCTGATACCACATGTCATAACCCGTCCTTAACCATAAGAACGAGTTAGATAACGTATGATTTCATTGCGAGGTATTGACCTCTATATGCGACATTTTTAAAAGAACAACTGCATTTATTTTACATTACAAACCATAACTCTTATTTTAATACAAGCTTTAGACAATAAAAAGATGATTATCGTTTAGCGATAATCTTAGACTTACAAACTTTACATGTGATGATAACAATACGATTTCTAGCATATTTTACATTACAAATCCTCCGATATGCAGTTTTATTTTTGACACAAATATGCATACTCAAGATCTTGTTTAAATTCAACATGTTGCAGCGGAAGCTTCTAATTATCACCTGAGAATAGACATGTTTAAAACGTCAACATAAAGTTGGTGAGATATAGGTTTAATGCCGGCAGCAATATATATATAGACCACAAGATTTCATATATAAACGTTTTAATAAAAATATTCTAAGTGGTTGAGCACTTGGTAACCATACTTAACATTTAATCACGTCGCATATTCCCTTTATTATGAAATCTTACTACACCGTACCAAGTGTAGTCACGAAACGAAGTACTGTGCAACCGTTGAATACTGGTCGTCCAGTCCGGTTGGGGTTGTCAGGCCCGATAGATCTATCAACAGGATTCGCGTTTACAATACCGCTGTAAATAACAGTTACCAAGCTACAGGGAAGTATGCCAGTGGTACAACTCAACGTAGAATATATTTTTCAGTTACTTGTGTCCATATCGTAAAACATAAAATACATGTATTCTCATCCCGAAATATTTAGAGTTTAAAAGTGGGACTATATACTCACTTTCGTCTTGAAGATATGTAATTTTGACTTGGTCTCCGATTGATATCACAAACCTAACCATATATAATATATCAATACCTTTTCTTTTTAAACAATCGTCACATATATATACTTATAATACTTTTAATAATTCCTTAGTCCGTAGTTAGCAGTTCGATGTTAGTAATTCAATTTTAAATGGTTCATTTTTAGGTGATTAATAAACCCCCAATGAAATAAATAAAAACCCCATCGTATATGTATTGGTCGAGATTAATCTTGACCCACGGTACCGGTGTTGTCAAATGACGTGTTGCGTACATAAAGTACCGGTGTTGTCAAATGACGTGTTGCGTACAATCATGGGATCTTATGATTAATCTTCTCGTATTGTTTACGGGTGATCCTGAACCATATAAAATTAAATTATGAGTACATATATATAAAATATCATGTTATTTTAGAAAGATGTGATTTATTTAATTTTTTTCCAATTAATCACGTAGCTAAATTAGTCTTGGATATCCGATTTCGTTTTGGTCATAGTTTCTTCGTTACAACTCCGTTTTCGTTGGTTCAACTTGCCACTTCCTTGGATCGAGTCCCTATTTAAGAATATGAACTGTAAATACTTTAGTTTGTATTCGAAATCACAGGTCATAGGTCAAACTTTGGTGAAACTTATGAAGTTAATCATTTTCCATCATGTAAACAACCTTAAATGATTATTTTTCTAAAAATACTTATACTTTGAGTTAAATCATAAAATTTTTATGCGTTAACATATTCATAGTAAAAATCATTTTTCCAGAAAATAAACCTCCAATTCAAAGTTTAAGATGGTTTTTAATTATCCAACCCAAAACAGCCCCCGGTTACACTCCGACGTCGTAAAAACAGTTTCTAAGGTGTTCTTTGAAAAACCAAGTTAAACCTTGTTAAATTAGCATATATTTAAGATATATTACAGGTCTTGAAGTATTTTAAAAGTTAAGTTAGAAGGATCTATTTAGTTTGCAAACAAGTTTGAAAACATTCAAACTATGTTCTTGTTGTTAAAATTTTATACCACAAAATAAGATAGCTATATATATATGAATCGAATAAGGTTATGAACATAGTTACTACCTCAAGTTCCTTGGACAAGGTTGCTGTAAAAGAGGAGTAAGAACCTAGAACCAAAAGGGTGATGGAATTGGATGAAAGATTGGAAGTAAGTTTGTGTTCTTGGAAGAATTCTTGAAGTGTTTTTGTAAGGGTTTTCTTATGGTGTTTAAAGCTTGTTTCTATGGCTAGATCTTCAAGGTTTCTTGCTGAATGATTATGGAGTTCTTAGAACTTGTAAGTAGGTGAATTAGAGAGTGGTTTAAGAGTAAGAATGGTGAGCTAAAAATGGTTTGGTGTTGGTCTTTAAAAACGTGACAAAGGGGGGAGCAAGGACAAAATTTTAAGCTTGTAATCTTGTGTATTTGTCAAACAATCATACAAAAGCAATTACCTCTACCTTAGGGCAGTAACAAGGGCTAGTTAGGTGGTGATTTGATGTGTATATACCAATAGTAAATACGTATAGAAGTTAGGTATGATACGAGTACATATACTCTAGATATACGTATAGAAATCTTGTGAAAAATAGAATGAGGATTCAAATATAGCTATCTTTTGTGAATACACTTATATGATTTTATGTATTTAAGTCCTTAAAAGTGATTAAATACATTACATATACGATATATGTATAAACATTATAGGTTATAAGTATTTATGTCAAATAACGTTACGTATGGTTATCGTTTTGAAAACTTAAGTTAGTAGTTTCATAATATACTTATAACTTATTGTTATTAATACAAAATGAGATATTAAAACATTCATTAATCATGTTAAATATGTATATATACATATATATACACAAACGTATAATTATCATATATTGTATAGTTCGTGATATCATCGGTCAAACTAGACGGTCAAACGTTGTGTAAAACTCTTTTCGGAAACATAAATCTCAACAATTTGGATTGCTTATCATGTTGGTAAGGTTTAATTTATATAAATATTAATCTTATAAGTATAGAACGATCGAAAAAGTGCGGGTCATTACAACTTAATACCTAAAACATATCATTAAACTATTTCATTAAAACAAACTCGTGGTTTCACGGGTCATTTCACTAGTTTAATTTAATATAACATTACGAGCACAAGATAAATTACAAAATTAATATGAAAATTATACAGTAGTGTATATAATGTAACTAGTTTTATGAGCTCGTGTGTTGCACGACATTTATATAAATTAGTAGTCGATAACGTTTATATTGAAACTTATCAAATGTATAAAACAATTACAATAAGAAAAATCATTTATTACTGATAACATTTGTATTGAAAAGCATGAGCTCATGCATTTATATAATAATATTTTCAATATTATATTGGAACAATTTATTTTTAAAGCCTTTGTAACTTTGCTATTTTTCTCTTTTCTTTTAGTTTGCTAGAGAGGGTTTTCTATTGAATAAATGTAGCCGTTTTAAAAAAGATAGTGTATTTATAAAATTAAAAAAAAAAAAAAACACTACATACTTGTATAAATATTCATATACGCTTTTTGTACTGCTTAGCTCTTTTGATTTGTTTAGTGAAAACAAATTTTGAGATATAATTGTTGGTATGGTAACATATAGAGTATGTTTGACAAAACTAACCGATCGCTTTTAGTTGATAGCTTGCAAGTATGTTTGACAAAACTAACCGATCGCTTTTAGTTGATAGCTTGTAACTGTTAAATGGCAGCTGATTATATGCATGTAAGTGTTTGACAAGCTAGCTGAAACTATTAAAATGAATAGTAAAATAACAAAAAACTAAGAGATTTTTCTCAAACACTAGTTCAATTAACTTTTAGCTTTTTTTCTTCCTCAAAAAACTTTAAGCTCATGCAATCAAACGATAGTTTTTATTAATACGAGTTATGCTGGAAGTTAAAAACTTGATGCCAAACATGACCATATAGAGAATGATCAATCAAACACAAACCTAATGAGAACGAAATTGATTAATGGATCAGCTCCGATATATTAAAAAGTACTGATTTGTATTAACGCTATACACATCGATACAAACATAAGCTCGCGTAGAGATTCAAAAGACCCAACAGATAAAACAGTCATAGATTGGTAATGGACTAATGATACCAAATAAGGTTAAACTAAAAAGTGTAGCCTTCATTGATCATCACCTAAACTATGCTTCTTTCACATTCAACTGCAGGCTGCAGCTACTGTACCTAAATATTCTTCCAATCACAAGGTCAACAATGTTTACAGCCCAGTCAAACTTCTAGCAAGATGAAGAGGGCTTGTAAATTCGCCCCCATGAGACCTAAATCTCAACACTATAATAATGTCACCTGATATAACATGTTCTCCGCCAACATTGGTCACTATATCAGTTACATTTTTCGCATAAAATATACATTACACCTTTTATAAAAAAGACAAGTGAATAATAATTGGTAAACAGCTACATCGTATTGTCACAAAAGTTCATAAACCATCTTCATCCAGCAACAAATACACCAAGCTTTCTTGCATTAACAATTAGCCACTTGTCCACCGCCGTTTGCGAGCAGGCCGCTCGGATTTGACTTCAGATTCATGACGCGGTTCGGGTTGGACTTGAGTCAACGGTTCATTTTCAATCTTTTTGATGGTCAACGTTTCCTTCTCACTCGGCATAGGAAGCTTGAACCGTTCACTGCGTTTTTTCAACTTCTCAACTGTATCCAAGTGTTTGGTGGGGTCATCGTTTTTTTCTTCTGCCAAAGGTTTTGAATTCTCCACGATTTCTTGAAGTTTGGAAGATTCTTCCGGAAGCTTTGGTGGGGGCCCATTGTCCTTATATCTATCGGTTTCTTTTGGATCAACTGAGGCGGATGATGATTTAACGGGAAGATTAAAATCCCTATCTTTGTGACTTGTCCATCTTTCGAGTTTTGAGCGACCTTTCTTTGATTCAGGTTCATCCTCTGAGGAAGCATTTGCATTTTCCCTGTGCCGTTTTGACGATTTTCGAATTGCAGGGTTTTGATCACTGCTACGTTGTTCAAGCATGCCTCTTGAGCTTTCCTAATCAAATCAAAGGTACATACAATACAATATCTGAGCATAAGATAGTAGAGTTCATATAACCTTGACCGTTTTTGTAGTTGTGTTAGTTTCAATTAAGAGTAAATATGTCTGCAGGTAACAATTGGTCAAAAAGCAAAGACCGACGAGCAGATAGAGTAAATACTCTTATCATATTACATGGGTATGTAAATTATAAAATTGTTGAATAGATAATTTGAGCATAATTATTTTTTCCAACACTAAAAAAAAAATAATAAAAAATAAAAAATTTAAAATTTAAAAAAATTGAACCTAGTATGAACTTGTCTAAAAGAAGCATAGTAGACCGACTTCCGCATGCAAAAAAGAAAAAGTTAAAACAAAATTTGCGCTTAACCTTTATGTTTAACTTTCAATGGTCATAAGATATAGCAATCACAAATAATAGAGTACATATTGTACTTCAAGAATTTCACTTGCTAGCAATCACAAATTAAAAAATTTATATAAATAGGTCAAGAAGAAATGGATGCAACTAGACAATATCTTCAAAATTACATGCTTAAATAGGTAGAACAGTTGAATGAACTTATGTTTCCTTTGTGATGTCAAACAAATATAAAGTGACAAGGGGAAGCACATAATTGAACTACTAAACAAGAAAGGACATGCCTTTTTAGAAAATAACAGCAAGCGGTATACTAAAAATAGATTGTAGATAAGAGTGTAGCCGTGTAGGACAAAATAGCAGTAAAGCCAACAATAACTAAAATGGAGAGCATGATCAACAGGTGTAATAAATGTAAAACACATTTTATTTTTTGTTCTTTTAGAATCAACACTACTGCATGTGTATCATGTTAATTTCAAGTAAAACTGGCTTCATCCTAAATCTTCTACTCACAAGATTTATAACTAACCGAACCATGTTCAGAACATGTATTAACTTAGTAGTAACTTGTAACGACCATGAACAGATAAAACTCTAAATTACGCTTCAAACATCTTTATCTCTCCCTTGTATACATTTACCCTAGTTTGGCTTCCCACAGTCCGAGACAACCAATTAGTAACTAACATAAGGCGCATTATGTTTACTGTAACAAACAAATTAGATCATCTTTAGATAACTGAACTTACTAACAACAATTGTTACTTAACTTATGTTAAAACTTTAGTGTCTCGTGATTTACGTACCCGCTCACTTCTCTGACTGATGTGATCAGATTCTCGATGCCTTTTTGAAGTAGCCAACGAATTTTGAACACCACCATCACTCTCCTTACCCTTTTTTAGGGTTTCTTTATGCTTCTTCTCATGTACTACTTGCGTATCTTTAGAACTTCCAGTATATCCCCTTTCATGTCTCGATGTTCTTTCTTCGTTATTTATCTTGTTACCATGCGCGTACGCATACGCATCTTCACGTCCTTTATGCCTCGAAACACTTTCATTTTCAAACTTTTCATACTTTTCCCGTCTGCTAATAGGTTCTCGAACAGTATCTTTATACATATATTCTTTTTCTGAACTTCTATAATCTTCTTTTAATCTAGAATACCGTTCTCGTTCCTTTTGTTTTTCTACTTTCTCTCTCTGCAATCGAACCTCTTCTTTGTACCTAAAAGAATGCGGATCCTCGTCTCTTTTAGGCAGATCCAAACCATCGTCTCTCTCTCGTTTCCGACGACTCGTGCTTTCTCTTATCATTGCTTTATGCATGCCATCTGGATCGTTATGACGCACTTTTAAACCGTCATCCCGCTTCAAAGGGGGCATCATGTCTCTATTAGGATCACCCTTCCAAACACCATCTTCTGATAATTTTCTTGACCGATGTTCGTGTTTATCACTTCTTTCGATTTCTCGAGCTTTATTTCGATGGCGAGACGCCATTTCCTCATCATGGCTTCTTTTCCTCATGTCATCAACCCATGGTCCTTCAGGTTCTCTACCCTTTTTTCTATCAAAATTTTCAGATTTCGTGTGGGACCGATACCCGTGATTTGGGTCAACCCACTTTCTATGGTAATACGGATCCTCCATACCCTTCACTGGCATTTGGTACCTTTCTCTCTCTTGTTTCTCATCATGATTTCGAGGACGCACAAAACGATCATCTTCATTAACCGGTTTTCGCACGTTCACACGGTGAATTGAACTCCGAGCTTGGATAACTTCATTTTCCATATCTTTGCTACTTCCAGATCTACCTTTGCTGTTTTCACTACTCCTTCCGGCTTTTGAATCTTCTCTATCTTCAACTCTTTCGACAGAAGAACGCTCGGCTCGAGTGCTCAGTTTTTGTTTTTTCAAAGTATGTTTTAATTTTTCATCTTTGATGATATCATCATCAGGGTTTGAATTTCCATCAACATTTACATCATCTTCTATATTAGCATCATTTTGTTCAAAGCTTCGATCCTCAGCATTGCATAGTATCAGAGGTGATGAAGATGGACTCTGCTTATGGTCAACACTTTCAGTTGACTCTTCATTTCGATTGTCAGCAACCTTTTTCTCCTGTTGAGTTTCATCATCAGTGAAACGGGGTGACCTGTCAGCTGCAGTTCTCTTCATCGGCCTACAGATATATATACAAAAAACAAGAATTTATCTGCTTACAAAACAAAAATAGATGAAAACCCAAATTCATTTGAAACAAAATGTGAAATCAATAGCGATAAATCCACTTGTTGCACTTGATCAAACATCTAGATAGAAAAGGCTCTAACTTTATTTTAATTTATCTAACAACCAATTTTGGTGATTGCATCCATAAATATAGGTTAGCATAACATAACACACTAGAAATAAAAAACCAACTTCAATTGCTAAAAATGGCCTGAAATTCTACAAAATTGACCATGACTATAAAATATAATCAACTTAACTAATATACAAAGAGTAACTCGAAAGATACAATGGAATGCATTGCAACAATAAATCATACCTCTCGGTATGTTTCAGAGGGTTATACTTCTTGCTAGTCCTGCCTGTTGAATCATAATGATGATCTTCAACTTCTGTTTCAGAGAAACGTTGTACCCGATTTCCCGTATCTTCCATTTTATGTATAGCAACGACTCTTCTTCCAGAAACTTCTTTCTTTCTACCATTATAAGCTCGAGGTTTATCAAAATGATCATCTCCCGATCCAACTTCGTCTTCAATCTCAGGATCTTCGTTGTGATTTTCTTTTAATGGAACATCTTCGAGATGCTCAACAACATCAACATCATCTCCTGGAAGAGATTCTTGATCTGGAGATCTCTGCAAAACGATCTGTTTCAAAAAAAAATTAAGTGAAATATTAGTATTTCAACCAAAAGAGAATATAATTTTAAATCCCAATTGAATCATTAATTAGACATTGGGTCGACATTGCAATCTCTAAAGCTAATAAATCAGCGCATACAGGTAGCTATTGATAAACTGGAAAACGGGTAATCATAGCTCAAAAGTAGATTTAACAGCTCACCTCAATAATAGCATCAGAATCACGCATTCGTGGGGGCCGTGTATCAATAGACGGAAGACGTTCGCTAAAACTAGTCTCCACCTGTATTGCTTTGCCAGTTGGCTGTATTATCCAAAATAACAAACAATTAGTTTTACAAGTTTTGTTTATGACCTTAAAGAAATCGTCAAAACAGCTGCAGGATTTTATTTATGCAAATTTAAAAGTGAAAAGGGTATGAAGGAGGTGCTTGAGAGTGGCCCATGGTTAGTTAATAATGTTCCTTTTTTTGTGAATCAGTGGGAACCTGGGGTTTGGCTTGAAAAAATTGAACCTGAAAAAGTCCCAATTTGGATTTGTATTCACAATATTCCAATTGAACTATGGAGTGGCAGAAGTATAGGTAAACTTGTTAGTGGTATTGGTAGGCCTATGTTGATGGACAAAGTTACTTCAGAGAGATGTTTGAGTAAAAGTGGAAGACTAGGGTTTGCTAGAGTTTTGACTGAAGTCAATGCAAATGATGACCTTCCTAGCTTTGTCGAATTTTCCTATCCTGTGATTGGTTCTTTTCCAGCCAAAGTGGGTAAACTTGAGGTGACCTATCAATGGAAACCGCCTTCATGCACTCATTGCAAAGTGTTTGGCCACTCTTTTAATACTTGTAAAATTAGGCCTAAAACAGAAGATGAAGTATCGGCACAAGTGTTAAAAGACGCTTTGAAAATCAACAATGATGGTGAAACAGTTGATTTAAATAACCAGTGTGTTGAGGACGGCTTTAAAGTTGTTGGTAAGAAAGGAAGGGTTTTTCAGAAGTTGAATTTTGATAATAATAAAAGTCAAAGGCAGTCAATCGAAGCAAAAGGTATCAAGCAAAATGCAGTTAAGAATAATTATGGTATTAAAGACAATATTGATGTGGAGGAAACAGATTGGAATGTGGAGTCCCAGAAAAGTCAAAATCATAATGTTTTGAGGAAAGGAGATAAAGGGAAGGGCATTGATGGTGAAGGTAATAATAAGACATATTCTAAAGATAGAATTGAAACAAACAATCCTTTTTATGTATTAGTAGATGATGAGGGTAATACTGATGGTAATACTGATGAGATTATAATTGAAGAATCTATAAATGATAAATTTGATGATAGGTGGAACTTACGGAATTCAGAAAAAAAGAAACTAAAAAGTTATTTGGATAAACATAATCCTCCAGGAAAAGAAGTAATCGATCAATGGCAACCACACGAGTTCAAGTATTTTAGGACTCAATGGATTGCTGCTGGATTTGGTAACTTTGATAAAGATGGCATGGTTATTGGCGATTGATGTTAAGTTTGATAATAATGCTCCGAAATTAGGGTATTCATCTTGTTAGTTTCTTACTTTATGTCTAGTATAGGTCCTCGAGTTTCACTCAAATTAGTGTTACTCGTATTGTAATCCTCTTTGTATCATTTCCTTATCAATAAAATTAGTTTGCTTTTCAAAAAAAAAAAAAAAAAAAAAAGTTTTACAAGTTTTGTTTTATGAAGGTGTCATACTAAAGTAGTAAAGTATGATGCCAATATTATTAATTTATTACATACATATATATAAGCATTCAATAAATAAAAAAATAAACATCAGTTCATACCAGTTGCATACGTTCATGTGCAGATCCCTTTGCCAAGTCATTTTGCACATCAGTAGTCCCTACATTACGATTTTCTAATGGAATTTCATGACCTGCTGCTGCTGCTGCAAGCTCTGGTGGGAGATCAGGATCATATTCCTAAAATACAACAAAAAGATATATATACATATTGTTTGTTACTTATATATTGTCATATAAGTTATCAACTGCATGCCAGTATGCCACATAAGCATCATAACATACCTGTTCAGTCCTCCCACTCTCGTAAACACGGATTTTGCTTTGCATTGTAGCTTCCATTCGATGTTGTTCCTACAAACAAAGATATTAATAGTGTCACGTGTGTTGCATGTGACCATAAGTTCTATAAATACAAGTAAGCAAGACGTTTCTACTCACCAGCTGTTTGCAATATTCCTTCCAGGTTTCCTCGTTCATACCAAAATTGAAAAAATCTGAAACATCGACACCAGGGTGTCTCCATGGTTTATCCTCAAAACTATCGATGTCCACTTCAAATATAGTCCTAAGGAGACAAAGAGATCGGACGTTATTATACAACAATGAAACCATATATTCTAAAGCAATAAACATTCAATCAAATTACACCCTTCAGATTTTATTATGACAAAAAAAGCCTTACTTTCAGTCCCGATATTCAGTGTTGTAAACGGCGTCCGTCCCGGTCGACTAGTCGGTTTAGCGACTAGCCCGTCCCGTTTTGCCCAAAAACGTCTAATTAGTTGGTCAATGCTAAAAAGTCAGGTCAAAGTCGGTCTGAATTGGGTCTAAGTCGGTCTAAGTCAATATTGGTCAAAGTTAGGTCAAAAATTACATTTTTATACTTTTCGTTCCCTGTAGATATGTTTGAAATAGTTACGTTTGAAAGATTTATGCTTGATATATTTATATTTATGTTAGGTATATATATATATATGTTACCAAAAGTCAATGTTAGTCAACATGTTATACTACATCAATGCTCACTATGTTATACTACATATCACAAACAAAGAAACAATTTCTCTTTTGTAAAATTTTAACTCCAGATTTACATGTCCGCCTATTTAACAATTACCAAAAGATACTTAAAGTTGATTGCACTCAACAAGCT
The DNA here is from genome assembly GCF_046630445.1 of Rutidosis leptorrhynchoides. Taxonomy (NCBI): domain Eukaryota; kingdom Viridiplantae; phylum Streptophyta; class Magnoliopsida; order Asterales; family Asteraceae; genus Rutidosis; species Rutidosis leptorrhynchoides. The sequence continues at coordinate 337,327,302 of NC_092342.1, read as the reverse complement.
TCCTCAATTGTTAAGGTGTTAAGTAACTGATAACTGTTCCAAGATTCTTATACTACAAGTGAAAAGTTCTTAAAGGAATCATAAACAAGGACAAACCAACATGATGCATCATAACTTTGATACCTTATATACAATATATATAAAACTTGTATAGTTACTCAAATGAATTATAGTGGTCGTATATGGTCATTACTTATGTGAAGGAAGTGTGAAATCGAGCCCACTCCCAAATCCACGTCCTGCTCCATTGTTTCCCCAAGTAGGCATCCCGTAACCTGGATGACCATTTTTCTGCATATTGGGAGGAAAATTCTTTATTCCCGGTGGTCGCCATTCACCTCTACCTCGACCAGCAAACGGTAACATACTTCCAGGTGGACGAACTTGACCCGGGGCCCCTCCAGCAGCTATAGGACCACCTCCAGGCATAGGTGCAGCACCAGGTCTCACATACTACACATTATTTCCAAAAAAAAAAGAAAAAACTAATTAAAATATTTCAACAAGTTGATAGCCTTAAAATAGGTAAGCACACAGAGTAACTTAAATAATGTTTGTTGGATATGAAAAGATAGACATTATCAAATTAACAATATTAACCCTTCAAATGGATGAATTGACGAAATTAATCATCACTAGATGTCACATCATTCGTGAACTTAATGTCGTGGAGTATTGATAATGAGCTGTGTGAGAGTTTCTAACTTATTTGATGTGAAGGAAATACGATGCAGTTTGCAGACACGAGAGGGATAAAAAGTAAACGACCAAAAAGTATTATCTAGTGGTTTTAACTTTATCCGTATAAAAACTGAAATGGTGAAGACACAAATTTGCAAACTGCTAAAAAAAAAGTCTTAGAGCATGTCCATATAGATTGAACACAAAAACATGAGGCTTTTTATGATTCTAGTAACCTTGAAGCTATGAGAAGCATTAAAATGTTTAAAAATTAATTGCTCAACCTGTCTGCTCGGTTATTATTCTGTTTTCCCAAAATCTGGAGCATGTGGTCAAAGTAACCTTAGTAACGGATAGAGAACACTTTCATCATATTCGATTACTATCTTCAAGAATTTAAAACAAAGACATAGCTTGACACCATTCATGGTGGTGCACATGATCAAGACAGAAAACCAACAGAAGCCCAAATTTGTGGTTGTGTAACCCGTTACCCATCACAAACAAAGCTCAGTATCAAATTATGTGCCAGATGTAAAAAATTAAGCTTTAAACTAAATGAATAAAAAAAGAAAATATTTTCATTACTCAATAAGAACAGTCAGTACAATAACATTACCACTTCTAGTGGTCTCCCTGATTAATCACTAATATAAAGTACATCAATTTACACGTGAAGATCAGTATATCACCCTATACACGTATTACAATTATCACTGACCTTGAACTGAGAATGAAACGGATGATACCCATGACCTCCATAACCAATCTTCTGCCCAACTGCACCACTGCCATCAACTTTCGCACCATCGCCACCCACCAAGTCTTTCCTTTCTCCACCTAATTCAGCACCACCCTGACTACCATCTTCACCCCAATCTTGCATCTCATCCATTGGTTGATGATGATGCTGATAATTTGGATCAGCATTACCAGTACCAATCACTAAATTATTACCATCTTCATCAACCTCTTCCTCTAGACCAACTCCACCTTCCATCCCCATCATCCCACCTCCAGTACTATCATCATTCAATACAATCTGCAAATCATCATCACTGTCACTATCATCCCAATCATCACCACCGCCGCCGCCGCCGCCACCTTCCCCTTCTTTACCGTCGAAAACCCTAGCTCCAGACGATGATAATCCCGGAATCAAAAACTCATCATCCTCTCCTGCTTCTTCAATTCCAAAATTTTCATCCATGATATCATCTTTATTATTATTATTATTCGATTCACCTTTTATTCCATCCTCGAAATTTAAATCTTTTTCAAAACCCTTACTTTCACCTTTCACCAAAACCCTAGCTCCTGATTCAGACAACGGCGCCGGATCAAGCTTATTCAAATCCAAATCCAGATGATCAGATTTCAAAGTTTCTGAACTTTTAGAACCAAATAGAATCTCTTCATCGTCGCTCGGAATTCTATCGTTGAGATCGATCGAACGGCTAATCGGCGCCGGCGTTGATTGTACCGGCGGAGCGGATGACATCTGAAGCGGATGGAGTACGTCGGTGTATAGATCTCCGAACTCATCATCGTCTTCCATCAGATCGTCTTATGCTAGGGTTTCAAAAAGTTTGTGAATTTTAGAAGGAACTAAAATTATTTGTATTATATTAATTGAAATATATGGAATTGTATCATAACCGATTCGATGGTTTTTGTAGGCTCCAGGGAGAAAGAAGGATGGTGTTCTTGAAGTGTTGAGTTAGGGTTTGATCACTTTTAGGGTTATTTCAAAATCATCCTTTCTATTTGGAATTTTATAAAACTATCTTTAATATTTTAAAACAACTAAAATTAATTATGGTTATGTTTAATAAGAATTTTTTTTTTGCATTTTGGTAGTCTAACTTAAAGAAAATTAAATAAAAATCAATAGAGTGATAGGAATATTTTGAACGGTAACTAATGATTCTCAAGTTGTCAAATATAAATATAAATATAAATATAAATATAAATATCTACATAAATCTTGTTTTTTAAAGAAAATTAAATAAAGATTAGTAAAGTGATAGAGATGTTTTTAAATAACGCCTCTCTATTTGATTATATGATTAAGTTTAGAACGAACTAACATTATTTGTATATATTAATTGAAATATATGAAATTGTATCATCACCGGTTCTAATAGTTTTTGTAGACGCAACGAAGACAAAGAGATGGTGTTCTTGTTGTCAAAGTTGAGTAAGTGTTTGATCTTTTTTAGAGTTATTTCAAAACTACTCTATATCATTAAATAAAAACTATATTTGGAAGTTTTTAAAACTAGTTTTAATATCATAAAACAATGAATTATGGTTATGTTTGATAAGATTTTTTTAAACTTTTTAGTAGCCTAACGCAATGAAAATCGAATTAAAATCAATAAAGTGATGGTATGTTTTGAACAGTAACTAACACTTCTCAAGTTGTCAAAAATAAATATGTACATAAATTTTGCATTTTTTGAAAAATTATGTAAAAAATAATAAAGTAATGGAATGTTTTGAATAATAATTAACGCCTAATATGATTAATTTTAGAATGAACTAAAATTATTTGTATATGTTAATTGAAACATATGGGATTGTGTCATGGCTGGTTATGATGGTTTTTGTAGGCGTAAAGTAGGAAGAGTAGAAAGAGAGATGGTGTTCTTGTTGTCGGAAGTCATGGTTTGATCTTTATTAAGGTTATTTCAAAACCATTATTTGATAAATTCTATATGGAATTTTCTAAAACAATCTTTAATATTTTAAAGCAATGAATTATGGTTATGTTTGACTATGAATTTTCTTTTTAGCTTTTTAGTAGTCTAACTTGAACAAAATTAAATAAAGATCAATAAAGTGATGAGATTCTTTCAACGGTAACTAACGCTTCTCAAGTTGTCAAATATACATAAATTTCGCCTTTTAAATAAATAATAATAAAGTGATGAGATGTTTTGAATAGTAATTACCGCCTATCTAATTAATTTTAGAACTAACTAAAATTATTAGTATATTTTAAATAAAATATACGGTATTGTATCATCACTGTGACGACCCGGGAATTTCTGACCAAATTTAAACTTAATCTTTATATGTTTCTGACACGATAAGCAAAGTATGTAATGTTGAGTCTAGAAAATTTTGAAACGATGTTCATATATTCAATTGACCTTCGACCGCTTTCGACGATTCACGAACAATTAATTGTAGATAGATATGTGTGTGTGTGTGTGTGTGTGTATATATATATATATATATATATATATATATATATATATATATATATATATATATATATATATAATAACTCTATTATTACTTTCATTATTAATACTAAAACTAATATCAATATCAGTATTAGTTTTATGTATATATTATAATTGTAATTTAAATATTATCAAAATAAATACCAACAATGATACAATTATGATACAAATATAAAATTTGATACGTACAAGTATTATTATTGATATTATTAGCATTATTATTATTATTAGTTCATTATTATTATTAAAATTAATATTTAAAATTAATGTTTATATAATAAATATTATTAAGTTTTATTATACATAAATATATATATATATATATATATATATATATATATATATATATATATATATATATATATATATATATATATATATATATATATATATATATATATATAATACATATATAAATTTCAGTTAAATATATATAAATAACTATATATAAACAAATATATAAATATATAAAATCAAATATACATAAATACATATATATGTATATAATACGTTTATATATATACAGCTTTTTAAATATACTACTGTTATATACATATATATACAGATACAGATAATACGTATTCGGTTATCCATCTCAATCACATTAGATCATCTATCTGATATGAAAATCTTTGAATTGTACGAATTAATAAAAAAAACTATAAATCTGTTCTTAATTTCTTCATCTCCTGTTCTAATTGTACAACCTGTCGATTCATTAAGCTACAAAACAAAAACTAATTGATTCCATGATACTGCAATTATGTCTATTAGCCTTTAGATAATACTCGGTAAGAGCAATTCGATTGATAACAGCAAAAATCAGAATTTTATTTGAAGAACACACCACAACTTCTATGACCCTCACTTCACCATTGTTGCAGCTTGTTTTCTACTTTCTACTTCAAATTAACACCAAACCAAAACAACACTCACAACATTCCATCACCATTTAAAACCACCATCGACCCCGCTGTTGTGCTACGGCCATTGCAACCATTCACCACCATTACTTGAAACCATCTTCACCCTACTCCTAACACCACCTTTACTTCCATTTACGTTTTTACAAACCATCTTCACAAATCACTTTTACACCCATCGAGCATGAACAACCATTTTCATTTGCTGCTGCACGTTACTCTTCGTTTCTGTTTAAAGAACACGTGAACCCACTTCTATGATGTTTTTCTGTTTCAAACGATATTACAACCATCTTCCTTTTCTGACTCGAACGAACCACAACCACCGCTATAGCCATACTTTTATTTTCTTGTTCCTTCGTGAACATCACCACATAACAACTACTATAGCTGATATCCCTACTTTGGGTTTTCTACTACCGTAACAATAGCGATAAAGAAGATGATGCGTACAATTAATTGGTTGGTGATATAGTAATGATGTGATGACCCGGAAATTTCTGACTAAATTTAAACTTAATCTTTATATGATTTAATGTTTCTGACACGATAAGCAAAGTCTGTAAAGTTGAATCTCAAAATTTTGAACTATTCAATTACCCTTCGATTGTTCTCAACGATTCGCGAACAATTTTATGTAAATAGATACATATACTATAACTTGAAAACGTAACAAAGTGTTAAGTAAATGATAATGTGCATTAAACTTATTGATTTGAATATCTAGTTGATATATTTAACAACGGAGTTAAAAGATTATGCCAAATGATTGAATTAAAAGATATTTATTGAGTCCCTTAAGGATTATAATATTATTACGAGTCTCTGTTGTGAGGTCCACGCTGATTTAAGAAATCATTCATTTTTAACGATATTCGGAATAAATGATAAAGTGTTTGATGACGAAAGTTAGATAAAAGTTAGTGGAAAACTAAACTGCATAATATTTAATTGATTGTGTTACAAATGTGTGAAAATGCTTTCAGATATTATATAATTGATTGTTAATATGTGTTTGTTTAAATAACGTAATTTAGACGATACAAAAATAAGGAATATTAACTGATGGAATTAGATATATGAATAACTTGCAACGTATTACATATATATATATATATATATATATATATATATATATATATATATATATATATATATGTATATGTGTATGTGTGTGTTTATAAATATTAATTTGGTTACAAAACGTTTTGATTTAAAACAATATTATTAAATATACTTCGTTAGATAACGAATCATTGATTTATAGAAGTAAATGACCAAACCACTCGAAAGTTTAAGATACACTTTGAGTGATATAGTTTTTTTGATAATTTAAGACTATATTTTAACAAAGGTACGTGTCACGAAACGTAAAATGCAAGTTTTCTTAATGTACGAAATGACGTTCGAAAAACCGGAACCGGGACATAAGTCGCGTGATGACGTACGACTTATTGGAACAAAAATTACAAATCAACTATGCACGTGAATTTAATATAATATATAATTAATTATATAAATTATATATTATAAATATAATTAATAAATATGTCGACAAGCGTAGGACAAAAACATTTGTGAGCTGTCATACCTTCCCATGCGATCGCATGGGAAATGGCTTGGGAAGCCATGCGATCGCATGGCACCCTTTTGCTGGCCACATCTATAAATTCGCGATTTCTGTTTCTGATTCATTCATATATCTATCTCTCGACTATCTCTCTCTCTCTCTCTCTCTCTCTCTATATATATATATATATATATATATATATATATATATATATATATATATATATATTATTAATATTAAGATTATTATTATTAATCTTATTATTAATAGTATTAGTATTATTATTTTTACAATACAAAAATAATAATATACATAAAATATTACGACGGAGTGATGTCCAAATGATTTCAAAACGAGTTTTCGAGCAAGCTAGAGCTAAGGAAATTATGGGCTATTGCCATGGAGGTTATGGGTAATGTTCATGGGTAATATTCGCAAATCAAACCTAGTGTTTATCATCTCCGTTACGTCTACGTACTTTCCTGCAATATTGAATCACAATATTGATACGAGAGCATTCATATCTTATCTTTTATATATTAATTGTGTATCCATGTCTAGTGCTCGAGTATATATATTTATGCATGCATGTATGCTAAATTTCGTCATTAAACAGTTTATAATGAATCACGAATTAAATACATATATTACTGGTAAAAGGTATATGATATACATGTTTTTGGAAAGCTGGCGAAAAATCAATAACTTTTCATTTAGATATCGAATAATTTCGATAAACGGATTAAAAGATATGATCAACTGAATTATGAATGACGTTAATTGAAATTGCTTTTGAATCTACAATTAAGATTTAAACAACTTGTTTACGAGATTGATAAATTGGATTTTTGAATATTACCAACCGAGTAAATGAATCCTTATATAAGGTACGTCTCGTTTTGTTAAACAACTGTCAAAATTGACTTTTTGAAACGACTTTGGATAACTTTTGTATGCCGATATCGATCATTAGGATTGTGATACACTATGACCTGACCTAGCTTAATAGACATTTATTGACCAACATTGTAATGACCCGGAAATTTCTGACCAAATTTAAACCTTAATCTTTATATGTTTCCGACACGATAAGCAAAATCTGTAATGTTGAGCCTAGAAAGTTTGAAAGCCATATTCGGATAATCAGTTACCTTTTGACCAAGCCTGACGATTCATGAACATTTATGTGTATATACGATATATACTATTTAATTGATAACATTAACAAGGTATTAGATATGTAATATTTGGTTTCGATATAAGATTACTATGTTTATCGGCGAAAGTAAAAGATAATATAATTTTATAAATATCTGAAACTATTTTTGTCAAATTATTAACGAGTCATTTTAATAAAAATAAAGGTTTTAACGTTATCTTAAAAGTTGGAATCTTTCTAGAAACCTTTTGACAAATTTCAATGAAAACGGTCCGTGAGTTTGATAAAAATAAATATTTAAATAATTTTCAACGGTTATATAAAACGTGTTCATTAAATGTATATTTATATATTTTACAAAATGACTAAATATAATATTTAACTAAATATAAAATGTTTTACGATATAGATGAAACCTTTTAAAGAATGATTTTGAATATAACTAATTCTGGAAAACTAAATTATATTTATTCAATTAAGTACGAACACATTTTTCGATATAATAGAATTTGATTATAAAATATTTTTATGAATTTTCAATGATATAAAAATAAATATAAAGATAAAATAAAGATTTCTAATGAGCACCAAAAGACTACCACATTTCATCACAAGATTGTAAGTTAAAATGTTGGAAATCACTAAACCTGCACACTTGCACGAGAAAAATCATAACTAATTCATACTGACTCGAAAAAGGGTGATCTTGGTGTCCAGACGACAGTAACTCAAAAATCTACAACTTTCGTGAATATACCTTACGCGGATCGCGTACTATCTACGCGAAACGCGTAATGTTTTGCCGACATAAAAGTGATGGGTGGGTTAGGTGGCCAAAAATTGCATATAAATTTGATGCTGGTTCCAGTTTTTTTTATCCTATCCATCTATCGATCTCTCACACACATACGGAGTATATATTGTTTATTATTATTATTATTATTATTATTATTATTATTATTATTATTTATTATTATTATTAATATTATCAAGATTAATGATATTATTATTAGTAGTAGTATTATTATCTGTATTAAACCTAAAATACTACGATGAGGTTCTGCCCAAATGTTTTCAAAACGGGTTTATGAGTGGGATAGAGCTAAGGAAGTTATGGGTTATAGCTATAGAGGTTATGGGTATGTTCGGGGGTATGCTCGTGAGGTCAATCTAGTGTTTATCATCTCCGTTGCGTCTACATACTTTCCTGCAATATTGAATCTCAATATTAATACGTGAGCACTCATAACTTAACTTTTATTTATTATTAGTGTGTCCCTGACTAGTGCTCGAGAATTTAGGATCATGCATGTTTGTATATTTATTATTGTCAAAATATATATTAGGATAGAATCTGAATTAGTTACTCATGCGGTTGAGATAAGGTATATGATATGCATGTTTTTGGAAATGTGGCGAAAAACTATAAACTTTTCATTTAGATATCGAATGGATTCGACGGACGGATTAGAAGTTATAGTCAATTGAATTTTTGTATTAATAATTAAAAATGACTATTTTTATTATTACGATGTCGTTAAAATCATCGTTGTTATTATTTGATTTTTATCATTATTATTATTATTATTATTATTATTATTATTATTATTATTATTATTATTATTATGATTTTTATTATTAATAACTAAAAATAATATTTTTATCAAAACTATCAAATTATTATTTTGATCGTTATTATTATTAAAACTATCAATTTATGTTCATTAACATTAAAATTATTATTTTTATTAAAAGTATTATTTTTAATGGAAATATTATTATTATTATAAAATATTAACTTATCGTTTTAGTATATTTTTATATAAAATTTTATTTATTAATAAATGAATTATATTATTATCTACTCTAATAAATTTTGTAAAAATATTTAAAAATATAAAATGACGATATTTAATCATGTGTAAACTTTGGAAATCATTTTGAGTCAAATTCATTTTTGTTAACTTTTGCATATTAGTCTCGAGCATTAGGATTGAGGTACACTAGGATTTGACTTAATTGTTAAATAGATATTAACCAATATATAAATATATATAATTATAGGTTCGTGAATTCGAGGCCAACCTTATACTTGTTAAATGATGTTATATGTATTTCTACTACGAAATACTGTATGGTGAGTATATAGTTCCACTTTTAAACTTTAAATATTTCGGAATGAGAATACATGCATTTTATGATTTACGTTATAGACACAAGTGACTTAAAAATATATTCTACGTTGAGTTGTACCACTGGCATATTTCCCTGAGCTTGGTAACTGCTATTTACATGGGGTAGTGTAAACGCGAATCCTGTTGATAGATCTATCGGGCCTGACAACCCCAACTAGACTGGATGACCAGTATTCAACGGTTGCACAGTACTTCGTTTCGGTGACTACACTTGGTACGGTGTAGGGAGATTTCATAATAAAGGGAATATGCGACGTTGATTAAATGTTAAGTATGGTTACCAAGTGCTCAACAACTTAGAATATTTTTATTAAAATGTTTATGAATATGAAATCTTGTGGTCTATAGTTATAACGCTGCTAGCATCAAACCTATATCTCACCAACTTTATGTTGACGTTTTAAAGCATGTTATTCTCAGGAATTAAAGAAAATCTTCCGCTGTGCATTAACTCATATTAAGGATATTACTTGGAGTCATTCATGCCATATTTCAAAAGACGTTGCATTCGAGTCATTGAAGTTCATTAGAGATTATTATTGAGTAAATAGCAGATTAGACTATTTGGAGGTTATGAAATGATAGGCGTACATGTCAACTCTTGATGTAATGAAAGGTTGTCTTTTAAGAATAAATGCAACGTTTGTAAAATGTATCATATAGAGGTCAAGTACCTCGCGATGTAATCATATGTTATTGTATTCGTCCCTATGGATTGGGTCGGGTCGTCTCATGTGGTATCAGAGCGGTGGTCTTAGCGAACCAGGTCTTGCATTAGTGTGTCTGACTAGTAGTTGTTAGGATACATTAATGAGTCTGGACTTCGACCGTGTCTGCATGTCAAAAGTTTTGCTTATCATTTCTAGTCGGAAATTATTTGCTTATCATCCTTAGGGAATTGCCTGCTTATCATTTACAAGTCTAGATACGTCTTACTGCATTTAGTGCATCGATAGTGTATAGACAAAATTCATAACTTAGCGTATCTGATAATTCATATCTTAGCGCATCCGTAGACTTGCCTGACATATGCCGTAAATTCCTCTGTAGTCTACAAAATCTTTAGGATTCTATATATATATAGATATTCTATATAGTTAGAATATCATCCGATATCTGAAAATCATTTCACATCGAAGATCCCTTCCATCCACCAAATTGCCCTCTTAGTGATGAACTTGAAGCGCTTACCGGCAAACCTGTTCGAGAAACCATTTTCTCTCTTATTTCTAGATTATTTCGTCACGATTATATACTATCCCATATTTCGAATCCTATTCATCCGCTCGCTCCAACCGTCAATCATCCCGGTGTACTAGCAGAACGCGTGACGGCTTTAGAGAACATGGTGCGAAGGTTACAAACACCAGCAGTAGTACCAGTAGTATAATCAGTACCACCATCATCAACGCCGACAGTACACTTATCACCCCCAACCACAACCACGTCATAAACCTCAACATCATAATCTGTGCCTCGGATATCAACATCACACGCCTCAATATCACCATCTATACTTCGAGTATGATCTTTGTTCTACATATCATTCTACATCGATTATCTCCGCTTTACGTATCATTCTACCTCATTTATCTTCGCTCAACATGGCGATTATGTAATTTCTAAAGTTTTAGAGATTATGTAATCTAGTATTAACGATAAATCAAATGAGTTTAATATCTTATCGACTCATTAAATCCATGATTACATCTGAAGAAAATATATACGTAAGTATATTTTCATAAAGATTGTAATTAAAAATTCCTTCGTACAAACTGTTAATGATGAAAAATATTTTAACGGGTAGGTAGTACCTGAGGAATATTTAGATTTCACATTAATAAGTTACACTGTACATTCTTCGAATCTGATTCAACGGTCATTTACTATCCTACTTACAACCACCGATATACGTATCTGTTCACCACAGAACAATCATTTCCATTCAAATTTCATATTTGGATTTTGACCTATCGAAATCCAACAAGTGGCATAACGAAGAAAACATTGGACAAAATAAAAAGTGTTAGAAACAAACAAATTAACTATGATGAATTTTGTTAAGATTCCACGCTAACTGTTCCTAGCTAACTGTTCCTAGCTAACTGGTTACATTTTATTTATCGCAATTTACATTCTCGCAATTTTATTTATCGTCATTTAATTTCTGTTATTTACTTTTACGCACTTTAAATCGGGACACATGTACACAATACGTCGGATTAATTCTGATACAATACGTTGTACACGGGTCATGATATATATTTATTTATTTTACGCACTTTAAATAACGGGACACGTATACAAGGTTTCGACTTATCATATCAACCCATCTATATATATATTTCAGAACAACCATAGACACTCTATATGTGAATGTTGGAGTTGGCTATATAGGGTTGGAGTTGATTCCAAAATATATATATGGTTTGAGTTGTGATCAATACTGAGACCGGTACACGGGTCACGATACGTATTAATTAATTCGAATATTATATATTAAATTATACATGAATTTATTGGACTATTGGACAATTGGACTCTTGGACTGCTAACTTTGGACAATTAAAATGAATTAAAATATTGATTATAATATATGCAACTAAACAATTCTTCAAGTTTGCCACTTGATTTCATCTTAAACCTCAATTGTACCTCGACAGTTACAATCCGCGTTCAAATCTTTTCATGATTTTTGAAAACACCTCAACCAAGAAGATGAACCAGCCGCACTTCATCTACGGAAGAAAAGATTTATGCACCTGAAAAACTCTCGAACCCAAAGTCATAGTTTAACATGTACCCGCGTCGAATTCCTTAGCATTTATTAGCAAAAACAACCTTACAATTCCTTTTCAAAGTAGCCAATTTTTGTCATTGCTCCAGAAAATCATCTTCATTGGTTCATATGAATAAGCCTTATTATAACCTCGATATATACACGTTGTCCTTTTGCCGTCGTTACAGGAGAACCTTTTATATTCTACGACATTATCAGCAGATGTACCAGCAGCTCATCATCTCTTGGGCGGAATCCGCAATCAGTATTTTGAAAATCTCGCAGAACTTCTCCCGTCATACCTATAACGTCTATCCCTAAGAATTACATACTTCGAATGTGAAGTTTCTGAAAAACACCCTGAACTGCGAACTAGTTCTTGAAATGCGGATGAAGCAGCAAAAACTGTAAACGACTTAAACAAGTCAAAGGTTGACGATAAAGTACAGAGTGTTGGTAAAGCTCAGAAAAAGAGAAGGGTTGGAACTGGAAAACGGATTGAGCAAAGTATGAAAGAGGCTGTGGATAAATCACAAGGACTGAATCTGCCTTCAAAGAATCCAAATGATTCAGTGCCTGCTGAAACCGTTAGTGAAAACTCTACTCCTTATTCTAAATCTTTCCAGATGATATTCTTCATCATCATCTTATCTTAGATATTATAAGATATTTTCATATCTTCCGTTATGCATATTCTCCATATTTCTGAAGATATTTTCACAACTATCCTTATCTGAAATCATTTATCACTCCGTAACATCTGCGTTACAACATAAAAGAAACTGTGTTAGTTTCTAAATTCTGAAACCTTCGAGTTTAAAATATGAATGTTTTGAAGAAGTGTTGGGAACTGGTGCATGAATTAGTATAATATAATGACACTTGATCAACGTCATTATATTACAGTAAGTCATGTTGAGTTTCTAATGGAATGTGATGATTCACAGTACCATCATCATGTGCCATGTTACACGACTCTTACATTCTATTCAAATTCTAAAAATATCAAGAAAATATTTCTTGATAATTCGGTCTGTCCCAAGATAATCTGGTAATTTGACAAATCAAAATCATATCATTATCATTTCTTTCTGAAAGCATTAGCTATGTTCATTCCAAATTTCATACCTACGAATTCCGGACCATTGCTCGCTTGACTCGAGGACGGGAAGAGGAAACGAAGGGACAAAGCCCCAAAATAGAAATTGAAGTATAAATCGCAGCAAATAGGAGAGAGCATTAACTGTGGATGACAATGATTATAGAAGACAGAAGTAGTGACATCAAAATATAAGGAAAAATATAAAGCCCAATAACAACCCTGAAACTACAAACCATGCATATCAATACGTATTGCCACGTAAAGGCACGGGAAGATTAAAAACACTATAACCCCAAGATAATAGTAGAAGTAAATAAAATCCTCCGGTGGTAGATGAAAGAGAAGAACGACGGATGTGAAAATTAGGAGTATATCAAGAATCAGAATTGGATGGAGCATATCGGCGAATGTCTTGAAGTAGGAATTAAAGAAAAAGAGTAGAAGATGTGAGTTGTGAAAAATAAGGAAACGAATGAGTGGATTTATAGTGAAGTATCCGATAGAGAAATCAAAACAGATTGCCGCATTAAATCAAAGAAGATCCTGATCGTCGAAGAACCAAATCTTATTACGTAAGATTTTCTTTAAATCCCTTAAATCCCGGAAATCAATAGTAATTACATCATCGGTTGAAACGAATATATTTACTTACTCATTTCACTCTTTTGTGATAGCATCACTTGTCCGCATCACATGATCGAATCGTTTTATCTATATCTCTCAATAATCATAAAACTCCATTATTACCTCATATTTGTCATGAAAACATTCCCATTGTTTTCCATGACGACCTCTATCAAATTTCGGGGACGAAATTTCTTTAACGGGTAGGTACTGTAATGACCCGGAAATTTCTGACCAAATTTAAACCTTAATCTTTATATGTTTCCGACACGATAAGCAAAATCTGTAATGTTGAGTCTAGAAAGTTTGAAAGCCATATTTGGATAATCAGTTACCTTTTGACCAAGCCTGATGATTCATGAACATTTATGTGTATATACGATATATACTATTTAATTGATAACATTAACAAGGTATTAGATATGTAATATTTGGTTTCGATATAAGATTACTATGTTTATCGGCGAAAGTAAAAGATAATATAATTTTATAAATATCTGAAACTGTTTTTGTCAAATTATTAACGAGTCATTTTAATAAAAATAAAGGTTTTAACGTTATCTTAAAAGTTGGAATCTTTCTAGAAACCTTTTGACAAATTTCAATGAAAACGGTCCGTGAGTTTGATAAAAATAAATATTTAAATAATTTTCAATGGTTATATAAAACGTGTTCATTAAATGTATATTTATATATTTTACAAAATGACTAAATATAATATTTAACTAAATATAAAACGTTTTACGATATAGATGAAACCTTTTAAAGAATGATTTTGAATATAACTAATTCTGGAAAACTAAATTATATTTATTCAATTAAGTACGAACACATTTTTCGATATAATAGAATTTGATTATAAAATATTTTTATGAATTTTCAATGATATAAAAATAAAAATAAAGATAAAATAAAGATTTCTAATGAGCACCAAAAGACTACCACATTCCATCACAAGATTGTAAGTTAAAATGTTGGAAATCACTAAACCTACGCACTTGCAAGAGAAAAATCATAACTAATTCATACTGACTCGAAAAAGGGTGATCTTGGTGTCCAGACGACCGTAACTCAAAAATCTACAACTTTCGTGAATATACCTTACGCGGATCGCGTACCATCTACGCAAAATGCGTAATGTTTTGCCGACATAAAAGTGATGGGTGGATTAGGTGGCCAAAAATTGCATATAAATTTGATGCTGGTTCCAGTTTTTTTTATCCTATCCATCTATCGATCTCTCACACACATACGGAGTATATATTGTTTATTATTATTATTATTATTATTATTATTAATATTTATTATTATTATTAATATTATCAAGATTAATGATATTATTATTAGTAGTAGTAGTAGTATTATTATCTGTATTAAACCTAAAATACTACGATGAGGTTCTGCCCAAATGTTTTCAAAACGGGTTTATGAGTGGGATAGAGCTAAGGAAGTTATGAGTTATAGCTATAGAGGTTATGGGTATGTTCGGGGGTATGCTCGTGAGGTCAATCTAGTGTTTATCATCTCCGTTGCGTCTACATACTTTCCTGCAATATTGAATCTCAATATTGATACGTGAGCACTCATAACTTAACTTTTGTTTATTATTAGTGTGTCCCTGACTAGTGCTCGAGAATTTAGGATCATGCATGTTTGTATATTTATTATTGTCAAAATATATATTAGGATAGAATCTGAATTAGTTACTCATGCAGTTGAGATAAGGTATATGATATGCATGTTTTTGGAAATGTGGCGAAAAACTATAAACTTTTCATTTAGATATCGAATGGATTCGACGGACGGATTAGAAGTTATAGTCAATTGAATTTTTGTATTAATAATTAAAAATGACTATTTTTATTATTACGATGTCGTTAAAATCATCGTTGTTATTATTTGATTTTTATCATTATTATTATTATTATTATTATTATTATTATTATTATGATTTTTATTATTAATAACTAAAAATAATATTTTTATCAAAACTATCAAATTATTATTTTGATCGTTATTATTATTAAAACTATCAATTTATGTTCATTAACATTAAAATTATTATTTTTATTAAAAGTATTATTTTTAATGGAAATATTATTATTATTATAAAATATTAACTTATCGTTTTAGTATATTTTTATATAAAATTTTATTTATTAATAAATGAATTATATTATTATCTACTCTAATAAATTTTGTAAAAATATTTAAAAATATAAAATGACGATATTTAATCATGTGTAAACTTTGGAAATCATTTTGAGTCAAATTCATTTTTGTTAACTTTTGCATATTAGTCTCGAGCATTAGGATTGAGGTACACTAGGATTTGACTTAATTGTTAAATAGATATTAACCAATATATAAATATATATAATTATAGGTTCGTGAATCCGAGGCCAACCTTATACTTGTTAAATGATGTTATATGTATTTCTACTACAAAATACTGTATGGTGAGTATATAGTCCCACTTTTAAACTTTAAATATTTCGGGATGAGAATACATGCATTTTATGATTTACGTTATAGACACAAGTGACTAAAAATATATTCTACGTTGAGTTGTACCACTGGCATATTTCCCTGAGCTTGGTAACTGCTATTTACATGGGGTAGTGTAAACGCGAATCCTGTTGATAGATCTATCGGGCCTGACAACCCCAACCGGACTGGACGACCAGTATTCAACGGTTGCACAGTACTTCGTTTCGGTGACTACACTTGGTACGGTGTAGGGAGATTTCATAATAAAGGGAATATGCGACGTTGATTAAATGTTAAGTATGGTTACCAAGTGCTCAACAACTTAGAATATTTTTATTAAAATGTTTATGAATATGAAATCTTGTGGTCTATAGTTATAACGCTGCTAGCATCAAACCTATATCTCACCAACTTTATGTTGACGTTTTAAAGCATGTTATTCTCAGGAATTAAAGAAAATCTTCCGCTATGCATTAACTCATATTAAGGATATTACTTGGAGTCATTCATGCCATATTTCAAAAGACGTTGCATTCGAGTCATTGAATTTCATTAGAGATTATTATTGAGTAAATAGCAGATTAGACTATTTGGAGGTTATGAAATGATAGGCGTACATGTCAACTCTTGATGTAATGAAAGGTTGTCTTTTAAGAATAAATGTAACGTTTGTAAAATGTATCATATAGAGGTCAAGTACCTCACGATGTAATCATATGTTATTGTATTCGTCCCTATGGATTGGGTCAGTTCGTCTCAAACATATGTTCTCTAGGTTGAGATCTACGGTTATTTGGTAATCCGAGTTTCGATTACATTTTGGTGAACGACTTTATATGCTGCTAAGGTGAGTTTCATTTGTTCCCTTTTTAATTGCTTTTGCAATTTATATTTTTGGGCTGAGAATACATGCACTTTATTTTAAACGCAATGGATACAAGTACATACTAAATTCTACACCGAGTTTGAACCAAAAATCCCTTAGCTTTGGTAACTAGTAACTGCCAGTTATAAGAACTGGTGGGCGTGAATAGTTGTATATGGATCCATAGGGCTTGATATCCCCGTCCGAGCTAGAGCGCTAGCCTTATAACGGATATATGCTATTTGAGTTTAGTACACGTTGGATTGCGTGTATTGTACATGTTGGTTGCATGTATGTTAAAACAGGGGTACTTATTATATATACGTTAAAGTTTAGTTACCAGGGTGCTCAATCTTGTAGAATATTTTGATAAACGTTTCTGGATGAAACAACTGAAATCTTGTGATCCACCTTTATATACAGATTATATGAAACAATAAAACTATGAACTCACCAACCTTTGTGTTGACACTTGTTAGCATGTTTATTCTCAGGTTTCCTAGAAGTCTTTCGCTGTTTGCTTATGTGTTAGACAAGCTATGTGCATGGAGTCTTACATGACATTTTTTTCAATGAAACGTTGCATTCACCAAATCATCACCATGTATCTTATTTTGACTGCATTGTCAACGGAAGTATTATTGTAAACTATTATTTACAGTGATTGTCTATATGTAGAAATCATCAGATGTCGAAAACCTTTGATTTAAATATTCATTTATGGTGTGCCTTTTTAAAAGAATGCAATGTTTACAAAACGTATCATATAGAGGTCAAATACCTCGCAATGAAATCGATGAATGCCGTGTTCGTCCATATGGATTTGGAGCGTTCGTCACAGTTGGTATCAGAGCGTTGGTCCTAGTGAACCAGGTCTTGCATGAGTGTGTCTAACTGATAGTTGTTAGGATGCATCAGTAAGTCTGGACTTCGACCGTGTCTGCATGATAAAAGTTTTGCTTATCATTTCTTGTCAAAAATTACATGCTTATCATTCTTAAGTCTAGACACGTTTTCCTACATTTATTTCATAAATAGTGTATAGACAAAAAATTCATATCTTAGCGTATCTGTTACTGTAAACTTTTCCTGACATCTTCCGAAAATTTCTCCGTGATTTATGGAATTTGGTATTATATATACATATGTAAATTATGTATTGAAGAATACCAAACTAAATTCTATAATATAATTCATATCAAAAATCATCTCCCTAATTATACAAGATGGATCCTTTATCTAGTTCAAATTCCTTAAACTCTGACAGCTATTCCGATATGGATATTCACCTGAATTCCGAAGACAGTGTAACCGGAATGGATCAACCAATTAGCAATCATCTATTCTGGATGAATTGGGGATGGGTTCGTAGCTTACTTAATTATTGGAGACAAGAAGAAGGTGATCCCTTCCATCTACCACATTGCCCTCTTGGCGAAGAACCTGAAGCACTTACCGGCAAACCTGTTCGAGACACCATTTTCTCTCTCATTTCCAGAGTATCTCGTCACGATAATATACTATCTCAAATTCTGAATCTTATTCATCCGCTCGTCCGAACCGCCAATCATCCCGGTGTAGTAGAAGAAGTCAACGAGCTTCGCGCTCGGGTAGTGGCTTTAGAGAATATGGTGCAAAGGTTACGAGCACCAGCAGCATCACCGGCATAAACAGTACCACCGACAACAACACCAACAGTACCATTACCACCACCAACAACATCCGCATCGCAAACCTCAACTTCACAATCTGTCCCACGAGCATCAACGTCATACGCACCGCAATTACCAAGAAATACCAGCAACAATAACCAATGAAGTATTAACTCATTTCCCCTGAAGAAATTTTATGTATATTTAATATATATGAATTTTGAAATCAAAATAAATCTTTTCGTACTAAGCTATTACGTGTGAATCTTAACTGGTAGATACTACTCGGTTAGTTCATATTACTAATATGTAATGATGTACATCCTTCCTTAATAACTTAACCATTGTTAACTACAATCTCTGTTTCAACTTAATGAATTCCATTTCATAATAAACCAAGTGTATTATTCAATTACATAATTGATTTTACATTTTCATTTTCGATATACTCGAAACTTTTCAGAAAACATCATTTTTACCTTGCGAAGTTAGCAAGAGATCCATAAGCACCAACATGATTCACTGAGGAAATATCAATAAAACTGAATAACGAAGTATTGATTACATTAGTAAAATACTCCACGAAGATTATGAAATCTTTAATGTTTTAGAGATTATTCATTTCTAATCCAGCCAAAAAAAAAAGTAAATGAGCTTAATATGATATTAACTCATTAAATCTTTGTTACATCTGAAGAAAATATAGATACATTTTCATAAAGACGGTAATAAAAATTCTTTTGTACAAAGTATTAATTGTGAAATCTTTAACGGGTAGGTAATACCCGGGAAATATATAAGTTCGCAATTAATATGTTACACTATACATTCTTCAACTTTGATTCAAAAATTATTAACAATGCTCACAACGATATACAATCATTTTCATACAAATTCAATTACATATTCTGATATTGACGGATCAGAATCCAAGTCATAACTCTGAACCGGTGACATCATTCTTAGATCTCTACATCTTTCAAATTTATACTTTGACTTAAAAACTGTGCAAGATCCTTTAGCGTTGTTTTTACCGAAAATAACCTTGCAATTTTTTTTTTCAAAGTATCCAGTTTTACCCCACTTTCAACCAGTTAATTTCGACTTTTCATATTAGTCTTATTATAACCTTGACATATATATTTTTGTTACCGGGGAACCTTTTATGTTCCACCACATTAGCAGTAAATTTACCAGCAACTTCATTGATCCTTGACCTTCCGAAAAATCCTTATACTCATTGAAACCCTATCATGTACTCATCCACATCTTGTAACGGTAATTGCCATACCAACTACTGGGAATTAGCAATCAGTATTTTGAATCTCGCAGCATTTTCTACGACAACAGTTATAGATAGATAACATCTATCTTTTAGACTTACAAACTTCGAAGGTGAAGTTTCTGAAAAACATCCCAAATTATGAACTAGTTCTCTGAAATTGGAACAATGCTGATAAAGCAGCAAAAATGGTAAACGACTTTAACAGTCAAAAGTTTGATGATAAAGAATAGTATGGTGGTAAAGCTGAGAAAAACAGAAGGTTTGAAATTGAAAAACGGATTGAGCAGACCATGAAGGAGGCTGTGGACAAATCACAAAGACTAAATCTACCTTCAAAGAATCCAAATGATTCAGTGTCTGCTGAAATCATTAGCGAATACCTTGCTCCTTACTCAAACCTTTGCGGACAATATTCTTCATCATCATCTTATCTTAAATATTCTAAGATATCATCGTATCTCCCATTATAAATATCCTCCATATTTCTGAAGATATTTTTCGAAACCATTCTTATCTGAAATTATTACCTCTTCGCGCTATCTGTGTTACATCATAAAAGAAACTATTTTAGTTTCTAAAATCTGAAAAATTCGAAAAAATGGATGTTTTGAAGTAATGTTGGGAACTGAAGCATGAGTTAGTATAATATAATGACACTTGATCAACGTGATTATATTACAGTAAGTCATGTTGAGTTTCTAATGGAACGTGACAAAGGTTCACAGATTACACCCTCATCATAAACCATGTTATATAACTCTTTCATTCTATATAATCTCTAAATATATCAAGAAAATATATTTCTTGATGATTCGGTCTTTTCCTAATATTCTGGTAATTTGATAAATCAAGATCGTGTCATTTCAATTTCTTTCTTAGAACATTAACTATGTTCATTCCGAAATCCATACCTACGAATTCTGGACCATTATTCGCTTGACTTAAAATCGGGAAGAGAAATCAAAAGCATGGAGCTCTGAAATATAAAGGAGAATATAAGCCCGATAACAACCCCGAAATTTACAAACCGTGTATATCAATGCGTATAGCAATATAAAGACACGGGAGAATGAAAAACACTATAACCCCAAGGTAACGGTAGAAGAAAATAACTTCCTCTGGCGGTAGATGAAAAAGAAGAATGACATATATGAAAGTTAGGAGTATATCAAGAATCAGAACTGGATGAATCATTTCACAATTTTTTGGAAGTATGAAATAAGGAAGAAGATATAGGAGTGATGAAAATAATGAAACGGAAGAGGTCAATTTTTAGCGAAATATCAGACATAGCAATCGAGACAGATTACACATTTAATCAAAGGAAATCCTAATTTCCGCAAATTTCGAAGAATCAAATCTTATTTAGATTATGAAGATTTTCTATTCCTTAAATTCCAGAAATCAATCGTTACTACTTCAAGAGATAAGACGAATTTCTATTCTCCATTTCATTCTATTACGATAACTTCTCTCATATGCTTCGAGTAATCGGATTGTTTTATATGTATTATTCAATGGTGATAAAATTCTATTTATCAACTCATATTCGTCATGAAAACATTTTTATTGTTAGCCATGACGACCTCACTCAAATTTCGGGACGAAATCTCTTTAACGGGTAGGTACTGTGATGACCCGGAAATTTCTGACTAAATTTAAACTTAATCTTTATATGATTTAATGTTTCCGACACGATAAGCAAAGTCTGTAAAGTTGAATCTCAAAATTTTGAACTATTCAATTACCCTTCGATTGTTCTCAACGATTCGCGAACAATTTTATGTAAATAGATACATATACTATAACTTGAAAATGTAACAAAGTGTTAAGTAAATGATACTGTGCATTAAACTTATTAATTTGAATATCTAGTTGATATATTTAACTATGGAGTTAAAAGATTATGCCAAACAATTGAATTAAAAGATATTTATTGAGTCCCTTAAGGATTATAATATTATTACGAGTCTCTGTTGTGAGGTCCACGGTGATTTAAGAAATCATTCATTTTTAATGATATTCGGAATAAATGATAAAGTGTTTGATGACGAAAGTTAGAAAAAAGTTAGTGGAAAACTAAACTGCATAATATTTGATTGATTGTGTTACAAATGTGTGAAAACGTTTTCAGATATTATATAATTGATTGTTAATATGTGTTTGTTTAAATAACATAATTTAGACGATACAAAAATAAGGAATATTAACTGATGGAATTAGATATATGAATAACTTGCAACGTATATTTAAAACGTGTTTATAAATATTAATTTGGTTACAAAACGTTTTGATTTAAAACAATATTATTAAATATACTTCGTTAGATAACGAACCATTGATTTATAGAAGTAAATGACCAAACCACTCGAAAGTTTAAGATACACTTTGAGTGATATAGTTTTTTTGATAATTTAAGACTATATTTTAACAAAGGTACGTGTCACGAAACGTAAAATGCAAGTTTTCTTAATGTACGAAAGGACGTTCGAAAAACCGGAACCGGGACATAAGTCGCGTGATGACGTACGACTTATCGGAACAAAAATTACAAGTAAACTATGCACGTGAATTTAATATTGTGATGCCTCGTACAAAACCACCGTGTACGAATCATCAACAACAGGATCATTACAAGGTCAAACACTATATACTATTTCAAAATACGTTTGCATTCAAGATAAAAGGTGACGTCATAACTAACGTCAAATGTTTTACATCAAAAGTATGCTTCAATGAACAGAAGCAAATAGTAGTGCGTAACCCTTAGGTCGTTACAAATCATTGTTCAAAAGTATTAAAGTTTGAATGCAAGATAAACAGTTCATGCGGTGATAACTCTAGAGCAGCGGATGTCTACAGCAAGACTAGCACGATAACGGAAGCAAATAACCTTAAGCACCTGAGAAAAACATGCTTAAAAACATCAACACAAAGGTTGGTGAGCTATAGTTTAAGTAAAACAGTATGTAAGGTACGCCACGAGATTTCAGTGCTACAAAGAGCGTTTCAAAACAGTATGATAAAGTATATGTTTAACCGTGGGCACTTGGTAACTAACTTAACGTTTATACCCCCTGAAAGTATACTTGGCAAGTGCGTATGTATACGAAGTATTAAACTCTCGTTAAATACTAGCGCGACTAGCCCGAGTGGGGATGTCAAACCCTATGGATCCATATCTAAGATTCGCGTTCACCGGTTCAAAAACCAATGACTAAACGTTACCGAGCTAAAGGGAATGTTTATACTGTTGTATAACTCACACATATATAACTTTAAGTACTCGTGCCTAGTATGTAAAACGTAAAATGCGCATGTATTCTCAGTTCCCAAAATAGTTAAAGTAAAAAGGGATGCTATAACTCACAATGATAAAGTAGCGGTAAAGTCGAGTCGGGAAATAAGCAAGTACGTAGGTCCGGAAAGTCCTCAACCTAAGTCAAATAGTACTAAGTCAGTAAATCGTCCCAAAAGGTTTAAATGTATGTAAATTAGGTCTTAAAGGTCATCATCATTCATCATCAAACAAAAGGTGTAAAGTAAGTTTCGTTCATGAAAAGAGTTTAAAACAAAGGCTGAGTTCGATCAGTCACCACGGCCTCTATACCTACTGAAATAAGGTGAGACCAGTGGCCATGGCTCTGTATATGAGTCCTTTAGTTGTGGTAAAAATCCCAGAAGCAAACTCGTCTTTGTTTGACCGTGGAGATGGTCTAAGTGCGAGTAGGTTAGAATTTTCAGCACAACGTTAAAAGACATAGTGACGATCGGAGGGCCATAAATCCTAAACCGTAACTCGGATTAAGATGAGTCCTAAATGAAAAGTTATCTACTCGAACAGAGCCATATGAAAATCATCTTTACAGTAGCCCAGGTCGTACGGGTCAGACACAGAAACAGTAAAACAGTAGGTCCGGTGGGTTCTTGGTGTCCGATGCTTATCACGGTTCTCATCCTTGATGCATATAGCTTCAAGTGTACAACTCGTTGATGTGTTTGCATCATCTTAACCAAGGTTTCACCATCATAACACTTGTGCAAGTCCAAGACATGTAGCACAACTCATTTAAATGTTGCAAGTGTTTTGATGAACCAAAGTTACATCAAAGTCTTAGATTTAACACATACATGAACTATAAAAGTAATATTAGCCAAGTTTTGACTATTATGACACAAGTGTAGGTCTAAGACATGTAGCACAACTCAATTAAGGGTTGTATGAAGTTTGATGAACCAAAGTTACATCAAGGTCTTAGATCTAACACATACATGAACTTTAAAACTAATATTAAGTTACAAACTTGAAAGTAAACTTATGAAATCAAGATCTTAAGTTGTAGAACATAGTTCTTAGTTAGATCTTGAAGATCCTAGACCCAAAAGTCTAGATCTAACATAAGTGTACCAAGTTATAATTAAAGAAAGCTTACTTACATGTTCTTGAACTTTTAAAGTTAATTTTAGTTCAAGAAAGTATGAGATCAAAGTTAACTAGTAACTCTTGACCATTATAACCAAAAATCACGAATTTAAAGGATGTAAGAATGAAGAAATAAACTAATTAAACAAGTAATAAGTTCATGGGTTTCATACTTTTAAAGATTCAAGCCTAAGTCTTGATCTTTAGAAAGTAAACTTTATGTTTACTTCATGAACACAAGTATGCTTTCAACACATGAACTTTGATCTTTAAACAAGTGTTAAGTGTAGATCATAAACTAGAAAGTTTATGTCTTGTATGTCTTGTAAGAACAAGTTGATATGAAGAATCAAACTAACAAGTTTGATTCTTAATAATTAGTAAATAACAACAACTAGTAAGTAACTTAACAAAGACAAGTAACTAAACAACAATCAAGAACAAGTAACAAACAACAAATGATGATGATATGAGATGTTGGTTTCGGTTTTTAGCAAGAAGAAAAGAAGAGAAAATTGTTCATAATACTTACAAGAAAGAGAGAAAATGAGAGAAAAGATGAAGCAAGTAAGTGTGTGTAAATGAGAGAGTAAACAAGTGAGCAAGTAGTAAGTAAATTTGAAACAAAAAAACTCCTCTAAAGGCCTAGTAGGCTGACGGTTCTAAGGGGAGGAGGGAGGAGGAGATTGTCCAAAAGGTTTATGCATGTAAAAGCTTAAAAGTGTGGTTACAAGATGTAGTTTCATGGGAAAGATTTGGTAACTAGATTCTTATGTAAAAACTAGCTAGTTACATCATTAAGTAATACTTACACATGAAAGACATGGGCTAATGAATCCATTTAAGATGTAGGGTGGGCTTATAAGCCCAATATCATAAGTTCATAACATTAACAAGGCCCAAGTTCAAGTATTTAACAAGTTAATCCAATTAAAGCTCAAGTAACTAACTAATAACCATAGTTAATTAAAATGATTAATAAAATCAATCATGAATATAAATATTATTCTAAAAATATTATTCGCGAAAGTTTCGTGTGTCACAAAGACGTTTCGGGCATTCAAAAGTCATGTACGTTTAATCATGGCAACATGTAAATGTAATAACATACATTCGTTTAATCACAAGTATTAATAATAATAATTATTAATAAATACACGTTGGAAAAAATCCAGGGTCGTTACAAATATAATATATAATTAATTATATAAATTATATATTATAAATATAATTAATAAATATGTCGACAAGCGTAGGACAAAAACATTTGTGAGCTGTCATACCTTCCCATGCGATCCCATGGGAAATGGCTTGGGAAGCCATGCGATCGCATGGCACCTGATAATGCTAAAAATGAACATATATTTCATAGCATTATTCCTCAAGAAAGACAAGCTTTTAGTTGCAATTGTTCTATTTAAAAGTGATATTCGTTTAAATAATAAAAGGTGAAGACAAAAGACAGATTCGACGAATTGAAGACGCAAACGACCAAAAAGCTCAAAAGTACAAAAGACAATCAAAGAGGTTCCAATTAATCCGGAACCGGGACCAGAGTCAACTCTCAACGCTCGACGCAACGAACTAAAAATTACAAGTCAACTATGCACATAAATATAATATAATATTTAAATAATTCTTATAATTATTTATATATTATATAAATAATAAAAATTGTCGGCAAGAAAGACTCCAAAATGGAGTGAGCTGTATTTACAAACTCCGCGACTCGCGGAGTTTGAAGGCAAAAAGGGCCGCGAGTCGCGGAGTATCCCTGAACTCAAATCCCTATAAAGCCAACCGAATTCTGATCATTTTTCATCCAATATCCATCCATCTCTCTATCTATATCGTAATATTTATATTTATAATTTATATTTTAATTTTAATTATAATTCTAATAATAAGGGTATGTTAGCGAATATTGTAAGGGTGTAAGTCGAAATTCTGTCCGTGTAACGCTACGCTATTTTTTAATCATTGTAAGTTATGTTCAACCTTTTTAATTTAATGTCTCATAGCTAAGTTATTATTATGCTTATTTAATCCGAAGTAATCACGATGTTGGGCTAATTACTAAAATTGGGTAATTGGGCTTTGTACCATAATTGGGGTTTGGACAAAAGAACGACACTTGTAGAAATTAGACTATGGGCTATTAATGGGCTTTATATTTGTTTAACTAAATGATAGTTTGTTAATGTTAATATAAAGATTTACAATTGGGCGTCCCTATAAATTACCATATACACTCGATCGGACACGATGGGCTGGGTATTTATATGTACAAATAATCGTTCATTTAACCGGACACGGGAATGGATTAATAGCCACTAGAATAATTAAAACAGGGGTGAAATTATGTAAAAGGACACTTGGCATAATTGATAACAAAATATTAAAACCTTGGGTTACACTCAGTCGACATCCTGGTGTAATTATTAAACAAAGTATTAAAATCTTGTTACAGTTTAAGTCCCTAATTAGTTGGAATATTTAACTTCGGGTATAAGGATAATTTGACGAGGACACTCGCACTTTATATTTATGACTGATGGACTGTTATGGACAAAAACCAGACGGACATATTAAATAATCCAGGACAAAGGACAATTAACCCATGGGCATAAAACTAAAATCAACACGTCAAACATCATGATTACGGAAGTTTAAATAAGCATAATTCTTTTATTTCATATTTAATTTCCTTTATTTTATATTTAATTGCACTTCTAATTATCGCATTTTTATTGTTATTGTATTTAATTGCACTTTTAATTATCGTACTTTTTAATTATCGCAAGTTTATTTTATCGCACTTTTATTATTCGCAATTTCATTATCGTTATTTACTTTACGCTTTAAATTAAGTCTTGTATTTATTTATTATTTTACATTTGGTTTTAACTGCGACTAAAGTTTTAAAATCGACAAACCGGTCATTAAACGGTAAAAACCCCCCTTTATAATAATAATATTACTTATATATATATTTGTATTTTTATAAAAGTAAACTAATATAGCGTTAAGCTTTGTTTAAAGATTTTCCCTGTGGAACGAACCGGACTTACTAAAAACTACACTACTCTACGATTAGGTACACTGCCTATAAGTGTTGTAGCAAGGTTTAAGTATATCCATTCTATAAATAAATAAATATCTTGTGTAAAATTGTAGCATATTTAATAGTATTTTATATACACCTCGCGAAACATCAAGTATTTTTGGCGCCGCTGCCGGGGAACTCTTAAACGCCGGAAGCGCAACGCTAAAATAAAGAGAGAAAAAAAGATTTATAGTTTACTTTTATTAAAATTCGTTTTTATAAAAATACGTTTTAAATATTCTAAAATATAAAAAGAAAAATAAAAATATAAATATTTTTAGGAGTTTGATAAATATTTAAGTTTTATAAAGTTTCTTTAGTTTATAAAAATATAAGTTTTATTTAATTTATTTTATAAATATATTTTATAAATATAAAACCGAAAAAAAAAACGCGTAAAATTTCAAAACTGTACCTGAGTTGAATTTTTAAACCCCGCGACTCGCGGAGTTTTCTGCTTGGAATACCGCAACTCGCGGAGCCGTCTGACACGGGCACACAGCAACCCTAATTTGGCATTTATTACGGAATTTTAATTATTATTATTATTAATTAATTATTATTTAGGGTTAATTAATTTATTATTTAGTTTAAAGATTTAATTAATTTGTAATAATTATTTTTAATTAGTTTTATTATATGTAAAATTAATAGTTTTAATAAATAAATAATATAAAAATAATATTTATATAAAAATTGTACTTTTTACAACTTTTTGTATATTTTTATATTTTGTCCCTTTTTAATCATTTTAGCATAATATTTGTATTTTTTCGCTCATATTTAGTTTTAAACTTAGTTTTTGCCATAGTTATTTTTACTTTTAGATTTTTAGGCTTTGCCGTAGAATTCCTTAAGTGCTTTTTCTTTAGACTAAGATTTAGGTGCTTTAGAATTTTGCGACGCCTTTTTAAGTTTTAGTTTCTTTTTAAGTTATTTCCATTTGGGATTTAGTTTTTCCTGTAAGCTTTAATATTTTTAGACGACTTTTACCTATGTATCAATTATCATTCCAATTAGTAATCTCAATTTGCGATTATAATTTTAAGTTAGTTGTAGTAATAAGGTTAGGTTAGTCAAGTGTTTTTAAGTTTTATAAGTTTCTTTTATTTTTCCGTCACCTTTTATTTTTCAACCATTTTTCTTTTTCGACCTTTTCTGACGAACTCTTTTTCTTTCTTATTTCTCGCTATTCTAGTTTTAGGACATAGATTTTTAATCTACTTCTTATCTAAATTTCTTAAAATTACGAAAATTTATTTTAAGTGGTTAAATTGATAGACATCAAAATTTTCTGGTTCGTAGTAATAGTTGGATTTGTACGTGGACCGGGTTATTGGAGCCAAACAGTCCTCAATTATATTGAGACTAAACGAATCATGCCCCTCTGCTGCATCTTTTGGCTATTCGAAACGTGGGCAAAATCAGAAAAGTTTATTGATTGGATAACTTAGTATAATTTTTCTTTCCTTTTAAAAACTAATAGGATATTCAGTGAATGCACCGAGCAAGACGTTCACCACCTTTTGTACGTTCACCACCTGTAACTAGATCAAGACATTTAGCAAATATTACTGCCGTTGATTTTTCTTTAGAATCGTCATCCAGTCGACCAAGTACTCCAGTTCAAATTTCCGATAATCCATTTTTTGAACCCGACCTCACAATTGAGAATCTGGAGAATATTCAGGAACGATTCGTAGATCCTGAACCATTAAATTTTCCTCCGGAACCACCAATCATTCAAACAGAGATTGTTGAGGAACGAACCATTAAATCAGAATCCTCTAGTGATTCCGATTCAACAAATTCAATTATGGAGAATCTGGAACCTTTAAGTATGGAAGACCGAATGAGAGCTAAACGCACTGGCCAAGGTCACGCAATTACTCATCCAGACATTAATGCGCCAGATTATGAAATCAAAGGACAAATTCTACACATGGTGACTAATCAATGCCAATTTAGTGGTGTGCCGAAGGAAGATCCAAATGAACATTTACGTACCTTTAATAGGATCTGCACACTATTTAAAATCCGAGAAGTGGAGGATAAACAGATATATCTCATGTTATTTCCCTGGACTTTAAAGGGAGAAGCCAAAGATTGGTTGGAATCGTTACCTGAAGGGGCGATTGATATATGGGACGTTTTAGTTGAAAAATTTCTTAAACAATTCTTTCCTGCATCTAAAGCCGTAAGACTTCAAGCAGAAATTGTTACGTTCACACAGAAGCCAAATGAAACTCTATATGAGGCGTGGACTAGATTTGGAAAGTTGTTAAGAGGATGTCCGCAACATGGTTTAGACACCTGTCAAATAGTACAAATATTCTACCAAGGATGCGACATCACTACAAGGAAAGACATAGATATAGCAGCTGGTGGTTCTATTATGAAGAAAACCGAAACTGATGCTTACAAAATTATTGATAACACTTCTTCCCACTCACATGAGTGACACCAAGAAAAAGATATCGTTAGATCATCTAAAGCAGCTAGAGCCGATTCTAGCCATGACTTAGATTCCATTTCCGCAAAGATAGATGCTGTGGAAAGACGAATGGAAAAGATGACTAAGGATATTCACTCAATACGAATTAGTTGTGAGCAGTGTGGAGGACCACATTTGACAAAAGATTGTCTCAGTATTGAATTAACAATAGAACAAAGAGAGAATATTTCATACATAAACCAAAGGCCTGGAAATAATTATCAGAATAATTATCAACCGCCAAGACCGATTTACAATCAAAACCAGAACTATAACCGAAATATTCCATACAACAACCAACAAGGTCCTAGCAATCAACAAGTATCCAACAATACTTACAATCAGCAAAGACCTAATTTTCAAAACAAACCACTACAACAAACCGATGATAAAAAGCCAAATTTACAAGATATGATGACGAAGCTAGTTGAAACTCAAACGCAGTTTTTCACATCTCAGAAACAAACTAATGAACAAAATGCTCAAGCATTTAGAAATCAACAAGCTTCTATTCAAAATCTGGAACAAGAAGTAAGTAACCTAGCAAGGTTAATAGGTGAAAGAAAACCGGGAAGTCTACCTAGTGATACAAATGCTAACCCCCAGAATGAAACAGCTAAAGCCATTACCACAAGAAGTGGTACAACACTTAAACCACCTGAAATACCTGTAACTTCTGATGAAGCTATTCCTACTCCACAAGAACCACAACCTGATCAAGATAAGGAAAAAGAACCGGTAGTTGAAAAGGTTAATGAAGATAACACAGTTAAGGCTAAACCTTATGTTAAACCATACCAACCACCACTTCCTTACCCGAGTAAAATGAAGAAAGAGAAACTTGAAGCCGAGCAATCCAAATTCTTGGATATGTTTAAACAGATAAATGTAAATCTTCCTTTCATTGATGTGATTTCAGGAATGCCTAGATATGCTAAATTTTTGAAAGATCTAATCTCGAATAGAAAGAAAATGGAAGAACTCTCGGCTGTTACTATGAATGCTAATTGTTCAGCAGTGCTGTTGAATAAGATACCAGAAAAATTATCTGATCCATGAAGTTTCACAATTCCATGTTTTCTGGGTAGTCTTAGTTCAATAGAAGCATTGGCAGACTTAGGTGCTAGTATAAATCTAATGCCGTATTCACTATACGCTAAACTAGACCTTGGAGAATTGAAACCAACCAGAATAAGCATACAACTAGCCGATAGATCAATAAAATATCCTAGAGGGATAATGGAGAACATGCTAGTTAAAGTTGGTACTTTAGTATTTCCAGTAGATTTTGTTGTTTTGGACATGGAAGAAGATTCTCAAGTTCCTCTCATATTAGGAAGACCATTCTTAAACACGGCTAAAGCAATGATAGACGTGTTTGGTAAGAAATTGACCCTAAGTATAGAGGACGAGAGTGTTACCTTTTCAGTCGATAGAGCAATGCAACAACCACAATCTGCAGATGATACATGTTATTATATTCAAACTATAGATGCACATGCAGAATTATTAGAAGAATTTCCAGAATTACAAGGAACAGGAGAATGTTCTTTAGGAGAAGGTAATGAACCAATTGATGAAGCTGAAATGTTAGCTACACTTATAGCTAATGGATATGAACCAACAACAGAAGAAATTCAAATGCTAAAAGAAGAAGACAGATATCGATACAAATCATCAATAGAAGAACCTCCGAAATTAGAGTTAAAGCCACTTCCAAACCATTTGGAATACGCTTATTTACATGGTGAATCTGAATTACCTGTAATAATATCGACTTCTCTTACTGAAAATGAGAAATCACAACTCATTTCTGTGTTGAAAGCTCATAAACCAGCCATTGCATGGAAGATTCATGATATTAAAGGAATAAGTCCTTCGTATTGCACACATAAAATCCTTATGGAAGAAGGTCATAAAACGTATGTGCAACGCCAACGAAGACTAAATCCTAATATGCAAGATGTAGTTAAGAAAGAGATTATTAAACTGCTAGATGCAGGTCTAATTTATCCAATTTCTGATAGTCCATGGGTAAGCCCAGTTCAATGCGTGCCTAAGAAGGGTGGCATGACTGTCATTACAAATGAGAAAAATGAGCTTATTCCTACTAGGACTGTAACAGGATGGCGTGTATGTATTGATTATAGAAAATTAAATGACGCCACCAGAAAAGATCACTTTTCCTTACCTTTCATAGATCAAATGTTGGAAAGATTAGCCGGAAATAGTTACTATTGTTTTCTAGATGGATTTTTCGGGTATTTTCAAATTCCAATAGCACCCGAGGATCAAGAGAAAACCACATTCACGTGCCCTTATGGTACTTTTGCTTACAAACTCATGCCATTTGGACTTTGCAACGCCCCTGCAACCTTTCAAAGGTGTATGATGACGATTTTTCATGACATGATAGAAGAATGCATGGAAGTTTTCATGGATGACTTTTCAGTCTTCGGTGATACATTTGAATCATGTCTAGTTAATCTAGAACGAATGCTTATTAGATGCGAACAATCAAATCTAGTACTTAATTGGGAGAAATGCCATTTCATGGTTAAAGAAGGCATCGTTCTTGGTCATAAAATTTTAAAAGAAGGAATTGAAGTGGATAGAGCTAAAGTAGATGTAATTGCTAAACTTCCACATCCCACCAATGTTAGAGGAGTTAGGAGTTTTCTAGGGCATGCCGGTTTTTACCGACGTTTCATAAAAGATTTTTCTAAAATTGCCACTCCTATGAATAAACTCCTAGAAAAGGATGCTCCATTCATCTTTTCAGATGAGTGTATCAAATCTTTTAATATTCTTAAAGAGAAACTCACTAATGCGCCGATCATGATAACACCAAATTGGAATCTACCATTTGAACTAATGTGCGATGCAAGTGATTTTGCAATGGGAGCCGTTTTAGGACAAAGGATTAAAAAACGATTTCAACCTATATATTATGCTAGTAAGACGTTACAAGGAGCACAAACTAACTATACAACTACTGAAAAAGAACTCCTTGCTATTGTCTTTGCTTTTGACAAATTTCGATCATATCTCGTTCTAGCAAAAACGGTGGTCTATGCCGACCATTCTGCTCTTAGATACCTATTTTCGAAACAAGATGCTAAACCAAGATTAATCCGTTAGATCTTACTCTTACAAGAGTTTGATATTGAAATCCGAGATAAAAGAGGAGCAGAAAATCTCGCCGCTGATCATCTTTCTCGTCTTGAAAATCCTGAGTTAGAAGTTCTAAATGAATCGGCCATACAAGACAACTTTCCTGATGAATATCTATTGAAGATAGATTATAAAGAAATTCCATGGTTTACAGACTATGCAAACTACTTAGTTTGTGGATTCCTTGAAAAAGGATTATCATACCAAAAACGAAAGAAATTCTTTAGTGATATAAAACACTATTTCTGGGAAGATCCACATCTGTTTAAAAGTTGTCCCGATGGAATAATACGCCGATGTGTATTTGGAGATGAAGCCAGTAAAATATTAAACCATTGTCACACAGGACCAACAGGAGGGCATTATGGGCCTCAACTAACAGCAAGAAAAGTTTATGATGCTGGATTCTATTGGCCTACAATTTACAAAGACGCACACCTTCTTTGCAAATCCTGTGATGCTTGTCAAAGGACCGGAAAAATAAGTTAACGTGATGAAATGCCACAAAATGTCATCCAAGTATGTGAAGTATTTGACATTTGGGGTATTGACTTTATGGGTCCATTTCCAAAATCTCATAATAATCTATATATACTCGTAGCCATTGATTATGTATCTAAATGGGCGGAAGCACAAGCTCTCCCAACTAACGATGCACGAGTTGTAGTCAACTTTTTAAAATGTCTTTTTGCAAGGTTTGGAACACCGAAAGCTTTAATAAGTGATCGGGGTACTCATTTCTGTAATAATCAACTTGAGAAAGTTCTTAAAAGATATGGAGTAACTCATAAAATCTCCACAGCATATCATCCACAAACAAGTGGACAAGTTGAAAATATCAACCGAGCTTTAAAACGTATTCTAGAGAAAATCGTAGGATCAAATCAGAAGGAATGGTCCATTAAATTGGAGGATGCACTCTGGGCTTTTAGAACAGCCTACAAAACTCCAATTGGAACCACACCTTTTAGACTTGTTTATGGAAAAGCATGTCATCTTCCAGTAGAAATTGAACACAAAGCATTTTGGACTTTGAAGACATGTAATCTTGATTTACATGAAGCCGAACGTCTACGATTAAGTCAACTAAACGAATTAGAAGAATTAAGACATGAAGCATACGAAAATTCGTTAATCTATAAAGAAAGAACGAAGAAATGGCATGATAAAAGAATCAGAAGTTCAAAAGAATTTAAGGAAGGAGACAGAGTTCTTCTTTTCAATTCACGATTCAAGCTATTTCCTGGAAAATTGAAATCAAGATGGTCTGGACCATTCATAGTCAAAAGATTTTTCCCATACGGAACAATAGAATTAATAAATTCAAATGGGATTGAATTTAAAGTTAATGGTCACAGAGTTAAACACTGCATAGATAGTCCGATGGAAGTCAACAACGAAGTTAATCACAATTTCGACACCACAGCTAACTAAGTGTAGGGAGAATCAAGTCTTTAAACGATAATATGTATTTCTGTTAGAGTTAGATTGTCTGTTTTCGTATAGTTCTCGAAAATGGAACCCGAATGGTCTTTCCCTAGCAGACCCTAAAGAACTAGTCTTCTCCCCCCATTCTGAATTTTTATTTTTTTAGGTTTTTATAAAATGAAGACTGCCTGTGAACTAAACCATGGTCTAATGCTACACGCTTTGATCACTAAACGTAATAATGACACACTACCGAGTGAAATAGTATCAGTAATCAGAGAAAGATTTGACGGAGTTAGAAAAGAATCAAGATGCGAAGATAATAAGTTACAATTTGGTAAAGAAAAATCAAAATCCGCAGCGAAAAGAAGAGCACGACACCTAGAAAGATGTCACAAATGCGGAAAATGGTCACATGGAGGTAAATGTTCAAATAATCAAACCTATTCAAATACCGAATTTGTTACTTTATGCAGAGACGGACCGTTCATATGTTTAGAAGAAAAGACACTGAATGCTCGAGGTTACGCCTATGTAGCCATGGAAAACCAATTAAACCGACTATCTTATGAATGGGATAGATCATATAACTAAGAAATCTATTTCACAGGTATGTTTGTACAGTTTTTATTTTTTTTTATTTTTATTTTTAACCTTTTGATAATAAATGCTAATTTATTCGCTATAAAGTATTAAATTGGTATTGAATAAAATTAGGTTTGGCGACCGAAATTATTAATATCATTCAAAAATTTATTACATCACTGCGAAATTTAACGTTTATTCTTAAGGTATAAATATCTTTAATCAATCAACCCAAAATATTTCAAAAATTCGTCATGAGTTAAATTAGGTCTTGGAACCGAAATTACTTTACCGAAAAGAGGGGCGCATATTTTTGATAATATTTGATTGATTAAAGTGGGATAAAAAGCCAAAAAGATTTTTAATTTTATTTTTACCATGTTTTTAAAATTAATATATAAATCTTAAATTAATATTGTAAACTTTGTAAAAACAATATTTTTAAAAATGTAAATATATGAAAAATTAATATAAGTTTGGTGTGAATTTATAATATGAATTTTTAAATTAAGTTTGGTGTGAATTTTTAATTTTTAAAATATGAATTTTTAATTTTATGCATTTCAAATTTTAAGTTTGGTGTGAATTTTTAATATTAATTTTGAATTTTATATTTAAATTGTGTGAATTTAAAAACAAAAATTTACTTTATCTCATTAAGTTAAAAATATGATTTTTAAAATTCATCGTAAGTTGAAGACTAGGTCTTTAAACCGAAATTGCTTTACCCAAGGGAGGGACGAGAACTTTTATTATCATTATTTTTAATCTTATTGAATTAAAGTATGCCAAAAACATTAAAAAAACCCAAAAATCTTAGCTTTTAAAACAATCGCTACAAAAAGACAAATTTTAAAATTTTGTCGAGAGACGGACTAGGACATCGATTCGAAACGACCTCGTCCTAAATAACAAGGGAAACAAAATTTTAAAATTAATTAATTAATTGTTTTAATTAGTATAAGATATATAATAAAAATATATATATATATATACAAACTCCGCGAGTCGCGGAGTTTGAAAGGGAAATCCACCGCGACTCGCGGAGGATGAAAAATCCAGAAAAAAATATATACTGATCGAACTGATCAGTCCCAACACAGAAAAAAAAACACTGCGAAAATACTCCGAAAAAACACGCAAAAACACCCCAAAAATCACAATTTTTAACCGTTAATCATCAAATCTTTTACTTAAATCATGTTGAGAAGGATGCTATCAAGGAATTAGTCAAGAAAAACGGTAAATTTCTACACCTAAACACCATTTAATCCGAAAATTAGTGTTCTTGAGCAATTTTTTCCCCAATTTGATTTTGATGCTTTTTAGTGTAATTATTCTTAAATTGTTTATGTATTATGCTTGTATAACCTAGATTGATGCTATTTAATATGATTAGAAGCCTTAAACTTCAAATTTAGAGTAATCTAGGGTTTGTGTTCTTGAGCAAATTTGGGGCTTTTTGATATAAACAGGTTATGGCCGATTTTTGTCATGAATTGTTGCTAAATTAAGAAGTGTAACATGTTTAGGTAGTTAAATGATCCAAACTTTGAGCCTAAACATGATTTTGAGAATTAAAGTGGACTTTTTCAAGTCTAAAATTCATGAACTTGATTTTTGAGAGATAATGCCATTTGAAACTTGTTTAATTGCTAGTAATGATTATTTTGACATGTTATTTGAGTTGAATGCTTATGAACTTGGCGAACATTTTCGTATATGCTTATTTGAAAAAGTGTAGATTTGATGAAAATATGAAAATGAGCTTAAGTTTGATATAAATTGATCATGTTATTGTAATTATTTTGATTGATGATTTTGCTGACACTAATGCATATTTGGATGCACAAAAATTGTGTTTGATGTGTTTTGCAGACTGAAAGGGGTGAATCTTCATCCCAAGCTCGCAATGCTCTAGCTAAGAATGCGGAACAACAGGAGGTGGATAACTACTACAAGCAAGATATACCTCATCCAGTCATGACATTTTCTGATATGCACTTGGAAGATTTGCATCCGAACCTGAGATTTGACAGACTTTGGATAGATTATCCAAAGTATCAAATGGGTTTGCATACTCTTCATTCTAAAGTTGTTGAGGTACCTAGGGTCATAGAATGGGGACCATTAGAAGCTGTAGAATTGGCCAGGCCAATTAGGGAATTACTTGCACAGAGGTATGGTAATTCTACTTTTAACGACTGGGTACATTTATTCACCATGCGTAGACCTGTATATAAAGTATGGTGTGAAGAATTGTTGTGTAGTATAGAATTAAATGATCGGGTAGCTAGTTTAACCGATCGATCTTTTATTTGATTTTTGTTAGGAGGTTCGATGCGCCACATGTCTTTACTAGACATGGCTCAGGCTTTACGTATATATACGCCTGAGGAGTTAGCATCTGCCGATTGTAGAGGGTTGATACTAAATGGTAGAAAGATAGATGAAAATTTTGATATACATGGTGTATGGAGTCAAATGACAAGCCATCACCGATTCAAAGGGGGAAATTACTCTTATTTGGATATAGATAGAGCTGAATTAAGAGTGATTCATAGGTTTTTAGCTAATTCGATTACACAAAGAGGTAAGAACAAGGAAAAGGTAAATGAACAGGATTTATTTTACCATATGTGTATTCGAGACCCACAAAGCGCTGTAAGTATACCTTATTGTGTGGGTTATTATTTATCAGCTATGGTTAGGGGGATGAGACCACATAGCATAATAGGAGGTGGTATTTTTATTACTTTGATTGCTGAATATCTCAGTGTGGATATAAGTCGGGGGGATTATTAGTCGAAGAACCAGAACCCCGCGATACTATAGGTTTAAATGTATACCATGGTGCGAAAGTTTTGAAGAGGCGAAATAACGCCGCAGTACAATACCATGGTAGACATCCACAGGTTGAGAGAAACTAACAGCAAGGTAATGTAGGAAGGGGAAATGAAATGCAAGAAATGCAAAGGTTTATAGCTTCACAGGAGTACGAAAATGCTAGACAGAGAGCATTTGAAGATTGGCAAGTACATCAAAACCAAATCATAGCTCATTGCCAACATATAGGTAGAAACTATATTCCTACTCCAAAACCCATATTCCCTCCCTGGTCTATAGAGATGCAACCACCGTATCCTACGTATAACCCAGCCGAAACATTCTATAGCACCTATGGTTATGCATGGAACCCCTATTGGTATCAGTATCATTCCTAGTCTACTTAGTTTTATTTATTTTGTAATTTGTAATGTTGATACGTTTAATACTTATGTTAATATTGTAATAGTTTTTATAATTTTATAACTTTTATTCTTAGATTTTAATAATTTTTGAATGTGGGGTAATATACCAAACTTCAAAAATATGTATATATGTTTGCAGTTTATCTTATGTACACAACAGGGTAAAACAACGCATTTTCAAAGACTGGCATTAAGTTCAGCAAAAGCAACTAATTTTGACGACAAGATGCAAAATATATGTGAAATAACAACAAGACGGAATGAACAAATGATGTGCACCATTTATCATTCAGCAAACAAACGCCAATATATTTGGAAACTTTGGTAAAAATTTAATCATTTTCACACAAATCACCCTCAATAATTTAAATTGTTACTGATTTCTTGCAAATGAGGGCATTGCAAGATCTTAAGTGTGGGAAGGGGTTAAATTCTTTCGGATTTTATAATTTTTATCTTAAACACTTGGTTACCATTAGAAATACTAGTAAAGTAGTAGTTGTATTAGAATCTAGTGCTCTCTGATAATAAAGAACAGCCCTAGTCTTATATACTGACTACCCAATTCTAGTAAAATTTTTCAAAATTTTCAATTAAATGAACTCAAAATCATGTTTATACATATTTATAAACGATAAAACTAGGTTTTAACACCGAAATTATTGTTACCTCAGAAAGGACATAAATTGAGAAACAAACCAAAATGTTAAAATTCATTTAAAATGGAATAGAGGATAATAAAAAGGAAAATAAAAGCCAAGTGTGGGAAAATTCTCCAAGTTATTCAAAACATATATCACATATTTTTGTATAAATAACTGAAAATACTTTTGCTTTGGACTAAACTAAAAAGTTTTACCTGATTTACTATAAGAAAGATGGATCTACACGATGAATCAATTCCATCATTAAAAGGAAGTAAAGTCTTCCGAAAAAGAAACGCGCTTCTTGATTTAAGTCAGGAAGTTGTCGTCCAGACCAGCTGTAGGTTGACGAAAAATCTAGAAAAGTCATCACTAAAATCAGCAGGAAATCCACGGACCTCAGCATTAAACAGGGTCGCCAAGTGGTCAGATTTATCCTAACCATGAGAAGGATTTATCTCGTAAAATAGGGGGCACCATGCAAATTAGCTGGATAAGACTAATGAATCAGATCCCCAGAAAGGATAATCTCCATAAAAGATCAAAAATCAGCTTTTAAGCCTGATATTACTCAATCCTTGAGATTGACCTTAAAGATTGAGAATTACAAACTCATGGAATTCAATGATATCTAAACTCGAGCTTAAACGAGAAAATATTTTGATCAAAATTACAAACCGATTTGTTTTCTGAAAACCCTATTTTCAATGCCTTCATTACCATTGAACGTAAAATCCTAGGAATTCACCTGGAATTCATTAGGTCACCTGAACTAAATCGGGTATCAACCGTAAGAACGGTGGTTGCATAGTGGTCAAAGACAGGACCTTGTGCCAGACCGAAAAATCATAAGGGTGAGCTTTACTATTGCTCCTACCAAGGATAGTAATTGCGTCCGACACGTTATAGACCATAATTAAAAGCATGTCAGGGGACATTGCCTTAACAGTTGCTTGTTCAACGTTTTCCTTTACAACCGGACGGTAGTTTACCGAAAGGTAATATACGGGACAAGTAAACTGGACGTGTTGCTTTCCAAATACAAGGTTAGCAAGTGGGTGACACAAAACCGCAAGTTTTGAGCTAAAATTTTCAAATCTGAAACCTACCAAACCCACAAAAATATTTTGCAAACACCGGTAAAGGGTTATTCCGGAAAACTTATCTAGGGTAAAAACTAGATTTAATTTTTAAAAGATCAAATGTTTTCATAAAGATCGAATTTCCTTAATGGATCTAAATTTTTATAGTCATGTGGGACTGTAAACCATATCGTTACTACCATTGTTTATACCGCCGTATAGAAATCACTGATGTACAAAGTGTGAAGAATAAAGAAGTGATTCTAGTATTTCAAGACGATATTGCTTGAGGACAAGCAACGCTCAAGTGTGGGAATATTTGATAATGCTAAAAACGAACATATATTTCATAGCATTATTCCTCAAGAAAGACAAGCTTTTAGTTGCAATTGTTCTATTTAAAAGTGATATTCGTTTAAATAATAAAAGGTGAAGACAAAAGACAGATTCGACGAATTGAAGACGCAAACGACCAAAAAGCTCAAAAGTACAAAAGACAATCAAAGAGGTTCCAATTAATCCGGAACCGGGACCAGAGTCAACTCTCAACGCTCGACGCAACGAACTAAAAATTACAAGTCAACTATGCACATAAATATAATATAATATTTAAATAATTCTTATAATTATTTATATATTATATAAATAATAAAAATCGTCGGCAAGAAAGACTCCAAAATGGGGTGAGCTGTATTTACAAACTCCGCGACTCGCGGAGTTTGAAGGCAAAAAGGGCCGCGAGTCGCGGAGTATCCCTGAACTCAAATCCCTATAAAGCCAACCGAATTCTGATCATTTTTCATCCAATATCCATCCATCTCTCTATCTATATCGTAATATTTATATTTATAATTTATATTTTAATTTTAATTATAATTCTAATAATAAGGGTATGTTAGCGAATATTGTAAGGGTGTAAGTCAAAATTCTATCCGTGTAACGCTACGCTATTTTTTAATCATTGTAAGTTATGTTCAACCTTTTTAATTTAATGTCTCGTAGCTAAGTTATTATTATGCTTATTTAATCCGAAGTAATCATGATGTTGGGCTAATTACTAAAATTGGGTAATTGGGCTTTGTACCATAATTGGGGTTTGGACAAAAGAACGACAATTGTGGAAATTAGACTATGGGCTATTAATGGGTTTTATATTTGTTTAACTAAATGATAGTTTGTTAATGTTAATATAAAGATTTACAATTGGACGTCCCTATAAATTACCATATACACTCGATCGGACACAATGGGCAGGGTATTTATATGTACGAATAATCGTTCATTTAACCGGACACGGGAATGGATTAATAGCCACTAGAATAATTAAAACAGGGGTGAAATTATGTAAAAGGACACTTGGCATAATTGATAACAAAATATTAAAACCTTGGGTTACACTCAGTCGACATCCTGGTGTAATTATTAAACAAAGTATTAAAATCTTGTTACAGTTTAAGTCCCTAATTAGTTGGAATATTTAACTTCGGGTATAAGGATAATTTGACGAGGACACTCGCACTTTATATTTATGACTGATGGACTGTTATGGACAAAAACCAGACGGACATATTAAATAATCCAGGACAAAGGACAATTAACCCATGGGCATAAAACTAAAATCAACACGCCAAACATCATGATTACGGAAGTTTAAATAAGCATAATTCTTTTATTTCATATTTAATTTCCTTTATTTTATATTTAATTGCACTTCTAATTATCGCATTTTTATTGTTATTGTATTTAATTGCACTTTTAATTATCGTACTTTTTAATTATCGCAAGTTTATTTTATCTCACTTTTATTATTCGCAATTTCATTATCATTATTTACTTTAAGCTTTAAATTAAGTCTTGTATTTATTTATTATTTTACATTTGGTTTTAACTGCGACTAAAGTTTTAAAATCGACAAACCGGTCATTAAACGGTAAAAACCCCCCTTTATAATAATAATATTACTTATATATATATATTTGTATTTTTATAAAAGTAAACTAATATAGCGTTAAGCTTTGTTTAAAGATTTTCCCTGTGGAACGAACCAGACTTACTAAAAACTACACTACTCTACGATTAGGTACACTGCCTATAAGTGTTGCAGCAAGGTTTAAGTATATCCATTCTATAAATAAATAAATATCTTATGTAAAATTGTATCATATTTAATAGTATTTTCCTGCTAAAATTAATAGTATTTTATACCACTCTGCTAAAACATCAGCACCCTTTTGCTGGCCACATCTATAAATTCGCGATTTCTATTTCTGATTCATTCATATATCTATCTCTCGACTCTCTCTAATATATATATATATATATATATATATATATATATATATATATATATATATATATATATATATATATTTATTATTAATATTAAGATTATTATTATTAATCTTATTATTAATAGTATTAGTATTATTATTTTTACGATACAAAAATAATAATATGCATAAAATATTACGACGGAGTGATGTCCAAATGATTTCAAAACGAGTTTTCGAGCAAGCTAGAGCTAATGAAATTATGGGCTATTGCCATGGAGGTTATGGGCAATGTTCATGGGTAATATTCGCAAGTCAAACCTAGTGTTTATCATCTCCGTTACGTCTATGTACTTTTCTGCAATATTGAATCACAATATTGATACGTGAGCATTCATATCTTATCTTTTATATATTAATTGTGTATCCATGTCTAGTGCTCGAGTATATATATTTATGCATGCATGTATGCTAAATTTCATCGTTAAACAGTTTATAATGAATCACGAATTAAATACATATATTACTAGTAAAAGGTATATGATATACATGTTTTTGGAAAGCTGGCGAAAAATCAATAACTTTTCATTTAGATATCGAATAATTTCGATGAACGGATTAAAAGATATGATCAACTGAATTATGATTGACGTTAATTGAAATTGCTTTTGAATCTACAATTAAGATTTAAACAACTTGTTTACGAGATTGATAAATTGGATTTTTGAATATTACCAACCAAGTAAATGAATCCTTATATAAGGTACATCTCGTTTTGTTAAACAACTGTCAAAATTGACTTTTTGAAACGACTTTGGATAACTTTTGTATGTCGATATCGAGCATTAGGATTGTGATACACTATGACCTGACCTAGCTTGATAGACATTTATTGACCAACATATGTTCTCTAGGTTGAGATCTACAGTTATTTGGTAATCCGAGTTTCGATCACATTTTGGTGAACGACTTTATATGCTGCTAAGGTGAGTTTCATTTGCTCCCTTTTTAATTGCTTTTGCAATTTATATTTTTGGGCTGAGAATACATGCACTTTATTTTAAACGCAATGGATACAAGTACATACTAAATTCTACACCGAGTTTGAACCGAAAATCCCTTAGCTTTGGTAACTAGTAACTGCCAGTTATAAGAACTGGTGGGCGTGAATAG
The DNA here is from genome assembly GCF_046630445.1 of Rutidosis leptorrhynchoides. Classification (NCBI taxonomy): domain Eukaryota; kingdom Viridiplantae; phylum Streptophyta; class Magnoliopsida; order Asterales; family Asteraceae; genus Rutidosis; species Rutidosis leptorrhynchoides. Next base: position 337,283,093 of record NC_092342.1, on the reverse strand, counting down.
TTGTATATGGATCCATAGGGCTTGATATCCCCGTCCGAGCTAGAGCGCTAGCCTTATAACGAACATATGCTATTTGAGTTTAGTACACATTGGATTGCGTGTATTGTACATGTTGGTTGCATGTATGTTAAAACAGGGGTACTTATTATATATACGTTAAAGTTTAGTTACCAGGGTGCTCAATCTTGTAGAATATTTTGATAAACGTTTCTGGATGAAACAACTGAAATCTTGTGATCCACTTTTATATACAGATTTTATGAAACAATAAAACTATGAACTCACCAACCTTTGTGTTGACACTTGTTAGCATGTTTATTCTCAGGTTTCCTAGAAGTCTTCCGCTGTTTGCTTATGTGTTAGACAAGCTATGTGCATGGAGTCTTACATGACATTTTTTTCAAGGAAACGTTGCATTCACCAAATCATCACCATGTATCTTATTTTGACTGCATTGTCAACGGAAGTATTATTGTAAACTATTATTTACGGTGATTGTCTATGTGTAGAAATCATCAGATGTCGAAAACCTTTAATTTAAATATTCATTTATGGTGTGCCTTTTTAAAAGAATGCAATGTTTACAAAACGTATCATATAGAGGTCAAATACCTCGCAATGAAATCGATGAATGACGTGTTCGTCCATATGGATTTGGAGCGATCGTCACAAATGATGTTAGTGGGATGATTATGATAAAAATCGAAAACCCTACCTGCTCCACTTCTTTTTTCTTATCGTGATTCTTTTGTCTCCTGCTTATTTTTTTCTTTCCAAACAAACCACTTGCCAATTGTTTATATATTTCATGCGTTGAAATTGAGCCAAATCCTTTTCTTTTATTCCTTCTCCTTTTTGACTTGGCATACCAACTATCAATCATGAAAGGACTTTTTGCTCCTTTTACTCCTTCTTGATCCTCTGTACACGTCGACCAGCCAAATAAACTAATTTTTTTTAGTCGACTACTTCAACCGGATTAGGTAAACTATTTTGGTTTGGGATGTTAATGGGCCAACATCCAATTATTATTCTGTTGGGCCGATGATTTAATTGGAATTACAAAATGGATTACTTGATGTTGGGCCGAAAGGAATTTGGGCCACGACCTTGTTTTGGACCGAGAGGTTTATTAAGAAGAATGGTGATATGAAGGAACGTAAATGGTGATGACGATACCAAATAATCATGAAGATTAATGACGTGAGTTAATGATTGGTGATGTTATGTGTTGATAAATAACGATGATGATATGGTAATTGATGGTGATATATGATGATTAATGAAGATGTTGATGATGATGAATCGTACGAATATGATCCAAATAAGATGATTAGGGTTTAATGTTTAAAGAAGATGATCACAGAGAAACGGGTTAAATAGAAATAAATCAGAAATTTAAAACAGAAATAGAAGTACAGAGAAATGGTTAGGCGTGTTTGTGGTTAAGCGAGAGGTCGTGGGTTCGAGCCCGGGCAACGACATTTTTTTTTATGGAAGCTTGTTCTTAAGGTAGTATTATTATCATTATTATTATTATTATTATTATTATTATTATTATTATTATTATTATTATTATTATTATTATTATTATTATTATTATTATTATTATCATTATTAATGTTAATATTATTTTATAAAAGTTATTATTATTATTACTAATATTATTATTTTTAAAATGATTATTACAATTGTAGTTATTATTATCATTATAAAGATATTACGACTTTTTACTTATTATTATTATTATTATTACAACTATATTATTATTATGGTTATCATTTTTTACTACTAGTATCTTTATTATTATTATTACAATAAAAGTTAATCATACAAAATTTTACTTAATAAAACTAGATTGATATTTTTATAAAATATTTAAAGTATATAACATGAATATTTAATTAAACTACTAATAAAACACATAAAATATAAAATAACATTTATACCTCTATTTATATACAAAATTGTTTGATTACAAATATATGTATTAATGTATATATAAATATGATATAGGTTCGTGAATTCGAGGCCAACCCGGCACTTGTTCAGTGCCGTCATTTACTTAATCGCTACAAAATACAATATTGTGAGTTTTATTTGCCTTTTTTACCCTTTATATTTTTGGGCTGAGAATACATGCGCAATTTTTATAACTGTTTTACGAAATAGACACAAGTAATTGAAACTACATTATATGGGTGAATGATCGAAGCCGAATATGCCCCTTTTGCTTGGTAACCTAAGAATTAGTAAACCGATCTACTAATTGACGCGAATCCTAAAGATAGATCTATTGGGCCTAACGAACCCCATCCATGGTTGCGGATGCTTTAGTACTTCGATGTTGTTTTATCATGTCCGAAGGATTTCCCGGAATGATAGGGGATATTCTTATATGCATCTTGTTAATGTCGGTTACCAGGTGTTCACCATATGAATGATTTTTTGTCTCTATGCATGAGACGTATATTTATGAGAACTGGAAATGAAATTCTTGTGGTCTATTAAAATGATGAAAATGATCGATTATGATAAACTAATGAACTCACCAACCTTTTGGTTGACACTTTAAAGCATGTTTATTCTCAGGTATGAAAGAAATCTTTCGCTGTGCATTTGCTTATCCTAGAGATATTACTTGGAGTCATTCATGACATATTTTAAAATACGTTGCATTCGAGTCGTTGAGTTCATCAAGATTATTATAAGTCAATTATAGTTGGATATATATTATGATATGGTATGCATGCCGTCAACTTTCGATGTAATGAAAGTTTGTCTTTTAAAAACGAATGCAATGTTTGTAAAATGTATCATATAGAGGTCAAGTACCTCGCGATGTAACCAAATGTAATGTATTCGTCCAGATGGATTAGGACGGGTCCTTTCAATCACCGGTTGCAATGGTTTTGTAGGCGTAAGGGAGAAAAGAGTTGGTGTTCTTGTTGCCGAAGTGGAGTTAGTGTTTGTTTTAGGGTTAATTCAAAACCATCATTTGATTATCAAATTCTATTTGGAATTTTCTAAAACTATCTTAAATATATTAAAACAATGAATTATGGTTATGTTTGATAAGATTTTTTTTTAGCATTTTTTAGCTTAACTTCAAATAAAAATCAATAAAGTGATGGGATGTTTTGAACAGTCTCTAACGCTTCTTAAATTATCAAATATAAATATCTACATAAATTTCGCTTTTACATAAAATCAAATAAAACTAATAAAGTGATGGGTTGTTTTGAATATTAATTAACGTCTCTCTATTTAATTATATGATAAATTTTAATCCAACTAAAACTATTTGTATATATTAATTAAAATATATGGAATTGTATCATCACCGGTTCCAATGGTTTTTGTATGCGCAAAGGAGAAACAAAGATGATGTTTTTGTTGCAGAAGTGGAGTTAGAGTTTGATCTTTTTAAGAGTTATTTCAAATTTTAATACCGTCAATTGTTAAACTTCTATTTGAAATACTCTAAAACTATCTTCAATATCTTAAAATAAGGAATTATGGTTATGTTGATAATATTTTTTTTTTAGCTTTTAAGTAGCCTAACTAAAAAAAATTAAATAGAAATTAATAAGGTGATGAATGTTTTAAACAGTAACTAACGCTTCTCAAGTTGTCAAATATAAATATCTACATAAATTTCGCTTTTTTAAAGTAAATAGTGATGGAGTGTTTTGAATCGTAATTGACGTCTATCTATTTAATTATATGATAGATTTAACCCCAAACTCAAATTATTTGAATATATTAATTAAAATATATGGAATTATATCATCACCTGTTCTGATGGTTTTTATAGGCGCAAGGGAGAAAGAGAGATGGTGTTCTTATTGTCGAAGTGGATTTGGGGTTTGATCATTTTTAGGGTTATTTCAAAACCATCATTTGATAAAATTATATATAAAATTTTCTAAACCCATCTTTAATATTATAAAACAATTAATTATGGTTATATGGTTATGCTTGAGAAGATTTTTTTTTTTTTTTTTTTTTTTTTTTTTTTTTTTTTTTTTGCTTTTTAGTAATCTAAACTTAGATAAAATTAAATAAAAATCAATAAAACGATAGGATGTTTTGAACAATAACTAACGTTACTCAAATCGTCATATATACATATCTACATAAATTTCAATTTTTAGAGAAAATTAATAAAGTGATCTGATGTTTTGAATAGTAATTAACGCATATCTATTTGATTATATGATTAATTTTAGAACGAACTAAAATTATTTGTATATATTAATTAAAATATATGAAATTGTATCATCATCATTCTGATGATTTTTATAGGGGCAATGGAGAAAGAGAGATGGTGTTCTTGGTGCTAAGGTGGTGTTAGGGTTTGATCTTTTATAGGGCTATTTCAAAACCATCATTTGATCAATTGTATTTGGAATTTTATAAAGCTATCTTAAATATGTTAAAACAATAAATTATGGTTATGTTTGATAAGATTTTTTTTAAACTTTCTAGTAGCCTAAAGAAAATTAAATCAAAAGCAATAAAGGGATGAATGTTTTGAACATTAACTAATGCTTCTCAAGTTGTCAAATATAAATATCTACATAAATTTCGTTATTTCAATAAAATTAAATAAAAATTAATAAAGTGATGAGATGTTTTGAATAGCAACTAACGTCTCTCTATTTGATTATATGATTTTTTTTTATTTTTTTTGGCATTTTAGTAGCAATATTCTAGTTTATATGAAAAACTTGTATCTAATAATGTTTGTTTACTTAAATGATCATAAAACTTTTAAATGGAGACAAAATACTACTAGCAATAAACCTTTAAAATTAGCGTTTCTGATTGTTTTATCATTTACTTTCTTTATTATAGCTTCATGTATTCAAACAAACATTTGAAAACATATAAAAAGATACTTCGTACTAGTTAACAGCCAACAATTACTAGCTACAAACTATCAACTATTACATATCAGTTAGTAAACATACAACATATGTTTACTAACGAAGTATTATTCATTCGAATTCAATTTAAACGTATTTTTAGACTTGTGCGATTCTTCTAACAATTTTCCAAATTAATATCAAACAATGTTTCGGTCCCGAATACTGATTAGAAGTCACTCGAACCAAGTCTTGTACAAGTTCTTTTAGGAAAAAATTGAGTATTTTGTAAAAAAAACAATAACAAGGTATTTTTATTAGAAAATTTGAAAGTGTATTTTGACAAATTTTGTTTTAACTAATCAATGAGTTGACGACAAAAACTCTCCTTCATTTGAAATCATAACTATTAGTAGGTTTTTGTAACGCGAAAGAAGCAACGTCGTGGGTTGGTGAGCGACAAAAAATGCCTTATTTTCTGTTGAGTGTGGACAGAAAAGCGACGGAAGAAGCAACGTGAGCGGTGGATTTTTTCACCTTTTAATTATTTATATTCATAATAATTTACTCAACTCTCAATTATAATGTGCCATATCATCACAAAACTCTAAACTAACACTCAACCCACACTACAATAACTTCGTATTTTCAATCACCACCGTTATATTATAAAAAAACCTCAACCCACACCTAAATTTCAACCCACACCACCACTACCACAACAAATCGTCTTACGTTTGTAAAATGAATGGTTTGCATAAAAGACTAACTAATTATGTGCCTAACTAGAAAAAGTGACACACATAGTAAAACTAAAAACAAGATATGGAAAGGGGGAATGCATTAAACTTATGTCGAATACTCAATGATTTGGACATATTTTTAGACACGTATATATCTCTACTCTCGAGCTTTAATAAGAAATCAACATTGCATTCAATGTTATCCCTGACCTGAAGTATCCACCCAGGTCGCCTTTCGCTTAGTGCGGGGGCAGCGGGGAGGGGGTTTTTACCGGCCATGCCCTCGGATTGGTCCGGATTTCCTCCAGGGCAGTAGTTGGGGGCGGGTTATGCAACTACGGGAGATGAACCCGTGGGTGGTTTAGTACCCTAGATGATCCCAAACTGATGTCAAAAAAAAAAAAAAAAAAAAAAAAACAACCTTAAGGGAACATCTAGACCACTTGATTTTCTTCATCAAACCCACCAATATGTTTGCATACCCCATGATTTCACATATCGACCACTGTATTCTTAAGCTACTCACAAAAGCAGTTATGATCCGGAATTCAATCTGCAACAAGTTTTGGATCTATTATGACAGCCAAGAGGCGCTCGATGCACCTTTTGGATCTTAAATTTTCTTACTTTAAATTGATACAAAAACTAATTTTCGTGCAAACGCAGTTCATGTCTCAATTAAAAGTTACATTCTCAAACTTCATACTAACTTAAACAGATCCCTTCTCCCACTAAAGAATCTACATCAGTTTCCAAGTCTACAACTAAGCACATTAGATGATCAACAAACCACATACAGTTGATATAAAACACATACTTACCAGTTTCACATTTCAAGACTACAGAACTAGTCGCATAACACGAGAAAAGCATGAAGGATCCTACTGGTACTTGGAATGGAAACTAATGACCCATATACACATCGTAGCTGCATAACCACATATTCAGATATATAGAAATAGATTAATCCAACTGTGTAACTATTGGTCAAGTCTAACACATTTCACAATGATGAGGATCGAACTATGGAATCTTGTGCAACGAACATGATTAGCTTCACTTCCTCTCGACATTCAAAACCAAAACATAACAAAACAAATAACGCTTGCAATAAAACAATATTCATAAGCTGCATACCCCGATGAGAACCAATCAAAACGACAAAAAACAAATACAATTACCCTATTCTGTTGGCATCATTCATTAGTCATTTCGATATAACGAACTATTAAGTCATATCATAGCATTCAAACCCGAAACAATCAACAACAATAATTTTTCAAACTAAATGTAAACTATCAGTACCACTTGACATTAGCTATTCAATTCAATCACTTATTACGTAGATGAACGACTAAACGTACTGTCAATTCGCAGATTTCAACGTCTGAGGAAGCGAAATTGGACCTCTCCTTGATTCACTATCATCCAATAGCCTCTGAGCTTTCTTCTTTGCACAATACTGTCTATCAAAATGCTTCACCTAAAAACCACATCAATCATCAACTAATAATCATCAATCACAAACCTAGGGTTTCAAAATCATCGTATAAATAGGGAATTTTAGCTAAATTACCCAAGTACGGCGACAAACATTATCATAAACTTGTCTCGATTTCTTGCAATCAACAGGATATAGAAGACCTACGGAAGCGATTTCAGTAGGTTTCTTATTCGATTGTTTCTCTAAGCATGCGTAGAATGCATCGCGAGCCTGATAATTAGGGCAATTAGTTCCAATTAATAATAATTTTGACATGAATGATGTGAGTGTATGATGTGAGGATTAATGATTTTACCTTGTAGCATCTTTCACGAGCGTCGAAGAGGACGTCTGTATGGATTTTGTCAGGGTATTTTGAGGTGTAAGCTTCCATCGCCATGGCCGTGCAAATTGTGTGATTTATTTCTTGCTGTTGAAGTTTTTGATCTTTTCTGTTTTACCATGACCGTATATTTTGATGTTATGCTATTGTGAAATTGGGCTAAACTGATAACTTCGTGGGCCAACGTTCTTGGACCTTGGTTGGTTATTGTTAAGATACAGTTAGTAGTTGTTGTGCATTTAATATTGTTAAGGCTAGAATATTCTAGGGTTATCTCTTACTCTTCCTCTAGCCCACATTTTGTATCTATATATCTATATATATATATATATATATATATATATATATATATATATATATATATATATATATATATATTCTTATGTATAGCTGAGGAGGATGAGAAAAATATACAGAAAACAAGTAAGCGTCATTTTATTCATTTTCAATTTGTATCGGATTACATGGTATCAGAGCGTACCAGTATCTAATCGATGATTCAAAACACCCTGTGAGTGCCTGAGAGTTGAGTTTGTTATGGTACCCTGTGAGTACAATCTCTTCCAAAGCTGCTACATCAAATCACCCCGGAGAGTGATTTTCGAGTCTCACCACCACCCCAATCAACTCAGAGAGTGCCGAATTGCATACCCTGAAATTTAATTGATTATCCGGCCACCACACGAAACCCACGCGCCGCCACCTTCCGCTAACGGACGCCCACGCGCCGGCGCGTGAAGGCGCGTGTGACACCATCTGCCGCTGTTTTTTTCCGGTGAACTCGTCTGACAAATCCGACCAAAACCCAGGTGAGTGTTGGTTCATCCGTTAACTTTGATTTTTGAGTTCGACTGAGTATTAGGGTTTATTTGGAGTTGTTTATTTGGTACGGTCAGCAAGTGGTTTTTATTTGTTGCATCCAGACTTAGATTATGATTTTGTTTGATCTGATATCGCAAGTAGTTTATTGTCAAGGGATTGAGTAACATTGTTTTTCATATATAATTGGTTGGTTGTTTATGGGTTCTAACTTGATGGATGTTTTTGAGGTGTTTGGACTTTATGGATATAGTGAGATTTTGATTGTTTTATTTGTTGGATTCCTTACCTATATACTTGGTCCTCTTTATTTATAGTGTTCACTATTATTCATGAGTGATGAAAACAAACTTAATGGCATTTCTACATTCGTTATCTTCGCGGAAGAATATGATGAATATGTTCGGTTGAGAGAAACTATGAAATTCACGACACCAATAGCCACTTTTGCTGAATCTGGTAAGTCAAGTACATGCCTCTTATCTTCCGCCTCTAAATGGGTCATTGATTCTGGTGCTTCAGATCATATGACAGGTAATCATTATCTTTTTCTGATTTTAAATCACAACCATCCCATGTCACAATTGCAAACGGCACTACCTCTCCAGTCCTTGGTTCCGGCACCATCAATCTTACCTCATCCATTTCATTATCATCCGTGTTAAGTCTACCCAACTTTTCATTCAATCTGTTATATGTTAGCAAGATTACTCGTGATTTGAATTGTGTTGCTTTACTTTATCCCGATTATTGTGTTTTCAGGATCTATCGAAGAAGCAGATTATCGGTAGAGGACGGGCATCTGATGGCCTATACATACTTGAACCTGAAACAAAAGTACCACGCTCCTTGGTATGCTCTAAGTCATCATCCCCTTATGAGATGCATTGTCGGTTGGGACATCTTTCTCTCCAGAGTATGAAGAAATTATGCCCTGAATTTTCTACTTTGTCATCTCTCTATTGTGAGCCGTGTCAGTTTGCTAAACATCATCGTGTCCATTTAGCTCCCAGAGTTAATAAACGTGCTTCATCTCCATTCGAATTAGTACACTCTGATGTTTGGGGTCCATGTTCTGTTACTTCCAAACCCAGTTTTAAATACTTCGTTACCTTTATCGATGACTATTCTCGTGTTATTTGGCTTTATTTAATGAAAAGTCGTTCCGAAGTATTTACTCGCTTTTGCTCATTTGTTGCCGAAGTAAAAACACAATTTCAGGTTCCGGTTCAAACTTTGAGAAGTGATAATGCCAAAGAATTCCTTTCAGAATCTTTTTCATCATATATGTTTCAGAATGGTATCCTTCACGAGTCATCTTGTGTTGACACACCAGCACAAAATGGGGTTGCGGAACGAAAGAATCGACACCTTCTTGAAGTAGCCCGTGCACTTTTGTTTAAAATGAATGTTCCAAAACCGTTTTGGGTTGACGCCGTTTCAACTGCATGTTTCCGTATAAATCGAATGCCATCCTCTGTTCTTAATGGCGATATTCCATATTCAGTTTTGTTTCCTACAAAATCTTTATTTCTGATCGAGCCGAAGATCTTTGGTAGTACTTGTTATGTACGGGACACTCGGCCTCACCTCACTAAATTAGATCCTAAGTCCATCAAATGTGTGTTTCTTGGATACTCTCGTCTTCAGAAAGGTTACAGATCCCCTACTCTTCAACGTTATGTTATTTCTCGAGATGTCACATTCCAAGAAAAGTTGCCCTTCTTTCCGGTGTCCACCTCTCACAATCATCATGATAGTGATGACTTATTAGCATATGTTGTAGAAGATCCCACACCAGATCCCACACCAGATCCCACACCTGATCCCACACCTGATCCCACACCTGATCCCACACCAGATCCCACACCAGATCCTATACCAGATCTCATACCAGATCCCACACCATCTGACCAATCTGATCACTTTCAGTATGTGTAACACCGGCCTTTTTTTATTATTATATATAACACAGCGGAAGTCTTAGTTAATAAAACACCACATTAATTACATTAGTACAAAAGCTTAAGTTTAACTTTAACAAACGGTGTTACGTTATTACAAACACGGTTACAAATGTCCACATCAGAGTTGCTAGTCAAACATGTCTTCTACATCAAGTTCCGATCCCATCAACAGTACCTAAACCTGCAGGGGGAGGAATGTGGGGGATTAGCGCACCGCTAAGTGAATGGAATCTATCTACAGATTAAGCTTAAGCAATCCATCATACAACAGTCAACTAACATGCTTACAACCATCAAGCATACAAACAACGACAATATGAGGTTCGGCGGCTTGTACAGGTACACGACTCCTAGCCGATCGAACTAGAGTCTACCGATAGTCCTTTCTACCAAGTCTCTGCATAACTATCCAAACGCAACACATGCGTTCTTCTATGCTATACTAACAGACTGTAGGACTTGGACTCAACCTCCCTTGGAATGGTTGACCTCACACGAACTTCAACCGCCCTAGGCATGGTTGAAAGCCCCCAACCACCCTTGGCATGGCTGGTGTCAAACACAGTGCACATATACAATATGTATAGATCACATAGCATGCAACTATCTATCTAGTATGGCAATCACTACACTATACAAGGTAATCAGAATAATCCACAGTAGCAAGATTTGCTACTTAAACTCTATCCGAAGATAGACCCACTCACCAATTACCAGCAACGGCTCAGATTCTAACTACTGAGCTTTCTCTTTATCCTTTCCACCTGAGAATAAACATAACCAAGTCAGTAATCATGTCTTGATATAATCCCAACAACAAGACAATATCATCAATATATAAACACTTGAACACTTAACCACCTGACCAGTCAACCGTACGAGTGACACTCACCTGCACGTTTGAGGAACCTCAACCGTGCGGTTGATACCTCACTCGTACGTTTAGTCCTTGGACAAATATCTAATTAGACAACAGTAGATTCGTACGGTTGACTACACGAGTGACATATGACTCGTACGAGTCACATTTCAACTGTACGATCCAATTTTCAAATATACTAGTTCAAGTAGTCACTCACTCGTGCGGTTCACCATGCGGTTGACCGCCTCAACCGTTCGAGTGAAAGCTCACTCGTGCGAGTGAAGGCTCACCTATGCGAGTGACAAGGAACATCAATAACAACATGTAATAATATATTCCAACCTATATTCATCATATATTCAATCATTCATAAGCCTATATCAAGAATTCAACCCATAATAACAAATTAACGCATGCACACTAGACACACACGCTAAAATCTCTATTTCTGACCCAAATACATTATGATATAGCTTCTAAAAACTTTACCATTGGAAATTATTTTTCATTACGATTCCAACGATACTTGATTCATCAAAAACGGAGTTACGCTTAGAAAGTTATGACCAAAACAAGTTTCCACAAAATCTGACCAGGGCTCACACGAGTGACTGAGGCCTCACTCGTGCGAGTGAGCCACTCACACGCGCGGTTGACCCTCAAAAATGTGGTCACTCGTACGAGTGACCTGTCACTCGTGTGGGAGCTGAAGAACAGCTCCTGCACGCTGATTTTCGAATTTTCGGCCCAAAAACTCGATTTTTGCAAGTTCTAACCTCAAAACCACTTGAAAAACATCATATAAACCATATAACAATTATTTCTAATATCAAATAAGCATAAAAAACACAAAACATCAAGATCCAAGCTCATATTCAACAAAAACCCACTTTACACCCAAACCCCAATTTTTAAGAATTAAAGCATGAATTCAATCAATCAAACCTGGATAAATGATCACAAGGATGATAAGATTCAGTTCCTAAAGCCTCTTGATTCAATTTGTAGCTTGGATTATATTAGGGTTTGAGATGGGAATGAAGTTAGGTACGTACTAGATTTTTAGAATATTCAAGAAATGGGAAGAAAAGAGCAGATAATGCACACTTATGTGGGTTATAAACCCATACTGCATAACACACGGGTATTTACCAGTTATCTAATATCTTTCGTACCTCGTTAGGAGGCCCTAACGGAGTCCAAATTAAACAAACAAACCATTTCTGTGACCCTTGTCACAAACTGGTCTTAACCAACTAATCAAATAATAATAAACATATTAATAAAATAAAAGCATATTTTAACCACAATTATAAACCTAAGGGTAATTAAGTAATCTTACTTCTAACCCCGGTTACAGTCTGTTACAGTATGTATTCAGTCGGCGTCCCCGTGCTACATCAGAGCCCGCTCCTGTACCTCATGTCAAACCCCGTCCTAATCCATCTGGACGAAGTCACCAACATCTGGTCCCATTGTGATGATCGACTCCAAATAATGTCTTTAAAATGAGCAATTGCACAGCGGAAGATTTCTTTCATACCTGAGAATAAACATGCTTTCAAGTGTCAACCAAAAGGTTGGTGAGTTCATAGGTTTATCATAAAACAATAAAATTTATCATTTTGATAGACCACAAGATTTAAATCGTGCATGGTACAAATAGGCCCGAATCCTATACCCACCTTTAATGTACATGCGATATCTTTTAAATACAGTACACCTTTCTCGTGTACGAAATCATCTTTCATAAATCTTAGTAACCGTACACATATCTCGTGCACAAAAATAACATACACATAACCTGTGTATAAAATCATTCTCTCGATACATAACATTCACTTTTCATTTCTTTCATAGCTTGGCTTGTAACCGACCTTAACATATAATGCGCATAATAATATCCCCAAAACAGAACATCTCGTCTGTATAATAATCATATAAACTTTGAAGTACTAAACACCACGCCCACTAGCCCTTCCGTCTAGTGAACATTCTGGGTGGGGGTGTTAAACCCGGTAGCTACCTTTAGGATTCGCGTCAATTAGGCGTGCACTAATTCTCAAAATTAGTGATGTTCCCTAATTCTTAGGTTACCAAGCAATAATAATCAGCGAAAAAAATATTCATATCAATTGTGGCAATTATCACGTCCACATAATTCATTCGAGGAATGTTTTGCTTGTGCCTATCTCGTCAAACATTTATAAAATCATTTCATGTATTCGCAGTTCAAAATATATTTCAAAAGCATTTAATAAAGTAGTTGTAAAAGTAGCGCATGTATTCTCAGTCTCAAAAAATGTAAAGAGTAAAAGGGAATCAAATGGACTCACCTATTGTATTTTGTAGTAAAAATACATATGACGACATTGAACAAGTATAGGGTTGGTCTCGGATTCACGAACCTATATCATTTATATATATTAAAACATATACTCGTAATCGAACAATTCCATATATTATAACTTTATATATTATTTATTTAGTTTGTAAATATATTTGAAAATGATTATTATTTATAAAATTTTATGTAACTATTATTCATCATTAATAATAATAAAAATGTATATTAAGGTTTATATATGATAAAATATATATTTATATTTTAATTGATATCTTTTATATACAGCGTAATTTATATCTTTTTAATAATAAAAATATAGTGTTATATATTTTTTAAAAAAAATCTATTTGTAGTAGTTCTGATAATGATAAAAATGATAGTAATAATATTGATAGTAATAATAGTAATAATAAAGATAATCATAATTCTTAATAATGATAACTTTTAATAAGTATAATAACTCTAGTAAAAATGTTAATTTTGAAATAAATTAAAAAATGATAACTTTGATAGTTTTCATAAAAATGATACTTTTGGTAATAATAATTATAATATTAATAATACTGATACTAATATTAACTACAATAATACTTTTATTACTAGTGATAATAAGTTTAGTAATAACAATGCTAATATCTTATATAATAATAATAATAATAATAATGATAATAATACTTATCTTAATAATAATAAAATGGTAAAATCATATTTGTTAATGATGTTATTAAGTAATAATAATAATCATAATAATAATAATAATCTTAATAATAATAATAATAATAATAATAATAATAATAATAATAATAATAATAATAATAATGATAATAATAATAATAACAATAAAAATAATATAAATCTAAAAATGAAAACTACCTTAAGAGTTAGCTTGTAAAATAAATGCCCAAAACGGGACTCGAACCCATGACCTCTCGTTCGTCCGAATACACCACTAACCATCCCACCATTTTCATTTTTCTGTTTATACTCCCAACTAAACTATGTAAGCCGTTTATTATTAGTCCGGCCCAAACACGAAATGGTACACGGCCCATCAAATAAATTCGGCCCAACAGGGCAGCCTACATAAAGTTCCAGCCCAAGCTTCCCTTGTAAAAAAAAATTGTTTTGCAGTGGCCTAGTTTCGAACCTAAGACCTCTCGCTCAACACAAACCTCCTTTACCATCAATCTGTTATGTTATTAGTGAAACAAATCCTAACTTTAATCTACTTAACTCGTAATTCCTGTTTCCTTCTTCTTCCTCAACAAATTTCAATCCAACAAAAAAATTAATCAAAGCAAACAATTTGGTTATATAATTGAAACAGGAGAAAGAAAAAAAAAAACCATTTAGAGTTGTGAATCACTAGACTCAACAAGGAAAAAAAATAAAAAAATAAAAAAATAAAAGGTTGCTGCTCGTTCAAAAGAAAAAAAAAAAATTATGAACACAAAACTTCCCACGTGATTTCCAGTTTCAATTTATGATTTGATATACACTCATGTATCCATTGATTTATGATTAATTGGATAAAAATAAAAAATAAAAAAAATAAATAAATAAAATAAAGAGCAGCTCGTCGCTGTACTAACTAAAAAAATAGATTTCGATATTTAGATTGTTATAGACAAAGGTTATAACACGAAATGTGTTTCAAATCTCCGTTAGAAACTTTATCAATTGCCAAATTAACTGAAAACATCGAAACGATTATGAATTTCGCGATGAACAAAAGTTTTGACTTTTTGTAAAACTAACTTTGACTCGTAAATTACAACTCGATAAGAAGAATTGGAACCTGGGATTTTGAAGAAAGTTTACATGTATGATTCCTAACACAACTGCGTTATTAGATTTTGAAGTTTGATTCGAATTCGAGTTTTGGACAAAAAGATGAACGTATAGGAAAAAAAAATGGGTTCTGTGGTTTTGTTCAAGTTAGGTTGCGTTTGGTGTTTGATAAAAGAAGAATTAAAATTGGGTTCCCGTTGTTGGACAGTTGAGTTGGTGGGATGGTGAAAGAAAATACTAGAAAGAAAATAAATGGGATGGTGATGACATTTGAATGCCCATTTCATAGAAATAATATATATACAGATAATGATAGAATAATATAATAATAATAATATATATGAGTAATCAATCAATACATGTCATCAATTTAAAGTTAAAAACAGTGAAGCCATCTCTCAAATGGATTATTGTGCCGACAGTTTTCACGGGCGGTGTATCGTGCGTAATTAGTGGCGGATAAAAGTGTTTAGAAAAATCTCGTATTTTTAAATTAATTATATTTATTTATTTTGGTCATTATGGTATAAAATTCAGTCATTAATTTAATAAATAAAAATTACATCAACTGTCCCTCTCATTTATGGGTAAAATATAAAAAAAGTGTTAAAATTTTATAACTAGGTCCTAAATAAATTTTTAGTAAGCCCAAAATTTTTAGAACTCATTTTCGGATCATATAAGTTTATTTATATATATATTTTAAAATCATATATATATATTTATATAAGTTTATTTATATATATAAGTTTATTTTAAAATCATATAAGTTTATTTTTAACTTGTTTACTATCATTTGAATGACAAATGAGTGCTACTATCGTTTACTAAATAAATTCGAAATCAAATATATATATTCAATATACTTTATATATATATATATATATATATATATATATATATATATAGATACATTTTAAATTATAATATCATATATTACTTTATTTTACATAATTAATTCAAATAACTAAATTTTGTAATATTACAGATTACATTTATTTAAATACTATATGTTTAAATACATACATTTCTATTTACAAATAGACGTTCGTGAATCGTCGGGAATGGTCGAAGGTCAACAGTTCAAAATTTTTGAGACTCCACTTAACAGACTTTGCATATCGTGTCAACAATATTAGATCGTATCGAGAGTTTAATTTAAAATTAGTTGAAATTTTCCGGGTCGTCACAGTACATACCCGTTAAAGAAATTTCGTCCCGAAATTTGAGTGGAGTTGTCATAGTTAACAATAAATAAGTTTTTATGATGAATATGAGTTGATAGATAGAGTTTTATCACCATTGGGTAATATAGATAAAACAATTATGTGAAGCGTACAAGTGAAGCTGCCACAAAAGATTGAGATAGAGATTTAACTTTTGACGTAGGTACGGTGGATTTCCGGAATTCAAGAAATTTAGAGAAAATCTTTGCAATAAGATTTGATTCTTCGGAATTTAAGGAAATTATGATCCTCTTTGATTAAATGCGATGATATGACTCGATTGCAGTGTCGGACATTTTACTGTAAATCCACTCCTTTCATTTTCTTTATATTTTGGAGTTCCATCCTTTTGTTTTCTCTCCACAAGTAATGGTCCAGAATTCGTAAATATGGAGTTTCGAATGAACATGGCTAATGTTCTAAAAGAGAGATTGTAATAGCACGATCTTGATTGGTTAAATTACCAAAAGTTACGAAAAAGATAGAACTATCAAGAGAATATGTTCTTGATATATTTATAGATTAGATAGAATGTAAGAGTCGTGTAACATGGCACATGATGACTGTAGGGTCTGTGAATCATCACGTTCCATTAGAAACTCAGCATGACTTACTGTAATATAATCACGTTGATCAAGTGTCATTATATTATACTAACTCATGCTTCAGTTCCCAACACTACCTCAAAATTATTCATAATTCAAATTCGAATTTTTCAGAATTTTAGAAACCAAAACAGTTTCTTTATGATATAACACAGATAGAGCGGAGAGATAATTAATATCGGACGAGAATATTTATGAAGATATCTTCAGAAATATTGAGGATATTTACAATGAAAGATACGATAATATCTTAGAATTTTAAATTCAAAGTGTGGTGAAGAAATTTATTCACAATGGTTTAGGGCGATTTAGGAGTAAGGTATTCGTTAAAGATTTCGTCAGAAACAGAATCATCTGGATTCTTTCTGTACAAGTTTAGTCCTTGTAATTTGTTCAGAGTCTTCTTCATGGTTTACTCAATCCGGTTTTCAGTTCCAACTTTTCTGAGCTTTGCCAACATACTATTCTTTATCTTTATACCTTCGACGGTTAAGGTCGTGTACAGTTTTTGCTGCTGTATTCAGCTTGTACAGTTTTTGCTGTTGTATTCAGCTTTTTCAGAATTTGAAGTATTGATTTGTAGACTGGGTGCTTTTCAAAATTTCAGAGTGGAAGGTTATAATTCTAAGAGATAAAGGTTATATGTATACATATAATTGTTGATGTAGCCATGCTGCGAGATTTCAAAATACTGATTGCTAATTCTCGATAATTGGTATGGCAATTCTTGTTTACAAAATGCGGATGAGTATATGACAGGGTTTCGATAAATATAATGATTTTTCGGAAAGTCAAAGATCAATGAAGTTGTTGGTAAGTTTACTGCTATTGTGGCGGAATATAAAAGGTTTTCCTGTAGCAATGACAAAAGGGCATTTGTATACATCAAGGTTATAATAAGACTTATTCGAATGAAAGGTCGATGTTGATTTGCTGGAGCTGTGACAAAATTGGCTAATTTGAAAAGGAGTTACAAAGTTATTTTCGATAATAACTATGCCAAAGAAGCTAGCACAGATACTTGTTAAACGTTCACTCAATTTCCGCGAGTTTTTTAGGTGCATAACTATATGCATAAATCTTTTCTTCCGTAGATGAAGTGCGGTTGGTTCATCCTCGAGATTGAGGTGTTTTCAAGAATCATGACAAGTTTGAACGCGGATTGCAATCGTCAAGATACAAATGAGGTTTAATATGAAATCAAGTGGCAAACTTGAAGAATTATTTAGTTTCATATATTATAATCAATATTTTAATTCATTTTAATTGTCCAATGTCATTAGTCCACAGTCGATAATCCACAGTTAACAGTTCAATAATTCATATATAATTTAATATATAATAATCGAATTAATTAATACGTATCGTGACCCGTGTACATGTCTCAGACTCGATCACAACTCAAAGTATATATATTATTATAGAATCAACCTCAACCCTGTATAGCTAACTCCAGCATTACTGCATATAGAGTGTCTATGGTTATTCCAAATAATATATATATATATATGGGTCGATATGATATGTCAAAACCTTGTATACGTGTCCCGATATTTAAAGTGCGTAAAATAAATAACAAAAATTAAATGATGATAAATAAAGTGCGTAAAGTAAATAACAGAAATTAAATGACGATAAATAAAATTGCGAGAATTAAAATTGCGATAGATAAAATGCGATAAATAAATTGCGATAAATAAATTGCGATAAATAAATTGCGATAAATAAAAGGTAATACGGAATTAACAGTTAGCTAGGAACAGTTAGCGTGGATTCTTAACAAAATTTCTCATAGTTAATTTATTTGTTTCTAACAAATTTTATTTTGTCCAGTGTTTTCTTCATTATGCCACTTGTTGGATTCTGATAGGTCAAAATCCAAATATGAAATTGAATGAAAATGGTTATTCTGCGGTGAACGGATTCGTATCTTTGTAGATGTAAGTAGGATAGTAAATGACTGTTGAATCAGATTCGAAGAATGTACAGTATAACATGTTAATATGAAAACTAAATATTTCCTCAGGTATTACCTACCCGTTAAAATATTTTCACCAATAACAGTTTGTACAAAAGAATTTTTTTAATTACAACATTTATGAAAACATATATACATATATATTTTATTCAGATGTAATCATGGATTTAATGAGTTAATATGATATTAATCTCATTTGATTTATCGTTAGTACAAGAATATATATTCTCTAGAACATTAGAGATTACATAATCGTCATGTCGTACGAAGATAAATGATGTAGAACATCATGTAGAACGAAGATAATCGATGTAGGACATCATGTAGTATGATGATTATGCTGGAGGTACAGACTGTGAGTTTGAGGCTTGTAGTGTTGAGACTTGTGCTGCAGATATTGCCGGTGCTGTTGCTGAAGCTGGTAGGTTTTGCACCACATTTTCCAAACTGATTACTCGAGCGGGAAGCTCGTTGACTTCTTCCATTATTCCGGTATGATTGTCGGTCGGAACGAGCGGATGAATAAGGTTTAGAATTGTGGATAGAATATAATCGTGTCGAGCTACTCTAGAAATGAGGCTGAAAATGGTGTTTCAGATAGGTTCGCCGGTAAGTGCTTCAGGTTCTTCACCAAAAGGTGAATTCGGTTGGTGGAAGGGATCGCCTTCTTCGCATCTCCATTGATTAAGTCGGCTATGAACTCATACCCAATTCATCCAGAATGGACAATGGCTAATTGGTTGATCCATTCCGGTCACACTGCTTTCGGATCTTAGGTGGACATTCATGTCGGGATGGCTGTCGGGTTCCGGAGAACTTGAACTAATGACGAGTTCCATTTCGTACGATTAGATAAAGGGTTTTCGATAAGGAATAGATTATAGGATGTAGATTAGTACCCTGCAATACATAATTTACATATGCATATATAATACTAAAATCCCATAAGTTACGGAGGAATCTACGGAAGCTGTCAGGCAAAGGTAACAATAACAGATACGCTAAGATATGAATTTATCTATACACTATCTATGCAATAGAGGCAGTAAGACGTGTCTAGACTAAGAATGATAAGCAAATGATTCCCTAAGAATAATAAGCAGGTAATTTTCGACACGAAATGATAAGCAAAACTTTTGACATGCAGACACGGTCGAAGTTCAGACTCACTAATGTATCTAAACAACTATCAGTTAGACACACTAATGCAAGACCTGGTTTGCTAAGACCACCGCTCTGATACCACATGTCAAACCCCGTCCTAATCCATCTGGACAAAGTCACCAACATCTGGTCCCATTGCGATGATCGACTCCAAATAATGTCTTTAAAATGAGCAATTGCACAGCGGAAGATTTCTTTCATACCTGAGAATAAACATGCTTTCAAGTGTCAACCAAAAGGTTGGTGAGTTCATAGGTTTATCATAAAACAATAAAATTTATCATTTTGATAGACCACAAGATTTAAATCGTGCATGGTACAAATGGGCCCGAATCCTATACCCACCTGTAATGTACATACGATATCTTTTAAATACAGTACACCTTTCTCGTGTACGAAATCATCTTTCATAAATCTTAGTAACCGTACACATATCTCGTGCACAAAAATAACATACACATAACCTGTGTATAAAATCATTCTCTCGATACATAACATTCACTTTTCATTTCTTTCATAGCTTGGCTTGGTAACCGATCTTAACATATAATGCGCATAATAATATCCCCAAACAGAACATCTCGTCTGTATAATAATCATATAAACTTCGAAGTACTAAACACCACGCCCACTAGCCCTTCCGTCTAGTGAACATTCTGGGTGGGGGTGTTAAACCCGGTAGCTACCTTTAGGATTCGCGTCAATTAGGCGTGCACTAATTCTCAAAATTAGTGATGTTCCCTAATTCTTAGGTTACCAAGCAATAATAATTAGGGGAAAAATATTCATATCAATTGTGGCAATTATCACGTCCACGTAATTCATTCGAGGAATGTTTTGCTTGTGTCTATCTCATCAAACATTTATAAAAGCATTTCATGTATTCGCAGTTCAAAATATATTTCAAAAGCATTTAATAAAGCAGTTGTAAAAGTAGCGCATGTATTCTCAGTCCCAAAAATATAAAGAGTAAAAGGGAATCAAATGGACTCACCTATTGTATTTTGTAGTAAAAATACATATGACGAGATTGAACAAGTATAGGGTTGGCCTCGGATTCACGAACCTATATCATTTATATATATTAAAATATATACTCGTAATCGAACAATTCCATATATTATAACTTTATATATTATTTATTTAGTTTGTAAATATATTTGAAAATGATTATTATTTATAAAATTTTATGTAACTATTATTCATCATTAATAATAATAAAATTGTATATTAAGGTTTATATATGATAAAATATATATTTATATTTTAATTGATATCTTTTATATACAGCGTAATTTATATCTTTTTATTAATAAAAATAGTGTTATATATTTTTTTTAAAAAAAAATCTATTTGTAGTAGTTGTGATAATGATAAAAATGATAGTAATAATATTGATAGTAATAGTAGTAATAATAAAGATAATCATAATTTTTAATAATGATAACTTTTAATAAGTATAATAACTCTAGTAAAAATGTTAATTTTTAAATAAATAAAAATGATAACTTTGATAGTTTTCATAAAAATGATACTTTTGGTAATAATAATTATAATATTAATAATACTGATACTAATATTAACTACAATAGTACTTTTATTACTAGTGATAATAAGTTTAGTAATAACAACGCTAATATCTTCTATAATAATAATAATAATAATAATAATAATAATAATAATAATGATAATAATACTTATCTTAATAATAATAAAATGGTAAAATCATATTTGTTAATGATGTTAATAATAATAATAATAATAATAATGATAATAATAATAATAACAATAAAAATAATAATAAATCTAAAAATGAAAACTACCTTAAGAGTTAGCTTGTAAAATAAATGCCCGAAACGGGACTCGAACCCATGACCTCTCGTTCGTCCGAATACACCACTAACCATCCCACCATTTTCATTTTTCTGTTTATACTCCCAACTAAACTATTTAATCCGTTTATTA
The DNA here is from genome assembly GCF_046630445.1 of Rutidosis leptorrhynchoides. Classification (NCBI taxonomy): domain Eukaryota; kingdom Viridiplantae; phylum Streptophyta; class Magnoliopsida; order Asterales; family Asteraceae; genus Rutidosis; species Rutidosis leptorrhynchoides. Next base: position 337,260,929 of record NC_092342.1, on the reverse strand, counting down.
TTAGTCCGGCCCAAACACGAAATGGTACACGGCCCATCAAATAAATTCGGCCCAACAGGGCAGCCTACATAAAGTTCCAGCCCAAGCTTCCCTTGTAAAAAAAAATTGTTTTGCAGTGGCCTAGTTTCAAACCTAAGACCTCTCGCTCAACATAAACCTCCTTTACCATCGATCTGTTATGTTATTAGTGAAACAAATCCTAACTTTAATCTACTTAACTCGTAATTCATGTTTCCTTCTTCTTCCTCAACAAATTTCAATCCACCAAAAAAAATTTAACCAAAGCAAACAATTTGGTTATATAATTGAAACAGGAGAAAAAAAAAACGATTTAGAGTTGTGAATCTCTAGACTCAACAAGAAAAAAAAATTAAAGGTTGCTGCTCGTTCGAAAGAAAAGAAAAAAAATTTATGAACACAAAACTTCCCACGTGATTTCCAGTTTCAATTTATGATTTGATATACACTCATGTATCCATTGATTTATGATTAATTGGATAAAATAAAAAAAATAAAAAAATAAAGAGCAGCTCGTCGCTGTACTAACAAAAAAAAAATAGATTTTGATATTTAGATTGTTATAGACAAAGGTTATAACATGAAATGTGTTTCAAATCTCCGTTAGAAATTTTATCAATCGCCAAATTAACTGAAAACATCGAAACGATTATGAATTTCGCGATGAACAAAAGTTTTGACTTTTTGTAAAAATAACTTTGACTCGTAAATTACAACTCGATAAGAAGAATTGGAACCTGGGATTTTGAAGAAAGTTTACATGTATGATTCCTAACATAACTGCGTTATTAGATTTTGAAGTTTGATTCGAATTCGAGTTTTGGACAAAAAGATGAACGTATAGAAAAAAAAATGGGTTCTGTGGTTTTGTTCAAGTTAGGTTGCGTTTGGTTTTTGATAAAAGAAGAATTAAAATTGGGTTCCCGTTGTTGGACAGTTGAGTTGGTGGGATGTTGAAAGAAAATACTAGAAAGAAAATAAATGGGATGGTGATAACATTTGAATGCCCATTTCATAAAAATAATATATATACAGATAATGATAGAATAATATAATAATAATAATATATATGAGTAATCAATCAATACATATCATCAATTTAAAGTTAAAAACAGTGAAGCCATCTCTCAAACGGATTATTGTGCCGACAGTTTTCACGGGCGGTGTATCGTGCGTAATTAGTGGCGGATAAAAGTGTTTAGAAAAATCCCGTATTTTTAAATTAACTATATTTATTTATTTTGGTCATTATAGTATAAAATTCAGTCATTAATTTAATAAATAAAAATTACATCAACTGTCCCTCTCATTTATGGGTAAAATATAAAAAAAGTGTTAAAATTTTATAACTAGGTCCTAAATACATTTTTAGTAAGCCCAAAATTTATAGAACTCATTTTCGGATCACCGTTTATTTTAAAATCATATAAGTTTATTTTTAACTTGTTTACTATCATTTGAATGACAAATGAGTGCTACTATCATTTACTAAATAAATTCGAAATCAAATATATATATTCAATATACTTTATTTATATATATATATATAGATACATTTTAAATTATAATATCATATATTACTTTATTTTACATAATTAATTCAAATAACTAAATTTTGTAATATTACAGATTACATTTATTTAAATACTATATATTTAAATACATACATTTCTATTTACAAATAGACCTTCGTGAATCGTCGGAAATGGTCGAAGGTCAACAGTTCAAAATTTTTGAGACTCTACTTAACAGACTTTGTATATCGTGTCAACAATATTAGATCGTATCGAGAGTTTGGTTTAAAATTAGTTGAAATTTTCCGGGTCCTCACACCTCAATCATCATCGGTAGATCCTTTCGACGAATCACCAAGTGATGGCTCTGGTGATATTCATGACACTCAATCTTCAGATTCAGATTCCGATAAACCCATTACTCTTCAAAAAGGTAAATGTACATGTACTTATCCTATTGCTTCCTTTATCTCTTATGATAAATTGTCCATATCTTCTCGTTCTTTTGTTGCTACTCTAGATTTTGTCACCATTCCGAAAACTGTTGGTGAAGCTTTAGCTCATCCTGGATGGCGTGTCGCTATGATTGAGGAGATGAATGCTCTTGACCATAATGGCAATTGGGCATTAGTTGACTTACCTGTTTCTAAAAAGGCAATTGGTTGTAAGTGGGTCTTCACGATAAAGGTTAATCCTGATGGTTCTTTGGCACAGTTGAAAGCTCGGTTAGTTGCTAAGGGTTATGCTCAAACATATGGGGTGGATTACTCTGAGACCTTTTCTCCTGTTGCTAAACTCACATCTATTGGATTATTTGTTTCTCTAGCTGCTATGTATCAGTGGACACTTCATCAACTTGATGTGAAGAATGCATTTTTACATGGAGATTTGCAGGAGGAAGTCTATATGGAGCAACCACCTGGGTTTGTTGCTCAGGGGGAGTATGGTAAAGCAATATATGGTTTGAAGTGATCCCCTCGTGCCTGGTTTGGAAAGTTTAATGATATGGTTAGGGACTTTGGCTTAAAAAGAAGTGCTCATGATCACTCGGTATTCTTCGCTTCATCAAACTCCGGGTGCATTTTACTTGTTGTTTATGTGGATGATATTGTAATTACTGGGAGTGATAAAGAAGGAATTAACAGGTTGAAAACATTCTTAAGTACTCAAATCCAAACAAAGGATCTCGGTCCTCTGAAATATTTTCTTGGTATTGAAGTCTCTCGAAACAAAAAAGGCATTTTCTTATCTTAGAGAAAGTATTATCTAGATGTGCTTAGTGATTCTGGTTTGATTGACACAAAAACTTGTGAAGCACCAATGATACCGAATATAAAGTTAAAGCCAGATGACGGAGAACTTCTCATCAACCCAGAAAAATATAGAAGAATTGTCGGCAAGTTGAATTATCTTACTCTCACTCGTCCTGATATTGCATTTCCCGTGAGTGTTGTTAGTCAGTTCTTATCATCTCCAAGAACCTCACATTGGGATGCCGTCACTCATATCTTAAAGTACTTGAAAGGTACACCAGGTCGTGGTATCTTATACCAGAATCATGGTCATTACACCATTGAAGGGTTTTTTGATGCTGATTATAATGGCGATCCGGCAACTAAACGGTCTACAACAGGTTATTGTGTTTTTGTTGGAGGAAATCTTGTATCTTGGAAAAGTAAGAAACAGAATGTGGTATCTCGTTCAAGTGCGGAATCTGAGTATCGAGCCATGGCACAGACCACTTGTGAACTTATATGGGTTCGTAATCTTCTTGGCGAGATTGGTTTTGTTCAATCCGAACCAATGAACTTGTGGTGTGATAACAAGGCAACCATTCATATTGCAGGCAACCATGTCTTTCATGAAAGAACCAAACATATAGAAATTGACTGTCATTTCACTCAAGAAAAGTTAGAAGAAGGGATTATCAGAATACCCTATATCAAAAGTAATGAACAGTTAGCCGATATCTTCACCAAAGCATTACCTGGAAATTGTATTTGTCGGTTTTGTAGAAAACTGGGCATGATCAATATCTATGCTCCAGCTTGAGGGGGAGTGTTAAGATACAGTTAGTAGTTGTTGTGCATTTAATATTGTTAAGGCTAGAATCTTCCAGGGTTATCTCTTACCATTCCTCTAGCCCACATTTTGTATCTATATATATATATATATTTTTATGTGTAGCTGAGGAGGATGAGAAAAATATACAGAAAATAAGTAAGCGCCATTTTATTCATTTTCAATTTGTATCGGATTACAGTTATTAATCAAGTATCTAATTAACGTTTCTAATAATCACCCAAAGTAATTGATCAGTACATTAAAATTTGATATTTCACTCTTTACGGAGTTTACTTCCACTCTAAAATTTGATAAATTGTAGTGACCCGTCCTAATCCACCTGGACGAAGTCATCAACATCTGGTCCCATTACGAGGTACTGACCTAAATATGCCATGAATGACTCCAAGTAATATCTTTAAAGCGAGCAAATGCACAGCGGAAGATTTCTTTCATACCTGAGAATAAACATGCTTAAAAGTGTCAACCAAAAGGTTGGTGAGTTCATAGGTTTATCATAACAATCATTTCAATATGCTAATAGACCACAAGATTCCCATTTATAAATATATGTACACTCGCAAGTGTATAAAAGTATTTTATAAGTTGTAGGCACCCGGTAACAAGCCTTAACGTTCATGTTTTACCCTCTGAAGTACACCAGATCAGGTGTGTTTAAAATAACCTCGAAGTACTAAAGCATCCCATAGTCAGGATGGGGTTTGTCAGGCCCAATAGATCTGTCTTTAGGATTCGCGCCTACCGTACATAGACAGGTAGTTTAATGTTACCAAGCTAAGGGTATATTTTTGGTTTAAACCCACATAGAATTAGTTTTAGTACTTGTGCCTATTTCGTAAAACATTTATAAAACAGCGCATGTATTCTTAGCCCAAAAATATATATATTGCAAAAACAATTAAAAAGGGAGCAAATGAAACTCACCATACTATATTTTGTAGTAAAAATACATATGACGTCATAGAACAAGTGTTGGTTTGACCTCGGATTCACGAACCTATATCATTTATATATATGTTAACACATATAATGGTAATTGAACAACTTTATATATTATTAGTGATTTAATTGTTATTTTAGTCATGTGTTTCATTAATAACTTAATTAATTATACTTATTTATATAAATTTTAATATAGTTATATTAGTTGTAGTAAAGATAGTTTTACATAACTAACAGTTATTTGATAAATAATATTGATAATAATAACTAAGAAGTTGTTTTATTTTACAATAATAATAATAATAGTAATAATAACAAAGATGATAGTTTTTATAAAAATGGTACTTTTAATAATAATGATAAAAATAATGACTTTAATAAAAAAATGAAAATTTTTAATAATAATGTCAATTCTATTAAAAATGATAGTCTTAATAATAATGATAATGAAAATAAAAAGTGATAATAATAATAATAATAATAATGATAATAATAATAATGATAATAATAATAATAATAATAATAATAATAATAATAATAATAATAATAATAATAATAATAATAATAATAATAATAATAATAACTACCTTTCCAGAATAAGTTCCAAAATTAAATGCTTATGCCCGGGCTCGAACCCAAGACCTCTCCGTTAAACGAAAATGCCCCTAACCATTAATTCGTATCTTTTCATTACCACCCTCATTTTATTTATCATTACCATCCTAATCTTATTTTCGCTATTGATATCATAATCATAATATAATCATTCTTCATTAACTATCATCATCAATTTAACACCTTACACCATTATCATCTTATTCATCACTTAATTCTATTATCACCTTTATCATTCCACCATGATCATACCTTATCATTAACTTAACCTCGTCTCATCATCAATCATCACACATCATAATCAACTCACGATATCACCTTACATCGACTATTATATCCATAACTTCGTTTTCATAATAACTTAATCATCAACTCACAATCACTATGGCCTCCCTCACAACTGCTAATTATCATCATCCTTGCATTAACAGTCCCTTCATCATCTTCATCATTCATAACTCACCATCACCTTTCATTAATATAATAACACCCGTATCATTTACAAATCTTCCATCGTCATTCTGTTTACTTTTAAATAAAAAAAATCCCTAAAGTATTATGGTGGGCAAATTAGTCTCACTTGTCTAATCTTTGAAAAATTTAATAATGCATAATATAGTACTCCAATATTCCAATCGAGTAGATAGCAATACCAGTGGGGTTCGCTTTTAGGTAATTGTCTACCATTATAATTTAACTAGTCCCACATGTATTATACAACCCAAAAAAAAAGCTACATAATACACTTATATATCAAGTTATCAACTTTATTTGGTGGACATATTTCCTTCATTCTTTTCGTGGGTTCTGATTAACAGAAAAATGTACAGCAGCAGTAATGAAACGGCAAAAATATACAGGTGGGTGTTCTTGTGTGGTGAAATGGTGGTGTGGGTTGATAATAACGGTATCATAATGGGTTTGGGTTTGGTTAGTCTACCGAAACAGAAACAGCAATCCAACGAGCTGCAGTAGCAACAACAGTTTGAACGAAACAGATGGAAAAGAAGCTGGAACAGGAACCATTGCAAGGCTGTTTTGGAGGGTGACGGTTCACGGCCAAAACAGAAAAAAAAATAGAAATAGGTGGTGGTTATGGGTGTTCAAGGTGGTGGTGATGGAGTTTAATGGTAGTTCACAATGGTGTTTTGTTCTTGCTCATGACAATTGAATAGTAACGACAGAAATGGGTATTTAGTGGTAGCTGGTTATTGTCAATGAAAAGATGACGGTTGTGGTGGGTGTGGTGGTGGTGAACCATGGGTTGTTTTGGTTCATGGTTAATGTAGAAAGAGAAGAGAGAGAGAGATGTCGATAGATTAGCAACAGAAAAATAGAAATGGTTTGAGGGATCGTTGTAATGGTGGTGGTAAATTGTATGTATATATCATGAATTGTAATTGATAAACAAAACAAAGAATAAAAGGACAGTTGTCACCACAAATTAATGGAAAGAGAGTTTGGAATTTTGCAAGGTGTAGATAAATTTTGAGATTTTTATGTCTCCAAAAGTGGCACGTGAATTCCCACTTCAACCTTTATTTCCTTTCCTCTAAAAGTGTATTTGTCGTTTTTATTTAATTATTTATTTTAAATTTTTGCAAGTGTCCTAGTTTTATTGAGATGTTAGCTCGTGATATTGTATCGCGGTAATTATTCAGGCTTGTGGTTCATATATGACCACATCAGTTGTTCATAGTGAGAGTACTAGGTCATCACCTAATCCATGATTTGAAATACCCACAAGTTAACCTTACTTTTATTTTGGTTGAACTAAACATCTTTACATTCTTTTAAAACATAAAAATGACGTTTCATGTTCAAGTTTTTATAATTTTACTTATGTCAAAATAAAAATATACCAAAAATTAAGCAAGCATTTTTGTTCACAAGGTATCTTTGATTAACAGAATTAACGACAGCTAATGAGTTAATCATAATAGCATACAGAACAATAAAGTCAAACATATCTAACTTAATCATATAAGCATCCGTTTATATATAAATATAGATAGATATTTAGTACATGTATCTCATATAATAGAATAAAATATATAATCAATCAATTATAACACAGTAACATTTCTAATTTAAATATGTGCACAGTAATCAATCAGTTATCAATCATGAATCTTAATTATCATAATATTATATTTTTATTTTATTTTACATAATTAATTTTAATAACAACAACATATAATATTTTAAATTATATTTCCAATTATTATATATATATATATATATATATATATATATATATATATATATATATATATATATATATATATATATATATATATATATATATATACACACACCTATCTATTTACAATTAATTGTTTGTGAATCGTCGGGAATGGTCGAAGGTCAATCGAACAGTTCAAAATTTTTGAGACTCGACCTAATAGATTTTTCTTATTGTGTCAAAAATATTAAATCGTATCGAGAGTTTGGTTCAAAATTAGTCGAAATTTTCCGGGTCGTGACAGTACCTACCCGTTAAAGAAATTTCGTCCCGAAATTTGATCGAGGTCGTCATGGCTAACACTAAAAATGTTTTCATGACGAATATGAGTTGATAATTAGAGTTTTATCATTTTTGATTAAAATAGATAAAACGATTTGATCATGTGAATCGTACGAGTGAAGCTATCACAAAAGAGCGAAAAGTTTTGTCTTAACTTTTGACGTAGTCATGGTGGATTTTCGGAACTCAAGGGATTTAAGGAAATCTTCTAATCAGAAAGAAATACAATAGCACGATTTATTAGCACACTGTTGGGATTACGGAAGAACAGAAATATCAAAAGAAATATTTCCGTGATATGCTTAGAGATTAAGTAGAATGAAAGAGTCGTGTGACATGGCACATGATGAGGGTATGATCTGTGAATCATCATCACGTTCCATTAGAAACTCAACATGACTTACTGTAATATAACCACGTTGGCCAAGCGCCATTATATTATACTAACTCATGCTTCAATTTCCAACACTTCTCCACAATTCATTCATAATTTATACTTAGACTTTACAGAAGTTGTCAATATAATGAAATAAAGAAAACACGAAGAGGTAGATAATTTCGGACAAGAATATTTATGAAAATATCCTCAGAAATATCGAAGATATTTATGACGATATTTTGGAATTTCTAAGTTTGAAGGTTGATGAAGAAAAATTTTCCGCAAGATTTTAACATGAATTTGAAGCAAGATATTCTCTAAAGATTTCATCGGATTCAGAATTACCTGGATTCTTTGAATATAGGGTTTGGTCCTTGTATTTGTCCTTGATCTCCTTCATGATTAGCTCAATCCATTTTTCAGTACCAAATTTTCTATCGAGCGTTCCCAACATTTCATTCTTTATCATCAAATTCTTGGCCATTTAGGCCATCTACAATTTTTCTGTTTCCTCTGCATTTAATGCTACCATATCTGAATCATCGGTTATTCATCCGAGGTGGTTTTAGGAGAATTGTGTTTTTAGATGATTAAACGCTGATGGTAATATGGTGGAATATAAAAGGTTCCCTGTTAAACGTTTACTCAGTTTCCGAGAGTTTTTAGGTGCATAACTATATACATCAATCTCTTCTTACGTAGATGAAGTGCGGTTGGTTCATCCTCTCGATTGAGCTGTTTTCAAGAATCATGAAAGGTTTGAGCGCAGATTGTAATTGTCAAGATACAATTGAGGTTTAAGATAAAATCAAGTGGCAAACTTGAAGAACTATTTTGTTTCATATATTATAATCAGTATTTTAATTCATTTTAATTATCCAATATTATTCGTCCACAGTCGATAGTCCACAGTTAACAGTCCAATCATTCATGTATAGTTTAATATATAATATTGTAATTAATTAATATGTATCGTGACTTGTGTACATGTCTCATACTTGATCACAACTCAAACTATATATATTATTGTAGAATCAACCTCAACCCTGTATAGCTAACTCCAGCATTACTGCATATAGAGTGTCTATGGTTATTCCAAATAATATATATAGATGCGTCGATATGATATGTCAAAACCTTGTATACGTATCCCGATATTTAAAGTGCGTAAAAATAAATATCAAAAATTAAATGACGATAAATAAAGTGCATAAAGTAAATAACAGAAATTAAATGACGATAAATAAAATTGCGATAATTAAATTGCGATAAATAAAATGTAATCGGTTAGCTAAGAACAATTAGCTAGGAACAGTTAGCGTGGATTCTTAACAAAATTTCTCATAGTTAATTTGTTTGTTTCTAACAAATTTTATTTTGTCAAATGTTTTCTTCATTATGCCACTTGTTGGATTCTGATAAATCAAAATCCAAATATGAAATTGGATGAAAATGGTTATTCTGTGGTGAACGGATTTGTATATCGGTGGATGTAAGTAGGATAGTATACGACTGTTGAATCAGCTTCGAAGAATGTACAGTGTAACTTATTAATGTGAAATCTGAATATTCCTCAGGTATTACCTACCCGTTAAAATATTTTCACCATTAACAGTTTGTACAAAAGAATTTTTAATTAAAATCTTTATGAAAATATACTTACATATATATTTTATTCAGATGTAATCATGGATTTAATGAGTTAAGATGATATTAATCTCATTTGAGTTACCGTTAGGATTTGAATGGATAATCTCCAAAACTTTAGAGATTACTTAATCGCCATGTCGAACGGGGATAAATGATGTAGAACATCATGTAGAACGATGATTATGCTTGAGGTGCAGAATGAGATGTTGAGGCATGGATTGTTGATGATACTGGTGCTGTTGCTGATGGTACTGTTGGTACCGGTGATGTTGTTGAAGCTGGTAAATCTTGCACCATATTCTCCAAATTTATTAATCGAGTGCGAAGCTCGTTGACTTCTTCCATTACTCCAAGATGATTGTTGGTCGGAACGAACGGTTGAATAAGGTTTAGAATTTTAGATAGAATATAATCGTAGCGAGATATTCGGAAAATGAGTGAGAAAATAGTATCTCGAACAGGTTGCCGGTAAGTGCTTCAGGTTCACCGCCAAGAGGTGAATTTGGTTGATGGAAAGGACCACCTTCTTTTTTTTCCAATGATTAAATAGGCTACGAACCCATTAGATGAATTGGTTGATTCATTCTGGTGACACTGCTTTCGGAGCTTAGGTGAAACTCCATGTCGGAATAGCTATCGGAATCTGAGGGACTCGAACTGGTTGAGGGATTCATCTCGGACGATCAGATGAAGGATTTTCGATAAGAAATAGATTATAGGATGTAGATTAGTACCCTGCAATTCATAATTTACATATGCATATATAATACTAAAATCACATAAGTTACGGAGGAATCTACGGAAGCTGTCAGACAAAGGTAACAATGACAGATACGCTAAGATATGAATTTATCTATACACTGTCTATGCAATAGAGGCAGTAAGACGTGTCTAGACTTTAAGAATGATAAGCAAATAATTTTCGACACTAAATGATAAGCAAAACTTTTGACATGAAGACACGGTCATAGTCCAGACCACTAACGCATCTAAACAACAATCAGTTAGACACACTAATGCAAGACCTGGTTCGCTAAGACCACCGCTCTGATACCACCTGTAGTGACCCGTCCTAATCCACCTAGACGAAGTCATCAACATCTGGTCCCATTACGAGGTACTGACCTAAATATGCCATGAATGACTCTAAGTAATATCTTTAAAGTGAGCAAATGCACAACGGAAGATTTCTTTCATACCTGAGAATAAACATGCTTAAAAGTGTCAACCAAAAGGTTGGTGAGTTCATAGGTTTATCATAACAATCATTTCAATATGCTAATAGACCACAAGATTCCCATTTATAAATATATGTACACTCGCAAGTGTATAAAAGTATTTTATAAGTTGTAGGCACCCGGTAACAAGCCTTAACGTTCATGTTTTACCCTCTGAAGTACACCAGATCAGGTGTGTTTAAAATAACCTCGAAGTACTAAAGCATCCCATAGTCAGGATGGGGTTTGTCAGACCCAATAGATCTATCTTTAGGATTCGCGCCTACCGTACATAGACAAGTAGTTTAATGTTACCAAGCTAAGGGTATATTTCTGGTTTAAACCCACATAGAATTAGTTTTAGTACTTGTGCCTATTTCGTAAAACATTTATAAAACAGCGCATGTATTCTTAGCCCAAAAATATATATATTGCAAAAGCAATTAAAAAGGGAGCAAATGAAAATCACCATACTGTATTTTGTAGTAAAAATACATATGACGTCATAGAACAAGTGTAGGTTTGACCTCGGATTCACGAACCTATATCATTTATATATATGTTAACACATATAATGGTAATTGAACAACTTTATATATTATTAGTGATTTAATTGTTATTTTAGTCATGTGTTTCATTAATAACTTAATTAATTATATTTATTTATATAAATTTTAATATAGTTATATTAGTTGTAGTAAAGATAGTTTTACATAACTAACAGTTATTTGATAAATAATATTGATAATAATAACTAAGAAGTTGTTTTATTTTACAATAATAATAATAATAGTAATAATAACAAAGATGATAGTTTTTATAAAAATGGTACTTTTAATAATAATGATAAAAATAATGACTTTAATAAAAAAATGAATTTTTTTAATAATAATGTCAATTCTATTAAAAATGATAGTTTTAATAATAATGATAATGAAAATAAAAAGTGATAATAATAATAATAATAATAATGATAATAATAATAATAATAATAATAATAATAATAATAATAATAATAATAGTAATAGTAATAATAATAACAATAATAACTACCTTTCCAGAATAAGTTCCAAAATTAAATGCTTATGCCCGGGCTCGAACCCAAGACCTCTCCGTTAAACGAAAACGCCCCTAACCATTAATTCGTATCTTTTCATTACCACCCTCATTTTATTTATCATTACCATCCTAATCTTATTTTCGCTATTGATATCATAATCATAATATAATCATTCTTCATTAACTATCATCATCAATTTAACACCTTACACCATTATCATCTTATTCATCACTTAATTCTATTATCACCTTTATCATTCCACCATGATCATACCTTATCATTAACTTAACCTCGTCTCATCATCAATCATCACACATCATAATCAACTCACGATATCACCTTACATCGACTATTATATCCATAACTTCGTTTTCATAATAACTTAATGATCAACTCATAATCACTATGGCCTCCCTCACAACTGCTAATTATCATCATCCTTGCATTAACAGTCCCTTCATCATCTTCACCATTCATAACTCACCATCACCTTTCATTAATATTATAACACTCGTATCATTTACAAATCTTCCATCATCATTCTGTTTACTTTTAAATAAAAAAAATCCCTAAAGTATTATGGTGGGCAAATTAGTCTCACTTGTCTAATCTTTGAAAAATTTAATAATGCATAATATAGTACTCTAATATTCCAATCGAGTAGATAGCAATACCAGTTGGGTTCGCTTTTAGGTAATTGTCTACCATTATAATTTAACTAGTCCTACATGTATTATACAACCCAAAAAAAAAAAACGCTACATAATACACTTATATATCAAGTTATCAACTTTATTTGGTGGACATATTTCCTTCATTCTTTTCGTGGGTTCTGATTAACAGAAAAATGTACAACAGCAGTAATGAAACGGCGAAAATATACAGGTGGGTGTTCTTGTGTGGTGAAATGGTGGTGTGGGTTGATAATAACGGTATCATAATGGGTTTGGGTTTGGTTAGTCTATCGAAACAGAAACAGTAATCCAACGAGCTGCAGTAGCAACAACAGTTTGAACGAAACAGATGGAAAAGAAGCTGGAACAAGAACCATTGCAAGGCTGTTTTGGAGGGTGACGGTTCACGGCCAAAACAGAAAAAAAAAATAGAAACAGGTGGTTGTTATGGGTGTTCAAGGTGGTGGTGATGGAGTTTAATGGTAGTTCACGATGGTGTTTAGTTCTTGCTCATGCCAATAGAATAGTAACGACATAAATGGGTATTTAGTGGTAGCCGGTTGTTGTCAAGTGGTGGGAGGTGGTTTGTTGTGGAAAGATGACGGTTGTGGTGGGTGTGGTGGTGGTGAACCATGGGTTATTTTGGTTCATGGTTAATGTAGAAAGAGAAGAGAGAGAGATGTCGATAGATTAGCAACAGAAAAATAGAATTGGTTTGAGGGATCGTTGTAATGGTGGTGGTAAATTGTATGTATATATCATGAATTGTAATTGATAAACAAAACAAAGAATAAAAGGACAGTTGTCACCACAAATTAATGGAAAGAGAGTTTGGAATTTTGCAAGGTGTAGATAAATTTTGAGATTTTTATGTCTCCAAAAGTGGCACGTGAATTCCCACTTCAACCTTTATTTCCTTTCCTCTAAAAGTGTATTTGTCATTTTTATTTAATTATTTATTTTAAATTTTTGCAAGTGTCCTAGTTTTATTGAGATGTTAGCTCGTGATATTGTATCGCGGTAATTATTCAGGCTTGTGGTTCATATATGACCACATCAGTTGTTCATAGTGAGAGTACTAGGTCATCACCTAATCCATGATTTGAAATACCCACAAGTTAACCTTACTTTTATTTTGGTCGAACTAAACTTCTTTACATTCTTTCAAAACATAAAAATGACGTTTCATGTTCAAGTTTTTATAATTTTACTTATGTCAAAATAAAAATATACCAAAAATTAAGCAAGCATTTTTGTTCACAAGGTATCTTTGATTAAAAGAATTAACGACAGCTAATGAGTTAATCATAACAGCATACAGAACAATAAAGTCAAACATATCTAACTTAATCATATAAGCATCCGTTTATATATAAATATAGATAGATATTTAGTACATGTATCTCATATAATAGAATAAAATATATAATCAATCAATTATAACACAATAACATTTCTAATTTAAATATGTGCACAATAATCAATCAGTTATCAATCATGAATCTTAATTATCATAATATTATATTTTTATTTTATTTTACATAATTAATTTTAATAACAACAACATATAATATTTTAAATTATATTTCCAATTATTATTTATTATATATATATATATATATATATATATATATATATATATATATATATATATATACACACACACACACACACCTATCTATTTACAATTAATTGTTTGTGAATCGTCGGGAATGGTCGAAGGTCAATCGAACAGTTCAAAATTTTTGAGACTCGACCTAATAGATTTTTCTTATTGTGTCAAAAATATTAAATCGTATCGAGAGTTTGGTTCAAAATTAGTCGAAATTTTTCGGGTCGTGACATAAATTCATTACATATCCATTAACTAGTTATACAGTACTGGTTAATGTATAAAGGTGGTGAATTTTTTAATAATTAAAGTGCATTTATCACTACCTAAATTAATTACTTAGACTCGGTTTAAATAGTTTATCGGGGTGATTTTTTCTGTGTCTATAGTTTTCAACGTATTTCTTTCGGGTAGTGATTTTGGAATGTTTGCAGGTTCAGGTTAGGTGAATTTGTTTTTCTAGTGACGGTTTATGAGAGGGCTGTTCTTTGATTTTCCGATGATAATTATCCATACCGGGTGGTGGTTTTTAGGTGGTTTCCTTTGGGTTCCATTTATGGGGTATCCGAGGATTATCGGACATAAGTTCTTCCTCTTGTGTAGATTTAGGAGCTTTAGAGGTGTTTGGTCATATTTGTTTGGAGTTGTCAGGCCATGAATTTAAGTATCTAATTAATGAAGAAGTGTCTTGCTGCACCTGAACTTATCATACCACTTGAGGAGCTTACGATTGACGACAAACTCCACTTTGTGGAAGAACCAGTTGAGATTATGGATCGTGAGATCAAAACTTTGAAACGCAACAAGATTCCGATCGTTCGAGTACGATGGAATGCCAAACGAGGACCTGAGTTTACTTGGGAGCGAGAGGATCAAATGATGCGGAAGTATCCTCACCTTTTCCCGACTCCTCCATCTACTTCAGCTTAAATTTCAGGACGAAATTTTCTTTAACAGGTGGGTAATGTAACTACCCTAGAATTTCCAACGTTTATTTATTAATAATTATTATTATTAATACGTGTGATTAAACGAATATATGTTATTACATTTACATGTTACCATGATTGCCAGTACTTGACTTTTAAGTGCTCGAAACGTCTTTGTGACACCCGGGACTTTCACGAATAATATTTTTAGATATTATTTACATTCATGATTAGTTTATTAATCATTTTAATTAACTAAGGTTGTTGGTTAATTACTTGGGCTTTTGTTGGACTTTATTTGTTAATTAATTGAACTTGGGCTTTATTAGTGTAATGGACTCTTGATGTTGGGCTTCTAAGCCCACCCTACATTATTAATGGACCTTTTAGCCCATGTCTTGAAAGTGTAAGTGATACTTGAACATTAACTAGCTAGTTTTGGTTCATTTGGAATCTAGTTGCCATAATCCCCATGAACAACCATCTAGTATCCAACTTTTATGAGCTTTACTTGCAAGTAACCATCAAATAACTCCCTTCTCCCTCTTGTTGCAGCTACAGGCCATAGGCCTAAGGGGTCTTGGAGGGAATTTTTGGTTCATTTCCTTGTATTACTTCATTACTTGTAAACCTCATTCAAACACACACACATACTTGCAACTCTTTTTCCTCTCTTTTCTCTCTAAACCTTGTAAGTAACTTGAGTTCTTCTTCTTCTTTTTTCTTGATAAAACCGAATCCTAAAGTCATCCATCATCATCATTTGTTAATTGTTACTTGTTCTTGATTATTGTTTAACTACTTGTCTTTGATAATTGTTGCTACTTACTTTCATGTTACAAGAATAAACTTACTAGTTTGATTCTTCATTTTTATCTTGTTATAACAAGAACAACAAGAACATAATCTATCTAGTTATGTTCTACCTTATTTGTTTCAAAAGATTATAAAGTTCATGGTTGAAAGACATACTTGTAAGTCATGGAATTAAACTTAAAGTTTACTTTACTTAAAGATCAACTTTGGTTGAAGCTTTAAAGTATGAGCAACCCTTGAACTAATTACTTGTTTAATTAACTTGTTTCTTTACTTTATACACTTTAATTTCATGTAGTTAGTTTATATGGTCAAGTACTACAAGTTAGTCTTGATCTCATATCTCTTGAACAAATTAAGTTAACTTTGAAAGTTCAAGAACACACAAATAAGTTTTCCTTAAATATAACTTTGGATCTAGACTTTTGAGTCTTGGATCTTCAAGATCAAACTAAGAACTATGTTCTACTACTTATGATCTTGATTAGTTAGTTTACTTTCAAGTTTGTAACTTGTTATTAGCTTTAAAGTCCATGTATGTGTTAGATCTAAGACCTTGATGCAACTTTGGTTCATCAAACTTCATACAACTCTTAAGTGAGTTGTGCTTCATGTCTTAGACTTGCACATGGGTTATGATGGTCAAGACTTGGTTAAGATGATGTAGATACATCAATGAGTTGTACACTTGAAGCTATATGCATCAAGGATGAGAACCATGATGAACATCAAGCACCAAGACCACCGGAACCCTTTTAAACTCACTGTTCTGTCCAAAACCTACTGACCTGATGATTCTGGAACATACCAGTAGACCTGGGCTGTTCTAACCTTGATTTTTAGATAGAACTTTTCGAGTAGATAACTTTTCATATAGGACTCGTCTTAATCCGAGTTACGGTTTAGGATTTATGGCCCTCCGATCGTTACTATGTCCTTTAACGTTGTGCAGAAATTTCTGACCTACTCGCACTTAGACTGTCGCCACGGTCAAACCAAGACGAGTTTGCTTCTGTAAATTTTACCACACTTAAAGGACTCATAGACGGAGCCATGGCCACTGGTCTCACCTTAATTCAGTAAGGGTAGAGGCCGTGGTGACTGACTGAAATCAGACTTTGTTTTAAGCTACTTTCATAAACGAAACTTACTTTACGCCTTTTGTTTGATGATGAATGATGATGACCCTTAAGACCTTAATTACATACTTTTAAACCTATTAAGATGATTTACTGACTTAGTACTATTTGACTTAGGTTGAGGACTTCGGACCATTTACTTGCACACCTTTCCTGACTACTACTTTACCGCTACATATCATTGTGAGTTATAGCATTCCCTTTTTACTTTAACTTATTTTGGGAACTGAGAATACATGCGGATTTTATGTTTTACATACTAGGCACGAGTACTTAAACTTTATATATGTGTGGGTTATATAACGGCAGAAACATTCCCTTTAGCTCGGTAACGTTTAATCATTGGTTTATGAACCGGTGAACGCGAATCTTAGATATGGATCCATAGGGTTTGACATCCCCACTCGGGCTAGTCGCGCTAGCAGTCAACGAGTGTTTAATACTTCGTAAACATAAGCACTCGCCAAGTGTACTTTCAGGGGGTATTTTAAACATTAAGTTAGTTACCAAGTGCCCACGGTTAACATATACTTTATTATACTGTTTTGAAACGCTCTTTGTAGCACTGAAATCTCGTGGCCTACCTTACATACTGTTATACTTAAACTATAGCTCACCAACCATTGTGTTGACGTTTTTAAGCATGTATTTCTCAGGTGCTTGAGGTTGCTTCCACTGTGTACTAGTCGTGCTGTAGAACCCGCTGCTTAGAGTTGTCCACGCATGAACTACTTTACTTTGCATTCAAACATTCGTACTTTTGAACTATGACTTGCAACGACCATTGTGGTCACATACACTTATTATTTGCTTCTACTTAGTGAAGCATGCTTTTGAAATGTAAAACATTTGATGTCGGTTATGACATCACCTTTTTATCATGAATGCAACTTCTTTAATTACAGCATATAGTACTTAACCTTGTAATGATCCTGTTGTTGATGATTCGTACACGATGGTTTTGTACGGGGCATCACATTTGGTATCAGAGCATTGGTTGTAGGGAATTAGGTTGCATTAGTGAGTCTAAGACCGACCCGAGTAGGATTCACTAATAGGACTAATCTACAACTTGCTAGTTTATGTGTTTCTGCTGAACTTACTGCATGCTGCTGCTTACTGTTACTGCTATATGCCGTATGCTACTACATGATTTCACTACTGCATGATATTACTTGCTTTCGATTGCATGCTACTTCTGTACGATTCGTTATTATTGCCATGCTACTTATTGTTATACATGATTTAAACTGTTGGCCTATTATTTACTTGCTTTATGACATACTGACATGGAAAATTTATTTTTCCTTGTTCAGATGTCGGATGATCCACCTGCTGGCATTTCGAGCAGTACAGACTCAGACCCCGTCGCCCTACCTACTGCTACACCTGCTGCTGCTACTGCCGATACACCGGCCCCGACACCCACTAGTGATCCCGGCGCTTCTACTTCCGGAGCTGGTACTAGTGCACCTGCCCCAGTGTCTGCTCCTGGACCCTCGAGGTCACAGCCCCGCATTGGTGGTAATGAGATCCCCGCGGAGTTCGTTGACGGGCGTTTAGTCGTGATTCCGCCAGGCAGACACAGACAGATGTTGACCGCCTTCGGACGCTTCGAATTACCAGCTCAGCCACCAGTGGCACCACCACACGATTCGGATGACTCATCATCCACCGATTCTTCATCATCAGACGACTCCAGCGATGATGAGGATCCTGCTGATAGACCTATTCAGGCACCCTCCACCCCGCCGAAGAAGCGGTACCGTTCCGACGGCACCGTCATTCCAGGGGTGAATGGAGGTCGTGCTTTTACTGATGCTTTTGGCCAACGTCGTAGGGTTTCTGCTCGTAAACGAGTTGTGCCATACCCTGCCGACCCACAGATACGTAAGGTTCCCCGTTACGTATTGACTATTCCTGGAACTGTACCACCTAGATTTAGATACGGACCACTTACATCTAGAGACGTACCGTCTACATCTGGAGCCGGACCATCTACATCAGCACCACCGACACCACCCGCACCACCCGCCCCACCTGCACCGCCTGCCCCACCAGCTCCCTCTAACGAGGAACTGATGAGGGAGATTGAGACTCTCCGAGCTCGAGTCACTGAGCTCGAGGAGCAGTTGGCTCGAGGAGCAGTTCACCCGCCTTCACCGTAGGACCTTGTATTTAGATTTCATGATGTAATCTAGATATAGTTTCATGTATTTCATATGTATTGTACGAACTTATTCAGATGTATGAAACTTATTATTATTAATGAATGGAACCTTGCGTTATTTAATTCTTGCACGGTGTTCTATTTACATTGCTGTACGATGATTCTGTGGTATTTGTACCTAGATGCATTATTTAATAACATGTGATGTTTTGATTCCATGTTGGTTACTATGTACTATATTACTACATATCGAATGCTGGATTTTGACTTGGGTCAAAATTTTTGTTTAGAATATCATGACTAACGGAAGATCCACACCTACCGCCGCCCAGATTGAGGACATGATCAACGAACGGGTCACTGCAGCCCTAGCAGAAAGAAATCTCGAAGCTCCACCGCCACCACCACCGGTTATTCCACCCATTCGAAATGGGTGTACATACAAGGAATTCCAGAGCTGCAAACCGCATAACTTCAGCGGCACCGAGGGACCAGTTGGTCTCACCAGATGGTTCGAAAAACTTGAATCAGTATTCCGAGTTAGCAACTGTTCGGAGGACAATAAGACCAAGTTTGCATCTTGCACGCTATCAGACGGCGCGCTAACGTGGTGGAACACGTTAGCTCAAGCGAAAGGTATCGATGAGGCGTATGCTACGCCATGGGAGGAATTCAAGGCGGCTATGATTGATGAGTATTGTCCAAGAACCGAAATTCAGAAGATGGAAATTGAATTCATGCAGTTGAAGGTCGTAGGGAACGACCTTAACAGTTATAATCGTAGGTTTTTGGAGTTAGCATTAATGTGTCCGACCATGGTCACCCCCGAATTCAAGCGCATGGAGAAATACTTCTCGGGACTTCCTAAGTCCATCAAAGGAAATGTCACCTCATCCAAACCACCGAATGTTCCCAAAGCAATGCGCATGGCGCATACTCTCATGAATCAGATCCTTATTGATGAGCCGAAGAAGGCTAAGTTTGAAGCTGGTAGTAGCAAAAAGAGGAAATGGGATAACAACCACAACAACCACAACAACAATAACAACAACAGGGGTAGAAACTATGATCAAAACCCGGCGAAGCGACATGAAGGGTTCAGGCAAAACAACAACAACCCCAACCCCAACAACAACAACTCCAACCCGAACTACAAGGGCACGCTACCACAATGCAAGAGGTGCTACAAGCACCACACCGGGTATTGTAATGCTGTTTGTGAGAAGTGCAAGAAGAGCGGGCACATCGGTAGAGACTGCAAGACTACCACGATGACAGGGAGGCCGAACACCAACGGGCCGAAAAAGTGTTACGAATGCGGGCAGACGGGCCATTTCAGAAACGAGTGCCCGAACAAACGAAAGGATGGCGGACCACCGCGTGCTAGAGCTTTTAATGTTAATGCAAGGGATGCACGCGATAACCCCGACTTGGTGACAGGTATATTCACAATCAACAATCTTTTAGCTTCTGTCTTGTTTGATACTGGTGTGGATAGAAGTTATGTATGTAGACATTTTTGCGATAAGATTAATTGGTCATTAGTCCCGTTAAAAGAGAGTATGCTTGTCGAGGTTGCCAATGGAAAACTTGAAAAGGTTGACCATATTAGTCGTGGAGCTATTATCAACATAGCTGGTGCAGATTTCGAAATTGATTTGATACCTATCAAACTGGGAAGTTTTGACGTGATCGTCGGTATGGATTGGTTGAGCAAGATAAAGGCCGATGTTATCTGTGGAGATAAGGCACTTCGCATACCACAAGGAGATGGCGAACCACTGGTTATCTATGGAGAGAGATGTACCTCGAAGTTGAACCTCATTAGTTGCGTGAAAGCGCAAAAGATTATGAAGAAGGGACGCTTTGCTGTCCTAGCACATGTGAAAGCGGTAGAAACTGAGATGAAGAGCGTGAACGACGTTCGAATTGTGAACAAATTTTCCGATGTCTTCCCAGAGGAATTGCCTGGATTACCACCGCCGAGAGCTGTAGAGATTCAGATTGATTTAGTGCCAGGAGCAGCACCTGTAGCTCGCGCACCTTATAGACTCGCACCTTCCGAGATGCAAGAATTACAGAGTCAACTACAAGAGCTGTTAGACCGAGGATTTATTCAACCAAGCTTCTCGCCTTGGGGCGCACCTGTGTTGTTTGTGAAGAAGAAGGATAGATCCTTCCGTATGTGTATCGACTACCGTGAGCTCAACAAATTGACAATCAAGAATCGGTATCCTCTTCCACGAATTGACGATCTTTTTGATCAACTACAAGGATCGAGCATTTACTCAAAGATCGATTTGCGATTAGAATATCACCAGCTGAGGGTGAAGGAAAGTGACGTGATGAAAACTGCATTCAGGACCCGTTATGGTCATTATGAGTTTCTCGTGATGCCATTCGGTTTGACAAATGCACCTGCCGTGTTCATGGACCTCATGAATCGTGTCTGCAAGCCTTACTTGGACAAGTTTGTTATCGTCTTCATAGATGATATCCTCATCTACTCTAAGAGCGAAGAATAACATGAGCAACACCTCCGATTAGTGCTTGAACTCTTAAGACAAGAGCAACTTTACGCCAAATTCTCCAAGTGTGAATTTTGGTTGAAGGAAGTACAATTTTTGGGTCATGTTGTAAGCGACCAGGGTATCAAAGTTGATCCCGCCAAGATTGAAGCCATTAGCAAGTGGGAGACCCCCACTACCCCAACGCATATTCGCCAATTCCTAGGTCTCGCCGGTTATTATCGAAGGTTTATCGAAGGTTTCTCTCTGATTGCGCGTCCTTTAACCACGCTGAATCACAAGGGCAAGAAGTTCATTTGGGAACCCGCACACGAATCAGCATTCCAAACTTTGAAGAAGAAGTTAACCTCCGCACCTATTCTATCACTTCCTGAAGGCAGTGATGACTTTGTTGTTTATTGTGATGCATCGAAGAGTGGTTTTGGTTGTGTACTGATGCAACGATCAAAAGCTATTGCCTATGCCTCCCGCCAATTGAAGATTCACGAGCGGAACTACACTACTCACGATCTTGAACTTGGAGCCGTTGTCTTTGCACTCAAATTGTGGAGACATTATTTGTATGGAACTAAGAGCACTATCTTCACCGATCACAAGAGTCTCCAGCACATCTTTGATCAGAAGCAACTGAATATGAGACAGCGTCAATGGATCGAGACGCTCAACGACTACGATTGTGAACTCCGTTATCACCCTGGCAAGGCCAATGTGGTAGCTGACGCTTTAAGCCGAAAGGAGAGGACGGCACCTCTTCGTGTTAGGGCTCTGAACATCACCATTCATTTGAACCTCAACAACCAGATCAGAGTAGCCCAAGTTGAGGCTCTCAAGGAGGAGAATATATCTCATGAACATTTGAACATACTTGTCTCTCGATTCGAGGTTAGGGAGTCTGGACTCCGATGTTATGCCGGAAGAATTTGGGTACCTCTTTATGGAGATCTACGGAACCTGATACTTGATGAAGTACACAAGTCGAGATATTCGATTCATCCTGGAGCGGGTAAAATGTACCACGACCTTAAAGAACAGTATTGGTGGCCGAATCTTAAGAAGGACGTTGCAACTTATGTTGGGAAGTGTTTGACTTGTTCGAAAGTTAAGGCCGAACATCAGAGGCCTTCTGGGTTACTTCAACAGCCGGAAATCCCACAATGGAAGTGGGAAAGGATCACAATGGATTTCATTACTAAGCTGCCGAAGACGGTGGGCGGATACGATACTATTTGGGTTATTGTTGACCGCCTTACCAAATCTGCACACTTCCTGGAGATGAATGAAACTGATACAATGGAAAGACTTGCTCAGCTGTACATCAAAGAGGTTGTATCTCGTCATGGTGTACCTTTATCGATCATCTCTGATCGCGATCCCCGTTTTGCTTCTAGATTTTGGCGTTCCTTGCAAGAAGCCATGGGAACTCGTCTCGACATGAGTACTGCTTATCACCCTCAGACTGACGAGAAAAGTGAACGCACGATTCAGACCTTGGAGGACATGTTGCGTGCATGTGTCATTGATTTTGGAAAGGCCTGGGAAAGACATTTGCCACTCGCCGAATTCTCGTACAACAACAGTTATCACTCTAGCATTAATGCTGCACCTTTTGAAGCATTGTATGGCCGTAAGTGCCGATCTCCTATTTGTTGGGCCAAAGTAGGCGAAAAGCAAATCACCGGACCCGAGGTAGTCCACGAAACCACGGAGAAGATTGCTCAGATCCAAGCTAGACTTAAGACTGCCCGTGATCGTCAAAAGAGTTATGCCGATCTTAAACGTAAGGACTTTGAATTCAACGTCGGTGATCGTGTAATGTTAAAGGTTGCACCTTGGAAAGGTGTGATCCGTTTTGGAAAACGTGGGAAGTTGAACCCACGATACATTGGTCCTTTTGAGATCTTGGAACGTGTTGGACCCGTTGCTTACCGATTAGATCTACCAACACAATTGAGCTCAGTTCATCCTACCTTCCATGTGTCAAACTTGAAGAAGTGTCTTGCTGCACCTGAACTTATCATACCACTTGAGGAGCTTACGATTGACGACAAACTCCACTTTGTGGAAGAACCAGTTGAGATTATGGATCGTGAGATCAAAAATTTGAAACGAAACAAGATTCCGATCGTTTGAGTACGATGGAATGCCAAACGAGGACCTGAGTTTACTTGGGAGCGAGAGGATCAAATGATGCGGAAGTATCCTCACCTTTTCCCGACTCCTCCATCTACTTCAGCTTAAATTTCGGGACGAAATTTTCTTTAACAGGTGGGTAATGTAACGACCCTGGAATTTCCAACGTTTATTTATTAATAATTATTATTATTAATACGTGTGATTAAACGAATATATGTTATTACATTTACATGTTACCATGATTGCCCGTACTTGACTTTTAAGTGCCCGAAACGTCTTTGTGACACTCGGGACTTTCACGAATAATATTTTTAGATATTATTTACATTCATGATTAGTTTATTAATCATTTTAATTAACTAAGGTTGTTGGTTAATTACTTGGGCTTTTGTTGGACTTTATTTGTTAATTAATTGAACTTGGGCTTTATTAGTGTAATGGACTCTTGATGTTGGGCTTCTAAGCCCACCTTACATTATTAATGGACCTTTTAGCCCATGTCTTGAAAGTGTAAGTGATACTTGAACATTAACTAGCTAGTTTTGGTTCATTTGGAATCTAGTTGCCATAATCCCCATGAACAACCATCTAGTATCCAACTTTTATGAGCTTTACTTGCAAGTAACCATCAAATAACTCCCTTCCCCCTCTTGTTGCAGCTGCAGGCCGTAGGCCTAAGGGGTCTTGGAGGGAATTTTTGGTTCATTTCCTTGTATTACTTCATTACTTGTAAACCTCATTCAAACACACACACATACTTGCAACTCTTTTTCCTCTCTTTTCTCTCTAAACCTTGTAAGTAACTTGAGTTCTTCTTCTTCTTTTTTCTTGATAAAACCGAATCCTAAAGTCATCCATCATCATCATTTGTTAATTGTTACTTGTTCTTGATTATTGTTTAACTACTTGTCTTTGATAATTGTTGCTACTTACTTTCATGTTACAAGAATAAACTTACTAGTTTGATTCTTTATTTTTATCTTGTTATAACAAGAACAACAAGAACATAATCTATCTAGTTATGTTCTACCTTATTTGTTTCAAAAGATTATAAAGTTCATGGTTGAAAGACATACTTGTAAGTCATGGAAGTAAACTTAAAGTTTACTTTACTTAAAGATCAACTTTGGTTGAATCTTTAAAGTATGAGCAACCCTTGAACTAATTACTTGTTTAATTAACTTGTTTCTTTACTTTATACACTTTAATTTCATGTAGTTAGTTTATATGGTCAAGTACTACAAGTTAGTCTTGATCTCATATCTCTTGAACAAATTAAGTTAACTTTGAAAGTTCAAGAACACACAAATAAGTTTTCCTTAAATATAACTTTGGATCTAGACTTTTGAGTCTTGGATCTTCAAGATCAAACTAAGAACTATGTTCTACTACTTATGATCTTGATTAGTTAGTTTACTTTCAAGTTTGTAACTTGTTATTAGCTTTAAAGTCCATGTATGTGTTAGATCTAAGACCTTGATGCAACTTTGGTTCATCAAACTTCATACAACTCTTAAGTGAGTTGTGCTTCATGTCTTAGACTTGCACATGGGTTATGATGGTCAAGACTTGGTTAAGATGATGTAGATACATCAATGAGTTGTACACTTGAAGCTATATGCATCAAGGATGAGAACCATGATGAACATCAAGCACCAAGACCACCGGAACCCTTTTAAACTCACTGTTCTGTCCAAAACCTACTGACCTGATGATTCTGGAACAGACCAGTAGACCTGGGCTGTTCTAACCTTTATTTTTAGATAGAAATTTTTGAGTAGATAACTTTTCATATAGGACTTGTCTTAATCCGAGTTACGGTTTAGGATTTATGGCCCTCTGATCGTTACTATGTCCTTTAACGTTGTGCAGAAATTTCTGACCTACTCGCACTTAGACCGTCGCCACGGTCAAACCAAGACGAGTTTACTTCTGTAAATTTTACCACACTTAAAGGACTCATAGACGGAGCCATGGCCACTGGTCTCACCTTAATTCAGTAAGGGTAGAGGCCGTGGTGACTGACTGAAATCAGACTTTGTTTTAAGCTACTTTCATAAACGAAACTTACTTTACGCCTTTTGTTTGATGATGAATGATGATGACCCTTAAGACCTTAATTACATACTTTTAAACCTATTAAGACGATTTACTGACTTAGTACTATTTGACTTAGGTTGAGGACTTCGGACCATTTACTTGCACACCTTTCCCGACTACTACTTTACCGCTACATATCATTGTGAGTTATAGCATTCCCTTTTTACTTTAACTTATTTTGGGAACTGAGAATACATGCGGATTTTATGTTTTACATACTAGGCACGAGTACTTAAACTTTATATATGTGTGGGTTATATAACGGCAGAAACATTCCCTTTAGCTCGGTAACGTTTAATCATTGGTTTATGAACCGGTGAACGCGAATCTTAGATATGGATCCATAGGGTTTGACATCCCCACTCGGGCTAGTCGCGCTAGCAGTCAACGAGTGTTTAATACTTCGTAAACATACGCACTCGCCAAGTGTACTTTCAGGGGGTATTTTAAACGTTAAGTTAGTTACCAAGTGCCCACGGTTAACATATACTTTATCATACTGTTTTGAAACGCTCTTTGTAGCACTGAAATCTCGTGGCCTACCTTACATACTGTTATACTTAAATTATAGCTCACCAACCGTTGTGTTGACATTTTTAAGCATGTATTTCTCAGGTGCTTGAGGTTGCTTCCGCTGTGTACTAGTCGTGCTGTAGAACCCGCTGCTTAGAGTTGTCCACACATGAACTACTTTACTTTGCATTCAAACATTTGTACTTTTGAACTATGACTTGTAACGACCATTGTGGTCACATACACTTATTATTTGCTTCTACTTAGTGAAGCATGCTTTTGAAATGTAAAACATTTGATGTCGGTTATGACATCACCTTTTTATAATGAATGCAACTTCTTTAATTACAGCATATAGTACTTAACCTTGTAATGATCCTGTTGTTGATGATTCGTACACGATGGTTTTGTACGGGGCATCACATTTAGTAAACGACAGTAACGCTAAATTGTAATTCGATTGTTAATAAACGAGTTAAAAAGGAACTTATGTGATTTTAAAATAACCGGTGATTCGAAAATGAGTTATATAAAATATAGGCTTATTAAAAATATATTTAGGAACTATTTATTGAGTTTTAAATTTTTTTTTTATATTTTACTTGGGGTTGTGAGTGAATAATTAATGTAATTTTTATTTAATAGTTAATGCTCGAATTTTATAACATAATGACCAAAATAAATAAATATACTTAATTTAAAAATATGGAATTTTTCTGAACACTTTTATCCGCCATTAATTTAACAACGGAATACGATTTAGCAGTCCGTGAAAACTGTCGGTAGGATGAAGCCAATGTACCTAGCTGCTTAACTGTTGTTTCTGTTTCATTTCACATTCACATGATTGTGTATTATTATTATATTATTATTAATTCGATATATATGTTTATGTTATTGACTGCAGACAACAAAACTGTGACGACCCGGGAATTTCTGACTAAATTTAAACTTAATCTTTATATGATTTCGATACGATAAGCAAAGTATGTAATGTTGAGTCTAGAAAATTTTGAAACGATGATCATATATTCAAATGACCTTCGACTGCTCCCGATGATTTACGAACCATTGCTTATAAATATGTGTATATATAAATATATGTATAATAATATATATAATAACATGAACATTAATAAACTATTATATACATTTATTGTTATAAATAAATATGTACAATAAAATACATTGTAATAAAAACTATTATTTCTTGTATATATATATATATATATTAATATTTTTATATATATTAATATATATATATATATATATATATATATTAATATATATAAAAATATTAATATATATATATATATATATATATATATATATATTAATATTTTTATATATAATTATGTGCGTAGTAAATTTTGTTATTTAAAACTGTTTATATATATACATAGTGTATATTAAATATAATTAATTTTGTGCTTAAATGGTAAATGTCTGTAACTTTCGGTTGACGTTTAATTAATTTAAAAATAGGTCTAATATATATATATGAAGTTTTAAAATAAAAGTTGTTCCAAAATTTGATTAAAAATATAATAGTTTTGATAAATATTTTTTTTTACTTTTTCAATCTAAGTTTTCGTACTCCGTACATATAAATTGGAACAGAAAAGAAATAATTATCGAATCTTTTTGATCAGGTTTTAAACAGTAAATGACTGAAATAATTAAATATATTTAATCTAAAAGTTTGGGATTTTTAGGAACACTTTTATATTTTAACTGTTTAGCACTGGACACGATATAATACCCGTAAAATATGAATGTCGACTGAATATTGACAAATTTCTTGATGGCTTTACTGTACTTGATATTTTGATTTTTATATTCTATTATTACATAAATTATTAATAATTATTAATATTATAATTATATTACTTATATATAAATTATATATATGTATGTAAGTATACAGATTGAGAGAGAACTCTCCTCCTCCTCTTTTGTTGCACGACACCAAGGAAAAACCACCATGGCCGACCACTACGAGCTACCAAAGAACCACCGTAAGCACCATCACCTTCAACCACCACTTCCATCACCGAAGATCACCACAAACCGCCTCCTCTCTCTCTCTACAATTCTTCTCCAGGACCACCAACTTGAAACCACCAAAAATCTTCACCACCATCGAAGGCCATCACCCAAAATAACCACCACCAGTTACCACTTGCCACCACTTTCTTCTCCACCGCAAGCCACCACCATTGTCACCGTGAAACCACACCCACCGTCACTTTTTTATATATATATATATATTTTTTCTCTCTTCTTCGTGAAACCCTATCAAACGTATTGCTATTACGTTCGTCTCCTGTTCAACTCTCATAAAGTACAACCATAGACACTGTTGCTACCATTTCTATTTAAACATCGCAACCCACCAACAACCGCCGTTATTTTTTTTTCCGAATGAAGTGTGGCTGAGATTGTTGTTGTTATTCTTCGCGACCCGACACCCAACCACACATGATAAAAACGATGAACAATCAAGAGAAAGGATGGTGATGATTCCTGTTGACATTTTAAAAAAAAAATTAAATAAATAAATAAATAAATAATAACCTGCTACCTTGATCGTGAATGAACGAAACCATAAATTGAGGTTTAATTAGTGGGCCGTGAACCTGATTCATTGTTGGCCGTGAACCTGATTCGGTGTGGGCCGTGAACCAGATTCGGTTATTGGGCCGAAACCATTGAAACCCCATGAACCTGCTGTTGGGCCAGAATATTGATGTAGAGAACGAGTTAAAAATAATTGGGTTAAGAGATATAACAGAAAGGTAGAATTGGAGAAATGGTTAGGGTGTTGGTTGTGTTAACGAGAGGTCGCGGTTTCGAGTCCTTCCTGCAACATTTCTTTTTACACAAAGATTATAAAGGGTATACTTTGTTATTTCTATTATTATTGTTGTTGTTATTATTTTTATTGTTATGTTATTATTGATTATTGTTGTTAATACATGTATCATAATTATAATTATTATTATTAAGTATTGGTATTATTATTATTAGTATTATTACTATTAAGTATGATGAATATCATTATTATTATTATTATTATTATTATTATTATTATTATTATTATTATTAACATTATTAATGTAATTATTATTATAGATTTTTTTTTGTCATCTAAAAGTATT
The DNA here is from genome assembly GCF_046630445.1 of Rutidosis leptorrhynchoides. Classification (NCBI taxonomy): domain Eukaryota; kingdom Viridiplantae; phylum Streptophyta; class Magnoliopsida; order Asterales; family Asteraceae; genus Rutidosis; species Rutidosis leptorrhynchoides. The sequence continues at coordinate 337,231,147 of NC_092342.1, read as the reverse complement.
AGTTAACATTATTATTATGATTATTATTATTATGATTATTATTATTAATATCATTATTAGTAAAAGTATTTTTTTTATAGATATCATAATTATTATTATTACTATTATTATTGTTATTACTAATATTATTACTGTTGCTAGTATTATTAGAAAGTAATATTATTAATATTATCATTAGTATTTTGTTATAAATATTAGTATTATTAGGATTGACATAAGTATTATTATTAATATTATCATTTTCATTAATATAATTATCATAACCGGTATTATATTATTAAAGATTAACATAACTATTATTAAAAGTATCATTACTTTTAATCTATCATTTTGTTAAAACTACTATTAATACTATCATTATCTTTACTAGTACTATTAAAATTATTTTTTATTATCATTATACTTAATTTAGTACTATTATAACTGGTACTTTGTAAATAAAAGATTAATTATATAAAAAATATATATTTAATACTCATATTTCCAAATATAAATATTTTCATATATAAAATGAATATATAATGAAGTAGCTAAATTAGTAATATAAAAATTTTATCATAACTAATAATATATATATATATAGGTATATATATATATATATATATATATATATATATATAATTCGATTACAACTATGTATATTAGTAAATATACAAATGATATAGGTTCGTGAATCCAAGGCCAACCCTGCATTGTTCAATATAGTCATATGTATTTTTACTACAAAATACATTAGGTGAGTTTCATTTGCTCCCTTTTACTCTTTATATTTTTGGGACTGAGAATACATGCGCTGTTTTTACAACTGCTTTACTAAATGCTTTTGAAATATATTTTGAACTGCGAATACATGAAATGCTTTTATAAATGTTTGATGAGATAGACACAAGTAAAACATTCCTCGAATGAATTATTATGCAGACAGAAGTTCTGTGGATTATTGTTGAATTATGTGGACATGATAATTGCCACCGTTGAATTATGTGGACATGATAATTGCCACCGTTGAATTATGTGGACATGATAATTGCCACCATTGAATTATGTGGACATGATAATTGCCACCAATTGATATGAATGTTATGTATCGAGAGAATGATTTTATACACAGGTTATGTGTATGTTATTTTTGTGCACGAGATATGTGTACGGTTACTAAGATTTATGAAAGATGATTTCGTACACGAGAAAGGTGTACTGTATTTAAAAGATATCGCATGTACATTACAGGTGGGTATAGGATTCGGGCCTATTTGTACCATGCAGGATTTAAATCTTGTGGTCTATCAAAATGATGAATTTTATTATTTTATAATAAACTTATGAACTCACGAACCTTTTGGTTGACACTTGAAAACATGTTTATTCTCAGGTATGAAAGAAATCATCCGCTGTGCATTTGCTCATTTTAAAAGACATCATTTGGAGTCGATCATCGCAATGGGACCAGATGTTGGTGACTTCGTCCAGATGGATTAGGACGCGGTATGACAAAAACAATCCTCACTTGTATGACAATTAACCAAAACTCACTGTACTTCACTATTTCAAATTGATAGCCACTTGATACTGTTTCTTTCTGTACACATGTTTAATGTTTATTCCTTTTACTTTATGATACCTCATCCACTTGATGTATATATAAACGTAGATATAAATATATGGATGGAAGTTATGAATGCAAGTATCACTAGTGTCAATTGCTTTTACTACTTGCTTGAAACATTTGTAGATCAAAACCATACACACCACTCTGACACTTCCTGCTCTCCATCGCCACCATGATAAAACACCATCCTTATTCTTCCAATAGCTACACACTACCGGCCACTTTCTTCATCACCAAGACACCACCCTATCCGCCATCACTTGAATCACCGGAACCACCACAAACCACCTTCGAACAACTTCATCTAAACCATCATCATATAATCATTGTCTTTGATGCTAACTTTCGATTTAAAAACCCACAACAAACCACTTTGATGATCACCAAACGATCACCACCTTTCTTACTTCTTCTTTCTCTAACCCAATCATCAAAACCAAAAAACCAAGGATTAATACATATACAAACAAGCTACTGTTTTGCTTTCTACATCAATCATCACCATACGACTACAGCTTGCTTTCATTGCTACAACCAGCCTTAACCCAACATCAAACCTCCATAGTTGCAACTCTTGCTACTGTACACGATCACGACGAACCCAAACAAAAACTTGCAGCTACCTTGCTCGCTGACCTCCTATTCCTGTTCGACTTATTGATACTGCAGCTATTGGTGAACTCCAAAGAGCTCCACAAGGTCAACCCTAATCGACTACATGTTGCTGTTTTGTTTCGGTTCCTGTTTCGATCCGACCCACAATCGAAGAACTAAACCCATTTGCAAACTACTTCTTTCCTTCTGTTATTTTTCTGTTTTCTATTGCTTTCGAATAGCCACACAATCAAGGTACCTGTTGGTTTATTTTGAACCGAACACCAAGAACCGGTCACCATCGACCACTTTCCATTACTCACTGTTTATGAATGATCAAACAAACAAACTTACTACTACTCGCTTGTTCTTCTTCGGTCCACTGTTTTAATCGAAAACCCATACCACAAATAAACCATCACCTTTTCTGAACAACCACCACTCATAGACATCAAACAACCTGCTTGGAACCATGTCTTTTTCAAAGGAAAACAGCCGCCATTTAAACTGCTTCTGTACTTGCTCTGGTTGTTGTCTGTTCAAACTAGCACATAACCACCATTATTTTCATTTTCTACTCGATGAAGGACAATCAACATTATCGAAAACCCTCTGCCAAAACAACCCATCATCGAAACCTTTTCTTGTTCGATCCTCAGCTGCAAAACCAAAATACCATTATCAACCAAATTTTTTGTTGTTGTTTTGATTACTCGATGAAGAAGAACAGTTAATACCAACGGAAACCTTACACACCCCTATTCGATATTCAAAGCAGCCCAGATGATAAAAGGTCAAATGTTACTACCTAGAACTACGTACAAAACCTAATCCTCTCGTTTACTGTGCATCGAGTTGAAAGAAAACGAGTAACCGTAACCCTATTCATGTTTGAAGATAATTGGACTGGTTAAATGTTGGGCCACCCGTTTCCTTCTTTTAACCGTCTTCTTGTTTGTGTATTTGGGCCGGTTATTGGACTGAGAGATGTGAGTTAAATGGGTTTTATAAAGAGAGCAGAAATAAACGTGTTATATACTGTTGGGGTGATATGATTTTTAGAAAAACAGAAGTAGAGGGATGGTTTAGGGGTGTTGTTGGTTAACGAGAGGTCTCGGGTTCGAGCCTGGCGGGTGGCAACTATTTTCTTAAAGCTTGTTTGAGGTAGTTTTTCAATATCAAAAATTATTATTATCGTTATTATTATTATTATTATTATTATTATTATTATTATTACTATTATTATTCTGATTATTATTATTGTTGTTATTAAAATTATTATTGTTATTAATATTATTATTACTAATACAAGTAGTAATTATCATTTGTTATTATTATTATGATTATAATTACAAAAATGAATATTATTATTATTGTTAAGTTAATTATTATTATTACTATCATACTACAATTTATTATTATTATCATTAATATTAGTATTATCATCATATTTAAAATTGTTATTATAATTATTACTATTATTGTCATTATAAGTATTATTGTTATTAATATTATCATAAGTATTATTATATAATTATTAAAATCATTATCATAACTATCAGTAACAAGTAAAATTAATATTTTTACAATTATTATTATTAATATCATTATTATAATCACTAATAGAATTATTAACATTATTATCCTTATTAAAACTATTAGGTATTATCATTATTATCATTTTTACCATTACTAATATTATTTTAGTATTATTATAATTACTATTTTTAACAAACAAATGATACATATATAGAAATATATCTAATATATATAATATAACAAAATTAATATTTTTGTAAACAAAATGAATATATGAAACATATATATATATATATATATATATATATATATATATATATATATATATATATATATATATATATATATATATATATATATATATATTATTATAAAAAAGATATAACTAATAAATTTATATATATATTTGTCCGATTACAATTATGTGTGTTAATATATATACAAATAAAATAGGTTCGTGAATCCAAGGCCAACCCTACAATTGTTCAATGACGTCATATGTATTTTTACTACGAAATACAGTATCGTGAGTTTCATTTGCTCCCTTTTAAATGCTTTTGCAATATATATTTTTGGGACTGAGAATGTAGTGACCCGAACTTTTTCATGTTTATATATATTAATTGAGATTGATATTTACATGACTAAATGTTTCCAATGTGTTAAACAATCAAACTTGTTAAGACTTGATTAAATGAAATAAGTTTCATATAGACAATCGATCACCCAAGTTGACCGACGATTCACGAACGTTATAAAATTGTAAAAACTACATGTTGTGGTATATATAGACATATATATATGGTTGAGATAAGATTATGATGAGTGAGTATCTCACTAAATATATTAACAATGTGTGATATACATAAGAAATGAGATTACTAAGTTAAGAAACTCGAAATGATATATATAACGATTATCGTTATGATAACGTCTACTAAATACATATGTATCATATTAAGATATTGATACACTATATTTAACATGATAAAATTATATTTAAATATATCATTAAGTGTGTTAACAATGAACTACATATGTAAAAACAAGACTACTAACTCAAGAATTACGAAACGAGACTTATATGTAATGATTATCGTTGTAACGATATTTTAATGTATATATCATATTAAGAGATATTCATACATCATAATATCATGATAATATAATAATTTAACATCTCATTTGATATAATAAACATTGGGTTAACAACATTAATTGAGATCGTTAACTTAAAGGTTTCAAAACAACACTTGCATGTAACGACTAACGAAGACTTAACGACTCCATTAGAATGTATATACATGTTGTGTTTTGATATGTATTCTTACACTTTTGAAAGACTTCAAGACACATATCAAAGTACTTCTACTTAACAAAAATGCTTACAATTACATCCTCGTTCAGTTTCATCAACAATTCTACTCGTATGCACCCGTATTCGTACTCGTACAATACACAGCTTTTAGATGTATGTACTATTGGTATATACACTCCAATGATCAGCTCTTAGCAGCCCATGTGAGTCACCTAACACATGTGAGAACCATCATTTGGCAACTAGCATGAAATATCTCATAAAATTACAAAAATATTAGTAATCATTCATGACTTATTTACATGAAAACAAAATTACATATCCTTTATATCTAATCCATATACCAACGACCAAAAACACCTACAAACACTTTCATTATTCAATTTTCTTCATCTAATTGATCTCTCTCAAGTTCCATCTTCAAGTTCTAAGTGTTCTTCATAAATTCCATAAGTATAGTTTCATAAAAATCAAGAATACTACCAAGTTTGCAAGTTTACTTGCAAGCTTTCTAATCCATTCCAAGTAATCATCTAAGATCAAGGAACCTTTGTTATTTACAGTAGGTTATCTTTCTAATTCAAGGTAATATTCATATTCAAACTTTGATTCAATTTCTACAACTATAACAATCTTATTTCGAGTGAAAATCTTACTTGAACTGTTTTCGTGTCATGATTCTGCTTCAAGAACTTTCAAGCCATCCAAGGATCCTTTGAAGCTAGATCCATTTTTCTCATTTCCAGTAGTTTTATCCAGAAAACTTGAGGTAGTAATGATGTTCATAACATCATTCGATTCATACATATAAAGCTATCTTATTCGAAGGTTTAAACTTGTAATCACTAGAACATAGTTTAGTTAATTCTAAACTTGTTCGCAAACAAAAGTTAATCCTTCTAACTTGACTTTTAAAATCAACTAAACACATGTTCTATATCTATATGATATGCTAACTTAATGATTTAAAACCTGGAAACACGATGAACACCATAAAATCGGATATACGCCGTCGTAGTGAAATCAGGGGCTGTTTTGGTTTGGATAATTAAAAACTATGATAAACTTTGATTTAAAAGTTGTTATTCTGGAAAAATAATTTTTCATATGAACATGAAACTATATCCAAAAATCTTGGTTAAACTCAAAGTGAAAGTATGTTTTTCAAAATGGTCATCAAGATGTCGTTCTTTCGACGGAAATGACTACCTCTTTAGTAATTGACATGTAACTTAAATTTCCGACTATAAATCTATACCTTTTCTGTTTGAATTCTTAAATTAGAGTTCAATATGAAACCATAGCAATTTGATTCACTCAAAACGGATTTAAAATGAAGAAGTTATGGGTAAAACAAGATTGGATATTTTTGATCTTTTTAGCTACGGGAAATGTTTAACAAATCTATACAAATCATATCCTAGCTAACTTATATTGTATTATACATGTATTCTAATATATTATGTAATCTTGGGATACCATATACACGTATTCAAATATTTTGACATATCATATCGACCCATGTATATATATTGTTTGGAACAACCATAGACACTCTATATGCAGTAATATTGGAGTTAGCTATACAGGGTTGAGTTTGATTCCAAAAATATATATACTTTGAGTTGTGATCTAGCCTGAGACGTGTATACACTGGGTCGTGGATTGATTCAAGATAATATATATCGATTTATTTCTGTACATCTAACTGTGGACAACTAGTTGTAGGTTACTAACGAGGACAGCTGACTTAATACACTCAAATCTTTAAAACATAATAAAAATGGTTGTAATTATATTTTGATCATACTTTGATATATATGTACATATTTGTATAGGTTCGTGAATCGATCCGTGGCCAAGTCTTATTTTCGAGGAAGGAAATATCTGTGAAAGTGAGTTATAGTCCCACTTTTAAAATCAAATATTTTTGGGATGAGAATTGATGTTGCGAAATGTAACCTTTATTTATGAACGGATTTGAGTTGTTTTGTTACACGAATTGATTTATTGTATATGTGGTATTTTATTGAATTCAGGTTGATTTCACACATATATAGGCAACTAGTCCTATCCGTGTAGTTTAGTTTGTCGGTAAATCCGATTCGTTCCACAGGGAGATGGAGTGTTTAATGGTTTTTAATAGTCTTTGATGTCAAACTTAATTAAAGGGGGTTTTGGATTAGGAATTTATAATATAACAGTAATAGAAAATAACCTAACTAATTTCATAAATAAAATTACAAGATTACAATAATTAACTTAAAAAGGAACTAAATGAGATTATACTAATTAGGATGCGAATATTTTATTACTAAAGGGTAATTAGTAAAATAGTAACTTTTAATAAAACTATATGTTTAGAATTTTGTTTTGAGTAATTATAATATAAATTTATTTAAATTAACTAAAATACATTTTTAATAAGATTAATACAAATTAAAAAAAAGTAAATTAATTAACTAATTATAAACTAATTTCTAATTATAAAGTAATAATAATTAATACTAATTATTAGGTTTTAAACATGTATTAAAGTTATTTTATAATAACTAATAATAATTATATAGTAATAACCTAAACTTAAATAACTAAAACCCTAATTTTACCCTAACTAAATAACTAAACCCTAATTTTACCCTAACTGGTACTGTAGCCGTGTCTTGTACATACGCGTTTCACGTATAAATACGCGTATCGCGTATATGTTAAAACGTACGCGAATTATGTGATTTTAATCGTACAGTTTAGTATTCAGGCTTACGCGTTTCGTGTAATCATACACGTTTCGCGTATGGTATAAATAATGTGACAAACAGTCTGATACGAATTTTAAGTATTTTTATGTAATCTTTTATATTTTATAATAATAATTCGTAAATAATAATAATAATACTTTTATAATAAATATAAATGGAATAAAAGGGAGTGTTTACTTAAATGTGTCACCCCTAGGTCCATGGATTGTTTTGAGTTTACGCCCTATTTAAAATGTTTTAGTAATAAACTTTATATTTTTCTTTCGAATAAATATAAGGTTACAACTATCTAAAATAAATCTAATTTTCATCTGATTCTTTTTAGATAGCTACTATTCCTTAAGTATTTAAATTGAGACCTAGTCTAGTTTTGACTTTCGCCAATACCCAAATTATAACGGTTTCCCTTTTTATAATTTCACTATCATATAATTATTGATATTACCCAAACCACCGAAGTTTATTTCTAAATTGGTGTTAATAACTTATCCATAAATTCGTCTAGATCATTTTTAATGTTGAAGCTTAATTTATGTAAATAAAAACAACTTTCGTTATTTAAATTTAATAAATTAAGTGGCAAGAGTTAAATACCTAATTATACAATAATGGTTCTTTTAACTAGGCTCAATATTAAAAATACTAAAGTTACATTTTAACTTTTACAAATGGTAACAATCCATTTCACTAGGGGCTCTACATCTAAGCTAACACTATGAAAATTTAGCTATTCTTTACACTAAGGTAAACATAAAAATATGGATATGCAAACATAATAACAACGATAATTTTAACAGAGTAAACTTACTAAAATATCTTCACTTTCATTAACTTCAACGATAATTTTAACAGAGTTTTTACACTAGACAAGTTTTCCGGTTTTATCCTCAAATTCTGGTTGAGGGTAACTGAAAACCGAAGTCTCAATCGGCGATTAGCAAGCTATTCGCCCCCATGATTGTAGTATCATGGAACTTGAAGCCGAATGTCCAAAAAATGGTTTTACACAAATATAATTCATAAAATAGCATAAGTTTTAGAACAAAATTATATCGTGTCCAAATATCATCGGTGAACCATGAGTTTGCACACCTCAATTTGTTATGGCATATGTATGTTGACCGCGGTCAAACATAGATACGGTTGATCTTTACGGAGATCATCCATCTGGGGATTAGATTCATTAGTCTTAAAAGCTAATTTGCATTGTGCCCCCCATTGTACGAGACAGGTCCATCTCATGGTTAGGATAAGTCTGACCACCAAAAACCCTGTTTGATGCTGAGGTTAGGTGGATTTCCAGCCGATTTTAGGGATGACTTTACAAGATTTTTCGTCAACCTACAGCTGTTCTGGACTTACATCTTCTAACATAAGTTAGCAAGTGTGTCAATTTGGAAGACTTTACTTCCTTACGGGATGGACTTGATTCATCCTCTATTACTCGTAATAGTGGAATATTCAGGTTTATACGTTCCAAAGCAATGATATCTGCAATAACTTCATAGAAACATGTGATATATGGTTCTCAACATAAGGTTTTATAAATTCTTGTTATAATTGGTTTTCTTTTATAGGTTTTAAACAAATAAACTTATGCGTTTTTAATGTATTGAGACGATAATTTCGGTTTTTGACACCTATGCTTTAATCGCTCGTAGTTACCTTAAAAATTCATTTGATATATTTGTTTAAAATTTTTATAAATCTTGATAAAAATCACCAAATTATAAGTTCTCGAGAATTTATATATTCCCACCCCACACTTAAGATTATGTAATGCCCTCATTACATAAAATCAGATAATAATGTATAAATTTGAGAGGACAAATAGTGTGAAGTATTTGGAACTTCCTTTGTTAACCGATTTGGATTTTCAAATTGTTTTACCTATGATTTTATCCAATGTTTGTATCACAATGTAATTCGATGTTTCGTTCCGTCTAATTGCATTTTCTTCTGTACCTGTCAAAACCATGTTAAAAACATACAAAACATGGGGTTGTACTTCAATCGTACAAAACAATTTTTACCCCACACTACTTTCTTGCTAATATATAATAAAACATAAGAAACATAAAAAGTATCAATACACACCATACAATTATGTTATTACAAACCATAAAAATAAAAATGTTTTAAAGAATAGAACTAGTTAAATGGATTCCAAAACGGGCCTCCCTGTTCGCCTTCTTCCTGTTGCTGTCGCTGCCGTTGTTCGTTTAGGCGTTGTTCCTCGTAGAAACGCCTATATGCATCCTGACTCGCGGCTATGGCGGCGTTATGGTCATATGGTGGAGGTAGAGGGTCATTGGGTGTCTGCCATTGGGGGTATGAAGGATAGGCTGAGGGTGCAAAATTCTGCGGGTTAGACGCGTATAAATATGCCTGATGATGCGCCCACTCTAATTGTGCTCCCTGACCCCTCTGATCGTATCGGATGTTAGACAGAATATTATACTGATCTAGTTGGGTATGCCTAATATCCCCCAATTGTCGAGATAAAGCAGTATACTGGTCTTCTGATCTCACTCCCCAGTTTTTATATGAGTTACGTACATCTAAACTCAATGCGTTAAAAGAATTTTGGAGCATATCGAAATCAGAAGTACCTGTATGAGACGAGCTAGCCTGATCTGTCTCTCTGCGTCTCCTCCTAGCTTCCCTCGCGGGTTCATCATCCTCCTCCATAGGTGCGTGAGCAGCAACTTCCTGTTGCCTTAAACTACGTACCCCACCCCTCACACGTATAGCCTTAGCTGTCTTATACACCTCCAATCCTAAAGTACGAACCCGTTGATCTATCGGCTGGATTGGAGGATCTAATTCATTCGGGTTGAGACCGAACCAGGCTGCCAAACACGTGACATAGTGACCTCCCGACATGTCACTGGATCCTCGAGCACCCTTACCTATATGGGCCAAAAAGTAGGCCACTCCATATGGTATACTAATAAATGTATCCTTATCTCTGATTGCATCCAAATACCAAAGGTCAACATAATTAATCTTATCTGTATTAAGGAATGCCCTTTGGTTAATTGTGTTCGCTATAAATTTATGAATTATTCGATAGCGAACATCAGTGATCTTAAGGTATGATTCTTGGCCTGCTACATATGTATTCTTTTGGGAAAAAGAACGCCAGACGCTCAAAGAATCATAATCTCCTGTATACTTAGCTCCTGTAAAAATATATTCCCAAAAACCGGGAGCATTCATCTCATTACCGTCATAAATCCCTAAGGCCATAGTCATGTCGCCTAGGGACATTACTCTATCTACCCCACCCAGTCGAAATTGTAGAAATCTAGTATCTTCGATATTTTCCGGGTTTATATCCATCCTAACGGTAGAGTAAAATTCCAAACACAATTCTCTATATACAGGAGAATTCAATCTAAACAATCTCTCAAAGTCATTATAATACGTGATTTCCCCAAATTCATTAGTGAAACTTTGGGTTAAAATTTCCCTTATCGGTGTATCTAAGTTGACTGGGTCTCCTAGGGGATCCCAATCAACAACGTAAACTGGAGAGATGGTTCAATTTACCAGAATGAGTAAATCCTTAACTTTTTGCACCCTTTGATGTAATTCGTTAGGAAATTGCAGGATCGGGTGTAGGTTCAAGAGTTGTTGTTCCATTTCGGGGGTAACTTGATCTTGTGCTTGTTGTTGGTTAAATGCCCTCATTCTAAATGGTCCCTGCATAACATTTTAAAACAAGAAAATCATCCCAATAGGATGTGTTAATGTTAGCAAAGAGTCTAAATTCAACCTACAAACTTGTTTTCAACACCACATGAATCAATTTATTTCAACAACATTGGAAGATTTAGTTCTATGATTCAAAACAAAACAAAACAAATCAAAAATCATAAATCAAAAATCAAGTTTCATATACAAAGTTTAATTCATAAGTGAAAACACGCAATTTATCTAAGTATGTCGAATTCAATTCAATCACATTGCGTGCATTTCAGCTTCTAAATAATCCTTAACAACATTACAATTCATACTTGATTCATGATATTTACAAAAATTATCAAATTTAGGCTAAAATTAAAAATCACAAAATCAAACAATCAAAATCATGTTCAAGAGTTCTAACTACTGACAAAACACTTAAAAACATCTAATTACAACCAAAATAACACACCTCAGTAGCAATTTCTCAATTATCCCCAATTTGTATAAACCCTAATTTTTCAATAACCAATTAAACATCAATTTTTCATGCTAATCGGGTTTATTATCTTACTAACAACATAGATATAGCAATAATCAAGCAAAAATCAACAATATCATGCATAAAAATCGGATTAAAGCTATAAAGAAATATAATGAAAAATTTGAAGAACATGAGGTAAAATGGGTTTAGGACCCTTACCAATCTAGGCATGTTGAAAGATTGGAGAATTGGAGAAGATTGGAAGTGTTAATTTAAATTTTGGGTGTGATTTTTGGGGATTTTGGCTTGGGTTCTCGTCTCAGCAGCAGAAATAATAAGAATGGAGTGAACAAAACAGGCTGCTGCTCGATCTGATATGTCCCAATTTTTGACCGTACGCGTTTCGCGTAGGTATACGCGATTCGCGTAAGCTTTGTTTTTTTTTTTTTTTTTTTTTATAACTTAAAATCAATTGATTTTTTAAAATATCTTTTATAAATTTAGATTTGTAACGGAAATTCGGTTGTTACACCTGATCTTAATCCGTTTATAAATTTGTAATTTCAATTTATAAAATTCAATCCATTAAAAGTTAAAGTTTTTAATCTTTTTCGAAAACAAATTTAAAATAAAATAAAAACACTCTATTTTTTTGTGTTAAAAATATTAACATTTTTAATTTTAAGAACAAGTACATGAAAAATAAAAATTACACAAATTAAAATACACTCTATTTTTTTGTATACCCCTAAATCAACTAATTTTCAAACTTAAAACTTTGTTTCCTATCGATTAGGTAGAGATAAATTCGGTCGTCAAACCTATCATTATCCACGACAAAGATTTACAAGTTATATATTTTTACGGTTATTGATAAAAAGGTATATTTTGCAATCTACTGCAGACTTTTAGAATTTAACAAAAAATTTTGTGCAATTTGAAGAATGAAAATTCAGTTGTGACACCTAAACATTTTCATTTTCAAAGAAACAAGTTAAACTCAAGGCGTTTCACCTTCAATTTAGTAGAAAGGATTTTTTTTAAATTTTATTTTTTTTGTTTTCGTGGTTTACTATTTAACAGATATCTTAAAAATTTAACAATTAATTTCGTGCAATTTGAAAAACGATAATTCAGTTGTAACACTTAACATTTATCGTTTTCAATGAAAACATATTGATCTCAAGGTTCATCACTTTTAAATGGTAGACCGTTTTAATAGAACATACAACAAACAAAAACAAACCAAACACACCAAAACATTACACACAAAAATGCACAAACACACAATTGGCGAGAAAAAGATTTAAAGAGTGAAGCCTCGTTGGCTCGCCTCGTAGTGGAGTCGCATTATTTCGCTCCCCATTGCTTCGTAGGCGTAACCTCGCTGGTTTAAGAGGTTTTCTTCTGCACATTTTAAAGGCCCTTCTCGGCATAAGGTTACGTACTCGTAATTAGAGTCCGTTTGGTTCTTTGGGCAATCTCCGGAGTGAGTCGGTTTTCCACATTTCACACATTTACCCAAATGACGTGCTCGACGCCTTTTAGCTGATTTAGATTTTCCTCTTGCATAGTTTGTCTCATTTAGTTTCTGTCTTTCTTCTTTCCTCGCCTTATTGCATCTTTTCTTAATATCTAACACCACATCCCTCGGTAAAATCTTATCGCACTTTAAAATGAAATGGTTGTAGATATACTGACTGCGCATCTTGAAATTACACAATAAAAACAAAAAGAAATTAAAAAGGTAGAATGGAGGGAGAAGACTAGTTCTTTAGGGTCTGCTAGGGAAAGACCAATCTAACCCCACTCTTAAAGATAAGAATAAAAATCGAGAATGGAGTTTAAAACCTTAGAGTTACCCTGAATTTATTTGTCCTTAGGGTAGAAGGTGATTTCGTCTCTTTCCGTAGTATTGATTTCTTCAAAGTATAACTTGAGTCTGTGTCCGTTCACTTTGAAAGTTCCACCGTCTTTACCATACAACTCTGCATATCCAGATGGAAAAACCTGTTTTATTATATATGGCCCAGTCCATCGGGATCTAAGTTTACCAGGTGAAAACTTGAAACGTGATTGGAATACCAATACTTTATCCCCTTGTTCAAATTCTTTCTTTTTTAATCGTGCATCGTGCCATACTTTAGTTTTTTCTTTATATGTTTTAGAATTTTCGTAGGCTTGTAATCTTAATTCATCTAGTTCGTTAAGTTGTAATAACCTATTTTCTCCGGCTTGTACAAGGTCAGTATTACATTCTCTCATAGCCCAGTATGCATTGTGTTCAACTTCAACAGGTAGATGACACGCTTTACCGTATACAAGTCTAAATGGTGTGGTACCTATTGGTGTTTTATACGCAGTCCTAAAAGCCCACAACGCGTCATCTAACTTGCGTTGCCAGATTTTAGGGTTGTTATTAACCGTCTTCTCAAGTATGCGTTTTAAGGCACGATTCGTGTTCTCCACTTGACCACTTGTTTGCGGGTGGTACGGAGTAGAGAAACGATGAGTTACGCCATACTTCTTCAACACCTTTTCAAGAAGGTTGTTGGTAAAATGTGTTCCTCGGTCGGATATGAGTGCTTTTGGGATTCCAAAGCGTGAGAAGAGATTTTTCAAGAAGTTTACCACCACCCTAGCATCATTTGTAGGCAAAGCTTTTGCTTCAGCCCACTTGGATACATAGTCAACGGCTACTAGTATGTACTTGCACTTATGTGAACTTGGAAAGGGTCCCATGAAATCGATTCCCCAAATGTCAAAGATTTCACAAACTTAGATGCCGGTTTGAGGCATCTCATCCTTTTTCGTGATGTTACCCGTTCGTTGGCATGCGTTACAAGTCCGAACGAAATCATGGGCATCTTTAAAGATCGTGGGCCAATAAAAGCCCGATTCAAGGATTTTTCTTGCAGTGTGGTTTGGTCCGAAATGACCGCCGGTTAGCCCTTGATGGCAATGCTCAAGAATTTGTTGAGCTTCTTGTCCGTACACATAACGGCGAATTATTTGATCCGCACCAACACGAAATAGGTCTGGGTATTCCCAGAAATAAGACTTTAAATCCGCAAAGAATTTCTTCTTTTGCTGATAAATAAGTCCTTTTTGTAGAATGCCTGAAGCAAGATAGTTTGCAAAATGGGCAAACCATGGGATTTCAGATTTTTTTTCAACCCTCATTAGAGATTCGTCAGGAAATGTGTCCTTGATGATTGTGTCATCAAGTTTATCTAATTCGGGGTTTTCAAGTCGGGATAAATGATCGGCAGCTAGATTCTCGGCTCCTTTCTTATCACGTATCTCAATGTCAAATTCTTGAAGTAAAAGAACCCAACGTATGAGATGATGTTTTGCATCTAGTTTCGAGAATAAATACCTAAGTGCCGAATGGTCCGTGTAAACAATGGTCTTGGACAACACCAAATATGACCGAAATTTATCAAATGCATAAACAACCGCTAGGAGTTCTTTTTCCGTGGTGGTATAATTAATTTGGGCTCCCGTTAGAGTTTTACTAGCATAATAAATCAGAAGAAAATGATTATCGGGACGTTGTCCTAAAACAGCACCTAAAGCATAGTCGCTTGCATCACACATTAGCTCAAATGGCATACTCCAATCCGGAGATACCATAATTGGAGCTTGTGTGAGTTTTGACTTTAGAATCGAGAATGCATTCTCGCAATTAGAATCGAAGTCAAATGGAGCATCCTTTTCAAGAAGTTTGGTCAATGGGCGGGCGATTTTAGAAAAATCTTTGATAAATCGCCTATAGAATTCTGCGTGACCAAGAAAGCTTCTAATTGCTTTAACATTTGATGGTTTAGGTAGCTTAGAGATAACTTCAATTTTAGCTTTATCTACCTCTATTCCCGCACGAGATATTTTGTGACCAAGTACAATGCCCTCCTTCACCATGAAGTGGCATTTTTCCCAATTTAGGACCAAGTTTGCTTTCTCACATCGGATAAGCATACGTTCTAGATTGAAAAGACACGATTCAAAGGAGTCTCCAAACACGGAAAAGTAATCCATGAAGACTTCCATACAATCCTCTACCATATCATCAAAGATTGCCATCATGCACCTTTGAAAGGTTCCGGGTGCATTGCATAAACCAAACGGCATGCGGCGATAGGCAAAGGTACCGAAAGGACAAGTGAATGTGGTCTTTTCTTGGTCGTTGGGATCAATTGGAATTTGGAAGTAACCGGAGAAACCGTCTAAAAAGCAATAATATTCTTTTCCCGCTAATCGTTCAAGCATTTGATCAATAAAAGGTAACGGGAAATGATCCTTTCTAGTGGCATCATTTAGACGTCTGTAATCAATACAGACTCTCCAGCCGGTAACTGTTCTAGTTGGGACGAGTTCGTCCTTTTCATTTAATATAACGGTTGTACCCCCCTTTTTTCGTACTACTTGTACTGGACTAACCCATGGACTATCGGAGATGGGGTAGATTAACCCGGCGTCAAGAAGCTTGACGACCTCCTTTTTAACAACCTCTTTCATGTTGGGATTTAGCCTGCGTTGTCTTTGTACTACGGGTTTGTAGTCATTCTCAAGGAGAATTTTATGTGTACAATAAGACGGGTTTATTCCCGGAATGTCGGTTGTTTTCCAGGCTATAGCCTTTTTATGGGTTTTTAATACAGAAATTAGCTTATCCTTCTCATTATCTGAAAGATGTGAAGCAATAATTACTGGTAATTGAGATGTACCTTCGAGATAAGCATACTCCAAGTGTTTGGGTAGCTCTTTAAGCTCTAGTACGGGTGGTTCTTCTAAGGAATTTTTTATACGAAATCTATCTTCATTTTTGATTTCCTCAAACGATTCCTCTTCCATGGGAATTTCTTCTATTATGGTCTCGTCATCCGTGACCACCTTCATCAACTCATCAAAATCTTTATCAATATTGAAGTATTCATTCTCACTTACCGGGGCTAACCCCGGGATATCAATTTCAAGTTGCTCCTTCAATTCATTCTCGACACAAAGATCTATAACATCAATCTGAAAACAAGAGTCATCGGTAGAAGTGGGTCTTTTCATGGCTTTGTCAATGTGACAAATTATTCTCTCGTTTCCCACACCTAGACTCAATTGTTCTTTTTGGACATTAATGATAGCATCTGCAGTGTTTAGGAAAGGACGTCCTAAAATGATAGGAACTTTTGTGTCCTCTTGCATTTCTAGAATAACGAAGTCGACGGGAAAGATAAGTGAGCCAACTTTTACAAGTATATCCTCGGCTATACCTATGGGAGTATCAAATGATTGGTTTGCTAATCGAATACCCATCCGGGTTGGTTTTAAGTCTCCTAAGTCAAGTTTTAAATATAACGAGTAAGGCATTAAGTTAACACTTGCACCTAGGTCGGCTAGTGCATCGTACACTACCGAATCACCCATCATACATGGTATGATAAAACTACCAGGGTCTCCTAATTTTGGAGGTACATTTTGTTTCTTTAATATGGCCGAACATTCCTCATGGAGGAATGTGGCAGAAACGTCGTGGTATTTACCCTTCGAGGATATGAGATCCTTTAAAAACTTCCCGTAATTGGGCATATCCCTAAGAACCTCCGCGAGTGGCATGTTAATGCTAATTTGCTTAATCATGTCCGCAAATTTCTCATACCGCCTTGCGAGTCTGTCTTTCTTTAATGCTTTTGGGTATGGAATGGGTTCCTTATACACCTTTACTGTTGGTTCTTCACTTTTCTTTGGTATGACCTCAGGTGGATCATCTTTCTCTTGTTCTTTGTCAACTTGCTCATCATCAACCGGTATTTGTAAAACAGAAGGACATAAAGGAACTTCCGGGGACTTAAGAGTCTCCGGTTTAGTAGTTAAACCACTTGTAGTAGTTATAGCATTTACATGCTCGTTCCTTGTTTGGGGGTTGTTGGGATTCACTTGAGTATTTGAGGGGAGAGTACCTGGTGGTCTCTCTGATAGTAACTGTGATATCCTTCCAACATTCCTTTCTAAGTTTTGTATTGTGGCTTGTTGATTTCGGATTCGCTGAGTTTGGAGCTCTGCATTTTGCTCGTGCTTAACCATAAAATCTCTTAAGAGATCTTCTAAACCAGATTTCCTCTCAGGTTGAGGTTGCATAATTGCTAATGGTTGTGGTTGATTGTGTTGGAAATTATTTTGATAATTTCGTTGAGGTTGATTTCGGTTATTATAACCTGGTGGCGAATTTCTTTGATTTTGATTTGGGAAATTCCGGTTATTTTGGTAACCTGGATTTCCTCCTTGATAGTTATTATTATTTTGATAGTTATTATTATTTGATCCTGAAGGTCCTCCTACTTGATAGCTGTTTATAGGAGGATATTTTCGGTTGTTTGCTTCTATAGCTGGAAAATCACTGAAGTTCATTTCACCTTTTCGTAAGTAACCTAAGAAATTTGCTTGCTCTTCCATTGTACTTTGATCACAATCTCTAGTAAGATGGGGACCTTGGCATAGTTCACATCCTACTCTGATAGCATGCATTTTCTTGGTTACTTTCTCGATTTGCCTTGCTTGATTTGCTATTTGAACTTTTAAAGAAGCAATTTCATCATTGCTTTCAATACTAGCAACATTTGATGATCTAGAGAATTCTATTTCTTGATGCCAATTATGGGAATGGGAAGCTAAATCAGCAATGATTGTGTGAGCGTCTTCAGGTGTTTTCTTCATGATCGAACCTCCGGCTGCAACATCTATATCTTTTCTAGTTGCCACATTGACTCCTTTATAGAATATTTGGACCTTTTGGAATGTATTCAACCCGTGTTGAGGACATACCCTAAGCATTTTGTTGAATCGGGTCCAAGCTTCATAAAGAGTTTCATTAGGCTTTTGCATAAAGTGATTTATATCACTTTGCAATTTTGCTGCTTTTGAAGCAGGAAAGAATTCTGACAAAAACTTATCCATCATATCATTTCAGTTTTCAATATAACCTTCTGGTAATGAGTCTAGCCAATCTCTTGCATCATCTTTTAAGGACCATGGAAAGATTTTTAAACATGCAACTTCATCGGTGACATCTTTGATTTTGAAAAGCTTGCAAATGCTTACAAACTTACGAAGATGCTCGTTAGCATCCTCATTTGGGGCTCCACCGAATTGACATGTATTAGTAACCATGTGTAAAAATTGACCTTTTATTTCAAAGCCATCACTCATCGTGGGTTGGATGATTGCGTGGCCTTGACCTTTTCTTGTGGCCTTCATTAATACTTCCATCGTTTGATTTGTATCAGCCATTTCTTCTTCTTCTTTAATAATCGGCTCTATGATTGGTTGAATTATTGGTTCAGAGTCGGATTCTAAGGAAAGTGACTCTAAATTTTTAGTAAGAGATTCTACTTCTTGAGCTCTTAAGCGTTCGTGGAATTTTCTTTCGGGTTCAGGATGTGAAGGAGTTAATTCAGCGTTGGAGGAACGTAAGTTCATGCATTAATTTCTATTATGAGATCATAACACCAAAAGCTTTTCTAGTGTTACTTACTTGTTTCTTTTTTAGTGTTTTTCGGTGTTTTAAAATTACTAGTACTTCCTATTTCTTTTTGTTGTTTTTGTCCTTTATTAATTCTTTGAGGTTCCGGATTAAGTTTAACAAGTTTAGGATTGAACGGATCATACAATTTGGGAAATTGTACAAAGAACTAAAGGATTTATTCAAAAACTTTGAACTTTCTTGGAAATGAATTTCCTCGAGAGGATCGAATAACATAAAAACAATGATAAAAACCCTTAAACAAACAGATTTTCCTTCTGATTTTGCCCACGTTTCGAATAGCCAAAAGATGCAGCAGAGGGGCAGGATCCTTCTATTGACCAATAAAATTGGTGATCCAACAACCCGGTTCACGTACAAATCCAACTACTACTACGAATCAGAAAAATTAAATCCAACTACTACTACGAATCAGAAAAATTATCTATTTATTTAACTGCCAACTCCCAGGCAGCGGCGCCAAAAAGTTGATGTTGTGAAACGTAACCTTTATTTATGAACGGATTTGAGTTGTTTTGTTACACGAATTGATTTATTGTATATGTGGTATTTTATTGAATTCAGGTTGATTTCACACATATATAGGCAACTAGTCCTATCCGTGTAGTTTAGTTTGTCGGTAAATCTGATTCGTTCCACAGGGAGATGGAGTGTTTAATGGTTTTTAATAGTCTTTGATGTCAAACTTAATTAAAGGGGGTTTTGGATTAGGAATTTATAATATAACAGTAATAGAAAATAACCTAACTAATTTCATAAATAAAATTACAAGATTACAATAATTAACTTAAAAAGGAACTAAATGAGATTATACTAATTAGGATGCGAATATTTTATTACTAAAGGGTAATTAGTAAAATAGTAACTTTTAATAAAACTATATGTTTAGAATTTTGTTTTGAGTAATTATAATATAAATTTATTTAAATTAACTAAAATACATTTTTAATAAGATTAATACAAATTAAAAAGAAGTAAATTAATTAACTAATTATAAACTAATTTCTAATTATAAAGTAATAATAATTAATACTAATTATTAGGTTTTAAACATGTATTAAAGTTATTTTATAATAACTAATAATAATTATATAGTAATAACCTAAACTTAAATAACTAAAACCCTAATTTTACCCTAACTAAATAACTAAACCCTAATTTTACCCTAACTGGTACTGTAGCCGTGTCTTGTACATACGCGTTTCACGTATAAATACGCGTATCACGTATATGTTAAAACGTACGCGAATTGTGTGATTTTAATCGTACAGTTTAGTATTCAGGCTTACGCGTTTCGTGTAATCATACACGTTTCGCGTATGGTATAAATAATGTGACAAACAGTCTGATACGAATTTTAAGTATTTTTATGTAATCTTTTATATTTTATAATAATAATTCGTAAATAATAATAATAATACTTTTATAATAAATATAAATGGAATAAAAGGGAGTGTTTACTTAAATGTGTCACCCCTAGGTCCATGGATTGTTTTGAGTTTACGCCCTATTTAAAATGTTTTAGTAATAAACTTTATATTTTTCTTTCGAATAAATATAAGGTTACAACTATCTAAAATAAATCTAATTTTCATCGGATTCTTTTTAGATAGCTACTATTCCTTAAGTATTTAAATTGAGACCTAGTCTAGTTTTGACTTTCGCCAATACCCAAATTATAACGGTTTCCCTTTTTATAATTTCACTATCATATAATTATTGATATTACCCAAACCACCGAAGTTTATTTCTAAATTGGTGTTAATAACTTATCCATAAATTCGTCTAGATCATTTTTAATGTTGAAGCTTAATTTATGTAAATAAAAACAACTTTCGTTATTTAAATTTAATAAATTAAGTGGCAAGAGTTAAATACCTAATTATACAATAATGGTTCTTTTAACTAGGCTCAATATTAAAAATACTAAAGTTACATTTTAACTTTTACAAATGGTAACAATCCATTTCACTAGGGGCTCTACATCTAAGCTAACACTATGAAAATTTAGCTATTCTTTACACTAAGGTAAACATAAAAATATGGATATGCAAACATAATAACAACGATAATTTTAACAGAGTAAACTTACTAAAATATCTTCACTTTCATTAACTTCAAACGGTAGAAAATTACAATAATAACACCCGTAATCACGAACAATACACCTTTAATATTTGAAACTATCTTAATTCTTCAACTATAATATGGAACTAAATTATACGGAGTACTTGAAAAATATAAAGTAACTAAAGTAACCACTTTTGTATAGTAATTGATATGTGTCCTGTGTGTTCTCCCTCTCTGTACATACTCCGTATTTAACATGAATAGAAGGGAGTAGTTGAGCTTAATTGGTTCCTTGCTGTATCACAATTCAACAAAAGAATTGTTTTAAAACTCAAAAGCCAGCCGCCCTTATCTGAATCAATGATTATGTTCTGCCTAATACTACGCATTTCGTGTATGGCTACACGATTCGCGTAAGAACAAATTACTACGCGTTTCGTGTAGACCTACACGATTCGCGTATGTGTTAATGACAGTTTCCTTTATTTTTCTTTTTCGTTTGTTCTTTGTTGATCCCGTATTGACGTGTACTGACTTGGAACTTTCCATTTGAACTCTTTTCTTCATCTATCTTGTACTTTCATTCGGATAAACGTTTCTTGATATAAATTTGGTTAAAACTATCGTTTTATCATCGTTTCTTCAAACTTCAAGCTCTTGTCCACTTTTGTCGTTTTTCTTGAATATTATACGTTGAATGTCTTTTTAAATGATAAAAGCTGATGAAATATGACTGATATTGCGTCGAATAATATGTATGTTTAGAGCAATATCAAGAATACATGCAAATTTTATAAATGATTTACAAAATAGACACAAGTACGTGAAATTACATTCTATGGTTGAATTATCGAAATCGAATATGCCCCTTTTTATTAAGTCTGGTAATCTAAGAATTAGGGAACAGACACCCTAATTGACGCGAATCCTAAAGATAGATCTATTGGGCCTAACAAACCCCATCCAAAGTACCGGATGCTTTAGTACTTCGAAATTTATATCATATCCGAAGGGTGTCCCGGAATGATGGGGATATTCTTATATATGCATCTTGTTAATTTCGGTTACCAGGTGTTCACCATATGAATGATTTTTATCTCTATGTATGGGATGTGTATTGAAATGTGAAATCTTGTGGTCTATTGTTACGATTTGGTATATATAGGTTAAACCTATAACTCACCAACATTTTTGTTGACGTTTAAAGCATGTTTATTCTCAGGTGAATATTAAGAGCTTCCGCTGTTGCATACTAAAATAAGGACAAGATTTGGAGTCCATGTTTGTATGATATTGTGTAAAAACTGCATTCAAGAAACATATGTCGATGTAATATATTTCTATTGTAAACCATTATGTAATGGTCGTGTGTAAACAGTATATTTTAGATTATCATTATTTGATAATTTACGTAATGTTTTTAAAACCTTTATTGATAAAATAAAGGTTATGGTTGTTTTAAAAATGAATGCAGTATTTGAAAAACGTCTCATATAAAGGTCAAAACCTCGCAACGAAATCAATTAATATGGAACGTTTATAATCAATATGAACGGGACATTTCAGAGAATACATGCGCTTTTATAAATGTTTAACGAAATAAACACAAGTAATCAAAACTACATTATATGGTTGAATGGATCGAAGCCGAATATGCTCCTTTTAGCCTGGTAATCTAAGAATTAGGGAACTGGCCCCTAATTGACGCGAATCCTAAAGATAGATCTATTGAGCCCAACAAGCCCCATCCGTTGTTGCGGATGCTTTAGTACTTCGAAATTTATCATGTCCGAAGGGAGTCCCGGAATGATGGGGATATTCTATATGCATCTTGTTAATGTCGATTATCAGGTGTTCAATCCATATGAATGATTTTTGTCTCTATGTATGTGACGTATATTTATGAGAAATGAAAATGAAAATCTTGTGGTCTATTAAAATTATGAAAATGACCGATAATGATAAACTAATGAATTCACCAACCTTTTGGTTGACACTTTAAAGCATGTTTATTCTCACGTATTAAAGAAATCTTCCACTTTGCATTTGCTCATTTAGAGATATTACTTGGAGTCATTCATGGCATATTTCAAAAGACGTTGCATTCGAGTCGTTGAGTCCATCAAGAATATTATTAAGTCATTTATAGTTGGATATATTATGAAAAGGTATGCATGCCGTCAACTTTCGATGAAATGAAAGTTTGTCTTTTAAAAACGAATGCAATGTTTGTAAAATGTATCATATAGAGGTCAAGTACCTCGCGATGTAACCAAATGTAATGTATTCGTCCAGATGGATTAGGACGGGTCACTACATAAAATACGCTAACATTGTGCGCAAGCTTATGACTGTAGATGCGCACCAAATCGTCTCAAGGGCTAGTAACGCGCAATATGCAGCGCAACTCAGCTAATGTCGCTGCGCATCAAGTATCGCACTATCAGAGAGATGCGCGGAATAATTACGAAGGCTGAATAAGATAAATGATAGTACATAACATGCAGGACATAATCTTCATGGTCGTACGAGTAGCAGAACGTGGCAGAATCGTATGGAATGGAGGGGATCACGTGAGTGCACGATTCATGCGACAGAATAGTACTATTCTGTACCATTATGTCCCCTCCTCCTTTTTGTCGCGTACGTGGCAGGATAAGGACAATCACTCTCACCTATAAATACTCACTATGGACCTCATAAAACAACACACAAGATAGAAAGAGAGGAAAATATCACTTGTTCTAGTGCTCTATCTGCGCAACCATAAATACGGTTCTTAGGTAACGTTCTTTGAACATAAAATCCTAACACCGTTCACGAGCCATCAACTCCGGTTAACCTGAATGATGGTGGATTACGTTTAACCACCCTTTCTCAGATCATTATCTCGTATCAGGGTTATTCACGGTACTCAGGACTCGAGAGTTAAACTCAAGAAACCCTTAATTCCCCCTTTATTGTTGATCTCGCATGAACCGAACCCCTTGAACTAATTTATGCTTGATCAGTATTTAAAAATTTTCTTAAAAGATTAGACCACTCCCTACAGCTAGTTACCCGTTAGTTACCCGCTCATTACCCGTAACTGACTATAGGCACGAGCTAGTTACCCGCCTTACTTATCCGCTTTCACCATGGATTTAATGGAGGTATGAGGCTTAGTTATAGAATTTGCGGGTCCAAATGGTTTTTTATTGTTTGAACTTGATATTTTATTGTTTCTACGTTGTATTTTAAGAGTGGTATTGTTTTAGTCATGATAGAGAGTGTTTAGTTCTGGATTAATTATAGAATATTAATATTTACGTGATACTATTGTAAAAGGTTAAGAGGATGAATAGTTTAGTTACAATAGTAGGTGGCCTTAGTATTTTTATTTAGGTAACATTGTAACAATGTACATACCGCTAGTATATTCCCATTGCCCAATGTACCGTACCGCTAGTATATTCCCATTGCCCCATTGGTATTCTACTCTTTCTAGTTTTTTTTTTTTAACCAATCAATCCACGTTCATTTAATCTACGCAAAATTGGATTTAGGTTTTCAGAAAGAGAGAGAGACAAGAAAAATTCTCCTTTTATCCTTATTTGATTTGACAAAGATGCCCTAATTTCTACTAATCTAACCATGTAATAATATTTTCTTTTGGGGTGTTCACTTTACCTTTTTTAGATAGAATGTTCAGTTTGTGGAAAAAACCAACTTTACTAAGCTGAGGAAAGGTGCTTTATTTGGTGGATTTCCTTAAAAATTTGGTTTCACAATCTGCTACTGTTATTACACTAAAAATATGTATATTAATTATGCTGTATAATTTACTAATGTATGTATATTTTTGTGTCTTTGATTATAATTTTCTAGTTTGATTTGACGACAACAAGATCAGCAAGATTGGGGGATTTGTGTACTCATGACCAAGAATAAGCATACAGCCAAATTTTGGAAAGTCTTCTACTTTCTATATTATCAGGATGCCCCAAATGAAATTGAAATTTTCAGGCAGGTTCGTATATATGTGTTACCTCAATTAATATATTTGGGTTCTATTATCTATTTATTTTCTTGAATGAAATGATTTTTCTAGGGTTTAAGTATCAGTTTAACCTAAATAAATTGCTGCTTGACATAGAATCTAATGGATTAAATTTTTATTACCCAAGTAGTGAGTATAGGTAAATACTGCTTAATGCCCTTTAGTTGGTGAATTTTGTGATATTGTGGTAGATTTGAGATATATATATGAATGAATAGATGATCCATTAAAAAAAAATGATATGATCTACTGATGCCAAAAAATCGCCGTTCAAAAGAAATAGATGATCCATTGCATGTTTTGGTAATGTCATCCTGAGATGCTATTATTTACTGTAACTGTTGTGAAGTTTCATTGAATTGAATAGGCAATGAAATTTACAAAACTTTATCTTTTATCTTTAGTATTCTTTGGTCTTTTGGGTAATTTAATGTGGTGACTTGAATAATCATTGTGTCCCAATTAAGATGTTTGACAAATTGTCCGTCTATATTTCTATGCTCAGTACTCTAATTCTTATAGAACTTTTTTCGGATTAACCGGAGTATCATAACCGCTTTGCAACAGGGCGACCACCCGGTTTGCGAGTAGCATGGAGTCGTTGAGGGTGAACACGGGTGGCCACAAAGGGGTTTATTTTTTCGTATGCTCGGTACACTCTTTTTGCTACAAGACACTTTTGGCATGATGATTATATGAAGTTAGAAGTATTCCAATTGGGAGTCATATTAATACATCCAAGACTAAGATCCCATTTGATGTATTCTAAGGTAAATTTCTTGGAGGCTGCTGTTGTAGGCTAATGACATAGTATCGAAAATTCTGCAATAAGGAGTACTAGCATATATATGTGGAAAGATATTGATTTTGAACCACTTGGGCATAACCCAGTGGCTACCGAGTTCCTTGTGAAGCAGGAGATCCAAGTTCGAATCTTGGTAACGTCTAAGATCGAATTAAAATGGACTCTTGACCGGAGGGGGGGTCAGTGTGTGCAATTCACCCAATTACGGGTCTCTTCACTCGGGGCTCGTCACCTAGAGGACCCAATGTGGTTGTCGCTAGGGAGGTTTCCTCTGCGAACCAAAAAAAAATAAAAAATGATTTTGACTTTTGAGGTCAAACTGATTTTTCAACTTAAAAACTAATATGGATTTTGTGAAAATCCAAGTAAAATGTGAGAACTTAAGAAATTTTTGGGATGAATGTTTGTTTCAAATTTTTGGTGTCTTTGAGCTTGATATTTAGATCAGTATAACTAGTATTTGGTCTATTCGTTGGATCTTCTTAAATGACTATTACTCTTTCTGGCACTCAGTATGCTTATAGGATTATAGGAAGTCTTTATATGTTCATGCTAAGTGCCCAATTGCGTTTTTTGTATATAAAACAACAAGGACCTTTATGTAGATTGTTCTTTAGAGGGTGGGAGTTATGGGTCTCTTGAGAGGAACTAGTATGATACAATTTGTTTAGTAATTTGTATTCCTTATTTAGTAAACAACTTGAAATGTATTCCATTAGCACCAACGGCTATATTAAGGTAAAAAACTTGAAATGTAACATTCATTACCCCAACGGCTATATTAGCGTTAACAACTTGAAATGTATCCGTTAGTGACAACGGCTATATTTTTATTATCCTTTGTAATTTGAATATTTTTTTAAATAGCATTTTTCCTTACATACTATATATATACGGGATAAATGGCTAAATATGTAGCTTAGTCTTTTTTGGTAATTTTATTTCAATTCTAAGTATTCAAGCATCTATACGATCCCTCATTGGAAATCATTAAGGTTTTTGGTGAGTTTCTTTATTATGTTTTCATTTCAACGTTTTTTTTTTTTTTTTTTTTTTTTTTTTTTTTTTAAAATTTTGGTATATGTTATTCACATTTCATTTCTGCACACTACTCCTTCCCTCTGCATACTTCTATGTATATGTATATATTTGTAGAACTTGAACTCCACTTATTATCATTGTTTTAATTTTTTTGTATATGTTATGCAAATTTAATTTAATATAATTTTTATTGTATGTGTTATGCACATTTCATTTCTGCGCATTACTCCTTCCCTCTGCATACCTGTATGTGGTTATGCTTTTACAGTATTTTTTAGTTACAAAACTTAATTTATTCCTAAATATGCTCCTTTCATATTTTTAGAATGAAATTAATTTCAAATATTTGTATCGTTTTCCAGTTGTGGTTAAACAATGAGTTTAAGTTCAAACGCTACCATCACCACAAAGGAAACATCAAACTCAACAAGTGGAAATAAGCTACCCCGCGGGACCCACACTCAGATATCTCAAAGGCGCAAACATGATAACCATCCTAAATACAAAGGAGCGTTCAAGCAACCAAACCAAAACTGGGGATGCCAAATTTACTTCAATTACGAGCGGATTTGGCTCGGTACGTTTGAATCCGAAATTGAGGCTGCATATGCATACGATTCCGCTGCCCTTAAACTTCGGAACGGGAATTGGAACGGCAATTTTGACCGTAATTTCCCGTGGACCGACATAACCGCCCATGAGTTATTATTCCAAAAGTTGTTCGATACAAAAACCGTAATCAATATGATTAGAGACAATTCTTACCCTTCGAAACTTGCAATGTACCTACACCTCCTAAATGGGCCCGCACAGGAAGTTAGTGGAGGGTATTTTCGTAAAATACTATTTCAAAAAGAGTTGACTCCAAGTGACGTCGGGAAACTGAATCGGTTAGTGATCCCGAAAAAAGATGCTTTGGAGTTTTTCCCACAGGGTCCAGCGGGTCAAAACGGTCAAGGTGCGGAAATAAGCAAGTTAACGTTTTTCGACAACAATAATAGGCTGTGGATATTTAGATACAGTTACTGGAAAAGTAGCCGTACTTTTGTCTTAAGTCGGGGATGGAAAAAGTTTGTGAGTGCACATAATCTGAAGTCACATGACGTCATCACTTTTATGGTGTCCCAGCAGGGCGGCGACCATGTAAATTGGCCTTCGGCGGTGAATGTAATTGAGGTTACGTATAGGAACTCAGTGGGTGTTAGTGATCGTAATGTTGGTGAAGTGTTGAATGATGTTAATGGCGGTGGTACTGTTGGTCCAGCTGAGTCGATCGGGAACGGGTTCTCGGCTGTTGAGGGTGGTAATGAGAATTCAATTAAGGAATATGAAGATGAGGGTGGGGATGGTTCTAATGAATCAGTTGCAAGGAAGAAAGGGTTTAGGCTTTTTGGGATGCAAATTTATTGAATATTTTATGTATGATTATTAATTTGGACTTTTTTTCTTTTAGCATTGGTTATTAGATTACTAATTGTTGATTGTGGATGGAGAATAGGATTTCGGTATTTATTATTATTGTGTTTTCTCCCGTTACTGTATGTTACTTAGCTTTTTTGTTTTGCTATGATGCATGGCTGGTTATTCCTCTTAAAGCGTGTGTGAGTGACAAATGAAAGCATTTGATGTCGATATTGTCGTTAAAAAAAAAAAAAAACATATCCTTTTGTTTTAGTCGGGCAGGCGTGATGGTTTTCTCTCCTTGTTGTATGTTACTTATCTTGTTTTGAGTTATACACATTTGTTATAATACTCTTTCAACACCTCTCGGGTAACGGCTCGTATCTATTGCGGGCTTGCTTCAGTGGTATCCCCTTACTTTGTGTGTGGGGCTTGGGGTTTAGGTCATGGGTTCGAGTCTCGCTCTGCCCATCCTATTAATCAATCTGCCTGAAAGATGGAGCTTCAGATTGACCTAGGGGGTTTTTTTTTCGGATCCATTCAGGATTCAAACCCGGTTCGTCTGCCCCTCAGAATGGTTTAAGGATTTGGTTCCTACAATGTGATTCGGGTTTCCTCCTAAAATCGCGTGCATGCGTGGCAAATGAGAGTATTCGATGCTGATTATTTGTCTTTCAAACAAAAAAGAAAATTATTATAAATACATATAATAGTCCCAAGGGTTATAATTAAATATTGATTGTAAATTTAATATTTTGAATATAAAAAGCTTCATATTTGTTAAATAAATTGATCTCTGGATTTAAGTATGAAAAATACGTTATGATATAAATATATACGTTTTTTTTTTCTACTTTATTATTTATATTGTATATTTTATATTATACTCCGCATATAAATATAAACTAGTTAAAGATCCACGAATTCGCGAGTTTATTAAAAAAATGATATAAATTAACATTGAAGCTATTATGATAGAATCGATTAATCATGTAATCGAAAAGTTAAATGATAAATTGCAAATAAATTATATAATAGTAATAAAATCAAAATTTAACACTAACCACAAAAATCTTATTCAAGTTCCCAAATCTGCTAAAAGAAATGTATATAAATGAACATTCAAATGTACATAAAATATAACATAAATATAGATTGCTAGAAACCTCAAATGTTATAAAAGTACAGGTACAATCAAGGATGTCAATACTGAGACGAAGTGATAAAAAAAAACGGTGTTTCCAACTCATTGAATGTAATGAAATAAAATGAACATTACCCGAGGCACCAAGCCTCCGCATGAACTCGATACATTTAAGCTTAGCCAAGCCTTCCCAAAACAAGCTCCAAATCATACTGCAATTTTAAATCATTACTTGTATGTTAGCAAGCCACGCAACATTATTACACCAATATATTACATTTCATTTTAATTTTGTTTCATGTGCAAACATTTTTGACTGTTTATAAAAGGACAGTGGCTAATGAAATCGAAACTTGGGAATTCGCAACATAATAACAATAAACACTAATATAAATAAAAATAACCATGTAAGACAAGATGAAGATTTTTTAGTTACTTTATCGGAACCTGAACAGACTGATACATAAAATTAAAATATTGGCAAGTAAATATTGAGATACCTCTTATGCCACGGCTTTAAAGAAGGGAAACGACACAACCACTTAGGACAATACTTACTTAAATTAGGACTTTAATACACTACTCATCAAACCATGGTTTGAACATATCTTAATTGTGCACAAAAGCATTGTTTTAAGAATTGACAGAACATATAGAAGCATCCAATAGGGTTGTTTAATTCCAAACCTGTAGAAATAAAACAACAAATCGGAAAAATAAACAAATACAATCGGTATAACAGAACAATTGAATGTATCTAAAGTATCATATTCGAATAACTGATTATGGATTATATAACATCGCTATATATGTTTGTAATGACCAACCCGCCCATTTTGCCACCTCGAGATGAAATGGAAAGCAAGAAGCTCGTATGAAATTACCAATCACTCACTATTCAATACGCTTATACACACATCATATGACTGCTCTCTGGTGATTAAAAAACCATTCAAATTCTAACGTAATTAATACATATGTTTTTTTTAAAAGAAGGTTAGCTTACCAGGGAAGAAAGGTTGCCTTCATCATATGAATTCGGAAAAATAAACAAATACCATCGGTACTAGTGAAATGACCCGTGAAACCACGGGTTTGTTTAAACGAAACAGTTTAATCATATGTTTTAGGTATTAAGTGAGCGTAAATGCTGAATTTATTTAGTTTAATGACCTGTGGAACCATAGAGTCCGACCAAGAAACTCGTCAGCTGAACATTTCATCAAACACCTAAAATACATATTGAACAATCCACATCCAGTCATAAGAGATAATATTGATTGTCATTTTATTCTAAAAGTGTAAATTAAAATATAAATTTAGAATTAGTTTCCTTCTGCCTAGCTTTTATACCTTCTCGTACTCAATTCAAAATAATTAATTAAAATAATTCACAATTATTTAATTTTA
This sequence comes from Rutidosis leptorrhynchoides, assembly GCF_046630445.1. Taxonomy (NCBI): domain Eukaryota; kingdom Viridiplantae; phylum Streptophyta; class Magnoliopsida; order Asterales; family Asteraceae; genus Rutidosis; species Rutidosis leptorrhynchoides. The sequence continues at coordinate 337,199,710 of NC_092342.1, read as the reverse complement.
ATAATTAAAATAATTATTAATAAGATTTAATAATAATAACAATAATTAATTAATAAGATTTAATTCTAATTAAAAATTATTTGGATTAATGACATCACCCACCATACTTAGATTTTTTTCTTATTCTTTTTAAATTTTTTTAACAAGGGAATTAGCCTAATAATGACATCATCATTATAGCATTTTAATATTAACTATAGATAACAAAACAATTGAACGTTTCTAAAGTATCGTATTCAAATAAGTGATTATGGATTATATACCATCGCTATATATGTTTGAAATGACCAACCCGCTCATTTTGCCACCTCAAGATCAAATGGAAAGCAAGAAGCTCAGATGAAAATAACAACTTGCTCTTCAATGCGCTCTTCATATGAGTGCTCTTTGGTGATTAAAAAACCTTTAAATTCCAACACAACTAATACATATGATTTTTTTTAGAAAAAAAAAAGGAAAGGAAGCTTACCATGGAAGAAAGGTTGCCTTCATCGTATGTTTGGAAAGGATTGAGATCATTCAATTTTTCAAGAGACACCACCAACACGTTTTGTTCTACTGGATTGAAATCTCAATACACAAATAAGTTAGGCGCAAAAGATAGTCAGAGAAATTCTAATTGCAATCTAAATTATTGCGTTTTCTTCCACTAAAAAAAACCTTCACACAACCTTCTAGAAATCTCCATCTACATTACCTGTTGCAAGGTTTTAATTTGAATAATAGTCAGTAGCATTTTTGGTTAATTATAATGCAATATAAACTTTGTTGTTTCATATCATGAATTTATCAAATAAAGACCACATCGATGCAAAAGGCCATTTCCAATCAAACAAACAACAACAACAACAACAACAATACCCAATCCCACACTTGTAGGGTATGGGGGAGGTGGGACGTAGACAATCCTTCCTCTACCCTAGGACAAAGAGAAGTCATTTCACCACCCCGAATGAAACACTCACAAGAGTAGAGAAAGTCCTCCTTCTCTATGTTCGACAGATAAAGAGATTGCTTGCAACGGACCTCCGGCCCAAAAAAAAAAACCAAAAAAAAAAAAAAAAAAAAATCGTAAAAAGTAAATGCCATCGCCATGAAAATGGAGGAACAAATTTCCATGGGTTTTAAAATGTTGCCTGGGATTCTATTTAGGCTCTAAGCGACAGTCAAGTCGCCAATAAGTAGACGCTTGCTGATGGCTCCCAAAACAGAGCCGTAAAAAAAAAAAACGTACCTTAGAGTGTTCTGCGGAGCACAAGACGTATAAAGTAAAGCTGCACTAAATAAGCAATAAACATATATGTCCACATACAGATAAAATCACATCATAGCAAGTCAGTCTATAAAAATAAACCTACAAACATACATAAAACCGTATCTACCAAAACCTACATAAGCATACAAACGTACATTCATAGATAACCACCTACACGCATACATACGGGAAAACCTACATACACAAACATATATAGAAAACATACAAACATACGAATATACATACAATCATACATATAACTATACATACATATAAACATACAAACATACATATATACATAAATACAATCATAGGCAAGCAGAAATGCAAAGCGTACATATAAACAAACATACATAAACCTACGTACAAACTTAAATACATACATACAAACACGAACATCCAAACATACCCATAAAAACCAACATGTCCAAACCTACACCATCAAGCATGGGTCTAGGAAAAAAAAAATATGTACTCTTTAAAAAAGTTAAAATATAGTAAAATTTCAAACCTGGTTGCAGAATGCGAGACCCAATATAAAATGATCGAACAAACATGGAAACACCGTCTCAAAGGCTTCACTTTAACCGTAAGTTCATCGTCAATAAATACATCGACAAAAAATATAGCCATCACCTCAAAGATGAATCGTCAAAATAAAGTAACAAAACAAACAGAAGAAGCAACATACCAGTCGAACAAACACGGCGATGATAACGATTTGAATTGGTTTGCCTTAAACCCTAATTAATCAACCGAAACCCTAATTTTCCGCACAAACGTAACCACCAAATCAAATTGACGATCTAAATCCTAATTTCTGACAACCTCGCGATCGATGAAAAGGATACATAATTATCCTTTGTGAATCTGGTGTGACAACCCAGAAATTTCCGACCAAATTTAAACTTTAATCTTTATATATTCCCGACACGATAAGCAAAGTTCGTTAAGTTATATCTCAAGAATTTTAAATTGTGTTCATACATTCATTATAACCTCGACCAAATTCCGACGATTCACGAACCATTATATATATATATATATATATATATTATAACTTGAGAATATTAATAAAGTATTAAACGTATAATACTTTACATGAACGTATTTGTTTCAATATGTTTATCGTTGGAATTAGAAGATAATATCAAATGATTGATTTATCAGATACATTGAACTAGGATTAAGAGTCTCTGTTGAGAGGTCCACTTTTGATTTAGCAAACATTTCCTTTTTAACGGTATTTGGAAAAATTGGTAAAGTGATTTATTAAAAAGAACAAAAGTGTCAATTAACGGGAACTAGACAAGGGTTAGTGGAGATTCCCGTCGGATTGTCAATTTATGCTTTTCAATAATTGTCTCGTGACTTTTAATAAAATAAAACCATCTGTCATGTTAAGATGATTTTTTTATACTTACATTTATCCATTTGATCTAATCCTACAACCTATGAATAAACTGTAAGTTAATAACTTGAACCTGTTATGATTTATTTATTATTTTACTCTCTTAAGTAAAAACGTTTTTTTTTTTTTGACATAATAGAACTAGTTTATTAATATATATGTTTAAATAACGTAGGTTGGAATATTAGTTGTTAGATATATGAATAACTTGCAACGTACATTAAAAAGTGTTCATTAAATATATATATTTTTAAATTAGTTTAGTACACGATAGTAACATTTGCTTAGTGATGCGATTGATATTTAAAAAGTTAATACACAAATGAATTGTATTTAATTAAGTTTTTAAATGAAAACGTTACGAGTTATAATATTTTTCTGAACGATTTTTAAAACGAACTTTGAAAAATAATTGGTTTTGAAAGACTAAATATTGTATCATTAGATAAATATTTCAAACATATATTATGTACAAATTTACAATTCTAAATAAAAATATATACATATATTTTAATTTAGTCATAAAACGTCCCAATTTAAAATAATATATTTTGGTAAACAACGAGTCACTGATTTATAGAAGCAAATGACCACGACGCTCAAATTGTATAAGATACATTTTTATAAAGTAATTTATTGATAAATAAGTCAAATTATTATTAAAGGTACACGTCGCGTAACGTAAAAGGCTAGTTTTCTAAACGTACGAAAGTGCGCTCAAAAAACCGAAAGTGGTACATGAGTCGAGTGACAACGTACGAGTCATTTGAACACAAATTACATTTTTACTACGCACGTAAATATTATAATTGATCGAGTGTCGGCAAGGAATTGAATTGGATACCAGCTGGATCATTTGATCATGCAATCGCATGAAAACATTGAGAGAACCCCATGCGATCGCATGGGGTAAGAATCCTGGCAACATCTATAAACTTGTCATTTTTGATCGAACACAACACACACACATATCACATATTACTCTGTATATATTTATATTTATATTATTATTATTATTATTAATATTAGTATTATTATTAATATTAGTATTATCATTATTATTATTATTCAAACTAATATTATTTAGGAGTGTTATTATTATTATACATAAAATACTACGACGAGGTCATGAATGGGTTATTTTCAAAAAATGTTTTGCGAGCGGGATAGGGCTAAGGGAATTATGGGTTATGGCTATGGAGGTGATGGGTATGGTTCATGGGTATGCTTGTGAGGTCAATTTAGTGTTTATCGTCTTCGTTGCGTCTACGAACCTTTCCTGCAATATTGAATCTCAATATTGATACGTAAGCGCTCATAATTTAATTTTTACATACTAATAGTGTATCTCTGACTAGTGCTCGAGTATATAGGATTATGCATGCTTGTACTTGTGATATTGCCTTTAGTTAAGTTATGTTGAATCCTGAATTAGTTACATATGTGGTTGAGATAAGGTATAAGATATGCATGTCGTTGGAAAGCTAGCGAAAAATTAAGAACTTTTCATTTAGATATCGAATGGTTTCGACAAACGGATTAGAAGTTATAGTCAATTTAATTTTTGTAAAAATGATTATTATTATCGTCGTTATTATCGTCGTTCTAGTTTTTTATCTAATTATTATTATTATTATTATTATTATTATTATTATTATTATTATTATTATTATTACTAATATCATTATTATTATGATCATTATTATTATCATTATCTATAGAAAGTATTATCATTAAAAATTGTTATTTTATTATTATTACTACCGTTATTATCGTTAAAGTTATAATTAGTATTATTATTATTATTATCTAATTATTATTATTATTATTATTATTATTATTATTATTATTATTATTATTAAAAGTATTGATAATATTAAAACTATCATTTTAACAAAAATTATCATTTTAATAGAAATATCATTGTTACTATAAAATATCATTATTATTATCATTTTAAAAATAATATTAAAAAGTATCATAAATATTAAAGTTATCATAATTAGAATTATCGTTTTATCATTATGTCATCTTAGTAATTATAAATATTGATATTTTTATAATAATTATTATTATTTCAAAATAATACAACTTTTACTTACTATTATTATAGATATTATTTTATCAAATAAATATGTGATACAAACATATTTTACTACGTGTAATAAATTACTTTAATAATACCTATCATATTATCTTTATGATATTAAATGAACTTTATAAATTTTATTACTTAATATATATAAAAGTATATTTTATTATATAAAATTTTAATATAAAATTTTATTTATTAATAAATGAATTATATTATTTACTCTAATAAATCTTTTAAAAAATATTTAAAAATATAAAATGTCGATATTTAAAATATATTATAATCATGTATAAATTTTGGAAATCATTTTGAGTCAAATTGACTTTTGTTGACCTTTGCATATTAGTCTCGAGCATTAAGATTGTGATACACTATGACCTGACCTAAATTTTTAGACAATTATTGACCAACATATAAATATATATAATTAATATAGGTTCGTGAATTCGAGGCCAACTTTTCACTTGTTCAATGACGTTATATGTATTTTTACTACGAAATACAATAGGTGAGTTTCATTTGCCTTTTTACCCTTTATATTTTTGGGCTGAGAATACATGCGCAAATTTTATAAATGTTTTACGAAATAGACACAAGTAATTGAAACTACATTATATGGTTGAATGGATCAAAGTCGAATATGCCCCTTTTTAGCTTGGTAGCCTAAGAATTTGGGAACAGACCCCCAAATTGACGCGAATCCTAAAGGTAGATCTATCGGGCCCAACAAGCCCCATTCTGGAATTTGGAATGCTTTAGTACTTCGAAATTATCATGTCCGATGGGTGTCCCAGAATGATGGAGATATTCTATATGCATCTTGTTAATGTTGGTTACCAGGTGTTCAATCCATATGAATGATTTTTGTCTCTATGCATGGGACGTATATTATGAGAACTGGAAATGAAATTCTTGCGGTCTATTAAAATGATGAAAATGATCGTTTATGATAAACTAATGAACTCACCAACCTTTTGGTTGACACTTTAAAGCATGTTTATTCTCAGGTGTTAAAGAAATCTTCCGCTGTGCATTTGATCATTTTAAAGATATTACTTGGAGTCATTCATGACATATTTCAAAAGACGTTGCATTCAAATCGTTGAGTTCAATAGAGATTATTATTAAGTAAATGACAGATTAGGTCATTTATAGTTGGATATTATGAAATGTATGCATGCCTGTCAATTTTCGATGTAAAGAGAGTTTATCTTTTAAAAACGAATGTAATGTTTGAAAAATGTATCATATAGAGGTCAAATACCTCGCGATGTAATCAACTATTGAGAATCGTTTATAATGTATATGAACGGGTCCCTTCAGTTGGTATCAGAGCGGTGGTCTTAGCGAACCAGGTCTGCATTAGTGTGTCTAACTGATAAGCCGTTAGGATGCATTAGTGAGTCTGGACTTCGACCGTGTCTGCATGTCAAAAGTTTTGCTTATCATTTTGTGTCGAAAATTATCTACTTATCATCCTTAAGAAATTACCTGCTTATCATTATTAGTCTAGACACGTCTTGCTACATTAATTGCATGAGTAGTGTATAGACAAAAATCCATATATTAGCGTATCTGCTAAATCATATCTTATCGTATCTGTTACTTTAAACTTTGCCTGATACATTCCGTAAATTCCTCCGTAATTTACGAAATCCTTTGCTCTATATATATAGATATTCTATGTAAATAGAATACCACCCGATAGCTGAAAAAATCATTTTATATCGAAAAATCCTTTATACAATCGTACGAAATGGAATTCATCGATAGTTCAAGCCACTCGGATTCCGAAATGGAACCTCACTCAAGCTCCGAAAGCAGTGTGACCGAAATGGACCAACCAATCAGTCATCACTTATTCTGGATGAATTGGGGATGGGTTCGTAGCCTCCTCAATCACTGGAGACAAGAAGAAGGCGATCCTTTTCATCCACCACATTGCCCTCTTGACGAAGAACCTGAAGCACTTACCGGCGAACCAATTCGAAACACCATTTTCTCTCTCATTTCCAGAGTATCTCGTCACGATTATATATTACATCAAATTTTAGATTTTATTTATCCGCTCGTCCGAATCGACAATCACCCTGGTGTAATAGAATAAGTCAACGAGCTTCGCACTCGGGTAGTGGATTTGGAGAATATGGTGCAGAGATTACAAACACCAGCACCAGCACCAGCAGCATAACCAATACCACCATCATCAACGCCAATAGTACCATTACCACCTCCAACCACAACCGCCTCAACTTAACAATTTGTCCCACGAGCATCAACGTCATACGTACCATAGATACCAAGGAGTACCAACAAAAATAACTGACGAAGTATTAATTCATAACTTCATTGGAAAAACATTCCGCGGCGATTATGTAATCTCTAAAGTCTTAGAGATTATCTAATCTAGCCCTAACCATAAATCAGTTAAGCGAACCAAAATGATAGAAAGAAGAGTAGAAACCCTGACAAAAATGGTGTGTGATTAACCAGCTAAACTTGTTTTATCAACAACATCATCAGTACCGTCAGCATCACCAACATCGTTAGTGCAGTCAGCATCAGAATCAACAACAACTATAACATCACAAACTCCATCAGTTCAAGAATCACCGTGGACATCATTACGAATCAATAACGCGTATATTGTATCAACGAGTTATGAAGAATTAACTCATTCCCTCTGAAGAAATTATATTTATAATTTATATATATATATATTTTGAAATAAAAATAAGTCTTTTCGTGCTAAGCTATTGTGTGTGAATCTTAACTACTAGGTTAATTCATATTACAAATATGCAATAATGTACGTCCTTCGCCCGCAACGTAACCATCATTAACTACAATCTCTGTCTCAATTCAACAAATTCCAATTCATAATAAATCAAGTATATATTTGATTTTTCACTTTCATAATCGATGTACCCGAAACTTTTCAGATAACATCATTCGTACTTTGCGAAGTTCACAAGAATTTAACGAAAACCAACATCACGGCTCAACAAATAACGAAGTATTGATTCATAATTTCAATATTATTGAAGAAATACTTATGTAATCTCTAAAGCCTTCAAGGGATTATTCAATTCTAGATCCAACCGTAAATCGAATGAGTTTAATTTAGTATTAACTCATTAAAATCTATGTTACATCTGAAGAGAATATATACATATATATTTTCATAAAGACTGTAATAAAATTATTTTGTACAAAATATTAATTGTGAATTTTTTTTAACGGGTAGGTAATACCCGATATATATATATATATATATATATATATATATATATATATATATATATATATATATATATATATTCACAATCAATATGTTACATTCTTTGAATCTGATTAAGCAAATTATCAACTATACTTCCTACATTCACAATAATATACATTCTTTCATATAAATCAAAACAACCATACTCATTCAAACTCAATTACATATTCTGATTTTGAAACCTCAGAATTCAATTCGAAGATATAACCGGTACCATCACTTTTAGATTCCTACATCTTTCAAAGCTATACTTTGACTCCAAAACTTTGTTGGAACATCAAATGTATATTAACGATTACAATCTGTGTTCAAACCATTTGAAAATTTCTGAAGATACTTCAAATAATGAGCAATCGAGATGATAATCTAACCACATATTACCCACAGTTATGTACTTAAAAAGCTCTCGAAACCAAAGTCATAATTCAACACATATTTATGTCAGATCCTTTGGCATTTATTAGCAAAAATAACCTTGCAATTCCTTTTTAAAGTAGTAAATTCTATCACAACTCCAGCAAGACAACTTCGATTTTTCGTTTGGAGTAGCCTTATCATAATCTTGATATATATGATTACTCTTTTGTTACCGGAGAACCTTTCATGTTTCATCACATTAGCAATAAACTTAATCACAAATTCACTGATCTTTGACCTTCTGAAGAATCATTATAATTACCAAAACCCCATCATTTACTCATTCGCATCTTGTAACGAGAATTTCCATACGAATCATCGAGAATTAGCAATCAGTATTTTGAAATCTCGCAGCATGTCTACACCAACAGTTATATGTGTATATATAACGTCTATCTTCTGGACTTAATTTGAATGTGAAGTTTCTGAAAAACACTCTGAACCGCGAACTAGTTCTCGAAATGCTGATGAAGCAACAAAAACTGTAAACAACCTTAGCAGTAAAAAGTTTAATGATAAAGATTAGTGTATTGGCAAAGCTCAGAAAAATAGAAGTTTTGGAACTGGAAAACGGATTGAGCAAAGTATGAAGGAGGCTGTGGACAAATCACAAAGACTGAACCTGCCTTCAAAGAATCCAAATGATTCAGTATCTGCTGAAGCCATTAACAAATACCTTGCTCCTGACTCTAAACCCCTGCGGACAATATCCTTCATCATCCTCTGATATTAGAAATTCTAAGATATCATCGTATCTTTCATTATAAATATCCTCCATATTTCTGAAGATATTTCCATAATTATTCTTATCTGAAATCATTTACCTCTTCGCGCTATCTGTATTACATCATAAAAGAAACTATTTTAGTTTCTAAATTCTGAAACATTTGAGTTTAAAATAGGAATATTTTTTTTGAAGTAGTGTTGGGAGCTGAAACATGAGTTAGTATAATATAATGACACTTGATCAACGTGATTATATTACAGTAATTCATGCTGAATTTTTAAATGGAACGTGATGATTCACAGATCATAACTTCATCATGTGACATGTTACACGACTTTTGTATTCTATTTAACCTCTAAAATATCAAGAAAATATTTCTTGATGATTCGGCCTTTTTTGAGGTATTTTGGTAATTTGACAAGTCAAGATCGTGCCATTACAATTTTCTTCTTAGAACATTAACAATGTTCATTCTGAAATTCATATCTGCGAATTATGGACCATTATAAGTGGAACTTACTCGCAAGAAGAAGAAACGAAAGGACAAAGCTCCGAAACAGAAATTGGGGTATAAATCGCAGCAAATAAAAGAAAGCATTAACTGGGGATGACAATGATTATAGAAGACAGAAGCAGGGACATCGAAGTATAAGGGAAGATATAAAACCCAACCACAATGTAGAAATTACAAACCATATATCGATGCAAATAGCAATATAAAGACACGGGAGAACTAAAAACACTATAAACCCAAGGGTATAGTAAAAGTAAATAGATTATTCCGGCGGCAGATGAAAAAGAAGAATGACAGATATGAAGGTAAGGAGTATATCAAGAATCCGAACTGGATGGAGCATATTGACAAATACTTTAAAGTATGAGCTGAGGGAGAAAGAAGAGAAGGTGTGAGTTGTAAGGAAACGAAGGGAGCGGATTTATAGTAAAATATCCGACAGAGCAATCAAAATGGATGATCGCATTTAAAGCGAATCCTAATTTCCTTAATCAAATCTTATTACGAAGATTTTATTCAAATCTCTTGAACTTGAAAATCAATTCTATCTACGTCAAAAGATATAACGAATCTATACCTACTCATTTCACTCTTTTGGTGATAGTTTCACTCGTACTCTTCACAAAATCAAATGATTTTACCCATATTACACAATGATGATAAAACCCTAATCTTCAGCTTATATGCGTCATGAAAACATACTTATTGTCAGCCATGACTATCTCAATCAAATTTCGGGACGAAATTTCTTTAACGGGTAGGTACTATGACAACCCGGAAATTTCCGACCAAATTTAAACTTTAATCTTTATATATTCTACACGATAAGCAAAGTTTGTTAAGTTAAATCTCAATAATTTTAAATTGTGTTCATACATTCATTATAACCTCGACCAAATTCCAACGATTCACGAACCATTATATATAAATAAATATGTATATATATATATATATATATATATATATATATATATATATATATATATATATATATATATTATAACTTGAGAATATTAATAAAGTATTAAACGTATAATACTTTACATGAACGTATTTGTTTCAATATGTTTATCGATGGAATTAGAAGATAATATTAAATGATTGATTTATCAGATACATTGAACTAGGATTAAGAGTCTCTGTTGAGAGGTCCACTTTTGATTTAGCAAACCTTTCCTTTTTAACGGTATTCGGAAAAATTGGTAAAGTGATTTATTAGAAAGAACAAAAGTGTCAATTAACGGGAACTAGACAAGGGTTAGTGGAGATTCCCGTCGGATTGTCAATTTATACTTTTCAATAATTGTCTCGTGACTTTTAATAAGATAAAACCATCTGTCATGTTAAGATGATTTTTTTTATACGTACATTTATCCATTTGATCTAATCCTACAACCCATGAATAAACTGTAAGTTAATAACTTGAACCTGTTATGATTTATTTATTATTTTACTCTCTTAAGTAAAAACGTTTTTTTTTTGACATAATAGAACTAGTTTATTAATATATATGTTTAAATAACGTAGGTTGGAATATTAGTTGTTAGATATATGAATAACTTGCAACGTACATTAAAAAGTGTTCATTAAATATATATGTTTTTAAATTAGTTTAGTACACGATAGTAACATTCGCTTATTGATGCGATTGATATTTAAAAAGTTAATACACAAATGAATTGTATTTAATTAAGTTTTTAAATGTAAACGTTACGAGTTATAATATTTTTCTGAACGATTTTTAAAACGAACTTTGAAAAATAATTGGTTTTGAAAGACTAAATATTGTATCATTAGATAAATATTTCAAACATATATTATGTACAAATTTACGATTCTAAATAAAAATATATACATATATTTTAATTTAGTCATAAAACGTCCCACTTTAAAATAATATATTTTGGTAAACAACGAGACACTGATTTATAGAAGCAAATGACCACGACGCTCAAATTGTATAAGTGATAGTCCTCCAAATGAACATATATTTAGTAGCAATATCCTTCCAATATGTAAAGCTTTTAGTTGCAATTGTTCTATTTTTATGTAATATTCGTTTAAATAAATAAGTGCGAAGACAAAAGGGGAAAACGACGATTTGAAGACGCAAACGTCCAAAAAGCTCAAATGTACAAGATACAATTCAAGTGGTTCAAATTATTGATGAGAAACGTCTAAAAATTACAAGAGTACAATAAAGTACAAGATATCTACGCGTACGAAAGGACGTTCGAAAATCCAGAACCGGGACATAAACCGGGCGTAAATGCGCGATGCAACGGACCTAAAATTACAAGTCAACTATGCACAAGAATATAATATAATATATAAATAATTATATAAAATTATATATATATATTATATTATATAATATAACGTCGACAAGCAAATGGCCAAAAATTGGTGAGCTGGAATCCGAAGCTCCGCACTCGCGGAGCTGTAAGGCACAAAACCTCCGCACTCGCGGAGCTGCCAGGATCAAAAATGTGCCTATAAAAGCTCGAGCTTTCTGCTGAATTCTTACACCATATTCAATATTTCTCTGTCTCATAATATATATTATATATATATATATATATATATATATATATATATATATATATATAATATAATATAGTTTAGTTTTATATTATATTAGTTTAGTTAATGTAACGGTTATTTTACGGGTTCTAAAGTCGAAGTTCTGTCCGTGTAACACTACGCGATAAATAATCATTGTAAGTTAAGTTCTCCCTTTTTAAATTAATGTATCGTAGCTAAGTTATTATTATGCTTATTTAAGCCGAAGTAATCGTGATGTTGGACTAAATATTAAGACGGGGTTATTGGGCTTTGGACCATAATTGGGGTTTGAACAAAAGAACGACACTTATGGAAATTGGGCTATAGGCTATTAATGGGCTTTATATTTAATTAACTACATGATATCTTGTTAATTAAATATAAAGGTTATAATTTGACGTATCTATAAATAACCACACACGCTTAATCGGGTACGGTGGGCGGGATATCTATAAATACCAATAATTGTTCATTTGACCGGACACGAGAATGGATTAATAGTCACTGGACTCATTAAAACAGGGGTGGATTACATTCAAGGGTAATTGGTGTAATTGTTAACAAAGTATTGAAACCTTAGATTACACGCATTCGATAACCTGGTGTATTCATTAAACAAAGTATTAAGACCTTGTTACAGTTCGAATCCCCAATTAGTTGGAATATTTGACTTCGGGTATAAGGTTATTTTGATGAAGACTCTCGCACTTTATAATTATGACCGATGGACTATTATGGACAAACCAGATGGACACATCGAATAATTCAGGACGAAGGACAGTTAACCCATGGTAATAAATTAAAATCAACACGTCGAACATCATGATTACGGAAGTTTAAATAAGCATAATTCCTTTATTTTATTTCTTATCGCATTTTAATTTTTGCTACTTTAATTATCGTCATTTATATTTTGCATTAGGTTTTAATTGTGACTTAAAATATAAAATCGACAAACCGGTCATTAAATGGTAAACCCCCTTTTATATATTATTACTATATATAATATATTTTGTACAAATATAATTGTTTAAAAATATAGTGTAAAATAAGTCGTCTCCCTGTGGAACGAACCGAACTTACTAAAAACTATACTACTCTACGATTAGGTACACTGCCTATAGTGTTGTAGCAAGGTTTAGGTATATCCCATCTGTAAATAAATAATTAAAACTTGTGTAATTTGTAACGTATTTCGTATTAAAAATATATAGTATTTCGTACCCCACCTCGCACACATCAATAAGATACATTTTCATTAAGTAATTTATTGATAAATAAGTCAAATTATTATTAAAGGTACACATCGCGTAACGTAAAAGGCTAGTTTTCTAAACGTACGAAAGTGCGCTCGAAAAACCGAAAGTGGTACATGAGTCGAGTGACAACGTACGAGTCATTTGAACAAAAATTACATTTTTACTACGCACGTAAATATAATATAATATTTAATTAATTCTAAAGATTAAATACATTATATATTAAATAATATATAATTATATGAATATTACGTAACATTTATATATTATAATTGATCGAGTGTCGGCAAGAAATTGAATTGGATACCAGCTGGATCATTTGATCATGCAATCGCATGAAAACATTGAGAGAACCCCATGCGATCGCATGGGGTAAGAATCCTGGCAACATCTATAAACTTGTCATTTTTGATCAAACACAACACACACACATATTACTCTGTATATATTTATATTTATATTATTATTATTATTATTAATATTAGTATTATCATTATTATTATTATTCAAACTAATATTATTTAGGAGTGTTATTATTATTATACATAAAATACTACGACGAGGTCATGAGTGGGTTATTTTTAAAAACTCTTTTGCGAGCGGGATAGGGCTAAGGGAATTATGGGTTATGGCTATGGAGGTGATGGGTATGGTTCATGGGTATGCTTGTGAGGTCAATTTAGTGTTTATCGTCTTCGTTGAGTCTACGAACCTTTCCTGCAATATTGAATCTCAATATTGATACGTAAGCGCTCATAATTTAATTTTTACATACTAATAGTGTATCCCTGACTAGTGCTCGAGTATATAGGATTATGCATGCTTGTACTTGTGATATTGCCTTTAGTTAGGTTATGTTGAATCCTGAATTAGTTACATATGCGGTTGAGATAAGGTATAAGATATGCATGCCGTTGAAAAGCTAGCGAAAAATTAAGAACTTTTCATTTAGATATCGAATGGTTTCGACGAACGAATTAGAAGTTATAGTCAATTTAATTTTTGTAAAAATGATTATTATTATCGTCGTTATTATCGTCATTCTAGTTTTTTATCTAATTATTATTATTATTATTATTATTATTATTATTATTATTATTATTATTATTATTATTATTATTATTATTACTACTAATATCATTATTATTATGATCATTATTATTATCATTATCTATAGAAAGTATTATCATTAAAAATTATTATTTTATTATTATTACTACCGTTATTATCGTTAAAGTTATAATTAGTATTATTATTATTATTATCTAATTATTATTATTATTATTATTATTATTATTATTATTATTATTATTATTATTAAAAGTATTGATAATATTAAAACTATCATTTTAACAAAAAATATCATTTTAATAGAAATGTCATTGTTACTATAAAATATCATTATTATTATCATTTTAAAAATAATATTAAAAAGTATCGTAAATATTAAAGTTATCATAATTAGAATTATCGTTTTATCATTATGTCATCTTAGTAATTATAAATATTGATATTTTTATAATAATAATTATTATTTCAAAATAATACTACTTTTACTTACTATTATTATAGATATTATTTTATCAAATAAATATGTGATACAAACATATTTTACTACGTGTAATAAATTACTTTAATAATATCTATCATATTATCTTTATGATATTAAATGAACTCTATAAATTTTATTACTTAATATATATAAAAGTATATTTGATTATATAAAATTTTAATATAAAATTTTATTTATTAATAAATGAATTATATTATTTACTCTAATAAATATTTTAAAAAATATTTAAAAATATAAAATGACGATATTTAAAATATATTATAATCATGTATAAATTTTAGAAATCATTTTGAGTCAAATTGACTTTTGTTGACCTTTGCATATTAGTCTCGAGCATTAAGATTGTGATACACTATGACCTGACCTAAATTGTTAGACAATTATTGACCAACATATAAATATATATAATAATTAATATAGGTTCGTGAATCCGAGGCCAACTTTGCAATTGGTCAATGACGTTATATGTATTTTTACTACGAAATACAATAGGTGAGTTTCATTTGCCTTTTTACCCTTTATATTTTTGGGCTGAGAATACATGCGCAAATTTTATAAATGTTTTATGAAATAGACACAAGTAATTAAAACTACATTATATGGTTGAATGGATCGAAGCCGAATATGCCCCTTTTTAGCTTGGTAGCCTAAGAATTTGGGAACAGACCCTCAAATTGACGCGAATCATAAAGGTAGATCTATCGGGCCCAACAAGCCCCATTCTGAAATTTGGAATGCTTTAGTACTTCGAAATTATCATGTCAGATGGGTGTCCCGGAATGATGGGGATATTCTATATGCATCTTGTTAATGTCGGTTATCAGGTGTTCAATCCATATGAATGATTTTTTGTCTCTATGCATGGGACGTATATTATGAGAACTGGAAATGAAATTCTTGTGGTCTATTAAAATGATGAAAATGATCGTTTATGATAAACTAATGAACTCACCAACCTTTTGGTTGACACTTTAAAACATGTTTATTCTCAGATGTTAAAGAAATCTTCCGCTGTGCATTTGATCATTTTAAAGATATTACTTGGAGTCATTCATGGCATATTTCAAAAGACGTTGCATTCAAATCGTTGAGTTCAATAGAGATTATTATTAAGTAAATGACAGATTAGGTCATTTATAGTTGGATATTATGAAATGGTATGCATGCCTGTCAATTTTCGATGTAAAGAGAGTTTATCTTTTAAAAACGAATGCAATGTTTGAAAAATGTATCATATAGAAGTCAAATACCTCGCGATGTAATCAACTATTGAGAATCGTTTATAATGTATATGAACGGGTCCCTTCATCTGGTGCATGCGATTTATGAAAAAATTGAAATAGGTGGAACAAAAGGATCGGTGGTTGAGTCGTAGATTTGGGAATTAATTATAAACTAGTCAGACCGGCCCACGCGTTGTGGCGGGGGCTTTCGGGCTGCGTATTCATATTTAACGTAGCGTTGTGTATTTACAGAGGGGAACACGGCCCATGTGTTAAGCGCCGTTTTAGATGTCGTTATGTTAAGCGTTTTTTAAAAAGTATCTGTTTCGAACGTAGTTAGTTTCGTTTTGTTCTTAAAAAATTTTCGAGTGTAACGGTGCTGTCGGAAAAAATTAACTCGCGGCTAACAAAAAGATGCGGGAGTTGTTGTGTTTAGCATTTTTTAAAAAGTGTCCGTTTCGCGTATAGTTAGTCCCGTTGGGTTCGTAAGATTTTTTCGAGTTGAACGGTGGTCTCGGAAAAATTTAACTAGCACCGAGCGAGAAGATATGGCCAGTTATAAATTCGGGTGGAATTAGTTTCTTTTATTTTAATAAAATTATATATTTACAATTTTTACCCATGGAAAAGTGTAAATTTAAGGGACCGTTGTGTAAATATAGCCGAAGTTGCGGGACCGTTTGTAATATGAACGCAAACTCAAAACGACAATCCGATATAACTGAAGCGACGGAGATCTCCACCTCTTTTAGTATATAAGTGTAAGTGTTAATGTTAATTAATGTTAATGTTAATGTTAATGTTAATAATTAATTAATAATAATCCCATTATTTACGGGATAAATAAAGGAATATTTTTAAATGAAAAAATTAATTATAGGAATTAATGGAATATTGCAAACTAAATGCCGATTTTTTTCGATTTTTTTTTAATTTAAATTCAGCTCAGTTTTTAATTCTGTTTTTATTCAAATGGAGGGTAATGATGTCTGTTTACTTGAAAATGAAAATTGATTATGTTTCGATATGCAAATCAAGGGTTGGATTTTAATGATCCTTGATAATCAATGGTCAAGATTTGTTAATCCAAAAGATTATTACTTAATTTGACTTCTCTTTTAATAAGAAGAGGGAGAGGGAAGGGATAAATAAACAAATCAGATTGTCAAAATTCATAACCTTTTTTCTTCTATCTCATCTCTGAATTTCATACCAAAAGTAGGATGTTATTAAATCATCTCCAACTACATACTCTGAAAATAGAGTGTGAATTGAAGGAACATACTTCGATCACCGTTACAATGGGTTCATATGACCACAAATGACATGTTGTAATACACGTGTCTTGTAGTTACATTCAATTATGGTGATGATGTTTTTTCTGTTCTAGTTCCGAGGAAGACGAGTATGCTTACACTGGTTGTAACACCCCGCCAAAATCGCCATTGACGCGGATGTTAACTCTGGTCCCAGTGCTCGGCTTGACTTCTAAGTAACAGCAAAGTTCTACAGCAGAAGAAATATATCTAAGTACCTGAGACAAAACATGCTTAAAAGTGTCAACCAACAATGGTTGAGTGAACAATATAGGTTTATCAATAATAACCAAGTTTTTAGACCACAAGATTTAATTATAAAGTTTAATCAGTTCGGTAGTAGTGCTGGTGTATATGATATCGATACTAACCATAAGTTACCCTAAACACATCACGTTCGTGTCGTGCATCATTATTATGTATCCATTGACCATCGGTCATCCGGATAGAGACGTCACCCTCAATAGCGCTATTCACAATAACTAAGCTTGCCTTTATACGTAGCAATTAACGATATCATGGTAGGGATTTAGCATGAATCAAAGCATGTTAGCAAACAGTTTGAACTAATCAAAGTAAAGTTTGAGTACTTGCGTCTAAGCGTAAAACAGTTTGAAAGCAAGCATGTGCCTCACCCCAAAGTTTAAAATAAGTAATAGAAACAGTTAAAAAGTGGGGCTATGAAGTTCACCTTAATAGCAGATAGATATTCCACGCAAGTTATATGATCGGAGTGCTGAACACGGAGATCTCAACCTAGAGATATTATGTTTGATTAGTTAATGTCTAATAGACATAAAGTTTGTTTATTAATATAGCAAACTATATTAACAGTGACCGTTTTCGGGAAAAGTTTTATTTATATAAGTGATATTATACTTAGTGTACTTAAGTGTTACTATATAGATAAGTGTATGAGTTATAATAATAATAATAGTAGTATTATTCTTTAATTAATCAAGTATTAAGTAGTCTCATTAATACAAGTGTTATATATATATCCATACCTACATGTTACATATACATATAATCTTTATTATTATATTATGTATATATTTATAGCCATACTATGTATGTATATCTTTTATGTATGTGTTACATATATATGAGTGTAAAGGTGATACATATATATATATGACAAAATTTCATTCCTCGTCCCTGAACTTTACATCAACTTTGACTCCCTGTCCTTTTTCTTTTTTTTGTGCATCCCTCGTCTCTAATGTGTTAGAAATCTACATCCCTCGTCCTCCCGTCTAGATTCTGTCAATTTCAGCCGTTTGTTCAATCATGTGCAAAACATGTGAGGGTAATTTGGTCTTTTCATTTTATTTATTTTATTTATTATTTAACTTATCTCTTCACCTTCATCTTCATCATCTCATCTTCATCATTCCCAAATTAAAAACCCTAATTTTATACTTTTATAAAATCAACAAATTAAATTATAAATGTATACAAAAAAGTTTCACCTTCAACAAATCAACAAATCTAATTAGCTTAAAGGTTAATGATGGTTGAATAATCATCGATTTGAACCAAAACACTCAGATAATTTTCATATTGTACTTGGCATTAACAGCACTTCACAATTGTCTCACCAAACAAGATAAATAATTTTATAAATTCATAGATCACAGTAATAAAGTTTACAGGCAAAATTGTTAAACAAAAGCAATACGTACAGATCATCGTTTGCTATCGTAATCAACAATCTCTTTATCAGTAACAGATCTCGAGAGTTGAACAATAGACCTACCAATCGAATTAATCCAGTCTTCTTTCTATGATATAAACCCGAATTCTTCAAAATTGTTTTGTCTACATCTGGGCTACTATTGAAACCCTAAATCAACAACACAGCCTAACCAATCATCAAATAAATTAAAAGTCGGTCACAAAATCAATCATTATTGTTTCTCAACACGAATTGATTACAGAAATTTGATCCTTACAGTATTCCTAAGCTTCGTGATGCTTTAATTCATCTTGAGAAACATCACACAAGTCTAGATCTCGAAGTCAAAACATTTGTTCATCTTGGTCAAACTTTCAATTAGATCGATCTAGGTGATTGTTCTTAATGAAATTGTTTGACGAGTGTTCTAATAAGGATTCTAAGAAGATTTCATGAAGGAATCATATTCCAAAACACACTAGATCGAAAATTTGGTGTTCGTGTTCATATGAAGCCTTGCCTTCCTGTTCATCCCAATTTCTGTGATTTGGTGGTGGGTGACGGTGGTGGTGGGTGACGGTGGTGGTGGGTGAAACCCTAGATTTGTAATAGATCTCAAGAAACCACTGATAGATCTCAAAAACTTTGATTAAATGAATGATTAAATTTAGGATCTTGATGATAATTTCTTCCGAAGGTTCTAGTGATGATGAAATGAATGTGTTTGATTTAATAATTTTTGTGAGATAGATGCAGGTTGATGGGGATTTATGGCATGTAGTACAAGTTTTATTTAATCATGTCAATAAAAGAAGGATCAAGTGTAAAATGACATCTATACCCTCACATGCCTGGCACATGGCTCTATTTAACAGCTGAATTTGACAGAAAATAGACGGAGGACGAGAGATGTAGATTTTTGATACATTAGAGACGAGGGTTGCACAAAAAAAAGAAAAAGGACGAGGAGTCAAATTTGATGTAAAGTTCAGGGACGAGGAATGAAATTTTGTCTATATATATATATACATATAACTACTTATCATCTTTGTAATTTCTTATAATATTTACCTAATACATATACACACTCATACATACATACACACGTACATATACATACATATATACATATACATATACACCTATGTATATATTCACATATACACACACACATATATCTACAATGTATACATGTACATACGTACGTATGCATGCATGCATGCATGCATGTGTATCATTATTATTACTTACTAATCAAAGTTCATGCACATAAAATCATATCTTTTATCATAATCTTAATCAACTCATATTCTTAATCTATATCATAATCATATTCATTCAACCTTAACTTATTAATAATCTTAATACTTTTTAATCTAATCATGCATGATCTTATTACTAATAACTATAGTCTTTTATCATACTCATCTTACTCATAATCATTAAACTAATTTCATGACTTAGTCATATTTATAACCATATTAACCATAACTTTAAATTTAACAATCTTAACCTTATTACTAATAATCATTATCATTACTCATTCTAAATTCATGATCAAACCTAATTCATTATCATTATTCATTATCATCTTTTAACTTTAATCATAATTACCATTCATACAAGATTCATGTTTATTAATTCATATTACTTAACATAATACATAAAACATAACTCTTATAACAACTTAAGAGTTAATTGATTAAGAGCAAGATTTAACTAGGTTTTAGAGATACCTTATGAGATTAAGACCAAGAGAGAAAGTGGCTAATATGAACCGAAACACGAACTAAATTACAGCAGAAACCAATGACCCAAACAGTGGTTCTTGGGCCTGTTTTGTCACACAAACAAGCAGGAACCAGGCAGGAAAGAAAAGCAGCAACAAGCAGCAAAAATCAAGTCGATCTTGGGCTGTTTTAGGCGTCGAATTATAGCAGGAACAGGAGCAGAAAAATTCGACTTTAAGGGCTGTTTTAATGGCGAAATACAGCAGCAAAAATCCACCAAAAGTGGCGGTGTTGGTGGCGGTTGAATGGCGGACAGCAGCAGCCCAAAAACGCAGCAGCAGGGGCTGATTTGGGCAGGTTTCTGAGGCTGTTTTGAGTGCGCAGAAACAGCAGTAAAGCTGCAGATTGATGGCGATTATTGGTGGTGTTTGTGGCAGCTGAACAGAAGACAGGAGGAGCAGCAAAAACCAGACAGAAAACGTATCAACTAAGGGGATCTGTGGGACTGTTTTAATGGGGTTTATGGTCGACTGCTGTGAAGACCCGTCCTAATCCATCCGGACGAAGTCCATATCGATTATAAACGATTCACAACAGTTGATTACATCGCGAGATACTTGACCTCTATATGATACATTTTACAAACATTGCATTCGTTTTTGAAAAGACAAACTTTCATTACATCGAAAGTTGACAGGCATGCATACCATTTCATAATATATCCAACTATAATTGACTTGATAATAATCTTGATGAACTCGACGACTCGAATGCAACGTCTTTTGAAATATGCCATGAATGACTCCAAGTAATATCTATAAAATGAGCAAATACACAGCGGAAGATTTCTTTCGTACCTGAGAATAAACATGCTTTAAAGTGTCAACCAAAAGGTTGGTGAGTTCATTAGTTTAACTTAAACAATCGTTTCCATCATTTTAATAGACCACAAGATTTCAGATTTCCATTTCTCATAAACATACGTCCCATGCATAGAGACAAAAATATCATTCATATGGATTGAACACCTGGTAACCGACATTAACAATATTCATATATAAGAATATCCCCATCATTCCGGGATCCTCCTTCGGACATGATATAAATTTCGAAGTACTAAAACATCCGGTACTTTGGATGGGGCTTGTTGGGCCCGATAGATCTATCTTTAGGATTCGCGTCAATTAGGGTGTCTGTTCCCTAATTCTTAGATTACCAGACTTAATAAAAAGGGGCATATTCGACTTCGATAATCCAACCATAGAATGTAGTTTCACGTACTTGTGTCAATTTCGTAAAACAGTTATAAAAGTTGCGCATGTATTCTCAGCCCAAAAATATAAAGGGTAAAAAGGCAAATGAAACTCACGATACTGTATTTTGTAGTAAAAATACATATGACGTCATTGAACAATGCAGGGTTGGCCTCGGATTCACGAACCTATATCAATTGTGTATATATTAATACGTATAATGTAAGTTACAAAATTTCATTTATTAATATGTATTATTTATATATTATAGTTTTGTAGAATTTATTCTAACCTTTATTTTAAAACGTATACTTATATTATATTTTAAGTTATATTTTATATATATATATCGATTTTATGTATATATATCTATAATGATTTACGTTTATATAAATAGTGACATTAATATATTTATATACATATATTTGTGGTTAGTATTGTATTTATGAAAATTTATTAGTTTGTTATGTGAATTATTAATACAATCCTAGTATATACCATAAGTATATATATAGTGTACAAAAGATTTATTTGTTAAAATAATAATTTAGATAATAATGATTTACTCATAATAATAATAATTTTATTAATAATGATAATACTAATAGCAAAAAAAAATGAAAATGATAACTGTTAATGATACTAATAATAATAACTCTAAAATAATATTAATACTAATACCATACTTATGTTAATAATAAGGGTTCTAATATTTATAAAATGATAAATGATAATCATAATAATACTAGTAAATATTAATGATGATACTGATAAATATGATATTATTAATTGTAAATGTACTGATGATACTATTATTTATAAACCGGTACAAATTCTAATATTGATGATAATAATATATTTTTATTTCCTTCATAATAATAATAATGATAATCATAATCCTAATGATGATAAAATACTAAAATGATAAGTTTATTACTAATAATAATATTATTAATACCTATCATAATAATTATAGTAATGTCTATAATACTTTCAAATATGATAACAAGTATGATACTAATAATAACAATAACAATAACAATCAAAACAATCACAATAATAATAATAATACTAATAATAATTAATATATAATAACAATAATAAAATTAGAAAAGAAAACTACCTCACATGAAAAGAGTTTCAAAAAAAAAAAAGAAACTACCGTCCTCTGGACTCGATCTCGTGACCACATGCTCACACGCAAACACTCTCGACCATCCCACCAATTCTGATTCTCTGTACTAATATCGAATTTAAATTTTATATATAAACTGTTTTTCTTCTATTCCTCTTCTTCTCTACAAGTCTCACGGATTCAACAAAACATCAATAACCAAAAAAAAAAAATCAGGGTTCCTTTTAAAGCTTCAAAACATTACAGAAAAAAAATAATTTGGGTTCTAAAATAAAAAAAATAAAAACACTAAAGGCCTACTGCAGCGTCGGTTCTTGGAACAAAAAAAAAAAATTGATTTCGTAATAGATAACATTATAGATAATGTTTATAACACGAAATAGTTTTCTAAACATGTATAAAAACTACTGGAATCGTCAATTTGATCAGAAACATATACACGAACGCGAATTTGTCTCAAGAACAATTGTTGACTTTTTTTAAACTAAACTTTGACTTCAAAATTCAAGATCGATATAAAGATTTGAGAGTTGAGATTTTGCAGATAGATTCAAAGAAAGATTTCTAACCTTTCTGCATTTTTAGATTTTGAAACTTTATTCGAAATTGAATTAAGAGAAAAAAAAATTGGAGCGTGCAGAGAAGAAGAAAAAAAAAAATATCGCTGTGCTCTTTAATCCCATTGGATTTCCTTTTTATTTGATTTGCAATTATACATAATCATTTTGTAATAATAGAGACCGGTTGATAAAAAATGGAGAAAATGTCAACACAGGTTCACGAGTTTGGAGCAGGAAAGAAACAAAAATAATAATAATAATAATAGAGATAAAGGATACAGAGGTCAAGCGTATAATATAGATCCCTACTGTTTTTTTTAATTAATAATAATAATATATAATAACAATACTATTAATATCTAATAATATTAATAAAATTAATAATAATGATAAATATAATATTAATGATAATAATAATTGTAAAAATGATAATAATAATAATAATAATAATAATAATAATAATAATAATAATAATACCATACTAATTATGATAATATTAATATTTTATCGATAATAATAATATTAGTAATAATAATCTAATTTATACATCCAATTTCATCTTTATATGATATAAAGTGATATTATGAATACAAATATTGATATTTGACGATACAAATAACATTACTACAACAACTATATTTGTATTTAAATTTAATTTATTAATATCATCTATTATTATGTAATATTTAATAATTATGTAATATGTATTGTAACATATACTGAATATTATATATTTATGCAATTTAATATAAATATATTATAATATTTATTTACATACTAATTATATTATACTTATGTATGTAATTATGAAAAATATAAATGTTTTATATATGTAAGTATTATATATATTTATTAAAATAGTACATTATTTCATCATAGATATATTATAAATTTCTACATATACATAATATAATAATTATGTATAAAATCATATATATATAGTTATATTTATGTATATATGTATACTACCATATATATAAAATCATGTTTTAAATGTTGAGTAGATGATTAATTATGTATATTAAACAATTAACTACAAAGTATAACATTGTACATTTAATATTTTGATAACGTTGGTAAAATATGTTTGAATCATTTATATACAATATACTATATATATTCAAAATGAAAATCTTTAGTTATTAAATGTTATCTTTTATAATAACAAAATTACTTAATAGTTCATTAATACTAATATAATTAGTTTTATATATAATTATTTATATTTACATTCTTAGTTACAATTAAAGGTTCGTGAATCGTCGGAAATAGTTAAAGGTCAAATGTTATCATGAAATAGTTCAAACATAATGAGACTCGGTTTAATAGACTTTGCTTATCGAGTCGAATCATATAAGATTATGTTTAAATTTGGTCGGAAATTCCCGGGTCATCACAGTACCTACCCGTTAAAGAAATTTCGTCCCGAAATTTGAGTGAGGTCGTCATAGCTAACAATAAATATGTTTTCCTGACGAATATGAGTTGATAACTTGAGTTTTATCATCATTGAGTAATATGGATAAAAATAATTCAATTATTCGAAGAGTGCGAATGAAGCTATTCACAAAAGGATGAAATGAGAAACAAAGATTTGTTTTTAACTTTTGACGTAGTCAGGTTTGAATTTAGAAAATAAGGCGCGTCTTAACTTTTGACATTGCCTTGGTTGAATTCCGGAATTTAAGGGATTTAAAGAAAATCTTGAAGATCTATAAAATCTGATTCTTCGGGATTTATGAAAATTAAGATCTCTTTAATTAAATACGGTGATCTGCCCCGATTACTACGTCTGATATTTCCAGTATAAATTAAGCTCTTCCTTTCCATTATTCTCACCATTCTTATACTTTCTTTCTTAGTTCATACATCCAAAAGATTCTGAAAATGATTAATCCAGTTCTGATCCTTGTCCTCATCCTTACTATCGCAACAATCATTCTCCTTTTCCAACTTCCACCAGAGGAATCTGCTTTCTTCTACTTCGCCCTCGGGATTATAATGTTTTTAATTCTCCCGTGTCTTTATGTTGCGATAAACATTGATATACACGGTTTGTAATTTATGTGTTGTTATCGGACTTTATATTCTCCCTTATATTTCAAAGCTCTATGCTTTTGTTTTCTCTTCCCGACTTCAAGTCAAGCGAATAATGGTCCAGAATTTATAGATATAGAGTTTCGAATGATTATAATGTTCTAAGCATGAAGGAACGTGATAGCACGATTTGATTTTCAAATTTATCAACATCACGGAAGATAGAACCATCAAGAATACATTTTCTTGATTTGTTACGGAGTTAAGTAGGATGAAAGAGTTATGTAACATGGCACATGATGACGTTATGATCTGTGAATCATCACGTTTCATTTAGAAACTCAGCATGACTTACTGTAATATAATCACGTTGATCAAGTGTCATTATATTATACTAACTCATGCATTAGTTCCCATCATTACTACAATAACATTCATATTTTAAGCTTGAAAATTTACAGAATATAGAAACTAACAGTTTCTATATGATGTAATACTGATAGCACGAAAAGATTAATGATTTCAGATAAGAATAGTTATAAAAATATCTCCAGAAATATGGAGGATATTTATAATGAAAGGTACGATAATATCTCAGAATATCTAAGATCATAGGATGATAGAAACTATTGTCTGCAAGGGTTTAGAGTAAGGAGCAAGTTATTCACTATAGACTTTAGCAGACATTGAATTATTTGGATTCTTTGAAGTCAAACTTATTCTTTGTGATTTATCCACGGCTTTCTTCATAGTTTCGCATAATCTGCTTTTCGGCACTATATTTTCTATTGAATGTTTCCAATATATTGATACACAGGAAGCACGAAGAGGTATATAATTTCGGACGAGAATATTTATGAAAATATCCTCAGAAATATCAAAGATATTGATGATGATATTTTGGAATTTCTAAGTTCGACGGTTGATGGAGAAAGATTTTCCGCAAGATTTTAACATGACTTCGGAGCAAGATATTCTCTAAAGATTTCAACGGATCCAGAATTACCTGAATCCTTTGAATATAGGATTTGGTCCTTGTATTTGTCCTTGGTCTCCTTCATGGGTAACTCAATCTGTTTTTCAATACCCAATTTTCTATCGAGCGTTCCTAACACTCCTTTCTTTATCATCAAACTTTTGTCCGTTTAGACCATCTACCATTTTTCTGTTTCCTCTGCATTTAATGCTATGATATCTGAATCATCGGTTATTAATCCGAGGTGGTTTCAGGAGAATTGTGTTTTTAGATGATTAAACGCTGATGGTAATATGATGGAATATGAAAGGTTACCTGGTAACAATAAAAGAGCACGCGTATATATAAACGTTATAATAAGGTTGTTTCGTACGAAAAGTCGAAGTTGACTTGTTGGAGCTGTGACAAAATTGGCTAATTTTGAAAAGGGATCGCAAAGTTGTTTTTGTTAATAAATGCCAAAGGATCTGACGCGGCTACGTGTTGAACTTTTACTCAATTGCCGAGAGTTTCTCAGGTGCATAACTATATGCATAAATCTTTCCTTCCGTAGATGAAGTGCGGTTGATTCATCCTATCGATTGAGGTGTTTTCAAGAATCATGAAAGGTTTGAACGCAGAATGTAATCGTGAAGATACAAATGAGGTTTAAGACGAAATCAAGTGGCAAACTTGAAGAATTGTTTAGTTTCATATGTTATATTCAATATTTTAATTCATTTTAATTGTCCAATGTTATTAGTCCACAGTCGATAGTCCACAGTTGACAGTGCAATCATTCATATATAGTTTAATATATAATATTTGAATTAATTAATACGTATCGTGACCCGTGTACATGTCTCAGACTCGATCACAACTCAAAGTATATATATTATTATAGAATCAACCTCAACCCTGTATAGAGAACTCGATCATTACTGCATATAGAGTGTCTATGGTGATTCCAAATAATATATATAGATGTGTCGATATGATATGTCAAAACCTTGTATACGTGTCCCGATATTTAAAGTGCGTAAAATAAATAACAGAAATTAAATGACGATAAATAAAGTGCGTAAAGTAAATAACAGAAATTAAATGACAATAAATAAAATTGCGAGAATATAAATTGCGATAAAATAAATTGCGATAAATAAATTGCGATAAATAAAATGTAATACGGAATTAACAGTTAGCTAGGAACAGTTAGCTAGGATTTTGTTAGCGTGGTTTCTTAATAAAATTTAATATTGTTAATTAGTCTGTTTCTAATCAATTTTTATTGTGTCCATTATTTCTTCATTATGCCACTTGTTGGATTCTGATAGGTCAAAATTCAAATATGAAATTGAATTTGAATGAAAATAGTTATTCTTTGGTGAACGGATAAGTATCCCGGTGGTTGTAAATAGGATAGTGAATAACTGTTGAATCAGATTCGAAGAATATACAGTGTAACTTATTAATGTGAAATTTAAATATTCCTCGGGTATTACCTACCCGTTAAAATATTTTTATTATTAACAGTTTGTACAAAAGAATTTTTAATTACAATCTTTATGAAAACATATATACATATATATTTTCTTCAGATGTAATCATGAATTTAATGAGTTAACATGATATTAAACTCATTTAGTTTTCAGTTGGAACTAGAATAAATAATCTCTAAAACATTAGAGATTACATAATCACCATGTCGAACGAAGATAACTGATGTAGAATGTCATGTAGAATGATGATTATACTCGAGGTATAGATTGAGATGTTGAGGCATGTGATATTGAAATTTGGGTTGTTGGTGGTACCGTTGGTGCCGGTGATTTGGATGAAGCTGGTACGTTTTGCACCATATTTTCCAAGACTACAACTTATGCGCGAAGTTCGTTAACTTCTTCTATTACACCGGGATGATTGTCGGTTCGGACGAGCGGATGAATGAGGTTTAGAATCTGAGATAGTATATGATCGTGATGAGATACTTTGGAAATGAGAGAGAAAATGGTGTCTCGAACAGGTTCGCCGGTAAACGTTTTAGGTCCATTGTCAAGAGGTGAATTTGGTTAGTGGAAATGATCGCCTTCTTCGCGTTTCCATTGATTAAGTCGACTACGAACCCATCTCCAATTCATTCAGAATAGATGATGGCTAATTGATCGATTCATTCCGGTTACTCTGCTTTCGGAGCTCGAGTGGAAATCCATATCGAAATAGCTGTCGGAATAACTATCGAAATAGCTATCGAAATCAGATGGACTCGAACTGATTGAGGGATTCATCTCGTACGATCAGATGAAGGATTTTCGATAAGAAATAGATTATAGGATGTAGATTAGTACCCTGCAATACATAATTTACATATGCATATATAATACTAAAATCCCATAAGCTACGGAGGAATCTACGGAAGCTGTCAGGCAAAGGTAACAATAACAGATACGCTAAGATATGAATTTAACTATACACTGTCTATGCAATAAAGGCAGTAAGACGTGTCTTAGACTTTAAGGATGATAAGCAAATAATTTTTTGACACTAAATGATAAGCAAAACTTTTGACATGCAAACACGGTCGAAGTCCAGACTCATTAATGCATTCTAACGACTATCAGTTAGACTCACTAATGCAAGACCTGGTTCGCTAAGACCACCGCTCTGATACCAACTGTGAAGACCCGTCCTAATCCATCCGGACGAAGTCCATATCGATTATAAACGATTCACAACAGTTGATTACATCGCGAGATACTTGACCTCTATATGATACATTTTACAAACATTGCATTCGTTTTTGAAAAGACAAACTTTCATTACATCGAAAGTTGACAGGCATGCATACCATTTCATAATATATCCAACTATAATTGACTTGATAATAATCTTGATGAACTCGACGACTCGAATGCAACGTCTTTTGAAATATGCCATGAATGACTCCAAGTAATATCTATAAAATGAGCAAATACACAGCGGAAGATTTCTTTCGTACCTGAGAATAAACATGCTTTAAAGTGTCAACCAAAAGGTTGGTGAGTTCATTAGTTTAACTTAAACAATCGTTTCCATCATTTTAATAGACCACAAGATTTCAGATTTCCATTTCTCATAAACATACGTCCCATGCATAGAGACAAAAATATCATTCATATGGATTGAACACCTGGTAACCGACATTAACAATATTCATATATAAGAATATCCCCATCATTCCGGGATCCTCCTTCGGACATGATATAAATTTCGAAGTACTAAAACATCCGGTACTTTGGATGGGGCTTGTTGGGCCCGATAGATCTATCTTTAGGATTCGCGTCAATTAGGGTGTCTGTTCCCTAATTCTTAGATTACCAGACTTAATAAAAAGGGGCATATTCGACTTCGATAATCCAACCATAGAATGTAGTTTCACGTACTTGTGTCAATTTCGTAAAACAGTTATAAAAGTTGCGCATGTATTCTCAGCCCAAAAATATAAAGGGTAAAAAGGCAAATGAAACTCACGATACTGTATTTTGTAGTAAAAATACATATGACGTCATTGAACAATGCAGGGTTGGCCTCGGATTCACGAACCTATATCAATTGTGTATATATTAATACGTATAATGTAAGTTACAAAATTTCATTTATTAATATGTATTATTTATATATTATAGTTTTGTAGAATTTATTCTAACCTTTATTTTAAAACGTATACTTATATTATATTTTAAGTTATATTTTATATATATATATCGATTTTATGTATATATATCTATAATGATTTACGTTTATATAAATAGTGACATTAATATATTTATATACATATATTTGTGGTTAGTATTGTATTTATGAAAATTTATTAGTTTGTTATGTGAATTATTAATACAATCCTAGTATATACCATAAGTATATATATAGTGTACAAAAGATTTATTTGTTAAAATAATAATTTAGATAATAATGATTTACTCATAATAATAATAATTTTATTAATAATGATAATACTAATAGCAAAAAAAAATGAAAATGATAACTGTTAATGATACTAATAATAATAACTCTAAAATAATATTAATACTAATACCATACTTATGTTAATAATAAGGGTTCTAATATTTATAAAATGATAAATGATAATCATAATAATACTAGTAAATATTAATGATGATACTGATAAATATGATATTATTAATTGTAAATGTACTGATGATACTATTATTTATAAACCGGTACAAATTCTAATATTGATGATAATAATATATTTTTATTTCCTTCATAATAATAATAATGATAATCATAATCCTAATGATGATAAAATACTAAAATGATAAGTTTATTACTAATAATAATATTATTAATACCTATCATAATAATTATAGTAATGTCTATAATACTTTCAAATATGATAACAAGTATGATACTAATAATAACAATAACAATAACAATCAAAACAATCACAATAATAATAATAATACTAATAATAATTAATATATAATAACAATAATAAAATTAGAAAAGAAAACTACCTCACATGAAAAGAGTTTCAAAAAAAAAAAAGAAACTACCGTCCTCTGGACTCGATCTCGTGACCACATGCTCACACGCAAACACTCTCGACCATCCCACCAATTCTGATTCTCTGTACTAATATCGAATTTAAATTTTATATATAAACTGTTTTTCTTCTATTCCTCTTCTTCTCCACAAGTCTCACGGATTCAACAAAACATCAATAACCAAAAAAAAAAAATCAGGGTTCCTTTTAAAGCTTCAAAACATTACAGAAAAAAAATAATTTGGGTTCTAAAATAAAAAAAATAAAAACACTAAAGGCCTACTGCAGCGTCGGTTCTTGGAACAAAAAAAAAAAAATTGATTTCGTAATAGATAACATTATAGATAATGTTTATAACACGAAATAGTTTTCTAAACATGTATAAAAACTACTGGAATCGTCAATTTGATCAGAAACATATACACGAACGCGAATTTGTCTCAAGAACAATTGTTGACTTTTTTTAAACTAAACTTTGACTTCAAAATTCAAGATCGATATAAAGATTTGAGAGTTGAGATTTTGCAGATAGATTCAAAGAAAGATTTCTAACCTTTCTGCATTTTTAGATTTTGAAACTTTATTCGAAATTGAATTAAGAGAAAAAAAAATTGGAGCGTGCAGAGAAGAAGAAAAAAAAAATATCGCTGTGCTCTTTAATCCCATTGGATTTCCTTTTTATTTGATTTGCAATTATACATAATCATTTTGTAATAATAGAGACCGGTTGATAAAAAATGGAGAAAATGTCAACACAGGTTCACGAGTTTGGAGCAGGAAAGAAACAAAAATAATAATAATAATAATAGAGATAAAGGATACAGAGGTCAAGCGTATAATATAGATCCCTACTGTTTTTTTTAATTAATAATAATAATATATAATAACAATACTATTAATATCTAATAATATTAATAAAATTAATAATAATGATAAATATAATATTAATGATAATAATAATTGTAAAAATGATAATAATAATAATAATAATAATAATAATAATAATAATAATAATACCATACTAATTATGATAATATTAATATTTTATCGATAATAATAATATTAGTAATAATAATCTAATTTATACATCCAATTTCATCTTTATATGATATAAAGTGATATTATGAATACAAATATTGATATTTGACGATACAAATAACATTACTACAACAACTATATTTGTATTTAAATTTAATTTATTAATATCATCTATTATTATGTAATATTTAATAATTATGTAATATGTATTGTAACATATACTGAATATTATATATTTATGCAATTTAATATAAATATATTATAATA
Organism: Rutidosis leptorrhynchoides; assembly: GCF_046630445.1. Lineage (NCBI taxonomy): Eukaryota > Viridiplantae > Streptophyta > Magnoliopsida > Asterales > Asteraceae > Rutidosis > Rutidosis leptorrhynchoides. Next base: position 337,166,876 of record NC_092342.1, on the reverse strand, counting down.
TTTATTTACATACTAATTATATTATACTTATGTATGTAATTATGAAAAATATAAATGTTTTATATATGTAAGTATTATATATATTTATTAAAATAGTACATTATTTCATCATAGATATATTATAAATTTCTACATATACATAATATAATAATTATGTATAAAATCATATATATATAGTTATATTTATGTATATATGTATACTACCATATATATAAAATCATGTTTTAAATGTTGAGTAGATGATTAATTATGTATATTAAACAATTAACTACAAAGTATAACATTGTACATTTAATATTTTGATAACGTTGGTAAAATATGTTTGAATCATTTATATACAATATACTATATATATTCAAAATGAAAATCTTTAGTTATTAAATGTTATCTTTTATAATAACAAAATTACTTAATAGTTCATTAATACTAATATAATTAGTTTTATATATAATTATTTATATTTACATTCTTAGTTACAATTAAAGGTTCGTGAATCGTCGGAAATAGTTAAAGGTCAAATGTTATCATGAAATAGTTCAAACATAATGAGACTCGGTTTAATAGACTTTGCTTATCGAGTCGAATCATATAAGATTATGTTTAAATTTGGTCGGAAATTCCCGGGTCATCACAACTGCAGAGGCTGTTATGGAGAGAAAAAAGTGTCGACTTGCAGCAGGTTTGGAGAGGGTTTATGGTCGACAAAAATAGAGGGAAAGAAGCTGCAGGAGTGTCGACTAGATTGGAGGGTTTTCCCCTTTTTTTTGGCGTAGGAATTATGAGGAAACAAAAGAAACTATAAGGCTTTATATAGAGATGAGCAAGTGTTGGATTCATGCTAGGATTACAAGTTAACTTAGTGATCAAGGATTAGGATTTAGAATTAGAGTAGGATTAATCTTCTTTAATGATCAAGTTTATATATATATTTTTTATATAGTTCTAGCCGATTTTTTTTTTGATATACATGTATTATATATATTTTTTTATATATTCGGCAGTTTTTATTTTATTTATTTATGTATATTTTTTTTTATTATTATTATTATCATTATTAATAAATATTAGGGTTACATTTTATTTAATTATTAGTCCCTAACTTTTATAAATTCTTAATTTGGTTCTAATTAGTTTTTAAAATTTATAATTGTCACCATTAATATTATTACATAAAGTTTATATTATTAATTTAGTATTAGGGTTAGGGTTTAATATTTAATGTTAAATGGTATTAGGGTTTAGCATTTAATGTATAGGGTTAGGTTTAGGGTTTTAAACGATATTAGGGTTTTAGTATCTATTACTTTATTTATTATATCCGGATAACAACCCTAATTATAATACACAAACAAACAATGAACTCTAGGGCATTTCTGTCAATTCATGAAGGAAAAATGAGGGTTGTTATAGTACCTCCCCGTTAATTTAAACTTCGTCCCGAAGTTTCAGGAAGACTTCTCGGATGCGTCAGCGGTTGAGGAAAGATGGGGATATTTTCGTCTCATTTGGTATTCACGTTCCCAGGTATACTCGGGCCTCTACGTTAATTCCAACGGATTTTTGGCAATAGGAATAGTGCTCTGTTCAAGCCTTTAGCTGTGAAGTATTGCCACAGCCAATCCTAAAAAGAATAGTTGATGTGCGCAAGAAGCATATTTCGTTCTTACGCAGAGGATAAGAGGAGCTGTGATCTCTTGATGAGAAGGACGTTCTCGCACCTATGGCGAGTCGATCTATCATTCACTTATGAGTTTAAGTGCGGATGAAAAGAAATATGAATCATTGGCTACAACGAATAGTCACACCGGGTGAGGAAATATCTGAGAAATGCCTTCTTGTGCCAAAAAGATATTAAATCATAGAATTGACGCTTTACGAGGTTGCTGTAGTTTACCGTGAGATATCAGAAGGAAAATCTTCTCAACGGTCAACCTTACAAGGGAAAAGTTGATAAGAACAGAGGGTTTCGAATGATGAACTTAATGGTAAGTTTCGAAGGGCAAGAGGAATTGGGATTACTACGTGGTGTAGAATAATACGAAAAATTTTTATATAAACAAGCAATGAAATTTTTTACCGAAATTCGAGTCGTTTAAGGTGACTATTTAAAAAAGAAACGAAGTTCTTAGTAAAACTAGAGTTATGTACAACATGTACTATTTTAAGTAAAATATATTTTGAATTGATTTGAAAAAAGTGAGTGTATAATTTTATATGTACTAGTCAAAATAAATAAAGGTAAATTTTGCTTAATATATACAATTTATAAAATTTGCACGAATGGCGGTAAATAAATTCATAAAATTTCGAGAGGATCGCACAGTGAAATAGTGGGTGTAAAATTTTGGTAACAGAATTTTCATATTTCGGAGGTTACAAGTTGAAAAAAGATCGATGAAGATCGGGTGAAGGTATTTTAAAAATTTCGGGTTATTTTAAACAACAATGTTGCGAGGTAATGAAATCTATTATTTTTAAATACGGTTGTTGACTATTATTAGGGCGTATGTTCTTGGAAATTCAAAATGTTCATGTGTGAAGCTGTTGCTGACAAGTGAGATATGAATGGTAGAGTATGAGAACGTGATAGTGAATGTGGTGTTTATAATATCTTCGTTTGAATATTTAAATGAAAATCTTGCGAGTGGTTGTCGCTTATCTTCGACGAGTTTCCTAATGGGTTTATGAAAATCTATACTAGAAGCGTAATTGCAGATAACGGGAGGCATGCTTCGAAAAATTTTTGGGGGTGTCACTTCAGGTCACTTAAGAACATGCATCCTTCCTTCCAGCGGGGATATGATAATTAAGCGTCAAAGAGATAAGTTGTTTAAGAAAGAAAGAATGCAAAACTTTACAACTTTTATGGCAGAGGAGAATTTGTTAATCTACTCATGGGTATGAGATAGATAGTTTGATCGTAACGATCTCTTCGTATATCTATAAATCAGATGATAATTACCCTTCATGTAATAACATTGAGATTTTTGAATGAATAGCTTGGAAATTTTTCTTTGATTCACTTTCTATTCCATATGTCATGATATTGGAATTTCTATATGAATTACCGTAATATAATCACGTCGGCCAAGCGTCATTATATTTCACTAATTCATATTTCCATTCCAAGGTCACTCCATAAGGTCAGGACACGTGATCAAACTTAAATAGCTGACGTGAGAATGTTGAGTCATGAGTGACATCCCTTCGTGTGAGTCAAAGAATACTTTGAATCACAATGGCAAAGTCAAGTCATAGGATATGTAGGGTTAGGATAACAATCACACACTAATCGATCCTTTAGAGTCGGGATCAGGCAAGATGATAGGGTTTTGGCTTGATATCCTTAGGAAAGGATACAAAATATCAATAGAGGTAAAAGCAGGTAGTAAGATGGATTGACAGTATAAAGATTAAGGGAAAGCACTTAAAACTAAGGCAGGAAAGGTTATAGACCTAAAGATTGCTAAGGTACCCACATAAGGCACACATAGAATGCAATCCTGGTTCTCTATAACAAGCCTTGGCTCTCCTAAATTACATAATGAGATAGGTATGGTGGAATTCTCTTGTTGGTATACAAGTAAGTTATGGCCCTTATTCTAAGAGTCAGACGTGTAAGTATAGTTCCTATAGCAAAGTGTGTTCTAAAGATTTGAATGGTATAGGAATTCTAGGCATAACAAATATAAGTGAACTTAATGCACATAATCTAGAATGTAATGCAAATAATCAATGCCAATGAACAACTCGGTTATAGACTAGACTCACTAATGCATCCTAACTATTCATGTTAGTCACACTAATGTAACCTAGTTCCCTATAACCAGAGCTCTGATACCAACTGTAACACCCCGCCAAAATCGCCATTGACGCGGATGTTAACTCTGGTCCCAGTGCTCGGCTTGACTTCTAAGTAACAGCAAAGTTCTACAGCGGAAGCAATATATCTAAGTACCTGAGACAAAACATGCTTAAAAGTGTCAACCAACAATGGTTGAGTGAACAACATAGGTTTATCAATAATAACCAAGTTTTTAGACCACAAGATTTAATTATAAAGTTTAATCAGTTCGGTAGTAGTGCTGGTGTATATGATATCGATACTAACCATAAGTTACCCTAAACACATCACGTTCGTGTCGTGCATCATTATTATGTATCCATTGACCATCGGTCATCCGGATAGAGACGTCACCCTCAATAGCGCTATTCACAATAACTAAGCTTGCCTTTATACGTAGCAATTAACGATATCATGGTAGGGATTTAGCATGAATCAAAGCATGTTAGCAAACAGTTTGAACTAATCAAAGTAAAGTTTGAGTACTTGCGTCTAAGCGTAAAACAGTTTGAAAGCAAGCATGTGCCTCACCCCAAAGTTTAAAATAAGTAATAGAAACAGTTAAAAAGTGGGGCTATGAAGTTCACCTTAATAGCAGATAGATATTCCACGCAAGTTATATGATCGGAGTGTTGAATACGGAGATCTCAACCTAGAGATATTATGTTTGATTAGTTAATGTCTAATAGACATAAAGTTTGTTTATTAATATAGCAAACTATATTAACAGTGACCGTTTTCAGGAAAAGTTTTATTTATATAAGTGATAATATACTTAGTGTACTTAAGTGTTACTATATAGATAAGTGTATGAGTTATAATAATAATAATATAAGTATTATTCTTTAATTAATCAAGTATTAAGTAGTCTCATTAATACAAATGTTATATATATATCCATACCTACATGTTACATATACATATAATCTTTATTATTATATTATGTATATATTTATAGCCATACTATGTATGTATATCTTTTATGTATGTGTTACATATATATTAGTGTAAAGGTGATACATATATATATACATATAACTACTTATCATCTTTGTAATTTCTTATAATATTTACCTAATACATATACACACACATACATACATACACACGTACATATACATACATATATACATATACATATACACCTATGTATATATTCACATATACACACACACATATATCTACAATGTATACATGTACATACGTACGTATGCATGCATGCATGCATGCATGTGTATCATTATTATTACTTACTAATCAAAGTTCATGCACATAAAATCATATCTTTTATCATAATCTTAATCAACTCATATTCTTAATCTATATCATAATCATATTCATTCAACCTTAACTTATTAATAATCTTAATACTTTTTAATCTAATCATGCATGATCTTATTACTAATAACTATAGTCTTTTATCATACTCATCTTACTCATAATCATTAAACTAATTTCATGACTTAGTCATATTTATAACCATATTAACCATAACTTTAAATTTAACAATCTTAACCTTATTACTAATAATCATTATCATTACTCATTCTGAATTCATGATCAAACCTAATTCATTATCATTATTCATTATCATCTTTTAACTTTAATCATAATTACCATTCATACAAGATTCATGTTTATTAATTCATATTACTTAACATAATACATAAAACATAACTCTTATAACAACTTAAGAGTTAATTGATTAAGAGCAAGATTTAACTAGGTTTTAGAGATACCTTATGAGATTAAGACCAAGAGAGAAAGTGGCTAATATGAACCGAAACACGAACTAAATTACAGCAAAAACCAACGACCCAAACAGTGGTTCTTGGGCCTGTTTTGTCACACAAACAAGCAGGAACCAGGCAGGAAAGAAAAGCAGCAACAAGCAGCAAAAATCAAGTCGATCTTGGGCTGTTTTAGGCGTCAACTTATAGCAGGAACAGGGGCAGAAAAAGTCGACTTTAAGGGCTGTTTTAATGGCGAAATACAGCAGCAAAAATCCACCAAAAGTGGCGGTGTTGGTGGCGGTTGAATGGCGGACAGCAGCAGCCCAAAAACGCAGCAGCAGGGGCTGATTTGGGCAGGTTTCTGAGGCTGTTTTGAGTGCGCAGAAACAGCAGTAAAGCTGCAGATTGATGGCGATTATTGGTGGTGTTTGTGGCAGCTGAACAGAAGACAGGAGGAGCAGCAAAAACCAGACAGAAAACGTATAAACTAAGGGGATCTGTGGGACTGTTTTAATGGGGTTTATGGTCGACTGCAGAGGCTGTTATGGAGAGAAAAAAGTGTCGACTTGCAGCAGGTTTGGAGAGGGTTTATGGTCGACAAAAATAGAGGGAAAGAAGCTGCAGGAGTGTCGACTAGATTGGAGGGTTTTCCCCTTTTTTTTGGCGTAGGAATTATGAGGAAACAAAAGAAACTATAAGGCTTTATATAGAGATGAGCAAGTGTTGGATTCATGCTAGGATTACAAGTTAACTTGGTGATCAAGGATTAGGATTTAGAATTAGAGTAGGATTAATCTTCTTTAATGATCAAGTTTATATATATATTTTTTATATAGTTCTAGCCGATTTTTTTTTGATATACATGTATTATATATATTTTTTTATATATTCGGCAGTTTTTATTTTATTTATTTATGTATATTTTTTTTATTATTATTATTATCATTATTAATAAATATTAGGGTTACATTTTATTTAATTATTAGTCCCTAACTTTTATAAATTCTTAATTTGGTTCTAATTAGTTTTTAAAATTTATAATTGTCACCATTAATATTATTACATAAAGTTTATATTATTAATTTAGTATTAGGGTTAGGGTTTAATATTTAATGTTAAATGGTATTAGGGTTTAGCATTTAATGTATAGGGTTAGGTTTAGGGTTTTAAACGATATTAGGGTTTTAGTATCTATTACTTTATTTATTATATCCGGATAACAACCCTAATTATAATACACAAACAAACAATGAACTCTAGGGCATTTCTGTCAATTCATGAAGGAAAAATGAGGGTTGTTATAGTACCTCCCCGTTAATTTAAACTTCGTCCCGAAGTTTCAGGAAGACTTCTCGGATGCGTCAGTGGTTGAGGAAAGATGGGGATATTTTCGTCTCATTTGGTATTCACGTTCCCAGGTATACTCGGGCCTCTACGTTAATTCCAACGGATTTTTGGCAATAGGAATAGTGCTCTGTTCAAGCCTTTAGCTGTGAAGTATTGCCACAGCCAATCCTAAAAAGAATAGTTGATGAGCGCAAGAAGCATATTTCGTTCTTACGCAGAGGATAAGAGGAGCTGTGATCTCTTGATGAGAAGGACGTTCTCGCACCTATGGCGAGTCGATCTATCATTCACTTATGAGTTTAAGTGCGGATGAAAAGAAATATGAATCATTGGCTACAACGAATAGTCACACCGGGTGAGGAAATATCTGAGAAATGCCTTCTTGTGCCAAAAAGATATTAAATCATAGAATTGACGCTTTACGAGGTTGCTGTAGTTTACCGTGAGATATCAGAAGGAAAATCTTCTCAACGGTCAACCTTACAAGGGAAAAGTTGATAAGAACAGAGGGTTTCGAATGATGAACTTAATGGTAAGTTTCGAAGGGCAAGAGGAATTGGGATTACTACGTGGTGTAGAATAATACGAAAAAATTTTATATAAACAAGCAATGAAAATTTTTACCGAAATTCGAGTCGTTTAAGGTGACTATTTAAAAAAAGAAACGAAGTTCTTAGTAAAACTAGAGTTATGTACAACATGTACTATTTTAAGTAAAATATATTTTGAATTGATTTGAAAAAAGTGAGTGTATAATTTTATATGTACTAGTCAAAATAAATAAAGGTAAATTTTGCTTAATATATACAATTTATAAAATTTGCACGAATGGCGGTAAATAAATTCATAAAATTTCGAGAGGATCGCACAGTGAAATAGTGGGTGTAAAATTTTGGTAACAGAATTTTCATATTTCGGAGGTTACAAGTTGAAAAAAGATCGATGAAGATCGGGTGAAGGTATTTTAAAAATTTCAGGTTATTTTAAACAACAATGTTGCGAGGTAATGAAATCTATTGTTTTTAAATACGGTTGTTGACTATTATTAGGGCGTATGTTCTTGGAAATTCAAAATGTTCATGTGTGAAGCTGTTGCTGACAAGTGAGATATGAATGGTAGAGTATGAGAACGTGATAGTGAATGTGGTGTTTATAATATCTTCATTTGAATATTTAAATGAAAATCTTGCGAGTGGTTGTCGCTTATCTTCGACGAGTTTCCTAATGGGTTTATGAAAATCTATACTAGAAGCGTAATTGCAGATAACGGGAGGCATGCTTCGAAAAATTTTTGGGGGTGTCACTTCAGGTCACTTAAGAACATGCATCCTTCCTTCCAGCGGGGATATGATAATTAAGCGTCAAAGAGATAAGTTGTTTAAGAAAGAAAGAATGCAAAACTTTACAACTTTTATGGCAGAGGAGAATTTGTTAATCTACTCATGGGTATGAGATAGATAGTTTGATCGTAACGATCTCTTCGTATATCTATAAATCAGATGATAATTACCCTTCATGTAATAACATTGAGATTTTTGAATGAATGGCTTGGAAATTTTTCTTTGATTCACTTTCTATTCCATATGTCATGATATTGGAATTTCTATATGAATTACCGTAATATAATCACGTCGGCCAAGCGTCATTATATTTCACTAATTCATATTTCCATTCCAAGGTCACTCCATAAGGTCAGGACACGTGATCAAACTTAAATAGCTGACGTGAGAATGTTGAGTCATGAGTGACATCCCTTCGTGTGAGTCAAAGAATACTTTGAATCACAATGGCAAAGTCAAGTCATATGATATGTAGGGTTATGATAACAATCACACACTAACCGATCCTTTAGAGTCGGGATCAGGCAAGATGATAGGGTTTTGGCTTGATATCCTTAGGAAAGGATACAAAATATCAATAAAGGTAAAAGCAGGTAGTAAGATGGATTGGCAGTATAAAGATTAAGGGAAAGCACTTAAAACTAAGGCAGGAAAGGTTATAGACCTAAAGATTGCTAAGGTACCCACATAAGGCACACATAGAATGCAATCCTGGTTCTCTATAACAAGCCTTGGCTCTCCTAAATTACATAATGAGATAGGTATGGTGGCATTCTCTTGTTGGTATACAAGTAAGTTATGGCCCTTATTCTAAGAGTCAGACGTGTAAGTATAGTTCCTATAGCAAAGTGTGTTCTAAAGATTTGAATGGTATAGGAATTCTAGGCATAACAAATATAAGTAAACTTAATGCACATAATCTAGAATGTAATGCAAATAATCAATGCCAATGAACAACTCGGTTATAGACTAGACTCACTAATGCATCCTAACTATTCATGTTAGTCACACTAATGTAACCTAGTTCCCTATAACCAGAGCTCTGATACCAACTGTAACACCCCGCCAAAATCGCCATTGACGCGGATGTTAACTCTGGTCCCAGTGCTAGGCTTGACTTCTAAGTAACAGCAAAGTTCTACAGCGGAAGCAATATATCTAAGTACCTGAGACAAAACATGCTTAAAAGTGTCAACCAACAATGGTTGAGTGAACAACATAGGTTTATCAATAATAACCAAGTTTTTAGACCACAAGATTTAATTATAAAGTTTAATCAGTTCGGTAGTAGTGCTGGTGTATATGATATCGATACTAACCATAAGTTACCCTAAACACATCACGTTCGTGTCGTGCATCATTATTATGTATCCATTGACCATCGGTCATCCGGATAGAGACGTCACCCTCAATAGCGCTATTCACAATAACTAAGCTTGCCTTTATACGTAGCAATTAACGATATCATGGTAGGGATTTAGCATGAATCAAAGCATGTTAGCAAACAGTTTGAACTAATCAAAGTAAAGTTTGAGTACTTGCGTCTAAGCGTAAAACAGTTTGAAAGCAAGCATGTGCCTCACCCCAAAGTTTAAAATAAGTAATAGAAACAGTTAAAAAGTGGGGCTATGAAGTTCACCTTAATAGCAGATAGATATTCCACGCAAGTTATATGATCGGAGTGTTGAACACGGAGATCTCAACCTAGAGATATTATGTTTGATTAGTTAATGTCTAATAGACATAAAGTTTGTTTATTAATATAGCAAACTATATTAACAGTGACCGTTTTCGGGAAAAGTTTTATTTATATAAGTGATAATATACTTAGTGTACTTAAGTGTTACTATATAGATAAGTGTATGAGTTATAATAATAATAATAGTAGTATTATTCTTTAATTAATCAAGTATTAAGTAGTCTCATTAATACAAGTGTTATATATATATATCCATACCTACATGTTACATATACATATAATCTTTATTATTATATTATGTATATATTTATAGCCATACTATGTATGTATATCTTTTATGTATGTGTTACATATATATTAGTGTAAAGGTGATACATATATATATACATATAACTACTTATCATCTTTGTAATTTCTTATAATATTTACCTAATACATATACACACTCATACATACATACACACGTACATATATACATATACATATACACCTATGTATATATTCACATATACACACACACATATATCTACAATGTATACATGTACATACGTACGTATGCATGCATGCATGCATGCATGCATGTGTATCATTATTATTACTTACTAATCAAAGTTCATGCACATAAAATCATAACTTTTATCATAATCTTAATCAACTCATATTCTTAATCTATATCATAATCATATTCATTCAACCTTAACTTATTAATAATCTTAATACTTTTTAATCTAATCATGCATGATCTTATTACTAATAACTATAGTCTTTTATCATACTCATCTTACTCATAATCATTAAACTAATTTCATGACTTAGTCATATTTATAACCATATTAACCATAACTTTAAATTTAACAATCTTAACCTTATTACTAATAATCATTATCATTACTCATTCTAAATTCATGATCAAACCTAATTCATTATCATTATTCATTATCATCTTTTAACTTTAATCATAATTACCATTCATACAAGACTCATGTTTATTAATTCATATTACTTAACATAATACATAAAACATAACTCTTATAACAACTTAAGAGTTAATTGATTAAGAGGAGCAGCAAAAACCAGACAGAAAACGTATCAACTAAGGGGATCTGTGGGACTGTTTTAATGGGGTTTATGGTCGACTGCAGAGGCTGTTATGGAGAGAAAAAAGTGTCGACTTGCAGCAGGTTTGGAGAGGGTTTATGGTCGATAAAAATAGAGGGAAAGATGCTGCAGGAGTGTCGACTAGATTGGAGGGTTTTCCCCTTTTTTTGGCGTAGGAATTATGAGGAAACAAAAGAAACTATAAGGCTTTATATAGAGATGAGCAAGTGTTGGATTCATGCTAGGATTACAAGTTAACTTGGTGATCAAGGATTAGGATTTAGAATTAGAGTAGGATTAATCTTCTTTAATGATCAAGTTTATATATATATTTTTTATATAGTTCTAGCCGATTTTTTTTTTTTTTTGATATACATGTATTATATATATATATTTTTTTTATATTCGGCAGTTTTTATTTTATTTATTTATGTATATTTGTATTATTATTATTATTATTATTATCATTATTAATAAATATTAGGTTTACATTTTATTTAATTATTAGTCCCTAACTTTTATAAATTCTTAATTTGGTTCTAATTAGTTTTTAAAATTTATAATTGTCACCATTAATATTATTACATAAAGTTTATATTATTAATTTAGTATTAGGGTTAGGGTTTAATATTTAATGTTAAATGGTATTAGGGTTTAGCATTTAATGTATAGGGTTAGGTTTAGGGTTTTAAACGATATTAGGGTTTTAGTATCTATTACTTTATTTATTATATCCGGATAACAACCCTAATTATAATATACAAACAAACAATGAACTCTAGGGCATTTCTGTCAATTCATGAAGGAAAAATGAGGGTTGTTATACTGGTTACGCACTTAACCGGATAAATTTGTGGACTTTTCCAAACATATCTGGACTATGAGTGTGTTTGGATAACAAACTTATATAAGTTTAAACTTTAAACTTATATTTTCATAAGCTCAAACAATAAGCTTTGTTTGGCATACAAAATTTTAGAAGCTTATTAATAGCTTATTTAAAATATAAGCTCTACAATATTAAGCTACTTGAAATAGCTTTTGGAAAAGAATACAAAGCTTATGAAACATTAAATTACTAAAAAACCCTTTGATATATTATTTTACCATTTTATATTTGACTTTTTATTTCAACTCCAACTATTTTACCAAATACTAATAAAAAAATAAACTTCAGCTTTGAACCTGAAAAATAAGTTTCAGCTTCAAACTACAGTTTTCAGCTTCAGCTACCGGTTAGCTCATTCAAAGACACCCTATTACATGATTTGGACATGTGACTTTCCAGGGTGATAATATATCCACTCACCAAATTGATAGATACACTCAAAATACCTGTAATACCCTTAATGATTTATTGAATAATTTTTTATGTTAGAAATAATTTGAGGGTATTGTTGTAAGATAGTGTAAAATAATTGTGGACCTATAAAAAGAAACTTGGAAATATCAGTACCTTTCCAAGTATCACATTACCCAACCACATGAGAAGTGAAAACTAAATGACTAAGTATACTACTCCACATTGGTTCACAATTTTAATATGATCAACCTCTTATTTGAGGTTGATAAGCATACAAAGTAATTAAACCACAATTTCTCAACCTCTTTTAAAAATTATAATAATAATTGTCTCATTTGGTCTGGCCGTTGCCAGGCAACGTGCGTTGCTCTTTTTTTGTACTACATCCGTCCCTAAATTATTGTCCAGTATTCAATTTTGAGATGTCCCAAATTAATTGTCTACTTCCATAAATAGAAAGGAAAGGAGATATTTCATTGGTGGATCTGGAGAGAGAAGATATTTCATTGGTGGAGAAATAAAGTTAGTGGGATTTCCTAAAACTGTGTGTTTTTTGTCTGGGGACAATTAATCTGGGACGGAGGGAGTATTTTTTATTAATTTAAAATATTATTTTATACTCCTCTTTAATACTTAACCCAATTATATTTTAACACATCATCACAATACTCTCAACCCACACCAAAAACTCACACAACCACTACTCACACGTCCTAGTCATCAAAAAGCAACTCACGCCCCCAACCCACGCGCCCAACCACTACGAGTGGTCTAAACTATAAGAACCTAAAATGTAACCTAATAAGACCAAACCATTCTCAACATACGGCATGACTATTCTTAAGAGAATATTTTGTACAGTGTGGCCTAAAAGGCTAAAATGTTTTATTCAGAATTGGCAACTCTATATGCTTATATAGCCATGTGTCTGCTGTTATTCAATAAACAATTATTAAATTAAATTATGTAATGTAATAATTCTGTTTTTGTTAGTATTTGGATAGATAATTTTATTAATACTAATAATTTAAATGCTTCACATCTCATGGGAAATTTAATTTATGCGTGATGTTTATGTAGGAAATATGTATACGAAACTGAAACGAGTAATCAAATAATAACATATTACTCAAGCAATATAATCGGATCATAAACATATATATAGAATAAGAACTGAAAACTAAAAAGATCTAACCGAATTGAAGGTTGAATCGGGCTTATGTTTGACACAATATGTCTGTTCCCAGGGTACACCGGTCCGAAGCAGCGTACTGCCGGACTTGAACACTTGCCTGAAAGGTAACCGGAACGAGGAGACCTTGTTGCGGCTGAGAGGAAACTCTAATCATATAAGAATGCTTATATGACTTTTGGTGTGTGTTTCTTCAAAGCCCAAGGTCTTTATTTATAGTGGAGACTCTAGCCTTAGGTTTGTTTCCACAACCGATGTGAGACAAAATACTAAAACTTCTAGATTTTGCATCAAACTAGCAATTTTGAGATTAGATATCTCATTCACCTTTAATCCGTTTTGGACAATCTTTAACTCATTTTAAAGCCCTCGTCAAGGACTAAAAACTCACTAAATAGTTACTATTATATGTCACTCGAACATATAAGCTTATTTGTGTCCAAAGTTTGGTGAAAACACACGTTTTTATCAAGTTTTTCCAACAGTTTAAACTTGTATCAAATAGCACTAAAAATGAAACGAGTTGAGATTATCTTATTTAAATTATTTAAATTATTTGTTTAGATTAATAAATTTAATAAGTTGCATAAAGTAACAAAATCATGATCCCCAGATCTTTTTTATAACCATAGTTGCAATGAAGATAGGGGTCAGGTAGTTAGGTGTCCATTGGCGGTCCTCATAGGTTGAGCCAAAATGTTCAATAAGATCGGAGTTAAAACTACCAATACGCTATATAATTTTTCAAAATGTCTCAATATGTGTTATGTACCCATTTTTATCTCAATGTCGGCTATATACTTTCAAAAAGTGTTCTCACGTCAACAATTAGTTACCGGTACAACCGGTCAAAATAATTACGTGTAATTTTTTGTTTTTATAATGGTGACGTGAACTAAATATAGTTTCCCTTTAGTTACAACTAGTGTTCGAACCCTCGCTTCGCGCCGGGGTTCGGTTTTCAATGTATTATATTGCGTTTAGTTTGTAAAATTATTTCGTGGCTAACGATGATATCGTTGAAGCGCAACTCGAGTCGAACTAAAAGGTATAATCCGTGAAAGATTTAAATGTTATTTTAAATTAACAATATATGTACATCTCCGCGTTTCACTATGAAATTGTCAACTTTTAAAAATTTAACGCAAAATCGACGTGTATGAAAAGTACCTCAAATATTTAGCGTTTTTTAAAAAACGTCTGATTTGCGTATAGTTGGTGACAGTGTGCTCCTAAAATTGTTTCGAGTTTAACGATGGTGTCAGAAAAATTTAACTCGGTGCGAGCGAGAAGATATGACCCGTTGAATATTTGGGTGTAGTTTTTTTAAATTTTTTTATGAAAATGAGTATTTGATACTTTACCCTCTGTTTGGGGGGTCGATTTTAATATTTGAACAAACTATGGGGGCTTTTTTTTAAAAAAAAAAGGTGGAAAAGGGGAAAAAAAGTGAAAGAGCGAAAGCACCCCTGGTGACTATTAATCGTTTTTGTCTATTAGGTAGTATATAAAGTATGTAGTCGATTTATAATGAATGAGAAGTTTAATGGTTAAAGTATAAAATGTTAAAAGTTTGGGATAAGTTTGTAAAAAACAATAAAGTTAACTATTATGTATTTTTTTGGGGCTAAAATGTAAGTAAGTAAAAGAGTGGGGGTGTTTGGTGAAACTGTGGAGGTTACTATTCACTTGTGCTATGCTTTTTTGGGCTAAAATGTAAGTAAGTAAAAGAGTGGGGGTGTTTGGTGAAACTGTGGAGGTTACTATTCACTTGTGCTATGCCTTTTAGATATAAGGTATAAGGTATAATATAATATAATGTAGACTATATGTTTTAATTTTTTTGTTCCAATTTAAACTATAAATATGATGGCACGTCATTAACTTTTTTGGTTGAAAGTTAAAAAGTATAATCATTTATATTTTTGAAAGTATATAGCCGACAGTAAGACAAAAATAGGTATATAATCTACATCGGGACATTTGAGAAAGTATATAGCTTATTTGTAACTTTAACCCATAACAGAAGAGGCATGAGTGTAGTTCGATTTTGTGGTCCATAAGATAAATAACAACCCAAAATATAAAATCATGATGTCATTAATACTCCATGGGGCGAGATCCATTGATAAGTTTAAAAAGGGTATAAACAGAATAAGCAAAATTTCAAATTTTTTATATAAAAAAAAAGGGTATCTTAATATACAAATAGAAGAAAACGCAAAAATTACAAAAAAAATAATAATAACAAAATTTTTAAAAATCGGTGATCAATGATAATAACCGTGATGAATGATTAGTTTATCATTCATCAAACGACTAATGGATGATTAACTTATCATTCATCAATCGTTTTGATAAGTGATAAAATTAATCATTCATCACGAATATTATCATTCATCACCGATTTTTGAACGATTTCGACTTCTTTTGGCTTATAAAAGTATAGATTATGAGAGCATTTTGATACAGATTTTTGAATTTAAACAAAAAATTAAATGAAAAATGTGATTTTGCTTATCCGGTTTGTACTACTAAAGTTGCCGATCCCTGAATTCCTAATACTCCATATCATATGTTTTTTTACAAAACATATATATTCTCGCTCTTCATGATCTGTTTTCTAATCCTATTTTGAAGTTTTTTTAATTGTGTTTCTAGTTTGTTTGTTTGATTGATATTTGTGTGTTTAGCTTTTATATTTACTTCTCGTTTATTGATTGCGTTAGTTTTGTTGTACGGGGTAGTTCTTTATATTGTGTCATCTTATTTTCCTTCATAAGTTGATGAAAAATCCTCGTTTTATTTAAGTTCCACGGTTTTCACATAAAAAGAAAAAAAGTATGGGTCTAACAACCGTTTTATATGGGTTTTACGTTTATGATAATAAATAACAAAAGAACTTACAGAGACATTTATAGAAATAACATTATACTAGCACAAAATAACAGAAATTACAATGGTTTAAACTAGTTGTTTACCCTCGCTTCGCGCCGGGGGTTCGGTTTCAATGTATTTTATTGCGTTTAGTTTAACGATGATGTTGTTGAAGCGCAACTCGAGTCGAACTAAAAGGTATAACACGTCAAAGATTTAAATGTTATTTTGAATTAATAATATAGGTGCAAGTACAAGTGATTAAAGCGTGCGAATAGTACTATTCATACTGTTCACGTGAATAGTACTGTTCACGTGAATAGTGACCGGAACCATTGTTGCGCGATGTACACGTGATTAAAGCGTGCGAATAGTTATTCATACTGTTCACGTGAATAGTACCGTTCGCGTGAATAGTGACCGAAACAATTGTTGCGCGATGTACAAGTGATTAAAGCGTGCAAATAGTACTATTCATATGTTTTGTCTATTAGTCAAATGTTACATCCTTTTATAAAATAAAATAAAAATAGTTTAAAGAAACAACCAACCTTCACTGAATATAAATACAACTTTAATTTCCTGAAATAAACTTTAGAAAATAAAAATTTAACGCGAGCCGAGCGGAAAAATATGTCCCGTTGAAAATATGAGTGGAGTATGTTTAAGATTTTTAATTAAAATATTTATTTATTCATACTGTTCACGTGAATAGTGACCGAAATCATTGTTGCGGGATGTGTAAGTGATTAAAGCGTGCGAATGATTAAGTGATTTATTGTTCACGTGAATAGTGACCGAAATCATTGTTGCGCGATGTGTAAGTGGTTAAAGCTTAAACCGTGCGAATAGTATGAGGTTTCTCTATTAGTGTATATGGTAATAATTAGATTCAAAAATCGTCCTATATCAAATTAGATTGTGGAGCCATAATTAGTATAGTTGTTAACACCGATAAGACAAGTGACAACCGATAAGACAAGTGACAACGGTAATGGAACATAATTTTTTAGGAGTTTCTCACTTTCGACCTTGTGAAAGGTGATGGTGAGAACGTAACTTCCTCACTACTAACAATATTTATCCGTACACTTTATAATTATATTTGTGATGATGTTTAATTAATTAAAAATGTAGGTAGTAGTTATTTTTAAGAAGAGTGCCATGAATAATACAAATTTAATTTTGATTCGGTTTTAAAAGGAATTCATGAAATAATGCTAAAGTGACATTTTAGTTTTTGAAAAAAGTGTTTTGAGTATTCTAAGTGATGATATTAATGATACCGCAACTCGCATACGCATTCCATCTATATACGGGTACTCGATAGCATGCGAATGCGTGTACCTTGTATACGGTATGCGACATGCGGTTATGTATCGAATGCCTTTGTTCCCGGTACGGCAGTTACTTGGTCATCAAGTCAATATCTTTTCCATAATTATATCCGTGATTCGGAGGAGTTAGTTATGGGCGAGATTATCATTATCTTGGATGGTTCTAGAATTATGGTTTGCCTATATATAAACCCTAATTATCATTCTAGGAACATCACGTAACCACCACCTACTACATATCCTACGTAGCAAGCTACCATCATTCATCTTCTCAAGGTTTACATGTTAGTTTCTTAACAGCTAGCGCTTACGACCTTGTTAGGGGCCTTCTGATCAACGACCGTTATCGAAGGAGCCGGACCGGAGAGCCTTGTTCTAAGATCCTTAAACCCCCCTTTACGTATTGAAAAGATATGTACCAAAAGTTGATCTAATATATAATTACATATTTATTTATTCCGAATAAAGGTTTGAAAATTATTTGTAAATCATGGATAAATCACAAGATGAGATATAATTTCGCTACCGCGATAATTTTCAATTCCATGACCCATAATAAAACTTTAGAAATCACGAAAAAAACAACAAATCACTAAATAACCAATAAAAAAAAGCAATTTACAAAACCTAATTAATCACCCGACGACGTCCAAACAATATCTTTTAATGCCGGTCGGAGCTCCTTATTACAGAACTGCTTATACTCTAATGTATCACCACTCGATTTCTTCACTTCCACCACCAATAACGACGGCGCTACCGACCAAATATCCGCCGTGACCGCTAACTTTCCTTTCCTTCCGATCTCATTTCCTTGTAACCTCAAACTACTTTCATCTACGCTTTTTTTGATCGAAAACTTCATCGCTTTCGCAACCGCTTCTATCTTCGCCACCACTGTCGTCGCCGGTTTCGTCGTTGCAAATTTAATCTCTTGTTTCTCTTCTCGTTTCTTCTCTTCAAACAACGGCGAAAGATCGAATCCTTCCGATAATGAAATTATATGAAACGCATTCAACGTTTCGGTTTCATTACATTTTAGATTACTAATGACGTCGTCCGGGTTTTGAAACATAGCGCTTTTAGGCGCTTGTTTTTTAAACCAGGACGACTCAATAATTTTTGATATTGTTAATCTACAATCAGGATTCGGATCTAACAATTTAGTAATTAATCTTCTCGCATCCGATGAAAACCACGGCGGACACTGAAAATCACCACGGTAAATTTTTCGGTACATTGCGACAACATTTTCGTCATGAAACGGTAAAAATCCGGCTAAAAGAACAAAGAGAATAACACCACATGACCAAATATCTGCTTTCTCACCGTCGTATCCTTTTTTACCGATCACTTCCGGCGCAACGTAAGCCGGAGTTCCACACGTTGTGTGTAACAATCCGTCCTGCCAGACATGATCGGTAAACGCGCTTAAACCGAAGTCGGTAACTTTTAAGTTACCGTCCTCGTCTAATAACAAGTTCTCCGGCTTTAGATCGCGGTGATACACACCACGACTATGGCAAAAATCAACGGCTGAAATCAGCTGTTGAAAATAACCTCTAGCAACATCTTCTCTTAACCGACCTTTTTCAATTTTTGAAAATAATTCGCCGCCTTTAACGAGCTCCATAGCGAAGTAAACCTTAGTTTTACTAGCCATAACTTCATGTAATTCCACAATATTTGGATGCCTTACCATTTTCATGACGCAAATTTCACGTTTAATTTGCTCCATCATTCCGGCTCTTATGACCTTCTCTTTTCCGACGATCTTCATCGCTACGCTACCGCCGGTTTTCAGGTCACGTGCGTGATACACTTTCGCGAAGGTTCCGTGACCTAATTGCCGGCCGAGCTCGTACTTACCGTTAAGTACGGCGTTATTTTTGTTCTCAATTTCCACCATCTGTCGATCTAAATTGAAATTTGAAATTTGAAATTGTAAATTATATCAAATTTATAACAGATTGAATAGATTTACGCTTTGATTGATCACCCGTCTTCAACGTGTTTCCGGTGGCAAGTTCTGCCGGCGATCGGTTTTTGAAACCGTCCACCGTTAAACAGCCGCGCATCTCCTCTCATCTCTCTGCATTCCCTTGCAATTTTTGAGGTTGGATGTTTATTTGATTTTTTGGATTGAAAAACTTTAAGAAATTCAGTTGCTTGAATATTTGAAAGTCATGGTGAACGTGTGTTTATATAGGCGGTCTTCATTAATGTGAAGTACGGAGTATTATTTTGACCGTTAGATCTGTGAGATGTGAATCCAACAGTGGAGTCTGTACGTGAGTTAAATGGTTATATGACAACTGGCACAAAACGACAAATATAGGCAAGGTTATTTATTTTTATACAAATAAATTATATGAAGTTTGTCTCATTGCTTAAAATAAAGGTAGTCTAAAAACATAATAGAAAGGCACTTCCATTATGATAAAAACATAATCACTCACTCCTTAATATACATACACTTTTTTAATCACTTAAGTTATTACTCCCCAAATAAACGTCTAGATAGCTCGGAACACGCTGAACGTGTCCTTTGATAATCCACCAACCCACCCTGATCAGAGGTGATGTATTATATGTTGAGTGGTAGTACGAGATATATAGTAGTGAAATACACGATGTAGTGAGAAATTTTTTGAGTTTTTAACTAGTAACACTAGTAGATAGTGTAATTTTTTTTTTGTAACACCATTAATCTAAGTCATATAGCTGAAATGTTTTTGAGATCTTAATAAGTGATATCAGTAACTATTATTCATAGATCTGACACTGACACTGTGACTGAGCTAAATATTTTTACATCAATCTAGTGACGAGCTCGAAGTAAGACTTGAACCATGCTTATCTCTAAATATTTTTTACATGATGAACCTCCAATATCAAAGACACGTATATCACTCAGTTAGAAGCTAATCGGTATTATTTATTTAAATTAATACCCGCATAATATTATATACACATAATTGCATGTTAATTGGTCCACGTATGTAGTAATTACTTATTACTCCGCAATTATTCAAGTATAACTGTTGTTTGTGCTTACAAAGGAAATAAATATCACAACTAACGGCTACAAATTAATGTGGTATAATAATAATAATAAATAATATTCCCTTAGAATAATTTAATTGTATAATTCCCAACGTATGAGAACTTATTTTGGAATGAAATAATTTACTCCCTCCGTTCCAGTACAAGTGTCCACTTACTTTTTGCACACAGTTTTAGAATATCCCACTAACTTCATTCTCCACCAATCAGAATTCTTCTCTCCCCACAATAACCTCTATAGTACTGACTCTCAAAATGCAAATCAATTTTAAATTACTTCATAGCGATTAGCTCTACTCAAGTAGTCAAGTTAATCACAATCAATTCAAAATTTATTTCATAGGGATAAGCTCTGTTCCAGCTAATCACAACGAACGAGATATTGATTTCCATTTCACTTGATTTGTTATTTATTACGATGAAGATTACGAAAACACTTTATTTATAGATTCTTTTCACTAAAAAATATAAATTAAATAAAAATTGATTCGATGATCTAATAAAATGTTAAGTGATGTACATTTTACGATCTGCTATATTTGTGGATTTCTTGATAACGGAAAAAATTTGGAAATTCATTGTTGATGGATGAAGGTTAAAATTTAAACAAATTTGTTTCATCGTTAACTTCTAATATTATAAATTACTCCACTTTCTTTAATGTGAGGTTATCATAACTCATAAGAAGATACAACATTATCATATTTTTATTTTTATTTTGTTAATGCAAGTTAATTCTACTGAATATGAGTCCCTAAGGATTATTTTATGGATCAACGGCTTCTATTAAGTCTGTTTGATTTAAAGATAAACAGATTAGTTATTTCGATTTTTATATTCAGTCATGGTCTATTTTTTTTATTAACGTTCTAAATTATTTTTTCTTATATGTCTATTTAAATTTGTTTTTATAATACGATAATCCAAGAAGACAGTCATATATTATTCAACATATTGATTTAATGATGATTACCTCTAGCAATCATGATGATGAAATTGACTCCAATGATAATCTTTCTGCAAAAGTCGATGAAGAAGTTGAGGATTGGCCACCGGAACCTACCAACCCCGCCTATGATTTGGATAGTCCAAAAGTTTTTGCCTCATCAGCTAGCTTTAATGACGACATTAATTGCAATGGGTCTAGTAACGATGGCCTTGACAACCCACAAGTCCATGACGATTCACATTCTGTAAACTAAAACCCTAAAAATTTCTCATCTACCGAGAAATGCATGGATACCGACGCACCTTCTTCCACCAATTCGATAGATGATACTCTTAACCCAAGTCCAATAACCGTTAACTCTTCACCCATTAGTCCTCAAACTCACTCCCCCCAAGCCCACCCCCTTACGGATACCTCTACCCCTGATGGTGAAAATTGCCCTGACAACCGAAGCCCACTTGAGCAATTGGGCCTGGCGAATAATTGCTTCAATATCAATAATAAAAATTCAAGCCCGATCATCAGTGATATTCCGATACCCTCCATATCTGTCCAAGACATTCACCTTAATGCCACTTCTGGTGTCATTTTCAAGGCGGTAAATAACATTCCCAATAAAAAAAGGAAAACATCCTCAAATGAGTCAGTGTGGACCAATATTCGAAGATGGAACACAACTTCCAGAATCCTAAAAGCTAAGTCTCAAGCAAGAAACCCGAATCGGAAAAGACTGAAATTTAAATCTTGCTCATCCTTGTCTTCGTCAGTCAGTAAAGGTAATAGCTCTCACTCGCTTTCTGAAAGTTCGATGCATTGTGAGGACATTGGTAAACTTCTCGGGCTAACAAGAAAATCTGTTCAATCTACATGTTGAGGTACTTTCTGTACTCTTCCTTTTTTGTCGAGATTTTTTTAAACCGTTTAATAATGAAGATTTTATCACTAAATATTAGAGGCTTAGGTCTAGATGACAAAAACAAATTCAATTGGTTCAAACGTGTGTGTTTCCTTCAAAACCCTAATGTCATTGCTCTTCAGGAAACTAAAGCCGATAGGATTTCAGAACGTTGGGTGGAATCGGTTTGGGGTAACAACAACAATAAATACGCTTTCAAAAAATCAAAAGGTAATTCGGGCGGGATTATCACGATTTGGGACCCAAATATTTTTATTACTAACCGTGTTGTTGAGCGTGACTCCTTTATTGCGATAAAAGGATTTTGGAAAGATGTAGGTACGGAACTCATTCTCGTGAACACATATGGGCCTCAAACCGATCCGGAAAAAAAGAAAATGTGGAACGATCTTAATGATATTTTGAATTATGACGGTGCAATGTGGGCCATTTTTGGTGATTTCAATGAAGTCAGATTCTCCTCTGAAAGAAAGAACACGGAATTTTGTGAAAGAAGAGCAAAACTTTTCAACGATTTTATTAAAGATAACTCCTTGCTTGACTTGCCACTGGGAGGAAGAACTTATACTCGAATTAGTGATAACGGAAGAAAATTCAGCAAACTTGATAGGTTTCTTGTTTCTGAAAATCTCTTATCTCAATGGCCGAATATTAATGTTTTGGTTTTGGATAAAAAGCATACGGATCATTGCCCTCTTATTTTACAAGATGGTAATGCTGATTTTGGTCCTAAACCGGTTAAGGTTTTTGATGAATGGTTAAATCATGAAGAATCCTACGACATCATCAAATCTACTTGGGAGAAAACCGTCAACAGTACTAAACCTGACTGCATTTTTCGTGATAAACTCAAGTTAGTCAAACAAGAACTTCGAAAATGGTATTCTACCTCACATGGAAAATTGAAAACTGAAATAGAGGAATTGTCCCGTGTCGTGAATGATTGGGAAAGGAAAGCCGAGTTAACCGACCTTAGCGTGGATGATTACACCAAATGGATGAAAGACAAGGAATCTCTTCTTAGTAAAGATAAGTCTCATGTTGAAATGCTCAAACAAAAGTCTAGATTTAAGTGGGCTTTAGAAGGGGATGAGAACAGTAAATTCTTTCACTCCTACATACGCCGAAGAAATCAGAAAAATAATATTCATGGCATCAACATCGGTGGGGTATGGAATTCTAACCCGTTACTTATAAAAAATGAAGCTTTTAATTTTTTTCAGGGTCTCTTCAAGAAAAACACCTCGGATGCTTGGATGTTAAATAGTTGGGAAGGGCCAAAAATTGACCCTGCTTCTGCCGTAGCTTTAGAATCTATGTTCAGTGAATCAGAAGTATTAGATGCGATCAAAGGTTGTGGTAGAAACAAAGCACCGGGCCCGGACGGTTTTAACATAGCGTTTTACATCAAATTCTGGGGCATAATCAAAGGTGACCTCCTTAATGCTATAAACGGATTCTGGGATTCGGGAACCATTTCTAATGGATGCAACGCCTCCTTCATCACACTTATCCCAAAGGTCAATGATCCTCTCAACTTTTCTAATTATAGACCTATTAGTCTCATCGGTAGTT
The DNA here is from genome assembly GCF_046630445.1 of Rutidosis leptorrhynchoides. Taxonomy (NCBI): domain Eukaryota; kingdom Viridiplantae; phylum Streptophyta; class Magnoliopsida; order Asterales; family Asteraceae; genus Rutidosis; species Rutidosis leptorrhynchoides. The sequence continues at coordinate 337,142,600 of NC_092342.1, read as the reverse complement.
ATTATAAAATTCTTTCAAAATTACTTGCAAACCGAATCAGGAAAATTATCCCGAGACTAATAGGTGATGAACAAAGTGCATTTATTTCTAATAGATACATTCTTGATGGAGTTTTAATCACACTTGAGTCCATTGATGACCTCAAATCCACAAAACAAAAAAGTTTTATTTTTAAAGTTGACTTTGAAAAGGCTTTCGATTGTTTAGATTGGGATTTCCTTAGTTCAATTATGAATGCAATGGGTTTCGGGGCTAAATGGGTCAAATGGATTATGTCTTGCCTCAACTCGACATCGATCTCGGTCTTAATTAATGGTTCTCCCACCGACCAATTCTTCCCTAAAAGGGGTGTAAGACAAGGAGATCCATTATCTCCCTTTCTTTTCATCCTAGCCGGGGAAGGTTTAAACCAACTTTTAAAACTTGCAACAAACAAAAAATTCATTAATGGTGTTGAGATTGGTAGCGATAAGGTTGTTGTGTCGCATCTTCAATATGCGGATGACACCATTATTTTTGGGAAATGGAACAAATCTGAGGTTAGAAATATTTTGAAAATACTTAAGTGTTTTGAGGAGCTTTCCGGTCTTAAAATTAATCTTAATAAAAGCAGTGTTTATGGTATTGGAACCTCTAACTCCGAACTAAAAAGCTTGGCTACTTGGTTTTGTTGTAAAGAAGGTTCGTTTCCATTTAATTATCTTGGACTTCCAATCGGGGCAAACCTAAACTCACATAATAATTGGTCCCCCATTTTTGAAAAATTTAAAAAACGACTCTCGGATTGGAAAGCAAAAACCATTTCTTACGGTGGTAGACTCACTCTCATTAAAGCGGTCCTAACAAGCCTACCTCTATATTACTTCTCACTTTTTAAAGCACCGGTAAGTGTAATCAAAGAACTTGAAGGTCTTCGCCGTGATTTTTTTTGGGGGGGTTCTCATGATGAAAAGAAAATGGCTTGGGTTAAATGGGACCAAATCATTTTACCTTATGAATTCGGTGGCCTAAATGTGTGCTCTTTAAAATTTAAAAATCTTTCTCTCCTCGCCAAATGGTGGTGGAGATTTCTTTCGGGTGACAATGTTTTGTGGATTCGTATTATTAAAAGCATTTATGGTAGGGGGGGGGGGGGGGTTTGGGTTTCACTTCTCCTTTACCCGACAGCAAAATGAAAAAACTATCGGGTCGTACGTGGTTTAACATTATCAAAATTGAAAACACCCTAACCAAGTTAGGGTGTAATCTTTCTAATGCGTTTGTTAAAGATGTAGGTAAAGGTGCCGATACGAGATTCTGGCTAGATAAATGGCTTGGCGACGTTCCTCTTAAAGACGCTTTCCCTCGACTTTTTAGGATTGAATCTTCCAAAGACGTCCTGATTCCATATCGGATTCATTTCTCTGATTCTTCGCTAGATTTCACTTGGGCTTGGAACATTGAGCCTAGATGGAGGACGGCGGATGAATTAGATAGACTTATTGCCGAAATCAGATGCCATCATTTCTCGAATAGCACTTCTTCTTCTTGGTCCTGGAAACACAACGGTAACGGAGTGTTCACTACCTGCTCGATCGTTCAGTTGCTTAACATCGTAGCAGCTGGAAATCTCTTCACCTCTACGCTGCCCCCCCAACCTACCGATATCAACCCTTTTATCCCGCAAAAGATTGGCATCTTTATTTGGAGAATGAAACAAGACAAACTCCCGGTTAGGGCTGCCCTCGATAAAAAGGGTATTGATCTTCACTCTCTAAGATGCCCGGTTTGTGACGACGATATTGAGACTTTGCAGCACACGCTAATTTCTTGCTCCTTCGCCAAAGACATTTGGGAAAGAATCCGAAAATGGTGGAAATTCGATCTTTTAATTTTTTCCAACACTTCAGAAATAGCTAAAAGCACTTCTCCTTTTATTTCCTCGAATCTTGGTTTCACAATTTGGCAAGCCGTGGTTTGGGTCACTGCTTATCATATTTGGACTCATAGAAATTCCCGCACCTTTGGTAATTCTCACCTCAGCCCCCCAAATATTATCGCGGATATCCAAAGTAAATGCTTCGAGTGGATAAATTGTCGCTGGAAAAAAGGATCGTTGAATTGGCTAACATGGATTACGAATCCCAAACTTTTCGATGCCTCGAATTCTCGAGTAGGTGTTGGTTAACGTAGGTTTTTTATGCCGGATTCCGCCGAAGTATTATTTAGTGGGGTCTAAGTGGTGCTAGGCTCGATTGCTTTGTCGCTGCTTGATCAGCACTGTTTTTCGAGTCTAGTCCGGCTTGTCTTTTCAAGTTGATCCTCCTAAGTAGTGACCGGTGGATGAAGGCTTTTTCCTACCATCATTTTAACCAACCCTATTGTCCATTTCTTCGTGTTAATCTTTAGTTTTTAGCATACCTTTTCGAGTTTACATGTAGATATTTACGTCTTATTCGATTGTAATTATGTCCCCTGGATATCCCGATTGTACTCTTTTCTTTATTTTAATAATATTGTTTGGCTTTTCAAAAAAAAATAACCTTTGGGCGATACATATATCAAACAAATTAATAATTCACTAGTTCATGTGACCTAAGTAAACGACATAAGTATTTTATATATTGACAAAAATAAATATATTTTTGAAATATTGAATGGCATGATACCGGCCATGTATTTGGTACGTTTTGATATTTTAGTATCTTCTAAATATTTGAAAGGGACATATGATAAATTAAAAAAGATGACTCAGAAAGCAATTACTTTGAACGTACAATAATCTTTACACAAAGTTAGATAACCATTGATTGCGTTTCAAAGATAAATAAACTTCAATAATTTTGTAACGACATAAAGTTGCATTCTCTAAAAAACCCGTATATACATTTTGAATATACAAACACGGTTGCGAGCGAAATAATTTCCTTTGTATATAACTATATGTTTTTACTTAAAATATTTTTATATATAGCATAACTAAAAAGACAATAATCTGTTTCGATTGATCAAACCACATAATTTAATTTTTAATAATTGGATTGATAAAAATTCACATAATTTGGATATTTTAATTAATAATCGTTGTAAAAATGTGGGAAAAAAATGTAAAGGGAAAAAATGTAATTTTTTGTAAGAGAGTATAAGTAATTGAAAAAATAAAAATTGCAAGGGCTAGAGCCTAGAAATGTAACCACAAATTTGGTAGAAGATTTATTAAACATAAAAATGAAGGGGTACAAATGGATAAGAAAGAGATTAGCGGGCTCGAACCTCCACCTCTTATAAAGAGTGTTCCGCTCCTAACCACTTGCTTTCTATTTTGAATAATTAAATTGGTTATATAACAGCTTAAAAATCAACTTTAAAAATTTAAATAAAACGTGAAATTACAATATTCGACAAACTTTATAGTGTTTGCGGACATTTCGTAATTATTATATACTAGTAAGTGGTCAGTTGGGCCAAGGCTCAATTTTAGATCCATGCCGTAACAACTCGACTTTTTCCGTTACTATCGTTACTTGTTCGTTAAATATTTAACGGTGTTACTTGAAATTTATGTGTTTAATAGATTTAAATACATACTTGATCCTATTGGATTACTTGAATTAATACGTTATATTAATTTATGAACTTATTTCGAATAGCGAAATAACTAGAAAACGTCATGTTTAAGTTAATCGTCTATAAAGCTTTTCAGTTTTCGGAACTTAGAAAAACGAGAAAATAATTATTTTTAATAATTATTTATTTTAAGAAAAACTTATTTGTTTATTTAGTGAATTAAACCCGATGATTTTGTTTTAACGACTAGTTAACGTTCCGGAGACCCGGTACGGTTAACGGCACTCGAAACGGACCACGCGCGTACAAGTAAGTAAGCAAAAACGAGCTCGAACACCCATTAAAGGGCCATTCGGCCGAACCCTTCCCCAACACCCCTTGTTGGACTTATTTTGGACCTATGCTTTGTCACTAGTGGCCCTTTAGTGTAATTAGGCCCTAAACCTAGGTATAAAAGGAAAATTTAACCTGTAAACTCTCACAATTTCACAAGCTAGTCGACTTTTTGCTTCCTCTTCCCCCTTTGTTGGCCGTCGACATCACCACCCCACAACCACCATCAAAACTCAAAATTAGAAGAAACCTCGTACACAAACGTTGTTCTACGCATCGTTCTCTACGCGATTGTATAAGCAATTCGTCGTTTTAAGGTATAAACACTAACCCTAATTTTTCTAAATCAATATTTATGTCAATTACATAGTGTAATCAAGTCTAGTGCTCAACTGTTGATGTATAGAGTTGTCGTTTATCGTTTAATTGCTCGATTGGGGTTGTTTGCATGAAAAAAGTATTTGTATCCTATGAATCTGATAAAATTGACTTATGAAATGATCTTGTATGTTATTTAGATGGATAGAGGTCGAAAAATTAATAAGTTTGGACTTTGATTTTGTTTGAGTTCGTTATCGTATGCTCAAGATATAATTAATCGAAGTTTTCGTTAGGGTTTACATGATATACGAATTTTCTGAGTTGTGTGCTTTATGATTTGGCTAATGAAAAGTGTACCACTGTAATCCTTGTGAAAAATAATGCATGTTGGACTTAAGATATGGGTCAAAAGCTTTTGTAATGCTCTCGGTGTGTCAAAACGAGGATTCGTGCTTTATAGTTTGCTGAATCTGTTTTCAAAATTAAACAAAAATTGCTAGAGTGAACTAGAAATTGATTGAGGCTTTGATCTTCTGAAATATGTTATTTTATATGTTCCTTGCTGTACTTCATTTGTATGCTAACTTCCGAAAACTTGATTTTCCATGAGTTATAAGCTTGACCAAATGATATGTCTGTTTGTTGACTAAAACTGAAGGGTCTGTAAAGATTAGCTAAACTGTACGAATTGGATAAATGGATCTCTTTGATTATTTTATCACTAAAACTTTGAGATGTTTGGAGTAATCTTCAATTGGCTGTTCTTCAAAATCTATTTCTAATATTTTATGAGAAATGTTTCAAAACTGACGCGCATGCAGATACTGATTTGGTAAACCGTAACTAGACCTTTTCTGAAACCCGACTTATAGACATCGTATGAGGCCCTGGATGGACTTTTTGGAATCGATTTTGAGTCTAGTTGTGATCTGGAGTTTTCCATGTTTATATGAGTTATGTGCTAAGAGTTATACTCGTGTCTTTCTATGATGCGCGTATTTTAAGGAAATGCGATAAATTGTGAATGTGCAAATTGCTAAACTATGAATTGTAACATGTTGTTTGACTTAGGTTTGACATGTTGAACATGATTGCATGACCTACTTAGATGTTTGACTTTAGTTGACCACTTTGACCGAGTTGACTTTTGGTTTGACTTTGGTTGACTTGCTTGGACTAGTTGACTTTTACATGCTTATTGAGTCAGTCTGAGCACTAGGACTTTGCGTACACTATGGGTTGACGTAGTGTGACCTATATGTATACTTAAGATGACCTATTTGACTAGGTTGCTTTGTTCGATCGAGATTGCTCGACTACTGTACGATTTTTACTAAGAGATATTTCATTGCTTCTGCTAAGGTAAGTCTACAGTCCCTACTACTTTTTACAGGGATGAGATAACATGTTTTTTACAAATATTTTACATATTAGGCACGAGTAACTTAAACATATACATATGAGTTCAGATCAAAAATCCCTTAGCATGATTATATTAATTACTTTAAGTAAGCTCGACTTATAGGGACGGTACCATTAGGTTTGACGAACCTCGCCTCAACCTACGAGGTGCTTATTTTGTTGTAACTTGTACACTTGATCGATGTATGCTTAGAAAGGGTAAAGGGAAGACGTGTAGCACTTTAGCTATTCGCGGGTTAAAGTTTTATAATCAAGTGCTTATGATAATGTATGATTTTTACGATGTTTTTCAGAAATCTTGTGGCCTAAACTTACGAAATGTTTTACTAAACCTGTAGATTCACTCAACGTTTTTCGTTGACGTTTTGCATGTTTTTATCTCACGTCCATAGAGGTTTGCTTCCGCGTTGCTAAAATTGTCATGCTTGTTAGCTGCTAGTACTGGATGTTGTCCAGCATGTTTTTCCGTTATGTCTTATTTAAAGAACATATATTCGCATTGAAAACCGTTGTTTCAAATATTGTTTTGAGTTTACTTATGTTGGATGATTACGTCAACTGCTTTTCAGAATTATTTCTTTAATAATAACTTTACTTTGAAATTTAACGCGATTACTTTTTCGGAAACGTCACATATAGAGGGCGTGACCGTTAAACTATGGGACCGGAGTTAATACACCGTTAATGGATTCTGACGGAGTATTACACATGCCTACTCTATGACTTGCAAATAATTGAAATACATTAATTAGCAAACATGTGCCCCAATATTAAAAGCTTCAATATTTAAACGATATAGAAGACCCAAAACGACAATGGTTTTATAATAGACATTTGCGAAGAAATTTTCATGAAGTTATTATTTAGTTATTTGACTAATGTGTAACATTATGGAAAGGGGTTGATAACTTTCTCTCTTTAACGCGTTTTCCTCTCAACTTTCACCGAAACCCTACGCTTTTTCGGCGCCGCTACTGCCAACCTTCGACATCTCTTCGAAGGTCCGATGGTCCCTCTTTCCTACTTTATTTCCACTTACTCTAAGTCTGTTGGTTAGCGATTTTTTCCGGCGGATTGAGGCGGAGACCGCTTGTGATGACCCGGAAATTTTCGACCAAATTTAAACTTTATCTTTATATTATTCCGACACGATAAACAAAGTTTGTTAAGTTAAAATCTCAAAAATTTTAAAAACTGTATTCATACATTCATTTAACCTTGATCGGATTCCGACGATTCACGAACCATTATTTAATTGGATATGAATATGTATATTTATGTATATTTATATATTATAACTTGAGAATATTAACAAAGTATTAAACGTATAATACTTTTCATAAAAGTATTTGTTTCAATATGTTTATCGATGAAATTAGATGATAAGATCAAATGATTGAATTTTCAGATACAATGAATGATGATTACGAGTCCCTATTGAGAGGTCCACTTTAATTTAGGAAACCTTTCCATTTTAACGATATTCGAAAAATAATGATAATGTGATTTTCAAGAAAGGATAAAGTGTCCATTAACGAGTGTTAGTCAAAAGGTTAGTGGAGATTCTTATTTAATTTTCAAAAGCATACTTTTCAGTGATTGACTCGTGTCCCTTGGCAACTTAATTACTTAGTTTTCATAATATTAAGAACATTATTTGATATAATAACTTCTATTATTAAAACAAGTTTAATGTATAAACGTTACGTGTTATAATATTTTCTAAACCAATTTAAAATGAATTATGAAATATAGTTAATTTTGAAAAACTAAAAATTATATAGATATTTCTAATATATATAAATTTATATTTCCAAATATATATATATATATATATATATATATATATATATATATATATATATATATATATATATATATATATATATTACAAAGTGATAAAATATAATATTAACTTAGTCATAAAACGTTTTGTTTTAAAATAATATATTTTGGTGAACAACGAGTCATTGATTTAAAGAAGCAAATGACCAAAACACTCAAAAGTATAAGTTACAGTTCAATTAGTATAATTATTGGTGAAATAAGTCTAATTATTGGTGAAATAAGTCTAATTATTGATAAAGGTACACGTCGCGAAACATAAAGTACAAGTTTTCTAAGCGTACAAAAGGACGTTCGAAAACCGAAACTGGCACGTAAGTCGAGCGTCAACGTACTATTCATCGGTGCAAAAATTACAAATCAACTAGGCACGAGAATATAATATAATATTTAATTAATTCTAAAGATTAAATATATTATATATTAAATAATATATATATATATATATATATATATATATATATATATATATATATATATATATATATATATATATATATATATTAAGATCATGAGTGTCGGTAGCTAAATGAAAGTGCATATTTGTTGGATGAGAAGGCCATGCGATCGCATGGCTAAATGCACGACAAACCATGCGATCGCATGGATGAAGGGGGCAGGCCAGGTTCTTTAAAAGCTCGCAGTTTCTCTCGAATTCATTTCCATTTCATCTTCTATCTGTCAAAATCTCTCGTATATATATATATATATTTATATTATTATTTTTATTATTATTATTACTATTATTAAGATTTATATTATTATTATTAGTAGTATTATTATTATTTATACATAAAATATTACGACGAGGTCATGAGCAAATTATTTCAAGACGGGTTTTTTGAGTGGGATAGGGCTAAGAAAATTATGGGTTGTAGCTATGGAGATTATGGGTAATGTTCGGGGGTATGCTCGTGAGGTCAATCTAGTGTTTATCATCTCCGTCGAGTCTACGTACTTTCCTGCAATATTGAATCTCAATATTGATACGTGAGCACTCATAACTTAACTTTTATATATTATTAGTGTATCCATGACTAGTGCTCGAGTATTTAGGATTATGCATGCTTATACGTTTAATATTGTCGCTAGATAGTTTATATTGAATCCTGAATTAGATACATATGCTACTGAGATAAGGTATATGATATGCATGTTGTTGAAAAGCTAGCGAAAAATTTAGAACTTTTCATTTAGAACTCGAATGATTTTGATGAACAGATTAGAAGTTATAGTCAACTGAATTTTTGTATTATTGTTAAAATGATTATTATTTTTATCGTCGTTATTATCGTCGTTATAATTATTATCTAATTATTATTAGTATTATTATTATTATTTCATTATCGTTATTAGTAAAAGGTTTTATTATTAAAAAGTATTATCTTTTTTACTATCGTTAAGATTATAACTAGTATTATTACTATTATTAAAATAGTTATTAATATCATCATTAGTATAATCATAATATCATTATTATTAGTATTATTATAATTAAAACTAATATTAGTAACATCTAATTAGTATGATTACTATTATTATCATTAATATGAAAGCGTTATAAAAGACGACTAAAAACTATTAACAAAATGATTAGGAAATAAAGAGTATAATTAGCATGATGAAATTAAAATATTGAAAGGTATTGATTTAGATAAAAATATCATTTTCATTAATTTTATCATTATTATTATTATTAATATTAAAAACTATTATTTTACAAAAATTATTATTTAAAGGAATATCATTGTTAATATAAAATATCATTATTATTATTATCATTTTAGTATTATCATTATTAAAAATTTATCATTTGAATAGAATTATTACTTTTATAAAATATTATTATTTTTACAATTAATATTAAAAAGTATCGTTATTATTAAGATTATCATGATCAGAATTACCATTTTATCATAATTAATATCATCATTAGTAAATATAAATATTGTTATTATTATTATTTTATTATTTTTATTAAAAATAATTAATATTATTATTATAAAATAGTGCAACTTTACTTATTATTATTAATACCAATATTATTTTATCAAATATGTGATACAATGACATTTTCACCATACGTAATATAATTACATAATAGTACAAACTACTATATATTTATGATTTTGAGTAAATTATATAAATTTTATTACTTGAGAAATACAAAAGGATATTTTTATCATAAATAAACTTTAATATAACTTTTTATTTATTAATAAATGGTTTGTATTATTTACTATAATAAAATTTGATAGATATATTTAAATATATAAAACGAATATATTTATGTTATACAATTTTTGGAAGTCATTTTGGTCAAGATGATTTTTGTTGACTTTTGCATATTAGTCTCGAGCATTAGGATTGTGGTACACTATGACTTGACCTAAATTGTTAGACATATATTGACCAACATATAAATATATATACTTAATATAGGATCGTGAATCAGAGGCCAACCTTGCACTTGTTCAATGACGTTATATGTATTTTTACTACGAAATACAGTATTGTGAGTTTCATTACTCCCTTTTTAAATGCTTTTGCAATATATATAATTTTGGGACTGAGAATACATGCGCTTTTATAAATGTTTTACGAAATAGACACAAGTAATCGAAACTACATTATATGGTTGAATGATCGAAGCCGAATATGCCCCTTTTTGCTTGGTAACCTAAGAATTAGTAAACCAGTCTACTAATTGACGTGAATCCAAAAGATAAATCTATTGGGCCCAACAAACCCCATCCGTTGTAGCGGATGCTTTAGTACTTCGATGTTATTTTATCATGTCCGATGGATGTCCCAGAATGATAGGGGATATTTTTATATGCATCTTGTTAATGTCGGTTACCAGGTGTTCAATCCATATGAATGATTTTGTCTCTATTCATGGGACGTTTATTTATGGGAAATGGAAATGAAATTCTTGTGGTCTATTAAAATGATGAAAATGATCGATTATGATAAATTAATGAAATCACCAACCTTTTGGTTGACACTTTAAAGCATGTTTATTCTCAGGATTGAAAGAAAAATCTTCCGCTGTGCATTTGCTCATATGATGACCCGAAAAATTTCGACTAATTTAAACCAATTCTCTATATGATTTAATATTATGTAAATATACATATATATATATATATATATATATATATATATATATATATATATATATATATATATATATATATATATATATATATATATATATATATATATATATATATATATTATAAGATGTACAAGTAAAACACTAATTGCTACTGTAAAAACGACTTTGCTACAGTAAAACACTATTTGCTATAGTAGTCACTATTTGATGTCGACGAACTAGCAAACAAAAACGGAAAAGACGGCCATGCGATCGCATGGCAAAAACATTGAAAACCCATGTGATCGCATGGGCTACAGTAAACACTATTTGATATTGACAAACTAGCAAACAAAAGGGGTTCAGGCGGCCATGCGATCGCATGGCAAAAGCACTGAAAATCCATGCGATCGCATGGGGACCAAAATCAGGAAACATGCCTATAAAAGGCCAGCTTACTCGACGGAATATAATCACTTTTTCTTTCTTCTGTAAATTTAAATTTAAATTTATAATTATAATTATAATTTTAATTTAAGTTTAATAATAATAAAGTATATACGAGGGTGTTTTAATTCGGGTTTCAAACCGCTTTAAGCTAAGGAAATATTGGGTATTGTTCGGGGTATTGTTCTTGAATCCAAGGCCAACCATACAGTCGTCTACCATCATTACGTCTACGCAATTTGCCTACAATATTGAATCGCAATATTGAACTGTGAGTTATAGTCTCCCTTTTTAAATACTTTAAATATTTTTGGGCTGAGAATACATGCAATTTATTTTAAACGCGATAAGACACAAGTACATACTAAATTCTACACTGAGTTAAACTGAAAATCCCTTAGCTTTGGTAACTAGTAGCTGCCAGTACATAGGATATGGACTGGTGGGCGCGAATAATTGTATATGGATCCATAAGGCTTGACATCCCCGTCCGAGCTAGAGCGCTAGCCTTTTAACGGACGTATGTTATTTGAGTTTAAGACACGTTGGTTTGCGTGTATTAAAACGAATGGGGTAATTATCACTATAGCATTAAGTTTAGTTACCAGGGTGCTCTGTTACGTAGAATCTATTGATAAACTTTTGATGAAATCTTGTGGTCTATCTTTTTATATGTTTATGACTCGAGCAATTAAACCTATAACTCACCAACATTCGTGTTGACTTTTTAGCATGTTTTATTCTCAGGTCCTTAGAATGCTTCCGCTGTGATGTGCTTGTTGCCTGCATGGAGTCTCTCATGCTTTGTACAAAGTTTATTGCATTCAAAATAAAACTGCGTTGTGTAATAAATAATTGGACTGTGATGTCAACCTGTAAATTAAAGACTTATGTATTTCGGGGTTTTGCTTATACCTAAGCACTTGCCCACATGTTTATAACTTTCTATGTTTAGAAAGTCACTTATTTTAATGACTGCAATATTTTATCAAAACGTATCATATAGAGGTCAAAACCTCACTGTGGAATCAATGATTAACGTGCCGCGTCAATAGCGATTTTGACGGGTCGTTACAGTTGGTATCCGAGCTTGAGGTCATAGGGAACCAGAAATTACATTAGTGTGTTTAACTGGTAATTGTTAGGATGCATTAGTGAGTCTGGACTATGACCATATATGTTTTTACTGATTTTTGCTTATTATTTGGTCAAAAACATTATATGTGATATATTTATATGCTAACGTAATTGTTGTTTCAATTATGTGATAGATGACTTCTTCTAATCCTATCATTTTGTACGACTCGGAATCGGACACTGAATCTATTATATCCACAACTGAAAAGGGCGTTCCAATACCTATTAAAGAAGAAATTGTGTTAGCCGGGGAATCTCAACTCCCGGTAAACCCAGAGGAGGTTCCAGCTCCACCCAACTCTAGTTTTTCGGAGCCACAGTATCGTTGGCATGGACCCATGATCCCTGGAGTAAACGAGGATCGTCCATTTCTAAACAAATATGGACATTGGTCCAGATATACTGCCGACGGGCGGGTTGTGCCGATTACGCCTGGCAGATTTCGGTTCATGACCACCGGTACATATTCTCGCAGTTCGTCATCATATTCTCCTACACATGACTCAGATAGTTCGTCATCAGACGAGATCAGTAAGGAGGAGGATTTCGCTAATGAAATAAAAGAGATCACTAAGGAGAAATTCCAACTTGCTATAGATAATAAAAACAACCACAATAATAAAAAGTCCTTAATTATTAAAAAGGAACAGGACTATTTGATCCGTAACCACCCTTATTGTATTAAACCCACTGAGGCAACGGGTACCTCAAAACCCCAACCAAAAATAAAATACACTGCCAGAATGTCTGTTGGACCATGTGCACACAAACAATTGGCAGAGAGAACTAAATGGGAAGAAGTTTCTGATAGTTCTGAATAAACGACCCCGCAACCATAAATCTTTCATGCGCTATTCTATTGCTTATGTGTGCTACTCTATCTTGTTATGTAAAATAAGCATATGTAAAATATCAGTATTGTATGGTATTGTATTATTTTGGTTTATTAATAATAAATGCATGGAATGATTATTTGTATTATTACTACTTCTTATTATTATTATTATTACATAATAATGTAGTAACTCGCTATAATTTTTCATAGTGGAATATTATTATGATTTTAGTAGTTAATTCCTTGTACTAGCTATTATGTATGAACTTAACGGGTAGGTAATACCCTAGAAATAATTATAAAATGCTAATAAGAAGAAAAGGCTTTTATAATAATCGGTTCATATTATTAATATGCTACGATTAACTATTGACAACTCATTTTACCTATAATATTCTATATGATTAAATTATATCTGTTGTGTTTATTGAAGAAACATGTCTCAAATGTCGGATGCTGAGTTTGAGCAACTAGTCAAGAAACGTGTGAATGAAAGAATTGCTGCAGCCGAGGCAGCAAAAGCAACAGCCGAAGTAGCAGCCAAAGCAGCAGCCGTAAACACAAACTCACGAAACGGATGCTCATACAAAACTTTTCAAGGATGCAAACCACAGACGTTTAGTGGAACCGAGGGACCAGTCGGTCTAACCCGATGGTTTGAAAAGATGGAGTCCGTTTTCAAAATCAGTAATTGTGCAAACGGAGACAAGTCAAAGTATGCTTCATACACGTTGCAAGATGGTGCACTTACTTGGTGGAACAATTATGCTAAAGCAGAAGGAATAGATACGGCATATGATATCTCTTGGGAAGAACTGAAAAATATGCTAATCGAGGAGTACTGTCCTCGAAACGAGATTAGAAAAATGGAATCTGAGTTATGTAATCTGAAGGTTATCGGCGCGAATCTCAATAACTATGAAAAGTGTTTCATGGAACTAGCCTTGTTGTGTCCCGAATTGGTGCCAAACGGGAAACGAAAGATAGAAATGTATATTGACGGTTTATCGATCAATATCAAAGGAAATGTTACATCGTCCAAACCAAATACGATGCAGGAAGCCATGACAATGGCATACCAACTCATGGACCAGATCACAGAGAGTTCGATTAAGGCACCAATTACCTAAGTCAAGACAACTGAAGGAAAGAGGAAATGGGAAGACTATAAGGGCAAAAGTACTCACCTGAAGAAACAAGAAACTTTTAAAGGTAAACAAGATGGGGTAACTGCAAGTCCAAACTATAAGGGACCCCATCCGTTCTGCAAAAGATGTTACACACATCATGCAGGTTATTACCAAGTGGTCTGTGATAAGTGCAACAAGAAAGGACATGTGGCGAAAGATTGTTATGCCACCGTTTCTGAAGTAAAGACAAAATCGACAGATGTCAAGAAATGTTATGGATGCGGGAAGTCTGGTCACTTTATAAATCAATGCCCTGATAAGGAGAAGAACAAAGAACCCGCACGTGGGAGGGCATTTAATGTTAGTGCCAGTAAAGCACGTGAGGATCCTAATCTTGTCACGGGTACGTTTACCGTTAATAATCAACTAGCTTCTATTATGTTTGATACGGGTGCTGATAGAAGTTATATGTGTAAATACTTTAGTTCTAAACTAAAATGTGCATCATTACCTCGCTGGTGAAACCTTCAAAATCGATTTGATACCCGTAGAATTAGGAAGTTTTGACGTAATCGTTGGCATGGACTGGAAGTCCAAAACAAGAGCGGAAGTTGTTTGCGCTGAGAAAGCAATCCGCATCCCTCGTAAGGATGAAACGTCATTAATAATTTATGGGGAGAAGAGTAACTCGAATCTGAACCTTATCAGCTGTATGAAGGCCCAGAAACTTATAAGAAAAGGTTGTTATGCTATTCTGGCACACGTAAAGAAGATCGATACTGAAGAAAGAAGCATTAATGACATGCCGGTTGTAAGAGAATATCCCGGAGTATTTCCAGAAGAATTACCGGGGCTACCTCTACACAGATGTGTAGAATTCCAGATTGATCTCATACCAGGAGCTGCACCTGTAGCCCGATCTCCATATAGACTTGCACCTTCAGAAATGCAAGAATTACAAGACCAGTTACAAGAATTATCGGACTGTGGATTTATTCGTCCTAGTTTTTCACCTTGGGGTGCTCCTATTCTGTTCGTCAAGAAGAAGGATGGATCTATGAGAATGTGCATAGATTATCGAGAATTAAACAAATTAACGATCAAGAATCGGTACCCATTACCGAGGATTGATGATTTGTTTGAGCAATTGCAAGGATCAAGTGTTTATTCTAAGATTGATCTACGCTCCGGATATCATCAGCTGAGAGTGAAGGAAGAAGATGTTCCCAAAACCGCGTTCAGAACCCGTTACGGTCACTATGAATTTTTAGTCATGCCTTTTGGATTAACTAATGCTCCAGCAGTATTCATGGATCTAATGAATCGCATCTGTAGACCGTATTTAGATAAATTTGCCATTGTTTTTATCGACGACATATTGATTTACTCGAAGAACAAGGAAGAACATGAACAACACTTAAGACTGGTACTGGAGATACTCAAGAAAGAAGAACTGTACGCAAAATTTTCGAAGTGTGATTTCTGGTTACAAGAAGTACAATTTTTGGGCCATGTTGTCAGTAAACATGGAATTAAAGTTGACCCTGCCAAGATCGAAGCCATTAGTAAATGGGAAACACCGAAGACTCCAACACAAATCCGCCAATTCTTAGGTCTTGCTGGTTACTACCGAAGATTCATTCAAGATTTCTCTAGAATCGCCAAACCCTTAACTGCATTGACTCAAAAGGGAAAGAAGTATGATTGGTCCACGGAACAGGAATCCTCGTTCCAGTTATTAAAGAAGAAGTTAACGTCTGCACCCATTTTGTCATTACCAGAAGGAAATGATAATTTCGTGATCTATTGTGACGCTTCGCGCCAAGGTTTAGGATGTGTATTAATGCAACGCACAAAAGTTATCGCATATGCCTCACGACAACTAAAAATTCATGAAAAGAACTATACGATGCACGATTTGGAACTTGGAGCAGTAGTTTTTGCACTCAAAATATGGAGACACTATCTATATGGCACCAAGTGTACAGTGTACACCGACCATAAGAGTCTTCAGCATATTTTTGATCAAAAACAACTCAATATGAGGCAACGTCGCTGGGTAGAGTTGTTAAACGATTACGATTGTGAAATCCGTTACCACCCCGGAAAGGCTAATGTTGTAGCTGATGCCCTAAGTCGGAAAGAAAGAGTAAAACCTCTTAGGGTCCGAGCTTTGAATATTATAATTCGTACTGATCTCACAAAGCAAATTCAAGCAGCACAGTTAGAGGCTTTAAAAGAAGAAAATGAAAAAGGCGAAATGAGCAGAGGGTTAGAAAAACAGCTTGAAGTAAAAGCCGATGGAACCCTGTATTTTGCTGATAGGATATGGGTACCAAAACATAGTAATCTAAGGCAACTAGTACTGGATGAAGCACACAAAACGAGGTACTCAATTCATCCAGGAAACGGGAAAATGTACCACGATCTCAAGAAGTTCTATTGGTGGCCTAATATGAAGACAGAAATTGCTACTTATGTAAGCAAATGTTTGACATGTGCAAAGGTCAAAGCTGAGCACCAAAAGCCGTCAGGATTACTGCAACAACCGGAAATTCTGCAGTGGAAATGGGAAAGAATAACCATGGATTTCATTACGAAATTGCCAAGGACTGCAAGTAGTCATGATACTATTTGGGTGATAGTTGATCGTCTAACTAAATCAGTTCACTTCCTACCAATAAAGGAGACAGACAGTATGGAGAAATTAGCACGCCTATATTTGAAGGAAGTAGTTTCCAGGCATGGTGTACCCATCTCCATCATATCTGATCGCGACACCCGATTCACATCACGTTTTTGGCAATCATTACAAAAAGCATTGGGAACTCGATTAGATATGAGCACCGCTTATCACCCACAGACAGATGGTCAAAGTGAAAGAACAATACAAACATTGGAAGACATGTTACGGGCATGCGTGATTGACTTTGGAACCAGTTGGGATCGACACTTACCGTTGGCAGAATTTTCATACAATAACAGCTATCATACGAGCATCAACGCAGCGCCATTTGAAGCACTTTACGGTAGAAAGTCCAGATCTCCTATCTGTTGGAGTGAAGTAGGAGAAAGACAACTTACTGGACCAGAAATTATTCATGAAACCACCGACAAGATCATTCAAATACAACAGCGATTGAAAACGGCCATGAGTCGCCAAAAGAGTTATGCTGATGTAAGAAGAAAACCGCTAGAATTTCAAGTGGGTGACAAAGTCATGTTGAAAGTGTCACCCTGGAAAGGCGTTGTACGATTCGGTAAACGAGGAAAGCTAAGTCCTAGGTACATAGGACCCTTTGAAATCACCGAAAGAATTGGAGCAGTTGCTTATCAATTAAAGCTACCGCAAGAACTTAGAAGTGTTCACGACACATTTCACGTGTCAAATTTGAAGAAATGTTTAGCTAAAGAGGATGTCGTAATTCCTCTTGACGAAATACGAATCAATGATAAACTCCATTTTGTCGAAGAACCCGTTGAAATCATGGACCGTGAGGTCAAACAATTAAAACAAAGCAAAATACCGATAGTTAGGGTTCGTTGGAACGCAAGACGAGGACCCGAGTTTACTTGGGAACGTGAAGATCAAATGAAGCAAAAGTATCCACATTTGTTCACTGATATCGCTCATGAAACAGGTACTACTCAAAATTTCGGGACGAAATTTTCTTTAACGGGGAGGTACTATGATGACCCGAAAAATTTCGACTAATTTAAACCAATTCTCTATATGATTTAATATTATATATATATATATATATATATATATATATATATATATATATATATATATATATATATATATATATATATATATATATATATATATATATATATGTATTATAAGATGTACAAGTAAAACACTAATTGCTACTGTAAAAACGACTTTGCTACAGTAAAACACTATTTGCTACAGTAGTCGCTATTTGATGTCGACGAACTAGCAAACAAAAACGGAAAAGACGGCCATGCGATCGCATGGCAAAAACATTGAAAACCCATGCGATCGCATGGGCTACAGTAAATACTATTTGATGTCGACAAACTAGCAAACAAAAGGGGTTCAGGCGGCCATGCGATCGCATGGCAAAAACACTGAAAATCCATGCGATCGCATGGGGACCAAAATCAGGAAACATGCCTATAAAAGGCCAGCTTACTCGACGGAATATAATCACTTTTTCTTTCTTCTGTAAATTTAAATTTAAATTTATAATTATAATTATAATTTTTATTTAAGTTTAATAATAATAAAGTATATACGAGGGTGTTTTAATTCGGGTTTTAAACCGCTTTAAGCTAAGGAAATATTGGGTATTGTTCGGGGTATTGTTCTTGAATCCAAGGCCAACCATACAGTCGTCTACCATCATTACGTCTACGCAATTTGCCTACAATATTGAATCGCAATATTGAACTGTGAGTTATAGTCTCCCTTTTTAAATACTTTAAATATTTTTGGGCTGAGAATACATGCAATTTATTTTAAACGCGATAAGACACAAGTACATACTAAATTCTACACTGAGTTAAACAGAAAATCCCTTAGCTTTGGTAACTAGTAGCTGCCAGTACATAGGATATGGACTGGTGGGCGCGAATAATTGTATATGGATCCATAGGGCTTGACATCCCCGTCCGAGCTAGAGCGCTAGCCTTTTAACGGACGTATGTTATTTGAGTTTAAGGCACGTTGGTTTGCGTGTATTAAAACGAATGGGGGTAATTATCACTATAGCGTTAAGTTTAGTTACCAGGGTGCTCTGTTACGTAGAATCTATTGATAAACTTTTGATGAAATCTTGTGGTCTATCTTTATATATGTTTATGACTCGAGCAATTAAACCTATAACTCACCAACATTCGTGTTGACTTTTTAGCATATTTTATTCTCAGGTCCTTAGAATGCTTCCGCTGTGATGTGCTTGTTGCCTGCATGGAGTCTCTCATGCTTTGTACAAAGTTTATTGCATTCAAAATAAAACTGCGTTGTGTAATAAATAATTGGACTGTGATGTTAACCTGTAAATTAAAGACTTATGTATTTCGGGGTTTTGCTTATACCTAAGCACTCGCCTACATGTTTATAACTTTCTATGTTTAGAAAGTCACTTATTTTAATGAATGCAATATTTTATCAAAACGTATCATATAGAGGTCAAAACCTCACTGTGGAATCAATGATTAACGTGCCGCGTCAATAGCGATTTTGACGGGTCGTTACAGCTCATATTAGAGATATTACTTGGAGTCATTCATGACGTATTTCAAAAGACGTTGCATTCAATTCGTTGAGTTCAGTAAAGATTATGATTAAGTAAATGAGAGATTAGATCATTTATGGTTGGATATTATGAAGTGGAATGCATGCCTGTCAACTTTCGATGAAATGAAAGTTTGTCTTTTAAAACGAATGTAATGTTTGTAAAATGTATCATATAGAGGTCAAATACCTCGCAATGTAATCATATGTTATTGTATTCGTTCTTATGGATTAGGACGGGTCTTTACACCGCTTCCTTTTGGTGTTTTTCGGCGACACAGGCGGCAAACGCCTCGTGCATTCTGTGTTTAAGGGCTCCGTTTGGTAAGATCTTTTCTCCATCGTCTTTTTGGTTGCTTATTCAGGTTGGGTGTGTTCTTCATGCCTCCGGCGACCTCCGGCCAACCTACGATGATCTCAGGCGACGATTTCCTGGCGAGATCTGAGATTTAGGGGGTTTTAATGGCCGTTTTTTTCCTTGGTCACCGATTGTTCCCCTTCCGATCATCTGATCTAAGGTGTCGGAGCACTTGCTCCGACGTGTTTTCGCCAGAATTGTTGTTGATTTTTTGTCTTTCGCTATTTTCCTTATCATTTAGGTCTTTTATTCAGAAAATGACGTCTTTATGCTTCTTGGTTGATAATCTGGCTGTCCCACCGTCGGCTGATGGTGCGGTGGCTGGAATATGGTAGATTTCTTGTCGCCGGACGTGGTTGGTTGATTTAGGGCGGGTTCGGTTATAGGTTAGCTGTGCCGGTTCTTTTCCGCTCCATTTCCCCTGTCGTTCTTTTCGGTTCGGGTTGGAACGATGTTGTTGCCGTCGTAGTCAACTTTGTCGATCTTAAAAAATGAGGTCTTCCGATATGGTCTTTTGAGGGTTTTTTGACCGCCCGTTCGGTAGTTTGGTCTGTATTATGGAGCTCTTTCGGTTTGATGGTCTCAGAGGAGGTGTTCTTAGGTTTACCGGTGGACGAAGCTAGTTGGTTCGCCTGATGAGCAGATGTGCTCTTTGGGTCGGGATGGTGCAGTTGTGGATTGGGTGGTCTTTCCCAGCTCGAGTTTTTGGGTATGTATATCGATAGTTCGGATTTCAGCAAGGATGCAGTTGGACTGTAGTTATGGTATCTAATGTTTGTCAAGTTGTATTAGTGTTTGAATGGTTCAATTTCAATGTATGTAGGTTTGGGGTTCGTACACCATCTTCAGATCATCAGATCTTGTCAATAATTTAATTTGTATCATGCTGATCGTCGTGATCTATTTATATTATACATATATTTTCACTAAAAAATAAATAATATAATGTAACATTATGGATTTATGGATAAGCACTATATCATCTCCCAGATCTTACTTTAAAAGGTTAGTTTAATTGGCAACTTGGGTTATCACAATTCCTATATTATTAAAATATATATGCAAACGGAATTAAATAAAATTATCTGTTAGATGATATCTCAATAGCAATTACCAAAATAAAACAACTTGTGTTGTTTTTTCCTATTATCTTAATATTAAATAAGTATTATATCATATCTTAGACAAAGGGATAACATAAATTTACGTTGTTTGTAAGCTTCATCTTCATACTTACTCATATAGTTTATTACTAGTTAAGTGACAGTGGATTCACGGGTTATGGTAAAAGACAATCGCAATATATTTGACAGCGTATAAATTACTTGTAAAAATCCTTCTCTTATATGCGCAATATCTCTCATGTCTAGATTCATAGCATGTTTTAATTAACCAATAATTGAAACATGATCGTTAACGAAACTAACCCTTAAAACATATAGTCAAGTTAATTTAGTTAATAATTATAATTATAATTTGGTACAAAAATATGAAAGACAATAAGTTATACATGCATTGCATAGAACATATCAGTTAATGCTTATTATGAAGCATTTGGTAATGACAAAATTTAGTAACTCATTCAGGTTTCACATAAGACAACATTCACATTGCCAGAAGACTTGATGGCTCAAATTATATTGTTGGTCAAATACACCAAGTACAACATATTAGTAAACATCAATGTTTTTGCAACTACTGAAAACAACAGCATTCATAATTCATAAGACAACAAGAAATTACAATCAAAAAGCGTAGTTGCAAATTACCGAATAATAACTAATGATGTCGTGCGAGGTGTATATAAAATAGCTTATATTTTTACAGGAAATACTATTAAATACGATACAATTTACACAAGATATTTATTTATTTAGAGAATGGATATACTTAAACCTTGCTACAACACTTATAGGCAGTGTACCTAATCGTACAGTAGTGTAGTTTTTAGTAAGTCCGGTTCGTTCCACAGGGAATCTTTTTAAACAAAGCTTAACGCTATATTAGTTTACTTTTATAAAAATACAAATATATATATAAGTAATATTATTATTATAAAGGGGCGTTTTTACCGTTTAATGACCGGTTTGTCGATTTTAAAACTTTAGTCGCAGTTAAAACCAAATGTAAAATAATAAATAAATACAAGACTTAAATTAAAGCGTAAAGTAAATAACAATAATGAAATTGCGAATAATAAAAGTGCGATAAAATAAACTTGCGATAATTAAAAAGTACGATAATTAAAAATGTAATTAAATACAATAACAATAAAAATGCGATAATTAGAAGTGCAATTAAATATAAAATAAAGGAAATTAAATATGAAATAAAAGAATTATGCTTATTTAAACTTCCGTAATCATGATGTTTGACGTGTTGATTTTAGTTTTATGCCCATGGGTTAATTGTCCTTTGTCCTGGATTATTTAATATGTCCGTCTGGTTTTTGTCCATAACAGTCCATCAGTCATAAATATAAAGTGCGAGTGTCCTCGTCAAATTATTCTTATACCCGAAGTTAAATATTCTAACTAATTGGGGACTTAAACTGTAATAAGATTTTAATACTTTGTTTAATAATTACACTAGGATGTCGACTGAGTGTAACCCAAGGTTTTAATATTTTGTTATCAATTATACCAAGTGTCCTTGTACATAATTTCACCCCTGTTTTAATTATTCTAGTGTCTATTAATCCATTCCCGTGTCCGGTTAAATGAACGATTATTCGTACATATAAATACCCCGCCCATCGTGTCCGATCGAGTGTATATGGTAATTTATAGGGACGCCCAATTGTAAATCTTTATATTAACATTAACAAACTATCATTTAGTTAAACAAATATAAAACCCATTAATAGCCCATAGTCTAATTTCCACAAGTGTCGTTCTTTTTGTCCAAACCCCAATTATGGTACAAAGCCCAATTACCCAAATTTTAGTAATTAGCCCAACATCATGATTACTTCGGATTAAATAAGCATAATAATAACTTAGCTACGAGACATTAATATAAAAAGGTTGAACATAACTTACAATGATTAAAAATAGCGTAGCGTTACACGGACAGAATTTCGACTTACACCCTTACAATATTCGCTAACATACCCTTATTATTAGGATTTAAAATTAAAATTAAAATTAAAATATAAATTATAAATATATATTACGTATATATTGAGAGAAGAAGGAAAAAAAGATGATTAAAAATGCTCAGAATTCGGTTGCTTTTATAGGGAGTTTCAAAGTTTGGGGCTCCGCGACTCGCGGCATTTTTGCCTTCAAACTCCGCGAGTCGCGGAGATTGAAATTACAGCTCAGTCCCTTTTGGAGTCTTTCTTGCCGACGGTTTTAAATATTAATATAATATATTAAATAATTATAAGAATTATTTAAATATTATATTATATTTATGTGCATAGTTGACTTGTAATTTTTAGTCCGTTGCGTCGAGCGTTGAGAGTTGACTCTGGTCCCGGTTCCGGATTTTCGAACGTCCTTGCGTACAATTTAATATCTTGTACTTTGCGTTTTGAATCTTGTACTCTTGTAATTTCGAGACGTTTCTTATCAATAATTGGAACCTCTTTGATTGTCTTTTGTACTTTTGAGCTTTTTGGTCGTTTGCGTCTTCAATTCGTCGAATCTGTCTTTTGTCTTCACCTTTTATTATTTAAACGAATATCACTTGTAAATAGAACAATTTTAACTAAAAGCTTGTCTTTCTTGAGGAATAATGCTATGAAATATATGTTCGTTTTTAGCATTATCAAATATTCCCACACTTGAGCGTTGCTTGTCCTCAAGCAATATCGTCTTGAAATACTAGAATCACTTCTTTATTCTTCACACTTTGTACATCAGTGATTTCTATACGGCGGTATAAACAATGGTAGTAACGATATGGTTTACAGTCCCACATGACTATAAAAATTTAGATCCATTAAGGAAATTGAATCTTTATGAAAACATTTGATCTTTTGAAAATTAAATCTAGTTTTTACCCTAGATAAGTTTTCCGGAATAGCCCTTTACCGGTGTTTGCAAAATATTTTTGTGGGTTTGGTGGGTTTCAGATTTGAAAATTTTAGCTCAAAACTTGCGGTTTTGTGTCACCCACTTGCTAACCTTGTATTTGGAAAGCAACACGTCCAGTTTACTTGTCCCGTATATTACCTTTCGGTAAACTACCGTCCGGTTGTAAAGGAAAGCGTTGAACAAGCAACTGTTAAGGCAATGTCCCCTGACATGCTTTTAATTACGGTCTATAACGTGTCGGACGCAATTACTATCCTTGGTAGGAGCAATAGTAAAGCTCACCCTTATTATTTTTCGGTCTGGCACAAGGTCCTGTCTTTGACCATGCTATGCAACCACCGTTCTTACGGTTGACACCCGATTTGGTTCAGGTGACCTAATGAATTCCAGGTGAATTCCTAGGATTTTACGTTCAATGGTAATGAACGCGTTGAAAATAGGGTTTTTCAGAAAACAAATCGGTTTGTGATTTTGATCAAAATATTTTCTCGTTCAAGCTCGAGTTTAGATATCACTGAATTCCATGAGTTTGTAATTCTCAATCTTTAAGGTCAATCTCAAGGATTGAGTAATATCAGGCTTAAAAGCTGATTTTTGATCTTTTAAGGAGATTATCCTTTCTGGGGATCTGATTTATTAGTCTTATCCAGCTAATTTGCATGGTGCCCCCCATTTTACGAGATAAATCCTTCTCATGGTTAGGATAAATCTGACCACTTGGCGACCCTGTTTAATGCTGAGGTCCGTGGATTTCCTGCTGATTTTAGTGATGACTTTTCTAGATTTTTTGTCAACCTACAGCTGGTCTGGACGACAACTTCATGACCTAAATCAAGAAGCGCGTGTCTTTTTCGGAAGACTTTACTTCCTTTTAATGATAGAATTGATTCATCGTGTAGATCCATCTCTTCTTTTCTTTCATCGGGTAAAGCAGTTTAGTTTAGTCCAAAGCAAAAGTATTTTCAGTTATTTGTTACAGATATATGAGACATATGTTTAAGATAACTTGGTAAATTTTCCCACACTTGGCTTTTATTTTCCTTTTTATCGTCCTCTATTCCATTTTAAATGAATTTTAACATTTTGGTTTGTTTCTCAATTTATGTCCTTTCCGAGGTTACAATAATTTCGGTGTTAAAACCTAGTTTTATCGTTCATAAATATGTATAAACATGATTTTGAGTTCATTTAATTGAAATTTTTTTTAAAAATTTTACTAGAATTGGGTAGTCAGTATATAAGACTAGGGCTGTTCTCTATTATCAGAGAGCACTAGATTCTAATACAACTACTGCCTTACTAGTATTTTTAATGGTAATCAAGTGTATAAAGTAAAAAAAAATTTAAAATCCGAAAGAATTTAACCCCTTCCCACACTTAAGATCTTGCAATGCCCTCATTTGCAAGAAATCAGTAATAATTTAAATTATTGAGGGTGATTTGTGTGAAAATGATTAAATTTTACCAAAGTTTCCAAACATATTGGCGTTTGTTTGCTGAATGATAAATGGTGCACATCATTTGTTCATTCCGTCTTGTTGTTATTTCACATATATTTTGCATCTTGTCGTCAAAATTAGTTGCTTTTGCTGAACTTAATGCCAGTCTTTGAAAATGCGTTGTTTTACCCTGTTGTGTACATAAGATAAACTGCAAACATATATACATATTTTTGAAGTTTGGTATATTACCCCACATTCAAAAATTATTAAAATCTAAGAATAAAAGTTAGAAAATTATAAAAACTATTACAATATTAACATGAGTATTAAACGTATCAACATTACAAATTACAAAATAAATAAAACTAAGTAGACTAGGGATGATACTGGTACCAATAGGGGTTCCAAGCATAACCATAGGTGCTATAGAATGCTTCGGCAGGGTTATACGTAGGATACGGTGGTTGCATCTCTATAGACCAGGGAGGGAAGATGAGTTTTAGTGTAGGAATATAGTTTCTACCTATATGTTGGCAATGAGCTATGATTTGGTTCTGATGAACTTGCTAATCTTCAAATGCTCTCTGTCTAGCATTTTTGTATTCCTGTGAAGCTATAAACCTTTGCATTTCTTGCATCTCATTTCCCCCTCCTACATTACCTTGCTGTTAGTTTCTCTCAACCTGTGGATGTCTACCATGGTATTGTACTGCGGCGTTATTTCGCCTCTTCAAAACTTTCGCACCATGGTATACATTTAAACCTATAGTATCGCGGGGTTCTGGTTCTTCTACTAATAATCCCCCCCGACTTATATCCACACCGAGATATTCACCAATCAAAGTAATAAAAATACCACCTCCTATTATGCTATGCGGTCGCATCCCCCTAACCATAGCTGATAAATAATAACCCACACAATAAGGTATACTTACAGCGCTTTGTGGGTCTCGAATACACATATGGTAAAACAAATTCTGTTCATTTACCTTTTCCTTGTTCTTACCTCTTTGTGTAATCGAATTAGCTAAAAACCTATGAATCACTCTTAATTCAGCTCTATCTATATCCAAATAAGAGTAATTTCCCTCTTTGAAACGGTGATGGCTTGTCATTTGACTCCACACACCGTGTGTATCAAAATTTTCATCTATCTTTCTACCGTTTAGTATCAACCCTCTACAATCGGCAGATGCTAACTCCTCAGGCGTATATATACGTAAAGCCTGAGCCATGTCTAGTAAAGACATGTGGCGCATCGAACCTCCTAACAAAAATCTAATAAAAGATCGATCGGTTAAACTAGCTACCCGATCATTTAATTCTATACTACACAACAATTCTTCACACCATACTTTATATACAGGTCTACGCATGGTGAATAAACGTACCCAGTCATTAAAAGTAGAATTACCATATCTCTGTACAAGTAATTCCCTAATTGGCCCGGCCAATTCTACAGCTTCTAAGGGTCCCCATTCTATGACCCTAGGTACCTCAACAACTTTAGAATGAAGCGTATGCAATCCCCTTTGATACTTTGGATAATCTATTCAAAGTCTGTCAAATCTCAGGTTCGGATGCAAATCTTCCAAGTGCATATCAGAAAATGTCATGACTGGATGAGGTATATCCTGCTTGTAGTAGTTATCCACCTCCTGTTGTTCCGCATTCTCAGCAGGAGCATTACGAGCTTGGGATGAAGATTCACCCCTTTCAGTCTGCAAAACACATCAAACACAATTTTTGTGCATCCAAATATGCATTAGTGTCAGCAAAATCATCAATCAAAATAATTACAATGACATGATAAATTTATATCAAACTTAAGCTCATTTTCACATTTTTATCAAATCTACACTTTTTCAAATAAGCATATACGAAAATGTTCGTCAAGTTCATAAGCATTCAACTCAAATAACATGTCAAAATAATCATTACTAGCAATTAAACAAGTTTCAAATGGCATTATCTCTGAAAAATCAAGTTCATGAATTTTAGACTTGAAAAAGTCCACTTTAATTCTCAAAATCATGTTTAGGCTCAAAGTTTGGATCATTTAACTACCTAAACATGTTACACTACTTAATTTAGCAATAATTCATGACAAAAATCGGCCATAACCTGTTTATATCAAAAAGCCCCAAATTTGCTCAAGAACACAAACCCTAGATTAGTCAAAATTTGAAGTTTAAGGCTTCTAATCATGTTAAACAGCATCAATCTAGGTTATACAAGCATAATACATAAACAATTTAAGCTTGATTACACTAAAAAGCATCAAAATCAAATTGGGGAAAAAATTGCTCAAGAACACTAATTTCGGATTAAATGGTGTTTAGGTGTAGAAATTTACCGTTTTTCTTGAGTAATTCCTAGATAGCATCCTTCTCAACATGATTTTAGTAAAAGATTTGGTGATTAACGGTTAAAAATTGTGATTTTGGGGGTGTTTTTCGGGTTTTTTCGCGGCTGTTCTTCGCAGTGTTTTTTTTGTTTTTGTGGTCTGATCAGTTTTAATCAGTATATATTTTTTCTGGTTTTCGGTCCTCCCGCGACTCGCGGTGTTTGGACCCTTCAAACTCCGCGAGTCGCGGAGTTTGGTATTTTTTTTTTTTTTTAACTTATACAAATTAAAACAATTAAGTAATTAATTTTAAAATTTTGTTTCCCTTGTTATTTAGGACGAGGTCATTTCGGATCGATGTCCTAGTCCGTCCTTCGACAAAATTTTAAAATTTGTCTTTTTGTAGCGATTGTTTTAAAAGCTAAGATTTTTGGGTTTTTTTTATTGTTTTTGGCATACTTTAATTCAATAAGATTAAAAATAATGATAATAAAAGTTCTCGTCCCTCCCTCGGGTAAAGCAATTTCGGTTCAAAGACCTAGTCTTCAACTTACGACAAATTTTAAAAATCATATTTTTAACTTAATGAGATAAAGTAAATTTTTGTTTTTAAATTCACACAACTTAAATATGAAATTCAAAATTAATATTAAAAATTCACACCAAACTTAAAATTTAAAATGCATAAAATTAAAAATTCATATTTTAAAAATAAAAAATTCACACCAATCTTAATTTAAAAATTCATATTATAAATTCACACCAAACTTATATTAATTTTTTAAATATTTACAATTTTAAATATATTATTTTTATAAAGTTTACAATATTAATTTAAGATTTAAATATTAATTTTAAAAATATGGTAAAAAAAAAATTAAAAATCTTTTTGGCTTTTTATCCCACTTTAATCAATCAAATATTATCAAAAATATGCGCCTCTCTTTTCTGTAAAGTAATTTCGGTTCCAAGACCTAATTTAACTCATGACGAATTTTTGAAATATTTTGGGTTGATTGATTAAAGATATTTATACCTTAAGAATAAACGTTAAATTGAGCAGTGATGTAATAAATTTTTTGAATGATATCAATAATTTCGGTCGCCAAACCTAATTTTATTCAATACCAATTTAATACTTTATAGCGAACAAATTAGCGTTTATTATCAAAAGGTTAAAAATAAGAAATAAAATAAAATAAAAACTGTACAGACATACCTGTGAAATAGATTTCTTAGTTATATGATCTATCCCATTCATAAGATAGTCGGTTTAATTGGTTTTCCATAGCTACATAGGCTTAACCTCGAGCATTCAGTGTCTTTTCTTCTAAACATATGAACGGTCCGTCTCTGCATAAAGTAACAAATTCGGTATTTGAATAGGTTTGATTATTTGAACATTTACCTCCATGTGACCATTTTCCGCATTTGTGACATCTTTCTAGGTGTCGTGCTCTTCTTTTCGCTGCGGATTTTGATTTTCCTTTACCAAATTGTAACTTATTATCTTCGCATCTGGATTCTTTTCTAACTCCGTCCATTCTTTCTCTGATTACTGATACTATTTCACTCGGTAGTGTGTCATTATTACGTTTAGTGATCAAAGCGTGTAGCATTAGACCATGGTTTAGTTCACAGGCAGTCTTCATTTTGTAAAAACCTAAAAAAAATAAAAATTCAGAATAGGGGGAGAAGACTAGTTCTTTAGGGTCTGCTAGGGAAAGACCATTCGGGTTCCATTTTCGAGAACTACACGAAAACAGACAATCTAACTCTAACAGAAATACATATTATCCTTTAAAGACTTGATTCTCCCCACACTTAGTTAGCCGTGGTGTTGAAATTGTGATTAACTTCGTTGTCAACTTCCATCGGACCATGTATGTAGTGTTTAACTCTGTGACCATTAACTTTAAATTCAATCCCATTTGAATTTATTAATTCTATCGTTCCGTATGGGAAAACTCTTTTGACTATGAATGGTCCAGACCATCTTGATTTCAATTTTCCAAGAAATAGCTTGAATCGTGAATTGAAAAGAAGAACTCTGTCTCCTTCTTTAAATTCTTTTGAACTTCTGATTCTTTTATCATGCCATTTCTTCGTTCTTTCTTTATAGATTAACGAATTTTCGTATGCTTCATGTCTTAATTCTTCTAATTCGTTTAGTTGACTTAATCGTAGACGTCCGGCTTCATGTATATCCAGATTACATGTCTTCAAAGCCCAAAATGCTTTGTGTTCAATTTCTACTGGAAGATGACATGCTTTTCCATAAACAAGTCTAAAAGGTGTGGTTCCAATTGGAGTTTTGTAGGCTGTTCTAAAAGCCCAGAGTGCATCCTCCAATTTAATGGACCATTCCTTCGGATTTGATCCTACGGTTTTCTCTAGAATACGTTTTAAAGCTCGGTTGGTATTTTCAACTTGTCCACTTGTTTGTGGATGATATGCGGTGGAGATTTTATGAGTTACTCCATATCTTTTAAGAACTTTCTCAAGTTGATTATTACAGAAATGAGTACCCCGATCACTTATTAAAGCTTTCGGTGTTCCAAACCTTGCAAAAAGACGTTTTAAAAAGTTGACTACAACTCATGCATCGTTAGTTGGGAGAGCTTGTGCTTCCGCCCATTTAGATACATAATCAATGGCTACGAGTATATATAGATTATTATGAGATTTTGGAAATGGACCCATAAAGTCAATACCCCAAATGTCAAATACTTCACATACTTGGATGACATTTTGTGGCATTTCATCACGTTGACTTATTTTTCCGGCCCTTTGACAAGCATCACAGGATTTGCAAAGAAGGTGTGCGTCTTTGTAAATTGTAGGCCAATAGAATCCAGCATCATAAACTTTTCTTGCTGTTAGTTGAGGCCCATAATGCCCTCCTGTTGGTCCTGTGTGACAATGGTTTAATATTTTACTAGCTTCATCTCCAAATACACATCGGCGTATTATTCCATCGGGACAACTTTTAAACAGATGTGGATCTTCCCAAAAATAGTGTTTTATATCACTGAAGAATTTCTTTCGTCTTTGGTACGATAATCCTTTTTCAAGGAATCCACATACTAAGTAGTTTGCATAGTCTGCAAACCATGGAATTTCTTTATAATCTATCTTCAATAGATATTCATCAGGAAAGTTGTCTTGTATGGCCGATTCATTTAGAACTTCTAATTCGGGATTTTCAAGACGAGAAAGATGATCAGCGGCGAGATTTTCTGCTCCTCTTTTATCTCGGATTTCAATATCAAACTCTTGTAAGAGTAAGATCCAACGGATTAATCTTGGTTTAGCATCTTGTTTTGAAAATAGGTATCTAAGAGCAGAATGGTCGGTATAGACCACCGTTTTTGCTAGAACGAGATATGATCGAAATTTGTCAAAAGCAAAGACAATAGTAAGGAGTTCTTTTTCAGTAGTTGTATAGTTCGTTTGTGCTCCTTGTAATGTCTTACTAGCATAATATATAGGTTGAAATCGTTTTTCAATCCTTTGTCCTAAAACGGCTCCCATTGCAAAATCACTTGCATCGCATATTAGTTCAAATGGTAGATTCCAATTTGGTGTTATCATGATCGGCGCATTAGTGAGTTTTTCTTTAAGAATATTAAAAGATTTGATACACTCATCTGAAAAGATGAATGGAGCATCCTTTTCTAGGAGTTTATTCATAGGAGTGGTAATTTTAGAAAAATCTTTTATGAAACGTCGGTAAAAACCGGCATGCCCTAGAAAACTCCTAACTCCTCTAACATTGGTGGGATGTGGAAGTTTAGCAATTACACCTACTTTAGCTCTATCCACTTCAATTCCTTCTTTTGAAATTTTATGACCAAGAACGATGCCTTCTTTAACCATGAAATGGCATTTCTCCCAATTAAGAACTAGATTTGATTGTTCGCATCTAATAAGCATTCGTTCAAGATTAACTAGACATGATTCAAATGTATCACCGAAGACTGAAAAGTCATCCATGAAAACTTCCATGCATTCTTCTATCATGTCGTGAAAAATCGCCATCATACACCTTTGAAAGGTTGCAGGGGCGTTGCAAAGTCCAAATGGCATGCGTTTGTAAGCAAAAGTACCATAAGGGCACGTGAATGTGGTTTTCTCTTGGTCCTCGGGTGCTATTGGAATTTGAAAATATCCGGAAAATCCATCTAGGAAACAATAGTAACTATTTCCGGCTAATCTTTCCAACATTTGATCTATGAAAGGTAAGGGAAAGTGATCTTTTCTGGTGGCGTCATTTAATTTTCTATAATCAATACATACACGCCATCCTGTTACAGTCCTAGTAGGAATAAGCTCATTTTTCTCATTTGTAATGACAGTCATGCCACCCTTCTTAGGCACGCATTGAACTGGGCTTACCCATGGACTATCAGAAATTTGATATATCAAACCTGCATCTAGCAGTTTAATAGTCTCTTTCTTAACTACATCTTGTATATTAGGATTTAGTCTTCGTTGGCGTTGCACATACGTTTTATGACCTTCTTCCATAAGGATTTTATGTGTGCAATACGAAGGACTTATTTCTTTAATATCATGAATCTTCCATGCAATGGCTGGTTTATGAGCTTTCAACACAGAAATGAGTTGTGATTTCTCATTTTCATTAAGAGAAGACGATATTATTACAGGTAATTCAGATTCACCATGTAAATAAGCGTATTCCAAATGGTTTGGAAGTGGCTTTAACTCTAATTTCGGAGGTTCTTCTATCGATGATTTGTATCGATATCTGTCTTCTTCTTTTAGCATTTGAATTTCTTCTGTTGTTGGTTCATATCCATTAGCTATAAGTGTAGCTAACATTTCAGCTTCATCAATTGGTTCATTACCTTCTCCTAAAGAACATTCTCCTGTTCCTTGTAATTCTGGAAATTCTTCTAACAATTCTGCATGTGAATCTATAGTTTGAATATAATAGCATGTATCATCTGCAGATTGCGGTTGTTGCATTGCTCTATCAACTGAAAAGGTAACACTCTCATCCTCTATACTTAGGGTCAGTTTCTTACCAAACACGTCTATCATTGCTTTAGCCGTGTTTAAGAATGGTCTTCCTAATATGAGAGGAACTTGAGAATCTTCTTCCATGTCCAAAACAACAAAATCTACTGGAAATACTAAAGTACCAACTTTAACTAGCATGTTCTCCATTATCCCTCTAGGATATTTTATTGATCTATCGGCTAGTTGTATGCTTATTCTGGTTGGTTTCAATACTCCAAGGTCTAGTTTAGCGTATAGTGAATACGGCATTAGATTTATACTAGCACCTAAGTCTGCCAATGCTTCTATTGAACTAAGACTACCCAGAAAACATGGAATTGTGAAACTTCCTGGATCAGATAGTTTTTCTGGTATCTTATTCAACAGCACTGCTGAACAATTAGCATTCGTAGTAACAGCCGAGAGTTCTTCCATTTTCTTTCTATTTGAGATTAGATCTTTCAAGAATTTAGCATATCTAGGCATTCCTGAAATCACATCAATGAAAGGAAGATTTACATTTATCTGTTTAAACATATCCAAGAATTTGGATTGCTCGGCTTCAAGTTTCTCTTTCTTCATATTACTCGGGGTAAGGAAGTGGTGGTTGGTATGGTTTAACATAAGGTTTATCCTTAACTGTGTTATCTTCATTAACCTTTTCAACTACCGATTCTTTTTCCTTATCTTGATCAGGTTGTGGTTCTTGTGGAGTAGGAATAGCTTCATCAGAAGTTACAGGTATTTCAGGTGGTTTAAGTGTTGTACCACTTCTTGTGGTAATAGCTTTAGCTGTTTCATTCCGGGGGTTAGCATTTGTATCACTAGGTAGACTTCCAGGTTTTCTTTCACCTATTAACCTTGCTAGGTTACTTACTTCTTGTTCCAGATTTTGAATAGAAGCTTGTTGATTACTAAATGCTTGAGCATTTTGTTCATTGGTTTGTTTTTGAGATGTGAAAAACTGCGTTTGAGTTTCAACTAGCTTCGTCATCATATCTTCTAAATTCGGCTTTTTATCATCGGTTTGTTGTGGTGGTTTGTTTTGAAAATTAGGTCTTTGCTGATTGTAAGTATTATTGGATACTTGTTGATTACTAGGACCTTGTTGGTTGTTGTATGGAATATTTCGGTTATAATTCTGGTTTTGATTGTAAATCGGTCTTGGCGGTTGATAATTATTCTGATAATTATTTCCAGGCCTTTGGTTTATGTATGAAATATTCTCTCTTTGTTCCATTGTTAATTCAATACTGAGACAATCTTTTGTCAAATGTGGTCCTCCACACTGCTCACAACTAATTCGTATTGAGTGAATATCTTTAGTCATCTTTTCCATTCGTCTCTCGACAGCATCTATCTTTGCGGAAATGGAATCTAAGTCATGACTAGAATCGGCTCTAGCTGCTTTAGATGATCTAACGATATCTTTTTCTTGGTGCCACTCATGTGAGTGGGAAGTAGTGTTATCAATAATTTTGTAAGCATCAGTTTCGGTTTTCTTCATAATAGAACCACCAGCTGCTATATCTATGTCTTTCCTTGTAGTGATGTCGCATCCTTGGTAGAATATTTGTACTATTTGACAGGTGTCTAAACCATGTTGCGGACATCCTCTTAATAACTTTCCATCTCTTGTCCACGCCTCATATAGAGTTTCATTTGGCTTCTGTGTGAACGTAACAATTTCTGCTTGAAGTCTTACAGCTTTAGATGCAGGAAAGAATTGTTTAAGAAATTTTTCAACTAAAACATCCCATGTCTCAATCGCCCCTTCAGGTAACGATTCCAACCAATCTTTAGCTTCTCCCTTTAAAGTCCAGGGAAATAACATGAGATATATCTGTTCATCCTCCACTTCTCGGATTTTAAATAGTGTGCAGATCCTATTAAAGGTACGTAGATATTCATTTGGATCTTCCTTCGGCGCACCACTAAATTGGCATTGATTAGTCACCATGTGTAGAATTTGTCCTTTGATTTCATAATCTGGCGCATTAATGTCTGGATGAGTAATTGCGTGACCTTGGCCAGTGCGTTTAGCTCTCATTCGGTCTTCCATACTTAAAGGTTCCAAATTCTCCATAATTGAATTTGTTGAATCGGAATCACTAGAGGATTCTGATTTAATGGTTCGTTCCTCAACATTCTCTGTTTGAATGATTGGTGGTTCCGGAGGAAAGTTTAGTGGTTCAGGATCTACGAATCGTCCCTGAATATTCTCCGGATTCTCAATTGTGAGGTTGGGTTCAAAAAATGGATTATCGGAAATTTGAACTGAAGTACTTGGTCGACTGGATGACGATTCTAAAGAAAAATCAACGGCTGTAATATTTGCTAAATGTATTGATCTAGTTACAGGTGGTGAACGTACAAAAGGTGGTGAACGTCTTGCTCGGTGCATTCACTGAATATCCTATTAGTTTTTAAAAAGAAAGAAAATTATAATAAGTTATCCAATCAATAGACTTTTCTGATTTTGCCCACGTTTCGAATAGCCAAAAGATGCAGCTGAGGGGCAGGATTCGTTTGGTCTCAATATAATTGAGGACTGTTTGGCTCCAATAACCCGGTCCACGTACAAATCCAACTATTACTACGAACCAGAAAATTTTGATGTCTATCAATTTAACCACTTAAAATAAATTTTCGTAATTTTAAGAAATTTAGATAAGAAGTAGAATAAAATCTATGTTCTAAAACTAGAATAGCGAGAAATAAGAAAGAAAAAGAGTTCGTCGGAAAAAGGTCGAAAAAGAAAAATGGTTGAAAAATAAAAGGTGACGGAAAAATAAAAGAAACTTATAAAACTTAAAAACACTTGACTAACCTAACCTTATTACTACAACTAACTTAAAATTATAATCGCAAATTGAGATTACTAATTGAAATGATAATTGATACATAGGTAAAAGGCGTCTAAAAATATTAAAGCTTACAGGAAAAACTATATCCCAAATGGAAATAACTTAAAAAGAACTAAAAATTAAAAAGGCGTCGCAAAATTCTAAAGCATCTAAATCTTAGTCTAAAGAAAAAGCACTTAAGGGATTTTACGGCAAAGCCTAAAAATCTAAAAATAAAAATAAGCTACGGCAAAATACTAGAACTTAAAACTAGCTACGAACAATAAAGATACAAATATTACACTAAAAAAAATACAAAATATAAAAATAAACTTAAAGTTATAAAAAGTACAATTTTTATAAAAATATTATTTTTATATTATTTATTTATTAAAACTATTAATTTTATAATTTAATTAAACTAATTTAAACAAAATATACAAAATAATAATAAAAACTAAAATAAATATTTAATTAAAACCTAATTAGGGTTTTACAATAATAATTCGTAATTAATACTGAATTAGGGTTCTGTCGCGTGTCAGAGTTACTCCGTGAGTTGCGGTAATCGAGGCATTAAACCCCGCGAGTCGCGGGGTTCAAGTTTTCAACTCTGGTACAGTTTAAAACTGACGCGTTTTTTTTTTGTTTTTATATTTTCTGTTTTAAAATCTAATTAAAATATTTATATAATAAATTAAATAAAACTTATATTTTTACAAACTAAAGAAACTTTATAAAACTTTAAATATTTATCAAACTTCTAAAAATATTTATATTTTTTGTTTTTCTTTTTATATTTTAGAATATTTAAAATGTATTTTTATAAAAACGAATTTTAATAAAAGTAAACTAAAAATCTTTTTTTTTTTTTATATTAGCGTTGCGCTTCCGGCGTTTAAGAGAGTTCCCCGGCAGCGGCGCCAAAAATAACTTGATGTCGTGCGAGGTGTATATAAAATAGCTTATATTTTTACAGAAAATACTATTAAATACGATACAATTTACACAAGATATTTATTTATTTAGAGAATGGATATACTTAAACCTTGCTATAACACTTATAGGCAGTGTACCTAATCGTACAGTAGTGTAGTTTTTAGTAAGTCCGGTTCGTTCCACAGGGAATCTTTTTAAACAAAGCTTAACGCTATATTAGTTTACTTTTATAAAAATACAAATATATATATAAGTAATATTATTATTATAAAGGGGGGTTTTTACCGTTTAATGACCGGTTTGTCGATTTTAAAACTTTAGTCGCAGTTAAAACCAAATGTAAAATAATAAATAAATACAAGACTTAAATTAAAGCGTAAAGTAAATAACAATAATGAAATTGCGAATAATAAAAGTGCGATAAAATAAACTTGCGATAATTAAAAAGTACGATAATTAAAAATGTAATTAAATACAATAACAATAAAAATGCGATAATTAGAAGTGCAATTAAATATAAAATAAAGGAAATTAAATATGAAATAAAAGAATTATGCTTATTTAAACTTCCGTAATCATGATGTTTGACGTGTTGATTTTAGTTTTATGCCCATGGATTAATTGTCCTTTGTCCTGGATTATTTAATATGTCCGTCTGGTTTTTGTCCATAACAGTCCATCAGTCATAAATATAAAGTACGAGTGTCCTCGTCAAATTATTCCTATACCCGAAGTTAAATATTCTAACTAATTGGGGACTTAAACTGTAACAAGATTTTAATACTTTGTTTAATAATTACACTAGGATGTCGACTGAGTGTAACCCAAGTTTTTAATATTTTGTTATCAATTATACCAAGTGTCCTTGTACATAATTTCACCCCTGTTTTAATTATTCTAGTGTCTATTAATCCATTCCCGTGTCCGGTTAAATGAACGATTATTCGTATATATAAATACCCCGCCCATCGTGTCCGATCGAGTGTATATGGTAATTTATAGGGACGCCCAATTGTAAATCTTTATATTAACATTAACAAACTATCATTTAGTTAAAGAAATATAAAGCCCATTAATAGCCCATAGTCTAATTTCCATAAGTGTCGTTCTTTTTGTCCAAACTCCAATTATGGTACAAAGCCCAATTACCCAAATTTTAGTAATTAGCCTAACATCATGATTACTTCGGATTAAATAAGCATAATAATAACTTAGCTACGAGACATTAATATAAAAAGGTTGAACATAACTTACAATGATTAAAAATAGCGTAGCGTTACACGGACAGAATTTCGACTTACACCCTTACAATATTCGCTAACATACCCTTATTATTAGGATTTAAAATTAAAATTAAAATTAAAATATAAATTATAAATATATATTACGTATATATTGAGAGAAGAAGGAAAAAAAGATGATTAAAAATGCTCAGAATTCGGTTGCGTTTATAGGGAGTTTCAAAGTTTGGGGCTCCGCGACTCGCGGCATTTTTGCCTTCAAACTCCGCGAGTAGCGGAGATTGAAATTACAGCTCAGTCCCTTTTGGAGTCTTTCTTGCCGACGGTTTTAAATATTAATATAATATATTAAATAATTATAAGAATTATTTAAATATTATATTATATTTATGTGCATAGTTGACTTGTAATTTTTAGTCCGTTGCGTCGAGCGTTGAGAGTTGACTCTGGTCCCGGTTCCGGATTTTCGAACGTCCTTGCGTACAATTTAATATCTTGTACTTTGCGTTTTGAATCTTGTACTCTTGTAATTTCGAGACGTTTCTTATCAATAATTGGAACCTCTTTGATTGTCTTTTGTACTTTTGAGCTTTTTGGTCGTTTGCGTCTTCAATTCGTCGAATCTGTCTTTTGTCTTCACCTTTTATTATTTAAACGAATATCACTTGTAAATAGAACAATTTTAACTAAAAGCTTGTCTTTCTTGAGGAATAATGCTATGAAATATATGTTCGTTTTTAGCATTATCAAATAACAAAAGGAAGAAAAAAAACTTGCAAGTTCATCACTTCTCAATCTTCAGATTTTTCTAAATTTCAACGGAAATATTACGATCAACATGTCGAGTCGTTGAAAACTTATCAGTAGATTTCGATTTCAAAAACATACTTATGTGTACATGAGGGAGGCCACGAGTTTTAAATTAAATTGTGTAAATCTGAATGCTCATTTTCTCATGTTGTTGAACTACTATGGGTTCACTGAACCGGGTAAACACTTTATTGTTTTTAGATTTTTGTAAAGGACAACTATGACATAATGGCAGTTTCAATGTTATAAAGTGTTGATTGTCCATTTAGACCCTTGACTAGTTTGTCCAATCTTGTGTAAAATTCGATAATGATCACCTAGGACATGACCATTAACACCATGTTTTAGGACAGTGCAACAATATTTCTATTAGAGTCTAACCTACAGATCAAGTACTACATGTTGATTTGTGCTTCGTTGATTTTTCAGTGTGGATGCTTTCAGAATGTTGTCCTAAAATTTTCATCGGAACAACAACTTCGCATATTCATAATCATCGGATAATTACCATATACATTGTTTCGTAACATAGATGAGCAGGCTATTTTTTTTTTCTATCTCATTGACATGTAGTTGTTTGTGTTAAATTATATTCATTATTTATTGTCATGGAATAAATGCAGAAAATTTGGTGACAGTGTCTATAAACAATTGATAGTTGAATATAAATGTATACATTCATAATGTTTACGATAATAATATACATTAGCTTTCAATACAAAAATTAACAATAATGACGTGTTTCGCCATTCTACTTTTATCATACAGCTAATCAATATCAATAATAATGTTTTCAAATACTATTTTTTAGAGATGTCGTGCAACGAGCTCTTAAATCTAGTATAGTATATATATAGTATGAAAGAAACTTGAATCCTTGCCAAACATGGATTAGATTACACTCATGATTTTCCATTTTCTATCATCTTAAATTTACAATGTTTAAAGCTTCACGGGTTTAGAGATTTGTCAAGTAAAAAAAATTATAAATCTGAAACTTTATTTTAAATAAACTGCCATTTTGAAAGTGATTCTATATAAATAATCATTTTGTAATTGTATGAAGATAGGATAGAAAAAAGTTGATTAGTTATTGTATGTAATAGTAATTAAAAGTGTTCTGATCAATTTATTTGGGTATATTTGTTTAATTGTTTTTTTTAGGATTACAAATATTCTAAAAATTATAGAATTATATTTAACTTAAATATTACATCATCAAATCCTCAATTATAATTCTTACAAACCCATGGCACAACTAATTGAAGCACATGATGACAAAGCTCCAACTCTCTTTTATTATATAGTATATATATTATCTATAATTATAATTACAATATAATTATATCTTAAATATTTACACACACAAAGCCCCAAACATTAGATTGAAAACTCATAAAACTTGTCCTCTCCTTGTAATTTTGTAATCAGAAGTTACAAGA
This sequence comes from Rutidosis leptorrhynchoides, assembly GCF_046630445.1. Classification (NCBI taxonomy): domain Eukaryota; kingdom Viridiplantae; phylum Streptophyta; class Magnoliopsida; order Asterales; family Asteraceae; genus Rutidosis; species Rutidosis leptorrhynchoides. The sequence goes on along the minus strand of NC_092342.1, from coordinate 337,102,725 downwards.
ATCCTCCTCTGTTTTATGAATGCTATAACATACACGTTCGAGTCAACTAAGTCAATAATAAATAATTGGAAGATAGTTTCCTCATATTCATTACTTATGCAAATTCAAAAGAAAAGCCGCATAGATTAAGCAAAATGTGTAACAATGTGCTAACAACAACAAAGTGTTAAAAACCTAAATTAAACATGGTATGGTTCAGGGTTGAGGACTTGAGGTACATAACCTCTTTAAAAAAGTACATCTTAACTTCACATTTCTCACTTAAATAATAGCAAGACTCTATCTTACCTTCACCACAAACTCCACTTTACTATTTATTTACAAGTTGTCAGACTACGGAAAGATTGCTCTTCCTCTGTGAAGTAGCATGCCAAATTGATATTGATAGATAAGGTTTTGCTAATCTATGCCATGGTGGCATATGTTAAGGTGCATTTGATGAACTTTAATTTCTATAAATATATTAGAATTTGTAATTAATACAAGAATAAAAATAGATTATTAGATTGAATTAATAAGTATTAAATACAAATAATAATATATAAGGAAACTTTTGGTTCATTTGATGCACCTTAACGTATGCCACCATTACATACATTAGCAAACCTGTAACGACCTTTTTTCTGAAGCAAGCTTTTGGACGCTGACTGAGCTTCCAAGATGAATATTCGATCATTGAGAGCGTAGAATTGACCAAGATCGGCCTAAGAGTGAACTAAGAGGGCAAAACAAAGGAAATATTGGAAACTGACAAAATACGGCGCATATAAACACCATATGCGGCGCATATGTAGTGTAATTATGAGACATACGAAGTCAGATAACAATATGTGAAGCATGAGGTCAAAATATGTGGTGCATATTTATTTGGGAACCATATGAGGCGCATATTTTTTATGCATGCAACGCATATTACGCAGTTTTGGGTTTTGTTTTGTAAATTTGTAACATTGATGATGGTGATTTGGTCTTTTCTTATGGATGGATTAATACCCCAAATTTGATCTTGTCTTCATTTTTCACCAACCAAACCCTTCTTAGAGAGTGAAAGGGGTTTTCTAGTGAGAGGAAGCTTCAAATGGTGAAGAAGGTGGTGATTTCTACCCAAATTGAAGTGGATCTTGGTTCATCTTGGTGATTCTAGCTACTAGGACTCATTTAGGTGCTAAGGTAAACCCAATATCCGAATTTTATGTTTGATTCTTGATTTGAGTTAGGGTTTGAGTTAGTGTTGGGTTATTATAACAACCCTCACTTTTTGACTTCTGAAATTACTGAAATAACCCTAGGGTTTACTGTCTGACTATACGTATTAATTATTTAAGGGTTGTTATATACACAATCAATTTAACGTTGACCAAATAATAAACTTTTATTCGACACTCACTGCTAATTAAAATTTATGCATTTCAGTAATATTATTTATAACTATTAATCTATAAGTAATAAATAAAAAGTGTCATTTATATAAATAATAAAACAATTGGGAACTAAATAAAAATAAATACAAGTCATGAATTAGTAAAAAGAAAATAATACTTATCATGAAGTAAATGTAAAAATAATAATAATAATAATAATAATAATAATAATAATAATAATAATAATAATAATAATAATAATAATAATAATAATAATAATAATAATAGTAATAATAATGAGACTAAAGAATCTTAAACAATTACATCCTTATGTTGACTAAAAATAAATTATAAACTAGTACATCCTTATGTTGACTAATTATAAACTAGTACCACCTTTTGTTGACTAAAAAATATAAAACAAAATAAAATCATTAATTAGAACATCCTTATGTTGACTAACACTCTAATACTTGCACTATATAAACTCCTAGTTTCTCATTCACAAATCACACCAAAATCCTCTCTAAAAAACAATCTCTCCCTCTCCCTCTCTTGTGGTATTCGGATCTTCAAGCTTGTTCTTCGTGTTCTTCAAGAATCTTCAAGGAGTTCTTCAAGATTTTCAAGGCTTTGATCTTCCATCTTCATCGTGTTCATCTTTTCTTTGTTAATTATCTTGAATCGTCAAAGGTATAACATAAACCCTAAACTATTTACATAAACTTTAATCTTTGTTAATTCATATTCATATTATAAACTTGTTATCCATAAACACACCTAGATTTATATATACATATATACATGTAAAAAATATATATATATATTTATATATATATATATATATATACATATATATATAAATTATATATACATATACATATTAAAACCTTAAACCCTAATACTACTTATACTAGTACTTAACATGTATACACTATTACTATTACTAGCACCTATAACCTACTACTTATATTGTAGCACACAAACATTTTGGTATATGTATTAGAGATGTATAGATCTTCGAACTTTCTTGACGAATGGTTTCTACGAGATTCTAGGCAGAGGGTTTGGATTTCCGATTTAAAGGGTCCTATGGCTCAAGCCCCTAGATCTAAATTAGCCATTCGAAGGGAAAGGGGTGATTGGAAGCTTATCTAATACGGCAAGTATCCTAAAATGGAAAACACTCATAAAAGTAGAAACTCTCTAGTCATAGAAACTTAGTAAAATAAGAAACTTTCTAAAAATGGAAACTTTATAAAAATAGTAATTTACTAGGAATAGAAACTTGTAAAACAAACTATAATTAAACACATACTTAAACTTAAACATGGGCAAAACACTTAACTACTCTTAAATGTCAATAGGTTGACTTTCCTGCTCACTCGTTCAACTCTTTATTCCGAGGAATAACTCTCTCTCTACTTACTAAGGTGAATTCATAGCCCCACTCTTTATTGCTAGCAAACTTACTTACTTTTATTGGGGTGAGACACATGCTTTTACTATTTACAATCTAGACACAAGTACCAACTGCTAAAACTATGCTATACCCGGCTATGTCCGACTAAGTCCCTACAGTGATATTTTTAAGTGCTGCGGCATGCTTATTTATTGGGGGTAGGCCTATCGGGAGTAACGTCCCCGATACATTTGACTAAGTCTTTGTATTACTTGATAATGAAATTTAAACCGACAAGGACAGACACAACTTGTCATGGGGAAAACTTGAACGTTTAGTCTAAATATCACGCACTGGCATAACTTTTGATCCTGCGGGAGATCAACGTTACAAACTAAATCTTGTGGTCTAAAACAACGATAACTACTTTTGTTAAACCTATGAACTTCACTCAACCTTTTTGGTTGACACTTTAGCATGTTTTGTCTCAGGTGCCGTTTGATTCAAGCTTTCTTATCTACTACTTATGTGATGCTACTTGGACTTAGGATCAAGAGATATCGCATTTATTACTTCTGCATATGAACAATTACTTTATCGTTATTTCCATTATTGTAATGACATTTCATTTTCCGCTGCGTACTCAATAAAGTTAAATTTTCTCATTTAGTATTGTTCTCGTATTATAATATGTTGGTTTATTTGATATTAGTAACGTTTCTTCCAGACCCTATTGGGAGGACGTTACAGATTGGTATCAGAGCATAACCAGGCTGTTATAGAGAACCAGGATTGCATTTTTATGTGTGCCTTACTTGCTAGCTAGGGTGCCTTAGCAATCTAGGAAACTATAACCTTTCCTTAGACTTAAAGCACTTAGGATTACCTTATAATCTTAACAATCATGCTTTACCAAACTTGACTTACAGATTCTAATCAAAGTCTCTTTCCTAATGTAGGACTACAACTTTCCTTGACCATAGTGCCTTTAATTGTTGCCTTTAACTGTTAAATGCTACACTATATTTTAGAAACTTTACTTATCTTAGAATGCCGAGCTATTCTAAGAACTCTGCTCACTTTCCTGAGTACTATCCAATTACACCACCGCATCTAAATGCGACACAATGATTTCAGAAATTCTTGACATTCATAAGTCATCTATCATGGTTATGTGTATTACATATGTATTACATGAAATATTATCCATGATTTTGAAACTCTTATAATTGTTACTACTCACACTCAAACGTATATAACTTTCTGTTATATCACGTACCTATATGCCTTATGCCTTTATGCATCGGTTTATGAATCAAAAAAAATGTCATTTGGGTTATCACAGTATACGAATTGAAAGTCTTTAATCAAAAGATTATTAGATTACATACTTATCACTTTATGATCTCGACACGTCCTACTGCCATTATTAAAGTATAGACACATCATATCTTATTATATCTTATCGTATCTATCCCAATAGATTTTGTCTAAACACTTTTCCTAAATTCCCTCCGTAAATTATGGAAATCTTTTTGCTATATACACGTATTCGAGGAGACGAATATATCATCCGGTATTCAACACTAATCTCATATCAAAAACCCTAATTCCAAACACATAATATGGATTCCTCGAACTCTTCGAGCTCCAATGGCAGCGTAACCGGAATGAACCAACCAATCAACCATCATCTATTTTGGATGAATTGGGGATGGGTTCGTAGTAAACTTAATCAATGGAGACAAGAAGAAGGTGATCCCTTCCACCAACTGAATTCATCTCTTGGTGAAGAACCTGAAGCACTTACTGGCGAACCCGTTCGGAACACTATTTTCACCCTCATTTCCAGGATATCCAGTCACGAATATATAATATCTAAAATTTTAGATCTTATTTATCCACTTGTCCGAACCGCCAATCATCCCGAAATAATAGAAGAAGTCAACGAGCTTCGCGCTCGAGCAGTGGCTCTGGAGAATATGGTGCGAAACCTACGAACACCAGCAGTAGCACCAGCAGCATAACCAGTACCACCAGTACCATCGGCATCACCACCAACATCACCAGCTTCACCAACGACAACATCCGCATTCCACGCCTCAACATCACACTCAGTACCTCAAACATCAACATCATACGCCCCATAGATACCAAGGAATATTAGTAATAATGAGTTAAGATGTATTGACTCATTCTTCCTGAAGAATTACATATGTATACTTTATATATATGGGTTGAAACAATAATAAATCTTTTCGTGCTAAGCTATTACGTGTGAATCTTAACTAGTATATACTACATGGTTAATTCATATCACAATATGCTATGATGTACATCATTTGTTAATAACTTAACAATCGTTAATCATTGCGTCAACACAATAAACTTCATTTCGTAATAAACCAAGTGTATTACTCAAATACATGATTGATTGTATACTTTAATTTTTGATGTACTCAAAACTTTCTAGAAAACATCATTAGTGCCTTATGAATTTCACAAGAATTCTACGAGCACCAACATCATATACCGAAGTATATCAATAACAATGAATGATGAAGTATTGATTCATAACTTCATTAGCGAAATATTTCACGACAATTATGAAATCTCTAAAGGTTTTGGAGATTATTTATTCTCGTTTCAACAGCAAATCAAATGAGTTTAATATTATATTAACTCATTAAAACCATGATTACATCTGAAGAATACATATATGAACGTATATCTTCTCTTTTGTACAAACTGTTAATTGTGAAAAATATTTTAACGGGTAGGTAAAACCCGAGAGATATTCATATCTCATATAAATATGTTACATTGTACATTCTTCCATTCTGATTTAGCAGTTGTTAACTATACTACTTACATTCACATGATATATGTATATGTTCACCAAAGAACAACCATTTTCATACAAATTCAGTTACATATTCTGATTTTGACATATCAGAACTTAAGTAAATCTTTAGCAAGTGTTATCTTCCTAAAGATCACTACATTCATGAATTATATTCATTCGTATTCTATGATGAATTATCACATCAAACCACCGAACTTACCATTCCTTACTTTTGAAAATCACAACATTTCTTCGTCAACCGTTAGATCCATTGATGGATGCATCTTACACTTAAACACTTCAAATTCAAAATTCTTAAAAACATCCTTTAAATCTTGACGATCATAATTAGCGTTTAATCATCTAAAAACGAAATTTCTTGAAACCATTTCGGATTGATAACCGATGATTCAAATATGGCTGCATTAAATGCAGAGGAAACAGAAAAATTGTAGATGGTCTTAAGGGCCAACAGTTTGATAATAAAGAATGGTACGTTGGAAAAGCTCAAAAGAAAATTTGGAACTGAAAAACGGATTGAGCTAACCATGGTGGAGACCAAGGACAAACACAAGGGCCAAACCCTATATTCAAAGAATCCAGGTAATTCTGGATCCGGTGAAATCTTTAGAGAATATCTTGCTCCGAAGTCATGTTAAAAGCTTGCGGAAAATTTTTCTTCATCAACTTTCGAACTTAGAAATTCCAAAATATCATCATAAATATCCTCTATATTTCGGAAGATATCTTCATAACGATTCATGTCCGCAATTAAGTATCTCTTTGCGATATCTTTATAAAGGAAACTGTTTTAGTTTCTATATTCTGTAAAATTCGAGTTTAAATTATAAATGCTTTGAAGAAGTGTTGGCAATTGAAGCATGAGTTAGTATAATATAAAGACGTCAGGCCAACATGATTATATTACAGTAAGTCATGCTAAGTTTTTAATGGAAGATGATGATTCATAGATTTTATAATCATCATTTGCCATGTTACACGACTCTTACATTCTGTTTAACCTCTAAACATATCAAGAAAATATTTTTCTTGATGATTCGGTCTTTTCCGGATATTCTGGTAATATGACAAATCAAATCGTGCTATTACCTTTCCTTTCTACTTTATATATTATGATCATTCGAAACTTCATACCTATGAATTCTGGACCATTACTCGCTTGACTTGAAGTCGGGAAGAAGAAACAAAAGCATAAAGCTCCGACATATAAGGGAAAATATAAAGCCCGATAACAACTCCGAAATTACAAACCGTGTATATCAATACGTATAGCAATATAAAGACACGGGATAATTAAAAACACTATAACCCCAAGAGCATAGTAGAAGTAAACAGATTCCTCTGGCGGTAAAAGAAAAAGAAGAATGACTGCAAATATGGTCAATATAATAACCAGGATCAGAACTGGATTAAGCATTTTCTTAATCTTTTAGAAGTTTGAAATGAGGAAGAAAGTATAGAAGTGGTGAAGATAATGAAACGGAAGAAGCTAATTTATAGAAAAATTCCAAACACAACAATCGAGACAATCCACCGCATTTAATCAAAGAAAATCTCAAATTCCTTAATTACCGGATAATCAAATCTTATAGATTACGAAGATTTCTTTTAATTCCTTGAATTCAGGAAATCAATCGTGACTACGTCAAAAGTTAAGGCGAACATTTAATTTTCTCATTTCACTCTTTTATGATAGCTTCGTTTATACTCTTCCTATAAACGAATCGTTTTATCCATATTATTCAATAGTGATAAAACTTTATTTTTCAACTTATATTCATCATTAAAATATTCTTGTTGTAAACAATGAAGATCTCTATCAAATTTCATGACTGTGGTTTTCACGAACTCCTCTGTGTTTGTCTGCCCTAATATTGTGGCATAAAATGCTCAAGGTTTTAAATGAGCTCAATACTATTCATAACACATTTCATGTATCCAATTTACTGAAATGACTTGTATAACATCATCATTTTGAATGATCTTCGCATTAATGATAAAATGCACTTCGTTGAAGAATCTATAGAAATCATGGAAGGAGAGGTCAAACAAACGCGTAAAAGCAACATACCTATCATTAAAGTCTGTTGAAATTCGCGTAGAGGCCCCGAATATACCTGGGAACGCAAAGACCATATGAAACGAAAATATCCCCATCTCTTCTCAACTGTTGATGCATCCGAGAAGTCTACCTAAAACTTCGGGATGAAGTTTTTATTAACGGGGAGGTACAATAACAACCCTCACTTTTTGACTTCTGAAATTACTGAAATAACCCTAGGGTTTACTGTCTGACTATACGTATTAATTATTTAAGGGTTGTTATATACACAATCAATTTAACGTTGACCAAATAATAAACTTTTATTCGACACTCACTGCTAATTAATATTTATGCATTTCTGTAATATTATTTATAACTATTAATCTATAAGTAATAAATAAAAAGTGTCATTTATATAAATAATAAAACAATTGTGAACTAAATAAAAATAAATACAAGTCATGAATTAGTAAAAAGAAAATAATACTTATCATGTAGTAAATGTAAAAATAATAATAATAATAATAATAATAATAATAATAATAATAATAATAATAATAATAATAATAATAATAATAATAATAATAATAATAATGAGACTAAAGAATCTTAAACAATTACATCCTTATGTTGACTAAAAATAAAGTATAAACTAGTACATCCTCATGTTGACTAATTATAAACTAGTACCACCTTTTGTTGACTAAAAAATATAAAACAAAATAAAATCATTAATTAGAACATCCTTATGTTGACTAACACTCTAATACTTGCACTATATAAACTCCTAGTTTCTCATTCACAAATCTCACCAAAATCCTCTCTAAAAAACAATCTCTCCCTCTCCCTCTCTTGTGGTATTCGGATCTTCAAGCTTGTTCTTCGTGTTCTTCAAGAATCTTCAAGGAGTTCTTCAAGATTTTCAAGGCTTTGATCTTCCATCTTCATCGTGTTCATCTTTTCTTTGTTAATTATCTTGAATCTTCAAAGGTATAACATAAACCCTAAACTATTTACATAAACTTTAATCTTTGTTAATTCATATTCATATTATAAACTTGTTATCCATAAACACACCTAGATTTATATATACATATATACATGTAAAAAAAATATATATATATATTTTTATATATATATACATATATATATAAATTATATATACATATACATATTAAAACCTTAAACCCTAATACTACTTATACTAGTACTTAACATGTATACACTATTACTATTACTAGCACCTATAACATACTACTTATATTGTAGCACACAAACATTTTGGGATATGTATTAGAGATGTATAGATCTTCGAACTTTCTTGACGAATGGTTTCTATGAGATTCTAGGCAGAGGGTTTGGATTTCCGATTTAAAGGGTCCTATGGCTCAAGCCCCTAGATCTAAATTAGCCATTCGAAGGGAAATGGGTGATTGGAAGCTTATCTAATACGACAAGTATCCTAAAATGGAAAACACTTATAAAAGTAGAAACTCTCTAGTCATAGAAACTTAGTAAAATAAGAAACTTTCTAAAAATGGAAACTTTATAAAAATAGTAACTTACTAGGAATAGAAACTTAGTAAAACAAACTATAATTAAACACATACTTAAACTTAAACATGGGCAAAACACTTAACTACTCTTAAATGTCAATAGGTTGACTTTCCTGCTCACTCGTTCAACTCTTTATTCCGAGGAATAACTCTCTCTCTACTTACTAAGGTGAATTCATAGCCCCACTCTTTATTGCTAGCAAACTTACTTACTTTTATTGGGGTGAGACATATGCTTTTACTATTTACAATCTAGACACAAGTACCAACTGCTAAAACTATGCTATACCCGGCTATGTCCGACTAAGTCCCTACAGTGATATTTTTAAGTGCTGCGGCATGCTTATTTATTGGGGGTAGGCCTATCGGGAGTAACGTCCCCGATACATTTGACTCAGTCTTTGTATTACTTGATAATGAAATTTAAACCGACAAGGACAGACACAACTTGTCATGGGGCAAACTTGAACGTTTAGTCTAAATATCACGCACTGGCATAACTTTTGATCCTGCGGGAGATCAACGTTACAAACTAAATCTTGTGGTCTAAAACAACGATAACTACTTTTGTTAAACCTATGAACTTCACTCAACCTTTTTGGTTGACACTTTAGCATGTTTTGTCTCAGGTGCCGTTTGATTCAAGCTTTCTTATCTACTACTTATGTGATGCTACTTGGACTTAGGATCAAGAGATATCGCATTTATTACTTCTGCATATGAACAATTACTTTATCGTTATTTCCATTATTGTAATGACATTTCATTTTCCGCTGCGTACTCAATAAAGTTAAATTTTGTCATTTAGTATTGTTCTCGTATTATAATATATTGGTTTATTTGATATTAGTAACGTTTCTTCCAGACCCTATTGGGAGGACGCTACAGTTATAAACCCCATTCTCATGAAATTAAGGGTTTTTGGTGTGTGATTTGGATATGTAAACTCAAATATTGTGGGTTTAGGGTTAGATGACGAATTTGGTTATATTTGTCATGGTTTTGAGTGTTAATCACTAGATTGGAAGTGTGTGGTTGATTAAGATGTTCTTAAGAACATGTGGATGGATAAAATGGGTTTGACCTTGATTTTATTGTCAAAACTAAGGTTTGAGTCAAGTTTTGGTGAATCAAATATGTAAATACTTTGCTTATATGTCAATTGGTGTTTTGTGACATAATCACTTACCATTAATGATTATGAGTGAGTTTGACATAAGTCAAATGTGGTCAAGTGCAATATGGGTCAATGTTGCGTATGTTGTTTGGTGTAAGTGACGTTTTAGTATGATTACTAACTAGCTAGTGATCTAGTGTCGGGACCTAGATTGGTCTATCTGGGGTCGAGTATAATTTGGGTTAAATTGTGTCTATTGGTGTAGGGTTGAATTACCACCTGAAGTGGTAATTGGATTGTACTCATTAGGTGTTAAGTGGGCGGGTTTGATGAGCAAGGCGTGATCCCTCGGCTAAGGGATGTGTGTGTCAGATTCTCCTTTAGAGAATTGATATTTATGTGTATAGTGTGCCTATGTGTGATATATGTGGTTTATTGCTCGGTCGTGATGGCGGTGATTTTACATACATGTGATTCGCGTGCGCTTCGAGGTGAGTGGAGTATTTATATGTGCATGTATATAAGTTAGTTGCTTGCGGGTGATGTGGTGAGTGACATCCGGGTGTGAGGAATCACTCTTTGTTGGCCACTCGGTGCAAAGTGGTAAGTGTTATCCGTAAGGATTCACTTTTTGTTGGTCACGTTTGCGATTGTGATTGTGAGTGCTATTCGTAAGAATTCACTCTTTGTTGGTCACATGGTGCGGTGGAATTTGGTAAGTGTCACTTGAATGGTTTCACTTTTTGTCGGCCACATTCGTGTTATGTACGTGGTAAGTGCCATCTGGAAGGTTCACTTTTTGTCGGGCACGTACATATGTTGAATAATGTTGTATCATTTGATGAATAATAACATTATTGTGTATGGTTAACCATATTTGTGTGATTGTAGAGTTAGCATATTATATTGTGATTATATGCTACTATGGTGCTAGGTTGTATGCAGATTTGTGTAAGTAGGTGCAAGTAAGCAAGTTATGTATGTATGCATATAACTATTGCACTCACTAAGCATGTTGTTTACTCTCTCGTTGTTTACCTTTCTATAGGTACCATTTGGCTTGAAGCTATCTAGTTGCTAGACTATACGCTTAGGAGTGCTTGAGCTTATCACATGGGTGGCGTTGACTATTCGAACTTGGATTAGGGATTTAGTAAATCCTCAGGAATATGCTCTTGGTTTCGGGTTGGATTATTGTGTCTTAACCTGATGGGTTGAGTGTTAGGGTCGTAATTACCCCTTTCGTTATGTAACGGTCCTTTAAGGTTATAATGAACGTTTTGAAATAAGTGTTGTGTTAAACACGAGTTTGGTTGTGTAATGAACGTTTTAAAACAAGTTTGAATGAGTTGGGATCTAATGGGGAGAATCGATTTGGGTTGAAAGTGTAATGAACGTCCAACAACTATATTTGTAAAAAAAAAAAAAAAAAAAATGTTGTCGATTGGTAAACTGGATTTGAGTTGTTACACAAACTCCCCAATCAAATTCCGAGAAAAGCCCTAAACCACCTAAAACATTAAACACCTATTAGCCAACTTTAATCAAGTGCAATTCATGAATGTCTATTTTTTCGTATTTAAAATGAATTATAAGATATTCTATTTTTTTTATTAAATCACACACTCGACCTCAAAAATCATAACTAAACAAAAGGATAGAAAAAGGGCTAGGAGACTAACCTTCAACAGAAAATCCAGAATTCTTTGATGCATAAATTTTGATGTGTACAAATGTACATTTTAAATATACACCCTGGAAACGTCTTAGTCTTCTTCACATCCATAATTCTAGTTAAGCTTGGCCGAATAAACGAAAAGAATAAACATATAGTATTTGATGATACTCTTTGAAAGAAGATGTGATATATGTTATGACTTGATATCAAGAAATTGTAAACAGATTAAATGAATTGTCCAAATAAGTTATTTTCCTCAACTTGCATTAATATTCATTAATAATTAATATTAATATTCGAATTATATGTTATGACTTGATAGAGGCACAATCAATATCTATGAGATGCAATTTTTATACTATATTTTGTTAATAATTTAGTGCAAGAACAATATAACTTGGCTATCCCACAACCGAAATTACAGTGTTTAGGCTCTCCCTAAGATCAGGAAACTAATTCGTAATTTGACTTGACTATTAGATCAAGACAATGACCTATAAACAGGAAATAGAGGTGCTTTAGAGAGTGATGTTATGTGAGGTGTATACGAAATATTATTAAATACGATACAATTTTACACAAGTTATTTATTTATTTATTGAATGAGATATACCTAAACCTTGCTACAACACTTATAGGCAGTGTACCTAATCGTAGAGTAGTGTAGTTTTTAGTAAGTCCGGTTCGTTCCACAGGGATACAACTAAATTTAACGCTATATTTATTTTAAACTATATTTGTGTGTGTGTATATATATATATATATATATATATATATATATATATATATATATATATATATATATATATATATATATATATATATATATAAGTAATATTATTATTATTATTATAAAAGGGAGTTTTTACCGTTTAGTGACCGGTTTGTCAATTTTATGTCATAAGTCACAATTAAAACCTAATGTAAAATATTAAATATAATACAACTTAATTTAAAGCGTAAAGTAAATGACGATAAATAAAAGTGCGATAAATAAAAGTGCAGTAATTTAAAGTGCAATAAATAAAATGACGGTAAATAAAAGTGCGATGAGATATAAAATAAAGGAATTATGCTTATTTAAACTTCCGTAATCGTGATGTTTGACGTGTTGATTTTAATTTATTACCATGGGTTAATTGTCCTTTGTTCTGGATTATTCGATATGTCCATCTGATTTTTGTCCATAACAGTCCATCAGTCATAAATATAAAGTGCGAGTGTCCTCGTCAAATTATCCTTATACCCGAAGTCAAATATTCCAACTAATTGGGGACTTAAACTGTAATAAGGTTTTAATACATTGTTAATGATTACACCAGGTTATCGACTGTGTGCAATCCAAGGTTTTAATACTTTATTAACAATTACACCAAGTGTCCTTGTATGTAATCCACCCCTGTTTTAATGAGTCCATTGACTATTAATCCATCCCTGTGTCCGATTAAATGAACGATTATTAGTATTTATAAATATCCGCTCATCGTGTCCGATCGAGTGTATGTGGTTATTTATAATTACCTCAAATTGTAAATCTCTATATTAAATTGACGAACTATTATTCAGTTAAACAAATATAAAGCCCATTAATAGTCCATAGTCCAATTTCCACAAGTGTCGATCTTTTGTCCAAACCCCAATTATGGTCCAAAGCCCAATAATCCCGTCTTTAATATTTAGTCCAACATCATGATTACTTCGGCTTAAATAAACATAATAATAACTTAGCTACGAGACATTAATTTAAAAAGGTTGAACATAACTTACAATGAGTATAATTCGCGTAGTGTTACACGGACAGAATTTTGACTTTACAAACTTAAAACATTCACTACTATAACCTTATTATTATTAACTTAAAATTAAAATTAAAAATATAAATATATATATTGAGAGAGTGAGATTGAAGTATGATATGGTGTACTAAACTCGTCCGAAAATTGCTGAATTTATAGATGTGGCCAGGCTTTTGGGGCCATGCGATCGCATGAGCTTCCTTTGCATATGCCATGCGATCGCATGGTGACTTGGGACAGCTCACAATCTTTTGTTTTCTTGTTTGCCGACGGTTTTTATTTTAATATATAAATATAATATATATATATATATATATATATATATATATATATATATATATAATTTATAGAATTATTTATATATTATATTATATTCTTGTGCATAGTTGACTTGTAATTTTAGCTCTGTTGCGTCGCGCGTTGATAGTTGGTTCATGTCCTGGTTTCGGATTTTCGAACGTCCTTGATACGATTTAATATCTTGTACTTTGCGTTTTGCGGCTTGTACTCTTGTAATTTTGAGACGTTTCTCATCAATAAATTGAACCACTTGGATTGTACTTTGTACTCTTTAGCGTTTTGGTCGTTTGCGTCTTCAAACCGTTGAATCTGTCTTTTGTCTTCACCTTTTATTATTTAAACGAATATCACTTGTAAATAGAACAATTGCAACTAAAAGCTTGTCTTTCTTGAAGGATAATGCTATGAAATATGTGTTCGTATTTAGCATTATCAAATATTCCCACACTTGAGCGTTGCTTGTCCTCAAGCAATATAGAACTTGAATATAACTTTACTAGAATCACTTCTTTATTCTTCACACTTTGTACATCAGTGATTTTAATACGGCGGTATGAACAATGGTAGTAACGATGTGGTTTACAGTCCCACATGACTATAAAAATTTAGATCCTTTAAGGAAATTGGATCTTTATGAAAACATTTGATCTTTTGAAAATTCAATCTAGCTTTTACCCTAGATAAGTTTTCCGGAATAACCCTTCACCGGTGTTTGCAAATTGTTTTTGTGGGTTTTGTGGGTTTCAGATTTGAAAATTTTAGCTCAAAACTTATGGTTTTGTGTCACCCACTTTCTAACCTTGTATTGGGAAAGCAACACGTCCAGTATACTTGCTCTGTATATTACCTTTCGGTAAACTACCTTCCGGTTGTAAAGAAAAGTGTTGAACAAGCAACTGTTAAGGCAATGTCTAATGACATGCTTTTGATTATGGTCTATATCGTGTCGGATGCAATTACTATCCTTTGTAGGAGCAATAGTAAAAATCACCCTATAGTTTTTTGGTCTGGCGCAAGATCCTGTCTTCGACCATGTTATGCAACCACCGTTCTTACGGTTGATACCCGATTTGGTTCAGGTGACCTAATGAATTTCGGTGAATTCTTAGGATTTTACGTTCAATGGTAATGAACGCATTGAAAATGGGTTTTCAGAAAACAAATCGGTTTGTAATTTGATCAAAATATTTTCTCGTTCAAGCTCGAGTTTAGATATCATCGAATTCCATGAGTTTGAATTCTCAATCTTTAAGGTCAATCTCAAGAATTGAGTAATATCAGTCTTAAAAGCTGATTTTTGATCTTTAAGGAGATTATCCTTTCTGGGGATCTGATTCATTAGTCTTATAAGCTAATTTGCACGGTGCCCCCCATTGTACGAGACAGATCCTCTCATGGTTAGGATAAGTCTGACCACTTGGCGACCCTATTTGATGCTGAGGTCCGTGGATTTAAAGCTGATTTTCGAGAAAACTTTTCAAGGTTTTTCATAGTCTCTACAACTGGTCTGGATGACAACTTCCTGACCTAAATCAAGAAGCGCGTGTCTTTTTTCTCGGAAGACTGTACTTCCTTATAAATTCTATTTATATTACAATAAACTGGGTAAAATTGATTAATATCGTTCAAAACAAAAGTATCTTTAATTATTTGTACAAAAATATGTGATATATGTTCTAAATAACTTGTAAATTTTTTCCCACACTTGGCTTTTATTTTTCTTTCTTTGCCTTTTTATTCTCCTCTATTCCATTTTAAATGAATTCAAGCGTTTTGAGTTATTTCTCAATTTATGTCCTTTCCGAGGTAACAATAATTTCAGTGTTTAACACCTAGTTTTATCGTTTATAAATATGTATAAACATGATTTTGAGTTCATTTAGTTGAAAATTTTAAAATTTTTTACTAGAAATGGATAGTTAGTATATAAGACTAGGGCTGTTCTTTATTATCAGAGAGCACTAGATTCTAATACAACTACTGCGTTACTAGTATTTTAACGGTGGCTATTAAGACAAGTGTATAAGTCAAAAAATTTTAAAATCGAAAGAATGTAATCTCTTTCCACACTTAAGATCTTGCAATGCCCTCATTTGCATGAAATCAGTAACAATTTAAATTATTGAGGGTGATTAGCGTAGAAAAATGATTAAATTTTACCAAAGTTTCTAAACATATTGTTGTTTGTGTTGAATGATAAATGGTGCACATCATTTTTTCATTCCTGCAGTTGTTATATCACATTTATTTTGCATCTTGTCGTCAAAATTAGTTGCTTTTGCTGAACTTAATGTCAGTCTTTGAAAATGTGTTGTTTTACCCTGTTGTGTACATGAGATAAAATACATATAATACAAATATAAACATGCATGGTAATTTGAAATGGGACTCAATATCCCACTTTCAAATTACAAAAATGAAATATTAGTACAAAATAATAAAAATATTAAACATTACATTAAAGTATCAAAATGTTAAATGTTTAACATAAATAGATAAAAATAATAAAAGATAAGACATCACTAATGAACACTATTGATTTGGATAGGGATTCCAGTTCATATCATCGTTCGGGTTTCATGGTTGGTGATAGGTGTTCTGGTAGGCTTGATTGGGGTTGTACAGGTCAAAGGGTGGTCGCATGTCGGGCTGATGTGGAGGATAAAAAGCAGGACGAGTCGGGATATAGTTATTTGGTACCTGATATGATAGCTGGCTCATGATTTGGTGCTGATGAACTTGCCAGCTATCGTGTTGGCGTCGCCTGGAAGTCTCATACTCATTCGTGGCTTGCCACTGCTCATACCGACGATGCCTATCCTCATTACTCATTTCCACCTCATCTATACGCTGGAAAACGTCAGTAAAACTATCCCTAATGACATCCCTGATGTCATCTGCTTCCTCCATATCCTCATCCGAACCCCTCTCTACCTGTGGATGAGTGCCATGATATGGTATTGGCATATTATGCCTCCGTTTTAGTACCTTTGCACCCTGATAAACCTGCAAGCCTATGCTCTCGGCTTGTTCCTCAACTACCATCATTGGACCCCCATGTTCCCTATCTACACCTAAGTACTCTCCAATGAGAGTAACAAAAATACATCCTCCTATTATTCCCCCGTCCTGTATACCTTCCACAACTTTGGACAAATAATACCCAAGACAGTAGGGAATATTAACAAAGCCTCCAGTGTCTCGAATGCACTTAAGGTAAAATAAATCGTTTAGAGTCATTTTCTCCTTATTTTTACCTCTTTGTGTAATCGAGTTAGCTAAAAATCTATGTATTATACGAAGCTCTGCTTTGTTAATATCTAAATAGGAGTGTCTTCCTGCCCGTGTAAGCACATTAAAATTTGACATACGCCTCCATACGGCGTTAACGTCAAAATTTCTATCTACCCTCTCACCGTGATAAATTAAAGCTGTACAATCAGGTGATAATAATTCAGTGGGGGTGTAAATCTGTAAAGCTCTAGCTATGTCTATCATAGACATCCTGTACATCCTACCTCCAAGTAAAAACCTAAGAAAACTCTTATCGTCTAACCTATCTACATCCTTATTTAAAGCTATAGTACTCATTAGCTCAACACACCACTCCTTATATACAGGCCTATGAGTGGTAAATAAACGTTCCCAATCAGTAAAAGAAGAGCTGTCATACCTTTGGATTATATGCTGCCTAACTGATTTAGCTAGGCTGACCCTTACCAAAGGCTCCCAATCTATTACCCTTGGTACTTCTACATTTTTGGTCCAAAGCTTAAATTTGTTACTTTGGTACGTCGGGTAATCTCTCCAACTTCTATCAAACCTTAGATTGGGGTGTAACTCCTCTTCATGAATTCTCGAGTGTTCTATTACATGGTGAACGGGAAATACTACGTAGGCAATAAAAAATTGTGGCTCCAGCTCATAGTATGGCACGTGTTGATCATAATTTTGTTGTTGTTCAGGTTGTGGTTCCGGTTGCGGTTCTTGATCAGGTTCTTGTTCAGGTCATCTGGACGATGATGCACCATATGTATCTGTATTTCTCTGCAAAATATATTAAACACAAAATTTGTGCATCCAAATATGCATTAGTGTTAGCAAAATAACAAATTAAAACAATTACAATAACATGTTTAATCCATATTAAATTTATACTCATTTTCATATTTTTATCAATTCTACAATTTTTCAAATAAGCACATATGAAAATGTATACAAAGTTCATAAACATTCAACTCAAATAACATGTTAAAATAACCATTACTAGTAATTAAACAAGTTTTAAATGGCAATTACATCAATTTAATCAAGTTCATGAATTTTAGACTTAAAAAGTCCACTTTGAAGTTCAAAAATCATGTTTAGGATCAAAGTTTGGATCATTTAGCTACCTAAACATGTTACACCACTTAATTTAGCAATAATTTATAACAAAAATCGGCCATAACCTGTTTATATCAAAAAGCCCCAAATTGCTCAAGAACACAAACTCTAGATTTCTAAAATTTTTGAAGTTTAAGGCTTCAAATCATGTTAAATAGCATCAATCTAGGTTATACATACATAATATACTAACAATTTAACTCTAATTACACTAGAAATTATCAAACTAAGATTTATTGCAATTAATTGAAATTATCACAAAAATTAGGAAATTTAGGAGTTTAGGGGTGAAATTTTTACCTTTCTGCTTCCCCATCTGAGAAAAGACATGATTATAGCGGATCATAGAACGAAATTTGGTTGATTTTGATGAAAAACTGGTGAAATTTGAGAGTGTTTGTGTGTGTTTTTGTGGGTGCATGTGTGTATTGAGAGGACAGAACAGGCGACTGGAAATTTTGTATCTGCCCAGCATTCTGCTTCCATGCGATCACATGGTTTTATTGCGTAAACCCCATGCGATCGCATGGGGTATTTTTTTTTTTTTAATAAAACCTTTGACTTATAAAAACAAAAATAAAATAAATTTAAAATTTTGTTTCCTTTTATATTGAGGGCGTTTCGGTACGTTGACCTAGTTCGTCCCTCGACAAAATTTTAAAAATTAGTCTTTTTAAAGCATTGTTTTAAAAGCTAAGATTTTTGGATTTTTTAATGTTTTTGGCATACTTTATATCGATAAAATTAAAAATAATGATAATAAAATTTCTCGTCCCGCCCTATGGTAAAGCAATTTCGGTTCAACGACCTAGTTTTCAACTTACGACGAATTTTAAAAATCAAATTTTTTTAACTTAATGAAATAAAGTACATTTTTGTTTTTAAATTCACACCAAACTTAAAATGCAAATAATTTTATATTAATAATATTTATATATATAGTAATTTTACAAACTTTCATTTAAAATATTATAATTATATATATTAATTTTAAAAAACAAGGCGAAAATAAAATAAAAATCTTTTTGGTCTTTTATCCCACTTTAATTAATCAAATATTATCAAAAACATACGTCCCTTTTTTTGGGTAAAGTAATTTCAGCTAAATTACCTAGTTTTACTCCTGACGAATTTCTGAAATATTTTGGATTGATTGATTAAAGATATTTATACCTTATGAATAAACGGTAAATTTCGCAATGATGCATTAAATTTTTGTTTAATATCAATAATTTCGGTTTCGCATACCTAATTTTATTGAATATCAATTTAATACTTTATAGCGAACGATTCAGCGTTTATTATCAAAAGGTTAAAAGCAATAAATAAAAATAAATAAAAACTGTACATACTTACCTGTGAGATAGAATTCTTAGAGACCTGCTTTAGCCGACTCATAGGAGAGTCGTGTGATTTGGTTTTCCATAGCTACATAAGCGTAACCTCGATTCTTTAATAACTTTTCTTCTAAACATATGAACGGTCCTTCTCTGCATAAAGTAACGAACCCAGTATTTGAATATGTTTGATTGTTCGAACATTTACCTTCGTGTGACCATTTTCCACATTTATGACATCTTTCAAGGTGTCGTGCTCTTCTTTTTGTTGCGGATTTTGATTTTCCTTTACCAAAATGTGTCTTATGATGATTCTTCCTGAGTTCTTTCCTCACTTCGTCCATTTTTCCTCTTATGAATGATACTAGTTCACTCGGGAATGTGTCATTATTACGTTCAGTAATCAAAGCGTGTAGTAGTAGACCATGGTTTAAATCAAAGGAATTCTTCATCTCGTAAAACCTAAAAAAAATTAAAAATTTAGAATGGGGGGAGAAGACTAGTTCTTTAGGGTCTGCTAGGGAAAGACCATTCAGATTCCATTTTCGAGAACTACACGAAAACAGAACATCTAACTCTAACAGAAATACATATTATCCTTAAAAGGTTCGAATCTTCCCACACTTAGTTAGATGTGGTGTCGAAATTGTGATTAACTTCATCTTCAACTTCCATTGGATTATCTATGTAATGTTTAACTCTGTGACCATTAACCTTAAATTCAATCCCGTTTAAATTTATTAATTCTACTGTTCCGTATGGGAAAACTCTTTTGACTATGAATGGTCCAGACCATCTTGATTTTAATTTTTCAGGAAATAGCTTGAATCGTGAATTGAAAAGAAGAACTCTATCTCCTTCCTCGAATTCTTTTGAACTTCTGATTCTTTTATCATGCCATTTCTTCGTTCTCTCCTTATAGATTAATGAATTTTCATATGCATCATGTCTCAATTCTTCTACATCGTTTAGTTGACTTAACCGTAGACGTCCAGCTTCATGTAAATCAAGATTACATGTCTTCAAAGCTCAAATTACTTTGTGCTCAATTTCTACTGGAAGGTGACATGATTTTCCGTAAACGAGTCTAAAAGGTGTGGTTCTAATTGGAGTTTTGTAGGCTGTTCTAAAAGCCCAGAGTGCATCCTCCAATTTCATGGACCATTCCTTTGAATTTGATCCTACGGTTTTCTCTAGAATACGTTTTAAAGCTCGGTTGGTATTTTCAACTTGTCCACTTGTTTGTGGATGATAAGCGGTAGAGATTTTATGAGTTACTCCATATCTTTTGAGAACTTTCTAAAGTTGATTATTACAAAAATGAGTACCCCGATCACTTATTAAAGCTTTTGGTGTTCCAAACCTAGCAAAAAGATGTTTTAAAAAGTTGACTACAACTCGTGCATTGTTAGTTGGGAGAGCTCGTGCTTCCGCCCATTTAGATACATAATCAATGGCAACGAGGATGTAGAGATTATTATGAGATTTTGGAAATGGACCCATAAAGTCAATACCCCAAATGTCAAATACTTCACATACTTGAATGACATTTTGTGGCATTTCATCACATTGACTTATTTTTTCGGCCCTTTGACAAGCATCACATGATTTATAAAGAAGGTGTGCATCTTTAAAAATTGTAGGCCAATAAAATCCAGTATCGTAAACTTTTCTTGCTGTGAGTTGAGGCCCATAATGCCCTCCTGTTGGTCCTGTATGACAATGGTTTAAGATTTGACTAGCTTCATCTCCGAATACGCATCGGTGTATTATTCCATCGGGACAACTTTTAAACAAATGTGGATCTCCCAAAAAATAGTGTTTTATATCACTAAATAATTTCTTTCGTTTTTGGTACGACAACCCTTTTTCAAGGAATCCACATATTAAATAGTTTGCATACTCTGCAAATCATGGAATTTCACTATAATCGTTTTTCAAGAGATATTCATCAGGAAAGTTGTCTTGTATGGTCGATTCATTTAGAACTTCTAATTCAGGATTTTCAAGACGAGAAAGATGATCAGCGGCGAGATTTTCTGCTCCCTTTTTGTCTTGGATTTCAATATCGAATTCTCGTAAAAGTAAGATCCAACGGATTAATCATGATTTGGCATCTTGTTTTGAAAATAGGTATCTAAGAGCATAATGGTCGGTATAGACCACCGTTTTTGCTAGAACGAGATATGAACGAAATTTGTCAAAAGCAAAGACAATAGTAGAGTTTTTTTTCAGTAGTTGTGTAATTTGTTTGTGCTCCTTGTAACATCTTACTAGCGTAATAAATAGGTTGAAATCATTTTTCAATCCTTTGTCCAAAAACGGCTCCCATTGCAAAATCACTTGCATCGCACATGAGTTCAAATGGTAGATTTCAATTTGGAGTTATCATGATCGGCACATTAGTGAGTTTCTCTTTAAGAATATCAAAAGATTTGATGCATTCATCCGAAAAGATGAATGGAGCATCTTTTTCTAGGAGTTTATTCATAGGAGTGGCAATTTTAGAAAAGTCTTTTATGAAAAGTCGGTAAAAACCGGCATGCCCTAGAAAACTCCTAACTCCTCTAACATTGGTGGGATGTGGAAGTTTAGCAATTACATCTACTTTAGCTCTATCCACTTCAATTCCTTCTTTTGAAATTTTATGACCAAGAACGATGTCTTCTCTAACCATGAAATGACATTTCTCCCAATTAAGAACTAGATTTGATTGTTCGCTTCTAATAAGCATTCGTTCAAGATTAACTAGACATTTTTCAAAAGTATCACCGAAGACTGAAAAGTCATCCATGAAAACTTTCATGCATTCTTCTATCATGTCGTGAAAAATCGCCATCATGCACCTTTGAAAGGTTGCAGGGGCGTTGCAAAGTCCAAATGGCATGCGTTGTAAGCAAAAGTACCATAAGGGCACGTGAACGTGGTTTTCTCTTGGTCCTCGGGTGCTATTGGAATTTGAAAATATCCGGAGAAACTGTCAAGAAAACAATAGTAACTATTCACGGCTAATCTTTCCAACATTTGATCAATGAAATGTAAGGGAAAGTGATCTTTTCGAGTGGCGTCATTTAGTTTTCTATAATCAATACAAACTCGCCATCCTGTTACAGTCCTAGTAGGAATAAGCTCATCTTTTTCATTTATGATGACAGTCATGTCACCCTTCTTAGGTACATATTGAACTGGGCTTATCCATGGACTATTAGAGATTGGATAAATTAAACCTGCATCTAGCAGCTTAATAATTTCTTTCTTAACAACATCTTGCATATTAGGATTTAGTATTCGTTGGCGTTGCACATAGGTTTTATGACCTTCTTCCATAAGGAATTTATATGTGCAATATGAAGGACTTATACCTTTAATGTCATGAATTTTCCATGCAATAGCTGGTTTATGAGCTTTAGCACAGAAATGAGTTGAGATTTTTCATTTTCCGTAAGAGAAGACGATATTATTACAAGTAATTCAGATTCACTATGTAAATAAGCGTATTTCAAATGAGTTGGAAGTGGCTTTAACTCTAATATCGGTGGTTCTTCTATCGATGATTTGTATCGATATCTGTCTTCCTCTTTTAGCATTTGAAGTTCTTCTGTTGTTGGTTCGTATTCATTAGCCATGAGTGTAGCTAACATTTCAGCTTCATCAATTGGTTCAGTTCCTTCTCCTAAAGAACATTCTCCTGTTCCTTGTAATTCTGAAAATTCTTCTAACAATTCTGCATGTGAATCTATAGTTTGAATATAATAACATGTATTATCTGCAGATTGCAGTTGTTGCATGGCTCTATCAACTGAAAAGGTAACACTCTCATCCTCTATACTTAGGGTCAGTTTCTTACCAAACACGTCTATTATTGCTTTAGCCGTGTTTATGAATGGTCTTCCTAATATAAGAGGAACTCGAGAATCTTCTTCCATGTCCAGAATAACAAAATCTACTGGAAATACTAAAGTACCAACTTTAACTAGCATGTTCTCCATTATCCCTCTAGGATATTTTACTGATCGATCTGCTAGTTGTATGCTTATTAGTGTTGGTTTCAATTCTCCAATGTCTAGTTTAGCGTATGGTGAATACGGCATTAAATTTATACTAGCACCTAAATCTGCCAATGCTTCTATTGAACTAAGACTACCCAGAAAATATGGAACTGTGAAACTTCCTGGATCTGAGAGTTTTTCTGGTAGCTTATTCAACAGCACTGCATAACAATTAGAATTCATTGTAACAGCCGAGAGTTCTTCCATTTTCTTTCTATTTGTGATTAGATCTTTCAGGAATTTAACATATCTAGGCATTCCTGAAATCACATCAATGAAAGGAAGATTGACATTTATTTGTTTAAACATATCCAAGAATTTGGATTGCTCGACTTCAAGTCTTTCTTTTCTCATTTTACTTGGGTAAGGAAGTGGTATTTGGTATGATTTAACATAAGGTTTAGCCTTAACTGTGTTATCTTCATTAACCTTTTTAACTACCGATTCTGATTCCTTTTCTTGCTCAGGTTGTGGTGCCTGTGTAGTAGGAGTAGATTCGTCAGAAATTACAGGTATTTCAAGCGGTTTAAGTGTAATACCATCTCTCGTGATAATGGATTTAGTTGTTTCATTTCGGGGATTAGCATTTGTATCGCCAGGTAGACTTCCCGGTTTTCTTTCACCTATCAACCTTGCTAGGTTGCTCACTTATTGTTCCAAATTTTGGATAGAAGCTTGTTGATTTCTAAATGCTTGAGCATTTTGTTCATTAGTTTGTTTCTGAGATGTGAAAAACTGCGTTTGAGATTCAACTAGCTTCGACATCATATCTTCTAAATTTGGCTTTTTATCATCGGTTTGTGGTGGTTTAATTGGAAGAATTGGTCTTTGCTGGTTGTAAGTATTATTAGATACTTATTGATTGCTAGGACCTTGTTGGTTGTTGTATGGAACATTTCGGTTATAATTCTGATTTTGATTGTAGTTTAGTCTTGGCGGTTGATAATTATTCTGATAATTATTTCCAGGCCTTTGGTTCATGTATGAAACATTCTCTCTTTGTTCCATTGTTTGTTTAATACTGAGACAATCTTTTGTCAAATGTGGTCCTCCACACGGCTCATAACTAATTCGTATTGCGTGAATATCCTTAGTCATCTTTTCCATTCGTCTCTCGAAAGCATCTAACTTTGCGGAAATGGAATCAAAGTCATGGCTAGAATCGGCTCTAACTGCTTTAGATAATCTAACGATGTCTTTTTCTTGATGCCACTCATGTGAGTGGGAAGCAGTGTTATCAATAATTTTGTAAGCTTCAGTTGCGGTTTTCTTCATAATGGAACCACCAGCTGCTATGTCGATGTCTTTGCGTGTAGTAATGTCGCATCCTTGGTAGAATATTTGTACTATTTGATAAGTGTCTAAACCATGTTGAGGACATCCTCTCAACAATTTTCCAAATCTTGTCCACGCCTCATATAGAGTTTCATTTGACTTCTGTGTGAATGTAACAATTTCTCCTTGAAGTCACACGGCTTTAGATGCCGGAAAGAATTGTTTAAGAAAATTTTCAACTAAAACATCCCATGTGTCAATCGCCCCTTCAGGTAACGATTCTAACCAATCTTTGGCTTCTCCCTTTAAAATTTAGGGAAATAACATGAGATAGATATGTTCATCCTCAACTTCTCTGATTTTAAATAGAGTACAGATCCTATTAAAGGTACGGAGATGTTCGTTTGGATCTTCCTTCGGCGCACCACTAAATTGGCATTGATTAGTTACCATGTGTAGTATTTGTCCTTTGATTTCATAATCTGATACATTAATGTCTGGTTGAGTAATGGCATGACCTTGGCCAGTGCATTTAGCTCTCATTCGGTCTTCCATACTTAGAGGTTCCAGATTTTCCATGATTGAAATTGTTGAATCTGAATCACTAGAGGATTTTGACTTAATGGTATCTTCCTTGACAATCTCTGGATGAGTAATTTGTGGTTCAGGAGGAATGATTAGTGGTTCAGGATCTCTGAATTGTCCCTGAATATCCTTCAGATTCTCAATTGTGAGGACGGGTTCAAAAAATGGATTATCAGAAATTTGAATTGAAGTACTTGGTTAACTAGATGACGATTCTAAAGAAAAATCAACGGCGACAATGTTGGCTAGATGTCTTGATCGAGTTACAGGTGGTGAACGTATGAAAGGTGGTGAACGTTTTGCTCGGTACATTCACTGAATATCCTGTTAATTATAAAAGATAAAAATTATATAAGTTATCAATTTAATAGACTTTTCTGATTTTGCCCACGTTTCGAATAGCCAATAGATGCAGCAGGTAGCCAGGACCCTTTAAATCGGAAGCCCACAACCCGCCACTAACAAATCCAACTATTACTACGAATCAGAAAATTTTGGATGTCTATCAATTTAACCGCTTAAAATTATTTTTTTGTCAAAATTTAAAGAAGATAAAATCTATGTCCTAAAAACTAGAGCGTAGAAATGTGAAAGAAGAAGAGTGCGTCGAAAAACGTCGAAAAATAAAAGGTCGAAAAATAAAAATAAGAAAGTAAAGCGTCGAAACTTAAAAGTCTAAAAACTAAATATTAAAAGTTACGTCTAAAGGTATTAAAGCTTAAAGGAATTCTATATCCAAAACGGTAATAACTTAAATAGGCACTAAAATCTATTAAATATTTAAGCGATAAGCGACGTCGTAAAATTCTAAAGCACTTAAATCTTAGTCTAAAGAAAAAGCACTTAAGGGATTTTACGGCAAAGCCTAAAAATCTAGAAATAAAAATAAACTACGACAAAATACTAGTTTTAAAACTAATTACGAATGATAAAAATACAAATATTACGAATAAACGATTAAAAAGATACGAAATATAGAAATAAAACTTAAAGTTATGAATATACAATTTTTATAAAAATATTATTTTTATATTATTTATATGAAAGTATTAGTTTTATATATTTAATAATAATTATTAAACTTAATAATACTAATTAAAACTAAAAATAAAACTAATTTAAACTAACTAATATTTTAATTAAACCCTAATTATAATTAATTATATAATAAAACTAACCCTAATTCGATTCAGTTTAAGGATCAGACCTGTCAGACAGGGTCATGCGGTCGCATGGGGTTAAAGGGTTAATCTCATGTGGTCGCATGGTAACGGTTACCAGGTCAGTTATTTGGGCTGCAACAGTTGGGCCCGAATACTTAATTATTATTATTTATTTTTTTTATAAAATAAATATAAAATAACTTAAATAAAACTTATAAATTAAAAAAATAATAATTTATTTATTAGTTTTTATAACTTTTAATAAATAAATAAAAATATAAACTTTTTAATTTAAATATTTAAAAATATAGAAATATATTTTTCTTTTTTTCTTGTTTTTAATATTTAAAACTTACTATATTTTTACAAAAATAGATTAAAAACTTAATAATTTTTTTTTATAGCGTTTCGCTTTCGGCGTTGTTGAAGTTCCCCGGCAGCGGCACCAAAAATACTTGATGTTATGCGAGGTGTATACGAAATAGTTATATTTTGCTACGAAATATTATTAAATACGATACAATTTTACACAAGTTATTTATTTATTTATTGAATGGGATATATCTAAACCTTGTTACAACACTTATAGGCAGTGTACCTAATCGTAGAGTTGTGTAGTTTTTATTAAGTCCGGTTTGTTCCACAGGGATACAACTAAATTTAACGCTATATTTATTTTAAACTATATTTGTGTATATATATATATATATATATATATATATAAGTAATATTATTATTATAAAAGGGGATTTTTCCCGTTTAGTGACCGGTTTGTCGATTTTATGTCTTAAGTCACAATTAAAACCTAATGTAAAATATTAAATATAAATATGATAATGCTAAAAACGAACATATATTTTATAGCATTATCCCTCAAGAAAGACAAGCTTTTAGTTGCAATTGTTCTATTTACAAGTGATATTCGTCTAAATAATAAAAGGTGAAGACAAAAGACAGATTCGATGAATTGAAGACGCAAACGATCAAAAAGCTAAAAAGTACAAAGTACAATCAAAGTGGTTCAAATTATTGATGAGAAACGTCTAAAAATTACAAGAGTACAAGCCGTGAAACACAATGTACAAGATATTAAATTGTACGAAAAGACGTTCGAAAATCCGGAACCGATACATGAATCAACTTTCAGCGCGCGACGCAACGGATCAAAAATTACAAGTCAACTATGCACAAGAATATAATATTATATATAATTAATTATATATATTATATATTATTTTAATCATAGCAGCCCACGTTGAATTCATTTGGTGAGCTGGATTCCAGACCTCCGCACTCGCAGAGCTTTTATGAAGAAAACATCCACACTCGCGGAGCTCTACAGTGAAACGTGGGCCTATAAAAGGCCGCGCATTCTGATCGATTTCATCATCCTTTTTCTATCTTTCTATCTACGATATATTTATATTTATATTTTATAATTATAATTTTAATTTAAGTTTAATAATAATAAGGTTATAGTGGCGAATGTTGTAAGTGTATAAGTCGAAATTCTGTCCGTGTAACGCTACGCTATTAATACTTATTGTAAGTTATGTTCAACCTTTTTAAATTAATATCTCGTAGCTAAGTTATTATTATGCTTATTTAAATCGAAGTAATCATGATGTTAGACTAAATATTAAAGACGGGGTTATTGGGCTTTGTACCATAATTGGGGTTTGGACAAAAGACCGACACTTGTGAAAATCAGACTATGGGCTATTAATGGGCTTTATATTTGTTTAATTGAATGATAGTTCGTTAATTTAATATAAAGATTTACAGTTGGACGTAATTATAAATAACCACATACACTCGATCGGACACGATGGGCGGGATATTTATAAGTACTAATAATCGTTCATTTGACCGGACACGGGAATGGATTAATAGTCAATGGACTCATTAAAATAGGGGTGAATTATATGCAAGGACACTTGGTGTAATTGATAATAAAGTATTAAAACCTTATTACAGTTTAAGTCCCCAATTAGTTGAATATTTGACTTCGGATATAAGGATAATTTGACTAGGACACTCGCACTTTATATTTATGACTGATGGATTGTTATGGACAAAAACCAGATGGATATATCGAATAATCCAGGACAAAGGACAATTAACCCATGGTAATAAACTAAAATCAATACGTCAAATATCATGATTACGGAAGTTTAAATAAGCATAATTCCTTTATTTCATATTTCATCGCATTTTTATTTACTGTCATTTTATTTTTCGCACTTTTAATTATCGTACTTTTTAATTATCGCAATTTTATTTATCGTCATTTTATTTATCGCACTTTAATTATCGTTATTTACTTTACGCTTTAAATTAAGTTATTTTTATTTTTAATATTTTACATTAGGTTTTAACTGCGACTTAAGATATAAAATCGACAAACCGGTCATTAAACGGTAAAAACCCCTTTTATTATAATCATACTACTTATATATATATATATATATATATATATATATATATATATATATATATATATATATATATATATATATATATATATATATATATATATAAATTTATATATTTATATTTATACAAATATAGTTTTAAAAATATAGCGTTAAACTTGGCTAGTTCCCTGTGGACGAACCGGACTTACTAAAAACTATACTACTGTACGATTAGGTACACTGCCTATAGTGTTGTAGCAAGATTTAGGTATATCCACTCTATAAATAAATAAATAACTTGTGTAAAATTGTATCGTATTTAATAGTATTTCCTAGTAAAAATTAATAGTATTTTGTACCCTTTCGCTTTAACATCAAGTATTTTTGGTGCCGCTGCCGGGGACTTCATAAACGCCGAAAGCGAAACGCTATAAAATTTTTTTTTTTTAAGTTTTAATTTTTTTATAAAAATATAAGTTTTTAAATATTAAAAACAAAAATATAAAAACATAATATATATATATATATATATATATATATATATATATATATATATATATATATATATATATATATATATTTAGGTGTTTTAATTAAAAAAAGTTTATTTTTTTAAGTTACAACAAACTAATAAGAATTTGAAAAAAAATATAAGTTTTGTTTAAATTATATTTTCTATAAAATAAAAACATAAAATTAAAAACAAAGTAAAAAAAAAAAAAAACAACTGAACCTGCACGAATTTGACCTGCACCTCAGCTGAATCTGTATCCTCCGCACTCACAGAGCTTTTTACAGGTCAAACATTGGACGGCATTAATTACGAAATTAGGGTTAAAATTAATTATTAATAATTAAAATTAGGGTTTTAATTTAATATAATTAGTGTAAGTTTAGTTTTAATTAATTTTAAGTTTTAATTAGTTTTATTAATATATAAAACTAATATTTTTATAAAATAAAATTATAAAAATAATATTTTTGTAAAAATTGTATTTTTATAATTTAAGTTTTATTTTTAAATTTTATATCTTTTTAATCGTTTATTCGTAATATTTATATTTTTCGCTCGTAATTAGTTCGTAACTTAGTATTTTGCCGTAGTTATTTTTATTTCTAGATTTTTAGGCTTTGTCGTAAAATCCCTTAAGTGCTTTTTCTTTAGACTAAGACTTAGGCGCTTTAGAGTTTTACGACGTCGCTTATCGCTTTAGTTTTTAATATATTTTAGTAGCTATTTAAGTTATTGCCGGTTTGGATATAGAATTTCTTTTTAAGTTTTAATACCTTTAGACGCATGTTTTAATATTTAGTTTTTAGATTTTTGAGTTTCGACGCGCTACTTTCTTATTTTTATTTTTCGACCTTTTATTTTTCGACGTTTTCCGACGCGCTCTTTTTCTTTTTTATTTCTCGCCGCTCTAGTTTTTAGGAGATAGATTTTTTTCTTCAAAATTTCGACGTAAAATTATTTTAAGTGGTTAAATTGATAGACATCCAAAATTTTCTGGTTCGTATTAATAGTTGGATTTGTTAGTGGCGAGTTGTGGGCTTCCGATTTAAAGGGTCCTGGCTACCTGCTGCATCTATTGGCTATTCGAAATGTGGACAAAATCAGAAAAGTCTATTAATTTGATAACTTATATAATTTTTATCTTTTATAACTAATAGGATATTCAGTGAATGCACCGAGCAAAACGTTCACCACCTTTCATACGTTCACCACCTGTAACTCGATCAAGACATCTAGCCAATATTCTCACCGTTGATTTTTCTTTAGAATCGTCATCTAGTCAACCAAGTACTCCAATTCAAATTTCCGATAATCCATTTTTGAACCCGACCTCACAATTGAGAATCCGGAGGATATTCAGGGACAATTCAGAGATCCTGAACCACTAATCATTCCTCCTGAACCACAAATCACTCATCCAGAAATTGTCAAGGAAGAAACCATTAAATCAGAATCCTCTAGTGATTCAGATTCAACAAATTCAATCATGGAAAATCTGGAACCTCTAAGTATGGAAGACCGAATGAGAGCTAAACGCACTGGCCAAGGTCATGCAATTACTCAACCAGACATTAATGCGCCAGATTATGAAATCAAAGGTCAAATCCTACACATGGTAACTAATCAATGCCAATTTAGTGGTGCGCCGAAGGAAGATCCAAACGAACATCTTTGAAACTTTAATAGGATCTGTACTCTATTCAAAATCAGAGAAGTAGAGGATGAACAGATCTATCTCATGTTATTTCTCTGGGCTTTAAAGGGAGAAGCCAAAGATTGGTTAGAATCGTTACCTGAAGGGGCGATTGATACATGGGATGTTTTAGTTGAAAATTTTCTTAAACAATTCTTTCCGGCATCTAAAGCCGTGAGACTTCAAGGAGAAATTGTTACATTCATGCAAAAGCCAAATGAAACTTTATATGAGGCGTGGACAAGATATGGAAAGTTATTAAGAGGATGTCCGTAACATGGTCTATACACTTATCAAATAGTACAAATATTCTAACAAGGATGCGACATCACTACACGCAAGGACATTGATATAGCAGCTGGTGGTTCCATTATGAAGAAAACCGCAACTGAAGCTTACAAAATTATTGATAATACTGCTTCCCACTCACATGATTGGCATCAAGAAAAAGATATCGTTAGATCATCTAAAGCGGCTAGAGCCGATTCTAGCCATGACTTTGATTCCATTTCCGCAAAGATATATGCTGTCGAGAGACGAATGGAAAAGATGACGAAAGATATTCACTCTATACGAATTAGTTGTGAACAGTGTTGAGGACCACATTTGACAAAAGATTATCTCAGTATTGAACAAACAATGGAACAAAGAGAGAATGTTTCATATATAAACCAAAGGTCTGAAAATAATTATCAGAATAATTATCAACCGCCAAGACCAATCTACAATCAAAACCAGAATTATAACTGAAATGTTCCATACAACAATCAACAAGGTCCTAGCAATCAACAAGTATATAATAATACTTACAATCAGCAAAGACCTATTTTTCCAAATAAACCACCACAAACCGATGATAAAAAGCTAAATTTAGAAGATATGATGTCAAAGCTAGTTGAATCTCAAACGCAGTTTTTCACATCTCAGAAACAAACTAATGAACAAAATGCTCAAGCATTTAGAAATCAACAAGCTTCTATTCAAAATCTGGAACAAGAAGTAAGCAACCTAGCAAGCTTAATAGGTGAAAGAAAACCGGGAAGTCTACCTAGCGATACAAATGTTAACCTCCGGAAAGAAACAGCTAAAGCAATTACCACGAGAAGTGGTATTACACTTAAACCACCTTAAATACCTGTAATTTCTGATGACTCTATTCCTACTCCACAAGAACCACAATCTGAGCAAGAGAAGGAAACAGAACCGGTAGTTGAAAAGGTTAATGAAGAAAACACAGTTAAAACTAAACCTTATGTTAAACCGTACCAACCACCACTTCCTTACCCGAGTAAAATGAGAAAAGAAAGACTTGAAGCCGAGCAATCCAAATTCTTGGATATGTTTAAACAGATAAATGTCAATCTTCCTTTCATTGATGTGATTTCAGGAATGCCTTGATATGCTAAATTTCTAAAAGATCTAATCACAAATAGAAAGAAAATGGAAGAACTCTCGGCTGTTACTATGAATGCTAATTGCTCTGCAGTACTGTTGAATAAGATACCAGAAAAATTATATGATCCAGGAAGTTTCACAATTCCATGTTTTCTGGGTAGTCTTAGTTCAATAGAAGCATTGGCAGATTTAGGTGCTAGTATAAATCTAATACCGTATTCACTATACGCTAAACTAGACCTTGGAGAATTGAAACCAACACGAATAAGCATACAACTAGCCGATCGATCAGTAAAATATCCTAGAGGGATAATGGAGAATATGCTAGTTAAAGTTGGTACTTTAGTATTTCCAGTAGATTTTGTTATTCTGGACATGGAAGAAGATTCTCGAGTTCCTCTCATATTAGGAAGACCATTCTTAAACACGACTAAAGCAATAATAGACGTATTAGGTAAGAAACTGACCCTAAGTATAGAGGACGAGAGTGTTACCTTTTCTGTTGATAGAGCCATGCAACAACCGCAATCTGCAGATGATACGTGTTATTATATTCAAATTATAGATTCACATGCAGAATTGTTAGAAGAATTTCCAGAATTACAAGGAACAAGAGAATGTTCTTTAGGAGAAGGAACTGAACCAATTGATGAAGCTGAAATGTTAGCTACACTTATGGCTAATGAATATGAACCAACAACAGAAGAACTTCAAATGCTAAAAGAGGAAGACAGATATCGATACAAATCATCGATAGAAGAACCACCGACATTAGAGTTAAAGTCACTTCCAAACCATTTGGAATATGCTTATTTACATGGTAAATCTGAATTACCTGTAATAATATCGTCTTCTCTTACTGAAAATGAAAAATCTCAACTCATTTCTGTGCTAAAAGCTCATAAAACAGCTATTGCATGGAAGATTCATGACATTAAAGGCATAAGTCCTTCGTTTTGCACACATAAAATCCTTATGAAAGAAGGTCATAAAACTTATGTGCAACGCCAACGAAGACTAAATCCTAATATGCAAGATGTTGTCAAGAAAGAAATTATTAAACTGCTAGATGCAGGTTTAATTTATCCAATCTCTGATAGTCCATGGGTAAGCCCAGTTCAATGCGTACCTAAGAAAGGTGGCATGACTGTCATCACAAATGAGAAAAATGAGCTTATTCCTACTAGGACTGTAATATGATGGTGTGTTTGTATTGATTATAGAAAATTAAATGACGCCACCAGAAAAGATCACTTTCTCTTACCTTTCATTGATCAAATGTTGGAAAGGTTAGCCGGAAATAGTTACTATTGTTTTCTTGATGGTTTTTCCGGATACTTTCAAATTCCAATCGCACCCGAGGACCAAGAGAAAACTATGTTCACATTCCCTTATGGTACTTTTGCTTACAAACGCATGCCATTTGGACTTTGCAACGCCCCTGCAACCTTTCAAAAGTGCATGATGGCGATTTTTCATGACATGATAGAAGAATGCATGGAAGTTTTCATGGATAACTTTTCTGTCTTCGGTGATACTTTTGAATCATGTCTAGTTAATCTTGAACGAATGCTTATTAGATGCGAGCAATTAAATCTAGTACTTAATTGGGAGAAATGCCATTTCATGGTTAAAGAAGGCATCATTCTTGATCATAAAATTTCAAAGGAAGGAATTGAAGTGGATAGAGCTAAAGTAGATGTAATTGCTAAACTTCCACATCTCACCAATATTAGAGGAATTAGGAGTTTTCTAGGGCATGCCGTTTTTTACCGACGTTTCATAAAAGATTTTTCTAAAATTGCCACTCCTATGAATAAACTCCTAGAAAAGGATGCTCCATTCATCTTTTCGGATGAATGCATCAAATCTTTTAATATTCTTAAAGAAAAACTCACTAATGCGCCGATCATGATAACTCCAAATTGGAATCTACCATTTGAACTCATGTGCAATGCAAGTGATTTTGCAATGGAAGCCGTTTTAGGACAAAGGATTGAAAAACGATTTCAACCTATTTATTACGCTACTAAGACATTACAAGGAGCACAAACGAATAACACAACTACTGAAAAAGAACTCCTTGCTATTGTCTTTGCTTTTGACAAATTTCGTTCATATCTCGTTCTAGCAAAAACGGTGGTCTATACCGACCATTCTGCTCTTAGATACCTATTTTCGAAACAGGATGTCAAACCACGATTAATCCTTTTGATCTTACTCTTACAAGAGTTTGATATTGAAATCCGAGACAAAAAGGGAGCAGAAAATCTCGCCGTTGATCATCTTTCTCGTGTTGAAAATCCCGAATTAGAAGTTCTAAATGAATCGGCTATACAGGATAACTTTCCTGATGAATATCTATTGAAGATAGATTATAATGAAATTCCATGGTTTGCAGACTATGCAAATTACTTAGTATGTGGATTCCTGGAAAAAGGGTTGTCGTACCAAAAATGAAAGAAATTCTTTAGTGATATAAAACACTATTTCTGGGAAGATCCACATTTGTTTAAAAGTTGTCCTGATGGAATAATACGCCGATGTGTATTCGGGGATGAAGCCAGTCAAATCTTAAACTATTGTCACACAGGACCAACAGGAGGGCATTATGGGCCTCAACTCACAGCAAGAAAAGTTTACGACGATGGATTCTATTGACCTACAATTTTCAAAGACGCACACCTTCTTTGCAAATCTTGTGATGCTTGTCAAAGGGTCGGAAAAATAAGTCAACGTGATAAAATGCCACAAAATGTCATTCAAGTATGTGAAGTATTTGACGTTTGGGGTATTGTCTTTATGGGTCCATTTCCAAAATCTCATAATAATCTCTACATTCTCGTTGCCATTGATTATGTATCTAAATGGGCGGAAGCACAAGCTCTCCCGACTAACGATGCACGAGTTGTAGTCAACTTCTTAAAATGTCTTTTTGCTAGGTTCGGAACACCGAAAGCTTTAATAAGTGATCGGGGTACTCATTTTTGTAACAATCAACTTGAGAAAGTTCTCAAAAGATATGGAGTAACTCATAAAATCTCAACCGCTTATCATCCACAAACAAGTGGACAAGTTGAAAATACCAACCGAGCATTAAAACGTATTCTAGAAAAAATCATAGGATCAAATCTGAAGGAATGGTCCATGAAATTGGAGGATGCACTCTGGGTTTTAGAACAGCCTACAAAACTCCAATTGGAACCACACCTTTTAGACTCGTTTACGGAAAAGCATGTCACCTTCCAGTAGAAATTGAGCACAAAACATTTTGGACTTTGAAGACATGTAATCTTGATTTGCATGAAGCGGGACGTTTACGATTAAGTCAACTAAACGAATTAGAAGAATTGAGACATGAAGCATACGAAAATTCGTTAATCTATAAGGAAAGAACCAAGAAATGGCATGATAAAAGAATAAGGAGTTCAAAAGAATTTAAAGAAGGAGACATAGTTCTTCTTTTCAATTCACGATTCAAGCTATTTCCTGGAAAATTGAAATCTAGATGGTCTGGACCATTTATAGTCAAAAGGGTTTTTCCATACGGAACAGTAGAATTAATAAATTCAAATGGGGTTGAATTTAAAGTTAATTGTCACAGAATTAAACATTACATAGATAATCCAATGGAAGTTAAAGATGAAGTTAATCACAATTTCGACACCACAGCTAACTAAGTGTGGGAAGGTTCAAATCTTTTAAGGATAATATATATTTCTGTTAGAATTAGATTTTCTGTTTTCGTGTAGTTCTCGAGAATGGAATCCGAATGGTCTTTCCCTAGCAGACCCTAAAGAACTAGTCTTCTCCATCCATTCTGAATTTTTATTTTTTTTAGGTTTTACGAGATGAAGAATTCCTTTAATCTGAACCATGGTCTACTACTACACGCTATGATTACTAAACGTAATAATAACATCTTCCCGAGTGAACTAGTATCATTCATAAGAGGCAAAATGGACGAAGTAAGGAGAGAACTAAGGAAAAATCATCATAAGATACATTTTGGTAAAGGAAAATCAAAATCCGCAACAAAAAGAAGAGCACGACACCTTGAAAGATGTTATAAATGCGGAAAATGGTCATACGAAGATAAATGTTCAAACAATCAAACATATTCAAATACCGAATTTGTTACTCTATGCAGAGAAGGACCGTTTATATGTTTAGAAGAAAAGACATTGAAGAATTGAGGTTACGCTTACGTAGATATGGAGAACCAAAACACACGACTCTCCTATAAGTCAGCTAAAGCAGGTCTCTGAGAATTCTATCTCACAGGTAAGTATGTACAGTTTTTATTTTTGTTTTTATTTAATGCTTTTAACCTTTTGATAATAAACGCTGAATCGTTCGCTATAAAGTATTAAATTGATATTCAATAAAATTAGGTATGCGAAACCGAAATTATTGATATCATACAAAAATTTATTACATCACTGCGAAATTTACCGTTTATTCTTAAGGTATAAATATCTTTAATTAATTACCCCAAAATATTTCAAAAATTCGTCAGGAGTAAAACTAGGTTATGGAACCGAAATTACTTTACTGATAAGAGAGGCGTATATTTTTGTTAATATTTGATTGATTAAAGTGGGATAAAAGACCAAAAAGATTTTTTATTTTAATTTTTACCTTGTTTTTAAAATTAATATATAAATATTAAAGTATTAATGTAAATTTTTTTTTAAAAAAAACAATATATTTAAGTTTGTAAATATTTTAAACTACTATTTTTAATATATAAGTTTGTAAAATTAAAAATATTAATTATATTTAAATGAATTTTTAATTTTATGCATTTTAAATTTAAGTTTGGCGTGAATTTAAAAAAAAAATTTACTTTATTTCATTAAGTTAAAAATTTGATATTTAAAATTCGTCGTGAGTTGAAGACTAGGTCGATTGAACCGAAATTGCTTTACCCGAGTGCGGGTCGAGAAATTTTATTATCATTATTTTTAATATTATTGAATTAAAGTATGCCAAAAACATTTAAAAACCCAAAAATCTTTGCTTTTAAAAAAAACGACGCTTCAAATATTAAAATTTTGTCGAGAGACGGACTAGGACAACGATCCGAAACGCCCTCATTCTTAAAAGAAACAAATTTTTAAAATTTATTAATTTATGTTTTATTAGTTAAAGGTTTTAAAAAAAAATCAACACTCGCGGTACTTGATAGGGTCCCACATCCGCACTCGCGGAGGTATCGAAATCCAGTTGGTGTTAACTGGTCGAACAGACCAGTCCCCAACACACCCACACCCATATTTTTTGCGAAAAACACACACAAAACACTCTAAAAATCGCGAATTTTCACCGTTGAACATCAAATTTTTTGCTAAAATCATATTGAGAAGGATCCTACCAAGAAGTTTCTCAAGGAGATCGGTAATTTCTACATCTAAACACTCTTTAATTCGGATTTTTAGTGTTCTTGAATAAATTTATACCTAATTTGATTTTGATGATTTCTAGTTTAATTATGCTTAAATTGTTTGTGTATTATGCTTGTATAACCTAGATTGATGCTATTTAACATGATTAGACGCCTTAAACTTCAAATTTTGAGTAATCTAGGGTTTGTGTTTTTGACAAAATTGGGGCTTTTTGATATAAACGGGTTATGGTCGAATTTTGTTGTTAGTCTATACTAAATTGAGTAGTGTAACATGTTTAGTTTGTTAAATGATCAAAATTTTGATCCTAAACATGATTTTCAAGTATTAAAGTAGACCTTTTGAGTCAAAAATGTATGAACTCAATTTAATTGATATGAATGCCATTTGGAACTTGTTTAATTACTAGTAATGATTATTTTGACATGTTATTTGAGATAAAAGCTAAAGAACATTGTATACATTTTCATATATGTTTATTTGTAAAAGTGTAGAATTGTTAATATTGTGAAAATGCATATAAAGTTTAATATGGATTAAACATGTCATTATGATTGTTTTGATTTATGATTTTACTAACACTAGTGCATATTTGGAGATTGAAAGGGGTGAATCTTCATCCGCATCTCAGGCTCACAATGCTCCTCCTGAGAATGCAAAAGAACAGGAGATTAACGACCAATATAGACAAAATCTACCGCATCAATTCATTTCATATTCAAATATAGAATTGGCAGATTTACATCCTAATTTAAGGTTTGACTGACATTGGATAAATTATCCAAAATACCAGAGGAACTTACACACCCTTCAGTCTAATGTTGTTGAAGTATTCAGAGTAATAGATTGGAAACCGTTAGAAACAGTGGGATTGGCCGGTCCAATCAGAGAATTACTTACACAAAGGTATGGTAATTCTACTTTTAATGATTGGGAACGTTTGTTTAATATACGTAGGCGTGTATATAGAGAATGGTGTGTGGAATTATTATGTAGTGTTGAAATAAATGATCGGGTAGCTACCTTAACCGATCGTAGTTTTATTAGATTTTTATTAGGAGGTGTGATGCGCCATATGTCTCTACTAGACATGGCTCAGGCTTTGTGTATATATACGCCTGAGGAACTAGCATCTACTGATTGTCAAAGGTTGATAGTTAATGGTAGGAGGGTTGATGAAAATTTTAATATGAATGGAATATGGAGTAGAATGACTAGGCATAACCGATTTCGTGGGGGAATAACTCTTATACTGATATTGATAGAGCTGAGCTAAGAGTAATCCATAGGTTCTTAGCAAACTTGATTACACAGTAAGATAAGAACAAAGAGAAAGTAAATGAGAATGATTTATTTTATCTCATGTGTATTCGAGACCCACAGAGCGCTGTTAGTATACCTTATTGTGTGGGTTATTATTTATCGGCTATGGTTAGGAGTATACGGCCTAATGGTATAATAGGAGGTGGTATCTTTGTTACTTTAATTGCTGAGTATCTTGGTGTCGATAGAAGTCAGGGGGGATTAATAATTGCAGCACCAGAACTCCGTGATACAATTGGTTTAAAAGTATATCATGGTGCTAAGGTTTTAAAGAAACGACATAACGCTGCAGCACCATATGATGGACAGCATCCACAGGTCGAAAGAGATCAGCATCAAGGTAATGCGGGAGGGGGGAATCAGATGACATAAATGCAAATTTTTATGGCTCAACATAAGTATGAAATGGCTAGACAACGAGCATTTCAAGATTGGCAGTATCATCAAAACCAAATCATAAGTCATTGTGCACACATAAATACAAACTACATTCCTACTCCAATGTCCGTATTTCCTCCCTGGACTATACAGACCCGACCACCGTACCCTACATATGACCCAGCTCAAGCATTCTACAGCACATACGGCTATGAATGGGATCCCTACTGGCACCATCCTCATCAACCCTGATTTTCTTTTATGCCTATTTTTATTTATTTGGTAACTTGTAATTTTATAATATTTCTTTTGATGCTATAATAGTTTTTATAATTTTCTAACTTTTATTATTAGATTTTTAATAATTTTTGAATGTGGGGTGATATACCCAACTTCAAAAATATGTATATATATGTTTGTAGTTTATCTCATGTACAAAACAGGGTAAAACAGCGCATTTTCAAAGACTGACATTAAGTTCAGCAAAAGCAACTAATTTTGACGACAAGATGCAAAATATATGTGAAATAACAACTGCAGGAATGAACAAATGATG
Source organism: Rutidosis leptorrhynchoides (assembly GCF_046630445.1). Classification (NCBI taxonomy): domain Eukaryota; kingdom Viridiplantae; phylum Streptophyta; class Magnoliopsida; order Asterales; family Asteraceae; genus Rutidosis; species Rutidosis leptorrhynchoides. The sequence continues at coordinate 337,062,126 of NC_092342.1, read as the reverse complement.
TGCACCATTTATCATTCAACATAAACAACAATATGTTTGGAAACTTTGGTAAAATTTAATCATTTTTCTACGCTAATCACCCTCAATAATTTAAATTGTTACTGATTTCTTGCAAATGAGGGCATTGCAAGATCTTAAGTGTGGAAAGGGGTTAAATTCTTTCGGATTTTTAAAATTTTAAATTTAAACACTTGGTTACCATTAAAAATACTAGTAACGCAGTAGTTGTATTAGAATCTATTGCTCTCTGATAATAAAGAACAACCCTAGTCTTATATACTGACTACCCAATTCTTGGTAAAAATTTTCAAAATTTTCAACTAAATGAACTCAAAATCATGTTTATACATATTTATGAACGATAAAACTAGGTGTTAACACCGAAATTATTGTTACCTCGGAAAGGACATAAATTGAGAAACAACCCAAAATGTTAGAATTCATTTAAAATGGAATAGAGGAAAATAAAAAGGCAAAGAAAGAAAAATAAAAGCCAAGTGTGGGAAAAATTTACCAAGTTATTTAGAACATATATCACATATTTTTGTACAAATAATTGAAGATACTTTTGTTTTGGACAATTTTATCAGTTTTACCCGATTTCTTATAATATATTTGAAAGAAATGTGTCACTTGATTTAAAAGGAAGTAAATTCTTCTGAGAAAAAGACATGCGCTTCTTGATTTAGGTCAGGAAGTTGTCATCCAGACCAGTTGTAGAGTCTAAGAAAAACCTTGAAAAGTTTTCTCGAAAATCAGCTGGAAATCCATGGACCTCAGCATCAAACAGGGTCGCCAAGTGGTCAGACTTATCCTAACCATGAGAGGATCTGTCTCGTACAATGGGGGGCACCGTGCAAATTAGCTTATAAGACTAATGAATCAGATTCTCAGAAAGGATAATCTCCTTAAAGATCAAAAAATCAGCTTTTAAGACTGATATTACTCAATCCTTGAGATTGACCTTAAAGATTGAGAATTTAAACTCATGGAATTCGATGATATCTAAACTCGAGCTTGAACGAGAAAATATTTTGATCAAAATTACAAACCAATTTGTTTTCTGAAAACCCATTTTCAATGCGTTCATTACCATTGAACATAAAATCCTAGAAATTCACCTAGAATTCATTAGGTCACCTGAACCAAATTGGGTGTCAACCGTAAGAACGGTGGTTGCATAGCATGGTCGAAGACAGGACCTTGTGCCAGACCGAAAAAACTATAGGGTGATCTTTACTATTGCTCCTACAAAGAATAGTAATTGCATCCGACACGATATAGACCATAATCAAAAGCATGTCACGGGACATTGCCTTAACAGATGCTTGTTCAATGCTTTCCTTTACAACCGGAAAAAGTTTACCGAAAGGTAATATACGGAGCAAGTAAACTGGATGTGTTGCTTTCCCAATACAAGGTTAGCAAGTGGGTGACACAAAACCGCAAATTTTGAGCTAAAATTTTTAAATCTGAAACTCACAAAAACATTTTGCAAACACCGGTGAAGGGTTGTTCCGGAAAACTTATCTAGGGTAAAAACTAGATTGAATTTTAAAAAAAATCAAATGTTTTCATAAAGATCCAATTTCTTTAAAGGATCTAAATTTTCATAGTCATGTGGGAGTGTAAACCACAATGTTACTACCATTGTTCATACCGCCGTATAGAAATCACTGATATACAAAGTGTGAAGAATAAAGAAGTGATTCTAATATTTTTATTTCAAGACTATATTGCTTGAGGACAAGCAAGCTCAAGTGTGGGAATATTTGATAATGCTAAAAACGAACATATATTCCATAGCATTATCCCTCAAGAAAGACAAGCTTTTAGTTGCAATTGTTCTATTTACAAGTGATATTCGTCTAAATAATAAAAGGTGAAGACAAAAGACAGATTCGACGAATTGAAGACGCAAACGACCAAAAAGCTAAAAAGTACAAAGTACAATCAAAGTGGTTCAAATTATTGATGAGAAACGTCTAAAAATTACAAGAGTACAAGCCGTGAAACACAAAGTACAAGATATTAAATTGTACGAAAAAGCGTTCGAAAATCCGGAACCGAGGCATGAATCAACTTTCAGCGCGCGACGCAATGGACCAAAAATTACAAGTCAACTATGCACAAGAATATAATATTATATATAATTAATTATATATATATTATATATTATTTTAATCAAAGCAGCCCACGTTGAATTCATTTGGTGAGCTGGATTCCAGACCTCCGCACTCGCGGAGCTTTTATGAAGAAAACATCCGCACTCGCGGAGCTCTACAGTGAAACGTGGGCCTATAAAAGGCCGCGCATTCTGTTCGATTTCATCATCCTTTTTCTATTTTTCTATCTACGATATATTTATATTTATATTTTATAATTATAATTTTAATTTAAGCTTAATAATAATAAGATTATAGTAACGAATGTTGTAAGTGTATAAGTCGAAATTCTGTCCGTGTAACGCTACGCTATTAATACTCATTGTAAGTTATGTTCAACCTTTTTAAATTAATGTCCCGTAGCTAAGTTATTATTATGCTTATTTAAATCGAAGTAATCATGATGTTAGACTAAATATTAAAGACGGGGTTATTGGGCTTTGTACCATAATTGGGGTTTGGACAAAAGACCGACACTTGTGAAAATCAGACTATGGGCTATTAATGGGCTTTATATTTGTTTAATTGAATGATAGTTCGTTAATTTAATATAAAGATTTACAATTGGACGTAATTATAAATAATCACATACACTCGATCGGACACGATGGGCGGGATATTTATAAGTACTAATAATCGTTCATTTGACCGGACACGGGAATGGATTAATAGTCAATGGACTCATTAAAACAGGGGTGGATTATATGCAAGGACACTTGGTGTAATTGGTAATAAAGTATTAAAACCTTATTACAGTTTAAGTCCCCAATTAGTTGAATATTTGACTTCGGATATAAGGATAATTTGACGAGGACACTCGCACTTTATATTTATGACTGATGGACTGTTATGGACAAAAACCAGATGGAAATATCGAATAATCCAGGACAAAGGACAATTAACCCATGGTAAAAACTAAAATCAACACGTCAAACATCATGATTACGGAAGTTTAAATAAGCATAATTCCTTTATTTCATATTTCATCGCATTTTTATTTACTGTCATTTTATTTATCGCACTTTTAATTATCGTACTTTTTAATTATTGCAATTTTATTTATCGTCATTTTATTTATCGCACTTTAATTTATCGCACTTTAATTATCGTTATTTACTTTACGCTTTAAATTAAGCTATTTTTATTTTTAATATTTTACATTAGGTTTTAACTGCGACTTAAGACATAAAATCGACAAACCGGTCATTAAACGGTAAAAAACCCCTTTTATAATAATCATACTACTTATATTTGTATATATATATATATATATATATATATATATATATATATATATATATATATATATATATATATATATATATATATATATATATATATATATACAAATATAGTTTTTAAAAATATAGCGTTAAACTTGGCTAGTTCCCTGGGGACGAACCGAACTTACTAAAAACTACACTACTGTACGATTAGGTACACTGCCTAGAGTATTGTAGCAAGGTTTAGGTATATCCACTCTATAAATAAATAAATAACTTGTGTAAAATTGTATCGTATTTAATAGTATGTCCTAGTAAAAATTAATAGTATTTTGTACCCCTTCGCTTTAACATCAAAATACAACTTAATTTAAAGCGTAAAGTAAATGACGATAAATAAAAGTGCAGTAATTTAAAGTGCAATAAATAAAATGACGGTAAATAAAAGTGCGATGAGATATAAAATAAAGGAATTATGCTTATTTAAACTTCCGTAATCATGATGTTTGACGTGTTGATTTTAATTTATTACCATGGGTTAATTGTCCTTTGTCCTGGATTATTCGATATGTCCATCTGGTTTTTGTCCATAACACTCCATCAGTCATAAATATAAAGTGCGAGTGTTCTCGTCAAATTATCCTTATACCCGAAGTCAAATATTCCAACTAATTGGGGACTTAAACTGTAATAAGGTTTTAATACATTGTTAATGATTACACCAGGTTATCGACTGTGTGCAATCCAAGGTTTTAATACTTTATTAACAATTACACCAAGTGTCCTTGTATGTAATTCACCCCTGTTTTAATGAGTCCATTGACTTTTAATGCATCCCCGTGCCCGGTTAAATGAACGATTATTAGTATTTATAAATATCCCGCCCATCGTGTCCGATCGAGTGTATGTGATTATTTATAATTACCTCAAATTGTAAATCTCTATATTAAATTAACGAACTATCATTCAGTTAAACAAATATAAAGCCCATTAATAGTCCATAGTCCAATTTCTACAAGTGTCGGTTTTTTGTCCAAACCCCAATTATGGTCCAAAGCCCAATAATCCCGTCTATAATATTTAGTCCAACATCATGATTACTTCGGCTTAAATAAGCATAATAATAACTTAGCTACGAGACATTAATTTAAAAAGGTTGAACATAACTTACAATGAGTATAATTCGCGTAGTGTTACACGGACAAAATTTCGACTTTACAAACTTAAAACATTCGCCACTATAACCTTATTATTATTAACTTAAAATTAAAATTAAAATTAAAAATATAAATATATATATTGAGAGTGTGAGATTGAAGTATGATATGGTGTACTAAACTCGTCCGAAAATTGCTGAATTTATAGATGTGGCCAGGCTTTTGGGGCCATGCGATCGCATGGGCTTCCTTTGCATATGCCATGCGATCGCATGGTGACTTGGGACAGCTCACAATCTTTTGTTTTCTTGTTTGTCGACGGTTTTTATTTTAATATATAAATATAATATATATATATAATTTATAGAATTATATATATATTATATTATATTCGTGTGCATAGTTGACTTGTAATTTTAGCTCCGTTGCGTCGCGCGTTGATAGTTGGTTCATGTCTCGGTTCCGGATTTTCGAACGTCCTTGCGTACGATTTAATATCTTGTACTTTGCGTTTTGCAGCTTGTACTCTTGTAATTTTGAGACGTTTCTCATCAATAAATTGAACCACTTGGATTGTACTTTGTACTCTTTAGCGTTTTGATCGTTTGCGTCTTCAAATCGTCGAATCTGTCTTTTGTCTTCACCTTTTATTATTTAAACGAATATCACTTGTAAATAGAACAATTGCAACTAAAAGCTTGTCTTTCTTGAAAGATAATGCTATGAAATATGTGTTCGTATTTAGTATTATCAGAGAGCTGCTCACATTTTCCCAATTTATCTCTCTGCTTTGTAACCCTGACCATAAAAAAATAATTTATAATCCACTCCCAATGCATCGTGAAACAAAAATAAGTGCGCATCGGCATGTTTTCAAATAAAATTTAAAGTACCCTCCTTCCTCACTCATGTCATTAGTAACATCACATGCTATATTCAACACTAATTTATATGCGTCAATTCATTAGATAATTACAGAAACTTCATGGTTAAAATTTTCATGTTCTCGCAACAAGTTATACATAACAACAGATAATCTGCAAGGCACTATAAGTGTTTTACCGGTATTTTGACAGATGTAGAAGCATTATAACAGCAAAAAATATTCAGTGGTTTAAATCCTTGACAAATAATATAAGGCCTTGACCTTAACGTTAATTAATTCGGTTGTACTTTGACATTTGAAAGCATGATCTCGCAGTTATATGACATACTGAGATCAATCTGCATGAAATACAACATATATATCAACTTTATGTGCAAAAACTCCAAGCTCATTCCACTTGTAACTACTGCAGTTCGACCGTTTATGATAAATATAATACATATAAATTACATATTTAAAAGATAACAACAAAGTTGATAGTGAATATAATAAAAACCATAATATACCAGTTGCACTTTTTCACGTTTATTAGATACAGTTTTGTGCAATTTTGATTTTGCATCCCCTTGCTCCACATTTGAGTTTGATGCTAAGAAGAGAGACACGAAATATCGGGAGCCCTAAAGTGCATGTGAACATAACAAGATGACAAGATCAAGATACTCTGATACACATATCCCAACCTCTTTGAGGACACAACAACTTACTTCACATATTCACCAGATCTTTGTACTCCTCGTGTTAGCTTCGGCCAATGCAAAGGTGTCAGCTTCTTGGATTGCTAATTTTTTAAAAAATCTATTTTATGCAAACTATTTTGGAATATGCAATTATTCCACTTTTTAAGAGCCGGTGCTTGATTAACCCTTGATAAACTTTTTCATGAGATAATAGGAAATGTGATCATTTACTATCAAGTGAATATTTTTTTGGGACAAACTTTAATCAAATGAAAGACAACTAGACATTCATTTTGAGACATATAAGTGAAAGATACCTCAACCCGAAATTCCCCGGAAAGAGATCTTTAGCATCCCAAAATTTGTAAATTTCATTACGAATTAAGCATTAAGATGACCTTATAAATGTTGTGTTAAACATGGCACGATACATCATCTTTTCACGAGACATATCATCTTGTAAGTTGATTCACTCTAGCACAATGTCACCTTGAACGTGACATTCAATATCAACTTTAACGTTCATATCCTGCAGGTAGTAAGGTGTATAAAGAAAATACGAAGATCCCAAAGGCTTAGAATTGAGGTCATATACTTTCCTGTTTGTAGTATCGAACATTTATGTCCTCTTTGAGGTTGTAAACAGAAGAGACAAGTTTAAAAGTTTTATCACCATGAAATAGAGGATCTTGACCATAGATTCTGAAAACAAGGTAGCAACCACCATTCCCATCGAAATAAGGAATCGTCAGAATTATCACACAATCCAGCGTGAGTGCCCAATTCAAAGGAGGCCATACTGTACCACATTCCTTCTAGAAACATATTGTAAGTGCATAAGCTCACAAGGTAAAGAATTTGACTTTCATAAGTAGCTTGCTAATAACCCATATCCAAATTCTTGTTTTCTCTAGTATACTGTGTGACGCCCCGTACAAAGTCAATGTGTACGAATCATCAACAACAGGATCATTACACGGTCATAACACTATATGCTATTTTAAAACGAGTTTGCATTCATGAAAAGATAACGTTTTACAAAAGATAGCGTGCTTCAACGAATAGAGAGCATTAATATAAGTACGTGACAAAAAGGTCAGTACAAAGCCATTGTTCAAATGTAACATAAGTTGTGAATGCAAAGTAAAAGTTCCATGATTTAGACATCTCTAAACAATGCAGCGGAAGTCTAACACAGCAAGTCTAACAGCGAGTCTAATACAGCGGAAACAACAAACGTCTAAGCACCTGAGAAATAACATGCTTTAAAATGTCAACACGAATGTTGGTGAGCTATAGTTTTATTGTAAACAACAATGTAATGTAGACCACGATATTTCATATTCAAAACAGTATGAAAAGTATATGCTTAACCGTGGGCACTTGGTAACTAACTTAACGTAAAATAATATAGCACCCCCTAAAAGTACACTTGGCGAGTGCGTAAGTTTACGAAGTATTAAACACTCGTTAAATGCTAGCGCGACTAGCCCGAGTGGGGATGTCAAACCCTATGGATCCATATCTAAGATTCGCGTTCACCGATTCATAAACCAATGACTAAACATTACCGAGCTAAGGGGAAAGTTTATGCCGTTATGTCACCCACACATATATAAAGTTTAAGTACTCGTGTCTAGTATGTTAAAACATAAAAAGCGCATGTATTCTCAGTCCCAAAAATAGTTAAAGTGAAAAGGGAGCTATAACTCACAGTGAATGTGCGGTAAAGTCGATACAAATAAGTAAGTAAGTAGTAAGTCAGTCTGAAAGGTCCACAACCTAAGTCAAAGGTTACTAAGTCAGTAAATCATCCCAAAAGGTTTAAAAGTAAGTAAGTTAAGTCTTAAGTATCATCATCATCGTCATCGTACGTAAAAAGTAAAGTAAGTTCTCAATCAAGAATAGAGATCGAAACAAAGGCTGACTTTGGACAGCTGCTACGACCTCTATACAAATTGAAATGACGCGAGGCCAGTGGCCAAGGCTCCGTATATGAGTCCTTTTACCGATATCCAATTTTCAGATCCTAACTCGATGTTGTTTGACCGTGGCGACGGTTCAAGCGCGAGTAGGTTAGAATTTTCATCACGTTGTTACAAAGACGTAGTGACTTTCGGAAGGCTATAAATCCCAAACCGTATATCGGATTTAGGCGAGTCTTAAACAAAAAGTCATCTACTCGAACAGAACTATCTGGAAATCAACTTTTTCAGAAGCCCAGGAGTCTGATCAGACCCTGAAAAACAGTAAACAAGTGCTCCGGTGGGTTTCTTGGTGTTTGATGCTCATCACAGTTCTCATCCTTGATGCGTATAAGCCTCAAGTGTACAACTCTTGATGTTTTAGCATCACTTTAACCAAGGTTTAACCATCAACACACAAAGTCAAGACTAAGAAATAAAATACATCTCATTTAAGAGTTTGAGCAAGATGATGAACCAAATTTACATCAAATTCTTAGTTTCGACACAAGTACAAGTTTTATTAAGCTATAAACTTTGATTTAAACTAAATAAGAAAGACCTTAAGTTATAGAACTTAGATCTTAGCTAAGTATTAAAGACCTTATACTAAAAAGTCTAGATCTCATGTTCTTGGTGAAACCCTAAGTCATAGCACTTAGACTTTCAACTTTTACACAACCATAAGTTATGAAACTTAGATTTTGTAAAGTAAAATGAACATAAGCTAATGAGCTTTTGTTTAAACAAAGTAGAAGATCATAAGTTACACAACTTAGATCAAACACAAAAATGAAACCCTAAGCTAGAGAGCTTGGATTCCTAACAACACTTGTGAGATTTCAAGCTAGTAAGCTTGTATCTTTTGTTTAATGAAAACACAAGTCATAAATCTAAAGTACAACAAATTTAAGAAGATCATAAGTTAGTAAACTTTGATCTTAACTCCCTTTTTGAAGAAATCTCAAGCTAGTAAGCTTGTATTTCTAATGTTCTTGATGATCCATAAAGTAAAAAGTTGGATCTACAAGTTACATGAAGATCATAAACATGAGTTTAGATCTTTTAACACAATTAAAGAGATCTTAAGTTAATAAACTTAGATCTAACAAGATAATGAAGATTCAAAGCTAAAAAGCTTGAATCCTTCATGTTCTTGAAGACTTTTCAAAACAAACTTTAAATCTTACAAGAGTTATGAAGATTCAAGTTACAAAACTTGAATCCTTGATTATGATGATGATGATTCACGAAAATAAGGAATGAAAAGAAGAAAATAAAGTCAAGAACACTTACAAGTTCTTCAAAACTTTAGAGAGAAGTTAGAGTGAGAAGCAACTAGAGAGAAAAGTGTGTGTGTGTGTGTGTGTTTGAGAAAATGAAGTGAAATTTGAAAAATGAAATGGTGGTCGTGGTGTATAAGGCCGACGGCCAAAGGAGGGGTAGGGGGACCATTTTTTGCCTCATATGGTGGTGGCATGGTGTGGTCCATGGTGGTGGTACAAAGTAATGTTGGTGTTTTGGGTGGTTTGAGACAAAATGTAAGTATTAGTACACAAGGCATTCTAGTTACTTGTCTCATTATTTACATGGGCTAATCATTAAGTAAATGGGCTAATTAGTCCACTAATTAATCCACTAAGTTGGGTAGGTTGGGCCATGGAAGTCCATTAAGGTAAAAGTCCATTAGGGTAACTAGTGAGCATTAGTAAACCCTAAGCGTAATTAATAAACCATCAAGCCAGGTAATTGTCATTAATAAATAACAATTATGTTTACGTAGTCATAATATTCTAATTACGACAAAAGTTTAACGTGTACCAAGTATGTAGCTTATTTTAAACAATAAGTGACACTAACGGTCGTAAATGCATTCAAGGATCATATTAAGTGATTAAGCACTTAATAACACGTTGTAGATATTAATGAAAGCAATTAACATAATTAATGATCCCAGAATATAATCTAACTCAGTACGCACAAATACGCAGTTTCGTGAAAGTAATAAATATAATTATAAGTTGAAAAAGTCGGGTCGTTACATTACCCACCTGTTAAAGAAAATTTTGTCCCGAAATTTAAGCTGAGGTAGACGGTAGAGTAGTGAAGAGGTGAGGATACTTCTGCATCATTTGATCCTCTCGTTCCCAAGTAAACTCAGATCCTCGTTTTGAATTCCATCGAACTCGGACAATTGGAATCTTGTTGTGTTTCAAAGTCTTAACCTCACGGTCCATGACCTCAAAAGGTTCTTCCACGAAGTGGAGTTGGTCGTCAATCGTAAGCTCCTCTAGTGGTATGACAAGTTATGGTTTAGCAAGACACTTCTTCAGATTCGACACGTCGAAGGTAGGATGAACGGAGCTCAATTGAGTCGGAAGATCCAAACGGTAAGCAACGGGTCCAATACGCTCCAAGATTTCAAAAGGACCAATATATCGCGGATTTAACTTCCCACGCTTTTCGAAACGGATTACACCTTTCCAAGGTGCGGCTTTCAACATTACGCGATCACCCACTTGGAATTCGAAATCCTTACGTTTAAGGTCGGCATATCTCTTTTGATGATCACGGGCCGTCTTGAGCCTTGCTTGGATTTGAACGATCTTCTCAGTTGTTTCATAGATTAGTTCAGGTCTGGTGATTTGATTTTCACCTACTTTGGCCCAACAAATAGGAGAACAACATTTGCGACCATACAAAGCTTCGAAAGGCGCGACATTAATGCTTGAATGGTAACTATTGTTGTAAGAGAATTCGGCTAGCGGCAAATGCTTTTCCCAAGCTTTTCTAAAATCAATAACACAAGCACGCAACATGTCCTCCAAAGTTTAAATCATGCATTTGCTTTGTCCGTCGGTTTACGGGTGATATGTGGTACTCATGTCGAGACGTGTTCCCAGAGCTTCTTGTAAGGAACGCCAAAATCTAGAAGCGAAACGGGCATCTCGATCTGAAATAATCGATAAGGTTACACCGTGACGAGATACAATTTCCTTTATGTATAGTTGTGCGAGTTTGTCCATTGTATCAGTTTCCTTCATGGCTAGGAAGTGAGCAGATTTGGTAAGACGGTCTATAATAACCCAGATGGTATCGTATCCGCCTACCATCCTTAGTAGTTTCGTAATAAAGTCCATCGTTATCCTTTCCCACTTCCATTACGGGATTTCGGGTTGTTGAAGTAACCCACATGGTCTTTGATGTTCGGTTTTGACCTTTGAACAAGTCAAACACTTCCCAACATAAGTAGCAATGTCCTTTTTAAGGCTTAGCCACCAATACTGTTCTTTGAGGTCATGGTACATCTTACCAGCTCCTGGATGAATCGAATATCTTGACTTATGGGCTTCGTCTAGGATAAGGCTTCGCAAATCCCCATAATTAGGCACCCAAATCCTTCCGGCAAAATATCGGAGTCCAGTCTCCTTGACCTCGAATCGAGAGACGAGGATGTTCAAACGTTCTTGAGAAATATTCTCCTCCTTGAGAGCCTCATCTTGAGCTACGCGGATCTGGCTATTGAGATTCGTGTGAATGGTGATGTTCAAGGCACGGACACGAAGAGGTACCATTCTCTCCTTTCAGCTCAAGGCATCGGCTACAACATTTGCCTTGTCAGGATGGTAACGAAGTTCACAATCATAGTCGTTCAGCGTCTCGATCCACCATCGCTGTCTCATGTTCAGTTGCTTCTGATCGAATATGTGCTGGAGGCTTTTGTGGTCGATGAAGATAGTGCTCTTGGTTCCATAAAGGTAGTGTCTCCACAGTTTAAGGGCAAAGACGACAGCTCCAAGCTCGAGATCGTGAGTTGTGTAGTTTGGCTCGTGAACCTTCAATTGTTGAGAGGCGTAAGCAATAACCTTTGTTCGTTGCATCAATACATACCCAAAACCATGTTTAGAGGCAGCACAATATACAACGAAGTCATCACTGCCTTCGGGAAGGGATAAGATAGGTTTCTGCTTCAAGGTTTGGAATGTCGACTCTTGCTCGGTTGCCCAAACGAATTTCTTTCCTTTGTGAGTCAATACGGTTAATGGTCGTGCAATCAGAGAGAAACCTTCGATGAATCTTCGGTAATAACCGGCGAGGCCCAAAAATTGGCAGATATGAGTAGGAGTAGTGGGGGTTTCTGAAATGTCCCGTTCATATTGATTATAAACGTTCCATATTAATTGATTTCATCGCAAGGTTTTGACCTCTATATGAGACGTTTTTCAAAGACTGCATTCATTTTTAAAACAACCATAACCTTTATTTTATCTATAAAGGTTTAAAAAGCATCACGTAGATTATCAACTAATGATAATCTAAAATATACCGTTTACACACGACCATTACATAATGATTTACAATAAGAATATATTACATCAAAAATAAGTTTCTAGAATGCAGTTTTTACATAATATTATCCTAGCATGGACTCCAAATCTTGTCCTTATTTTAGTATGCAACAGCGGAAGCTCTTAATAATCACCTGAGAATAAACATGCTTAAAACGTCAACAAAAATGTTGGTGAGTTATAGGTTTAACCTATATATTATCAAATCTTAATAATAGACCACAAGATTTCATATTTCAATATACATCCCATACATAGAGATAAAAATCATTCATATGGTGAACACCTGGTAACCGACATTAACAAGATGCATATAAGAATATCCCCTATCATTCCGGGAAATCCTTCGGACATGATAAAAACGAATTCGAAGTACTAAAGCATCCGGTACTTTGGATGGGGTTCGTTAGGTCCAATAGATCTATCTTTAGGATTCGCGTCAATTAGTAGATCGGTTTACTAATTCTTAGGCTACCAAGCAAAAGGGGCATATTCAGCTTCGATCATTCATCCATATAATGTAGTTTCATTTACTTTTGTCTATTTCGTAAAACATTTATAAAACTGCATGTATTCTCATCCCAAAATATTAGATTTTAAAAGTGGGACTATAACTCACTTTCACAGATTTTTACTTCGTCGGGAAGTAAGACTTGGCCACTGGTCGATTCACGAACCTATAACAAATATGTACATATATATCAAAGTATGTTCAAAATATATTTACAACATTTTTAATACTTTTTACTGTTTTAAGTTTATTAAGTCAGCTGTCCTTGTTAGTAACCTACAACTACTTGTCCATAATTAGATGTACAGAAATAAATCGATATATATTATCTTGAATCAATCCACGACCCAGTGTATACACATCTCAGGCTAGATCACAACTCAAACTATATATATTTTTGGAATCAACCCCAACCCTGTATAGCTAACTCCAACATTACTGCATATAGAGTGTCTATGGTTATTCCAAATAATATATATATATATATATATATATATATATATATATATATATATATATATATATATATATATATATATATATATATATATATATATATATGGGTCGATATGATATGTCAAAACATTTGCATACGTGTCTATGGTATCCCAAGATTACATAATATATTAGAATACATGTATAATACAATATAAGTTAGCTAGGATATGATTAATATAGATTTGTTACCAATTTTCACGTAGCTACAAGAAGCAAAAATAACCAATCTTGTTTTACCCATAACTTCTTCGTTTTAAATTCGTTTTGAGTGAATCCAATTGCTATGGTTTCATATTGAACTTAAGTTTTTGAATCTATACATAAAAAGTATAAGTTTATAGTCAGAATTACAGGTTACAGGTCGTTTAATAAAGGTAGTCATTTCAGTCGAAAGAACGACGTCTAGATGACCATTTTGGAAAACATACTTCCACTTTGAGTTTAACCATGATTTTTTGGATATAGTTTCATGTTTATAAGAAAAATCATTTTCCCAGAAGAACAACTTTTAAATCAAAGTTTATCACAGTTTTTAATTAACTAACCCAAAACAGCCCGCGGTGTTACTACAACGGCGTATATCCGGTTTTACGGTGTTTTTCGTGTTTTCCGATTTTAAATCATTAAGTTAGCATATTATATAGATATAGAACATGTGTTTAGTTGATTTTAAAAGTCAAGTTAGAAGGATTAACTTTTGTTTGCGAACAAGTTTAGAATTAACTAAACTATGTTCTAGTGATTACATGTTCAAATCTTCGAATAAGATAGCTTTATATGTATGAATCGAATGATGTTATGAACATCATTACTACCTCAAGTTTTGTGGATAAACCTACTGGAAAAGAGGCAAATGGATCTAGCTTCAAAGGATCCTTGGATGGCTTGAAAGTTCTTGAAACAGAATCATGACACGAAAACAAGTTCAAGTAAGATTTCCACTCGAAATAAGATTGTTATAGTTATAGAAATTGAATCAAAGTTTGAATATGAGTATTACCTTGTATTAGAAAGATATCTTACTGTAAATAAGAAAGATTTCTTGAGGTTGGATGATCACTTTACAAGATTGGAAGTAAGCTAGCAAACTTGGAAGTATTCTTGATTTTATGAAACTAGAACTTATAGAATTTATGAAGAACACTTAGAACTTGAAGATAGAACTTGAGAGAAATCAATTAGATGAAGAAAATTGAAGAATGAAAGTGTTTGTAGGTGTTTTTGGTCGTTGGTATATGGATTAGATATAAAGGATGTGTAATTTTGTTTACATGTAAATAAGTCATGAATGATTACTAATATTTTTGTAATTTTATGAGATATTTCATGCTAGTTGCTAAATGATGGTTCCTGAAATGTCCCGTTCTTATTGATTAAAAACGTTCCATATTAATTGATTTTGTTGCGAGGTTTTGACCTCTATATGAGACGTTTTTCAAAGACTGCATTCATTTTAAAACAAACCATAACCTTTATTTCATAAATAAAGGTTTAAAAAGCTTTACGTAGATTATCAAATAATGATAATCTAAAATATCATGTTTACACACGACCATTAAATAATGGTTTACAATACAAATATGTTACATCGAAATCAGTTTCTTGAATGCAGTTTTTACACAATATCATACAAACATGGACTCCAAATCTTGTCCTTATTTTAGTATGCAACAGCGGAAGCTCTTAGTATTCACCTGAGAATAAACATGCTTTAAACGTCAACAAAAATGTTGGTGAGTTATAGGTTTAACCTATATATATCAAATCGTAACAATAGACCACAAGATTTCATATTTCAATACACATCCGATACATAGAGATAAAAATCATTCATATGGTGAACACCTGGTAACCGACATTAACAAGATGCATATATAAGAATATCCCCATCATTCTGGGACACCCTTCGGATATGATATAAATTTCGAAGTACTAAAGCATCCGGTACTTTGGATGGGGTTTGTTAGGCCCAATAGATCTATCTTTAGGATTCGCGTCAATTAGGGTGTCTGTTCCCTAATTCTTAGATTACCAGACTTAATAAAAAGTGGCATATTCGATTTCGATAATTCAACCATAGAATGTAGTTTCACGTACTTGTGTCTATTTTGTAAATCATTTATAAAACCTGCATGTATTCTCATCCAAAAAATATTAGATTTTAAAAGTGGGACTATAACTCACTTTCACAGATTTTTACTTCGCCGGGAAGTAAGACTTGGCCACTGGTTGATTCACGAACCTATAACAATATATACATATATATCAAAGTATGTTCAAAATATATTTACAACACTTTTAATATATTTTGATATTTTAAGTTTATTAAGTCAGCTGTCCTCGTTAGTAACGTACAACTAGTTGTCCACAGTTAGATGTACAGAAATAAATCGATAAATATTATCTTGAATCAATCCACGACCCAGTGTATACGTATCTCAATATTGATCACAACTCAAACTATATATATTTTGGAATCAACCTCAACCCTGTATAGCTAACGCCAACATTCACATATAGAGTGTCTATGGTTGTTCCGAAATATATATAGATGTGTCGAAATGATAGGTCGAAACATTGTATACGTGTCTATGGTATCTCAAGATTACATAATATACAATACAAGTTGATTAAGTTATGGTTGGAATATATTTGTTACCAATTTTTACGTAGCTAAAATGAGAAAAATTATCCAATCTTATTTGACCCATAACTTCTTCATTTTAAATCCGTTTTGAGTGAATCAAATTGATATGGTTTCATATTGAACTCTATTTTATGAATCTAAACAGAAAAAGTATAGGTTTATAGTCGGAAAAATAAGTTACAAGTCATTTTTGTAAAGGTAGTCATTTCAGTCGAAAGAACGACGTCTAGATGACCATTTTAGAAAACTTACTTCCACTTTGAGTTTAACCATAATTTTTGGATATAGTTTCATGTTCATAATAAAAATCATTTTCAAAGAATAACAACTTTTAAATCAAAGTTTATCATAGTTTTTAATTAACTAACCCAAAACAGCCCGCGGTGTTACTACGACGGCGTAAATCCGGTTTTACGGTGTTTTTCGTGTTTCCAGGTTTTAAATCATTAAGTTAGCATATCATATAGATATAGAACATGTGTTTAGTTGATTTTAAAAGTCAAGTTAGAAGGATTAACTTTTATTTGCGAACAAATTTAGAATTAACTAAACTATGTTCTAGTGATTACAAGTTTAAACCTTCGAATAAGATAGCTTTATATGTATGCATCGAATGATGTTATGAACATTATTACTACCTCAAGTTCCTTGGATAAACCTACTGGAAATGAGAAAAATAGATCTAGCTTCAAAGGATCCTTGGATGGCTTGAAAGTTCTTGAAGCAGAATCATGACACGAAAACAATTTCAAGTAAGATTTCCACTCGAAATAAGATTGTTATAGTTATAGAAATTGAATTAAAGTTTGTATATGATTATTACCTTGTATTAGAAAGATAACCTACTGTAAGTAACAAAGGTTTCTTGATCTTGGATGATTACTTGGAATGGATTTAGAAAACTTGGAAGTAAACTTGCAATCTTGGAAGTATTCTTGATTTTATGAAACTAGAACTTTTGGAATTTATGAAGAACACTTAGAACTTGAAAATAGAACTTGAGAGAGATCAATTAGATGAAGAAATTGAAGAATGAAAGTATTTGTAGGTGTTTTTGATCGTTGGTGTATGGATTAGATATAAAGGATATGTAATTTTGTTTTCATGTAAATAAGTCATGAATGATTACTCATATTTTTGTAATTTTATGAGATATTTCATGCTAGTTTCCAAATGATGGTTCCCACATGTGTTAGGTGACTCACATGGGCTGCTAAGAGCTGATCATTGGAGTGTATATATCAATAGTACATACATCTAAAAGCTGTGTATTGTACGAGTACGAATACGGGTGCATACGAGTAGAATTGTTGATGAAACTGAACGAGGATGTAATTGTAAGCATTTTTGTTAAGTAGAAGTATTTTGATAAGTGTCTTGAATTATTTCAAAAGTTTATGAATACATATTAAAACACTACATGTATATACATTTTAACTGAGTCGTTAAGTCATCGTTAGTCGTTACATGTAAATGTTGTTTTGAAACCTTTAGGTTAACGATCTTGTTGAATGTTGTTAACCCATTGTTTATTATAACAAATGAGATGTTAAATTGTTATATTATCATGATATTATGATATATAATATATCTTAGTATGATATATATACAGTTAAATGTCGTTACAACGATAATCGTTACATATATGTCTCGTTTCGAAATCATTAAGTTAGTAGTCTTATTTTTACATATGTATTTCATTGTTAATACACTTAATAATATATTTACTTATCATTTAACATAATTAACCAAGTGTATCAATATCTTAATATGATTCATATGTACCTAGTAAGACGTTGTTATAACGATAATCGTTATATATATCGTTTTCGAGTTTCTTAAATTAATAGTGTCATTTTTATGTATATAACTCATTGTTAAAATACCTAATGAGATACATACTTATAATAAAATCATGTTAACTATATATATAACCATATATATGTCATCGTATAGTTTTTACAAGTTTTAACGTTCGTGAATCACCGGTCAACTTGGGTAGTCAATTGTCTATATGAAACCTATTTCAATTAATCAAGTCTTAACAAGTTTGATTGCTTAACATGTTGGAAACACTTAATCATGTAAATAACAATTTCATTTAATATATGTATAAATATAAACATGAAAAAGTTCGGGTCACTACAGTACCTACCCGTTAAATAAATTTCGTCCCGAAATTTTAAGCAGTTGGAGGTGTTGACGTATCTTCTGGAAATAAATGCGGGTATTTCTTCTTCATCTGATCTTCACGCTCCTAGGTGAACTCGGGTCCTCTACGAGCATTCCATCGAACCTTAACAATCGGTATCTTGTTTTGTTTAAGTCTCTTAACCTCACGATCCATTATTTCGACGGGTTCTTCAATGAATTGAAGTTTTTCATTGATTTGGATTTCGTCCAACGGAATAGTGAGATCTTCTTTAGCAAAACATTTCTTCAAATTTGAGACGTGGAAAGTGTTATGTACAGCCACGAGTTATTGAGGTAGCTCCGGTTGGTAAGCTACTGGTCCGACACGATCTATAATCTTGAATGGTCCAATGTACCTTGGATTTAGTTTCCCCCGTTTACCAAATCGAACAATGCCTTTCCAAGGTGATACCTTAAGCATGACCATTTCTCCAATTTCAAACTCTATATCTTTTCTTTTACTGTCCGCGTAGCTCTTTTGTCGACTCTTGGTGGTTTTCAATCTTTGTTGAATTTGGATGATTTTCTCGGTAGTTTCTTGTATTATCTCCGGACCCGTAATCTGTCTATCCCCCACTTCACTCCAACAAATTGGAGACCTGCACTTTCTACCATAAAGTGCTTCAAACAGCGCCATCTCAATGCTTGAATGGTAGCTGTTGTGGTAGGAAAATTCTGCTAACGGTAGATGTCGATCCCAACTGTTTCCGAAATCAATAACACAAGCTCGTAGCATGTCTTCAAGCGTTTATATCGTTCTTTCGCTCTGCCCATCAGTTTGTGAATGATAGGCAGTACTCATGTCTAGACGAGTTCCCAATGCTTGCGGTAATGTCTGCCAGAATCTTGAAATAAATCTGCCATCCCTATCAGAGATAATAGAGATTGGTATTCCATGTCTGGAGACGACTTCCTTCAAATACAGTCGTGCTAACTTCTCCATCTTGTCATCTTCTCTTATTGGCAGGAAGTGTGCTGACTTGGTGAGACGATCAACTATTACCCAAATAGTATCATAACCACTTGCAGTCCTTGGCAATTTAGTAATGAAATCCATGATAATGTTTTCCCATTTCCATTCCGGGATTTCAGGTTGTTGTAGTAGACCTGATGGTTTCTGATGTTCAGCTTTGACCTTAGAACACGTCAAACATTCTCCTACATATTTAGCAATATCGACTTTCATACCTGGCCACCAAAAATGTTTCTTAAGATCCTTGTACATCTTTCCCGTTCCAGGATGTATTGAGTATCTGGTTTTATGAGCTTCTCTAAGTACCATTTCTCTCATTTCTCCAAATTTTGGTACCCAAATTCTTTCAGCCCTACACCGGGTTCCGTCTTCCCGAATATTAAGATGCTTCTCCGATCCTTTGGGTATTTCATCCTTTAAATTTCCCTCTTTTAAAACTCCTTGTTGCGCCTCCTTTATTTGAGTAGTAAGGTTAGTGTGAATCATTATATTCATAGATTTTACTCGAATGGGTTCTCTGTCCTTTCTGCTCAAGGCGTCGGCTACCACATTTGCCTTCCCCGGGTGGTAACGAATCTCAAAGTCGTAATCATTCAATAATTCAATCCACCTATGCTGCCTCATATTCAGTTATTTCTGATTAAATATGTGTTGAAGACTTTTGTGGTCGGTATATATAATACTTTTGACCCCATATAAGTAGTGCCTCCAAGTCTTTAATGCAAAAACAACCGCGCCTAATTCCAAATCATGCGTCGTATAATTTTGCTCGTGAATCTTCAATTGTCTAGACGCATAAGCAATCACCTTCGTCCGTTGCATTAATACACAACCGAGACCTTGCTTTGATGTGTCACAATAAATCACAAAATCATCATTCCCTTCAGGCAATGACAATATAGGTGCCGTAGTTAGCTTTTTCTTCAATAATTGAAACGCCTTCTCTTGTTCATCCTTCCATTCAAATTTCTTCTCTTTATGCGTTAATGCAGTCAAGGGTTTTGCTAGTTTGGAGAAATCTTGGATGAATCTTCTGTAGTAACCAGCCAATCCTAAAAATTGACGTATATGCTTCGGAGTTTTTGGGATTTCCCACTTTTCAACGGTTTCGATCTTTGCCGGGTCCACCGGGATACTTTCTTTGTTCACTATGTGACCGAGGAATTGAACTTCTTCCAACCAAAATGCACACTTTGAAAACTTAGCGTACAGTTTTTCTTTCCTCAATAGTTTTAGCACTTTTCTCAAATGTTCTTCGTGCTCTTGATCATTCTTTGAGTAAATAAGTATGTCATCGATGAAAACAATGACAAACTTGTCAAGATATGGCCCACACACTCGGTTCATAAGGTCCATGAACACAGCTGGTGCGTTAGTCAATCCAAACGGCATAACCATAAACTCGTAATGACCATAACGCGTCCTAAAAGCAGTTTTTGGAATATCATCCTCCTTTACTCGCATTTGATGATATCCAGAACTTAAATTGATCTTCGAATAAACCGACGAGCCTTGTAGTTGATCAAATAAGTCGTCAATTCTTGGCAGTGGATAACAGTTTTTGATGGTAAGTTTGTTCAACTCTCTGTAGTCAATACACAACCTAAATGTACCATCCTTCTTCTTGACAAACAAAACAGGAGCTCCCCATGGTGATGTGCTTGGTCGAATGAAACCACGTTCTAATAGTTCTTGCAGTTGGCTTTGCAGTTCTTTCATCTCGCTGGGTGCGAGTCTATAAGGAGCACGAGCTATTGGTGCAGCTCCTGGTACAAGATCTATTTGAAATTCAACAGATCGATGTGGAGGTAGTCCCGGTAATTCTTTCGGAAATACATCGGGAACATCATTGATGCTCTTTTCTTCAGTTTGTACTTTCTCGACGTGTGCTAGAACAGCATAGCAACCTTTCTTATTAGTTTTTGTGCCTTCAAATTACTAATAAGATGTAGCTTCATGTTGCCCTTTTCTCCGTACACCATTAAGGGTTCTCCTTCTTCTCGTACAATGCGAATTGCATTTTTATAACATACGATCTCTGCTTTCACCTTCTTCAGCCAGTCCATGCCAACTATTACATCAAAACTCCCTAACTCTACTGGTATCAAATCAATCTTAAATATTTCGCTACCCAGTTTAATTTCTCGATTCCGGCATATATTATCTGCTGAAATTAATTTACCGTTTGCTAATTCGAGTAAAAATTTACTATCCAACGGCGTCAATGGACAACTTAATTTAGCACAAAAATCTCAACTCATATAGCTTCTATCCGCACCCGAATCAAATAAAACGTAAGCAGATTTATTGTCAATAAGAAACGTACCTGTAACAAGCTCCGATTCTTCCTGTGCCTCTGCCGCATTAATATTGAAAACTCTTCCGCGGCCTTGTCCATTCGTGTTCTCTTGGTTCGGGCTATTTCTAATAATGTGGCCCGGTTTTCCACATTTATAACAAACTACATTGGCATAAGTTGCTCCGACACTACTTGCTCCGCCATTACTCGTTCCGACACCATTTGTTCCTTTCGTTCTGTTAACCCCTGGTCCGTAGACCTCACACTTTGCCGTGCTATGACCATTTCTTTTACACTTGTTGCAAAATTTGGTGCAGAACCCCGAGTGATACTTTTCACACCTTTGGCATAGCTGCTTCTGATTGTTGTTGTTGCGGTTGTTATTGTTGTTGGGATGATTGTTGTAGTTGCTGTTGTTGTTGTTGTTGTTGGGCCGTTTGTTGTAGTTCCGATTGATGTTGCGATTGTTGAGATAATTGTTGCGATTATTATTGTAATTGTTATTGTTGTTGTATTAGTGATTCTTATCACCGTTTTCCTCCCACTTTCTTTTGACTTGCTTCACATTGGCCTCTTCAGCCGTCTGTTCTTTAATTCTTTTCTCAATCTGGTTCACTAGTTTGTGAGCCATTCTACATGCCTGTTGTATGGAGGAGGGCTCGTGTGAACTTATATCTTCTTGGATTCTTTCCGGTAATCCTTTCACAAACGCGTCGATCTTCTCTTCCTCATCTTCGAACGCTCCCGGACACAATAGGCACAATTCTGTGAATCGTCTTTCGTACGTGGTAATATCAAATCCTTGGGTTCGTAACCCTCTAAGTTCTGTCTTGAGCCTATTGACCTCGATTCTGGGACGGTACTTCTCGTTCATCAAGTGCTTGAATGCTGACCACGGTAGTGCGTACGCATCATCTTGTCCCACTTGCTCTAGATAGGTATTCCACCATGTTAACGCAGAACCTGTGAAGGTATGCGTAGAGTACTTCACTTTGTCCTCTTCAGTACACTTACTTATGGCAAACACCGATTCGACCTTCTCGGTCCACCGTTTCAATCCGATCGGTCCTTCAGTTCCATCAAATTCCAAAGGTTTGCAGGCAGTGAATTCTTTGTAGGTGCATCCTACACGATTTCCTGTACTGCTAGATCCAAGGTTATTGTTGGTATGTAGCGCAGCCTGTACTGCGGCTATGTTTGAAGCTAGAAAAGTACGGAATTCCTCTTCATTCATATTCACGGTGTGTCGAGTAGTCGGTGCCATTTCCTTCAAAATAGTCAAATGGAACAAGTTAATCATATAGAATATTAAGAGTAGTTAATAGTATTTCGTAGCATAATATGAACTCATTTATAAAAGCTTTTTCTTCATATTAGCGTTTTATAAGTTTAAATTCGGGTAGTACCTACCCGTTAAGTTCATACTTAGTAGCTAATATACAATTCAACTACTACAATTCTATATGAAAAACTGATTATAATAATATTTCGCGTTCAAACTTTTATACAATATTTTACAAACTTACAATACCGCTTATTTTACATAAAGCATGAAATATAGCACACAATAACTTTGATACAAGATAGTTGTGAAGATAATTCTAGCTAGTACACAAGTCATTCAGCAAAGGCAATAAAGACACGTAATTCATACGTCCAGAAACAAGTCATGCATTCTGGTTTTACTAGGACTACTTCCCATCCTTGGTCTTGTGGAACATAACCGTTATGGTCGTTGATAAGACAGCGTGTTGTAACGTCGTCAAAGGGACGAGGGTTACGTAATGACCAACAGTCTTGTAATAACCTAAAAACCTCATTTCTTACCCCAATTACCGACTCCGTCACTTGTGGGAACGTTTTGTTTAATAGTTGTAGCCCGATGTTCTTTTTCTCACTTTGGTGAGAAGCGAACATTACTAACCCGTAAGCATAGCATGCTTCTTTATGTTGCATGTTAGCCGCTTTTTCTAAATCATGAAGTCCTATATTCGGATACATTGAGTCAAAATAATTTCTTAACCCGTTGCGTAAAATAGCATTTGAGTTCCCCGCAATATATGCGTCAAAGTAAACAAATCGTAACTTATGGGTTTCCCAATGTGATATCCCCCATCTTTCAAACGAAAGTCTCTTATAAACCAAGACATTCTTGGAACGTTCTTCGAATGTCTTACAAACTGATTTCGCCGTAAATAGTTGTGCCGAAGAATTCTGACCGACTCTAGACAAGATTTCATCAATCATGTCTCCGGGTAGGTCTCTTAAAATATTGGGTTGTCTATCCATTTTGTGTTTTTATACTGTAAAATAGACAAGAGTTAGATTCATAAAAAAAATACTTATTAATACAAGCAATTTTTACATATATCATAAAGCATAAGCACACTATATTACATATATTACACCACATGAATACAACTATCTTATTCCGACTCGCTCGTTTCTTCTTCTTCGATTTTGGTTCGTTTTGCCAAGTTTCTAGGGATATATGATGTTCCCCTAATACGAGCTGTCGTTTTCCACAACGGTTTAGAAAAACCTGGTGGTTTAGAGGTTCCCGGGTCATTGTTACAACTTAAGGGCTTCGGGGGTTGACGATACATATAAAGTTCATCAGGGTTGGAATTAGATATCTCTATTTTTATGCCCTTTCCCTTATTATTTTCTTTTGCCTTTTTAAATTCAGTTGGGGTAATTTCTATAACATCATCGGAATTCTCGTCGGAATCCGATTCATTGGAGAATTGGTAATCCTCCCAATATTTTGCTTCCTTGGCGAAAACACCATTGACCATAATTAACCTTGGTCGGTTGGTTGAGGATTTTCTTTTACTTATGAAAGGACCGGTCCTAATCCTCCCGGACGAAGTCTTCAACAGTTGGTCCCATTGCGATGATCGACTCCAAGTAATGTCCTTATCATGAGTAAATGCACAGCGGAAGACTCAACTTGTACCTGAGAATAACATGCTTTAAAATGTCAACATAAAGTTGGTGAGATATATAGGTTTGATGCTAGCAGCGTTATAACTATGGACCACAAGATTTCATATAGTTAAACATTTTAATAAAAATATTCTAAGTGGTTGAGCACTTGGTAACCATACTTAACATTTAATCACGTCACATATTCCCTTTATTATAAAATCTTACTACACTGTACCAAGTGTAGTCACGAAACGAAGTACTGTGCAACCGTTGAATACTGGTCGTCCAGTCCGGTTGGGGTTGTCAGGCCCGATAGATCTATCAACAGGATTCGCGTTTACAATACCGCTGTAAATATTAGTTACCAAGCTACAGGGAAGTATGCCAGTGGTACAACTCAACGTAGAATATATTTTTCAGTTACTTGTGCCCATATTGTAAAACATAAAATACATGTACTCTCATCCCGAAAATATTTAAAGTTTAAAAGTGGGACTATATACTCACCATATTGTATTTTGTAGTAAAATACATATAACACCAATAATCACGTATAAGGTTGGCCTCGGATTCACGAACCTATATCATTATGTATAAATTAATACATATAATGAATTTCAAATATTTCCATCTAATAATTATATAGTATATATATTTAGTGTTGTAGTTTATATAATTTGTAATAAATTCTAATATATATATTTTATTTATTTTTTTTTTTTTATATATCTTATGTTATATATGTATCTATTATTGTATATAAAAATATTATAAAATATGATTATAAGTAATAAAGTATATTTTTTTATATGCAAAATATTTATTTGTTATACTAATATAATAATAATAATAATAATAATGACATTTTAAATAAAAATAGTTTTTAACTAATGAAAATTTTAATAATAATGATACTTTGATATTACTAATAACTTTAATGAAAATAAAAATGTAAATTTTAGTGAAAATGATAATTTCAAAATAATGGTTCTTTTGATATTAATGATAATAATAATAATAATAATAATGATAATAATAATAAAAATAAATAATGAAGCTACCTTAGAAGTTTTCATAAAAAGAATGTCTTAAACCGGGTTTGAACCCAGGACCTCTCGCTCACCCACAAACCCACTTAACCATTCAGCCATTCCTGTTTTTCTGATTTATTTATAACCGAATTTGATTTAACCCGATTCTAATTCTTTTCTATATCATTCTTGGTATGTTTCGTAGCAGACTAGCAGTAACCTGAGTTGGGTCGGCCCAATACAACAGCCCAACAACATGTTTTCCCCGAATCCATCTATTTCAGCCCACTTCGACAGTTTAATGAACCGGCTCTTTTTATAACACAAAAAAAAAGGTTTACAGTTTAATTAAAGAAAACGAAATAATCAAATGGGGTTGGTAGGGTTTGACAGGAAGATAAAGGATGACAGCTCGATCCTTCATCATCATCAATAATTTCGTGCATAATAATCGATCATTGGGAGTTCCAGTCGATTAACAGCGATGGTTCAAAGCGATTCTCGTTGATGATGTTCAAAGGTAACGTTTTTAGTTTTATTTAATTGAATTATCTGATGAGTTGAGGGTATTCAATCAGGGTTCCGGGTTGGATTTATATTGAGCAATGAGTGTCGATTATTTGGAAAAAATAATTTATGGAAAGGTTATTTATAGGTAATGATTAATATTGTTGTTGAAGCGAATTCAATTAAAGCAGCAGCAATGACTGATGATTGTAGCAGATAACAGAAATAGATAGGCTGTGGTGGTGCCGAGCTGTAACTTGAGCAATTTGATCAGTTTTGAATGGGTGTTTGCTTGAGAAAATTGGTGACGGTTTAAGGGGATGGTGGTGGCTTGGTATGTTGTTGCAGGTGGTGGTGGATGTTGGGTTTGTTTTCGGGCAGACAACGTTTCAATTAGTGGCCATTTGGGGTTTGTTGCCCACTGTAATTAGTAGCAACAAATGGGATCGATTATGGTTGGTTTGAATTAGACAGAAAAAGAAATCGAAGGCGGTGATTCTAAGGTGACAGAAGATAGAAACGTAGCAACGATATTAAATGGGTTTGGGGAATTTATGTCACAATGGGGATGGCAATGAGGGTTCAATGATTTGAAATGGTGAGGTGGTTCTGTGGGTTGTGATTGTAGGGTGACTTGGTTGTTTTAATCGAGTTCGAGCAGTAGTTACAAGATGGAATTGATGATCGAGAGTGGTGTCAAGGTGGTGGTTTAATCGAAACACAAACAAAAATTACATATAAGAAGTGGTTGTTGTAAGGTGGCCGGCGGAGGTTATGAGAGTTGGCGATGGTGTAGAGGTTCTCAGTGGTTCCCGTATAATAGTGATAAATGGTGAGAGTGGTGAGATTGAGGTGGTGTATGTTTGGAGAGATAAAAGATGAATATCTATATTCTGCTTTTCATATGTAATGTATGTATATGTTATATATATTGAATGAGATAAAGGATAAAGCAGAAATGTTGATTGTTAAATAAAAGTTGTACATTTAAAAAAAGAAAAAAAAAATTTTGAGACGTGTCCGATGGTTTCATGAAGGGTATAGTATTTAAGTGTCCTAATCTCCATTATTAAATTTGGTTTTTGTATGTGGTTGCATATAGATTGAATCGCAAGCATAAAACAAAAAAATGACATTTGTAAAATGTAGGTATGTGGAAGTCTAATTTCATATAGTAGTAGGTAGGTATCGATATATATTATATTAGTATAATATTACATATAAACATGTGGGATATAATTTAGCCGCCATCTTTCACGGACTGAATTTCGCTTTCCGTTATTAATTAATAAGTATATGTAGTATATGCACCTAAATGTTTGTGAATCTTCAGGCTTGGTCAAAAGGGTAACTGATTAACCGAATATAGATTTCAAACTTTCTAGACTCAACGTTATAGATTTTGCTTATCGTGTCGGAAACATATAAAGGTTAAGGTTTAAATTTGGTCGGAAATTTCCGGGTCGTTACAGTACCCACCCGTTAAAGAAATTTCGTCCCCGAAATTTGGTAGAGGTTGTCATAAACAACAATAGGAATGTTTTTATGACGAATATGAGGTAAATACGAAGTTTTATCATTATTGAAAAATATGGATAAAACGATTCGATCATGTGAAGCGCACGAGTGAAGCTATCACAAAAGAATGAAATAAGTGATTATGGAATTGTTTTAATCGATGACGTGATTAGGATTGAATTCCAGAATTTAAGGGATTTAAAGAAAATCTTATGTAACAAGATTTGGCTTTTTAGGGATCAGAATCTTCTTTGATTTAATGTGGCAATCTGTTTTGATTTCTCTGTCGGATATTTCACTATAAATCTACCTCCTCCATTTCCTTATTCTCCACACCTTCTATTTGCTGCGATTTATTCTCCAATTTCTATTTCGGGACATTGTCCCTTCGTTTCTTCTTCCCATCCTCAAGTCAAGCGAGTAATGATCCGAAATTCGTAGGTATGAACATAGCTAATGTTCTTAGAAAGAAATGGTAATGGCAAAATTTTGATTTATCCAATTACCAGAATATCCTGGAAAAGATCGAACTATCAAAACGATATGTTCCTTATACGTTTGGGGATTAGATAGAATGTAAGGGTCGTGTAACATGGCACCTGATGACGGTACTGTGAATCATCACCTTCCATTAGGAACTTAACATGACTTACTGTAATATAATGAAGTTGATCAAGTTTCATTATATTATACTAATTCATGCATCAGTTCCCAACACTGCTTCAGAACATTCTTATTTTAAACTTGAAGGTTTTGGAACTTAGAAACTAACACAGTTTTCTTTTATGTTGTAACGCAGATGTTACAGAGAGATAAATGATCCCAGATAAGAATAGTTGTGAAAATATCTCCAGAAATATGGAGAATATGTATGACGAAAGATACGAAGATATCTTATAGTATCTAAGATAAGATGGTGGTGATGAATATCATCTGGAAAGATTTAGAATAAGAAGTAGGGTTTTTACTAATGATTTCAGCAGTCACTGAATCATTTGAATTCTTTGAAAGCAGATTCAGTTCTTGTATTTGTTCTTTGTTTCCTTCACGGTTAGCTCAATCCGTTTTTCATTACCCAATTTGCTATCGAGTGTTTCTAACACTTCCTTCTTTATCATCAACTTTTGACCATTAAGACCATCTACAACATGCTGCTTCGTCAGCATTTTCAAAGTTAACAGATCCGGGTCATTGGTTATCAAACCGAGGTGATTTCAGGAGCATTGTGTTTTTAGATGATTAAACTCTGATGGTAGTATGGTGGATTGTAAAAGGTTCTCCGGTAACAATAAATAAACACGTATATATTCCGAGGTTATAACAAGGTTGTTTTGAACGAAAAATCGAAATCAACTTGTTGGAGCTGTGACAAGATTTGGCTAATTTGAAAAGGAATTTCAAGGTTATTTTGGGTAATAATAACACTAAAGAAATTAACACTGTTGCGTGTTAAACGTTGACTCAGTCTCTGAGAGTCTTACAGGAGCGTAAGTCTTTTCTTCCGTAGATGAAACGCGGTTGGTTCATCCTCTCGATTGAGGGGTTTTCAAGAATCATGAAAGATTTGGACACGCATTGTAATTGTCGAGATACAAATGAGGTTTAAGATGAAATCAAGTGGCAAGCTTGAAGAATTATTTAGTTTCATATGTTATAATCAATATTTTAATTTAATTCATTTTAATTGTCCAAAGTTAGCAGTCTAATAGTCCGATGGTTCAATGATTCATATATAATTTAATATAAAATATTCGAATTAAATAATACGTATCGTGACCCGTGTACCGATCTCGGTGTCGATCACAACTCAAAGTATATATATATTTTGGAATCAACTCCGACCCTGTATAGCCAACTCCCACCTTCACATATAGAGTGTCTATGGTTGTTCCAAAATATATATATAGATGGGTCGATATGATAATTCGAAACCTTGCATACGTGTCCCGTTATTTAAAGTGCGTAAAAGTAAATAACAGAAATTAATGACGATAAATAAAATTGTGAGAATGTAAATTGCGATAAATTAAATGTTAATCAGTTAGCTGGGAACAGTTAGCCGGAACAGTTAGCGTGAAATCCTATCACAATTCCAATTAATTAATTCGTTTGTTTCTAACACTTTTTATTTTTGTCCAATGTTTTCTTCGTTATGCCACTTGTTGGATTCTGATAGGTCAAAATCCAAATATGAAATTTGAATAGAAATGGTTATTCTGTGGTGAACGGATACGTATATCGGTAGTTGTAAGTAGGATAGTAAATGATCGTTGAATCAGATTCGAAGAATGTACAGTGTAACTTATTAATGTGAAATCTGAATATTTCTCGGGTACTACCCACCCGTTAAAATATTTTCATCATTAACAGTTTGTACGAAAGAATTTTTAATTACAATCTTTATGAAAATATACTTGCATATATATTTTCATCGAATGTAATCATGGATTTAATGAGTCGATAAGATATTAAACTCATTTGATTTATCGTTAATACTGGATTACATGATCTCTAAAATATTAGAGATTTCATAATCACCATGTCGAACGAAAATATATGAGGTAGAACGTTACATAAAGCGAAGGTAATCGATGTAAAACGATATATAGAACGAAGATTATACTTGAAGTACAGATGATGATATTGAGGCGCGTGATGTTGATATCCAAGATACAGATCGTGATGTTGAGATTTACAACGTGATTGTGGTTGGGTGTTAAGAGTATTGTCGGCGTTGATGATGATGATACAGATTATGCTGCTGGTGCTGCTGCTGATGTTTGTAACCTTCGCACCGTGTTCTCCAAAGTCGTCACACGAGCGCGAAGTTCGTTAATTTCTGCTAGTACACCAGGATGATTGGCGGTTGGGGTGAGCGAATGAACAAGATCCGAAATATGGGATAGGATATAATCGTGACATGATACTCGAGAAATGAGAGAGAAAATGGTTTCTCGAACAGGTTCGCCGGTAAGTGCTTCAGGTTCGTCGTCAATAGGGCAATTTGATGGGTGAAAGGGATCACCTTCTTCTTGTCTCCAATAATTTAGCACACTACGAACCCATCCCCAATTCATCCAGAATAGATGATGGGAAATTGGTTGATCCATTCCAGTGACGCTGCCTTCGGAGTCCGAATGAAAATCCATATCAGCGTAGCTGTCGGAGTCGGAGGAATTTGAACTGGACGCGGAGTTCATCTTGTATAGTCGAGGAATGAATTTTTGGTTTGGGATAAATTATAGGAGTTGGGTTTGATATTCTTCAATACATAACTTACATATGTATTTATAATACTCAAAATCCCGTGATTTGCGGAGAATCTTTGAAATTCGTCAGGCAATGTCTATAGCAACAGATACGCTAGGATACAAATTTTGTCTATACACTATCGATGCACTAAATGCAGTAAGACGTGTCTAGACTTATGAATGATAGGCAGGAAATTCCCTAGGGATGATAAGCAGATGATTTTCGACTAAATATGATAAGCAAAACTTTTGACATATAGACACGGTCAAAGTCCAGACTCATTAATGTATTCTAACAACTACTAGTCAGACACACTAATGCAAGACCTGGTTCACTAAGACCAACGCTCTGATACCAACTGAAAGGACCGGTCCTAATCCTCCCGGACGAAGTCTTCAACAGTTGGTCCCATTGCGATGATCGACTCCAAGTAATGTCCTTATCATGAGTAAATGCACAGCGGAAGACTCAACTTGTACCTGAGAATAACATGCTTTAAAATGTCAACATAAAGTTGGTGAGATATATAGGTTTGATGCTAGCAGCGTTATAACTATGGACCACAAGATTTCATATAGTTAAACATTTTAATAAAAATATTCTAAGTGGTTGAGCACTTGGTAACCATACTTAACATTTAATCACGTCGCATATTCCCTTTATTATGAAATCTTACTACACTGTACCAAGTGTAGTCACGAAACGAAGTACTGTGCAACCGTTGAATACTGGTCGTCCAGTCCGGTTGGGGTTGTCAGGCCCGATAGATCTATCAACAGGATTCGCGTTTACAATACCGCTGTAAATATTAGTTACCAAGCTACAGGGAAGTATGCCAGTGGTACAACTCAACGTAGAATATATTTTTCAGTTACTTGTGCCCATATTGTAAAACATAAAATACATGTACTCTCATCCCGAAAATATTTAAAGTTTAAAAGTGGGACTATATACTCACCATATTGTATTTTGTAGTAAAATACATATAACACCAATAATCACGTATAAGGTTGGCCTCGGATTCACGAACCTATATCATTATGTATAAATTAATACATATAATGAATTTCAAATATTTCCATCTAATAATTATATAGTATATATATTTAGTGTTGTAGTTTATATAATTTGTAATAAATTCTAATATATATATTTTATTTATTTATTTTTTTTTTTATATATATCTTATGTTATATATGTATCTATTGTTGTATATAAAAATATTATAAAATATGATTATAAGTAATAAAGTATATTTTTTTATATGCAAAATATTTATTTGTTATACTAATATAATAATAATAATAATAATGACATTTTAAATAAAAATAGTTTTTAACTAATGAAAATTTTAATAATAATGATACTTTGATATTACTAATAACTTTAATGAAAATAAAAATGTAAATTTTAGTGAAAATGATAATTTCAAAATAATGGTTCTTTTGATATTAATGATAATAATAATAATAATAATAATGATAATAATAATAAAAATAAATAATGAAGCTACCTTAGAAGTTTTCATAAAAAGAATGTCTTAAACCGGGTTTGAACCCAGGACCTCTCGCTCACCCACAAACCCACTTAACCATTCAGCCATTCCTGTTTTTCTGATTTATTTATAACCGAATTTGATTTAACCCGATTCTAATTCTTTTCTATATCATTCTTGGTATGTTTCGTAGCAGACTAGCAGTAACCTGAGTTGGGTCGGCCCAATACAACAGCCCAACAACATGTTTTCCCCGAATCCATCTATTTCTGCCCACTTCGACAGTTTAATGAACCGGCTCTTTTTATAACACAAAAAAAAAGGTTTACAGTTTAATTAAAGAAAACGAAATAATCAAATGGGGTTGGTAGGGTTTGACAGGAAGATAAAGGATGACAGCTCGATCCTTCATCATCATCAATAATTTCGTGCATAATAATCGATCATTGGGAGTTCCAGTCGATTAACAGCGATGGTTCAAAGCGATTCTCGTTGATGATGTTCAAAGGTAACGTTTTTAGTTTTATTTAATTGAATTATCTGATGAGTTGAGGGTATTCAATCAGGGTTCCGGGTTGGATTTATATTGAGCAATGAGTGTCGATTATTTGGAAAAAATAATTTATGGAAAGGTTGTTTAT
This sequence comes from Rutidosis leptorrhynchoides, assembly GCF_046630445.1. Classification (NCBI taxonomy): domain Eukaryota; kingdom Viridiplantae; phylum Streptophyta; class Magnoliopsida; order Asterales; family Asteraceae; genus Rutidosis; species Rutidosis leptorrhynchoides. The sequence goes on along the minus strand of NC_092342.1, from coordinate 337,029,206 downwards.
AGGTAATGATTAATATTGTTGTTGAAGCGAATTCAATTAAAGCAGCAGCAATGGCTGATGATTGTAGCAGATAACAGAAATAGATAGGCTGTGGTGGTGCCGAGCTGTAACTTGAGCAATTTGATCAGTTTTGAATGGGTGTTTGCTTGAGAAAATTGGTGACGGTTTAAGGGGATGGTGGTGGCTTGGTATGTTGTTGCAGGTGGTGGTGGATGTTGGGTTTGTTTTCGAGCAGACAACGTTTCAATTAGTGGCCATTTGGGGTTTGTTGCCCACTGTAATTAGTAGCAACAAATGGGATCGATTATGGTTGGTTTGAATTAGACAGAAAAAGAAATCGAAGGCGGTGATTCTAAGGTGACAGAAGATAGAAACGTAGCAACGATATTAAATGGGTTTGGGGAATTTATGTCACAATGGGGATGGCAATGAGGGTTCAATGATTTGAAATGGTGAGGTGGTTCTGTGGGTTGTGATTGTAGGGTGACTTGGTTGTTTTAATCGAGTTCGAGCAGTAGTTACAAGATGGAATTGATGATCGAGAGTGGTGTCAAGGTGGTGGTTTAATCGAAACACAAACAAAAATTACATATAAGAAGTGGTTGTTGTAAGGTGGCCGGCGGAGGTTATGAGAGTTGGCGATGGTGTAGAGGTTCTCAGTGGTTCCCGTATAATAGTGATAAATGGTGAGAGTGGTGAGATTGAGGTGGTGTATGTTTGGAGAGATAAAAGATGAATATCTATATTCTGCTTTTCATATGTAATGTATGTATATGTTATATATATTGAATGAGATAAAGGATAAAGCAGAAATGTTGATTGTTAAATAAAAGTTGTACATTTAAAAAGAGAAAAAAAAAATTTGAGACGTGTCCGATGGTTTCATGAAGGGTATAGTATTTAAGTGTCCTAATCTCCATTATTAAATTTGGTTTTTGTATGTGGTTGCATATAGATTGAATCGCAAGCATAAAACAAAAAAATGACAGTTGTAAAATGTAGGTATGTGGAAGTCTAATTTCATATAGTAGTAGGTAGGTATCGATATATATTATATTAGTATAATATTACATATAAACATGTGGGATATAATTTAGCCGCCATCTTTCACGGACTGAATTTCGCTTTCCGTTATTAATTAATAAGTATATGTAGTATATGCACCTAAATGTTTGTGAATCTTCAGGCTTGGTCAAAAGGGTAACTGATTAACCGAATATAGATTTCAAACTTTCTAGACTCAACGTTATAGATTTTGCTTATCGTGTCGGAAACATATAAAGGTTAAGGTTTAAATTTGGTCGGAAATTTCCGGGTCGTTACAACTTAACTGTTTTATTATTTTCCCCACCGGTTCTATTTCCTCCTCCGGTTCCTCCTCTTCCGGTTCTGATTCTTCTTCCGGTTCTTCTTCGGGAACTTGTGAATCAGTCCAATATATATTTGACTCTTCGTTATTATTAGGTGAGTCAATGGGATTTGTGCTAGAGGTAGACATCTATTACACAATATCAAACATGTTAAGAGATTAATATATCACATAATATATACATGTTAATAATATATAGTTTCCAACAAAAATGTTAAGCAATCATTTTTAAAGAAAACACGGTCGAAGTCCAGACTCACTAATGCATCCTAACAAACTCGATAAGACACACTAATGCAAATTTCTGGTTCTCTAAGACCAACGCTCGGATACCAACTGAAATGTCCCGTTCTTATTGATTAAAAACGTTCCATATTAATTGATTTCGTTGCGAGGTTTTGACCTCTATATGAGACGTTTTTCAAAGACTGCATTCATTTTAAAACAAACCATAACCTTTATTTCATAAATAAAGGTTTAAAAGCTTTATGTAGATTATCAAATAATGATAATCTAAAATATCCTGTTTACACACGACCATTACAAAATGGTTTACAATACAAATATGTTACATCGAAATCAGTTTCTTGAATGCAGTTTTTACACAATATCATACAAACATGGACTCCAAATCTTGTCCTTATTTTAGTATGCAACAGCGGAAGCTCTTAGTATTCACCTGAGAATAAACATGCTTTAAACGTCAACAAAAATGTTGGTGAGTTATAGGTATAACCTATATATATCAAATCGTAACAATAGACCACAAGATTTCATATTTCAATACACATCCCATACATAGAGATAAAAATCATTCATATGGTGAACACCTGGTAACCGACATTAACAAGATGCATATATAAGAATATCCCCATCATTCCGGGACACCCTTCGGATATGATATAAATTTCGAAGTACTAAAGCATCCGGTACTTTGGATGGGGTTTGTTAGGCCCAATAGATCTATCTTTAGGATTCGCGTCAATTAGGGTGTCTGTTCCCTAATTCTTAGATTACCAGACTTAATAAAAAGTGGCATATTCGATTTCGATAATTCAACCATAGAATGTAGTTTCACGTACTTGTGTCTATTTTGTAAATCATTTATAAAACCTGCATGTATTCTCATCCCAAAAATATTAGATTTTAAAAGTGGGACTATAACTCACTTTCACAGATTTTTACTTCGTCGGGAAGTAAGACTTGGCCACTGGTTGATTCACGAACCTATAACAATATATACATATATATCAAAGTATGTTCAAAATATATTTACAACACTTTTAATATATTTTGATATTTTAAGTTTATTAAGTCAGCTGTCCTCGTTAGTAACGTACAACTAGTTGTCCACAGTTAGATGTACAGAAATAAATCGATAAATATTATCTTGAATCAATCCACGACCCAGTGTATACGTATCTCAATATTGATCACAACTCAAACTATATATATTTTGGAATCAACCTCAACCCTGTATAGCTAACGCCAACATTCACATATAGAGTGTCTATGGTTGTTCCGAAATATATATAGATGTGTCGAAATGATAGGTCAAAACATTGTATACGTGTCTATGGTATCTCAAGATTACATAATATACAATACAAGTTGATTAAGTTATGGTTGGAATATATTTGTTACCAATTTTTACGTAGCTAAAATGAGAAAAATTATCCAATCTTATTTTACCCATAACTTCTTCATTTTAAATCCGTTTTGAGTGAATCAAATTGCTATGGTTTCATATTGAACTCTATTTTATGAATCTAAACAGAAAAAGTATAGGTTTATAGTCGGAAAAATAAGTTACAAGTCATTTTTGTAAAGGTAGTCATTTCAGTCGAAAGAACGACGTCTAGATGACCATTTTAGAAAACATACTTCCACTTTGAGTTTAACCATAATTTTTGGATATAGTTTCATGTTCATAATAAAAATCATTTTCAAATAATAACAACTTTTAAATCAAAGTTTATCATAGTTTTTAATTAACTAACCCAAAACGGCCCGCGGTGTTACTACGACGGCGTAAATCCGGTTTTACGGTGTTTTTCGTGTTTCCAGGTTTTAAATCATTAAGTTAGCATATCATATAGATATATAACATGTGTTTAGTTGATTTTAAAAGTCAAGTTAGAAGGATTAACTTTTATTTGCGAACAAATTTAGAATTAACTAAACTATGTTCTAGTGATTACAAGTTTAAACCTTCGAATAAGATAGCTTTATATGTATGAATCAAATGATGTTATGAACATCATTACTACCTCAAGTTCCTTGGATAAACCTACTGGAAATGAGAAAAATAGTTCTAGCTTCAAAGGATCCTTGGATGGCTTGAAATAAAATCATGTAAATCATGTTAACTATATATATAACCATATATATATCATCGTATAGTTTTTACAAGTTTTAGCGTTAGTGAATCACCGGTCAACTTGGGTGGTCAATTGTCTATATGAAACCTATTTCAATTAATCAAGTCTTAACAAGTTTGATTGCTTAACATGTTGGAAACACTTAATCATGTAAATAACAATTTCATTTAATATATATATAAACATGGAAAAGTTCGGGTCACTACAGTTCCCACATGTGTTAGGTGACTCACTTGGGCTGCTAAGAGCTGATCATTAGAGTGTATATACCAATAGTACATACATCTAAAAGCTGTGTATTGTACGAGTACAAATACGGGTGCATACGAGTAGAATTGTTGATGAAACTGAACGAGGATGTAATTGTAAGCATTTTTGTTAAGTAGAAGTATTTTGATAAGTGTCTTGAAGTCTTTCAAAAGTGTATGAATACATATTAAAACACTACATGTATATACATTTTAACTGAGTCGTTAAGTCATCGTTAGTCGTTACATGTAAATGTTGATTTGAAACCTTTAAGTTAACGATCATGTTAAATGTTGTTAACCCAATGTTTATTATATCTAAAGAGATGTTAAATTATTACATTATCATGATATTATGATATATTAATATATCTTAGTATGATATATATACAGTTAAATGTTGTTACAACGATAATCGTTACATATATGTCTCGTTTCGAAATCATTAAGTTAGTAGTCTTATTTTTACATATGTAGTTCATTGTTAATACACTTAATGATATATTTACTTATCATTTATCATGATTAAACATAGTGTATCAATATCTTAATATGATTCATATGTATTTAGTAAGACGTTGTTATAACGATAATCGTTATATATACCGTTTCGAGTTTCTTAATTCAATAAACTCAATTTTATGTATATAACTCATTGTTAAAATACCTAATGAGATACTTACTTATCATAATATCATGTTAACTATATATATAATCATATATATGTCATCATATAGTTTTTACAAGTTTTAACGTTCGTGAATCACCGGTCAACTTGGGTGGTCAATTGTCTATATGAAACCTATTTCAATTAATCAAGTCTTAACAAGTTTGATTGCTTAACATGTTGGAAATACTTAATCATGTAAATAACAATTTCATTTAATATATATAAACATGGAAAAGTTCGGGTCACTACAGTACCTACCCGTTAAATAAATTTCGTCGCGAAATTTTAAGCAGTTGGAGGTGTTGACGTATCTTCTGGAAATAAGTGCGGGTATTTCTTCTTCATCTGATCTTCTCGTTCCTAGGTGAACTCGGGTCCTCTACGAGCATTCCATCGAACTTTAACAATTGGTATCTTGTTTTACTTAAGTCTTTTAACCTCACGATCCATTATTTCGACGGGTTCTTCGACGAATTGAAGTTTTTCGTTGATTTGGATTTTGTCTAATGGAATAGTGAGATCTTCTTTAGCAAAATATTTCTTCAAATTTGAGACGTGGAAAGTGTTATGTACAGCCGCAAGTTATTGTGGTAATTCAAGTCGGTAAGCTACTGGTCCGACACGATCAATGATCTTGAATGGTCCTATATACCTTGGATTTAATTTCCCTCGTTTACCAAATCGAACAACACCTTTCCAAGGTGTAACCTTAAGCATGACCATCTCTCCAATTTCAAATTCTATATCTTTTCTTTTAATGTCGGCGTAGCTCTTTTGTCGACTTTGGGAGGTTTTCAATCGTTGTTGAATTTGGATGATCTTCTTGGTAGTTTCTTGTATTATCTCCGGACCTGTAATCTGTCTATCCCCCACTTCACTCCAACAAATCGGAGACCTGCACTTTCTACCAGAAAGTGCTTCAAACGGCGCCATCTCAATGCTTGAATGGTAGCTGTTGTTGTAAGAAAATTCTGCTAACGGTAGATGTCGATCCCAACTGTTTCCGAAATCAATAACACATGCTCGTAGCATGTCTTCAATCGTTTGTATCATCCTTTCGCTCTGCCCATCAGTTTGTGGATGATAGGCACTACTCATGTCTAGACGAGTTCCTAATGCTTGCTGTAATGTCTGCCAGAATCTTGAAATAAATCTGCCATCCCTATCAGAGATAATAGAGATTGGTATTCCATGTCTGGAGACGAATTCCTTCAAATACAGTCATGCTAACTTCTCCATCTTGTCATCTTCTCTTATTGGCAGGAAGTGTGCTTATTTGGTGAGATGATCAACTATTACCCAAATAGTATCAAAACCACTTGCAGTCCTTGGCAATTAAGTGATGAAATCCATGGTAATGTTTTCCCATTTCCATTCCGGGATTTCGGGTTGTTGAAGTAGACTTGATGGTTTCTGATGCTCAGCTTTGACCTTAGAACACGTCAAACATTCTTCTACGTATTTAGCAATATCGGCTTTCATACCTGGCCACCAAAAATGTTTCTTGAGATCCTTGTACATCTTCCCCGTTCCAGGATGTATTGAGTATCTGATTTTATGAGCTTCTCTAAGTACCATTTCTCTCATATCTCCAAATTTTGGTACGCAAATCCTTTCAGCCCTATACCGGGTTCCGTCTTCCCGAATATTAAGATGTTTCTCCGATCCTTTGGATATTTCATCCTTTAAGTTTCCCTCTTTTAAAACTCCTTGTTGCGCCTCCTTTATTTGAGTAGTAAGGTTAGTGTGAATCATTATATTCATAGATTTTACACGAATGGGTTCTCTGTCCTTTCTGCTCAAGGCATCGGCTACCACATTTGCCTTCCCCGGGTGGTAACGAATCTCAAAGTTGTAATCATTCAACAATTCAATCCACCTACGCTGCCTCATATTCAGTTGTTTCTGATTAAATATGTGTTGAAGACTTTTGTGGTCGGTATATATAATACTTTTGACCCCATATAAGTAGTGCCTCCAAGTCTTTAATGAAAAAACAACCGCGCCTAATTCCAAATCATGCGTCGTATAATTCTGCTCGTGAATCTTCAATTGTCTAGACGCATAAGCAATTACCTTCGTTCGTTGCATTAATACACAACCGAGACCTTGCTTTGAAGCGTCACAATATATCACAAAATCATCATTCTCTTCAGGTAATGACAATATAGGTGTCGTAGTTAACTTTTTCTTCAACAATTGAAACGCTTTTTCTTGTTCATCCTTCCATTCAAATTTCCTCCCTTTATGCGTTAATGCAGTCAAGGGTTTTGCTATTTTAGAAAAATCTTGGATGAATCTCCTGTAATAACCAGCTTGTCCTAAAAACTGGCGTATGTGTTTCGGAGTTTTAGGGGTTTCCCACTTTTCAACAGTTTCAATCTTTGCTGGATCCACCTGAATACCTTCTTTGTTCACTATGTGACCGAGGAATTGAACTTCTTCCAACCAAAATGCACACTTTGAAAACTTAGCGTACAGTTTTTCTTTTCTCAGCAACTCTAGCAGTTTTCTCAAATGTTCTTCGTGCTCTTGATCATTCTTCGAGTAAATAAGTATGTCATCGATGAAAACAATGACAAACTTGTCAAGATATGGCCCACACACTCGGTTCATGAGGTCCATGAACACAGCTGGTGCGTTAGTCAATCCAAACAGCATAACCATAAACTCGTAATGACCGTAACATGTCCTAAAAGCAGTCTTTGGAATATCACCCTCCTTCACCCGCATTTGATGATATCCATAACGTAAATCGATCTTCGAATAAACAGACGAGCCTTGTAGTTGATCAAATAAGTCGTCGATTCTCGGTAGTGGGTAGCGGTTCTTGATGGTAAGTTTATTCAACTCTCGGTAGTCGATACACAACCTGAATGTACCATCTTTCTTCTTGACAAACAAAATAGGAGCACCCAATGGTGATGTGCTTGGTCAAATGAAACCACGCTCTAAAAGTTCCTGTAACTGACTTTGTAATTCTTTCATTTCGCTGGGTACGATTCTGTATGGAGCACGAGCTATTGGTGCAGCTCCTGGTACAAGGTCTATTTGAAATTCAACTGATTGATGTGGGGGTAATCCCGATAATTCTTTCGGAAATACATCGGGAAATTCTTTTGCGACGGGAACATCACTGATGTTCTTTTCTTCAGGTTTAACTTCCTCAATGTGTGCTAGAATGACGTAACAACCTTTTCTTATTAGTTTTTGCGCCTTCAAACTACTAATAAGATTTAACTTCGCGTTGTTCTTTTCTCCGTACACCATTAAAGGTTTTCCTTTTTCACGCATAATGCGAATCATATTTTTGTAACAAACGACCTCTGCTCTTACCTTCTTCAACCAGTCCATGCTAATTATTACATCAAAACTTCCTAACTCGACTGGTATTAAATCAATTTAAAACGTTTCATCTCCCAGTTTAATTTCTCTCTCCCGGCATATATTATCTGCTGAAATTAATTTACCGTTTGCTAATTCGAGTAAAAATTTACTATCCAAAGGTGTCAATGGGCAACTTAATTTAGCACAAAATTCTCTACTCATATAGCTTCTATCCGCACCCGAATCAAATAAAACATAAGCAGATTTATCGTCAATAAGAAACGTACCCGTAACAAGCTCCGGGTCTTCCTGTGCTTCTGCCGCATTAATATTGAAAACTCTTCCACGACCCTGCCCATTAGTATTCCCTTTATTCGGGCAATTTCTAATAATGTGGTCCGGTTTTCCACATTTATAACAAACAGGGTTGGTATTACTTGCTCCGACACTATTTGTTTCGGTATTACTTGTTCCGACATTATTTGTTCCCTTAGTTCTATTAAACTTTGGTCCGTAGACCTCACACTTTATCGCGCTATGACCATTTCTTTTACACCTGTTACAAAATGTCGAGCAAAACCCCTGATGATTTTCTTCACACCTATAACATGGCTGTTTTTGGTTTTTGTTGCCATTGTTGTTATTGAGGTTGTTGTTGGGGTTGTTATTGTTGTTGAAACGGTTGTTGTAGTTGTTGTTGTTTTTGGGATGTTTGTTGTAGTTATTGTTAGGATTGCGGTTATTGTTGCGATTGTTGTTGCGGTTGTTGGGATAGTTGTTGCGATTGTGGTTGTAATTGTTGTTGTTGTTGTACTGGTGACTCTTGTCACCGTTTTCCTCCCACTTCCTCTTGAGTTGTTTCGTGTTGGCTTCTTCGGCCGCCTGCTCTTTAATTCTTCCCTAAATCTGATTTATGAGTTTATGAGCCATTCGACTTGCCTTCTGTATAGAAGCGGGCTCGTGTGAACTCACATCTTCTTGAATCCTTACTGGTAACCCTTTTACAAACGCGTCGATCTTCTCTTCTTCATCTTCGAATACTCCCGGACACAATAGGCACAACTCTGTGAATCATCGTTCATATGCGGTAACGTCGAACCCTTGTGTTCGTAACTCTCTAAGTTCTGCCTTGAGTTTATTGACTTCGTTTCTAGGACGGTACTGCTCGTTCATCAATTGCTTGAATGCCGACCACGGTAGTGTGTAAGCAGCATTTTGTCCTACCTGTTCAAGATAGGTGTTCCACCACGTTAACGCAGTACATGTGAAGGTATGCGTAGCGTACTTGAATTTGTCCTCTTCAGTACACTTACTTATGGCAAACACCGATTCGACTTTCTCGGTCCACCATTTCAATCTAATTGGTCCTTCGGTTCCATCAAATTCCAAAGGTTTATAGGCAGTGAATTCTTTGTAGGAGCATCCTACACGATTTCTCGCGCCGTTAGCTGCATTGCTAGATTCAGAGTTATTGTTGGTATGTAGCGCAGCCTGTAATGCGGCTATGTTTGCAGCAAGAAAGGTACGAAATTCCTCTTCGCTCATATTCATGGTGTGTCGAGTAGTCGGTGCCATTTCCTTCAAAATAGCCAATTGAATCGAGTTAATCATACAGAATATTAAGAGTAGTCAATAGTATTTCGTAGCATAATATGAACTCATTTATAAAAGCTTTTTCTTTATATTAGCGTTTTATAAGTTTAAATTTGGGTACTACCTACCCGTTCAACTACTACAATTCCATATGAAAAACTGATTATAATAATATATCACGTACAAATATTCTTCAAACTTACAACTTTGCTATATTACATATAACATGAAATATAGTACACTTTGATACAGGACAGTTTTGAAGATAAATCTAGTTAATACGCAAGTTGTTCAGCAAAGGAAATAAAGACACGTAATTCATAAGTCCAGAAACAAGTCATGCATTCTGGTTTTACTAAGACGACTTCCCATCCTTGGTCTTGTGGAAAATAACCGTTATGACCATTGGCTAGACAGCATGTTGTAATGTCATCAAAAGGACGAGGGATTCGTAATGTCCAACAGCCCTGTAATAATCTAAAAACCTTGTTTCTCACCCCAACTACTGAATCCGCACTTGTGGGAAAGTTTTATTTAAAAGCTGTAATCCGATGTTCTTTTTCTCACTTTAGTAAGAAGCGAACATCACTAAACCGTAAGCATAACATGCTTCTTTATGTTGCATGTTAGAAGCTCTTTCTAATTCATGAAATCCTATGTTGGGATATGTTGAGTCAAAATAGGTTCTTAACCCGTAGCGTAAAATTGCATTTGGGTTCCCCGCATTTAACGCTTTAAAGAAAACACGGCGTAACTTAAAGTCTCCCCAATGTGATATACCCCACCTATCAAAGGAAAACCTTTTATAAACTAAGGCATTTCTGGAAAGTCTTTCAAATGTTTGACAAGTTAATTTCGCCATAACTAAATGTGCTGATGAATTCTGACCGACTCTAGACAAGATTTCCTCAATCATATCCTCTGATAGGTCTTCTAAAATATTCGGTTGTCTACCCTTAACGTCCATTTTGTTTTTATACTGTAAAATAGACAAAGATTAGATTCGTAATAACAAACAATACAAGCAATTTTTACATAGAACATAAAAGTACAAGCACACTACAATACATTTATTACACAACATGCTCACACCCCTCTAATCTGAATCACTGGTTTCTTCTTCTTCGGACTTGGTTCTTTTTCCTAATCTTCTAGGGATATATGATGTTCCTCTAATACGAGTCGTCGTTTTCCACATTGGTTTAGAAAAACCTGGTGGTTTAGAGGTTCCCAGGTTATTGTCACGATATTGAAAATACGGGTGTTGACGGTACATATAAAGTTCATCGGCGTTGGAATCGGGTTTCTCTATTTTTATACCTTTTCCCTTATTATTTTCTTTCGCTTTATTAAATTGGGTCAAGGTAATTTCTATAACATCATCGGAATCCTCATCGGGATCCGATTCATCAGAAAATTGATAATCTTCCCAATATTTTGCTTCCTCGGCGGAAACACCATTGACCATTATTAACTTTGGTCCGTTGGTTGAGGATTTTCTTTTATTTAATCGATTTACTATAGGTATCAATATTTCTTCTTCTGGAACCTCTTCTTCTTCTGGTTCCTCCTCTTCCGATTCATCCTCTTCTGGTTCCTCCTCTTCCGGTTCCTCCTCTTCCGGTTCCTCCTCTTCCGGGTCCTCTTCGGGAATTTGCGAATCTTCCCAAAATATATTCGACTCTTCATTATTATTAGGTGAATCAATGGGATTTGTATTATAGGTAGACATCTATCACACAATATCAAACTATCGGGCTTATGGGCTTCGTCTAGGATAAGGCTTCGCAAATCCCCATAATTAGGCACCCAAATCCTTCCGGCAAAATATCGGAGTCCAGTCTCCTTGACCTCGAATAGAGAGACGAGGATGTTCAAACGTTCTTGAGAAATATTCTCCTCCTTGAGAGCCTCATCTTGAGCTGCGCGGATCTGGATATTGAGATTCGTGTGAATGGTGATGTTCAAGGCGCGGACACAAAGAGGTACCATTCTCTCCTTTCAGCTCAAGGCATCGGCTACAACATTTGCCTTGCCAGGATGGTAATGAAGTTCACAATCATAGTCGTTCAGCGTCTCGATCCACCATCGCTGTCTCATGTTCAGTTGCTTCTGATCGAATATGCGCTGGAGGGTTTTGTGGTCGATGAAGATAGTGCTCTTGGTTCCATAAAGGTAGTGTCTCCACAGTTTAAGAGCAAAGACGACAGCTCCAAGCTCGAGATCGTGAGTTGTGTAGTTTCGATCGTGAACCTTCAATTGTCGAGAGGTGATGTTATGCGAGGTGTATATAAAATAGCTTAAATTTTACTAGGAAATACTATTAAATACGATACAATTTTACACAAGATATTTATTTATTTATTGAATGGATATACATAAACTTTGCTACAACACTTATAGGCAGTGTACCTAATTGTACAGTAGTGTAGTTTTTAGTAAGTCCGGTTCGTTCCACAGGGAAAAAAATCTTTAAACAAAGCTTAACGCTATATTAGTTTTATTTTATAAAAATACAAATATATATATAAGTAATATTATTATTATAAAGGGGGGTTTTTACCGTTTAATGACCGGTTTGTCGATTTTAAAAACTTTAGTCGCAGTTAAAACCTGATGTAAAATAATAAAAATAAATATAACTTAATTTAAAGCGTAAAGTAAATAACAATAATGAAATTGCGATAAATAAAAGTGCGATAATTAAAAAGTACGATAATTAAAAGTGCAATTAAATACAATAACAATAAATAAAAGTGCGATAATTAGAAGTGCAATTAAATATAAAATAAAGGAAATTAAATATGAAATAAAATAATTATGCTTATTTAAACTTCCGTAATCATGATGTTTGACGTGTTGATTTTAGTTTTATGCCCATGGGTTAATTGTCCTTTGTCCTGGATTATTTAATATGTCCGTCTGGTTTTTGTCCATAACAGTCCATCAGTCATAAATATAAAGTGCGAGTATCCTCGTCAAATTATCCTTATACCCAAAGCTAAATATTCCAACTAATTGGGGACTTAAACTGTAACAAGATTTTAATACTTTGTTTAATAATTACACCAGGTTATCGACTGCGTGTAACCCAAGGTTTTAATACTTTGTTAACAATTATGCCAAGTGTCCTTGTACATAATTTCACCCCTGTTTTAATAATTCTAGTAGCTATTAATCCATTCCTGTGTCCGGTTAAATGAACGATTATTCGTACATATAAATATCCCGCCCATCGTGTCCGATTGAGTGTATATGGTTATTTATAGGGACGTCCAATTGTAAATCTTTATATTAAAATTAACAAACTATCATTTAGTTAAACAAATACAAAGCCCATTAATAGCTCATAGTCTAATTTCCACAAGTGTCGTTCTTTTGTCCAAACCCCAATTATGGTACAAAGCCCAATTACCCAATTTTAGTAATTAGCCCAACATCATGATTACTTCGTTTTAAATAAGCATAATAATAACTTAGCTACGAGACATTAAATTAAAAAGGTTGAACATAACTTACAATGATTAAAAATAGCGTAGCGTTACACGGACAGAATTTCGACTTATACCCTTACAACATTCGCTAACATACCCTTATTATTAGGATTTAAAATTAAAATTAAAATATAAAATATAAATATAAATATTACGTATACATATATAGAGAGAGATTGATTTATGATATTAAAAATGATCAGAATTCGTTGGGTTTTATAGGGATTTGAGTTCAGGGAATCTCCGCGACTCGCGGCCCTTTTCTTCTTCAAACTCTGCGAGTCACGGAGTTTGTTTTTACAGCTCACCAAGCCTTGGCTCCTAGCTTGTCGACGGATTATATAAATAAATATAATATATAAATAATTTTAGTAATTATTTAAATATTATATTATATTTATGTGCATAGTTGACTTGTAATTTTTAGTCCGTTGCGTCGAGCGTTGAAAGTTGACTCTGGTCCCGGTTCCGGATTTTCGAACGTCCTTGCGTACAATTTAATATCTTATACTTGGCGTTTTGAATCTTGTACTCTTGTAATTTTAAGATGTTTCATATCAATAATTGGAACCTCTTTGATTGTATTTTGTACTTTTGAGCTTTTTGATCGTTTGCGTCTTCAATTCGTCGAATCTGTCTTTTGTCTTCACCTTTTATTATTTAAACGAATATCACTTGTAAATAGGACAATTGCAACTAAAAGCTTGTCTTTCTTGAGGAATAATGCTATGAAATATATGTTCGTTTTTAGCATTATCAAATATTTCCACACTTGAGCGTTGATTGTCCTCAAGCAATATAGTCTTGAAATACTAGAATCACTTCTTTATTCTTCACACTTTGTACATCAGTGATTTCTTTACGGCGGTATAAACAATGGTAGTAACGATGTGGTTTACAGTCCCACATGACTATAAAATTTAGATCCTTTAAGGAAATTGGATCTTTATGAAAACATTTGATCTTTTTGAAAATTCAATCTAGCTTTTACCCTAGATAAGTTTTCCGGAATAACCCTTCACCGGTTTTTGCAAATTCTTTTTGTGGGTTTGGTGGGTTTCATATTTGAAAATTTAGCTCAAAACTTGTGGTTTTGTGTCACCCACTTGCTAACCTTGTATTGGGAAAGCAACACATCCAGTTTACTTGTTCCGTATATTACCTTTCGGTAAACTACCATCCGGTTGTAAAGGGAAGAGTTGAACAAGCACTATTTAAGGCAATGTCCCCTGACATGCTTTTAATTATGGTCTATAACGTGTCGGACGCAATTACTATCCTTTGTAGGAGCAATAGTAAAGCTCACCCTTATAATTTTTTGGTCTGGCACAAGGTCCTGTCTTTGACCATGCTATGCAACCACCGTTCTTACGGTTGACACCCGATTTGGTTCAGGTGACCTAATGAATTCCAGGTGAATTCCTAGGATTTTACGTTCAAAGGTAATGAACGCATTGAAAATAGGGTTTTCAGAAAACAAATCGATTTTAATTTGATCAAAATATTTTCTTGTTCAAGCTCGAGTTTAGATATCATCGAATTCCATGAGTTTGTAATTCTCAATCTTTAAGGTCAATCTCTAGGATTGAGTAATATCAGTCTTAAAAGCTGATTTTTGATTTTTAAGGAGATTATCCTTTCTGGGGATCTGATTAATTAGTCTTATCCAGCTAATTTGCACGGTGCCCCCCCATTGTACGAGATAAATCCTTCTTATGGTTAGGATAAATCTGACCACTTAGCGACCCTGTTTTATGCTGAGGTCCGTGGATTTCCTGCTGATTTTAGAGATGACTTTTCTAGATTTTTCGTCAACCTACAGCTGGTCTGGACGACAACTTCCTGACCTAAATCAAGAAGCGCGTTTCTTTTTCGGAAGACTTTACTTCCTTTTAATGTTGGAATTGATTCATAGTGTAGATCCATCTCTTCTTTTCTTTCATCGGGTAAAACAGTTTAGTTTAGTCCAAAGCAAAAGTATTTTCAGTTATTTGTTACAGAAATATGTGACATATGTTAAAAATAACTTGGTAAATTTTCCCACACTTGGCTTTTATTTTCTTTTTTATTGTCCTCTATTCCATTTTAAATGAATTCTAACATTTTGGTTTGTTTCTCAATTTATGTCCTTTCCGAGGTAACAATAATTTTGGTGTTAAAACCTAGTTTTATCATTCATAAATATGTATAAACATGATTTTGAGTTCATTTAATTGAAAATTTTGAAAAATTTTACTAGAATTGGGTAGTCAGTATATAAGACTAGGGCTGTTCTTTATTATCAGAGAGCACTAGATTCTAATACAACTACTGCTTTACTAGTATTTTTAATGGTAACCAAGTGTTTAAGATAAAAATTTTAAAAATCCGAAAGAATTTAACCCCTTCCCACACTTAAGATCTTGCAATGCCCTCATTTGCAAGAAATCAGTAACAATTTAAATTATTGAGGGTGATTAGCGTAGAAATGATTAAATTTTACCAAAGTTTCCAAACATATTGTTGTTTGTGTTGAATGATAAATGGTGCACATCATTTGTTCATTCCGTCTTGTTCTTATTTCACATATATTTTGCATCTTGTCGTCAAAATTAGTTGCTTTTGCTGAACTTAATGCCAGTCTTTGAAAATGCGTTGTTTTACCCTGTTGTGTACATAAGATAAACTGCAAACATATATACATATTTTTGAAGTTTGGTATATTACCCCACATTCAAAAATTATTAAAATCTAATAATAAAAGTTAGAAAATTATAAAAACTATTACAATATTAACATAAGTATTAAATGTATCAACATTACAAATAATAAAATAAATAAAACTAAGTAGACTAGGGATGATACTGATACCAGTAGGGGTTCCATGCATAACCGTATGTGTTATAGAATGCTTCGGCTGGGTTATACGTAGGATACGGTGGTTGGATCTCTATAGACCAGGGAGGAAATACGGGCGATGGAGTAGGAATATAGTTTCTACCTACATGTTGGCAATGAGCTATGATTTGGTTTTGATGAACTTGCCAATCTTCAAATGCTCGATGTCTAGCATTTTTATACTCTTGTGAAGCTATAAACCTTTGCATTTCTGTCATTTCATTTCCCCTTCCCACATTACCTGGCTGTTGGTTTCTCTCAACCTGTGGATGTCTACCATGGTATTGTACTGCGACGTTATTTCGCCTCTTCAAAACCTTCGCACCATGGTATACATTTAAACCAATTGTATCGTGGGGTTCTGGTTCTTCGACTAATAATCCCCCCGACTTATATCCACATTGAGATACTCAGCAATTAGTGTAATAAATATACCACCTCCTATTATACTGTGCGGTCTCATCCCCCTAACCATAGCTGATAAATAATAACCCACACAATAAGGTATACTTACAGCGCTTTGTGGGTCTCGAATACACATGTGGTAAAACAAATCCTGTTCATTTACCTTTTCCTTATTCTTACCTCGTCGTGAAATCGAATTGGCTAAAAACCTATGAATTACTCTTAACTCTGCTCTATCTATATCCAAATAAGAGTAATTTTCCCCTTTAAATCGGTGATGGCTAGTCATTTGACTCCATACACCATGCGTATCAAAATTTTCATCAATTTTCCTACCGTTCAATATCAACCCTCTACAATCGGCAGATGCTAACTCTTCAGGCGTATATATACGTAAGGCCTGAGCCATGTCTAGTAAAGATATGTGGCGCATCGAACCTCCTAACAAAAATCTAATAAAAGATCGATCGGTTAAACTAACTACCCGATCATTTATTTCTATACTACATAATAATTCTTCACACCATACTTTATATACAGGTCTACGCATGCTGAATAATCGTACCCAATCGTTAAAAGTAGAATTACCATACCTCTGTGTAAGTAATTCTCTAATTGGCCCGGCCAATTCTACAGCTTCTAATGGTCCCCATTCTATTACCCTAGGTACTTCAACAACTTTAGAATGAAGAGTATGCAAGCCCCTTTGGTATTTTGGATAATCTAACCAACGTCTGTCAAATCTCAAGTTCGGGTGCAAATCTTCCAAGTGCATATCTGAAAATGTCATAACTGGATGAGGTATATCTTGTTTATAATAGCTATCAACATCCTGTTGTTCCGCATTCTCAGGAGGAGCATTGCGAGCTTGGGATGAAGATTCACCCCTTTCAGTCTGCAAAACACATCAAACACAATATTTGTGCATCCAAATATGCATTAGTGTCAGTAAAATCATCAATCAAAATAATTACAATGACATGTCCAATTTATATCAAACTTATGCTCATTTTCATATTTTTATTTAAATCTACACTTTTTCAAATAAGCATATACGAAAATGTTCGTCAAGTTCATAAGCATTCAACTCAAATAACATGTCAAAATAATCATTACTAGCAATTAAACAAGTTTCAAATGGCATTATCTCTCAAAAATCAAGTTCATGAATTTTAGACTTGAAAAAGTCCACTTTAATTCTCAAAAATCATATTTAGGCTCAAAGTTTAGATCATTTAACTACCTAAACATGTTACACTACTTAATTTAGCAATAATTCATGAAAAAAATCGACCATAACCTGTTTATATCAAAAAGCCCCAAATTGCTCAAGAACACAAACCCTAGATTTCTCAAAATTTGAAGTTTAAGGCTTCTAATCATGTTAAATAGCATCAATCTAGGTTATACAAGCATAATACATAAACAATTTAAGCATAATTACACTAAAAAGCATCAAAATTGAATTGGGTATAAAATTGCTCAAGAACACTAATTTTTCTTATTAAAGGGTGTTTTGGTGTAGAAATTTACCGTTTTTCTTGAGTAATTCCTTGATAGCATCCTTCTCAACATGATTTTGTAAAAGATTTGATGAAAAATGGCCAAAAATTCGATTTTGTGTGTGTTTTGTTCGGGTGTTTTTCGCAGTTTTTGGGTTGGGGGTGTGTTGGAGACTGTCTGATCTGCGTTATATTTTTTTCTGGATTTTACATCCTCCGCGAGTCGCGGTGATTTTGTTCTTCAAACTCCGCGAGTCGCGGCGTTTGTTTTTTTTTTTTTTTTTTAATAAGCCTTAACTTTTAAAACAAATATAAAATAAATTTAAAATTTTGTTTTCCTTTGTTATAGGATGAGGTCGTTTCAGATCGATGTCCAAGTCCGTCCCTCGAGTAAAGCAATTTCGGTTCAAAGACCTAGTCATCAACTTACGACGAATTTTAAAAATCATATTTTTAACTTAGCGACATAAAGTAAATTTTTGTTTTTTAAATTCACACAACTTAAATTTAAAAATGCATAAAATTAAAAATTTACACCAAACTTAATTAAAAATGCATAATATTAAAAATTCACACAAAACTTATATTATATTTTTTTTTATACATACAAACTTATATTAAAAATATTAATTTTTCAAATATTGACAAACTTAAATATATTGATTTTACAGAGTTCACAATATTAATTTAAGATTTATATATTAATTTTAAAAACATGATAAAAATAAAATTAAAAATCTTTTTGGCTTTTATCTTACTTTAATCAATCAAATATTATCAAAAATATGCGCCTCTCTTTTCGGTAAAGTAATTTCGGTTCCATGACCTAATTTAACTCATGACGAATTTTTAAAATATTTTGGTTTGATTGATTAAAGATATTTATACCTTAAGAATAAACGTTAAATTTCGAAGTGATGTAATAAATTTTTGAATGATATCAATAATTTCGGTCGCCAAACCTAATTTTATTCAATACCAATTTAATACTTTATAGCGAACAAATTAGCGTTTATTATCAAAAGGTTAAAAATAAAAATAAAAATAAAAACTGTACAGACTTACCTGTGAGATAGTATTCTTAGTGATATGATCTATCCCATTCATAAGATAGTCGGTTTAACTGATTTTCCATGGCTACATAGGCGTAACCTCGAGCATTCAGTGTTTTTTCTTCTAAACATATGAACGGTCCGTCTCTGCATAACGTAACAAATTCGGTGTTTGAATAGGTTTGATTATTTGAACATTTACCTCCATGTGACCATTTTCCGCATTTGTGACATCTTTCAAGGTGTCGTGCTCTTCTTTTCGCTGCGGATTTTGATTTTCCTTTACCAAATTGTAACTTATTATCTTCGCATCTGGATTCTTTTCTTACTCCGTCCAATCTTTCTCTGATTACTGATACTATTTCACTCGGAAGTGTGTCATTATTACGTTTAGTGATCAAAGCGTGTAGCATTAGACCATGGTTTAGTTCACAGGAAGTCTTCATTTCGTAAAAACCTAAAAAAAATAAAAATTCAGAATGGGGGGAGAAGACTAGTTCTTTAGGGTCTGCTAGGGAAAGACCATTCGGGTTCCATTTTCGAGAACTACACGAAAACAGAAAATCTAACTCTAACATAAATACATAAAATCCTTAAGAGACTTGATTCTCCCTACACTTAGTTAGCTGTGGTATCGAAATTGTGATTAACTTCGTTGTCGACTTCCATCAGACTATCTATGTAATGTTTAACTCTGTGACCATTAACTTTAAATTCAATCCCATTTGAATTTATTAATTCTATTGTTCCATATGGGAAAACTCTTTTGACTATGAATGGTCCAGACCATCTTGATTTCAATTTTCCAGGAAATAGCTTGAGTCGTGAATTGAAAAGAAGAACTCTGTCTCCTTCTTTAAATTCTTTTAAACTTCTGATTCTTTTATCATGCCATTTCTTCGTTCTTTCTTTATAGATTAACGAATTTTCGTATGCTTCATGTCTTAATTCTTCTAATTCGTTTAGTTGACTTAACCGTAGACGTCCAGCTTCATGTAAATCAAGATTACATGTCTTCAAAGCCTAAAATGCTTTGTGTTCAATTTCTACTGGAAGATGACATGCTTTTCCGTAAACGAGTCTAAAAGGTGTGGTTCCAATTGGAATTTTGTAGGCTGTTCTAAAAGCCCAGAGTGCATCCTCCAATTTAATGGACCATTCCTTTGGATTTGATCCTACGGTTTTCTCTAGAATACGTTTTAAAGCTCGGTTGGTATTTTCAACTTGTCCACTTGTCTGTGGATGGTATGCGGTGGAGATTTTATGAGTTACTCCATGTCTTTTAAGAACTTTCTCAAGTTGATTATTACAGAAATGAGTTCCCCGATCACTTATTAAAGCTTTCGATGTTCCAAACCTTGCAAAAAGACGTTTTAAAAAGTTGACTACAACTCGTGCATCGTTAGTTGGGAGAGCTTGTGCTTTCGCCCATTTAGATACATAATCAATGGCTACGAGAATATAGAGATTATTATGAGATTTTAGAAATGGACCCATAAAGTCAATACCCCAAATGTGAAATACTTCACATACTTGAATGACATTTTGTGGCATTTCATCACGTTGACTTATTTTTCCGGCCCTTTGACAAGCATCACAGGATTTGCAAAGAAGGTGTGCTTCTTTGTAAATTGTAGGCCAATAGAATCCAGCATCATAAACTTTTCTTGCTGTTAGTTGAGGCCCATAGTGCCCTCATGTTGGTCCTGTGTGACAATGGTTTAAGATTTGATTGGCTTCATCTCCGAATACGCATCGGCGTATTATTCCATCTGGACAACTTTTAAACAAATGTGGATCTTCCCAGAAATAGTGTTTTATATCACTGAAGAATTTCTTTCGTTTTTGGTACGATAATCCTTTTTCAAGGAATCCACATACTAAGTAGTTTGCATAGTCTGCAAAACATGAAATTTCATTATAATCTATCTTCAATAGATATTCATCAGGAAAGTTGTCTTGTATGGCCGATTCATTTAGAACTTCTAATTCGGGATTTTCAAGACGAGAAAGATGATCAGCGGCGAGATTTTCTGCTCCTCTTTTATCTCGGATTTCAATATCGAACTCTTGTAAGAGTAAGATCCAACGGATTAATCTTGGTTTGGCATCTTGTTTCAAAAATAAATATCTAAGAGCAGAATGGTCGGTATAGACCACCGTTTTAGCTAGAACGAGATATGAACGAAATTTGTCAAAAGCAAAGACAATAGCAAGGAGTTCTTTTTTAGTAGTTGTGTAATTTGTTTGTGCTCCTTGTAACGTCTTACTAGCATAATATATAGGTTGAAATTGTTTTTCAATCCTTTGTCCTAAAATGGCTCCCATTGCAAAATCACTTGCATCGCACATAAGTTCAAACGGTAGATTCCAATTTGGTGTTATCATGATCGGCGCATTAGTGAGTTTCTCTTTAAGAATATTAAAAGATTTGATGCATTCATCTGAAAAGATGAATGGAGCATCTTTTTCTAGGAGTTTATTCATAGGAGTGGCAATTTTAGAAAAATCTTTTATGAAACGTCGGTAAAAACCGGCATGCCCTAGAAAACTCCTAACTCCTCTAACATTGGTGGGATGTGGAAGTTTAGCAATTACATCTACTTTAGCTCTATCCACTTCAATTCCTTCCTTTGAAATTTTATGACCAAGAACGATGCCTTCTTTAACCATTAAATGGCATTTCTCCCAATTAATTACTAGATTTGATTGTTCGCATCTAATAAGTATTCATTCCAGATTAACTAGACATGATTCAAATGTATCACCGAAGACTGAAAAGTCATCCATGAAAACTTCCATGCATTCTTCTATCATATCGTGAAAAATCGCCATCATGCACCTTTGAAAGGTTGCAGGGGCGTTGCAAAGTCCAAATGGAATGCGTTTGTAAGCAAAAGTACCATAAGGGCACGTGAATGTGGTTTTCTCTTGATCTTCGGGTGCTATTGGAATTTGAAAATATCCGGAAAATCCATCAAGAAAACAATAATAACTATTTTCGGCTAATCTTTCCAACATTTGATCAATAAAAGGTAAGGGAAAGTGATCTTTTCTGGTGACGTCATTTAATTTTCTATAATCAATACATACACGCCATCCTGTTACAGTCCTAGTAGGAATAAGCTCATTTTTCTCATTTGTAATGACAGTCATGCCACCCTTCTTAGGCACGCATTGAACTGGGCTTACCCATGGACTATCAGAGATTGGATAAATTAAACCTGCAACTAGCAGTTTAATAATTTCTTTTTTAACAACATCTTGCATATTAGGATTTAGTCTTCGTTGGCGTTGTACATACGTTTTATGACCTTCTTCCATAAGGATTTTATGTGTGCAATACGAAGGACTTATTCCTTTAATATCATGAATCTTCCATGCAATGGCTGGTTTATGAGCTTTCAACACAGAAATGAGTAGTGATTTCTCATTTTCAGTAAGAGAAGACGACATTATTACAAGTAATTCAGATTCACCATGTAAATAAGCGTATTCCAAATGGTTTGGAAGTGGCTTTAACTCTAATGTTGGAGGTTCTTCTATCGATGATTTATATCGATATCTGTCTTCTTCTTTTAGCATTTGAATTTCTTCTGTTGTTGGTTCATATCCATTAGCTATTAGTGTAGCTAACATTTCAACTTCATCAATTGGTTCAGTTCCTTCTCCTAAAGAACATTCTCCTGTTCCTTGTAATTCTGGAAATTCTTCTAATAATTCTGCATGTGAATCTATAGTTTGAATATAATAACATGTATCATCTGCAGATTGCGGTTGTTGCAGTGTTCTATCAACTGAAAAGGTAACACTCTCGTCCTCTATACTTAGGGTCAGTTTCTTACCAAACACGTCTATCATTGCTTTAGCCGTATTTAAGAATGGTCTTCCTAATATGAGAGGAACTTGAGAATCTTCTTCCATGTCCAGAACAACAAAATCTACTGGAAATACTAAAGTACCAACTTTAACTAGCATGTTCTCCATTATCCCTCTAGGATATTTTATTGATCGATCGGCTAGTTGTATACTTATTCTTGTTGGTTTCAATTCTCCAAGGTCTAGTTTAGCGTATAGTGAATACGGAATTAAATTTATACTAGCACCTAAGTCTGCTAATGCTTCTATTGAACTAAGACTACCCAGAAAATATGAAATTGTGAAACTTCCTGGATCAGATAATTTTTCTGGTATCTTATTCAACAGTACTGCAGAACAATTAGCATTCATAGTAACAGCCGAGAGTTCTTCCATTTTCTTTCTATTCGTGATTAGATCTTTCAAGAATTTAGCATATCTAGGCATTCCTGAAATCACATCAATGAAAGGAAGATTTACATTTATCTGTTTAAACATATCCAAGAATTTGGATTGCTCGGCTTCAAGTTTTTCTTTTTTCATTTTACTTGGGTAAGGAAGTGGTGGTTGGTATGGTTTAACATAAGGTTTAGCCTTAACTGTGTTATCTTTATTAATCTTTTCAACTACCGATTCTTTTTCCTTATCTTGATCAGGTTGTGGTTCTTGTGGAGTAGGAATAGCTTCATCAGAAGTTACAGGTATTTCAGGTAGTTTAAGTGTTGTACCACTTCTTGTGGTAATGGCTTTAGCTGTTTCATTCCGGGGGTTAGCATTTGTATCACTAGGTAAACTTCCCGGTTTTCTTTCACCTATTAACCCTGCTAGGTTACTTACTTCTTGTTCTAAATTTTGAATAGAAGCTTGTTGATTTCTAAATGCTTGAGCATTTTGTTCATTAGTTTGTTTCTGAGATGTGAAGAACTGCGTTTGAGTTTCAACTAGCTTTGTCATCATATCTTCTAAATTCGGCTTTTTATCATCGGGTTGTGGTGGTTTGTTTTGAAAATTAGGTCTTTGCTGGTTGTAAGTATTATTGGATACTTGTTGATTACTAGGACCTTGTTGGTTGTTGTATGGAATATTTCGATTATAATTCTGGTTTTGATTGTAGATCGGTCTTGGCGGTTGATAATTATTCTGATAATTATTTCCAGGCCTCTGGTTTAGATATGAAACATTCTCTCTTTGTTCCATTGTTAGTTCAATACTGAGACAATCTTTTGTCAAATGTGGTCCTCCACACTGCTCACAACTAATTCGTATTGAGTGGATATCTTTAGTCATCTTTTCCATTCGTCTCTCGACAGCATCTATCTTTGCAGAAATGGAATCTAAGTCATGGCTAGAATCTGCTCTAGCTGCTTTAGATGATCTAACGATATCTTTTTCTTGGTGCCACTCATGTGAGTGGGAAGCAGTGTTATCAATAATTTTGTAAGCATCAGTTTCGGTTTTCTTCATAATAGAACCACCAGCTGCTATATCGATGTCTTTCCTTGTAGTGATGTCGCATCCTTGGTAGAATATTTGTACTATTTGACAGGTGTCTAAACCATGTTGCGGACATCCTCTTAATAACTTTCCAAATCTTGTCCATGCCTCATATAGAGTTTCATTCGGTTTCTGTGTGAACGTAACAATTTCTCCTTGAAGTCTTACGGCTTTAGATGCAGGAAAGAATTGTTTAAGAAATTTTTCAACTAAAACGTCCCATGTATCAATCGCCCCTTCAGGTAACGATTCCATCCAATCTTTGGCTTCTCCCTTTAAAGTCCAGGGAAATAACATGAGATATATCTGTTCATCATCAACTTCTCTTATTTTAAATAGTGTGCAGATCTTATTAAAGGTACGAAGATGTTCGTTTGGATCTTCCTTCGGCGCACCACTAAATTGGCATTGATTAGTCACCATATGTAGAATTTGTCCTTTGATTTCATAATCTGGCGCATTAATGTCTGGATGAGTAATTGCGTGACCTTGGCCAGTGCGTTTAGCTCTCATTCGGTCTTTCATACTTAAAGGTTCCAGATTCTCCATAATTGAATTTGTTGAATCGGAATCACTAGAGGATTCTGATTTAATGGTTCGTTCCTCAACAATCTCTGTTTGAATGATTGGTGGTTCCGGAGGAAAAATTAATGGTTCAGGATCTATGAATTGTCCCTGAATATTCTCCGGATTCTCAATTGTGAGGTCGGGTTCAAAAAATGGATTATCGGAAATTTAAACTGGAGTACTTGGTCGACTGGATGACGATTCTAAAGAAAAATCAACGGCGGTAATATTTGCTAGATGTCTTGATCTAGTTACAGGTGGTGAACGTACAAAAGGTGGTGAACGTCTTGTTCGGTGCATTCACTGAATATCCTATTAGTTTTTAAAAGGAAAGAAAAATTATATAAGTTATCCAATTAATAGAATTTTCTGATTTTGCCCACGTTTCAAATAGCCAAAAGATGCAGCAGAGGGGCAGGATTCGTTTGGTCTCAATATAATTGAGAACTGTTTGGCTCCAATAACCCGGTCCACGTACAAATCCAACTATTACTACGAACCAGAAAATTTTGATGTCTATCAATTTAACCACTTAAAATAAATTTTCGTAATTTAGATAAGAAGTAGAGAAAATTCTAAGTCCTAAAAACTAGAATAGCGAGAAATGAGAAAGAAAAAGAGCGCGTCGAAAAAGAAAAGGGTTGAAAAATAAAAGGCGTCGAAAAATAAGAAATAAAAAAAATGACTTATAGAACTTAAAAACACTCGACTAACCCAACCTTATTACTATCACTAACTTAAAATTATAATCGCAAATTGAGATTACTAATTGGAGTGATAATTGATACATAGGTAAAAGGCGTCGAAAAATAAAAATAACAAAGTAGCGCGTTGAAACTTAAAAAGGCAATAAAAACTAAAAATTAAAAGTTGCTTATAAAAATATTAAAGCTTACAAGTAAAACTATATCCCAAATGGCAATATCTTAAAAAGGAACTAAAACTTAAAAAGGCGTCGCAAAATTCTAAAGCACCTAAATCTTAGTCTAAAGAAAAAGCACTTAAGGGGTTTTACGGCAAAGCCTAAAAATCTAGAAATAAAAATAACTATGGCAAAAACTATGTTTTAAAACTAAAAATGAGCGAAAAATACAAATATTATGCTAAAACAAATAAAAAAGGACAAAATATAAAAATATACTAAAAGTTGTAAAAAGTACAATTTTTATAAAAATATTATTTATTTTATAAAACTATTAATTTTATAAACTAATTACACTAATTTAACTAAAAATACAAAATAAAAATAAAAACTAAATTATATAATAAAAATACCCTAATTAGGGTTTAATTTAAATAATAATAATAAAAACCCGTAATAAATGCAGGATTAGGGTTCTGTGTAACCCGTGTCAGACGGCTCCGCAAGTCGCGGTATTTCCAGTTAAAAACCCCCGCAAGTCGCGGGGTTTGTATTTTCAAACGTGTACCAGGCTAAAATCGTTCGGTTTCTATTTTTTATATATATATATATATATATATATATATATATATATATATATATATATATATATATATATATATATATATATATATATATATATATATATATATATATTTTATTTTTCTATTTTTAATTTAATTAAAATATTTATATAATTTAAATAAAACTTATCTTTAAAAACTAAGATAGAAATAAAATACTTTATAACAATCTAAAAAAAATAGATTTATATATATTTATAATTTTTTTGGTTTTTTAAAAAAAATTTATATTTTAAATAAACACAAAATATTTAAATAAAACTTATATTTTTTATAAAATAAAAATAAAGAAACTTTATAAAACTTAAATATTTAACAAACTCTTAAAAATATTTTTGTTTTTCTTTTTATATTTTTGAATATTTAAAACGTATTTTTACAAAAGCGTATTTTTTTATATTAGTAAACTAAAAATAAATTTTTTTTTTATATTAGCGTTGCGCTTCTGGCTTTTAAGCTAGATGTTCCCCTGCAGCGGCGCCAAAAATACTTGATGTTATGCGAGGTGTATATAAAATAGCTTAAATTTTACTAGGAAATACTATTAAATACGATACAATTTTACACAAGATATTTATTTATTTATTGAATGGATATACTTAAACCTTGCTACAACACTTATAGGCAGTGTACCTAATCGTAAAGTAGTGTAGTTTTTAGTAAGTCCGGTTCGTTCCACAGGGAAAAAAATCTTTAAACAAAGCTTAACGCTATATTAGTTTTATTTTATAAAAATACAAATATATATATAAGTAATATTATTATTATAAAGGGGGGTTTTTACCGTTTAATGACCGGTTTGTCGATTTTAAAAACTTTAGTCGCAGTTAAAACCTGATGTAAAATAATAAAAATAAATATAACTTAATTTAAAGCGTAAAGTAAATAACAATAATGAAATTGCGATAAATAAAAGTGCGATAAAATAAAATTGCGATAATTAAAATACGATAATTAAAAGTGCAATTAAATACAATAACAATAAATAAAAGTGCGATAATTAGAAGTGCAATTAAATATAAAATAAAGGAAATTAAATATGAAATAAAATAATTATGCTTATTTAAACTTCCGTAATCATGATGTTTGACGTGTTAATTTTAGTTTTATGCCCATGGGTTAATTGTCCTTTGTCCTGGATTATTTAATATGTCCGTCTGGTTTTTGTCCATAACAGTCCATCAGTCATAAATATAAAGTGCGAGTGTCCTCGTCAAATTATCCTTATACCCGAAGCTAAATATTTCAACTAATTGGGGACTTAAACTGTAACAAGATTTTAATACTTTATTTAATAATTACACCAGGTTATCGACTGCGTGTAACCCAAGGTTTTAATACTTTGTTAACAATTATGCCAAGTGTCCTTGTACATAATTTCACCCCTGTTTTAATAATTCTAGTGGCTATTAATCCATTCCCGTGTCCGGTTAAATGAACGATTATTCATACATATAAATATCCCGCCCATCGTGTTCGATTGAGTGTATATGGTTATTTATAGGGACGTCCAATTGTAAATCTTTATATTAAAATTAACAAACTATCATTTAGTTAAACAAATATAAAGCCCATTAATAGCCCATAGTCTAATTTCCACAAGTGTCGTTCTTTTGTCCAAACCCCAATTATGGTACAAATCCCAATTACCCAATTTTAGTAATTAGCCCAACATCATGATTACTTTGTTTTAAATAAGCATAATAATAACTTAGCTACGAGACATTAAATTAAAAAGGTTGAACATAACTTACAATGATTAAAAATAACGTAGCGTTACGCGGACAGAATTTCGACTTACACCCTTACAACATTCGCTAACATACCCTTATTATTAGGATTTAAAATTAAAATTAAAATATAAAATATAAATATAAATATTACGTATACATATATAGAGAGAGATTGATTTATGATATTAAAAATGATCAGAATTCGTTGGGTTTTATAGGGATTTGAGTCCAGGGAATCTCTGCGACTTGCGGCCCTTTCCTTCTTCAAACTCCGCGAGTCGCGGAGTTTGTTTTTACAGCTCACCAAGCCTTGGTTCCTAGCTTGTCGACGGATTATATAAATAAATATAATATATAAATAATTTTAGTAATTATTTAAATATTATATTATATTTATGTGCATAGTTGACTTGTAATTTTTAGTCCGTTGCGTCGAGCGTTGAGAGTTGACTCTGGTACCGGTTCCGGATTTTCGAACGTCCTTGCGTACAATTTAATATCTTATACTTTGCGTTTTGAATCTTGTACTCTTGTAATTTTGAGACGTTTCTTATCAATAATTGGAACCTCTTTGATTGTATTTTGTACTTTTGAGATTTTTGGTCGTTTGCGTCTTCAATTCGTCGAATCTGTCTTTTGTCTTCACCTTTTATTATTTAAACGAATATCACTTGTAAATAGGACAATTGCAACTAAAAGCTTGTCTTTCTTGAGGAATAATGCTATGAAATATATGTTCGTTTTTAGCATTATCAAGAGGCGTAAGCAATAACCTTTGTTCGTTGCATCAATACAAACCCAAAACCATGT
Organism: Rutidosis leptorrhynchoides; assembly: GCF_046630445.1. Classification (NCBI taxonomy): domain Eukaryota; kingdom Viridiplantae; phylum Streptophyta; class Magnoliopsida; order Asterales; family Asteraceae; genus Rutidosis; species Rutidosis leptorrhynchoides. Next base: position 337,000,341 of record NC_092342.1, on the reverse strand, counting down.
TTAGAGGCAGCACAATATACAACGAATTCATCACTGCCTTCGGGAAGGGATAAGATAGGTGCGGTGGTTAACTTCTGCTTCAAGGTTTGGAATGCCGACTCTTGCTCGGTTGCCCAAACGAATTTCTTCCCTTTGTGAGTCAATGCGGTTAATGGTCGTGCAATCAGAGAGAAACCTTCGATGAATCTTCGGTAATAACTGGCGAGGCCCAAAAATTGGCGGATATGAGTAGGAGTAGTGGGGGTTTCTGAAATGTCCCGTTCATATTGATTATAAACGTTCCATATTAATTGATTTCATCGCGAGGTTTTGACCTCTATATGAGACGTTTTTCAAAGACTGCATTCATTTTTAAAACAACCATAACCTTTATTTTATCTATAAAGGTTTAAAAAGCATCACGTAGATTATCAACTAATGATAATCTAAAATATACCGTTTACACACGACCATTACATAATGGTTTACAATAAGAATATATTACATCAAAAATAAGTTTCTAAAATGCAGTTTTTACATAATATTATACAAGCATGGACTCCAAATCTTGTCCTTATTTTAGTATGCAACAGCGGAAGCTCTTAATAATCATCTGAGAATAAACATGCTTAAAACGTCAACAAAAATGTTGGTGAGTTATAGGTTTAACCTATATATTATCAAATCATAATAATAGACCACAAGATTTCATATTTCAATATACATCCCATACATAGAGATAAAAATCATTCATATGGTGAACACCTGGTAACCGACATTAATAAGATGCATATAAGAATATCCCCTATCATTCCGGGAAATCCTTCGGACATGATAAAAACGAATTCGAAGTACTAAAGCATCCGGTACTTTAGATGGGGTTCGTTAGGCCCAATAGATCTATCTTTAGGATTCGCGTCAATTAGTAGATCGGTTTACTAATTCTTAGGCTACCAAGCAAAAGGGGCATATTCGGCTTCGATCATTCATCCATATAATGTAGTTTCATTTACTTGTGTCTATTTCATAAAACATTTATAAAACTGCATGTATTCTCATCCCAAAATATTAGATTTTAAAAGTGGGACTATAACTCACTTTCACAGATTTTTACTTCGTCGGGAAGTAAGACTTGGCCACTGGTCGATTCACGAACCTATAACAAATATGTACATATATATCAAAGTATGTTCAAAATATATTTACAACATTTTTAATACGTTTTACTGTTTTAAGTTTATTAAGTCAGCTGTCCTTGTTAGTAACCTACAACTAGTTGTCCATAATTAGATGTACAGAAATAAATCGATATATATTATCTTGAATCAATCCATGACCCAGCGTATACACGTCTCAGGCTAGATCACAACTTAAACTATATATATTTTTGGAATCAACCTCAACCCTGTATAGCTAACTCCAACATTACTGCATATAGAGTGTCTATGGTTGTTCCAAATAATATATATAGATGGGTCGATATGATATGTCAAAACATTTGCATACGTGTCTATGGTATCCCAAGATTACATAATATATTAGAATACATGTATAATACAATATAAGTTAGCTAGGATATGATTAATATAGATTTGTTACCAATTTTCACGTAGCTACAACAAGCAAAAATAACCAATCTTGTTTTACCCATAACTTTTTCGTTTTAAATCCGTATTGAGTGAATCCAATTGCTATGGTTTCATATTGAACTTAAGTTTATGAATCTATACAGAAAAAGTATAACTTTATAGTCAGAATTACAGGTTACATGTCATTTTTGTAAAGGTAGTCATTTCAGTCGAAAGAACGACGTCTAGATGACCATTTTGGAAAACATACTTCCACTTTGAGTTTAACCATGATTTTTTGGATATAGTTTCATGTTTATAAGAAAAATCATTTTCCCAGAAGAACAAATTTTAAATCAAAGTTTATCATAGTTTTTAATTAACTAACCCAAAACAGCCCGCGGTGTTACTACAACGGCGTATATCCGGTTTTACGGTGTTTTTCGTGTTTTCCGATTTTAAATCATTAAGTTAGCATATCATATAGTTATAGAACATGTGTTTAGTTGATTTTAAAAGTCAAGTTATAAGGATTAACTTTTGTTTGCGAACAAGTTTAGAATTAACTAAACTATGTTCTAGTGATTACATGTTCAAATCTTCGAATAAGATAGCTTTATATGTATGAATCGAATGATGTTATGAACATCATTACTACCTAAAGTTTTGTGGATAAATCTACTGGAAAAGAGACAAATGGATCTAGCTTCAAAGGATCCTTGGATGGCTTGAAAGTTCTTGAAACAGAATCATGACACGAAAACAAGTTCAAGCACTCGAAATAAGATTGTTATAGTTATAGAAATTGAATCAAAGTTTGAATATGAGTATTACCTTGTATTAGAAAGATATCTTACTGTAAATAAAAAAAATTTCTTGAGGTTGGATGATCACTTTACAAGATTGGAAGTAAGCTAGCAAACTTGGAAGTATTCTTGATTTTATGAAACTAGAACTTATAGAATTTATGAAGAACACTTAGAACTTGAAGATAGAACTTGAGAGAGATCAATTAGATGAAGAAAATTGAAGAATGAAAGTGTTTGTAGGTGTTTTTGGTCGTTGTTATATGGATTAGATATAAAGGATGTGTAATTTTGTTTACATGTAAATAAGTCATGAATGATTACTAATATTTTTGTAATTTTATGAGATATTTCATGCTAGTTGCTAAATGATGGTTCCCACATGTGTTAGGTGACTCACATGGGCTGCTAAGAGCTGATCATTGGAGTGTATATACCAATAGTACATACATCTAAAAGCTGTGTATTGTACGAGTACGAATACGGGTGCATACGAGCAGAATTGTTGATGAAACTGAACGAGGATGTAATTGTAAGCATTTTTGTTAAATAGAAGTATTTTGATAAGTGTTTTGAAGTCTTTCAAAAGTGTATGAATACATATTAAAACACTACATGTATATACATTTTAACTGAGTCGTTAAGTCATCGTTAGTCGTTACATGTAAATGTTGATTTGAAACCTTTAAGTTAACGATCATGTTAAATGTTGTTAACCCAATGTTTATTATATCTAAAGAAATGTTAAATTGTTACATTATCATGATATTATGATATATTAATATATCTTAGTATGATATATATACAGTTAAATGTTGTTACAACGATAATCGTTACATATATGTCTCGTTTCGAAATCATTAAGTTAGTAGTCTTATTTTTACATATGTAGTTCATTGTTAATACACTTAATGATATATTTACTTATCATTTATAATGATTAAATATAGTGTATCAATATCTTAATATGATTCATATGTATTTAGTAAGACGTTGTTATAACGATAATCGTTATATATACCGTTTCGAGTTTCTTAATTCAATAAACTCAATTTTATGTATATAACTCATTGTTAAAATACCTAATGAGATACTTACTTATCATAATATCATGTTAACTATATATATAATCATATATATGTCATCATATGGTTTTTATAAGTTTTAACGTTCGTGAATCACCGGTCAACTTGGGTGGTCAATTGTCTATATGAAACCTATTTCAATTAATCAAGTATTAACAAGTTTGATTGCTTAAAATGTTGGAAACACTTAATCATGTAAATAACAATTTCATTTAATATATATAAACATGGAAAAGTTCGGGTCACTACAGTTTCCCACTTGCTGATGGCTTCGATCTTTGCGGGATCGACTTTGATACCCTGATCGCTCACGATATGACCAAGGAATTGAACCTCCTTCAACCAAAATTCACACTTGAAGAATTTGGCATGGAGTTGCTCTTATCTCAAGAGTTCAAGCACGAGTCGAAGATGTTTCTCGTGTTCTTCTTAACTTTTGGAATAGATGATGATATCATCTATGAAGACGATAACGAACTTGTCCAGGTATGGCTTGCATACGCGATTCATGAGATCCATAAATACGGCAGGTGCATTTGTTAATCCGAATGGCATCACAAGAAACTCATAATGACCATAACGGGTTCTGAACGCAGTCTTCAGTACATCGCTCTCCTTCACCCTCAACTAGTGATAACCTGATCGCAAATCGATCTTGGAGTAAACGCTGGATCCTTGAAGCTGATCGAAAAGATCGTCAATTCTGGGAAGGGGGTACCGATTCTTGATCGTCAACTTGTTCAGTTCACGATAATTGAAACACATGCGGAAAGATCCATCCTTCTTCTTCACGAACAAAACAGGTAAGCCCCAAGGCGATGAACTCGGTCGGATAAATCTACGGTCTAGCAGTTCCTGCAGTTGACTCTGCAACTCTTGCAGTTCGGAAGGTGCAAGTCGATAAGGTGCCCGAGCTACAGGTGCAACTCCTTGCACTAGATCAATCTGAAACTCCACTGATCTCGGCGACGGTAATCCCGACAATTCTTCTGGAAAGACGTCGGGAAATTCGTTCACAATTCGTACATCATCCACGCTCTTCTCCTCAGTTTCTAACTTCTTCACATGCACCAGAATAGCAAAACGCCCCTTTTTTATGACCTTTTGTGCTTTCATGCAACTAATAAGGTCCAGCTTCGGGCTACATCTCTCTCCGTAAACAATTAGTGGCTCATCATCTTCGCGTGGTATACGAAGAATCTTCTCTCCACAGATAACTTTCGCTTTTACCTTGGACAACCAATCTATACCGACTATCACATCAAAGTTCCCCAACTTAATGGGTATCAAATCAATCTCGAAAACCACTCCAGCTAAGTTTATAATACCTCCTCGGCCAATTTGGTCAACTTTCTCAAGTTTTTCATTGGCCACCTCGACAAGAATACTCTCGTCCAGAAGAACTAATGACCAATCTATCTTAGAGCAAAAGTGTCTACATACATAACTCCTATCGGCACCAGTATCAAACAAGACAGAAGCTAATAGGTTATTGATAGTGAATGTACCTGCGACCAAGTCAGGATCTTCACGGGCATCTCTAGCATTCATGTTGAAGACTCTACCACGTGCTGGCCCGCCATCCTTCTTCTTGTTCCGACATTCATTCTTGAAGTGACCCTGTTGACCGCACTTAAAGCACTTCCTCGGTCCATTCGGGTTTGTCCTCACAGCTGGGGTGGTGATCTTACAATCTCTGCCGACGTGTCCAGTCCTTTTGCACTTCTCACACACTACGTTGCAGTATCCAATGTGATGCTTGTAGCATCTCTTACACTGAGGAAGGGTGCCTTTGTAGTTAGGATTAGGGCTAGGGGTCCTCCAGTCGTTGTTTCCCTTAAAATTCTCATGTCTCTTAGCTGGATTCTGGTCAAAACCTTTTTCCTTGCTTCCGTCCCACTTACGTTTCTCATTACTAGCTCTCGATTCTGATTTCACATTCTCCGGCTCTTGGTGGGTAATTTGATTCATCAGGGTGTGCGCCATGCGCATAGCTTCTGGGACATTTGCTGGTTTCGAAGAGGTGACATTTCCCTGGATGTCCTTGGGGAGTCCCCACAGATAATTTTCCATTCGTTTGAATTCCAGAGTAACCATTGTGGGGCACATCAACGCCAACTCCAAGTACCTCCAGTTATAGCCATCAAGGTCAGTTCCTACGACCTTCAGTTCCCAAAAATCCGCTTCCATCTTCTGAATTTCGGTTCTGGGCAGTACTCCTCGATCATAGCCCTCTTAAGCTCCTCCCAGGGTGTTGCATAAGCTTCATCAATTCCATGAGCCTGGGCGAACGTATTCCACCAAGTCAAAGCGCCATCCGACAGCGTGCAGGATGCGAACTTGGTCTTATTCACTTCGGAGCAGTTACTTACACGGAACACAGATTCCAACTTTTCAAACCATCTCGTCAGCCCAACTGGCCCTTCAGTACCACTGAAATTGTGGGGCTTGCAACTATGAAATTCCTTATAAATGCACCCGTTCTGAATATTATGGTTAACCGGTGGAGCTTGGGGGTTGGCATCCGCCATAGCCGCGGCTACTCGAGCAGCTATCACTTCCTCAATCTGTGTTGTTGTGGGCATTTCCCTTGGAACTCTTCCTTTTGCCATCGATCTTCCAGAATTTTTTTTTGACTTAAGTCAAAATCCACTATTCAATAATTCATAATGTTATAGTAATAGGTAATCAATATTGAAACAACACAATACACGTTAACTAAGCATGGCAAACTAGTTGCAGATAGCACAAAAACGATCATGTAATAACTTAAATAAAACGTCGTACAATAATTCAAACAACATTAAGTTTCATAATAAGAAAATTTGCATACAACTTCATAGGTTTTCGTACAATACATGAATGAAAACATGAAACTACTAATGAAATTACATAATGAATCTAATACAATAGTCCTATGGTGATGGTGGATAAATGATGTCCATCATGTGGGACACCTGGTCCTCGAGCTCAGTCACTCGGGCACGTAGGGCACGCACTTCCCTCATTAGCTCCTCTATGGTGGGAGATGCCAGTTGTGACGATCGCTCCAAATCTATATGGACGAACACGTCATTCATTGATTTCATTGCGAGGTATTTGACCTCTATATGATACGTTTTGTAAACATTGCATTCTTTTGAAAAGGCACACCATAAATGAATATTTAAATCAAAGGTTTTCGACATCTGACGATTTCTACATATAGACAATCACCATAAATAATAGTTTACAATATTACTTCCGTTGACAATGCAGTCAAAATAAGATACATGGTGATGATTTGGTGAATGCAACGTTTCCTTGAAAAATATGTCATGTAAGACTCCATGCACATAGCTTGTCTAACATCTAAGCAAACAGCGGAAGACTTCTAGGGAACCTGAGAATAAACATGCTAACAAGTGTCAACACAAAGGTTGGTGAGTTCATAGTTTTAATGTTTTGCATAATCTGTACATAAAAGTGGATCACAAGATTTCAGTTGTTCCATCCAGAAACGTTTATCAAAATATTCTACGAAATTGAGCACCCTGGTAACTAAACTTAATGTATATATAATTTGTACCCTTTGTATAATCATCTTAAAAATACACGCAAACCAACGTGTACGCTTCTCAAATAGCATACGTCCGTTAAAAGGCTAGTGCTCTAGCTCGGACGGGGATATCAAGCCCTATGGATCCATATACTACTACTCGTGCCCACCAGTTCTTATAACTGGCAGTTACTAGTTACCAAAGCTAAGGGATTTTCGGTTCAAACTCAGTGTAGAATTTAGTATGTACTTGTATCCATTGCGTTTAAAATAAAGTGCATGTATTCTCAGCCCAAAAATATAGATTGTAAAAGCAATTAAAAAGGGAGCAAATGAAACTCACACATATAAATATTGTAAATCAGTTAATAAAGCATTTGCATGTATTCTCAGCCCAAAAATGTAGAGAGTAAAAGGGATCATATGAAACTCACCTTAGCAGCATATAAATTCGTTCACCAAAATGTGACCGAAACTCGGATTACCAAATAACCGTAGATCTCAACGTATAAATATTGTGATTTAATATTTTAGAAAAGTACGTAGACGCAACAGAGATGATAAACACTAGGTTTGACTTGAGAATAATACCCTTGAACATTACCCATAACCTCCTTGGCAATAACCCATAGTTTCATTAGCTCTATCCCGCTCGAAAACCATTTTGAAAGTGACACGCTCATAACCTCGTCGTAATATTTTATGTATAATATTACTAAAAATATTAAGATTAATAATAATAATAATCTTAATAATAATAATATAATAATAATAATAATAATAATAATAATAATAATAATAATAATAATAATAATAATAATAATAATAATAATAATACAGAGATAAATATAAAAGAAAATGAAGAACTGAAACAAAATCGGGTGAATTTATAGATTTGAGCCACCATCACCCACCATGCGATCGCATGGTTTCATGGGCATACGGCCATGCGATCGCATGGCCAACTGTCACCAGCCTGGTTCGTTTGTTTTTATCTTTGTTGACATAATATTATATTTATATATAATATATATAATTTATATAATTAATTATATATTATATTAAATTCACGTGCATAGTTGACTTGTAATTTTCGTTCCAATAAGTCGTACGTCGTCACTCGACTTATGTCCCGGTTCCGGTTTTTCGAACGTCCTTTCGTATACTGAGAAAACTTGTACTTTACATTTCGTGAATCGTACCTTTGTCAAAATATAGTCTTAAATCATCCATAAACTATACCACTCGAGGTATAACTTATACATTTGAGTGTTTTGGTCATTTACTTTTATAAATCATCATCTCGCTATTTGTTAATATATATATAATATATACATTTACATTTTGAAATAGTGTTTTACTGTAGCAAAGTCACTGTAGCAATTCACTGTAGCAAATAGTGATTTTTGAAAACACTGAAGCATTTAGGGTACTGTAGCAATTTGAAAATACTGTAGCAAATTAGTGTTTTACTGGTTCATCTTAAATGCTTTAGTTAACTTATCTAAATATCAATCGAATCAATAAACGAATGTTACTATCGTTTACTAAATAACTTGAAATTATACATATGTATATATCTTTTTAATATACATAAATCAGTTTTTAAATACACATTGGAAGTTATTTATAAATAAATTTTAATAATAAATATTTCAACTTATCATATATATTCAAATAGATATTTAAACCAATAAGTTTAATGTACGGTATCAAACAATTAATACATTGTTACCTTTTCAAGTTATAGTATATATGTATCTATTTACATATAATTGTTCGCGAATCGTCGAAAACAACCGAAAGGTATTTGAATATATGAAAGTAGTTCAAAAAATTTTAGATTCAGTTTTACAGACTTTGCTTATCGCGTCAGAAATGTTAATCATACAAAGATTAAGTTTAAATTTGATCAGAAATTTCTGGGTCATCACACCGGTGGGGCAGGTGGTGCAGGTAGTGTAGGTAGTGCAGGTAGCGCTGGTGGTGCAGATGGTGCACCAGAAGTAGATGGCACATAACGGGCGAACTTACACACGAATGGATCAGCAGGATACGGCACAACCCGCTTACGGGCAGTGACCCTAACCAACAGTCCATGTGCGTTCACAAACGGCTTGCCTCCATTCACCCCTGGAATAATGGTATCGTCGTAGCAGTAACGCTTCTTCGACGGGGTAGAAGGTGGTGGCACAGGCGCTTCCTCGGAGTCCTCCTCAGAATCCTCCTCGGGATCCTCCTCGCTAGTCTCATCCGATGATGAACTGTTTGAATCATCCGAAGGTGGTGCAGGTACATCATGTACGGGAGAATGTGTTTGGCCGACATTCATCATCCGATATTTGCCAGGTGGAATCGGCATGACTCGTCCGTCAGCGGTGCGTCTAACCCAATGTCCACGCTCGTTACAGAAGGGACCGTCCCCGTTTCCCCCAGGGATCTCAGTACCATCGGAATGATGTTGTGGGCCCGGGAGTCTAGGGTTGGGTGGTGCTGGGATCTCCTCGGGATCCTCATCACTATCAGAGATGACCATTAGGTCAGGTGCGTGACTACTATCCCCAGAAGATGAATCGCCAGAGTCGTCGAAGGGTAGCGGTGACGGGATCGGTGAGTCAGCAACAATAGTAGGCGAAGTAGCAGATGAATCTGAAGCACTCTCCAAGTCAATAATAATAGGCGGTATATCCGACATCTGAACAAGAAAAAATAACTTTTTCCATGTCAGTAAGACATATAGCAAGCACGTAATCAGGCATAATAACTACAGCAGCCTATATCGTCTACAGCAGTGCATAGCATGATAAAAATAACATTATTATACAGAAGTAACATGCAAAAAGCAGATAGTAGCATGCAGTAGCGAGAATAAGCAGTAGCATACAGCAAGTACACATAGCAGTAAAAGTAAGTAGTAGCATGCAGCAAGTTCCGTAGAAACAAGTAAACAAGCAAGTTGTAGATTAGTCCTATTAGCGAATCCTACTCGGCTCGGTCAAGACTCACTAATGCAACCTAATTCCCTACAACCAATGCTCTAATACCAAATGTGATGCCCCGTACAAAATCAATGTGTACGGATCATCAACAACAGGATCATTACACAGTCACAACACTATATGCTGTTTTAAAACGAGTTTGCATTCATGAAAAGATAACGTTTTACAAAAGATAGCGTGTTTCTACGAATAGAGAGCATTAATATAAGTACGTGACACAAAGGTCAGTACAAAGCCATTGTTCAAATGTAACATAAGTTGTGAATGCAAAGTAAAAGTTCCATGATTTAGACATCTCTAAACAATGCAGCGGAAGTTTAACACAACAAGTCTAACAGCGAGTCTAATACAGCGGAAGCAACAAACGTCTAAGCACCTGAGAAATAACATGCTTTAAAATGTCAACACGAATATTGGTGAGCTATAGTTTAATTGTAAACAACAATGTAATGTAGACCACGAGATTCCGTATTCAAAAAAGTATGAAAAGTATATGCTTAACCGTGGGCACTTGGTAACTAACTTAACGTAAAATAATATATCACCCCCTAAAAGTACACTTGGCGAGTGCGTAAGTTTATGAAGTATTAAACACCCGTTAAATGCTAGCGCGACTAGCCCGGGTGAGGATGTCAAACCCTATGGATCCATATCTAAGATTCGCGTTCACCGGTTCATAAACCAATGACTAAACGTTACCGAGCTAAGGGGAAAGTTTATGCCGTTATGTCACCCACACATATATAAAGTTTAAGTACTCGTGTCTAGTATGTTAAAACATAAAAAGCGCATGTATTCTCAGTCCCAAAAATAGTTAAAGTGAAAAGGGAGCTATAACTCACAGTGAATGTGCGGTAAAGTCGATACGAATAAGTAAGCAAGTAGTAAGTCAGTCTGAAAGGTCCTCAACCTAAGTCAAAGGTTACTAAGTCAGTAAATCGTCCCAAAAGGTTTAAAAGTAAGTAAATTAAGTCTTAAGTATCATCATCATCGTCATCGAACGTAAAAAGTAAAGTAAGTTCTCAATCAAGAATAGAGATCGAAACAAAGGCTGACTTTGGACAGCTGCTACGACCTCTATACAAATTGAAATGACTCGAGGCCAGTGGCCAAGGCTCTATATACGAGTCCTTTTACCGTTATCTAATTTTCAGATCCTAACTCGATGTCGTTTGACCGTGACAACGGTTCAAGCGCGAGTAGGTCAGAATTTTCAGCACGTTGTTACAAAGACGTAGTGACTTTCGGAAGGCTATAAATCCCAAACCGTATATCAGTTTTAGGCGAGTCTTAAACGAAAAGTCATCTACTAGAACCGAAATATCTGGAAATCAACTTTTCCATAAGCCCAGGAGTCTGATCAGACCTTGAAAAACAGTAAACAAATGCTCCGGTGAGTTTCTTGGTGTTTGATGCTCATCACGGTTCTCATCCTTGATGCGTATAAGCCTCAAGTGTACAACTCTTGATGTTTTATATCACTTTAACCAAGGTTTAACCATCAACACACAAAGTCAAGATTAAGAAATAAAATACATCTCATTTAAGAGTTTGAGCAAGATGATGAACCAAAGTTACATCAAATTCTTAGTTTTGACACAAGTACAAGTTTTATTAAGCTATAAACTTTGATTTAAACTAAATAAGCAAGACCTTAAGTTATAAAACTTATATCTTAGCTAAGTATTAAAGACCTTAGACTAAAAAGTCCAGATCTCATGTTCTTGGTGAAACCCTAAGTCATAGTACTTAGACTTTTAACTTTTACACAACCATAAGTTATGAAACTTAGATTTTGTAAAGTAAAATGAACATAAGCTAATGAGCTTTTGTTTAAACAAAGTAGAAGACCATAAGTTACACAACTTAGATCAAACACAAAAATGAAACCCTAAGCTAGAGAGCTTGGATTCCTAACAACACTTATGATATTTCAAGCTAGTAAGCTTGTATCTTTTGTTTAATGAAAACGCAAGTCACAAATCTAAAGTACAACAAATTTAAGAAGATCATAAGTTAGTAAACTTTGATCTTAACTAACTTTTTGTAGGATCTCAAGCTAGTAAGCTTGTATTTCTAATGTTCTTGAAGATCCATAAAATAAAAAGTTGGATCTACAAGTTACATGAAGATCATAAACATGAGTTTTGATCTTTTAACACAATTAAAGAGATCTTAAGTTAATAAACTTAGATTTAACAAGATAATGAAGATTCAAAGCTAAAAAGATTGAATCCTTCATGTTCTTGAAGACTTTTCAAAACAAAGTTTGAATCTTACAAGAGTTATGAATATTCAAGTTACAAAACTTGAATCCTTGATTATGATGATGATGATTCACGAAAATAAGGAAAGAAAAGAAAATCAAGAACACTTACAAGTTCTTCAAAACTTTAGAGAGAAGTTAGAGTGAGAAGCAACTAGAGAGAAAAGTGTGTGTGTGTTTGAGAAAATGAAGTGAAATTTGAAAAATGAAGTGGTGGTGGTGGTGGTGTATAAGGCCGACGGCCAAAGGAGGGGTGGGGGGACCATTTTGGCCTCATGTGGTGGTGGCATTGTGTGGTCCATGGTGGTGGTACAAAGTAATGTTGGTATGTTGGGTGGTTTGAGACAAAATGTAAATATTAGTACACAAGGCATGCTAGTTACTTGTCTCATTATTTACATGGGCTAATTAGTCCACTAATTAATCCACTAAATTGAGTAGGTTGGGCCATGGAAGTCCATTAAGGTAACTAGTGAACATTAGTAAACACTAAGCGTAATTAATAAACCATCAAGCCAAGTAATTGTCATTAATAAATAACAATTATGTTTACGTAGTCATAATATTCTAATTACGACAAAAGTTTAACGTGTACCAAGTACGTAGATCGTTTTAAACGATAAGCGACACTAACGGTCGTAAATGCATTCAAGGATCATGTTAAGTGATTAAGCATTTAATAACACGTTGTAGATATTAATGAAAGTAATTAACATAATTAATGATTCCAGAATATAATCTAACTCAGTACGCACAAATACGCAGTTTCGTGAAATTAATAAATATAATTATAAGTCGAAAAAGTCGGGTCGTTACATACTGCTTTATATATATCAAAAGTGCGGCTAAATGTACGCCAAAAATGACCAACCACCCCGTTCACAATGCATTAGAAGAATATTATGTTACTCAAGTGAGAGCCAACTTTCACTCAATCCTAAAAAGTGATAAATAACTTACATGGGAATTTTTCATATTGCCAAGGGTAGTTCATAATGGTTAAATCATAACCTGACAAAGCATGGACAATCTGGCTCGATTCTTTATCATTAAAATTGAAATCATAATGGATGCATCAACGTAGTATTCCTTAAGCTTACTAATTGTGTTTCCCGTATACCTTTTATATTCTTCTTGCTCCTATATAGCAATAGTTAAACAACGATTGAATACTAAACGTTAAATACGCGAACCATCAATGATTCAATTGCAATTATCCCAACTCACAATCAATTTCATTGCACATCACATTCATATACACGAAAAATTAGGTAACCGAGCTGATATTAGCAATAAGCATATAAAATCAGAAAAAACGTCACCAAATTAAAACACATAGAGAATATAGTAACTGCTGAGCGGTGCAGCTAATTACCTGTAAACCGGTGTATATTCAACTGTGGCTATTTATACAACAGTTCTAAACAATACTCAATTAAAATCAGTGATGATACATTTACCATAGTTACTAGCTAGGCTATCTAAACAAATTACTATATTTTACACGAGAACACGAAGGTAAATTCATAGAAAAATACATAACATACAATCCATTGATCAAGTAATAAACAAGGGGAAAGTGAATTACCGTAAAGTCTTTCAGATATTTAAAGATGTCCATTAGGCGGTTTGTTATAATACATTTATACATAATAAACCTTATAACGGTGATCCCGAAACACTAAAAAATGGTGAGATGAAGTATGGTAACGAGCAAGGTTGCGAAATTCGGTATTCGTTAATTAATAATTCGGGAGTAATTTGCAATTCGGGAATTAATCGGTCTTATGTAATTTTCAAATTTTAAATAATATATTTCAAAATTACATGCATAAATATAAAACTAAATGATATGCATAAACACGTTTTTTCATTTGTAAAAAAGTTTTAAAATTTTAGTTTAATTTGTTATAATATGTTGGCCAATTTTTACTTTGATGGACTTTGATCAACAAATCCGATTTTGAACCATTAATTGACGTTAATTGATTTATTAAATGAATTTTAGAAAATCTGAACGGACTATTCTTAATAGCGACTAACGAGTACCTGGTGATTAATCGGGGTATTTTACAGTGGTAACGAGTTAGCTAGGGGTTTGTAGGATAAAGGTGGTCGAGTTTAGAATGTTGGGTGTTTAATGATGATTGTGCAGGAATATCACTTCACAAATTATGAGATTTTATAACCGTCACCAATTAAGTATATAAACAGAGGATACATATCGACAACTCTTAAAATTAAGGTTTTACATAAAACCGCATTAAAACAAACCGTAACCATATTAAGCGATAAAACCGCAACGAATTAACCGAACGAATGAATAACTGCGGGTTTAGTTTACACTTTTGAATTAAACGAACTTTGTGGGCCAACTATGTAAATAATTGATACCCACACCAAATTAACCGCACCCGCACCATTTAGTATTTCATATTTTATTTATGATCGTTTTTACGAAAAATGGTCAAATTGTTTTAAGAGTAAACATTGCATATCAATATTTAACATTATTTTGACTTTTAAGTTTGGATAAAAAAATGAAGTTCATAGGAAATTCTACACTTTATGTAACATTATTTTGACTTTTAAGTTTGGATGAAAAAATAAAGTTCGTAGGAAATTCTACACTTTAAGAACTTTATATGAATTTATGCTTTGCCTAATTAATGAATTTTTTTCATTAATTTGAAGTGTAAAAACGATATTTATCTACTTTTAGTTTCGATTAGAAATATGAGACAATGACTTCTTCTATATTAAAAGGTCATTCTCAGTAGTATAGACACAAACATATTAAATTAGTTATTTTTTTCCCAATAATTGGTTACCAAATTAATCGTTTTATAATTAATTGTTAATCAGTTTAACCAAATTAACCGAGCAGCTATTAACCGAACCGAATGGTAAAAAAAATTAACCGCAATAACGGTTATGGTTATGGTTTTGGTCCATAATTGCACCAACCCGCCCCACACCCACCCCTACTTAAAATTATCGTTACAAAATATATAGGTCATATGTGAGTCACAAATTCGTAAGTGTCATTTGCGATCTTGCGACTTGGTCATAATTTATGTTTCTTAGTTATGACCGATAAATCATGTGAGCCGCCAACTCACAACAACCATTTGTGAATTGCGACTCGATGAAATACACGAGCTTCGTAAAAAACTTTGAATACTCACATACAATCAAATCCTAACCACATTACAATTAAACATTAGTAAATTATAACACATTAATAATATACATAAATCAAAAGTAGTAACCCACATATAACGCCAATTAATAAAGAACGTTTACGTGATAAAATGTTTATGATAAGCAATAGGTAAATGAAATGCAAGTGGTTTATACCTCGTATTTTGTCATTGTAACGTTATAGTGGTTACTTATGTACGATAAACGTACTTCTCAACAAGCCGATTCAACTAGTTTTAGTAAATCAAAATAGTGTGTTGGGGAGGGAGGGGGAGGGGGATGGTTACTGGCAGTTGGTGATGGTACATGGTAGTTGCTATAGGTGTACTTTGAGTATGGTGATGGTGGTGGGTGGTAATTAGAAAATGTCCATTATGAAATCGCAAAAAAGATAGTAAATCGCCAATGAATCAGAAAATTTAACTTTATGCGAGTCAAATGAGTCGTTTACACAAATATATTAGAAAAAAGCCACATGCTAGTCGGAAATGGCAAAACTTTCTTGCAATTTGCGAATGCATAGCTTCTCGACCATTTAAAATTTATCAACTAAACATAAGATTTCATGAATTTTGAAATGCATCTCTCTCAAAATTTCACGAATCGTACGCACACTAAGAAAGCAGTATCAGTGAATACAACTATTCCAAATTACTGACCTTATCGTCGAAGCCATTCATTAACAAACCGAACTTAAGCTACCAATTTTTACTCTTACTTTATTACAGTGGACTCTCGGTTAATGTCCAAACAAGTTTACCGTCGAAACCCTAGAAACCGTGTGAAATTATTGGCACGTGTGAACTCACACATACACACATTAAAGTAGGGTTTATACACTCGGTTCCAGCTTCACACTTTCTTCCTCTTTGTCCCCCCACAGCCCAAAATCTCCATCTGCCATCAATCCCAAAATCCCCAAATCTCAAATTAATCGATCTTTATGCAATCATCTATAAACCAACACAAAAACAGCAAATTGTTAAAACCCCACTTCTAAAAATCATTCATGGCTACTAAAGCTTTGAGCTTGATTGATAATAACAATAATACTATCTCCAAACTTGAAAACCCAGATGCTGAATCCTCCGATAAATCTCCCTTTAGAAGGATTGAGTTTCATTTAGCAAGAAAACCCTTTACTGGATTTAGTAACGGCGGTAGTGACGGTAGTTTTCGGCTTGAAACGCTTAATCCGACGGCATCTAGCTCGAAAAGTACCCAGCAGAGCGTCGGGTCGGGTTTTGTTAATGTTGGTGGGTATTCGGGTAAGAAAAGGGATGGATTGGAGATGGACAATGGGTTTGACCCGGAACTCAGTTTTGGGATTACATTTAGAAGAATTGTAAGTTTCTCATTAAATAAGTATTGATTGATTTATAATTTTGTATTTATTTTTATTGTTATTTGAATTTGAATATTGATAATTGAATTAGCAAGAATGTGTGTGACAGTGTAAGATGGCATTAATGCTGTTAAAGCTAATAAGAATTCTTTGGTTAATTAATTAGATTAGATATATGATGATTATAATACATTTGGTGGATAATGATATGTTCAACATTAGATATAGGATGACTGTAGCTCACATGTTGTGGTTATATGGTGAAATATTAGTGGTTCTCTTGGTTATAATGAATATAACTTGCTTAGTATAAGGAAATTTCTAATTTTTAGAGATTATAGGGTTTGTATGATGTAAAGATGTTTTTAAATCACCAAATTTGAACGTCTAGTTGTTGTTTTAAAATACGATTATGAATCACTTGTTGCTTTCCAGGGGTATTTGACTAATGCTAGTGTATATAGTAGAGTTAGGGTGTAAGGTTTAAATCCAGTTATTCGAGAAAGAGTTGATATGTGTTATTACTATATTTTATTAATAACGAGTCAATTGCGTGTAATTGAAAAGAAAATGATTGACAGTGGCTAAAGTATATTGAAATGCTTACAATCTCTTACATTGTTGGGTCAAATCAGCTTCACTCATGCTTTAAAGTTACCCGTTTTGTTATGGGCACATTTTGTTAACCTGAAGAAGGTAAATAATGCAAACCGTTAACAAGAATCATGGTTCAGGATTTGTACCTCCAACCTATACCAGTGTTGTTGCATGCCCCCAAACAAGAAACGTGGTCTAGAATTTGCACCCCTGATCTCTATTTGGTGTTGCGTGCCCGGACCACAATACTACCATCATGAAAGTTGCTTATTTATTGTACTGACTGAGATGGACCCTTTTTAATGGCTAAAAGGCTTGCTTTTACCATTCTTTAGCAATTAGCAATGTTACTTAAGCGTGCAAAAGGTTATAAGTTTGCAACTTTGCATTACAAAAATGTGAATTCTTTTAACCAGCTTTTTTTTTTTTTTTTTTTTTTTTTTTTTTTTTTTTTTTTTTTTGCTGCAACTGGAGATAGCTTTTACTTGCTATAGATTTTTTTGCAAGGGTACAATAAAAACATTAGATATGTTGCCTTGACGTTCAGTATAAACCATGTGCCGGCCAGTCTGAGTAATGTTATAGACCTTATTGGTTCTGCAATGACCCTTATTATACCTTATCGTTCTCTTGAAATCATTCTGAATGATATTATTCAGGAAGTTTTCGACATCCTTTTTACCCTTTGAAATTCTTAACCCGGTTGACCCGTTTCCATTATAGTCAATTCTGTAATTTTATCCATTTCATCTTTTAGAGAAAAATCGGTATCTAACTCAACCGGTTTTCCCATAAATTTGCCGAAATATCCACTTTATGATTATTTGCATGCTCTTGTCTGCTTATGTGTGACAATTTACAGGGTGCCGGTTTGGAGAATCTTGGTAATACGTGCTTTCTTAATTCCGTACTTCAATGTTTAACGTATACCGAGCCTTTAGCTGCATATCTACAGAGCGGAAAACATCAAAGTACTTGTAAGTATTTGACTGGTGCTATTCAGTCTTTAAATGGACACATAAAAGTACAATACTTTTGTTGACTTCCGTTGACTTTATAATAAAGGTCGGAAAGCTGGATTTTGTGCTTTGTGTGCTATTCAAAAGCATGTCAGTCGTGCACTACAATTATCAGGGCGATCATTGGCACCTAAGGATCTCGTTTCCAATCTACGATGTATCCTTAAATCTACCATTTTCATCTTCTTTTTTTTGTTTTTGGCGTTTGTGTGTGTGTGTAATTATTTGCATTGATATGTTGAATATCCTTGATCATGTAATTAGGCATTTCAAGAACGTTTAGGAATTCGAGGCAGGAGGATGCTCATGAATACATGGTCAATTTATTGGAATCGATGCACAAGTGTTGTTTGCCTAATGGAGTGCCTAGTGAATCACAAAGTGCTTATGATCGAAGTTTGGTTCACAAGATATTCGGTGGCCGACTTCGTAGTCAGGTAGCAAAATGGGTGGATTGGGTAACGGGTCAAAACACCCTTGTCTAAATTGTTGACACGGAACACATCTGTATGGCTTGAAACATGTTTGATTGATGCAGAACACTTAGTCCCAAATTTGTGAATATGTTCATACTTAATTACTAACTAGTGTTGACTTTTGATCTGTTTGACCCGTTTCTATTATAGCCACCTGTATTCTCATGTTTGGATAAAACATTTTTAATTTTCAGGTGAAATGCATGCAGTGTAACTATTGTTCTGACAAGTTTGATCCGTTCTTGGATTTAAGTCTTGAGATTTTAAGAGCAGATAATTTGTATAAGGCTTTTGCTAATTTCACCGCTAAAGAACAGTTAGATGGTGGGGCCAAACAGTACCAATGCCAGCAGTGCAAGCAAAAGGTCAAGGCATTAAAACAACTTACGATCCACAAAGCCCCAAATGTTCTAACTATTCACCTCAAACGCTTTGGTTCACATATGTCGGGCCAAAAGATTGACAAGAAGATCCATTTTAGTTCAACTTTGGACTTAAAACCTTTTGTCACCGGACCATATGTAAGTATTATTCTTTCATTTTTGACTACTTGATTTTAATCCTGCAAGAAATAGTTTTACCTCATAGAAATAATGTGATATTCTCTTCTAAGAAAACTATAACATTTAATTTTAAGCATGTTGATTTTTTTCTTTCAGATACTTCATACCATTTTTTGTGGTGCTATTTAAATGCGGCAAGATGTGCGGGTTGAGTATGGGTCTAAATAGACTCGGGTTGAAACGGGTCGTTTATTAGTTTGATTTAAACAAGCTGGATTTGAATAAGCTCTTAACACCTTGTCTATTATTTTAGTCATTTATGAATAATAATTGTTTTTATGAATTATGATAACAAAAATATTCTAAACCTTTAAAAACAATTATTGGAGGTTGTATGCATTCGGCCTACGTCCAACCTGTATGACCCATTTCTCTTATAGTTACTTTTTTTTTATATAAAACCCATTGTCAAAATTAAACTCAACCCAACCTAGCCTGTTTTCATAGTAAACGGGCCGAATTCACAACTCATGGCTTTATTATCTTCTCATTATTTTTTATTTTTTTTTTTAAAAAACAATGCAGGAAGGAGATTTAAAGTACACTCTATATGGTGTTTTGGTTCATGCCGGTTGGAGTACGCATTCGGGTCATTACTACTGCTTTGTTCGGACATCGAGTGGCATGTGGTACTCGCTTGATGACAATAGGGTAAGGTTCATGCTTACATTACTAAATATACGAGCTAGAAACTAGCGTCTTATTTTATTTCATTTTATTGTTAAATTCATTAGGTTATTCAAGTGAGTGAAAAGAGAGTTTTTGAGCAAAAAGCCTACATGCTATTTTATTTCAAAGACCGAAAAAATTTTCCATCAAAAAAGACCACAGATGCTGTTCATCAGAAAGAAAAAGTTGTGGTAAATGGTACCGCCAATGGCTCCAATGCATCAAAACAATCCCAAATGAGAATTGGTTCAAGTATTGGGTCAGTTAATGCGTTCAGTCCGGTTGCACCAAAAGAGGCCCAAACGAACACCATTCTTAGTAACGGATCATTAAGTGGTCACAAATCTTCAGCTCCTGTTGGAACCATGAGCAATGGGCTTAGTATTGATGCTTCAAAAGAGGCCCAAATAAAAAGTTTGCCAAGTAACGGGCTATTAAATGGTCAGAAGCCTTTGGTTACTTCTGGTACCGAGAGTAGTGTGTTAACTCCTGTTGTGCCTAACGAGACCCAAACGAACACTAGTGAAAATAACAGATCTTTAAACGGACACGAGTCCCCAATTAATGTTGGTACAGTGACAAATGGGTTCAAAACTGGTGCACAAGAACAGACCAAAAAGGTAGAGGATTCAGCTATAAAAACCGTTGCTGAATCAAATTCAAAAGACACACAAAAGAGCAAAATTGAAGATGTTAGTGTTGAAAATGCTTTAACCGTCAGTTGCAGCAATCCAGTTACAACTCCTGTTGATACTGCGAGTAAAACAGTGGACGAGGTCCATTCTAAGGTAAAACTTTTTCTCAGTTGATGTGAACGTAATGTGAAGGTGGCAAAATGGGCGGGTCTGGATTGGTTTATAAACTATGTATATCAATAAAATAATCTTACTATCTGAATAATATTAAGGAGGTTTTATGCATAGAGAAAATACTTATAGTTTTGTAAGACTTTCTATCTGTTTGACCCTTTAGAGATGCACATAACCCTATTCGACCCTTTTACAAGTGAGCGTGTCAAAATCGCCACCACTAACTTTTTGAGTTTTTTTTTATAAAGCAGCGAACTTTTTGAGTTTGTCCTTAGTTCTTGACTAATCGGAGTAAGTTTACAGGAAATTGTTGTGCGTGATGGTCTAATTAAGGAGGTGGCCGTTAAATTTCCGGACTTACCGGTATTACCAAAAACGGAAAGATCTACGGAGCAAAAAGCTAGTGGCAAAAAAAGCCGTACACGAGTCAAAAACGTTTTGAAGTGTTCGTTAATAAGTATGAAATTCAGCTCAAACATTCGTATGGGGACACTATTAAACCAGAGGAAGAAAAAGAAACATAAGCGAAGCAAACGGGCCAAGAGTTTTAAACAAGAAAATTCGGTTAACGAAGGCCCGTCTTGTTCGGTTAAATCGGAAGCACAAGTGGCGGTCAAAGCACCATTTGCGAACATCGATGAAGGTCCATCTTCTTCGGACAAAGTTGACGCCCAGAAGGCCGTAACTCCGATTGAAAACAAATTCGAAGATAGGGTTAATAAAGATAGTGTTGTGCTTGCAAAAGGTGATTGTAATGGTGTATCAAACGGAAGTCAATCGTCAACACAAAAGGATTTGGTTCATATGCTTACAAGAGGCATGGATGATAGAAACAGTAAGTGAAGTTACATTTTTGCCCCCCTACTTTCTGTTTTAATTTCTATTTTATAGTTTTAGGAACACGGTTAGAACCTTTCAAGGAAAGACGGAGTTAAGAGTTTTGACGACCTATGTTAATAAAAGCGTTAAAACGAAGGATTACCTATCTAAATTTCTAAACTCTATTCTAATAATACGAACTTTAGAAAACATTTGGGCGAAAAGTGACAAGATTGATTTCTTGTTATGATTGCTAATGAAACTGGTTAAAGGAAAAGATTCAGGTTAATGGGTGAGGGTGAGTACTTTTACTCATATATATGCTGCCTAACGGGCTTTTCAATACTCAGATGTATGCTGCCTAACGGGCTTTTCAAGATTGAAAAGCCCGTTACAAGTCTTTAACTACATTGTACATATACGCTAAACGTTTTTTGTTCTTTCGATTATATTTAGTTCCTCGTTGGGATAAAGATGATTCGACACCATCTCAGAGAAGAGTAACAAAACGTGAACTCACTATTGGTTACATTGGAGATGAATGGTAGGTCCCACAAACTCCCAAGTTCACTATTTCTACTTTTTTTAAGAAACTTTTTATACACGTGATTCATAACTTCTAAATGAACGTATTCAACAGGGACGAAGAATACGATAGAGGAAAGAGAAAGAAAGTACGGATGTCACAAACTGAATTTGACGGGAAGAATCCGTTTCAAAATATTGCAAACGAGAGGTTAAAATCGCATGCAGAAAAACAAAACTCGTTTAATAGATCTTCTTCGATGATGATGAAAAACAAGCAGTTTAAGAAGTCACGATCTGGTAACGGGCCTTACAGGATATGATGCCAACATTTTTGTTTCTGAGAACGAGATTGGGAAAAACCGACATATTTACAAGGTATTTTCTTAGAATTGTCATCTAATCCGTAGAATGACTTTTCTTGAGTTCCTAAGGTGTGGGAGTAATTTTATTTATTTATTTTTTATTTGAAGTTTGAAATTAGGTTATGAATTAAGTTGTGGTAACAAATGTATGGTTATGTATTCCGTTTATAAATGGGATGCTTAACTACTGTTTGAATATTTTGAATATCTAGATCTAGATCTAGATCAAGATTGATTAAAATAACCAATTTTAGGGAGTTGATCCGAATGTGTTTGTATATGTGTTTCATAGTATCAAATGTTTGTTGGCAATTAAGGTGAGATGGCAAGATGTTTGGCAAGTTTAATAACTTGTCAAAGCTGTTGGGTTAGATTTGATCCAAATGTTTTTGTATTTGTTGCATAGCGCAACTAGATGCCACGTCTCGTGGTATCAGATGTTTATTGCAATTATGGGATGGCAAGATGTTTGGCCAGTTTAATGACTTGTCAAAGCGCGTTGGGTTGGAGTTGATTTGAATGTGTTTGCATAGCACAACTAGATGCATGTTTCATGGTATCAAATGTTGTTGCAATTAAGATGTTTGGCAAGTTTTATGAATTGTCAAAGCGTGTTGGGTTGAATCAGGCTATCTAATACCTTAGGGTACAACAATGGTTGGTAGCATCATTTGTTATAACTTGACTCCCTTTTATTATTTTTTCGGTTCAGTTTTCTATGTTCTCTTTTTGGGAGTGATCTGTATACTATTAATTTTTATTTAATACATCTTGTTATTTTAATATTTTATCACAAAACACTTTAAAACATGTTTCTTGGTGTACAAATAAAATTGATGGTATGAATATATGATTGGTGATGAACATCAGACATAATGGTTAACTACAACATGACTTCTATTACATAATTATATATATACAAACCTTAAAATATTGGTTGAATGCTTAAACCAAGATTTTAAATCTATTCAAGTCTTAATTGAATGGTTAACCAAACCTGACACAACCCTTGCCCTTGCAAGGAGTTCAAATTTTAACTTCAAATTTTAGATAATTTCACTGCATTTATACAATAATCAGTTGTATTGCACAACTTGTTAATGCATCGATGTAATGGATCTATAAAAATCTAAATAGATTTATCATATACTCTTATAAGATGATGAAAAGGTGACACTATATTCACACTTGCTTTCAAAATTGATCAATTGAAAAAAAAAAAAAACAAAAAAAAACATATCCACCTTGAGTAAATATAAAAGGGGTGAGTTATTTGGACCACCCCTTAGGATTTTTGTAACAAAAAAATAACGGCCGGTGGAGTGTCGATGGTATTATTGTGGTGGCGGGCAATGTTCTCGCACTCGTCTCCCTGTTTGTTTCGGATTCTTGCAAGTATGTGTTAGTTATATTTTGGTTAGAAGGGAAAATGGAGTTTTGTCCCACATTGGTAGAAGAGTGAAGTTGGAGGTGAACTCCTTGGCTATAAAAGGAGGCCATAGGATTACTTCCAAATTGCACCAATCAATACACTTTAAGTATTTGATTATTTCTTTCATTCTTACCCTTGTTTGAGAGTTGTATTAGTTAAATATTTTGGAGAGTGTAGTTGGCTTAAGAGAGTCGTCTATATAATTGTAACAATTTGTGATATAATGTATTTCTCTCTTTGGGGGCCGGTGGTTTTTCTCCTGTTTTGGAGTTTCCACGTTAAATCTTGTGTTGTGTATTGTTCTTATTTCTTTACTGTTTTTCATTGGGCGTTTGTTGGAAATTAGTGAGGCCGTAATTTTCCAACAACTGGTATCAGAGCGTCAGGTTTGACGGGGGTTTCGGTTATAGGAGTCGGAGTATGCTCTGTGGTTGCCACGGGAGTGGATCGTCCACATCAGAAACGAGTTCTATTGATCGTATAGGGTATCTGGTTAGACAATATTTTTTCTGATTCGTAGTAATAGTTGGATTTGTTAGTGGCGAGTTGTGGATTTTCGATTTAAAGGGTCCTGGCTACCAGCTACATCTTTTGGCTATTCGAAACGTGAGCAAAATCAGAGAAAGTGTTGTTTATAGGATACGGATACGATGTCGAAGTTCAGTCCAATGAGGTTTGATGTAGAGAAATTTGATGGGATGATCAATTTTGGCTTATGGCAGGTTCAAGTCAAGGATGTGTTGATTCAGTCCGGGTTACACAAGGCATTGAAAGGTAAACCCACCTTTGTTCCCGGCAGTGATTCTAGCAGTAAGTTCGATGAAGAAGAATGGGATGATATGGATTTGAGGGCAGCAAGTGCGATTCGTTTGTGTCTTGCAAAGAACGTGCTTGCAAATGTGCACTGGTTATCAACGGCAAAGGAGCTTTGGGTTAAACTAGAGCAGTTGTACCAAGGCAAGGGCATCTCAAATCGGTTGTGTCTTAAAGAACAATTTCATACTCTGCGTATGGATGGGGGTTCAAAGATTTCAGATCGTCTAAGTATTCTTAACGGTATTATTTCAGAACTGGAGGCTATTGGAGTTAAAACGGATGATGAAGATAAAGCTTTGAGGTTGATATTATCTTTATCATCGTCTTATGAACACATGAAACCTATTTTGATGTATGGGAAGAAAACTCTGAAGTTTGAAGACGTTACTAGCAAGCTCCTATCCGAGGAGAAAAGACTGGAAGGTAACGGGGTCTCGTCATCGGGAGATACGATAGTGTTGTGTTCGGATAGGCGAAAGAGAAACTCTGGGAAGAATCTGGTATGCTGGAGGTGCGGGAAGACTGGGCATGTAATGGTTAATTGTCCAGGTGGAGCTAATCCGGCAAATGGCTCCAAAGACGCTAACATTGTCTCCGTTGTTACGGAGAGTGACAAATTCCTCTGAAGTCACACCATCCTCATGGTGTGTCCGCGCCACCATGAAAATGGATGTTCGTTAGCGGTTCCACAATTGCACATGGGCATTTGTTTGGCATTGATGCATGTTGTGTGGTGGAAACTGATGTTTTAGCTGATGAAACTTCCAGAGAAAGCCAAACAGGAAGTTGCACCATAAAGTTTCAGCTGGTTGTTCAACAACATGTGCCGAGGTGAAATGCTTGGAATGTGATATTCTAAGTGTTATACTCTTAATGGTGGAGTATGATAATTATTGTTAAGAGTTATGATTGTTTGTGATGACAATGATTGTCGGTTTAGACAATGTTCGGTAAAGATGCAAGTTTTGTCTCTTGGGAGATAATGTCAACGGCATGAAGATGAGGATCTTGAAGTTGTCGTCGAGGAAGCGTCTACATCGGTTATCTTTGCAATGTGAAAGCATGATTATTTTCTTCTATCCAAAAGGTGGAGATTTGTTAGTTATATTTTGGTTAGAAGGAAAAATGGAGTTTTGTCCCACATTGGTAGAAGAGTGAAGTTGGAGGTGAACTCCTTAGCTATAAAAGGAGGCCATTAGATTACTTTCAAATTGCACCAATCAATACACTTTAAGTATTTGATTATTTCTTTCTTTCTTACCCTTGTTTGAGAGTTGTATTAGTTAAATATTTTGGAGAGTGTAGTTGGCTTAAGAGAATCGTCTATATCATTGTAACAATTTGTGATATAGTGTATTTCTCTCTTTGGGGGCCGGTGGTTTTTCTCCTGTTTTGGAGTTTCCACGTTAAATCTTGTGTTGTGTATTGTTCTTATTTCTTTACTGTTTTTCATTGAGCGTTTGTTGGGAATTAGTGAGGCCGTAATTTCCCAACAGTATGGGACCTCCGGTGTTCTTTCCATTGGCTTTTAGGAGCGTATGATTTTTTTTTGTATATATGGTACTTAGGTTTCCTTTTGTTATTGTTCTAGTCACATTGTATTTTCCTAGTCAATTGCGTTTTCACTATGTTAGTGAATCCTTTTGTTTAGGTTTGTTTCTTGGCTAGATCTCGTGTTGGATTAGCTTAGTATCAATTGTACTTGTTGATCTTCAAATTTTTTTTTTAAAGTTAACAAGTTTTTTGAAAGGAAAAAAAACTCCGATCACAACAAAACACTCTCAAAACATAGTATATGGCATCATTGAATACCATATATCAGTTTTTTTTCTTCCTGATTAACGATTATTTCACCCTCTTGACACATTTATGAACTCCCTGCAGTCTTTAGTCACCTCACTTTCCTCTTTTAGTAAACAAAATTTTAAAAGGGTGATGATATGTACACAACTACTTTTTACACATACACAACAACTATGCTTTACAGTGTTGTACAGTACAATACTATAAAACATGTTTGGTTGTGTATGTGTAAAAAGTGATTGTGTACGTATCACCTCCCATTTTAAAATACTTCCAAATTCACCATTTCCAACATTTCACCTTACTTTTCTTTAAAATTTTGGAGCCTTTTCTCAAGCCACTTCAACACAAAGACAAAAGCCATAACCTTTTCTACGTTTCTCTGTTGGTTATTTGCTTCTATCAAATAACCTTTTCTACGTTTCTCTGTTGGTTATTTGCTTCTATCAAATGGGTATTTTCTTGAAAACATACAAGTTTTCAGAGTAGCAGATTTTAGTGATGGCGGTAGTTGGGTAGTGGGTTTGGGAGTCAATATCATCATTAGCATTAATAAATGAGATGGAGGCGTGAATGAAGGGTGATCAATATGTTTGCCTTTTCTTGAAGGGATTTTCAATCTTCATCTTTCTTTAGTTAATCTGAAAAAATGGGGTTTACTTTATTTGGTTATATTTTGATTCTAACACTTTTCTTGAAGTCAAACCATGGTCAACAGCAACAACACACAGTACCCAAATCAGATGAGCTCTTAATCTCTACTTTCTTTACCAAAATGGGTATAAATTCTTCAAAAAGCTCTCATATTTACAATCATTCTTCATCTGTTTGTTCATGGCAAGGTGTAACTTGTGATGGTAACCACCCAAATGTTGTTGGTCTTGTAGCTCCTAATTTAGGCCTCACTGGCCCAATTCCTGAAAACACAATTGGCAAACTAAAAAAGCTTCAATTTCTTGATTTGAGTAATAATCAAATCACTAATATTTCATCTGATTTTTGGAGCTTAGTTTCACTCAAAAGCCTTAATTTTTCAAACAACAAGTTCTCAATCAATCTCCCATCTGGATTTATAAATTTCCACTCTTTGACTTCTTTTGACCTTTCTATGAACAATTTTCATGGTAGTCTTCCTAAAGGTTTTCCTTCTGCACTTCCTAAGCTAAAAAGCTTAAATCTTGCTGGAAATTTGATCAAAGGAAGGGGTTCTGATTTTTCAAAAATGGTTTCTTTAACTTACTTGAACATATCCAAGAATCTTTTCATGGGTTCTGTTGTTGAAATCTTTCAAGGGCCATTAGAAGTTGTTGATTTAAGTAGTAATCAGTTTGAAGGTGATATTTCACAGTTAAATTTCAGTTCATCTTTTAATTGGTCACATTTGATACATCTTGATTTATCTGATAATGAGATTAGTGGAATGTTTTTCATTAAGTCAAGCCAAGCCTATAAACTTAAACACCTTAATCTAGCTAAAAACAGGTTTTCCAAACAAAGTTTCATCAACATTGATAAACTCAATTATTTAGAGTACCTTAATCTATCGAAAACCAATATAATCGGTCGAATTAATGACAAGATTTCGACTTTAACTCTTTTGAAAACACTCGATCTTTCAAGTAATCATCTTGTTGGTGATATCCCATTGTTGCCCTTCAAAACACTCCAAAATCTTGATCTTTCAAACAATAACTTAACTGGATACATACCCTCATCTCTTATCAAAAGACTTCCCCGGATGGAAAGATTCAACTTTTCATACAACAATTTAACCATTTGCAACTCTGGATTCCCACCCAAAACTATTCAAACCGCGTTCATTGGTTCAACAAATAGTTGTCCATTTGCTGCAAACCCTAATTTTTTCAAACAAAAAGAAAATAAACATAGAGGAATCAAGCTTGCTTTGGTTCTTGCAGTCAGTTTAACTTCCTTGCTTGCTGGTTTGCTACTTTTAGCTTTTTATTGTCGCAAAAAAAGGCGACTGTGGGATGTTATAGAGTCTTGTAAGGAAGTAAATGTTATTACAGGCCCGTTTTCATTCAAAGCGGATTCGACCACTTGGGTAGCAGATGTAAAGGTTGCATCTTTAGTCCCTGTAGTGATATTTGAGAAGCCATTGTTGAAATTTACATTCTCGGATCTTTTATCAGCTACGTCAAACTTTGACCGAGATACCCTTTTGGATGAAGGTCGGTTCGGGCCCGTTTATCATGGGTTTTTGGCTGGTGGGGGTCATGTCGCGATTAAGGTTCTGATCCATGGGTCCAACATGACTGACCAAGAGGCTGCAAGTGAGCTCGAGTATTTGGGTCGGATCAAACACCCAAATCTTGTTTCGTTGATGGGTTTTTGCTTAGCAGGTCAACAAAGAATCGCAATTTATGATTATATGGAAAATGGGAATTTGCATAACTTATTGTATGATCGTCCTTTTGGAGTTCATGTGAATGAAGATTGGAGTACCGATACATCTGAAGATCAAGAAAACGATGAAAACAATATTCAAAATGTGGGTCCCGAGGCATTTTTGATGACGTGGCAGTTCCGACACAAGATCGCTATAGGAACATCTCGTGCGTTAGCGTTTCTCCACCATGGATGCTCACGGCCAATCATTCATAGAGACGTTAAAGCTACTAATGTTTATCTTGATAACAATCTTGAACCAAGATTATCTGACTTTGGGCTAGCGAGAATCTTCGGAAATGGTGCAAGTGATGACCGAGCTTGTAGGTCTCCCGGATACACCTCGCCAGATGAAGTAATTACTACAAAATCCGATGTTTATGGATTTGGGGTGATTCTTCTTGAACTGATAACGGGTAAAAAGCCCGTTGGTGATGAGTATCCAGATGATGATAACCCGAAAGCACAAGACTTGGTGGGTTGGGTTAGAAGGCTTGTAAGAATGAACCGTGGCTCGGTAGCCATAGACCCCAAGATTCGAAGCACGGGTGATGAAGGTCAAATGATGGAGGGCTTGAAAATCGGATATTTGTGCACAGCTGATCTCCCATCAAAGCGGCCAAGTATGCAACAAGTGGTTGGACTACTTAAGGACATTGAGCCAGTATGAGCTAGTGAAGATATTTTTAGTTTTTTGTATGGTTTTCTTGTTACTAGTTTTCATTAGAAGACATGTTTAAGGTATATGTATTTCAGAACACAAAAACAAAAGATTTCAGACAATACTCAACAACACTTCTTAACACACAAATTTCAGAATCCTGATACACGTCAATAAAAAGAAAGAAGAAAAGATCATTTGAAAATCCTCTTAAATCTCTAAATCTCTAAATACATATTAAGCAGGCAGCATATATCCGAAATCATCCATATAACAAAATCCAAGTACCAAAAAAGGCTCAATTAGGAAACAATTTATATAACTAAACATCAATAAAGTAGAGCCCAACTTCCTATAAAACATCAAGAAACTACATATTACTAATTGTTTCCCTTCATTTCATTAATCAATCAATCAATCAATCAATCAATCAATCTTCACCGAAGAGTAAATGAGCCTCGTGAACCAGAAACACGCATAGAAACCAATTGTACCGGTGAGTACAAAGAATGCATACGATGCAATCAACATATACCCAAAGTACAAAATACCAGAAACCGGCTTCGTGATGTTCAGCTTTGTGAAGAAGTAGAAAATTGTGTATAAAAACAGATATAAAGCAGATGAACCTGATGTCAGATACGATCTCCACCACCAAAGATAGTCCTCACTACAAAGCTGGAAGTAGCATAGCACAATTGTGATCTCGGCACATGTTACGATTAAGATGATAAACACGATAAAAAGGAAACCGAAGATATAGTAGAACTGCTGTAACCAGATTGAGGTCAATATGAAAAAGAGCTCGATAAAGACAGCACCAAATGGAAGTATTCCACCAATGAGAATCGAAAAGGCCGAGCTCATGTACCAAGCTTGTTCGGGTATTTGTCTTGGTATTTTATTGGTTTTAACCGGATCTTCAATTGCAGGCTTTTTAAACCCAATATAACTTCCAACGAAAACAAGCGGAACTGAAATCCCGAACCATAAAAACACCAACGCAAACATGGTACCAAACGGGACAGCACCTGATGATTTTTCACCCCAAATTAGAGCATTGAGAACAAAGAAAATGGCAAACGCAATTCCCGGGAACATGAAAGCGGTTTTGAGAGTGATTGATTTCCATTCGGTTCCTTTGAATGTTTTATAAAGACGGGCCGATGCATACCCACCAAAAATACCCATGAGGACCCACAGTAGAAGTAGGGCTGTCATTAGCCCACCACGGTTCGAAGGGGATAAAAACCCGAGTACGGCAAAGATCATGGCGAATAATATCATACCGAAGAATTGAACACCGGTTCCAACGTAAACACATAACAAGTCTGAGTTGGTTGGTGGACGGAAAACGTCACCGTGAACGAGTTTCCAGCCGGTTTCTTCTTGGGCTTCTTCTTGGGTTTCTAATTGGTTGTATTTGGAGATGTCACGGTAAAGTGTTCTTAACATGATCATAGCCACCATACCCGAGAGGAATAGAACAATCATAAGGGAGTTAACAATTGAGAACCAGTGAACTTGATCATCTGCCATTAGAAGATAAGTGTCCCATCGGGATGCCCATTTGATATCACTCTCCTGCGGAACAAAGAAATGTACATGTCAAAATGGGTCAGGTTGATAAGACTCATTCAGAACATGTTAGAACAACACAACAGATATGTAACGTGTTAAATATCACCATAAATACAATATTACCACAAAAATTACATCTTTGAATACTACTAGCTCTGTGCATTGAAAATAGATTATGGATAACACTCTTCCATTTTGACACATCTGACACATTCCCCCTTCATGTAAAGTAATAAACTTTTTTGATTTAAAACCTTTGACCAGTTTATAAAAAATACAGCAATGCAATCCAAATAACTCATTCAAAAATAAATGGGTCAAAACTGCAATCTCTAATTATTAAAAATAACATTACGGGTAAAGGTTGGTGTGATATCCTTAGTATGACTCACCTGGAAATCGACATCATAAGTGAAGATGATTTCCTTCTTATTTTCAACCTCTTGAGGAGCATCAGAGCTTGTGACCGCCCGTTTTGCATGAGCATCACATGTACTAAGGCGGGTCTTGTCAGTCCACTCTCCATCGTACTGATGCTTCACACTGAATGCAACCAAAAAATTTACAACTCGGTCAGTTTCTATAGTTGGCACTTCACCCCATTTACTTATGAGTTATGGATATGCGACTTCCGGTTATCTTTATAAAGTTAATGAAATGGAAAGAAAAAGGAAAAATAGCTTCCGAAATATTCTTTGTGTCAAGCTTACAACTTTCAAAAGCGTTATTACCTGAAAGCATTAACTTCAAATCCTACAATTCTAGCAGAGTCTGTTTGAATGTCCTTGTGATACTTGACAGTGAATGTCAGATGGTTGTTGATAAAATACTTTTCTTCCTTTGTCTGCAATTAATTATCAGAAGTTAGAAGAAATACCAACAGATTTAAATACTAATAATTCACAGTTGAATAATCTTTAGTTATTAAGGGCTTTTTGTTGCTTACTCCCGCATACTGTACTTTGCGTCCAACAAAATATCCATGCTGATATATAACGGGTGAATCCTTTTCCAACCTTGTCATTGGAACAACCAAAGGTAGATTGTCCAATATCCTGTCGATAAACGCTAGGAAAATTAATGACACCGAGAAATGGCAGTACAACGCTATGGATGTTAGGATATGCGGCTTGAAATAGATTAGATGAAACTAAAATAGTCACAATTAGATAATCCATACAAGTAGAATCTGATGCATGAGAGTGTTCAGACGTGTTTCTGTTATCTGAAGTTGTAATATCAGATAACTATTGTTGACTTCTAATTCTTTATTGAATTAACTACTGTTTCTAAACATAACAATCTTATATAATGAGAGATGTCATAAGGAAACAGAATATATATCTGTTACATTCAGATTAAAATTAGAGTTAAATAGGTAAAGTTGTTTTACAATTATATAATACCTAATAAATATTCAACCTCTAAACAATCAGATAATTTAACAGTAAACCTAATTATTAAAACTTCTCAGTTTTTTAAAACGCAGATCCAAACACCCCGAGGTAAATTTTAAATTATACTTCAGATAATAAGTGCCTTACATGTTAACTCTGTACTCATCATCTATCTTCTCCTTGAACTCTTTGGCAGTTTTCTCATTTAGTACAATGCGACATACAATATTGCACATCTGTGGCACTCGCATTTGAAACTGCAATGCAAATGTCATTAGAACATAGCGTAGCAAGATACATAATCAGAAGTAAATCTCCAATAACTGCAATATATACCTCATAAGGAGAATTTTCTATACGATCACCACGAAGAACTTCACCAAGATTCTCAGCACTGTCAACTATTTTATTTGGACGACAATAAGGGATGGAGTAGTATGAATAAGGGAGTTGAGTTTTGGTTGAAGCCAACTTGTTTACTTTAACCCTCAGATTATCACCCTACAACATGAAATAAAGCATTTAACTCATTTTATAACAAAATTAGCATCTCCAGAAGCTTATTTCCAGTTCACATATATGCAGTACAACTTATGATAAAACAAGAACTGATTTACATTTAATACATAGGTCATAGGTAAATCCAATATAGTTCCAAACTAGATCATATACAACAATATACAAAAACTGACATTTAAACCCTTAATGAAATGTAAACATTTTTTTACCATTGACAGCCATTAAGTTTCCAGTTACAAAAGGTACAATGTAATGCTTGAAGTTGATTCTCACACTGACACGTTTGTCATCGGTTCAATAAAGGTTAATTAAAAGGGAAATAACAACATACACAAGATATTGGCTTTATCAACATTAATTCCCAAGTTAACAAAAATTATATGTGGACTGTGGATATACAATCACACATGGTCACGCAGTAAATTTAGAATCGGCGGATACTTTCTACTTGGTTATATTCTCAATTATGTTTCGAATCTATATTAAAAGTTTGTTAACAAAGATGTATCTTGTCTTTATGGCTTATACTTATTTCATAATCATAGTAAAACATTTCACAGGTTCATACACAAATGACACATATCAGGCAGTATATTTATAACGTCTTCACAAAACCAACATGTTTTTACTCAAGAAGGTTCTAAACAATATCAGGCATGTAAGACCCACTTTGGTGAAGATTCAGAATCTTATATGTAATATAATCCAGTATTGTATAAGCAATATTATCAATGTGTGAGGCCCCAAAGCTAATAAGCTGGCGTGAGGCCCAATATTATCATTGTGTGAGGTAATGTGTAAGCAATATTATCAATGTGTGAAGAATAAGAAACATTTACACACTCTATAAAATGATTAGCATCTACAGAGGCTTTTATCCAGCTCACATAGACTCTTTAAAATTTCCATAAAAATAACTGACTTTACATTTAAGACATACCATAGAGTTCCAATCTAGATCGTCTACGGGATTATTTATATAAAAAAGAGAAAAATATGATATGGGATCCCATTGTGGGATACAAGCAATGTTTGACCAAATGTACCGTTTTACATGCATAAAATTCATTGTCACACTCGCAAATTTGTCTATAATTTAGCAATGAAGTCTACGGTTTAACAACAATGAGTTATCATCGCAAATTTGTCTATGTCACACTCACACATTTGTCTATGGTTTAGCAACGATGAGTTATCATCATAGAAAATACTGAAAAACATGTGTGCAATATTGGAAACACCATCTGCTAATATACACAAGGATATACATACACACATAGTCACATACTAAGTTTAGAATCAACAAACTATTTCTACTCTGCTAAATCGACGATATTTTTTCCCATTACCAAAACATTATCAACAATGAGATCTGCCTTGCCTTTATGGCTGTATCTTATATTATAACAATAGCAACATGTTTTCACATGTTTAAAGATCTGCATTATGCATATACATATACATATATTAATGTACATATACATATCAGGTAGTATTTGGGAGATCTCACAGAAATTACAGTTCTTAAGCAAAAGTTCTCCACAAAGCATGTAGGACCCACTTGCTAAGCATACAGGAGATTACATACAAATAGATCTACTATTTAAGCACTATTATGAGTTTATGGGGATCGGGTTCTTGTAATGCGATTCGGGTTTCCTCCCGAACGCGTGTGTGTGCAAATGATGAGTGTCGTTGAAATAAATGATACACTGATGCAAAACTTGCCGTTCAAACAAAAAAAAAAAAAAAAAAAAAAACAAACAGTTTATGGGGTCCCAATGCTAATAAGCCCAACTGTTATCTTTCTTTTCATATTAGATTAATTCCATGCACATATAGCAATTTCATACTCCGTACCTTATAATGTATGTATACAGACTATAATCACAAGCTAAATTATTCAAAAGCTTCAGATTTAATCGAACAGTGTACACAAACATGAGTTATATCATTAGATCTTAACATACAACACATTAATATATAAGATTCAGCAACATTTTACAGTTACAACCAAACTAATTAAAAAAATCAAAACAAAAACTCATGAAACCCTAGCAATAACACAAATCATATTGAGATAAAACAGTACCTTGAAGAAATCCTGTGGAGCAACACCGGGGAGATAGAACGAGAAGCCATGGATTGACAAAAGAAAGAAAACACAGATCCATATATGAAACCCTAAATTGAATCGATTAGCCATATCATGAAATTGAAGGTGAAATTGAGAAATGAAAGATTTCAGATCTAGGTTTTAGATCTGTGTATTGTGAATCTCTCACTTTATATTATAGAAATCTGTATCCAATTTGTATCTCTCTCTACAGTTTTTGTGTGTGTGTGTGTGTGTGTGTGTGTGTGTGTGTTGCGAGTTTGGTTTTATTGATGGCAAAAACCTGCATCCATTTGGGGATCAAGAAGATGAGTGATTTGACCAAACTATTTTTAGCCGTTGGATCTTTCGTTACTTAAATTGGATATCCCACGGTTTTGACTTTTGTATGTTACTACTCAAATGAGTAATGACCACCTAAAGTTAACATTTTACAGTATTTTGTACTCCCTGGTTTTTACTCCTATTTTTTGTAATATAAATATATAAATAACAAAAATTTTGTGTGCTTCATTGTGACCTTCATTAATTCAAAATGTCAAATTTTTGTATCAAATATTTATACGGTGGTGTGGTAAAATTTATTTGAAAGTTGTATATGAAAAAAAAATAAGTTAATTATATTGCTAAATTCTGATTGGACAATATTTATGTCACGTCTTTCTTTGATTTCGTCGGAATAGAATTGACGCACGTCCAAAATTGACAAAATTTCACGCTACTTTAATGGCGTTTCACTCCATCACCTAATGTCTGTTTGTCCACCTCATTTGTCCACCTCATCTGACGCATGGTTTTGATGTTGCGTTAAGAGTAGCCTAGGCCCTAGTGTAATATTCACCATGTGAGATCAACAACAAAAAAATAAAAATAGTGTCCCCGGAATTACAAACAAATAAATGTAAATAAATGCGAATCTAAGAGTTTGATTTTGAATATGCGTTTAATATTTGAAAATGAGGTGAAGATAAGAGTGGACAGATTGACAGAATTTAAATATAAATAGGGTTGCTTAAGCGTAGTGATTGCTTCACAATTACTACATGTTTGTACCCCCAACAAGATATTCACCTGCCACTTATTTTTGGTAACGATAGTATAACATTTGGAGGCAGCAAGTTATTTAACTACTTGTACAGTTGTACTGGCGTAGGAATTAGAGTGGTGGGCTTTTGAGACTGCGACCACTTAACTATATAACACTCCAAAAATCTTAAGTCGGTTGTTATGATTATGACAACAAAATAATGTGACTAGTCAACAACTTTTACCTATGGTCATGAATACAACAGACCATTTGCAAATGTATTTATAAATCTTCATAATAGGTCATGTGATGGGAATAACATGAATTAAGATTATTATGAATGTTTGGTTATATTCGTTGATGATGAATAGTTAACTTGTTGTGAAAGGACCCGTTCATACCGATTATAAACGATTTACAATAGTTGATTTCATTGCGAGGTACTTGACCTCTAAATGATACATTTTACAAACATTGCATTCGTTTTTAAAAGACAAACTTTCATCACATTGAAAGTTGACGACATGCATACCATTTCATAATATATCCAGACTATAAATGACTTGATAATAATCTTGATGAACTCTATGACCCGAATGCAACGTCTTTTGAAATATGTCATGAATGACTCCAAGTAATATCTCTAAAATGAGCAAATGCACAGCGGAAGATTTCTTTCATACCTGAGAATAAACATGTTTTAAAGTGTCAACCAAAAGGTTGGTGAGTTCATAGGTTTATCGTAAACAATAAAATTCATCATTTTGATAGACCGCAAGATTTAAATGCTGCATGGTACAAATGGGCCCGAATCCTATACCCACCTGTAATGTACATGCGATATCTTTTAAATACAGTACACCTTTCTCGTGTACGAAACCATTTTTCATAAATCGTAGTAACCGTACACATTTCTCGTGTACAAAATCTCATACACATAACCTGTGTATAAAAATCATTCTCTCGATACATAACATTCACTTTGCTTTCATAGCTTGGCTTGGTAACCGACCTTAACATATAATGCGCATAAATAATATCCCTAAAACAGAACATCTCGTCTGTATAATAATCATATAAACTTCGAAGTACTAAACACCACGTGTGATGACCCGGAAATTTCTGACCAAATTTAAACTTTATCTTTAGATGATTTAATGTTTTCGACACGATAAGTAAAGTCTGTAAAACTGAATCTCAAAATTTTTGAACTACTTTCATATATTCAAATACCTTTCGATTATTCTTGACGATTCGCGAACAATTATATGTATATAGATACATATATATACTATAACTTGAAAACGTAACAATGTATTAATTATTTGATACTGTACATTAAACTTATTGATTTAAATATTTATTTGAATATATATGATAAGTTGGAATATTAATTATATGAATAACTTGCGACGTATATTTAAAACGTGTTTATGAATGTTGAAAATATATATTAACTTGGTCATAAAACGATTTGTTATTATATATATATTAACAAATAGCGAGACAACGATTTATAGAAGTAAATGATCAAAACACTCTAAAGTTTAAGATACACTTTGAATTATATAGTTTATTGATAATTTAAGACTATATTTTGACAAAGGTACGAATCACAAAACGTAAATTGCGAGTTTTCTAAGCGTACAAAAATGCGTTCAAGAAACTGGAACCGGGACATAAGTCGAGTGACAACGTACGAGTCATCGGAACGAAAATTACAAGTCAACTATGCACATGAATTTAATATAATATATAATTAATTATTTAAATTATATATATTATATATATATTATAAAATATTATGTCGACAAACAAGAAGTTAAAAATTTGTGAGCTGTCCCAGGGTGCCATGCGATCGCATGGCCTTGAAGCACAAATCTCATGCGATCGCATGGGGTACTTTTTCAGAAAAGGTTCTATAAATTCAAACGATTTCATTTCAATCACACACATATTTATTTATGTTACTTCCTCCGTATTTAAATTGTTATTATTATTATTATTATTATTATTATTATTATTATTATTATTATTATTATTATTATTATTATTATTATTAAGATTAGTATTATTATTAATCTTATTAATTATTAGTATTATTAATTATTAATTAGTAATATACATAAAATACTACGACGAGGTTATGAGCGTGTCACTTTCAAAAATAGGTTTTTGAGCGGGATAAAGTTAAGGAAATTATGGGTTATAGCTATGGAGGTTATGGGTAATGTTCATGGGTATTATTTACAAGTCAAACCTACTGTTATCATCTATGTTGTGTCTACGTACTTTTCTGCAATATTGAATCACAATATTGATACGTAAGTATTTATATTTTATCTTTTATACATTAATTGTGTATCCATGTCTAGTGCTAGAGTATATATATTTATACATGTTTGTATGCTAAATTTCGTCGTTAAACAGTTTATAATGAATCACGAATTAAATACATATATTACTGGTAAAAGGTATATGATATACATGTTTTCGGAAAGCTGGCGAAAAATCAATAACTTTTCATTTAGACACCGAATAGTTTCGATGAACGGATTAAAAGATATGATCAACTGAATTATGATTGACGTTGATTGAAATTACTTTTGAATCTGCAATTAAGATTTAAACAACTTGTTTACGAGATTGATAAAGTGAACTTTTAAATATTACCAACCGAGTAAATGACTCCTTATATAAGGTATGTCTCGTTTTGTTGAACTATTGTCAAAATTGACTTTTTGAAACGACTTTGGATAACTTTTGTATGTCGATCTCGAGCATTAGGATTATGATACACTATGACCTGACCTAGCTTGATAGACATTTATTGACCAACATATGTTCTCTAGGTTGAGATCTACGGTTATTTGGTAATCCGAGTTTCAGTCACATTTTGGTGAACGACTTTATATGCTGCTAAGGTGAGTTTCATTTGCTCCTTTTTTAAATGATTTTGCAATATATATTTTTGGGCTGAGAATACATGCACTTTATTTTAAACACAATGGATACAAGTACATACTAAATTCTACACTGAGTTTGAACCGAAAATCCCTTAGCTTTGGTAACTAGTAACTGCCGGTTATAAGAACTGGTGGGCGCGAGTAGTAGTATATGGATCCATAGGGCTTGATATCCCCGTCCGAGCTAGAGCACTAGCCTTTTAACGGACGTATTCTATTTGAGAAGCGTACACGTTGGTTTGTGTGTATTTATTAAGATGATTATACAAAGGGTACAAATTATATATACGTTAAGTTTAGTTACCAGGGTGCTCAATTTCGTAGAATATTTTGATAAACATTTCTGGATGAAACAACTGAAATCTTGTGGTCCACCTTTATGTACAGATTATGCAAAACATTAAAACTATGAACTCACCAAACTTTGTGTTGACACTTGTTAGCATGTTTATTCTCAGGTTCCCTAGAAGTCTTCTGCTGTTTGCTTACATGTTATACAAGCTATGTGCATTGAGTCTTGCATGCTTTATTCAAGAAAACGTTGCATTCACAAAACCATCATCATGTATCTATTTTGACTGCATTGTCAACGGAAGTATTATTGTAAACTATTATTTACGGTGATTGTCTATATGTAGAAATCATCAGATGTCGAAAACCTTGGAATTAAATATTCATTTATGGTATGCCTTTTCAAAAGAATGCAATGTTTACAAAACGTATCATATAGAGGTCAAATACCTCGCAATGAACAATGAATGACGTGTTCATCCATATGGATTTGGAGCGATCGTCACACCACGCCCACTAGCTCTTCCGTCTAGTGAACATTCTGGGTGGGGGTGTTAAACCCGGTAGCTACCTTTAGGATTCGCGTGAATTAGGGCCATACCCGATTCTAATTCTTAGGTTACC
Source organism: Rutidosis leptorrhynchoides (assembly GCF_046630445.1). Classification (NCBI taxonomy): domain Eukaryota; kingdom Viridiplantae; phylum Streptophyta; class Magnoliopsida; order Asterales; family Asteraceae; genus Rutidosis; species Rutidosis leptorrhynchoides. Next base: position 336,960,067 of record NC_092342.1, on the reverse strand, counting down.
AAGCAATAATAATCAGGGAAAATATTCACAACAATTAGTGGCAATTATCACGTCCAACTAATTCAATAATAATCTACGGAACTTCTGTCTACATAATAATTCATTTGAGGAATGTTTTGCTTGTGTCTATCTCGTCAAACATTTATAAAAGCATTTCATGTATTCTCAGTTCAAAATATATTTTCAAATGCATTTAATAAAGCAGTTGTAAAAACAATGCATGTATTCTCAGTCCCAAAAATGTAAAGAGTAAAAGGGAGCAAATGAACTCACACTACAATATTTTGTAGTAAAAATATTCATACGACGGAACTGAACAATTTGCAGGGTTGGCCTCGGATTCATGAACCTATATCATTTGTATATATATTAATATACATAATTGAAATCGAACAATTATATATATATATATGAATTTATTAGTTATATCATATTTATATTAGTAATATGTATATGTTTCCTATATTCATTTTGTATATAAAATTATTAATTTTGTTATGTTATATGCATTATATATATATATATATATATATATATATATATATATATATATATATATATATATATATATATATATATATATATATATATATCATTTGTTTGCTAACGAAAATAATAATTATAATAATATTAAAGAAATATTAAATATGATAATAATTATAATACTTTAGATTTTTAAGAAAAGTAATAATGTTAGTAATTCTATTAGTGATAATAATAATGATATTAATAATAATAACTATAAAAATATTAATTTTACTGTTAATAATAGTTATGATAATGGTTTTAGTAATCACATAATAATAATACTCATGATAATATATATAATAATACTTATAATCATGTTAGTGGTAATAATAATAATAATCGTAATATTAATATTAATGATGATAAATAATATTTATAGTCATGTTAATAATACTCATTTTTATTATAATAATATGTAATTGCCTTATTATATTATTACTAATAATTAACTTAGCCATAATAATAATAATAACCATATTGATAATGATAATCATTTTAATAATAATATTTGTATTACTAATACTAACACTTATAATAATACTTATGCTAATAATAATAATAATAATAATAATAATAATAATAATAATAATAATAATAATAATAATAATAATAATAATAATAATTATAAAATGCTACAATTTCTAATATTAATGATAATAATAATAATAATGATCATAATTATAATTATAATAATAATACTACATATGTTAATATTAGTAATATTAATAACAATAATACTAAGTAATGATAATAATATTAGTAAAAATAACAATTTTTAACAATACTAATTAACACTACAATACTAATTAACACTAACAATAATAATAATAATAATAATAATAATAATAATAATAATAATAATAATAATAATAATAATAATAATAATAATAATAACAACAATAAATATGAAAATAATAACAATAAAAATAAGTCACTACCTCAAGAAATAGACTCTTTAAAAAGAATAACGTTCCTGCCCGGACTCGAACCTGGGACCTCTCGCTACCCCGACACACACATAAACCACTCAGCCATTTTCCATTTTCCTGAGATTAACCCACGACTTTTTATTATAACCCGTATTAAATTTTCTGTTATATCCTTCCTTCTTCACTTCTTTCAATCGACCAGAGTATATATATATATATATATATATATATATATATATATATATATATATATATATATATATATATATATATATATATATATATATATATATATATATATATATATCACACTCAAAATAACAAAATACTAATTGTATTAGAAAATATAAATGAACCAGAAACGATTTATAAGGAACGATTTTGATTAATCAGTCGAAAGAAAAAAAAATAAAAAAAATCAATGTTGCTATATCGTGAAGAACACATACCAACTCAAATTCCAATTTCCAAATTAAGTATATTTTAGACCAAGATTAAAACATGAAAAAGGTTGTAATTCACACATTGAAACTTCTGAGATCATTAATTGAGTTTGAATCTCAGCAGATAGCTCTAATTCGATCTAAGAAAACCGTTTGACTTTTTATATCAACAACTTTGACTCCAAAATTCATAAGCGATATTAAGAATTGAACCTTGATATTTTGCAGACAATTTGAGTAAACGATTCCTAACGAAACTGTATTAATACCTTCTGAAATTGATTTCGAAATTGAGGCTTGAGAAAAAAAATGAGTTTAAGAACAGAGTTATCGATATATAATTTTTTTTATTAAATTAACAATTGGATTCTGTTTTAAAATAGATGTAATTGATATAGAGAATGGAGAAACGAATGACTTCATCAATTATAATAAGATCCGATTGTTTTATATCACAATGCGTCGACAGGATCAATTAGTAACAGAAGGGAGAAAATAAAAAATAAATAAAAGATGGAATTAATTGATATCAGATTTTTGGTGGTTTGTGTGGATCCAATCTCGGCTGTAAACTCTTTATGTGACAGAAACAAATTTTTTACATAGTATGAAAGGTGTTTGTAACAACTCGTACTCTTTTTATTATTTATATAATTTTCATTATTATTATTAATAAATAATTAAATATACTAGTAATATTAACATTGATTAAATATAATTAATAATACTGATTTGTAATAATAGGAATACTAATTTTATTAATGTTATTAATAATAGATTGTATTATTTTCCAATGATATAATGATATTAATAATACTAATATTGATAAAGATAATAAGAATAATAATAATAAACAATACTAATATTATATATAAAGAAAAATAAATAATACTGTTAACTTTAATAATAATTATCATACTAATAATAAAAATACTAATAGTAATGATAACAATAGTTGTGTATAATAATGTTAATAATAATGTTATTAATGATAATATTAATGAATTATATTACTTTTATAATAATAATGATGTTGATGTTGATAATCTATAATAATGATAATATCTAATAACAATACTAGTATTAATCATAATAACTAAAATTAAAATTTTACTACTAGTTATAGTAATAATGATATTAATAAGGATAATACTAATATTAATAATATTATAACAATCAAATGTATCAAATTTCATATATATATATATATATATATATATATATATATATATATATATATATATATATATATATATATATATATATATATATATATATATATATATATATAGTAATATTAATAATACTGATACTAATGTTAATATTTATGAAAGTAATAATTTTAATATAACAACCATATTTTAACTTGTATTATATTATTAATTGTGTAATATTTATGTACTACATTATATAATAACTTTTATTGAATATTTATTATTTATAAACTTTATATGTATTACAATATACACTGTGAAGACCCGTCCTAATCCATCTGGACGAATTCCATATCGATTATAAATGATTCACAATAGTTGATTTCATTGCGAGGTACTTGACCTCTATATGATACATTTTACAAACATTGCATTCGTTTTTAAAAGACAAACTTTCTTTTCATCGAAAGTTGACATTATGCATACCATTTCATAATACATCCAACTATATTTGACTAAATAATAATCTTGATGAACTCAACGACTCGAATGCAACGTCTTTCGAAATATGCCATGAATGACTCCAAATAATATCCTTAAAATGAGCTAATGCACAGCGGAAGATTTCTTTCATACCTGAGAATAAACATGCTTTAAAGTGTCAACCAAAAGGTTGGTGAGTTCATTAGTTTAACATAAATAATCATTTCCCATCATTTTAATAGACCACAAGGTTTTCATTTCCAGTTCTCATAAATAAGCGTCCCATGCATAGAGATAAAAATATCATTCATATGGATTGAACACTGTAGTGACCCGAACTTTTCCATGTTTATATATATTAAATGAAATTGATATTTATATGATTAAGTGTTTCCAACATGTTAAGCAATCAAACTTGTTAAGACTTTATTAATTGAAATAGGTTTTATATAGACAATTGACCACCCAAGTTGACCGGTGATTCACGAACGTTAAAACTTGTAAAAACTATATGATGTCATATATATGGATATATATATAGTTAACATGGTATTATGATAAGTAAACATATCATTAAGTATATTAACAATGAACTACATATGTAAAAACAAGACTACTAACTTAATGATTTCGAAACGAGACATATATGTAACGATTATCGTTGTAACGACATTTAATTGTATATATATCATATTAAGATATATTAATATATCATAATATCATGATAATGTAATAATTTAACATATCATTTGATATAATAAACAATGGGTTAACAACACTTAACAGGATCGTTAACCTAAAGGCTTCAAAACAACATTTACATGTAACGACTAACGATAACTTAACGACTCAGTTAAAATGTATATACATGTAGTGTTTTAATATGTATTCTTACACTTTTGAAAGACTTCAAGACACTTATCAAAATACTTCTACTTAACAAAAATGCTTACAATTACATCCTCGTTCAGTTTCATCAACAATTCTACTCGTATGCACCCGTATTCGTACTCGTACAATACACAGCTTTTAGATTTATGTACTATTGGTATATACACTCCAATGATCAGCTCTTAGCAGCCCATGTGAGTCACCTAAAACATGTGGAAACCATCATTTGGCAACTAGCATGAAATATCTCATAAAATTACAAAAATATGAGTAATCATTCATGACTTATTTACAAGTAAATAAAATTACACATCCTTTATATCTAATCCATATACCAATGACCAAAAACACCTATAAACACTTTCATTCATCAATTTTATTCATCAAATTGATCTCTCTTAAGTTCTATCTTCAAGTTCTAAGTGTTCTTCATAAATTCTATAAGTTCTAGTTTCATAAAATCAAGAATACTTCCAAGTTTGCTAGCTTACTTCCAATCTTGTAAAGTGATCATTCAACCTCAAAGAATCTTTCTTATTTATAGTAAGATATCTTTCTAATACAAGGTAATACTCATATTCAAACTTTGATTCAATTTCTATAACTATAACAATCTTATTTCGAGTGGAAATCTTACTTGAACTTGTTTTCGTGTCATGATTCTGCTTCAAGAACTTTCAAGCCATCCAAGGATCCTTTGAAGCTAGATATATTTTTCTCATATCCAGTAGGTTTATCCACAAAACCTGAGGTAGTAATGATGTTCATAATATCATTCGATTCATATATATAAAACTACCTTATTCGAAGGTTTCAACTTGTAATCACTAGAACATAGTTTAGTTAATTCTAAACTTGTTCGCAAACAAAAGTTAATCCTTCTAACTTGACTTTTAAAATCAACTAAACACATGTTTTATATCTATATGATATGCTAACTTAATGATTTAAAACCTGAAAACACGAAAAACACCGTAAAACTGGATATACGCCGTCGTAGTAACACCGCGGGCTGTTTTGGGTTAGTTAATTAAAAACTATGATAAACTTTGATTTAAAAGTTGTTCTTCTGGGAAAATTATTTTTCTTATGAACATGAAACTATATCCAAAAATCATGATTAAACTCAAAGTGGAAGTATGTTTTCCAAAATGGTCATCTAGACGTCGTTCTTTCGACTGAAATGACTACCTTTACAAAAATGACTTGTAACCTGGATTTCCGACTATAAACTTATACTTTTTATGTACAGATTCATAAACTTAAGTTCAATATGAAACCATAGCAATTGGATTCACTCAAAACGGATTTAAAACGAAGAAGTTATGGGTAAAACAAGATTGGATATTTTTATTTGTTGTAGCTACGTGAAAATTGGTAACAAATCTATACAAATCATATCCTAGCTAACTTATATTGTATTATACATGTATTCTAATATATTATGTAATCTTGGGATACCATAGACACGTATACAAATGTTTTTACATATCATATCGACTCATCTATATATATTATTTGGAACAACCATAGACACTCTATATGCAGTAATGTTGGAGTTCGCTATACAGGGTTGAGGTTGATTCCAAAAATATATATACTTTGAGTTGTGATCTAGCCTGAGACGTGTATACACTGGGTCATGGATTGGGTCAAGATAATATATATCAATTTATTTCTGTACATCTAACTATGGACAACTAGTTGTAGGTTACTAACGAGGACAGCTGACTGAAAATATTTAAAACATTAAAACGTATTAAAAAATGTTGTAAATATATTTTGAACATACTTTGATATATATGTACATATTTGTTATAGGTTCGTGAATCGACCAGTGGCCAAGTCTTACTTTCCGACGAAGTAAAAATCTGTGAATGTGAGTTATAGTCCCACTTTTAAAATCTAATATTTTGGGATGAGAATACATGCAGCTTTATAAATGTTTTACAAAATAGACACAAGTACGCAAAACTACATTCTATGGTTGGATTATTAAACCGAATATCGCCCTTGAAGTCTGGTAGCCTAAGAATTAGGGAAATGACCCCTAATTGACGCGAATCCTAAAGATAGATCTATTGGGCTTAACAACCCCCATTCAGGTTATGGATGGTTTAGTACTTCGAGATTATTATACAGACGAGAGGTTCTGTTTATGGGATATTCTATGCATTAAGTTAACGTCGGATACCAGGTGTTCAACATATGAATGATTTTTATCTCTATGCAGTTTGCGAAATGCCTGATAAGAGATGTGTTATAAAAATGAAATCTTGTGGTCTATTATTATGATTTAATAATATGTAGGTTAAACCTATAACTCACCAACAATTTTGTTGACGTTTTAAGCATATTTATTCTCAGGAGATTATTAAGAGCTTCCGTTGTTGCATACTAAATTAAGGACAAGATTTGGAGTCCATGCTTGTATAATATTATTTAAAAACTGCATTCGAAGACTTATGTTGATGTGTAATATTATTGTAAACCATTATGTAATGGTTGTGTGAAAAACGCTATATTTTAGATTATCATTATTTGATAATCGTTGTAATATTTTAAAGGTTATGGTTTGTTTTAAAATCGAATGCAGTCTTTGAAAAACGTCTCATATAGAGGTCAAAACCTCGCGACGAAATCAATTAATATGGAACGTTTATAATCAATATGAACGGGACATTTCAGTTGGTATCCGAGCGTTGGTCTTAGAGAACCAAAAAATTTGCATTAGTGTGTCTTATCGAGTTTGTTAGGATGCATTAGTGAGTCTGGACTTCGACCGTGTTTTCTTTAAAAATGATTGCTTAACATTTTTGTTGGAAACTATATATTATTAACATGTAAATATTATGTGATATATTAATCTCTTAACATGTTTGATATTGTGTGATAGATGTCTACCTCTAGCACAAATCCCATTGACTCACCTAATAATAACGAAGAGTCGAATATATATTGGCAAGATTCACAAGTTCCCGAAGAACCGGAAGAAGAGGAAACGGAACCGGAAGAAGAGGAACAGGAAGAAGAGGAACCAGAAGAAGAGGAACCGGAAGAAGAAGAGGTTCCAGAGGGGGGAATAGTAGGAACTACATAAAACCGGTCAAATAAAAGAAAATCCTCAACCAATGGACCAAAGTTAATAATGGTCAATGGTGTTTCCTCTAAGGAAGCAAAATATTGGGAAAATTACCAATTTTCTGATGAATCGGATCCTGATGAGGATTCCGATGATGTTATAGAAATTACCCCAACCCAATTTAATGAGGCAAAAGAAAATAATAAGGGAAAAGGCATCAAAATAGAGAAATCTGATTCCGACCCCGATGAACTTTATATGTACCGTCAACACCCGTATTTTCAATATCGTGACAATAACCCGGGAACCTCTAAACCACCAGATTTTTCTAAACAAATGTGGAAAACAACGTCTCGTATTAGAGGAACATCATATATCCCTAGAAAATTAGGAAAAAGAACCAAGTCCAAAGAAGAAGAAACCAGTGATTCAGATTAGAGGGGTGTGAGCATGTTGTGTAATAAATGTATTGTAGTGTGCTTGTACTTTTATGTTCTATGTAAAAATTGCTTGTATTGTTTGTTATTACGAATCTAATCCTTGTCTATTTTATAGTATAAAAACAAAATGGATGATAAGGGTAGACAACCGAATATTTTAGAAGACCTACCAGAGGATATGATTGAGAAAATCTTGTCTAGAGTCGGTCAGAATTCATCAGCACATTTAGTTATAGCGAAATTAACTTGTCAAACATTTGAAAGACTTTCCAGAAATGCCTTAGTTTATAAAAGGCTTTCCTTTGATAGGTGGGGTATATCACATTGGGGAGACCGTAAGTTACGCCGTGTTTTCTTTAAAGCGTTAAATGCTGGGAACCCAAATGCAATTTTACGCTACGGGTTAAGAACCTATTTTGACTCAACATATCCCAACATAGGATTTCGTGAGTTAGAAAGAGCTTCTAACATGCAACATAAAGAAACATGTTATGCTTACGGGTTAATAATGTTCGCTTCTCATCAAATTTAGAAAAAGAACATTGGGTTGCAACTTTTAAATAAAACATTCCCACAAGTGATGGACTCGGTAGTTGAGATGAGAAACAAGGTTTTTAGATTATTATGGGGCTGTTGGACATTACGAAACTCTCATCCTTTGACGACATTACAACATGCTGTCTTGTCAACGGTCACAACGGTTATGTTCCAAAAGACCAAGGATAGGAAGTAGTCATAGTAAAACCAGAATGCATGACTTGTTTCTGGACGTATGAATTACGTGTCTTTATTGCCTTTGTTGAACGACTTGCGTATTAACTAGAATTATCTTCGCAACTGTTTTGTATCAGAGTTTTTATGTGATATATTTCATGCTATATGTAAAATAGCGGTATTGTAAGTTTGCAAAATATTGTATAAAAGTTTGAATGTGAAATATTATTATAATCAGTTTTCATATAAAATTGTAGTAGTTAAATTGTATGTTAGCTACTAAGTATGAACTTAACGGGTAGGTATTACCCGAATTAAAACTTATAAAATGCTAATATGAAGAAAAAGCTTTTATAAATGAGTTCATATTATGCTACGGAATATTATTGACTACTCTTAATATTCTATATGATTAACTTAATTCTTTTGGCTATTTTTGAAGGAAATGGCACCGACTACTCGTCAGAACTTGAACATGAGTGAGGAAGACTTTCGTGCTTTCCTTGCAGCAAATATAGCCGCAGTACAGGCTGCAATGCAAAACAACAATAACTCAGGGTCTAGCAGTGGAGTTAACTCCACAGGAAACCGTGTAGGATGCTCCTACAAGGCTTTCACTGCCTGTAAACCTCTGGAATTCGATGGAACTGAAGGACCAGTTGGACTGAAACGATGGACCAAAAAGGTCGAATCTGTGTTTGCTATAAGAAAATGTGCTGAGGAAGATAAGGTAAAGTATGCCACGCATACCTTCACAGGTACTGCGTTAACATGGTGGAATACCTATCTCGAACTAGTGGGACAAGATGATGCTTACGCACTACCGTGGTCAGCATTCAAACACTTAATGAACGAGTAGTACCGTCCCAGAAACGAGGTCAATAAGCTCAAGGTAGAGCTTAGAGGGTTACGAACACAAGGGTTTGATATTACCACGTACGAACGATGATTCACAGAGTTGTACCTATTGTGTCCGGGAGCGTTCGAAGATGAAGAAGAGAAAATCGACGCATTTATAAAAGGGTTACCGGAAAGGATCCAAGAGTATATAAGTTCACACGAGCCCGCCTCCATATAAAAGGCAAGTCGAATGGCTCATAAACTTATAAATCAAATTGAGGAAAGTATTAAAGAACAGGCGGCCGAAGAAGCCAATACGAAACAAGTCAAGAGGAAATGGGAAGAAACCAGTGACAAGGGTCACAATTTCAATAATCATCCCAACAATCATAACTACAATCGCACCAATTTTCGCAACATCAATCGCAACTACAACAAATGGCACAACAACAACAACAACAACTACAACAATCATCCCAACAACAATAACAACCGCAACAACAACAACAATCAGAAGCAGCTATGCCAAAGGTGTGAAAAGTATCACTCGGGGTTCTGCACCAAATTTTGCAACAAGTGTAAAAGAAATGGTCATAGCGCGGCGAAGTGTGAGGTCTACGGACCAGGGGTTAACAGAACGAAAGGAACAAATGGTGTCGGAACGAGTAATGGCGGAGCAAGTAGTGTCGGAGCAAGTTATGCCAATGTAGTTTGTTATAAATGTGGAAAACTGGGCCACATTATTAGAAATTACCCGAACCAGGAGAACACGAATAGACAAGGCCGCGGAAGAGTTTTCAATATTAATGCAGCAGAGGCACAGGAAGACCCGGAACTTGTTACAGGTACGTTTCTTATTAACAATAAATCTGCTTACGTTTTATTTGATTCGGGTGCGGATAGAAGCTATATGAGTAGAGATTTTTGTGCTAAATTAAGTTGTCCATTGACGCCGTTGGATAGTAAATCTTTACTCGAATTAGCAAACGGTAAATTAATTTCAGCAGATTATATATGCCGGAATCGAGAAATTAAACTGGGTAGCGAAATTTTTAAGATTGATTTGATACCAGTAGAGTTAGGGAGTTTTGATGTAATAGTTGGCATGGACTGGCTGAAGGAGATGAAAGCAGAGATTGTATGTTACAAAAATGCAATTCGCATTGTACGAGAAAAAGGAGAACCCTTAATGGTGTACGGAGAAAAGGGCAACACGAAGCTACATCTTATTAGTAATTTGAAGGCACAAAAACTAATAAGAAAAGTTTGCTATGCTGTTCTAGCACACGTCGAGAAAGTACAAACTAAAGAAAAGAGCATCAATGATGTTCCCGTCGTAAAAGAATTTCCCGATGTATTTCCGAAAGAATTACCGGGACTACCTCCACATCGATCTGTTGAATTTCAAGTAGATCTTGTACCAGGAGCTGCACCAATAGCTCGTGCTCCTTACAGACTCGTACCCAGCGAGATGAAAGAACTACAAAGCCAACTGCAAGAACTATTAGAACGTGGTTTCATTCAACCAAGCACATCACCATGGGAAGCTCCTATTTTGTTTGTCAAGAAGAAGGATGATACATTTAGGTTGTGTATTGACTACAGAGAGTTGAATAAACTTACCATCAAAAACCTTTATCCACTGTCGAGAACTGACAACTTATTTGATCAACTACAAGGCTCGTCGGTTTATTCGAAAATTGATTTACGTTCTGGATATCATCAAATGCGAGTAAAGGAGGATGATATTCCAAAAACTGCTTTTAGGATGCGTTATGGTCATTACGAGTTTATGGTTATGCCGTTTGGATTGACTAACGCACAAGCTGTGTTCATGGACCTTATGAACCGAGTGTGTGGGCCATATCTTGACATGTTTGTCATTGTTTTCATCGATGACATACTTATTTACTCAAAGAATGATCAAGAGCATGAAGAACATTTGAGAAAAGTGCTAGAAGTATTGAGGAAAGAAAAACTGTACGCTAAGTTTTCAAAATGTGCATTTTGGTTGGAAGAAGTTCAATTCCTCGGTCACATAGTGAACAAAGAAGGTATCCAAGTGGACCCGGCAAAGATCGAAACCGTTGAAAAGTGGGAAAGCCCAAAAACTCCGAAGCATATACATCAATTTTTAGGATTGGCTGGTTACTACAGAAGATTCATCCAAGATTTCTCCAAAATAGCAAAACCCTTGACTGCATTAACGCATAAAGAGAAGAAATTTGAATGGAAGGATGAACAAGAGAAGGCGTTTCAGTTATTGAAGAAAAAGCTAACTACGGCACCTATATTGTCATTGCCTGAAGGGAATGCTGATTTTGTGATTTATTGTGATGCATCAAAGCAAGGTCTCGGTTGTGTATTAATGCAACGAACGAAGGTGATTGCTTATGCGTCTAGACAATTGAAGATTCACTAGCAAAATTATACAACTCACGATTTGGAATTGGGTGCTGTTGTTTTTGCATTAAAGACTTGGAGGCATTATTTATATGGGGTCAAAAGTATTATATATACCGACCACAAAAGTCTCCAACATATATTTAATCAGAAGCAACTGAATATGAGACAACGCAGGTGGATTGAACTGTTGAATGATTATGATTTTGAGATTCGATACCACCCGGGGAAGGCGAATGTGGTAGCTGACGCTTTGAGTAGAAAGGACAGAGAACCTATACGGGTAAAAGCTATAAATATAATTATTCGTACTAACCTTACTACTCAAATAAAGGAGGCGCAACAGCGAGTTGTAAAAGAAGGAAAGTTGAAGAATGAGATACCCAAAGGATCAGAGAAACATCTTAATATTCTGGAAGACGGAACCCGATATAGGGCTGATAGAATTTGGGTACCATGGTTTGGAGATGTGAGAGAAATGGTACTTAAGGAAGTACATAAAACCAGATATTCAATACATCCTAGAGCGGGAAAGATGTATAAAGATCTCAAGAAACACTTTTGGTGGGCGGGTATGAAAGCCGATATTGCTAAATATGTAGGAGAATGTTTGACGTGTTCTAAGGTCAAAGCTGAACATCAGAAACCATCAGGTCTACTCCAACAACCTGAAATCCCAGAATGGAAATGGGAAAACATTACCATGGATTTCATTTCTAAATTGCCAAGGACTGCAAGTGGTTATGATACTATTTGGGTAATAGTCGATCGTCTCACCAAGTCAGCACACTTCCTGCCTATGAGAGAATATGATAAAATGGAGAAGTTATCACGTCTATACTTGAAGGAAGTTGTCTCCAGACATGGAATACCAGTCACTATAATCTCTAATAGGGATGGCAGATTTGTTTCAAGGTTTTGGCAGACACTGCAACAAGCATTGGGGACTCGTCTAGACATGAGTACTGCTTATCATCTACAAACTGATGGGCAGAGTGAAAGGACGATACAGACCCTTGAATACATGCTACGATCATGTGTTATTGATTTTGGAAACGGTTGGGATCGACATCTACCATTAGCAGAATTTTCCTACAACAACAGTTACCACTCAAGTATCGAAATGGCACCGTTCGAAGCAATTTATGGTAGAAAGTGCAGATCTCCAATTTGTTGGAATGAATTGGGGGATAGACAGATTACGGGTCCGGAGATAATCCAAGAAACTACAGAGAAAATCATCCAAATTCAACAACGGTTGAAAACCGCTCAGAGTCGACAAAAGAGCTACGCGGACCTTAAAAGGAAAGATATAGAATTTGAAATTGGGGAGATGGTCACGCTTAAGGTTTCGCCTTGGAAAGGCGTTGTTCGATTTGGTAAACAGGGGAAACTAAATCCAAGATACATTGGACCATTCAAGATTTTAGATCGTGTCGGACCAGTAGCCTACCGACTTGAATTACCTCAACAACTCACCAATGTACATAATACCTTTCACGTCTCGAATCTGAAAAAGTACTTAGCTAAAGAAGATCTCACTATTCCTTTAGACGAAATTAAAATCAATGAAAAACTACAATTCAATGAAGAACCCGTCGAGTTAATGGATCGTGAGGTTAAAAGGCTCAAGCAAAACAAGATACCAATTGTTAAGGTTCGATGGAATGCTCGTAGAGGACCCGAGTTCACCTGGGAATGAGAAGATCAGATGAAGAAGAAATACCCGCACTTATTTCCAGAAGATACGTCAACACCTCCAACTGTTTAAAATTTCGGGACGAAATTTATTTAACGGGTAGGTACTGTAGTGACCCGAACTTTTCCATGTTTATATATATTAAATGAAATTTATATTTATATGATTAAGTGTTTCCAACATGTTAACCAATCAAACTTGTTAAGACTTGATTAATTGAAATAGGTTTTATATAGACAATTGACCACCCAAGTTGACCGGTGATTCACGAATGTTAAAACTTGTAAAAACTATATGATGTCATATATATGGATATATATATATATATAGTTAACATGGTATTATGATAAGTAAACATATCATTAAGTATATTAACAATGAACTACATATGTAAAAACAAGACTACTAACTTAATGATTTCGAAACGAAACATATATGTAATGATTATCGTTGTAACGACATTTAATTGTATATATATCATATTAAGATATATTAATATATCATAATATCATGATAATGTAATAATTTAACATATCATTTGATATAATAAATAATGGGTTAACAACACTTAACATGATCGTTAATCTAAAGGCTTCAAAACAACATTTACATGTAACGACTAACGATGACTTAACGACTCAGTTAAAATGTATATACATGTAGTGTTTTAATATGTATTCGTACACTTTTGAAAGACTTCAAGACACTTATCAAAATACTTCTACTTAACAAAAATGCTTACAATTACATCCTCGTTCAGTTTCATCAACAATTCTACTCGTATGCACCTGTATTCGTACTCGTACAATACACAGCTTTTAGATGTATGTACTATTGGTATATACACTCCAATGATCAGCTCTTAGCAGCCCATTTGAGTCACCTAACATATGTGGGAACCATCATTTGGCAACTAGCATGAAATATCTCATAAAATTACAAAAATATGAGTAATCATTCATGACTTATTTACAAGTAAACAAAATTACACATCCTTTATATCTAATCCATATACCAATGACCAAAAACACCTAAAAACACTTTCATTCATCAATTTTATTCATCAAATTGATCTCTCTTAAGTTCTATTTTCAAGTTCTAAGTGTTCTTCATAAGTTCTATAAGTTCTAGTTTCATAAAATCAAGAATACTTCCAAGTTTGCTAGCTTACTTCCAATCTTGTAAAGTGATCATCCAACCTCAAGAAATCTTTTTTATTTATAGTAAAATATCTTTCTAATACAAGGTAATACCCATATTCAAACTTTGATTCAATTTCTATAACTATAACAATCTTATTTCGAGTGGAAATCTTACTTGAACTTGTTTTCATGTCATGATTCTGCTTCAAGAACTTTCAAGCCATCCAAGGATCCTTTGAAGCTAGATATATTTTTCTCATATCCAGTAGGTTTATCCACAAAACCTGAGGTAGTAATGATGTTCATAATATCATTCGATTCATATATATAAAACTACCTTATTCGAAGGTTTCAACTTGTAATCACTAGAACATAGTTTAGTTAATTCTAAACTTGTTCGCAAACAAAAGTTAATCCTTCTAACTTGACTTTTAAAATCAACTAAACACATGTTCTATATCTATATGATATGCTAACTTAATGATTTAAAACCCGAAAACACGAAAAACACCGTAAAACTGGATATACGCCGTCGTAGTAACACCGCGGGCTGTTTTGGGTTAGTTAATTAAAAACTATGATAAACTTTGATTTAAAAGTTGTTCTTCTGGGAAAATTATTTTTCTTATGAACATGAAACTATATCCAAAAATCATGATTAAACTCAAAGTGAAATTATGTTTTCCAAAATGGTCATCTAGACGTCGTTCTTTCGACTGAAATGACTACCTTTAAAAAAATGACTTGTAACCTGTATTTCTGACTATAAACTTATACTTTTTATGTACAGATTCATAAACTTAAGTTCAATATAAAACCATAGCAATTGGATTCACTCAAAACGGATTTAAAACGAAGAAGTTATGGGTAAAACAAGATTGGATATTTTTATTTGTTGTAGCTACGTGAAAATTGGTAACAAATCTATACAAATCATATCCTAGCTAACTTATATTGTATTATACATGTATTCTAATATATTATGTAATCTTGGGATACCATAGACACGTATGCAAATGTTTTTACATATCATATCGACCCATCTATATATATTATTTGGAACAACCATAGACACTCTATATGCAGTAATGTTGGAGTTAGCTATACAGGGTTGAGGTTGATTCCAAAAATATATATACTTTAAGTTGTGATCTAGCCTGAGACGTGTATACACTGGGTCGTGGATTGGGTCAAGATAATATATATCAATTTATTTCTGTACATCTAACTATGGACAACTAGTTGTAGGTTACTAACGAGGACAGCTGACTGAAAATATTTAAAACATTAAAACGTATTAAAAAATTTTGTAAATATATTTTTAACATACTTTGATATATATGTACATATTTGTTATAGGTTCGTGAATCGACCAGTGGCCAAGTCTTACTTTCCGACGAAGTAAAAATCTATGAATGTGAGTTATAGTCCCACTTTTAAAATCTAATATTTTGGGATGAGAATACATGCAGCTTTATAAATGTTTTACAAAATAGACACAAGTACGCAAAACTACATTCTATGGTTGGATTATTAAACTGAATATCGCCCTTCAAGTCTGGTAGCCTAAGAATTAGGGAAATGACCCCTAATTGACGCGAATACTAAAGATAGATCTATTGGGCTTAACAACCCCCATTCAGGTTATAGATGGTTTAGTACTTCGAGATTATTATACAAAAGAGAGGTTCTGTTTTTGGGATATTCTATGCATTAAGTTAACGTCGGTTACCAGGTGTTCAACATATGAATGATTTTTATCTCTATGCAGTTTGCGGAATGCCTGATAAGAGATGTGTTATAAAAATGAAATCTTGTGGTCTATTATTATGATTTAATAATATGTAGGTTAAACCTATAACTCACCAACAATTTTGTTGACGTTTTAAGCATATTTATTCTCAGGAGATTATTAAGAGCTTCCGCTGTTGCATACTAAATTAAGGACAAGATTTGGAGTCCATGCTTGTATAATATTGTTTAAAAACTGCATTCGAAGACTTATGTTGATGTGTAATATTATTGTAAACCATTATGTAATGGTCGTGTGAAAAACACTATATTTTAGATTATCATTATTTGATAATCGTCATAATATTTTAAAGGTTATGGTTTGTTTTAAAATTGAATGCAGTCTTTGAAAAACGTCTCATATAGAGGTCAAAACCTCGTGACGAAATCAATTAATATGGAACGTTTATAATCAATATGAACGGGACATTTCAAACACCTGGTAACTGACGTTAACTTAATGCATAGAATATCCCCAAACAGAACCTCTCGTCTGTATAATAATAATCTCAAAGTACTAAAGCATTCGTACCCCGAATGGGACTTGTCAAGGTCCATAGATCTATCTTTAGGATTCGCGTCAATCAGGGGCCATTTCCCTAAATTCTTAGGTTACCAGACTTGAAGGGCGATATTCGGTTTAATAATCCAACCATAGAATGTAATTTTAAGTACTTGTGTCTATTTCGTAAAGCAGTTGTAAAAGCAGCGCATGTATTCTCAGTCCCAAAAATATATATTGCAAAAGCATTTAAAAAGGGAGCAAATGAAACTCACCTAATGTATTTTTTAGTAAAAATACATATTACGACATTGAATAATGCAGGGTTGGTCTCGGATTCACGAACCTATATCATTTGTGTATTCATTAATATATATATATATAATCGTAATCGAATAAATATATATATTATTATTAGTGATGTAATTTTTATTTTACTAACTTATATATACTTCATTATTTAATTAAATGTATTCATTTTGTAAAAAATATTAATATAGTTATATTAATATATATTTGGTTAATATTGTATTAAAATACTTAATTTGTTATATATGAATATCTATATACAAATGTTAATAATAAAAATTTATATTAGGATTTATATATGATGACAACATATATTTATATAATAACTGTTACATTTTATATATAGCTTAGTTACTATCATTTTAACAAAAACATAGTGATATGTATTATTAATATTATTGTAATGTATTTTTATGTAAAAAAATATATATTTGTCATAATACTAATAATGATACTTATGATAATAATGATGGTGATAATAGTAGTAATAATAGTAGTAACAATGTTTATTTTAGTATAAATGGTAGTTTTTGTAAAAAAAATAATTTACTATAATAATATAATGATAGAAATAACAATGTTAATAATAATAATTAGATTTATCAAAAGCTTCGTGTTCATAATCGTATTCATAACTGCACTCGTATTCCTATAATTATAACTATTTTCCATAATTTATCATATCACTTTTATTATTAGGTTCGTTATATGAATGTTGTTGACACGTTCATAATCATATTAATGATGATAACTACGATAATAATACTAATAATAATAATAATAATGTTAGTAATGATAATAATAAAATTTTAATTGATAATACTAGTAATAATAATAATATCATACTTTACATTAATAATAACAATGATCCTATAATTAATAATAATAACAACTAACATAATGATAGTAAATAATAATAATAATAATAATTAATAATAATAATAATAATAATAATAATAATAATAATAATAATAATAATAATAATAAAAAGATGAGACTACCTTAATAAAATTGGCCTAAAAAGAATACAGTCCTCCCAAGGACTCGAACCCCAGACCTCTCGAAACCCGCTAACACCCTTCACCACCCCACTGTGATGACCCGAGAATTTCCGACCAAATTTAAACTTAATCTTTATATAAATCAATAAGCAAAGTCTGTTAGACCGAGTCTCAAAATGTTAGAACTATTTTTTGTATGAATGCATTTGGCTTTGACTACTCCCGACGATTCACGAACCAATATTTTATATATATATATATATATATATATATATATATATATATATATATATATATATATATATATATATATATCAAAATAAGTATAAGGATTTATATATAATATTTTGAGTTACGTTTTAATCAAACGAGATTAAAAATGTAAAATGATAAATAAAATAATTAAATTACATTTGAAGTAAATATATATAAATATATATGATTATTATATTGAAATATTTATAAAATATATAAATGTTAAATATTCAAATATGTTAATTAAATAAAATAAGTATTACATTAGTAATGAAATGTAAAGCTAATGTATAATATGTAGTTACAAGTTAACGTATAAATGTTGTATTATGATCGTTACTTTCGCTAAAACCAATATTAATATTAATATATGAATTTAATATGTATGAGTTGTTATTATTATCATCATTATTAATATAAATATTAAAATCTATATTTCTAAAAGTAATATTTTCAATATATAACATCTAGGCATGAAGTTTGATATATTTGGTTTGTCATATTAATATAGTTAGTACAAATCTTATTATTGTTATTAATATTATTAATTGTATTGTTAATATATATATAATTGAAATGTGTAACTTGATATTACTTATATTATTACTATCATAAATAATATCATATTTATACTATCATTATCAATATTATTATTATTATTTATTGTTACTATTATTATTAATATTACTTAGTGTTATTATTATTAATATTGTTATTATTATTATTATATATATTAAATGTAAAAAAAAAAACGCGTATATACTTTTCAATCTGTTATTTGTTTTCTTCTTCTGTTCTTTTCTGATCCGTGATTTACATGTTGACTCCTACAGACATTATTGATCCATTATTACTTCTGCATAAATCATTCAAAGACTCTATTAAATCTCTGTTAATTTCTATTTGCTAAATCAAATATAAAAAAATCAAATAAAACCCACGGTACCACGGTTTCATATTTTTTTTTTCAAAATACGAAATTGAATCAATTGTTGAAATCTATAATTGCAGAGTTGTTAGAAATTCTTTATTGAATCTATCTGCAAAAATCTCAACTCTTAATTCCTCAAATTGTAGTCGAATTTCGAAGTCAATGTTTACAAAATAAAAAGTCAAACTTTGTTTTTCAAATCAAATTCGGAATATTTGTGATGTTTCTGTTCCAATTAAGGTTTTATAAAACTTTTACAAAGCAATTGAAACCAAGTTTGTATTATAACAATAATCTAAAATGTGAGCAAAAGCAAAATCAATTTTTTTTTATTTTTTAACAGCGACGAGCCAGTAGCAGGTATTTTCAGTTTTTAATTTTATTTTTTTTTGTTTTTCAAATGATACAAATACTTAATAATGATATTTCCGATTATTTTGAAGAATATAAACCTTTGTATTATGATTAATTTGTTTAAGGATCGAGTTTATTTAAAGAAGAAGAAGATGATTAGGGACAGAGATGATAACGGGTTATATATAATTAGAGGTGGGTTTATTCCAGAAAAACAGTCACAGCTTAATGGTTATGGGACGAGGGGTGTAGGATGGAGGTCTCGGGTTCGATTCTAACTTGGCGTAATTCTTTTTAACATAGCTCCTTTGATAAGGTAGCCTATTTCTTTTATTTATTACTATTTTTATTATTATTATTATTATTATTATTATTATTATTATTATTATTATTATTATTATTATTATTATTATTATTATTATTATTATTATTATTATTATTAGTTTTATTATTATTATATGATTATAAATGTTATTATTATTGTTATTATTATAATTATCACTAATATGATTATTACTAATATTATTATCAATTTTAGTATTATCATTATGTATTATCATTTTTAATAATATCCTTATTATTAATTTCATTAGAGTAATATGATAAGTATCATTAATATAAATACTATTATTAATTTACCATTTTAAGTATTACTATTATTATTATTATTATTATTATTACTATTATAAGTATTATTAATTATTATGATCAGGATCACGAATTGGGAGTATAACAGCTTTAGTTATTAGTTTAGGAATTAAACATGAAGACTAGGATTATGATTAACATATGTATCGATTTTAATAAATATCGTTATTGTTATTAGTATTATCTATATTAAGAAAGTTATTATTATTAGTAAATCATTACTATCAAAACTACCATTTTTTTTTTGTTACAGATAAATATCTTGTACCTAAAAATATACTTAATACATATATCATACTTATATTAATAGTTTATACACCTACATATCAAACATAATAACAATATTTAAATAAATACTTATATATAACAAACTAATGATATTTTATATAATACTAATCATATATATATATATATATATATATATATATATATATATATATATATATATATATATATATATATATATATATATATATATAGATATATTAATATAACTAAGTAGATAGATATTAAACATTTTTTTTTAAATATATACATAAACTAAATAAGTATATTATATAATTTAAGAAATAATATATAAACTCATTCGATTACAATTACACATTTTAATTTATATACAAATGATATAGGTTCGTGAATCCAAGACCAACCCTGCATTGTTCAATATTGTCATATGTATTTTTACTACAAAATACATTAGGTGAGTTTCATTTGCCTTTTTACCCTTTATATTTTTGGGCTGAGAGTACATGCACAACTTTTATAAATGTTTTACGAAATAGACACAAGTAATCGAAACTACATTCTATGGTTGGATAATCAAATCGAATATGCCCCTTTTTATTAAGTCTGGTAATCTAAGAATTAGGGAACAGACACCCTAATTGACGCGAACTCTAAAGATAGATCTATTGGGCCCAACAAGCCCCATCCAAAGTACCGGATGCTTTAGTACTTCGAAATTTATATCATGTCCGAAGGAGGATCCCGGAATGATGGGGATATTCTTAAATATGCATCTTGTTAAGGTCGGTTACCAGGTGTTCACCATATGAATGATTTTTGTCTCTATGTATGGGACGTATATTTATGAGCAATGGAAATGAAATTCTTGTGGTCTATTAAAATGATGGAAATGATTATTTATATTGAACTAATGAACTCACCAACCTTTTGGTTGACACTTTAAAGCATGTTTATTCTCAGGTATGAAAGAAATCTTCCGCTGTGCATTTGCTCACTTTAAAGATATTACTTGGAGTCATTCATGACATATTTCAAAAGACGTTGCATTCGAGTCGTCGAGTTCATCAAGATTATTATTAAGATAATTATAATTAGATATAATATGAAATGGTATGCTTATCGTCAATTTTCGATGTAAGGAAGTTTGTCTGTTCAAAACGAATGCAATGTTTGTAAAATGTATCGTATAGAGGTCAAGTACCTCACGATGTAACCAACTATTGTGAATCGTTTGTAATCGATGTGGACTTTGTCCGGATGGATTAGGACGGGTCCTTTCAGTTGGTATCAGAACGGTAGTCTTAGCAAACCAAGTCTGCATTAGCGTGTCTAACTGATAAGTCGTTAGGATGCATTAGTGAGTCTGGACTTCGACCGTGTCTGCATGTCAAAAGTTTTGCTTATCAATTCGTGTCAAAAATTACCTGCTTATCATTCTTAGAGAATCACTTGCTTATCATTCTTAGTCTAGACATGTCTTATTGCCTTTATTGCATAGACAGTGTATAGATAAATTCATATCCTAGCATATCTGTTATTGCTACCTTTGCCTGACAGCTTCTGTAGATTCCT
Organism: Rutidosis leptorrhynchoides; assembly: GCF_046630445.1. Classification (NCBI taxonomy): domain Eukaryota; kingdom Viridiplantae; phylum Streptophyta; class Magnoliopsida; order Asterales; family Asteraceae; genus Rutidosis; species Rutidosis leptorrhynchoides. The sequence continues at coordinate 336,937,710 of NC_092342.1, read as the reverse complement.
CTGTAACTTATGGGATTTTAGTATTAGATATGCATATGTAAATTATGCATTTCAGGGTACTAACCTACATCCTATAATCTATTTCTTATCGAAAATTCTTCATTTGATCGTACAAGATGAATCCCTCAACCAGTTCGAGTCCCTCAGATTTCGATAGTTATTCCGACAAATATTCCGACATGGATATTCACCTATGCTCCGAAAGCGGTGTCACCAGAATGAATTAACCAATCATCCATCCCCAATTCATCTGATAAAATCGTAGCCTACTTAATCAATGGAGATGAGAAGAAGGCGATTCTTTTCACTAAACGAATTCACCCCTTGGTGAAGAACCTGAAGCATTTACCGGCGAGCCTAACCAAAACACCATTTTCAGTCTCATTTCCCGAATACCTCGCCACGATTATATTCTATCTAAAATTTTAAACCTTATTCATCCACTCGTTCCGACCGTCAATCATCTGGGAATAATGGAAGAAGTCAACGAGCTTCGCGCTCGAGTAATCAAATTGGAAAACATGGTGCAAAATTTACCAGCTTCAGCAACATCACCGGCACCAACAGTACCATCAGTAACAGCACCAGTACCATCAACAATCCATAACTCAACAACTCATTTTGTACCTCGAGTATAACCATCGTTCTACGTATCATTCTACATCAAATATCTTCGTTCTTCATGGCGATTATGTAATCTCTAATGTTTTAGAGATTATGTATTCTAGTTCTAACGGTAAATCAAATGGGATTAATATTTAAATCCATGATTACATCTGAAGAAAATATATATGTATATATATTTTCATAAAGATTGTAATTAAAATTCTTTCGTACAAACTGATAATGGTGAAAATATTTTAACGGGTAGGTAATACCCGATGAATATTTAGATTTCACATTGAAAAGTTACACTGTATATTTTTCGAATCTAATTCCAACAGTCATTTACTATCCTACTTACATTCACGGATATACGTATCCGATCACCGTAGAATAACCATTTTCACTCAATTTTATATTTGGATTTTGATCTATCAGAATCCAACAAGTGGCATAATGAAGAAAACATTGAACAAAATAAAATTTGTTAGAAACAAACAAATTAACTATGAGAAGAATTTTGTTAAGAATCCACGCTAACTGTTCCTAGCTAATTGATTACACTTTATTTATCGCAATTTAATTATCGCAATTTACATTCTCGCAATTTTATTTATCGTCAATTAATTTATGTTATTTACTTTACGCATTTTATTTATTGTCATTTAATTTCTGTATTTATTTTACACACTTTAAATATCGGGACACGTATACAAGGTTTTGACATATCATATCGACGCATATATATATATATATATATATATATATATATATATTATTTGGAATAACCATAGACACTCTATATGCAGTAATGATCGAGTTCTCTATACAGGGTTGAGGTTGATTCTACAATAATATATATACTTTGAGTTGCGATCGAGTCTGAGACGAATACGGGTCACGATACGTATTAATTAATTCGAATATTATATATTAAACTATATATGAATTATTGGACTGCCAACTGTGGACTATAGACTGTGGACTAATAACATTGGACAATTAAAATAAATTAAAATATTGATTATAATATATGAAACTAAATAATTCTTCAAGTTTGCCACTTAAATTCATCCTAAACCTCAATTGTATCTTGACGATTACAATCCGCGTTCAAACCTTTCATGATTCTTGAAAACACCTCAATCAAGAGAATGAACCAACCGCACCTCATCTACGAAAGGAAAGATTTATGTATATAGTATTGCACCTGAGAAACTCTCTGCAACTGAGAAAAAGTTTAACACGTAGCCGCGTCAGATCATTTGGCATTATTAGCAAAAAATAATAATAATAACTTTGCGATCCCTTTTCAAAGTAGCCAATTTTGTCACAGCTCCAACAAGTCAACTTCGACTTTTCATTCGAAGTAGCCTTACTATAATCCCGATATATACGATTACCCTTTTGATACCGGAGAATTCTTTTATATTCCACCATATTACCAGCAGACGTACCAGCAACCTCGTTGCTTCTTGGCTTAAATCTCTCTGATAAATCATTATATTTATTCATTGAAACCCTATCATATACTCGTTCGCATCTTGTAATGAGAACTGCCATACCAATTACTGGGAATCAGCAATCAGTATTTTGAAACTCACAGCATATCTACATCAACCGTTATATGTATAACATTTATCTCTTAGAATTATAATCTTTCATTCTGAAATTCTGAAAAGCACTCAGTCTACAAATCAATACTCTGAATGTTGAAAAAGCTGAACGAAGCAGCAGAAACCGTAGACAACCGTAAACGACCTTAATCATCGAAAGTTTGATGATAAAGAATAATATGTTGGAAAAGCTCAAAAACGTTGAAACTGGAAAACGGATAGAGTTAACCATGAAGGAGACCAAGGATAAATACAAGGACCATACCCTATATTCAAAGAATCCAGATAATTCTGAATCCGGTGAAATCTTTAGTGAATATCTTGTTCCGATGTCATGTTAAAATATTGCGGAAAAATCTTTCTCCATCAACCATCGAACTTAGAAATTCCAAAAATATCATCATCAATATCTTCGATATTTCCGAGGATATTTTCATAAATATTCTCGTTCGAAATTATATACCTCTTCGTGATTCTTGTGTATCATTATATTGGAAACATTCAATAGAAAATTTAGTACCGAAAAGCAGATTATGCGAAACTATGAAGAAAGCCGTGGACAAATCACAAAGAATAAGTTTGACTTAAAAGAATCCAAATGATTCAATGTCTACTAAAGTCTTTAGTGAATATCTTACTCCTTACTCTAAACCCTTGCAGACAATAGTTTCTATCATCCTCTGATCTTAGATATTCAGAGATATTATCGTAGCTCTCATTATAAATATCCTCCATATTTCTGGAGATATTTTTATAACTATTCTTATCTGAAATCATTAATCTCTTCGTGCTATCAGTATTACATCATATAGAAACTGTTAGTTTCTATATTCTGTAAACTTTCAACCTTAAAATATGAATGTTATTGAAGTAATGTTGGGAACTGATGCATGAGTTAGTATAATATAATGACACTTGATCAACGTGATTATATTACAGTAAGTCATGTTGAGTTTCTAATGGGACGTGATGATTCACAGATTATAACGTCATCATGTGTCATGTTACACGACTCGTTCATTCTACTTCACCTCCGAACATATCAAGAAAATATATTCTTGATAGTTATATTCTCAGTGATTCTGATAATTTGACAAATCAAATCGGGACATTACGATTTCATTCTTAGAACCTTAACAATGTTCATTCCAAAGTTTATATCTACGAATTCTGAACCATTACAAGCGGTGTTTAATCGCAAGAAGAAGAAACGAAGGGACAAAGCTCCAAAATATAAGAGAAAATATAAAACCCAATAACAACACGGAGGTTACAAACCGTGGATATTAATACGAATAACAATATAAAGACATGGTATAATTAAGAATAGTATTACCCCAAGGTAATAGTAGGAGTAAACAGATTTTTCTAGTGGAAGATTGAAAAGAAGGATGACGGAAATGATAATTAAGAAAATATCAAGGATTAGAACGGGATTAAGCATTTTCACAATCTTTTGAATGTATGAACTAAGAAAGGAAGTATAGGAATGGTGAGAATAATGGAACGGAAGAGTTTAATTTATAATGGAAACATCAGACAGAGTAATCAAGGCAAATCATCGTATTTAATTATGGAGATCTTAATTTCCATATTCGCCGAAAAATCAAATCATTTAGATTTCGAAGATTTTCTTTAAATCCCTTGAATTCCGGAATTCAATCGTGACTACGTCATCGGTTAAGTCAAATCTTCATTTACTCATTTCACTCTTTTGTGATAGCTTCATTCGTACTCTTCGAATAATCAAATTGTTTTATCCATATTACTCAATGATGATAAAACTCTATTTATCAACTCATATTCGTCATGAAAACATTTTTATTGTTAACCATGACCACCTCACTCAAATTTCGGGACGAAATTTCTTTAACGGGTAGGTAATATGATGACCCGAGAATTTTCGACCAAATTTAAACTTAATCTTTATATAAATCAATAAGCAAAGTCTGTTAGACCGAGTCTCAAAATGTTAGAACTATTTTTTTTTATGAATGCATTTGGCTTTGACTACTCCCGACGATTCACAAACCAATATTGTAAATAAATAAATAAATATATATATATATATATATATATATATATATATATATATATATATATATATATATATATATATATATAAAGGTAAATATATATATATCAAAATAAGTATAAGGATTTATATATAATATTTTGAGTTACATTTTAATCAAACGAGATTAAAAATGTAAAATGATAAATAAAATAATTAAATTACATTTGAAATAAATATATATAAATATATATGATTATTATATTGAAATATTTATAAAATATATAAATGTTAAATATTCAAATATGTTAATTAAATAAAATAAGTATTACATTAGTAATGAAATGTAAAGCTAATGTATAATATGTAGTTACAAGTTAACGTATAAATGTTGTATTATGATCGTTACTTTCGCTAAAACCAATATTAATATATGAATTTAGATATGTATGAGTTGTTATTATTATCATCATTATTAATATAAATATTAAAATCTATATTTCTAAAAGTAATATTTTCAATATATAACATCTAGGTATGAAGTTTGATATATTTGGTTTGTCATATTAATATAGTTAGTACAAATCTTATTATTGTTATTAATTGTTGAGTCCCCAAAATAATTAAGGATTTAATTATGACAAAACAATATTTATTTGCACTAAAGTGTTATGTGCAGCCAGCACAAGTTTGTTTATGTATAGTCAGCTAATATAGCTGTGTCGAGTGTTTAGTATGCTGCCTAGTCTATCAGCACAAGGTAGAAATGTATTCTTCGAATCCGCACAGGATGTGCACCCAGCAAATCAAGAATATCAAGTGACTCAGCATATGAAGGACCAGTAAGTCTGGATATCAGCATACAACACAAGACAGCCATGCTCCATTACAAGCATGATAAGTTTCCCTGAGTGGTCTACATCAAATGTACTATTCAACAGAAGTCGAAGACAAAGTTGAACAGAGAAGGACACGCGTCGGCAGATGACAAGTGACCTTACAAGACCGCATAGGAATGCAGAAGTTTAACTTATGTGCAGACATAAGTTATCCGTTGTCAACACCTAGGGAACACAACATTCTATTTGTTTAATCAAATAGTGGTGCCAAACCGAATTGGGGTGTTCCTGCAAATAGCTACTAAAGAGGAAAGAAAGGGAGCACGCCTCCTTACACAATTGTCCCCTCAAGTACAGACATCCTATGTACCAGTGGACAATAGATCAATTACACGGTTAATAGAACTACTATATATATTGTTGTATCCACTATTGTAAAAACTAGTGGTGTGGGTTTATCTGTTAGAGTCCAAACCGTGTAATAGCTTTAGTTTATCTCTTAGCTATAATCTAGGTAATCTGTATCAACCAACTATCATTTCCGCCAAGGATAGTTGTGATTCTTTCTGATTTAATCAATAAAGAATAACCGTTGAAAATTACCTGTGACTCTATCTTATTTACTACAGAATACTAAACGTGTTTAACTGACTAGTTAATTAAGAAACGAATTGTATTCACCCCCCCCCCCCCCTCTACAATACTCCTGTTGTTATTAAGGGACCAACAACTGGTATCAGAGCTTCAGTCTTGATAATTAATATCTTGGATCTGAATTCTCTTATGGCTTCGTATTCAAACTCAGCTTACCTTGAGAATGGCTCGTCTAACAGACCACCTAAGTTTGATGAAGATGAGTATGAAACCTGGAAGGCAAGGTTCATGCTCCATCTTGAGTCTGTGGATCCACTCATGCCTGGAATTGCCAAAGATGGCCCTTTTGTTCCCACTGAGACAGTTGGTAGTGCACCAGCAACAGCTGACACTCCTGCTATCCCTGGCAGAGAGGTTATTCTCACTCCCTCTAGATGGGATGATGAGGATAAACGTTGAGTTGGTCTTGACCCTAAAATCAGAACCCTGTTAGCCATAACTTTGCCTAACCCACTGTTCAAACTGATCAAGGGAAAAGAAAATGCTAAGCTTATGCTTGACTACCTAGATGTCACCTATGAGGGTATGGGAGAAGTTAGGCAGAACAAGATGATTGCTCTTAAAAGAGAATATGAAATGTTCTTTGCCTATAAGAATGAAACCCTTAAGCAAACCTTCATTAGGTTTAACTCTTTGATAGCAGACCTGATCACTTTAAATGTGACCTACACTGAATTTGAACAAGTGAACAAATTCATTGATGCACTGCCATGTAAATGGAGACCTGTTACTGACCCATTAAGAACCACACAGACCCTAAAGAGCTTTAACCTGTCTTCTCTCTACAGTTCCCTTTGGAATCATGAGAAGGCAGAAGCCAAGTTTGAACTTAACATGAAAGAAAACTTTAGGTCTGCCCCCACCACTTCAAAATCATCTAAAAATGATGATACTGCTCTTATTGCTGCTGCTAAATGGAAGAAAGCTCAAAAAGCTTTACTGGTTCAAAAGTTACTGGCAGAACAAGAGTCAGCTGATAGTGTTGAGGAAAGTGGTACTGGGTCTGAAGAAAGCAGTACTGATGAAAGTGATGTAGAAGGGTTTGCTGAAGGAATGGCTCTGCTGGCTAGGCAGTTCAAAAGGTTCAATCGTAGTAGAACCAGCAAGTCATACAAAGGGAGCAAAAAGCCAAGTGCTAGGTACAACAGCAAGTCAGTCAAGGGTCCTAAATCTGAGTGCTTTAATTGTGGGAAGGTTGGACATTTTGCTGCTGAATGCATGTCCAAGAAACCTTCCACGTCACATGCTAACTCTTTCTCAAAAGCTGATAAGTACAAAAACAAGTACAAAGCTATGAAAGCTCAGATGAAGGAAAGTGCAAAGACTGACAAGAAGGGTAAACAGCCAGAAAAGGTTCTAGTTGCTGAACATCATGACTGGGATGAAGCCAGCACGTCTTCATCTTCTGATAGTGATACTGATGATGATGGTGCTGGTTACGCTACTGGTAAAAAGCTGTGTTTGATGGCCAAAGAGGTCGAGGAGTCTGATGAGGATGATGGTGGTAGTACGTTTTTGGCTGATATGAGGGAAGCTGATCAAAACAGAGATTCTCCTCAATGGAAAACTGAAATGATGTATAAGGTTGATAATTTTCGAACTTATACTGATGATGAAAAAGTTGAAATGTTTGACTACCTAAGAATTGACTTATGCAGAAGCTGCAAACGTGAAGAGAGTTTGAAATCTAGTAACAAATCTTTAAATGAAAAACTCAAAGGCAAAAATGATGAAATTAAGATCTTAAAAGATACAATTTCCAAACTTGAAAAACAAAACTTTGCTTTAGAAACTCTTCACGTTGAGGCAGCAGAAGTCAAGACCCAGCTGGACAATCTCAAAAGAGTTGTTGCTTCATGGTGCACATCTGCTCAACGCACAGCTAAATGTGTTAACGAGCAGGTGCCTGCCCAAGTTCAAGCCTTCTTTGCTGGTGATTATGCTGCTGCTGCTGCTATTGCAGAAGTTACTTTCATGGACCCGATTCTTGAAACTGATCCTGAAGCTGTCTTGCCAAATACTTTTGCCAAGATAGTTGAAGGTAAAAAGGTTGTGACAAACAAATTTGTTAGACCTACTGTGTCCCCACCACCTGCCATGAAAGAAATTTTGGAGGATGAAGTTAGAGCAAGAGAAGCCAGTAACTCAATTGATGAGACTACTGACCCCTCAAGCATCTACTACATGACTCCGAAAGAAAGACGTATTAAAAGGGAAATCACTGAAAACAATTTGAGAAAAGTTAAACCAACTGATTCCCCTTCGTGTTCGAGTTCTACCAGTGCTAAGCCAGCTGATGACCAATCTACTGGTCACCCAGTAGCTGCAGACAAGCCAGTGAAACGAAATACTGGCAAATCTAAGGCAGCAGTTAAGATACCTACTGGTTCATCAGCATCAGAAGACAAGCCAGCAACTTCCCACGCTAACTTATCAAATGATAAAGGAAAGACAGTTCGCCATGGTCATGGTACTGGTTCCAAAAGGAAAGCTGCCCATAAGGGAAAAGCAAAAATTGACTCGACTGATGAGCTGTCTATCACTGAGATAATGACAGTCAAGCTTGACCAGCTAATTGAGGCAGTAACCAAAAGTCGACCCAATCTTACTGCCCCTATTAGATCTGTGCATGACCAGCCACAAAAGCCAAAAGTGAGAAAATGCTACAAATGTGGCAGCAAAGCTCACTTGGCTAACCAGTGTACTCAAACCCAAACCCCATCTGCTGCTTCTTCTAGCAAGCCAGTAGAAAAGAAGAAGTCATCAAAGGTGACTCCTTCAGAACCCATCCTTGGATGGGTTCCCAAAAAGAACTAATCTCTAAGCTATTGTGCAGGGCATTCAAAACAAGCAAATCTGGTATCTCGATAGTGGTTGTTCGAGACATATGACCGGAAGTAAGTCCCTGCTGATGGACTATCAGGAAAAGGATGGTCCAGTTGTTTCATATGGAGATAATTCGTTGGGTTACACAAAGGGTTTTGGTACTTTGACAAATGGGAATGTCACGTTCTCAAATGTTGCATATGTAGTTGGGCTTAAACATAACTTACTCAGCATAAGCCAACTGACAAGCAAGAATAAGATAGTCCAATTCAGAAAGAAAATTGGTACTATTTTTGATAAGACAGGGAAGCCACTGCTGACTGCAAAACGTCATGAAAACATGTATCAAATTGACATGAACACAGCAGTCACAACAACTGATACTTGTTTCTATTCGAAGGCAGCAGACAACCTGAAGTGGTTATGGCACAAGAGACTCTCACATCTCAACTTCAAAGATATTCACAAATTATCCAGTAGAAGTTTGGTGTCTGGGCTACCCACAATGTCTTATGTGAAGGACAGATTGTGTCCTGGTTGTGAAAAGGGGAAACATCACCATGCCTCGTTCAAATCAAAGCAAATCTCATCTGTTGAGAAACCATTTCACTTACTTCATATGGATCTATTTGGTCCAGTGAATGTGGCCAGCTGTAGTGGGAAGAAGTATACACTGGTTATTGTTGATGAATACTCGAGATACACTTGGGTGTTCTTTTTGAGGCAAAAGAGTGAAGCTGCTGATGAAATCATCAATTTTATCAAAAGAATGGAGCTTTTGAATGGGCAACTGGTGAAGCAACTAAGAAGTGATCATGGTACAGAATTCAGAAATGCTACATTAGAAGAATTTTGTGCTGACAAAGGTATTTCCCAAAATTTCTCTACTGTGAGAACACCTCAGCAAAATGGTGTTGCAGAAAGAAGAAACAGAACTCTCATTGAAGCAGCAAGATCTATGTTGGCTGAGTCTGGGTTGAAGAATTCCTACTGGGCAGAAGCTGTGAATACTGCCTGTTTTACCCAGAATAGATCTCTTATTGTGAAAAGACATCAGAAAACTGCTTATGAAGTTCTCAAAGGAAGAAGACCCTCAATTTCATTTCTTCATGTATTTGGCACTCCCTGTTACATTCTAAATAATAGGGATCAGCTGGGCAAATTCGATGCTAAAGCTGATGAAGGTATATTCCTTGGATATTCCAACATGTCAAAGGCATATAGGGTCTACAACAAAAGAAGGGGTTGTTTTGACGAATCCATTAATGTTACATTCGATGAAACTGCCTCTGCTTCATCTGCTGATCGTGAAGATGAAGTGTTACTGTTTGAAGAGCCTACTCAGCAAGCTCTTGATGATGAAGAGCCAGCAGCACAACCCTCACCAATCCATGCTGCTGGGTTCTCTGATGATGAAATGGAACATTCTGTTCCATCTGTGTCTAAACCAAGTGGACCTACTGGCTCTACTGAAGTGCTGCAACTTGAGCCTAGGTCTGCTGGTTCTGAGAGATCACAAGCTGGTACTGATTCTACTGATATTGATCAGCAACCTTCTGTTGCTGCTCACTCATCTGAACCAGCTGATGATCAAGATGCTGTGTGTTCTACAACCAGCTCACCTGTTCATAACACCAAATGGATAAGGGAGCATCCGATTGAGCAGATTATTGGTAATCTTGCGAGTGGTGTTAAAACACGGAGGCATGCAACCAGCAACTTTTGTATGCATGTTAATTTTGTGTCTACCATTGAGCCCACGTGTCCTGAGGAAGCACTTCAAGATCCTAGCTGGGTTGGTTCAATGCAAGAAGAAATTACTCAGTTTGATAGGAACAAAGTGTGGACATTGGTACCTGAACCTGAGGATAAGACAAAGAAGATCATTGGTACCAAGTGGGTGTTTAAAAACAAGATGGATGAAGATGGTGTCGTTATCAGAAACAAAGCAAGATTGGTTGCTCAAGGGTTTAGACAGGAAGAAGGATTGGATTATGGGGAAACTTATGCACCAGTGGCTAGGATGGAAGCTATCAGATTGTTCTTAGCATATGCTGCTAGGATGAACTTTAGAGTATTTCAGATGGATGTTAAATCTGCATTTCTGAATGGGAAGCTGCAAGAAGAAGTTTATGTCAAACAGCCTCCTGGTTTTGTAAGCAGTAAATATCCAGACCATGTCTACAAGTTAGACAAAGCTCTTTATGGCCTTAAACAGGCTCCAAGAGCATGGTATGAGACACTTCATGTGTATCTCACTGGTATAGGTTTTAAAGTTGGAACAATTGATACCACTCTATTCTCAAAAGAGATAGATGGTGATCTCTTGTTGGTACAGATATATGTGGATGATATTATTTATGGTTCTAAAAATGAAAAACATTGTCAAGATTTTTCAAAACGTATGTCAAAGGCATATGAAATGAGTTTACAAAGAGATCTGCAATACTTTTTAGGATTGCAGATCAAACAACTTGATGATGGAATATTTATAAGTCAAGATAAATATATCAAAGATATGTTAAAGAAATTTGGTCTGACCTGTTTAAAAGACATAGGGACTCCAATGGCAGCATCCATTAAAATAGATGCTGATCCAAATGGTGAACCAGTCAATATCACTGAATATAGAGGTATGATTGGATCCCTACTTTATCTCACAGCCAGCAGACCAGATATTATGTTCGCCACATGTCTCTGTGCCAGATATCAAGCTGATCCTAAAGAGTCACACTTGCTGGCAGTAAAAAGAATATTCAGATACCTAAAAGGTACTGCTAAACGTGGTCTTTGGTATCCCAAAGACCAGGATTTTGAACTAATTGGGTATTCAGATGCTGACTTTGCAGGGTGTAAAATAGACAGGAAAAGTACTACTGGTGGTTGCCAGTTACTGGGTGGTAGGCTAGTCAGCTGGACAAGCAAAAAGCAAAATACCGTGTCCACATCTACTGCTGAGGCAGAATATGTCTCTGCTGGTAGTTGTACTGCTCAAGTACTGTGGATGCAAAGCCAGCTAAAGGACTATGGTGTTCATGTTACAAAAACTCCAATCTACTGTGACAACACCAGTGCAATTGCTATCACCAACAATCCTGTGATGCACTCAAGGACTAAGCACATCGATGTTCGGTATCATTTCATAAGGGATCATGTTTAAAAGGGTGATGTTGAGTTACATTTTATTTCTACTGACTAGCAATTAGCAGACCTATTTACAAAGCCATTAGATGAGAAACGTTTTAACTATCTCATCTCTGAGCTGGGTATGCTTGAACTTTAAATAAAAGACAACTTTTGTTGGTGTGCTGGCTCTACAACGTGTAGGGCAAACCAGTAAGTCACATTTATTTACTTACTGCCTACATGTCAAACAACTAGCACATCAAGGTCTTTTATATTTTGGTTACTTAAATGTTTTCAATGAAATAATAAATAGCTCTCCAAATTTAATGATTCTTTAAAACTGGAAACTCATTTACTTCCAATGATTTAAATTAAATTCATGACATATTAAATGTAACAAAAGTATTTTGTATTTAATACAAAAATTATTTTTGAGGTTTTAAATCAATTTTTTTGAAATGGAATCTGATGCATTTAATGCTGAATGGGAGGAATGAGTGTTTAAGCCGTATAAATGTCATGTCAACAGTCCGTGTCCCCTTGAAAATGTGTCAGTCTGTCACATTTGCCCACGCGCCTGCAGATGACAGTAATTTTCTCTCTCCTGCACTTTTTAACCCAATCACAACGGATAAAAGTGTGTTTCATCTTCCATAATAACCTTCGGTTATTCATTATTCAAAACACACACACTTTTACTCTCAAAATCTTTTCAATCTTCAAATCTTCATCCTACATTCATCAATGGCAGAACAACAACGACAATCACCACGTACTGCAAGCCAGCAAGAGGAACAACAGCAACAACAACCTCAAACAGTCGAACCACAACAGCAACCACAACCTGCCCCACAACCGCAACCGGCACCGGCACCGGAGGAACCGGTGGTTCAAGAACAAGTCGTTCAAGGACCACTGTTCAATCTCCACCCCAACCTGATTAGGGCTCCCAATGCACCTGATCACTCACTGATTCGCCTATCTAGTGGCAATGCTGCACATGCCCTCTCTATCCCCAAATCGAAGGTTAACAAAGGGTATGAGGCCCTCATCGAATATATCCGTCAATCACCTCTGGCAAGAGCCATCACTGGTGTACCTTCCCGATTCTATGCTGCCTGTTTGGCACGATTTTGGTATACTGCCACTATTGCCACCACTCCCGGCAACATTCCATGTATTCGTGGCATGGTGACCGAAACCCTAAATTGCTCTATCACCGTCGAAGCTATTAGACGTGCTCTTCAATTGCCCGGTGGACCATTTGTTGATTCACCTACTAGTGACAAATTCAGAAGGGAGGTGTTGGAGATCATTGGGTTTGCTGGACCAGTGGCACATACACTGTTGAGAAAGCATATGCCACCACTATGGTACTACTTCTTTGGGTTGATGACTCAGTGCATGAGTCAAAAGTCAGGAAGCTTTGACCAATGCTCAGATTTTGAGCTCAAGCTTGGTCATGGGTTGTTGTTCAACAGGAACATCGATTACGCCCTTGAAATTTATTTGAGGCTAAGGGAAATGGTGACTGCTAGAGTAAGAACCAACTTGATTCCATTTCCACGATTCTTAAGCCTGGTATTTGAAAGTGAACTGGGTGAAGCTTATCAGCAAATTGCTGATCAATCATTTGAGGTCCCAGTAAAACAAGGGGGCATGCCAAAGGATGTACCTGCTGCTCCATATGCTGAGTTGACACCAGCAATGAATGAGTATCTTGCTGCTCGTCGTGGAGCCACCCAATCGACTGCCTCTGGTTCTGCACCAGCTGAGGGGGAGGGTCCTCAGCAAAAGCCAGCAACGCGAAGGAAGCAGCCAGCTACCTCAACTAGTACAGCCACCGTCTCATATACTGGTAAAGCAGTAGTTGTATTAGAATCTAGTGCTCTCTGATCATAAAGAACAGCCCTAGTCTTATATACTGACTACCCAATTCTAGTGTTGGAATCCGTTGCTCATCTATTTCTTGGTAACAGGCAAACCTAAGCTTGCTAAAGCTGGCTCCAAGCGAACCACAGGGGAGATTGCACCAGTCTCAGCTGCTGCTCCTGCAAAGAATGTAGCTATGGAACCTGGTGCGTTTCTAGACCAAGCAGCAGAACAATCTAACTTAATTGAAAATTTTTTAACTGCTGACTTGAAAAATGTTGAGGGAGTTAAAGGTATAACCCTGGCTCCCAAGCTGACTGGTTTTAAAATAGGTGTCAAGAAGAGTAGCAATCCATACTCTTCTAACCAGGCACTTCCACATTTTTCTGAAATGAACTTAATGCAATACTCTCTGCTGACAGTACAACCAGCAGAGAACATAACTGACCCCCAAAGTAGGCTTGAGCTGGGTCTTCATCTTGTTGAACCAGCTCAGGTGACTGCACAGCCAGTATGTTACTCGGATACTGATAAGAGTCACACTCCTACATCATTACCAGCCAGATCTCTTACACTATCTGGGTCAACATGTGTTGCCAATGAGTCAGCAGAGTCACCGCTGTACTTACAGACACCTTCTTCTGTCTCATTCGAAGGGCTGACCAAATCACAAGTCTGTCCCCAGAGACCAAAAACAGATGCAATTGTTGAGTCAAATTTATTTGGTTCTACAGTTGCTAACATAACTTGTTCTATTGTTTCAGTTCTTAGCAGGGTAGATGAACTGGCAGAGGGGGATCAAAATAAAGATGTTGTTATTCCTACTGGTGATATTGCTGCCTCTGCTACTGGTGTTGTTGCCACTGATTCTGTTACTGGTGGTGCTGATGCTGGTACTGTTGATTCTGCTGCTGCTGGTGTTACTGAGGAGTTGGCCACTACTACTGGTCTAACTGTTGTTACTGAGGAGATGTATACTGATACTGCTGCTACTACTGTTCCTCCTCAAACTCTCAGTACCTCTACTTCCACTACTGAGTCTGATGTGGAAGATGTTATCATGGAAGAACCTCCTGTTCTTGAGAAGGTTATTGACAATATTGTCAAGGATGTTCTTCTTGATGAACCTGTCACCCAGCCAAGAGTGGACTCTGCATTAATGTCTGATGAGCCTACTGATTCTTCTGATTCTTCTACTATGGAACGTCAAGTTCTTACAGAATCTGCAGTTCGTCATCCTATTGGTCCAATTTTGGTTGCTACTGAACCAACTGCTGAGATGGAGTTTGAAACCATTCAGCCGAATGCAGCTAATGTTATTGTCATTCCTGGTTCTGATTCTGGTATTGTTACAGCTGATGCTAGTGCTAGTGCTACGTTTCCATCTGATTCTGCTATGGATGCTGGTACTAGTGCTACTTTTCTTTCTGATACTGGTGCACAGGTTGCTGATGTTAAGGATGCTGGTACCTCTGCTGACACAACTACTGATTCGACTAAGGCTCCTGTTACTGAGGAAAAAAGCCATATGTTGTGCAGGTACCAGATCCAGATGAAGTTGTTCCTAACTTCATTTTCAAGGGAGCTTTAATCTCTCCCAAGATTGCTATGCTGGTCGATCAGCTGACCATTGATCCCGAATCTGCAATAGTCTCAGCCAGCAGATTACCTCGTGAAGAGATGGTTGAGCTATTATCTCAGCTTGATAGACCAGCTAGAGAAGAAATTTATGAGAGGATAGCCCTGCTGGAGCAAATCAATGAACAGCCTTACTATCATGTTTTTGGTATGGCTCCAGCTGCTTCGCCATTTCCTGGTACATGGAGGCCTCTCAAGTTTGTCATCGATCCTACTACTGGTAAGTGTGTTATGCAAAATGTCCCTGATTCGCCAGTACCTTCTTCTTCCTCAGCTTCTTCCTCATCATCTTCTTCTGATGGGGATGCTGATGAAGGTACTGGTAAAGGCAAACCAGTCATTCATGATAATGTGACTGGTTCCAAAGACAAACCAGTGGATCTTATTGATGACAATGCTGATAATAATGCTGACAAGGATATCAGTGGTTCTAAGCCTTCGAGCGAAGGTAAAAACGATGGTGATCATGGTGATGAGTCAGCTCCTGACCTTCCACCTCCACCACCCCACGGTGATACTCCTCTGTTAGCTGGTGCTGACCAACCTTCAACCTATGCATACTTAAAGTTCAATGCAGATGAGGTTGCTGATATTTCCACCTTTGCTGTCTATAAGACACTGCAAGGGATCACACCAAATTTGGAGGAAACTATTCGCAGAGCTATTGTTGATAGTGTCTCTACTGCTGTCAGATCTGCTGGAGAGGCTGTTACAACTCCTATTGATCTTAAACTCCAGCAGGTGTGTGCTTTTGCTGATGTGGCAGTCGAAGCAATCACAAAGCACCACGAAGATGAAGAGGAGCTTGAAAGGCGAATTATCTCTCACAGTGAGTACTGTGAAAATATCACCCGACTCCAAGCTGATTTGGATGCTGCTAACCGCAGAAATACTTTCTTAAATGAGGAGAACAGGGTGTTACATGAGAGATTGGAATCGCAGGAAGCTCAAATGGCTAACATGATTCCTGCTGCTACCTATGTTCAGATGGTTGAAAACATGCAACGAATGGCTGCTTTGCAAGGTGATGTTCGAGCCATCGTTGAACAAATGGCTATGGGTGTAGCCAGGAATGAAGTTAGATCCTCCAATCTTCTGCTAAGACAATTTGGTGTGGATCCTGGTGCCCATCTTACTCCAGAGGTTGCTGAGTGGAACAATTTTGCCTTCTCTGCTCCTCAGTCAGACAGTGATCTTGATGCTACTGTCTCCCCTACTATTCACCCTACTGCCCGTGCTGATGACAAAAAGGGGGAGAAAAAGTCCAAAAAGAAATCTAAAAAGAGAAAACAGTCTGAGGGGGAGCATGAACATGAAAAGGCTCCTAAACACCCCAGGAGAGATGGAGATGGTGATGGTGATGGTCAAGACACTGGCCCTAAGCCCAGCAACGCTCATACTGAAGCTGGTGGTGCACAGGCAACTGGTGGTACTCAACCCAGTGTGTCTGCCACACCAATGGATGATATTGGTTCTGGCAGTAAGCCCAGTGATGTTTCTGATATGGCTGTAGCTGAAGCTTTTGTGCTGTCTCAATCTATTGAACGTAAAATGAAGAGGAAGTTAGAGAGACATCAAAAGCGACAGCAGGAACTAGATGATGCCTTCAATGCCAAGTTTGAGGCCTTTGCTGAACTTAAATGTCGTAAGATTATGCACAGAAGATGGCTGAGTCCAAAAGCAATGGCAATCGATGATGACCTGACTGCCTTTGATAAACACAGAAAAGAGGCAAGAAAAATAAATGCCAAGTTCATGGTCAAATACGACAAACAGAGGGCAAAGCTGTATGCACAGAGAGCAGAAAGAATCAGGAACATGACTCCTGCTGAGATGAAGGATTACCTTGATTCTACTGAGTCAACTGGTGGAGTTAGAGCTGATATTTTCATAGAATGGGTTGATGCTATGTTAGAAGCCAGCTCTACTCCTCAACCAGCATCTGCTGCTCAGCCAGCTACACAACAAACACAGCCAACAGAAACAATCATCCTTGATGATGATGATGTTATTAGTCAGGGGGAGCATCTTGCTATTGTTCCTTACCTGCCTCCTATTCAACCAGTATCGACACAAGAACCATCAGCTGAACCCAGGCCTATTGACAAACACAGGGTGAAATCTGCTCCTAGGGACAATCAGCCCCTGAGGAAAGGACCCCTATTCGAGGCAGCTGATGAAGGAACTGAAGTGGTTGAGCCAGCTGATACTAATCAGTCAGCTGGCATTGAAGACACAGCAAGGAGTGCTGTGATAGAAGACCCAGCCAGAAGTGTGCTGCTGGGTAGTACAAGTGTTGAAGACCCAGCAAAGTCGGTTGAGCTGGGTGCTAAACAAGTAGATGATGAAACGGTTGATCCTGCTGACTTCACAGTCTGGGGAAGAGACGGCCAAACATTTGTTCTATCTCCTCTTCCTCCCCAGATTCAAGCTTACTTTGACAGAACACAGGATAACCGGGTCAATCAGCATCCAGTTAGTTCATCTGGCAGCTATGAATCATCTATGTATCCTCCATCTTCCCCAAGGGTTCATGACAAACATATCACTTGGGAAGATGACTCAGTAACCCATAGTGAGCCGAACATCAGAAAAATGAACCCAGATGAAAGAGAAGCCTACAGACTTCAGATCACTGTTCCAGAGCTGCTTGAATAAAGACAAATTGAGCTTAATGAAAGAATTCGTCAAGTCAGGCTGCTGCATCATCCTCTTGATCAGCCACACTATATTGCTGCACTAACCTTTGGCATTGACATTAGGGTGTACTTGAAAAACAGGGGTCTCAGGCTCTCCACTACTGATGAAAGAATTCATTTTGAAGATGCTCTCCAGCTGGGTATGGATATAAGGGAGTATTGTGCTGCCCTTAGTACTGAAGAGGGTAGAAAGATGGTTGAAGCAGTAAGATCCCTGAACATTTCTTATGATGATTATCTGTTGGGTTTAGCTGCTGAAAGGGAATCCAGAGAAGCTGCTGATGCTGAACTTGCTGAACGATCAAGGCTTCAGGATATTGAAGACAGATTGGCTGCTGACAGAAAGCAATAGGCTGAGTCCCTCAAACTAGCCAGAGCCATTGTCAAAGAACAGGATAAGGTTTTTGATAAGATAGAAGCTGCTGAGAAAGTACCTACCACTGCTCCTGTAGTACCTGATCACAATATTGAGTTTCCTGATACTTATTATAAGAGCAGGTATGGTAATGTGATGAATAGAAGATCTAATCCCTGCAGAATTATCAAGGTAAACAGAGGGACAAAAAGGGCTTTCAATGTTGTCAGGGATAACAATGTTCAAGAAAGGATTAGTTTTGATGACTTAAGAACTCTTGGATTCAGTGAATGGATAGAAATCTTGGAGTATTTCATTGGTAAAGGTGAGAGTGCTATCAAGAGTGCTCTTAAGACTGAACTCCAACAGCTGTTCAAGAAGGCAACTAAGTTTGGGAATGCACCAGTAGTTGATGTTGATGAATTTCTTGCTCAAAAGCCTAAAGGGAAGCAACCTACTGGTGAAGGACCAACTGGGAGAAGCCGAATTGTTCTACCTCCTTTCATCCCTGTTTATGACCCTGCTGAATTGCCTCTCCTGTTCCCTGAAGCCTGGAAGATTAAACAAGAGGAGCTATCTGATGAAGAAAGAGAAAGAGAAAGGGATAAGGATAGATAGTCTCCTATGTGCTTAACTTGTATCTTTTGTAATTTACTTTTCATTACGAATTATCTTGTAATTATTGTATATATCTGATGTAATGAAGGTAAAGTGAGTTTATCTTCAAAATCATATCAAATTATAAGATATAGATAACTCAGCAAAAGATCCCAAAACAAACTTAAAGGGACGAATTTACTGTCTACTCTCACTAGGTCCCTAAGTGCTGGCTTTAGTGTTTTCTCTTCAAGTCATAGGTTTTGTCATCATCAAATAGGGGGAGATTGTTGAGTCCCCAAAATAATTAAGGATTTAATTATGACAAAACAATATTTATTTGCACTAAAGTGTTATGTGCAGCCAGCACAAGTTTGTTTATGTATAGTCAGCTAATATAGCTGTGTCGAGTGTTTAGTATGCTGCCTAGTCTATCAGCACAAGGTAGAAATGTATTCTTCGAATCAGCACAGGTTGTGCACCCAGCAAATCAAGAATATCAAGTGACTCAGCATATGAAGGACCAGTAAGTCTGGATATCAGCATACAACACAAGACAGCCATGCTCCATTACAAGCATGATAAGTTTCCCTGAGTGGTCTACATTAAATGTACTATTCAACAGAAGTCGAAGACAAAGTTGAACAGAGAAGGACACGCGTCGGCGGATGACAAGTGACCTTACAAGACCGCATGGGAATGCAGAAGTTTAACTTATGTGCAGACATAAGTTATCCGTTGTCAACACCTAGGGAACACAACATTCTATTTGTTTAATCAAATAGTGGTGCCAAACCGAATTGGGGTGTTCCTGCAAATAGCTACTAAAGAGGAAAGAAAGGGAGCACGCCTCCTTACACAATTGTCCCCTCAAGTACAGACATCCTATGTACCAGTGGACAATAGATCAATTACACGGTTAATAGAACTACTATATATATTGTTGTATCCACTATTGTAAAAACTAGTGGTGTGGGTTTATCTGTTAGAGTCCAAACCGTGTAATAGCTTTAGTTTATCTCTTAGCTATAATCTAGGTAATCTGTATCAACCAACTATCATTTCCGCCAAGGATAGTTGTGATTCTTTCTGATTTAATCAATAAAGAATAACCGTTGAAAATTACCTGTGACTCTATCTTATTTACTACAGAATACTAAACGTGTTTAACTGACTAGTTAATTAAGAAACGAATTGTATTCACCCCCCCCCCCCCCCCCCGCCCCTCTACAATACTCCTGTTGTTATTAAGGGACCAACATTAATATTATTAATTGTATTGTTAATATATATATAATTGAAATGTGTAACTTGATATTACTTATATTATTACTATCATAAATAATATCATATTTATACTATCATTATCAATATTATTATTATTATTTATTGTTACTATTATTATTAATATTACTTAGTGTTATTATTATTATTATTATTATTATTATTATTATTATTATTATTATTATTATTATTATTATTATTATTATATATATTAAATGTAAAAAAAAAAGAAAAAAAGAAAACGCGTATATACTTTTCAATCTGTTATTTGTTTTATTCTTCTGTTCTTTTCTGATCTGTGATTTACATGTTGACTCCTACAGACATTATTGATCCATTATTACTTCTGCATAAATCATTCAAAGACTCTATTAAATCTCTGTTAATTTCTATGTGCTAAATCAAATAAAAAAAATCAAATAAAACCCACGGTACCACGGTTTCATTTTTTTTTTCAAAACACGAAATCGAATCAATTGTTGAAATCTATAATTGCAGAGTTGTTAGGAATTCTTTATTGAATCTATCTGCAAAAATCTCAACTCTTAATTCCTCAAATTGTAGTCGAATTTCGAAGTCAATGTTTACAAAATAAAAAGTCAAACTTTGTTTTTCAAATCAAATTCGGAATATTTGTGATGTTTCTGTTCCAATTAAGGTTTTATAAAACTTTTACAAAGCAATTGAAACCAAGTTTGTGTTATAACAATAATCTAAAACGCGAGCAAAAGCAAAATCATTTTTTTTTTAACAGCGACGAGCCAGTAGCAGGTATTTTCAGTTTTTAATTTTATTTTTTTTTGTTTTTCAAATGATACAAATACTTAATAATGATATTTCCGATTATTTTGAAGAATATAAACCTTTGTATTATGATTAATTTGTTTAAGGATCGAGTTTATTTAAAGAAGAAGAAGATGATTAGGGACAGAGATGATAACGGGTTATATATAATTAGAGGTGGGTTTATTCCAGAAAAACAGTCACATCTTAATGGTTATGGGACGAGGGGTGTAGGATGGAGGTCTCGGGTTCGATTCTAACTTGGTGCAATTCTTTTTAACATAGCTCCTTTGATAAGGTAGCCTATTTCTTTTATTTATTACTATTATTATTATTATTATTATTATTATTATTATTATTATTATTATTATTATTATTATTATTATTATTATTATTATTATTAGTTTTATTATTATTATATGATTATAAATGTTATTATTATTGTTATTATTATAATTATCACTAATATGATTATTACTAATATTATTATCAATTTTAGTATTATCATTATGTATTATCATGATTAATAATATCCTTATTATTAATTTCATTAGAGTAATATTATAAGTATCATTAATATAAATACTATTATTAATTTTACCATTTTAAGTATTACTATTATTATTATTATTACTATTATAAGTATTATTATGATCAGGATCACGAATTGGGACTATAACAGCTTTAGTTATTAGTTTAGGAATTAAACATGAAGACTAGGATTATGATTAACATATGTATCGATTTTAATAAATATCGTTATTGTTATTAGTATTATCGATATTAAGAAAGTTATTATTATTAGTAAATCATTACTATCAAAACTACCATTTTTTTTTTGTTACAGATAAATATCTTGTACCTAAAAATATACTTAATACATATATCATACTTATATTAATAGTTTATACACCTACATATTAAACATAATAACAATATTTAAATAAATACTTATATATAACAAACTAATGATATTTTATATAATACTAATCATATATATATATATATATATATATATATATATATATATATATATATATATATATATATTAATATAACTAAGTAGATAGATATTAAACATTTTTTTTTAAAATATATACATAAACTAAATAAGTATATTATATAATTTAAGAAATAATATATAAACTCATTCGATTACGATTACACATTTTAATTTATATAATGATATAGGTTCGTGAATCCAAGGCCAACCCTGCATTGTTCAGTATTGTCATATGTATTTTTACTACAAAATACATTAGGTGAGTTTCATTTGCCTTTTTACCCTTTATATTTTTGGGCTGAGAATACATGCACAACTTTTATAAATGTTTTACGAAATAGACACAAGTAATCGAAACTACATTCTATGGTTGGATTATTAAATCGAATATGCCCCTTTTTATTAAGTCTGGTAATCTAAGAATTAGGGAACAGACACCCTAATTGACGCGAACTCTAAAGATAGATCTATCAGGCCCAACAAGCCCCATCCAAAGTACCGGATGCTTTAGTACTTCGAAATTTATATCATGTCCGAAGGAGGATCCCGGAATGATGGGGGATATTCTTAAATATGCATCTTGTTAAGGTCGGTTACCAGGTGTTCACCATATGAATGATTTTTGTCTCTATGTATGGGACGTATATTTATGAGCAATGGAAATGAAATTCTTGTGGTCTATTAAAATGATGGAAATGATTATTTATGTTGAACTAATGAACTCACCAACCTTTTGGTTGACACTTTAAAGCATGTTTATTCTCAGGTATGAAAGAAATCTTCCGCTGTGCATTTGCTCACTTTAAAGATATTACTTGGAGTCATTCATGACATTTCAAAAGACGTTGCATTCGAGTCGTCGAGTTCATCAAGATTATTATTAAGATAATTATAATTAGATATAATATGAAATGGAATGCATATCGTCAATTTTCGATGTAAGGAAGTTTGTCTGTTCAAAACGAATGCAATGTTTGTAAAATGTATCATATAGAGGTCAAGTACCTCGCGATGTAACCAACTATTGTGAACCATTTGTAATCGATGTGGACTTTGTCCGATAGATTAGGACGGGTCCTTTCACCCACTGTTTATGTATTTCTGATAATACACCCACTCATTTTTAATTAACCCGTTCAAGTTATCCTTTTTTTCCTTCTTCCTCCAAATAACTGATCGACCAGGGAACTCCAAACGAAAATTATCAATAAATTTCATAATTATTTTTTAGAACTTGAATTCGTTGCAGAAATAATTAGTGGTTAATTAAATTAATTAAAACAAAGTCAAAATAAATAAAATATATATATAAATATGCTGTGAAGAACTCGTAATATCCCAAAACCAAATTCAGATTTTTAGGATGTTTTAGCTCTCGATTATAACATGAAAAAGATGTGAAGCTACTCCTAGAATCTTTCTGTAACTTCAATTAGACTTAAAACATAAAAATGATTTCCAATTTTGTGATGAACACATTATTTGACTTTTGAAAACATAACTTTGACCTCAAAATTCTTACTCGATAGATAAAATTGATACGTGAGATTTTCCAGATAGTTTAAATGAAAGCTTTTTAATAGAATTGCATTAATAGAATTTGAATTAAAACTCAAATTCGAATTTTAGCTGAAAATTTAATATACAGAGTAGTCGACACTTTTTGTTTTAAATTCACACAATTAATCGAATGTAAAGGCTTTAACTGATATTAAATATGAAAAAGAAAAAAAAAACTGAGGGAGGTAATCCATATAGTTGAACACGTATTATGAATTATAGTCAAGTGTCGAGGAAAAAAAATTTCGATCAGGACAAATAAATATAAAAAAAATAGTACGTGATTGAAAACAAACTGGTACGATTTGATTATGATATGTAATAATTTAGAGACCAAAACAAAACTGAAATAGGATTGATAAACACGGGTAACAGATTCTGATTCCTTCTGTTTTCATAAAATTTATTATAAATAATAATAATAATAATAATAATAATTCTAATAATAAATAATAATAATAATAATGCATTTATTAATAATAGACTTAAATAAAGATACTGATATTAACAATATCAGAAATAATAATAATAATACTAATTTTAATGCTAAAATTAATATACATATTAATAATAATGAATGTAATAATAATAACATGTAAATTATATTATAACTTGTAATTCTATATATATATTTGTATATATATTTATATATATATATACATTGTATTTAAATATACATGTTTATATATATACTTGTATACATATGTGTATTATATTTAGTCTCATTAGTTATTAAATATAATTATAATAGTAATACTTCTTAATATTATAATAATAATAACACTTTGTAATAATGTAATGGTAATAATAATTATATTATTGATAATAATAATATCTATAAGTTTTATAACAATAATATTATTAATAATAATATAATATTATAATAATTTTAATTTATCATACTTCATATATATATATATATATATATATATATATATATATATATATATATATATATATATATATATATATATATATATATATATATATATATATATATATATATTACCACTAATACTTCTTATAGTAATGAGAGTAATATTATTGTTGTATAAAATTTTAATATATTAATATTACATGTTATCGCTTATAATTTATATTATGTAATAACTTATATTGGATAGTAATTTATATATATATAATAAATATTAATATTATATCATGTATCTTATCTTATATATTTATTTCTAATGGTTAAATTATATTTTATAATATCAAGTTAATATACATGTACTTACATTTATATATACATATTTATTTACAAACAATTGTTCGTGAATCGTCGAGAGCAGTCGAAGGTCAATTGAATATATGAATATCGTTTCAAAATTTTCTTGACTCAACATTACATACTTTGCTTATCGTATCGAAATCATATAAAGATTAAGTTTAAATTTGGTCGGAAATTCCCGGGTCATCACAGTACCTACCCGTTAAAGAAATTTCGTCCCGAAATTTGAGTGAGGTCGTCATGGCTAACACTAAATATGTTTTCCTAACGAATGTGAGTTGATAAATAGAGTTTTTTCACCATTGAATAAACTGAATAAAACGATTCATCTACTCGAAGCGTACGAATGAAGCTATCACTAAATAGTGAAAAGAGGAAGACCAGTTTCATCATAACTTTTGACTAGTCACGGTTGAATTTTGAAAGTAAGTTGCATCTTAACTTTTGATGTAGCCATGATTGAATTTAGAAAACAGGATGCGTCTTAACTTTTGACGTTGTTTTGGTTGAATTTCCGAAATTTAAGGGGTTTGAAGAAAATCTTCGAAATCTATAAGATTTGATTCTTCGGTGAATAAGGAAATTAAGATCTCTATAATTAAATACGGTGATCTGCCTTGATTACTCTGTCTGATATTTCCATTATAAGTTAAGCTCTTCCGTTCCATTATTCTCACCATTCCTATACTTTATTTCTTAGTTCATACATCCAAAAGATTGTGAAAATGCTTAATCCCGTTCTAATCCTTGATATTTTCCTAATTATCATTTCTGTCATCCTTCTTTTCAATCTTCCACCAAGAAAATCTGTTTACTTCTACTATTACCTTGGGGGATACTATTCTTAATTCTACCGTGTCTTTATATTGCTATTCGTATTAATATCCACGGTTTGAAACCTCCGTGTTTTTATTGGGCTTAATATTTTCTCTTATATTTTGGAGTACCTGTTTCCGTCTTCTATAATCATTGTCATTCACCGTTAATACTCTCTCTTATTTGCTGCGATTTTTACCCCCTTTTCATTTCGGAGCTTCATGATTTTGTTTTCTTTTCGCAAGTAACGGTCCAGAATTTATAGGTGTGGAGTTTCGAATGAGCTTAGTGTTCTAAACAAGAAAGAACGTAATAGCATGATTTGATTTGTCAAATTACTAGAATCACTGAGAATAGAACTATCAAGAATATATTTTCTTGATATGTTCAGAAGTTAATTTGAATGAAAGAGTTATGTAACATGACACATGATGACGTTATAATCTGTGAATCAGCATGTTCCATTTAGAAACTCAGCATGACTTACTGTAATATAATCACGTTGATCAAATGTCATTATATTATACTAACTCATGCATCAGTTCCCAACATTACTTCAATAACATTCATATTTTAAGCTCGAAAGTTTACAGAATATAGAAACTAACAGTTTCTATATGATGTAACACTGATAGCACGATGAGATTAATGATTTCAGATAAGAACAGTTATTAAAATATCTTCAGAAATATGGAGAATATTTATAATGAAAGATACGATGATATCTTGGAATTTCTAATATCGATGGATGATGAAGAAGATTTATCCGTAAGGGTTGAGATTCGGAAGCAAGGTATTCGCTAAAGATTTCATCAGAAACAGAATCATCAGATTCTTTAAATACAGAGTTTGGTCCTTGTATTTGTCCTTGTTCTCCTTCGTGGTTAGCTCAATCCGTTTTCCAGTTCCAATTTTTCTGAGCTTTTCCAACATACTATTCTTTATCATTAAACTTCCGACGATTAAGGTCGTTTACGGTTGTCTACAATTTCTGCTGCTTCATTCAGTTTTTTCAACATTCAGAGTTTTGATTTGTAGACTGAGTGTTGTTCAGAATTTCAGAATAAAAGACCATAATTCTAAAAGATAAATGTTATACATATAACTGTTGATGTAGATATGCTGTGCGTTTTCAAAGTACTGATTGCTGACTCCCGATAATTGGTAGGGCAGTTCTCGTTACAAGATGCGGATGAGTATATGATAAGATTTCAATGAATAAATATAATGATTTATCGGAGAGATTTAAACCAAGAAGCAACGAGGTTGCTGGTACGTCTGCTGGTAATATGGTAGAATATGAAAGATTTCCCAGTAACAATAAAAGAGTAGGCATATATATCAAGTTGATGATAAGGTTGTTTCGAACGAAAAGTCGAAGTTGACTTGCTGAAGCTGTGACAAAATTGGCTACTTTGGAAAGGGATTGTAAGGTTATCTTCGGTAATAACAATGCCAAAGGAGCTAGCACAGATATGTATTAAATGTTTAATCAGATTCAGAGTATTTTTCAGGTGCATAACTATATGCATAAATCTTTTCTTCCGTAGATGAAGTGCGGTTGGTTCATCCTCTCGATTGAGGTGTTTTCAGGAATTATGACAGGTTTGAACGCAGATTGTAATCGGCAAGATACAAATGAGGTTTAAGATGAAATCAAGTGGCAAACTTGAAGAAATGTTTAATTTCATATGTTATAATCAATATTTTAATTCATTTTAATTGTCCAATGCTATTAGTCCACAGTCGATAGTCCACAGTAACAGTCCAATAATTCATATATAGTTTAATATATAATATTCGAATTAATTAATACGTATCGTGACCCGTGTACATGTCTCAGACTCGATCACAACTCAAATTATATATATTATTGTAGAATCAACCTCAACCCTGTATAGAGAACTCGTTCATTACTGCATATAGAGTGTCTATGGTTATTCCAAATAATATATATAAATACGTCGATATGATATGTCAAAACCTTGTATATGTCCCGATATTTAAAGTGCGTAAAATAAATAACAGAAATTAAATAACGATAAATAAAGTGCGTAAAGTAAATAACAGAAATTAAATGACGATAAATAAAATTGCAAGAATGTAAATTGCGATAATTAAATTGCGATAAATAAAATGTAATCAGTTAGCTAGGAACAATTAGCTAGGAACAGTTAGCGTGGATTCTTAACAAAATTTCTCATAGTTAATTTGTTTGTTTCTAACAAATTTTATTTTGTCAAATGTTTTCTTCATTATGCCACTTGTTGGATTCTGATAAATAAAAATCCCAATATGAAATTGGATGAATATGATTATTCTGTGGTGAACGGATTTGTATATCGGTGGATGTAAGTAGGATAGTAAATGACTATTGAATCTGATTCGAAGAATGTACAGTTAACTTATTAATGTGAAATCTAAATATTCCTCGGGTATTACCTACCCGTTAAAATATTTTCATCATTAACAGTTTGTACAAAAGAATTTTTAATTACAATCGTTATGAAAAAATATATATACATATATATTTTCTTCAGATGTAATCATGGATTTAATGAGTTAACATGATATTAATCTCATTTGCTTTTCGGTTTGAGCTAGAATAAGTAATCTCTAAAACTTTTAGAAACCACATATTCTTCGCAGAATATTTCTTGAATGAAGTTATGAATTAATACTTCATCGTTCATTGTTGTTGGTACTCCTTGGTATCTATGGTGCATATGACGTTGATGTTCGCGTGACAGGTTATGAAGTTGAGGTTTGCGATGCGGTTGTTGTTGGTGGTGGTGATACTGGTTATGCTGCTTGTGCTGCTGCTTGTGCTGCTGCTGGTGTTTGTAACCTTTGCACCATATTCTCCAAAGCCACTACCCGAGCGCGAAGCTCGTTGACTTCTTCTATTACACCGGGGTGATTGTCGGTTCGGACGAGCGGATAAATATGATCTAGAATTTGGTATAGTATATAATCGTGACGAGATACCCTGGAAATGAGAGAGAAAATGGTGTTTCGGACAGGTCCGCCGGTAAGTGCTTCAGGTTCTTCATCAAGAGGGTAATGTGGTGGATGAAAAGGATCGCCTTCTTCTTGTCTCCAATGATTGAGGAGGCTACGAACCCATCAGATGAATTGGGGATGGCTGATTGGCTGATTCATTCTGGTGACACTGATTTCGGAGCTTAGGCGAAACTCTATATCGGAATAGCTGTCGGAATCCGAGGAATTCGAACTGGTTGAGGGATTCATCTCGTACGATCAGATGATGGATTTTCGATAAGAAATAGATTATAGGATGTAGATTAGTACCCTGCAATACATAATTTACATATGCATATATAATACTCAAATTCCATAAGTTACGGAGGAATCTACGGAAGCTGTCAGTCAAAGGTAACAATAACAGATTCGCTAAGATATGAATTTTGTCTATACACTATTCATGCAATCAAAGTAGTAAGATGTGTCTAGACTAGGAATGATAAGCAGGTAATTTCCTAAGGATGATAAGCAGATGATTTCAGACAAAAATGATAAGCAAAATTTTTGACATTCAGACACGGTCGAAGTCCAGACTTACTAATGCATCCTAACGACTATCAGTTAGACACACTAATGCAAGACTTGGTTCACTAAGACCACCGCTCTGATACCAACTGTGAAGACCCGTCCTAATCCATCTGGACGAAGTCCATATCGATTATAAACAATTCACAATAGTTGATTTCATTGCGAGGTACTTGACCTCTATATGATACATTTTACAAACATTGCATTCGTTTTTAAAAGACAAAATTTCTTTTCATCGAAAGTTGACATTATGCATACCATTTCATAATACATCCAACTATATTTGACTTAATAATAATCTTGATGAACTCAACGACTCGAATGCAACATCTTTTAAAATATTCCATGAATGACTCCAAATAATATCCTTAAAATGAGCTAATGCACAACGGAAGATTTCTTTCATACCTGAAGGTTGGTGAGTTTATTAGTTTAATATAAATAATCATTTCCATCATTTTAATAGACCACAAGGTTTTCATTTCCAGTTCTCATAAATAAGCGTCTCATGCATAGAGACAAAAATATCATTCATATGGATTGAACACCTGGTAACCGACGTTAACTTAATGCATAGAATATCCCCAAACAGAACCTCTCGTCTGTATAATAATAATCTCGAAGTACTAAAGCATTCGTACCCCGAATGGGACTTGTCAAGGTCCATATATCTATCTTTAGGATTCGCGTCAATCAGGGGCTATTTCCTTAAATTCTTAGGTTACCAGACTTGAAGGGCGATATTCGGTTTAATAATCCAACCATAGAATGTAATTTTAAGTACTTGTTTCTATTTCGTAAAGCAGTTGTAAAAGCAGCGCATGTATTCTCAGTCCCAAAAATATATATTGCAAAAGCATTTAAAAAGGGAGCAAATGAAACTCACCTAATGTATTTTGTAGTAAAAATACATATTACGACATTGAATAATGCAGGGTTGGCATCGGATTCACGAACCTATATCATTTGTGTATTCATTAATATATATATATAATCGTAATCGAATAAATATATATATTATTATTAGTGATGTAATTTTTATTTTAGTAACTTATATATACTTCATTATTTAATTAAATGTATTCATTTTGTATAAAAATATTAATATAGTTATATTAATATATATTTGGTTAATATTGTATTAAAATACTTAATTTGTTATATATGAATATCTATATACAGATGTTAATAATAAAAATTTATATTAGGATTTATATATGATGACAACATATATTTATATAATAACTGTTACATTTTATATATAGCTTAGTTACTATCATTTAACAAAAACATAGTGATATGTATTATTAATATTATTGTAATGTATTTTTATGTAAAAATATATATATTTTGTCATAATACTAATAATGATACTTATGATGTAACAACCCAACCCGTTAACCAACCAAAAACGCGAAATAAAAAAAAAATTTAAAACTGATCTGGAGGGTGCGCGGCGCGCACCACTGCCTATGCGCGGCGCGCACAAGGCCTGAGACAGTTCTGATCAAAATGTCCATTTTTCGCGAAAAGATCTTCGACTTCCCGACACTTTTAGACCGAACGCTTTTCACAACAAACTCATATATGTAAAACTAACACGAATCAAACATAAAAATGATGTTTTACAGGCGGGGCCCACCCGACCCAAAATACAAGTTTAATACAAGTTTAGAGTTTCGACCACCAAAAAGTTTAAGTTCCAAACTACACAATGAGCATGGCATTTGGGATTAAACTACCCAACTACCGGTCAAACTCCAAGAGCTACTAAAGCCAAAAGCGTCCCCTAGCATCAAGCGGGATCTCTAGTCCAATACGATGCCCTTACCCTTGTCCAAAACCGAA
The DNA here is from genome assembly GCF_046630445.1 of Rutidosis leptorrhynchoides. Taxonomy (NCBI): domain Eukaryota; kingdom Viridiplantae; phylum Streptophyta; class Magnoliopsida; order Asterales; family Asteraceae; genus Rutidosis; species Rutidosis leptorrhynchoides. The sequence continues at coordinate 336,906,773 of NC_092342.1, read as the reverse complement.
CCTATAAAATGGTAAACAACGAGAGGGTAAGCAAAGCTTAGTGAATGCAATAATTATACGAATACATATATAATTATACCTACTTGCATACACTTACACAAACCGCAAACATGCTAGCAACACAATTAGCTTATCGTCACATTAACAAGCTATAATCTCCAATGCCACAAGCTAGCAACAACCGCATAATAATATAACTCGAAATGATATAATATGCTTACAACACAAGTAACCATGGTTAACCAATAGTACAAGGGAACGGCGCTCGCGAAAACGCCATCGGTGTTCACAACATCCGTTAGGGCACTTAACACCTCGCACCACTAACCCCTAGGGTGGCACCTTAACACCTCGGCACATCACCCCGAGTGGCATCTTAACACCTCGATGCAACACTCATTATTTTACGGAGTGGTGTCTTAATACCTCGACACTACACTCCTAGGTGACATCTTAACACCTCGATGCTACACCCGAGTGGCATCTTAACACCTCGATGCTACACTCTTCACGTGAAACGTGGTGTCTTAACACCTCGACACTACACCTTTCACGCTACAACAAATAGATACATTATATACATACGCATATAATTATTCCACTCACCTTAACAATTAGATGACGATTTCAACCTCCACAAGCTTCAAAGCAAAGTACCTAATATAATAAGTACTTGATCAACACACAAGCTAAGTGGACTCAATACTAACACTTGCACATGAGCATTTAATGACTTAATGTATTAAATCGCCCATTTATACCAAAACCGCCCAATTAAAGTCAAGACCACCACTAATCACTTTAAAGCTAGTGATTAAGGTCCAACAACACCAACTAATACATAATTAAGGTAATTCATACCCATCTTTCCAAACTAGGTCAATTTATTACCCAAATAACCATTTTAAGACAACACACCCATTTCGGGTCATCCACTAACTAACCAACACCCATTTACTAAATAACTAGGTGTGTTAGCAATTAACTCACCAATTAGGGTTCATAAACATCATTTAATACTTTGAAACCCTAGACTAGTCACCAATTAGTATTCAAGACTCAATTTTACCCAAGAACACCCAAAATCACCAATAATGGGTTTTGTGTTCATCATTTACTCAAACCCTAACCCTTACACTAAATCAAAGTAAGGAAAATAAAATTAGAACATACCACAACCACCACAACGAAGCTAGAGATAAGATGAACGACTTTAATGCTTGAACTTTAACCCAAAACAAGCTCCTTCCTCTTGGATTTAAGCTTTCTCTCTCAAAAATCACAATCTCTCTCTAGAATCAAAGTTAAAGTGATAAGGTTGTTGATTATGGAGTAATGGTGCTCCACAAACTGACCTATCTGTCTCTAACCCGTCCATAAGTGAATTTACCAAAATGCCCATCAAAATATCTGATTTAAAAAGCTGGAACCCGGCTACAGTAAGGGGTGCGCGGCGCGCTCCCTTTAGTGTGCGCGGCGCGTACTAGGCTCAGCTCACTCAGTGACTTCTGTTTAACAGCACAACATCACCCACACTCTATGTAACATATTTACACTACTGTACAAACTGATTAGGGTCTTACAACTCTCCCCCACTTATTCGGATTGCGTCCTCGCAATCCAAGCCGCATGACAAGAGGGAAGATAAACCAACACGAATTCTTCGGGCTCCCAAGTAAACTCGGAACCCTTACTACGACGCCATTGAACTTTAAAAGTCCTAACCTCTTTATGCCTCAACCTTTTGACCTTCTCATCGAGTATGGCAATCGGCTCCTCAATATACTCTAACTTATTGTTTAGCTCAATTTCGTCTAACGGCACCCATGATTAATCATCTGCAAGACACTTACGGAGATAGGAAACATGAAATGTATTATGAATCCCCGCAAGCTCTTCGGGTAATTCCAAACGATACGCGACTTCACCAACACGAGCTAAAACTTTAAAGGGACCAATAAACCGAGGAGCTAACTTTCCCCGTTTTCGAAATCGAATAATACCCTTCCATGGCGAAACCTTAAGCATCACCATATCGCCTTCTTGGAACTCAATCAATCGCCTACGTCTATCGGCATACGACTTTTGCCTATCTTGAGCCTTCTTCAAATGTTCCCGAATCAAATCGATCTTGCTATTGGTCTCTAAAACCAAATCGGTACTCCCGATCTCTCTTTGACCCACTTCTCCCCAACAAACGGGAGTTCGACACCTACGCCCATAAAGCATTTCGTAAGGTGGCATCCCGATACTAGTATGATAACTATTATTGTACGAGAATTCCACCAAAGGCAAATGCTCATCCCAACTACCACCAAAGTTAATGATGCACGCCCGTAACATATCTTCCAAAGTTTGATTCGTACGTTCGGTTTGACCGTCCGTTTGAGGATGATACGCCGTGCTCAACTTCAATTGCGTACCCATATCTTCATGAAACTTTTCCCAAAACCGAGATGTAAAACGGGTATCTCGATCCGAAATAATAGATATAGGAACCCCATGTCGCGAGACCACTTCCTTGATAAACAACTTAGCCATACGGGATTAAACTACCCAACTACCGGTCAAACTCCAAGAGCTACTAAAGCCAAAAGCGTCCCCTAGCATCAAGCGGGATCTCTAGTCCAATACGATGCCCTTACCCTTGTCCAAAACCGAACCTATAAAATGGTAAACAACGAGAGGGTAAGCAAAGCTTAGTGAATGCAATAATTATACGAATACATATATAATTATACCTACTTGCATACACTTACACAAACCGCAAACATGCTAGCAACACAATTAGCTTATCGTCACATTAACAAGCTATAATCTCCAATGCCACAAGCTAGCAACAACCGCATAATAATATAACTCGAAATGATATAATATGCTTACAACACAAGTAACCATGGTTAACCAATAGTACAAGGGAACGGCGCTCGCGAAAACGCCATCGGTGTTCACAACATCCGTTAGGGCACTTAACACCTCGCACCACTAACCCCTAGGGTGGCACCTTAACACCTCGGCACATCACCCCGAGTGGCATCTTAACACCTCGATGCAACACTCATTATTTTACGGAGTGGTGTCTTAATACCTCGACACTACACTCCTAGGTGACATCTTAACACCTCGATGCTACACCCGAGTGGCATCTTAACACCTCGATGCTACACTCTTCACGTGAAACGTGGTGTCTTAACACCTCGACACTACACCTTTCACGCTACAACAAATAGATACATTATATACATACGCATATAATTATTCCACTCACCTTAACAATTAGATGACGATTTCAACCTCCACAAGCTTCAAAGCAAAGTACCTAATATAATAAGTACTTGATCAACACACAAGCTAAGTGGACTCAATACTAACACTTGCACATGAGCATTTAATGACTTAATGTATTAAATCGCCCATTTATACCAAAACCGCCCAATTAAAGTCAAGACCACCACTAATCACTTTAAAGCTAGTGATTAAGGTCCAAAAACACCAACTAATACATAATTAAGGTAATTCATACCCATCTTTCCAAACTAGGTCAATTTATTACCCAAATAACCATTTTAAGACAACACACCCATTTCGGGTCATCCACTAACTAACCAACACCCATTTACTAAATAACTAGGTGTGTTAGCAATTAACTCACCAATTAGGGTTCATAAACATCATTTAATACTTTGAAACCCTAGACTAGTCACCAATTAGTATTCAAGACTCAATTTTACCCAAGAACACCCAAAATCACCAATAATGGGTTTTGTGTTCATCATTTACTCAAACCCTAACCCTTACACTAAATCAAAGTAAGGAAAATAAAATTAGAACATACCACAACCACCACAACGAAGCTAGAGATAAGATGAACGACTTTAATGCTTGAACTTTAACCCAAAACAAGCTCCTTCCTCTTGGATTTAAGCTTTCTCTCTCAAAAATCACAATCTCTCTCTAGAATCAAAGTTAAAGTGATAAGGTTGTTGATTATGGAGTAATGGTGCTCCACAAACTGACCTATCTGTCTCTAACCCGTCCATAAGTGAATTTACCAAAATGCCCATCAAAATATCTGATTTAAAAAGCTGGAACCCGGCTACAGTAAGGGGTGCGCGGCGCGCTCCCTTTAGTGTGCGCGGCGCGTACTAGGCTCAGCTCACTCAGTGACTTCTGTTTAACAGCACAACATCACCCACACTCTATGTAACATATTTACACTACTGTACAAACTGATTAGGGTCTTACAACTCTCCCCCACTTATTCGGATTGCGTCCTCGCAATCCAAGCCGCATGACAAGAGGGAAGATAAACCAACACGAATTCTTCGGGCTCCCAAGTAAACTCGGAACCCTTACTACGACGCCATTGAACTTTAAAAGTCCTAACCTCTTTATGCCTCAACCTTTTGACCTTCTCATCGAGTATGGCAATCGGCTCCTCAATATACTCTAACTTATTGTTTAGCTCAATTTCGTCTAACGGCACCCATGATTAATCATCTGCAAGACACTTACGGAGATGGGAAACATGAAATGTATTATGAATCCCCGCAAGCTCTTCGGGTAATTCCAAACGATACGCGACTTCACCAACACGAGCTAAAACTTTAAAGGGACCAATAAACCGAGGAGCTAACTTTCCCCGTTTTCGAAATCGAATAATACCCTTCCATGGCGAAACCTTAAGCATCACCATATCGCCTTCTTGGAACTCAATCAATCGCCTACGTCTATCGGCATACGACTTTTGCCTATCTTGAGCCTTCTTCAAATGTTCCCGAATCAAATCGATCTTGCTATTGGTCTCTAAAACCAAATCGGTACTCCCGATCTCTCTTTGACCCACTTCTCCCCAACAAACGGGAGTTCGACACCTACGCCCATAAAGCATTTCGTAAGGTGGCATCCCGATACTAGTATGATAACTATTATTGTACGAGAATTCCACCAAAGGCAAATGCTCATCCCAACTACCACCAAAGTTAATGATGCACGCCCGTAACATATCTTCCAAAGTTTGATTCGTACGTTCGGTTTGACCGTCCGTTTGAGGATGATACGCCGTGCTCAACTTCAATTGCGTACCCATATCTTCATGAAACTTTTCCCAAAACCGAGATGTAAAACGGGTATCTCGATCCGAAATAATAGATATAGGAACCCCATGTCGCGAGACCACGTCCGTTTTAGGTAACTTTGTAATGAAATCCATGGTAATGTGCTCCCATTTCCATTTCGGGATTTCTAACGGTTGCAATTTACCATACGGCTTTTGGTGTTCGGCTTTTACTTGCAAACACGTGACGCATTGCTCAACATACTTCACAACATCACGCTTCATGCCCGGCCACCAATAATCTTTCTTCAAGTCAAGATACATTTTCGTCGCGCCCGGATGAATGGAATATTTTGACTTATGTGCTTCATCAAGTAGCACTCGTCGGTAATCACCCATCTTAGGCACCCATACCCTTCCTTGAAAAGACAACAAACCACGCGGACCTATAGTAATAAACTCCGATTGGCCCACGATTCGCTCCGTATGCTTGTTGTGAACATAAGCCTCTATTTGAATCTCACCAAGCTTTTCAAGAAAATCGTTGGTAATAATCAAACGTAACGATCCAACTCGTATCGCCGGATGTTGACTCTTTCGAATCAACGCATCCGCGACCACATTCGCCTTACCCGGATGATAAAGTATTTCACAATCGTAGTCTTTCACCACATCCATCCACCTACGTTGGCGATAATTCAAATCTCGTTGATTAAAGAGATGTTTCAAACTCTTATGATCCGAATAAATCGTACACTTGACACCATACAAGTAATGGCGCCAAATTTTCAACGCATGCACAACCGCCGCCAACTCAAGATCATGAGTCGGATACCTCGTTTCATGTTCCTTTAATTGTCGAGAGGCATAAGCGATGACTTTACCTCTTTGCATTAGAACACACCCGAGACCATTTAAGGAAGCATCACAATAAACCACCATGTCTTCAACACCTTCCGGTAACACTAACACCGGAGCTTGACACAACTTCTCTTTTAACAATTGAAAAGCAATTTCTTGCTCGTTCTCCCAAACAAACCTCGCATTCTTCCTTGTCAATTTCGTCAACGAAGAAGCGATCTTAGAAAAATCTTGGATAAACCGACGATAATAACCGGCCAATCCGAGAAAACTTCGGATTTCCGTAGGCGTAGTCGGTCGTCCCCAACTCTTCACCGTTTCGATCTTCCCCGGATCTACTTGAATACCGTTTTCGTTCACAATATGACCAAGGAATTGAACTTCCCTTAGCCAAAATTCACATTTGGAGAACTTTGCATAAAACTTCTCCTTTCGTAGCGTCTTCAATACTTCACGCAAATGATGTTCATGTTCGTTCATACTTTTCGAGTAGACTAGTATGTCGTCAATGAACACTATTACCGACTTGTCCAACATAGGTTGGCACACTCGGTTCATAAGATCCATGAATGCCGCCGGTGCATTCGTAAGACCAAAAGGCATTACCACAAATTCAAAATGCCCATAACGCGTTCAAAAAGCTGTTTTCTCGATGTCTTCCTCACGGACCCGCATTTGGTGATAGCCGGACCGTAGGTCGATTTTAGAGAAATACGTTGCACCTTGAAGTTGATCAAACAAATCATCAATTCTAGGTAACGGATAACGATTCTTGATCGTCACTTTATTCAACTCACGATAATCAATGCACATACGCATACTACCATCTTTCTTCTTCACAAATAACACCGGAGCGCCCCATGGCGAAGCACTCGGTCGAATAAAACCCTTCTCGAGCAACTCTTGGGTTTGATTTAACAACTCTTGCATTTTCGTTGGTGCTAAACGATAAGGAGTTTTAGCAATGGGAGTAGCTCCCGGAACCAACTCAATACGAAACTCAACTTGTCTTTCCGCCGGAACACCCGGTAATTCGTCCGGAAAAACGTCTTCGAATTCACTAACAACCGGAATTTTACGAATAGGTGGTGGCTCATTGCGAGTATCAACAACATGAGCAAGGAAAGCCATGCCACCGGTAACAACAAAACGACGTGCCCGTGCAAAAGTGCATATCGGCACCGGTCTCCTTCGCTTATCACCATGAATAATTAACTCTCCCCCACTTAGGGTCTTCACACGAATAAACTTATCATGGCATGTAATATCGGCTCTATAACGATCGAGCCAATCCATACCAACGACAATATCAAAATCGCCCAAGGTCATTGGAATGAGATCAATTTTAAAGGTTTTGGCACCGAAAACAACATCACAATTTTCACATACATCAACCACTAGCACCGTCTTGCCGTCCGCTATTTCGACTTCTATCGGACGACTTAACTTAGCTAACGGTCTATTAAGTTTAGGCACAAATTTAGGAGACACAAACGACAAATTTGCACCGCTATCAAAAAGAATCCTTGCCGGATTAGAATTAACCATGTAAGTACCTGAGACAACTTCGTGCGATTGTTTGGCTTCATCATTGGTCATCAAATAGTTGCGACCCCTAGCCGTACCCGCCGCCTTCTCTAACCGCTTCACATTGTCGTTTCGCAAGTCGGGACACTCCGGCTTCTTATGCCCTTCTTTGCCGCAATTAAAACAAGTGACTTTGTTTCCGGAAGATGGTTTCGGACACTCACGAGCCATATGACCCGGTTGCCCACAATTGTAGCACGTATAAGAAAACCCACCGGTAGTGCCCTTCTTTGCACTATTGACACTTTCGGCCCCCCTCTTGCTCTTGCTCTTCTTGCTTGAGGCGTTAGTGTAACTAAAACCTTCAAACTTTCTTTTGGAAAACATGAAATCACTCTTTCTTGGAACCTCCGGCTCAAAACCCCGAGCCAACTCAAACAATTCATCAAAAGTCTTAGCCATACCCCGACTAATCTTCCCCTTGTACTCATCATTCAAAGTACGGTAGAAATCCTTCATGAGCTTATGATCATCACCAACATATTCCGGGCAAAAATGAGTCTTTGCCAAGAATGTAGACTTGAGGGTAACCAAATCCATGGAACCTTGTTGCAAATGGTGCAACTCGTCCCGGATTCTATCGAGGTCGGAAGAAGTTCGGTATTCTTTGAAAAATTCTTTCTTGAACTCTTCCCAAGTCAAGCCCATACATTGTTCTTCACCATACAAGTTGATTTTATCGTCCCACCACAACTTAGCTTCTTCGCGTAACATGCTAGAACCATACCTCGTCTTCTTTTCGGGAGGACATTCCGCGGTACGGAAAGCTCCCTCAATATCGGAGATCCAACATGTACTTTTTAAAGGATCCCACACCCCATTAAACATCGGGGGTTGAGCATCCTTGAAGTTCTTGTAGTGGAAGTCCCGCCTTCCTTCGCCTCCTTCACCGCGAGGATAGATATTCCTAGCGTCAAGGGCCTCTTCGATAGTGGCCTTCATTCGTTCATTTATCAGATCGGTCACCTGCCCATCGACCGAATCTTGAAAGACCTTTCGGACGTCCGTAAGAAAATCGGCTTTTAACCTTTTAAAGACGGCCTCAACCTTGGCAGAAAACTCGGCGTCCTCGCTTGTACTTCCGTTATCATGATCGGGACCGTTTCTCGTCTTCATTCTATAAAACGAAATAGGTTAAACCACAAAAACGAAAGGACAAATTACATATGTATATACATATATGCCACACTACTCCATCTCGCTCAACAATCATCGTACATTGCTTGTTTAACACGATTTGCACCCGTAACAACGGTAGCTACTCGTTGTTACGCGAGCACGTCGCATTCACTTGCTAGTACAACATCCGTCTTGCTTGATGATTGCTAAACACAACACAAAACAATTAGCACAAGGTTAATTCTCATAAACCAAAGCACTAACAATTCCCGATTAGACCCAAAGTCCTACAAGTCCCGCATAAGGCACTCACACAATAAAGTCTAAGTCTAGGCACCTATCTCAAGTCGCCTAAATCCCTTAGACCATGCTCTGATACCACTTGTAACAACCCAACCCGTTAACCAACCAAAAACGCGAAATAAAAAAAAATTTTAAAACTGATCTGGAGGGTGCGCGGCGCGCACCACTGCCTATGCGCGGTGCGCACAAGGCCTGAGACAGTTCTGATCAAAATGTCCATTTTTCGCGAAAAGATCTTCGACTTCCCGACACTTTTAGACCGAACGCTTTTCACAACAAACTCATATATGTAAAACTAACACGAATCAAACATAAAAATGATGTTTTACAGGCAGGGCCCACCCGACCCAAAATACAAGTTTAATACAAGTTTAGAGTTTCGACCACCAAAAAGTTTAAGTTCCAAACTACACAATGAGCATGGCGTTTGGGATTAAACTACCCAACTACCGGTCAAACTCCAAGAGCTACTAAAGCCAAAAGCGTCCCCTAGCATCAAGCGGGATCTCTAGTCCAATACGATGCCCTTACCCTTGTCCAAAACCGAACCTATAAAATGGTAAACAACGAGAGGGTAAGCAAAGCTTAGTGAATGCAATAATTATACGAATACATATATAATTATACCTACTTGCATACACTTACACAAACCGCAAACATGCTAGCAACACAATTAGCTTATCGTCACATTAACAAGCTATAATCTCCAATGCCACAAGCTAGCAACAACCGCATAATAATATAACTCGAAATGATATAATATGCTTACAACACAAGTAACCATGGTTAACCAATAGTACAAGGGAACGGCGCTCGCGAAAACGCCATCGGTGTTCACAACATCCGTTAGGGCACTTAACACCTCGCACCACTAACCCCTAGGGTGGCACCTTAACACCTCGGCACATCACCCCGAGTGGCATCTTAACACCTCGATGCAACACTCATTATTTTATGGAGTGGTGTCTTAACACCTCGACACTACACTCCTAGGTGGCATCTTAACACCTCGATGCTACACCCGAGTGGCATCTTAACACCTCGATGCTACACTCTTCACGTGAAACGTGGTGTCTTAACACCTCGACACTACACCTTTCACGCTACAACAAATAGATACATTATATACATACGCATATAATTATTCCATTCACCTTAACAATTAGATGACGATTTCAACCTCCACAAGCTTCAAAGCAAAGTACCTAATATAATAAGTACTTGATCAACACACAAGCTAAGTGGACTCAATACTAACACTTGCACATGAGCATTTAATGACTTAATGTATTAAATCGCCCATTTATACCAAAACCGCCCAATTAAAGTCAAGACCACCACTAATCACTTTAAAGCTAGTGATTAAGGTCCAACAACACCAACTAATACATAATTAAGGTAATTCATACCCATCTTTCCAAACTAGGTCAATTTATTACCCAAATAACCATTTTAAGACAACACACCCATTTCGGGTCATCCACTAACTAACCAACACCCATTTACTAAATAACTAGGTGTGTTAGCAATTAACTCACCAATTAGGGTTCATAAACATCATTTAATACTTTGAAACCCTAGACTAGTCACCAATTAGTATTCAAGACTCAATTTTACCCAAGAACACCCAAAATCACCAATAATGGGTTTTGTGTTCATCATTTACTCAAACCCTAACCCTTACACTAAATCAAAGTAAGGAAAATAAAATTAGAACATACCACAACCACCACAACGAAGCTAGAGATAAGATGAACGACTTTAATGCTTGAACTTTAACCCAAAACAAGCTCCTTCCTCTTGGATTTAAGCTTTCTCTCTCAAAAATCACAATCTCTCTCTAGAATCAAAGTTAAAGTGATAAGGTTGTTGATTATGGAGTAATGGTGCTCCACAAACTGACCTATCTGTCTCTAACCCGTCCATAAGTGAATTTACCAAAATGCCCATCAAAATATCTGATTTAAAAAGCTGGAACCCGGCTACAGTAAGGGGTGCGCGGCGCGCTCCCTTTAGTGTGTGCGGCGCGCACTAGGCTCAGCTCACTCAGTGACTTCTGTTTAACAGCACAACATCACCCACACTCTATGTAACATATTTACACTGCTGTACAAACTGATTAGGGTCTTACATATGATAATAATGATGGTGATAATAGTAGTAATAATAGTAGTAACAATGTTTATTTTAGTATAAATGGTAGTTTTAGTAAAAAAAAATAATTTACTATAATAATATAATGATAGAAATAACAATGTTAATAATAATAATTAGATTTATCAAAAGCTTCGTGTTCATAATCGTATTCATAACTGCACTCGTATTCTATAATTATAACTATTTTCCATAATTTATCATATCACTTTTATTATTAGGTTCGTTATATGAATGTTGTTGACACGTTCATAATCATATTAATGATGATAACTACGATAATAATACTACTACTAATAATAATAATGTTAGTCATGATAATAATAAAATTTTAATTGATAATACTAGTAATAATAATAATATCATACTTTACATTAATAATAACAATGATCCTATAATTAATAATAATAACAACTAACATAATGATAGTAAATAATAATAATAATAATAATTAATAATAATAATAATAATAATAATAATAATAATAATAATAATAATAATAATAATAATAATAATAATAATAAAAAGATGAGACTACCTTAATAAAATCGGCCTAAAAAGAATACAGTCCTCCCAAGGACTCGAACCCCCGACCTCTCGAAACCCGCTAACACCCTTCACCACCCCACTGTTTCTGTATTTCTGATAATACACCCACTCGTTTTTAATTAACTCGTTCAGGTTATCCTTTTCTTCCTTCTTCCTCCAAATAACTGATCGACCAGGGAACTCCAAACGAAAATTATCAATAAATTTCATAATTATTTTTTAGAACTTGAAATCGTTGCAAAAATAATTAGTGGTTAATTAAATTAATTAAAATAAAGTCAAAATATATATATAAATACGCTGTGAAGAACTCGTAATATCCCAAAACCAAATTCAGATTTTTAGGATGTTTTAGCTCTCGATTATAACATGAAAAAGATGTGAAACTACTCCTAGAATCTTTCTGTAACTTCAATTAGACTTAAAACATAAAAACGATTTCCAATTTTGTGATGAACACATTATTTGACTTTTGAAAACATAACTTTGACCTCAAAATTCTTACTCGATAGATAAAATTGATACGTGAGATTTTCCAGATAGTTTAAATGAAAGCTTTTTAATATAATTGCATTAACAGAATTTGAATTAAAACTCAAATTTGAATTTTGGCTGAAAATTTAATATACAGAGTAGTCGACACTTTTTGTTTTAAATTCACACAATTAATCGAATGTAAAGGCTTTAACTCATATTGAATATGAAAAAGAAAAAAAAAACTGAGGGACGTAATCCATATAATTAAACACGTATTATGATTTATAGTCAAGTGTCGAGGAAAAAAAAATTTCGATCAGGGCAAATAAATATTAAAAAAAAATAGTACGTGATTGAAAACAAACTGGTACGATTTGATTATGATATGTAATAATTTAGAGACCAAAACAAAACTGAAATAGGATTGATAAACACGGGTAACAGATTCTGATTCCTTCTGTTTTCATAAAATTTATTATAAATAATAATAATAATAATAATAATAATAATTCTAATAATAATAAATAATAATAATAATGCATTTATTAATAATAGACTTAAATAAAGATATAGATATTAACAATATCAGAAATAATAATAATAATACTAATTTTAATGCTAATATTAATATACATATTAATAATAATGAATGTAATAATAATAACATGAAAATTATATTATAACTTGTAATTATATATATATTTGTATATATATTTATATATATATATACATTGTATTTAAATATACCTGTTTATATATATACCTGTATACATATGTGTATTATATTTAGTCTCATTAGTTATTAAATATAATTATAATAGTAATACTTCTTAATATTATAATAATAATAACACTTTATAATAATGTAATGGTAATAATAATTATATTATTGATAATAATAATATCTATAAGTTTTATAACAATAATATTATTAATAATAATATAATATTATAATAATTTTAATTTATCATACTATATATATATATATATATATATATATATATATATATATATATATATATTACCACTAATACTTCTTATAGTAATGAGAGTAATATTATTGTTGTATAAATTTTTAATATATTAATATTACATGTTATCGCTTATAATTTATATTATGTAATAACTTATATTGGATAGTAATTTATATATATATATATATATATAATAAATATTAATATAATATCATGTATCTTATCTTATATATTTATTTCTAATGGTTAAATTATATTTTATAATATCAAGTTAATATACATGTACTTACATTTATATATACATATTTATTTACAAATAATTGTTCGTGAATCGTCGAGAGCAGTCGAAGGACAATTGGATATATGAACATCGTTTCAAAATTTTCTAGACTCAACATTACATACTTTGCTTATCGTATCGAAATCATATAAAGATTAAGTTTAAATTTGGTCGAAAATTCCCGGGTCATCACATACACATAATAATAATTATACGTAGAAATCATATATATATATATATATATAGATTCATTTTAAATTACACTTAATTATTTTGTACCTTATTTTTCACCTTTAATTCTAATGTTTAAATTATATTTTTATAATTTCAAATTATATATATATATATATATATATATATATATATATATATATATATATATATATATATATATATATATATATATATATACACATATATTATTATCAACAATCGTTCGTGAATCGTCGAGATTTGTCAAGGTCAAATGTATACATGAACATAGTTCAAAGTTTTTGAGACTTCAATATTACAGACTTTGCTTATCGTGTCGAAACCATTTAAGATTAAAGTTTAAATTTGGTCGAAAATTTTCGGGTCGTCACATGTTGAGGCCAAAATTCATATGTATTCATTGATGATGAATATTGGAATGACCCAATCATGAGACGTCACTACATGGATCGTCGTCAACAGTGAATCTCATACTGGTTACGTCTTTATGTCCTTAGACCTGACATGTACATGTTGGTTTTCGATTGTATGACATATTATACTTTGATATGGTTAAATGCTATCCTGAACAATGTAGTTATAAAGGCCATTATTGGGTATGATGTGAAGTACATGACAAACGCATATAGTCAAAATGGAATTTATTCCTCTATGTGAGAATATTATACCACTGGCCCCTCGATGAAAGTGAATGGATATTTACATGGCCTTGTCCAAGTTATATTGATTGTTGTTCAATTTTATCTCGGTGATCGCATTCAAATTTTTCTAGATCGGGAAACAGTTTGGTTGGCAAATGAGAATGACTAGATCCATGTCTCATGTCAACTCGTTATCGGAAATAAAAGGACAATAGACACTTAATCATTAAATCATTTTAATAATAATGATAGTTTCCTTTTTCAGGGTATGGAGCCACGTCGGTTGATTGCCAGAGGGCCTTGGGGTCACTACTCCCAAGGGCCTCGACCTTCTAGAAAGCTAGCAAGACAGTGGATTGTGAATCCACCACGCGCGGGTTCAATCCCTGTCATTCGCCCATCAATAAATAGAGCATTTGTTACGTAGACAGAAGACACACCTAGAATTTTTTTCTGCACGAGAGGCTCAATTCAAGGACCTCAATTTCAAGCTCAATATGAAGCTTTCGAAGCTCTGGCGCTTTATGTCGCATTTGTTCTATCTTTTATTTACCTATCATTTTCACTTTCTTTAACCATACTTAGGATTTTGGGTTTGAAATATCAAAAGAATTTTGGGACTCATAATGAACTTTGTTAGCAATACAACAACAACAACAACAACAACAACAACAAAATCTAATATCACATGAGTGGTGTATGAGAGAGGTGAGATGTGGACAATCCTCCTATCCGAGAATAAAAACAAGTCATTTTTTCACCCAAAGTGAAACACTATCGGAAGTAGAGAAAATTATCCCTCTCTCTATTCGACGGATAAAGAGATCACTTTTGAGTGGACCTCCGGCTAATAAGTAGGTAATTTTTGTTTTAAAAAATAGTAAAATAAAATTGAGACGTCTTAAAATGTTAGAATCAAATTCTCATGCGTTTTAAATCCTGTCTGGAATTCAATTTAGGCTCTAAACGGCAGTTAAGACGCCAATAAATCGACGCTTGCTGCTGTTGACTCAAAAATAGAGCCGATTATAGTTTTTCTTGTTAGCAATATCAAATAAATTATAGTTTAATTTTTTTTTAAACATATACATTAACCGACTAAAATTATAGGTAAAGACTAAATCTTAGAGACCATACACATATATCATTAGACTTTTACTTGAGTTTGATCCATAAGTTCTAAAAAAACTTTAATCCCCTTATAAATAGAGGAGGGGTAAACACTAAACAAGGGGATGCGATACGAACTCTCTCAAACGACCCCTATGACTTCTCTCCATCCTCACAATCATGTATACGATTATCACATCTTGTCGTCGATTGATCGCGTCTCTTTCACCGACGATCAGTCTTTAAGCATCATCTCAACATCTCTATTTCAAATAAGGTTAACCACGTATTCCGGAGAGTTAAAGCCGTTGATTTGTTCCCGATCCTCATAGAATTTTTACCAAGGATCACTTTTTTGTTAAATAGCATCAAATAATTGAATGGTGGAAGTATCATTTCTCATTCTTAAACCATCCCACACGAATTCTATCCAACCCCAGTTTGAGCATCTCCCTAACCTACCTACTTGCGAAGCTCACTTTATAGGAAGGGGACTTAGATTAATCGATTCAATGGACGATCTGCTTTCCTTTAAATGTAGAAAGTGATTGAAATGACAAGCTTGCAACTGATATGAAATCGGAAGACTATAAGTTAGAGGAGGAGCTCATGTACCCCAAAGTGGACAAATGCTCCCCCTCTTTCAAGAGACTGTTTTTGTTCATGCTTTTTAGTCTCTTTACATGCGAACATGAATTTTTGAACCCAATACTAGTTGATAAAGAGAAGGAAATCGGCTCATAAACCAGTCAAAGACAACTCTGAAATATGGGTCGGTAAAACCACTCCGGGATCACTCCATAAATCGGGTAAATACCCTGAAATTTTTTAAGGGTGAGGACTCGAACTTGAAACTTCCGACCTCATCTAAGACACAAGGTGTTGAGTGTACCACTAGACTACAAGGACGGGTACTATCATCAATTTAATAAAAGCATTTGCATTATGTTTCCCTTGTGAACGTGTATAACATATTTTATCGTTTAATTGCGGAGAGCGATTGTCTCCCATTATCCTCGTCCCCATTACAAAGATAAGTAACAATTTTGAGAAGTTTTGACTCCAAATCGATTAAATCAACAATACAACATCAACGACAACTAGTAATCTTTGTTAGTTACACATTCTTACATATGTAAATTAGTTGACCCCTATTATCAGAAAGAGTATAGGTGAAGTCAAGGACGGTGCTTTCTTAGGGCAGGAGTCCTCGCCCATCCAAAAGTTTGAGTAGCTAGTAGGGACTTGTAGCCCTCTGAGTTAGGAACATTTGAGCTTTTGAATCACCTAAAAAGGAGTTCCTAACAAGGAGACATGACCAAAATAGTGAAGACTCGCAAACTTGCGAGTTACCACCGTTTCCTTCAAATGGATTCGGATTCAGTTGATTTAAAAGCTCAAACGTTCGTAACTCAAACAGCTACAAATTTCACTTTGATTGTTACCTGAAATTAAGAGTTACTGGTTCTAAAAAGGCCCTTTTCTATCTAGGATATCACTAACATACTTAATTAATATTAATATTAATATTATTTACTAAAGTCATTTAGTATCTCAATATACCTCCAAAACCATTGTTCAAGCTCGCTAGTGGGTGAAGTAGACTTCAACGTTGCTATTGAAAGCCCAACCCAAATAAGAGTATTAACTAAACGGGTTTTTTCGGTTGAACCGGATTATAAATATCTGAATTCCTTTGACAAAACTTTAGGCAATATATTATTTTATTATCCCTACATATATCACAAATGTAATAAGCTGCAACATTAAGTACACTAGGTACAACACCATCAATGCTGTATTTACCACCCTTGGTTACACCAAGCCTACAACTTCCCATGCACATGTAATATTCATATTCATATTCATATACATATTCATATTCATAATATAATCATTAAAACTAATCAGCATCAGCAGTAAAATCAGGCTCGGGCGGTTTTGGTAAATTCACTAATTCCCTACCACCCTTCTGGTCCATGTCTCGAACCCGATCCCGGGTCCGCTGGACCCCACGAAGCGCATTAGTTGCGAATTTCGAAACCAAAAGTGTAGTACCAAGACCGCGAAAACCTCCATAACTACTCGACGCACCACCACGAGCCACCAGCTCAGCCTCTTCTTCTTCCTCCTCCTTCCGCTTTCGTTCAAGAACTTTCCGTTTATGATGTCTCCGCCACGCCGCCTGAATAAAACACGCCGCCCAAGTCCGCCATTGTTGTGAATAAAATCTAAAAGTATGTTGCACCTGTCTACTATGCAGCCGCCTAAACTGACCCGCAACAAATTTTAACTCGTCTGCTGGTAATGCAAAAGCTTCCACTTCTCGTAAGGCCCGTACGGTTCTAGTTGAAGATGGAAGGTTCGAACCGGATTTGGGATCGAGGGCCCACGTTAAAAGCTCTTCTCCACAAAAGTCCCCTTCTTTTAGGAGCCCGCGGTTATAGAAACCGGTTCGGCCACCATCGGTGGTTACACTTTCGAGACGTCCACGGATTATGAAGAGCATTTCGTCAACGGGGTCTCCTTCTCGAACAATGTAGGTGTGATCCGTGTATAAACATGGTTTCAACCGTTCGCATATTGCATCAAGCAACCTCTCGTCCATATTCTCAAACAGTGGAACCTGCCACAAATAATCATTGTTATTGTTATGAGACATAATTACACGAAAGCCCCTGTGATTTGATCAGATTTCACGCTCAGTCCCTTAACTTGTTTTTGCTTGGGGAGTCCTCGTGGTTTGCACGTCTTGTTTGTGCAGTCCCTGAGACTGACGGACATTATAAAACTCAGTTAAAATGCGTCATGTGCAATTTAGGGATTTTAAAATATATTTCTGTAAAAAAAATACACAAATAACGGAGTTCTTCAACGTTCGTCAGTCTCAAGGACTACACACACAAATAATGCAAACCACAAGGACTCCCCTAGCAAAAAAAGGTTTAGGGACGGAGCGTGAAATATGAGCAAACCACAGAAACTGTCCGCGTAATTATGTCTTGTTATTACAAAAGGTAAAAAAAAAAAAAAAAAAAGATATATAAGCGTAAATGAATTACCCTTTTGACTAAAGAGAGACAAAGATGACGTTTGATGTCCCGTCTGAGATCCTTGGGTAAACTTTGAACCAAATTCTCTTCGTCTACACCACGAGTTTCTAACCACTTGTATTGATCGTAGCGTCTAACACGTTCACGCAGATCCTGTGGAAGTAACCGGTGATGCATCCACTGCTCCGAATCATGTCTCTTAACTCTCATTTCTTCAAGACGGATACTAAGCGATTGGAGGTATGTCTGTTGCATCATCAGAAATAAAAGTGTTGAACCTTAGTATACGTGGCAAAATGGGTGGATTAAAATGAGCAATATTTTAATATGGGTTACACTTCATTTTTAACAGACCATATAAACGGGGCCAGATCAGAAAAAATTAGATAACATAAACACATAAAGAATGAACTATCCACCAAAAATGATTACAGCTGCATCGTTGCATATTGCTGATCAACAGAGCAATAATTTATTTTATCACAACCATATTCTACCAGTATATACAAACCTGCATGTTGCCAATCAACAGAGCGAATAAAATGAGCCCAGATATCGCGAGTGTAATAGAGAATAAAGACTCTCCAGGATAAGTGCTAGTTTGCAGCCCCTGTCCAAGAGTACTGTAACGAAATAAAAATACTGTTAGAACTACATTGCTATAAACGACGTAGGCTTGCCTGAGTGGCCACCGAGTTGCCCAATGAAGCACACCACCCGGGTTCAATTCATGGCTATGCCAAATTGTTCAAAAAGGGAGTATGACTAGAGGGTGCGCATAATGCGCAATTCACCTGGTACCAGGTCTCGCGCTCAGGGGGCTTGATTACCCGAGGTTTTACCTTCTATGAGGGAGCCAATGTGCTCGTTCATAGGAGGGTTTCCTCGCTTACCCAAAAAAACTACATTGCTATATTAAAAATTAAAAAAAAACACAGTTCTCAGATTCTGAACGAACCTCAAATTCTGTAGGCCCCACCAAAGGCAGTAGCAGTATTTCGATACAAATGTCTTTGATGAAACGATGCCTGATGACAAAGCCTGATGGAAAATTCCAAAATCAAACGGTGGATTGTCACCATTCGGGGTGCAGTCGGCGGTTAAAATCAACCAACTGATTTTGCTCCAGCTATTATAACCCTTCATTTTTTCATTTCCACAATATAATAAATTTGTATCGTGACCACTTTTTTTACAAGCTCTTTGCCAGCACGTATCATTGCGCTCTACAGATAATGTGTACCAAAAAGCCCCAACTATCTGCAAAAAGCAATCATGTTAACTTGAATAAAGATTCAAACTTTAGTATCGGGTTATGTCCAATTTTGCGAAATTATCGTTTTGCAAAGTTGATTTATTGTATTCCAGTGAAAAATAGAGTAACCTATATGGTGGTTAAATTCTAAATAGAGCATAAGAGATATGATAATTTGAAGATACAAATATAGAAAATATAGAGATGCATAGATTTTTCTACACCCATAAAAGGTGACAATTCCGACCCATTTGCGTCAGTTCGGATTAGGATTTATGAGTCGCACGGGTAAAACTGGCCAAAGGTCACCTATAGTGTATATTTATGCTTACATCTCTTAAATAAGTTTACTCAAAATGTTAGATAATTATTTACATAATATGCTTCCTTAATCGTATTTGACACAGTATAGGTATAAACAAGTTACATATCTTGCAGTTCAACCTGATCTGAACCCCTGCAAACCACTAAAAAATTTGCCCATTTTGACCCCTTATCTGACCTGCCCATTTTGCCCGCTTTTACACAGATTTAAATTGTCAACCTAACAGAAACATATATTACAGGCTAAAAAGCATCTTACATGACTGGCAAGCATGTACAACAACAAATAATAAGCAGCACCAGCCCATGCAGTTTCGGCAATTGCACCAGCAGTCCTTTTTAGTTCGGAAGTCAAAGGTACAATTCGCGCAAATCTTGGTACATACTGAACTAACACCATAAAAAATAACGAATTTTTCGTTGATAACACATCCCAACCTGTAGACCTTCGCAAATATCTCCAAATAACAATCTGCAAAGTTTTAAAATAACGTACATGTCGAATCAGATCATGTCCAATCTCGAACAGCTCAAAAAAGTAACAGATTAATAATAAAATACCACTAACCTGAGGCAGGGGTAGCACAGAAAATAAATCAATAATAAAATACCACTGCAAATATCTTTTAGCAATTTGTGCAGGATTTATCACGAGTTCGCCCCGTCCAAAAACGCGCGATGATGGTGCGATGTACGCAGTTCGAAATTGCAAAGCCATGTGAATAAGATAGAACGAATCAATAACTGTCCTCAACGTTGTAGTTACAACAGCTAAGTTTCGGTCAATACCAATACAAGTTTTAGACTGATCGATAACCGGAAGATAGAAAAACAGTGGGTCCACAGAAACAGCCAAAATACACGAGACAACGAATAATTTATTCCATGTGAGTAGGAATTTATCTTGCGGGTCGAAGATTTTTTTCTCGGATACTTTAAGATCTTCGGCGAATACAGCACGAGATACTCCAAACCCTAAAGATTGACCGATTGATAAAAGTCGTTCCGATCCTTTTTGAATTCCTTTTTTGAAAGATTTAGATATGAGTGAAGTTGCATGATTGGGATACATAAATCCGTCGAATCCACGTTTGTTTGTGGCGACCGAGGGTGACGATGATCTAGAATCTAACTCATCCAACCTGTAAATGAATTAAACTTTAACAAGAACATTGATTTACAAATGTTGCAGTTGTATAAAATGACTAGTATACACACTGAGTTTAATCACATAAAAACTACTACTGCAGAATGAGACATTGTCGAATTATGAATGCGTATATTTATTGCATCAAATAGATTACCTCATAAAACGAGACTTCGATCCCGATTTGAACATTTTTGCCCAAATCTTAACACATATATCCAACTGTAAACCAAAAAAAAAAAAAAATGTTAAAGAGAAATACTAAGCATCTGAGAAAAAAAAAATCAGAGTGTTAAACACCCATAAAAAGATCTGATTTTATTTATTATTATTATTTTTTTGTTTACGAAAATGATATACAATTACAATTGCATAACTTGAATCAGGGTCTAATCAAGTTCATAACTTTAATCCAAATTTCATAAAATCAACTCGAAAAAATGAAAATACTGTTTGATTAATTCCAATGAAATTACAACTCCAATCCAAATTGCAATCGTGCATAAAATGCATGTTGATAAACTTCACTAAAAGGAGAAAAATTCAATAAAATTTATACTGTAACCAGAAACCTAAAAACAAATCTGATGAATAGAAGAACATGAAATCGATCATAATCAAACACATTAACTATAAGCAATAATTAAACACATTAACTGTAAGCAATAATCAAACACATTTACATAAGTATATAAATTGAACTTACAGTTGAAACTGTATTAATTAGTATGAACACAATAGTTAAAATCGGAGATGATTTAGAGGTTTTGGGTGGCGAGACATGGAATCAGAGACGCAACGAAATGGTGAAGAAGGTTACTAATTATAGAAAGAGTGTGCGATGTGAAGACGAATTGAAGAAATTGAGATTCAAGTTGTTCTGATTAACGATGTTTTAAGAGTATTACTGTATTATTTTAAACCGCTGTATGCCCTCACTACCGCCCAAAAAATTGATCTCACTTTTTCTATTTTCATTTGTTTAAATTTATTTATTTTTATTTATTTTATTATAACATAAACAGTTGGTCTTTAAACTTTTATACGTATCAAATAACAAGGTGATTTATGTTGTAAATTTAGTAGTAAAATATGGATGGTAATTAGTCAAATATGGATAGTAAAATTTGTACTATATATATGTGGATAATGAACACACATATACACACCATTTTCTTACATATAAGAAATATACTCTCTCTCTCTTCCATTACTACTCTCTCATATTTAAGGATTGTATAGGCTTAGGTCAAAATTAGTTATAAGCCTACTGAATTATAACACGTTATCAGCACGAAGAGCTTAGTGTAATCAAAGGATATCTCAAACGATCACGAGTCACTAATCAAGGTATGAAATTATTAAGGTTTTTCAGACTCAGACATATCAAATTTTGGACTACTAACATTTTGAACTACTAATTTTTATTAAGTTCTTAGTGCATTTGTATTGTTCTTATTATATGGTTGGCTCTGCCACCTAAATTATATATGGTCGACACTGTCGCCTAACTATCATTTATGTTTACTAACTTTTATTAACTTCACTAACATTTATATTTATGTTATTTAAGTTATATATGGCCGGTTATACCGCCTGAATTATATTTTTTGTAATCTAACTCTTATTAACTTCACTAACATTTATATTTATGTATTTAAGTTATATATGGCCGGTTATACCGCCTGAATTATATTTTCTGTAATCTAACTCTTATTAACTTCACTAACATTTATATTTATGTTAATAAGACCTCATGATTGTACGCAACATGTCATTTGACAACACGGTACTTTATGTACGCAACACATCATTTGACAACACGGTACCATGGGTCGAGATTAATTCCGATCAATACGAATACGACGGGGTCTTTATATGTTATCTAACATTTATGATTACTTATGCAATTAATCATTATTTATTTCATGCATACTAATGTTTATTCTTAAATTTATAATTTTAAAAGTTAAAATAAAAAAGTAGTTTGTACTTTGAACTTTTCTAATGACAACCCTAAGGGTTGTCATTAAGAAATAATTATATGCATAAATAAGTAGTACATGGAGGTAGTTTTCTGTAGGAAGTGGGTAGTTATATTGAGTGTATAATTATTTAATGCATGTCTGAATGGCTTAAAGACAGCCCTTAGGGCTGTCATTAGAAATTTTCTTGTACTTTTATTAAAAGTAAATCTTAAAAGTTAAAATACAAAAAGTAGTTTGTATTTTTATTAAAAGTAAATCTTAAAAGTTAAAATAAGAAAAAGTAGTTTGTATTTTTATTAAAAGTATATCTTAAAAGTTAAAGTAAGAAAAAAAAAGGGAATGGTAAAATGGAATAGTTTTTTTGTCAAAAATGAAGTATTGAAAATGAAGTGGTCTCCTTCTATAACTAAAAAAAAAATATATACTTTTATCAAATGAATTTTTTTGTGGCCGACAATTTCAAACACGAGTCCGTGTTTAGTTTATCAAGAATATCTCTTGCTTTGGTGAAAGGTCACGATCACGATATCAGGTGTTGTGAAAGAATTAAAAAATTGGTCAAGTGGCCTTTTAAAAACTAGAAAAAAATTTAAACAAAAAGTTTTTTTTATATATTTATAATTTACGGGTAACGTAAAAAAAAGGAAGTTTTTTTTAAAAAAAAAAACAAAGAAAGTGTTTAAATGAGTTTTACAGAAAGGGGAAAAGCAAAGTAAAAAAAAAACTTTTTTCCAAACAAAGGTAAATGAAAGTAGGACTTAATACAAGAAAAAAGTAAACATCTCCTAGACGTGATAAAATCTATCAATGATAAGTATTAGACTTGATGAGCTAAATGTGACAAAAATGTTTCAACATGTCTTATGTTAATTTTCTAAAATAAGTTATTATTATTCCGAGTTTAACACATATACATATGTTAATTAAAAACAACCTTTTTGTTCTTATGTAGTGTTGGGTTGCAATTTTGGTTGTATGCCATAATTCCATCCAGTAGAGTGACAATAGAAAACTTTTGATGATAATCAATAAAAAACTTTTTTCCAAACTTGTCAAATGTTTTGTTAAAAACGTGACCGTTGAAAAAAGGAGGTTGAATAATAAAACTTAAAAAACAAATTATTTTTTTTAAGAGTGTGCATCAAAATGGCCCGTTTAATAATGGGGAGTAAAAATATAGTCAAATTGTTTCAACGAACAAGGGTTCAATTGGATGTCTCTTAAAAAAAAAATCCGCGGGTACGGGTGATGGATCCAATGGATCCGCATCCACGACCCGCGGGTGCTATCCCTAATTGTGACAAGTACAAATCAACTAAAAGTCTAAAAAATAAATGCTCTTATAGGGACCAAATGTTCACAATAATTGCCTAAGCTAGATATGAAACAAATAGTTCATAAAAAAAAAAAGGGTCGTTGTGCGTTTTCGGGATGATAGCCGAAATACACTTACAAAAGTAGGTCAGCCGTCAATTCTTTATGGCCATATCAACGTAGATCAATAAAATCATTTATGGTTTTGATAAAAGATTAATTAAAAATTAATTTTTTTTTGGTCTTGGATTCTCGGTAACAAAAGCAAAGGTTGTTTTTGGTTGCCACAACAAACAAGACAGAGGTTGTTGACTTTTGTTGTTAAACATGGCACAAGTGAACAATAACAATAGATTATTGTTTTTGAAAAGAATAATGATGCGTTAATTTTATTGTATAAAATAAAATTAAAGAAAATGATTTTCATTGATGACTATGAACAAACGCAAACAAAGTGTTTGTGGTATTTGGTGATTAAAAAAAAAGTGCATCTAAAGCTTCTACTGAAAATAATATGCATCTAAAGCTTCTACTGAAAATTAATGTGCAAGGTACAACGTATAACTATATGGTCAAATTCATTTGAGCCTTCGGAGTCACAAGTATATGATGTATATATATATTACTCAATTAACAAAATAGTAAATCTAAATTAATTCATATGAATAGTAAAACGAAATTAATTAATTTACTATTCACATAAAAAAGCGCATATGATAAAAAGCGCATCGCATATGATAAGCGCATATGATAAAAAGCGAATATGATGAAAAGCACAACGCATATGATGAAAATCGCATATGATTAAAAGCGCATATGGTGAAAAACACAGCGCATATGATTAAAAGCGTATATGGTGAAAAGGATATATGATAAAAAAAAA
Organism: Rutidosis leptorrhynchoides; assembly: GCF_046630445.1. Taxonomy (NCBI): domain Eukaryota; kingdom Viridiplantae; phylum Streptophyta; class Magnoliopsida; order Asterales; family Asteraceae; genus Rutidosis; species Rutidosis leptorrhynchoides. The sequence goes on along the minus strand of NC_092342.1, from coordinate 336,881,485 downwards.
ACACATATGGTGATTTATAAAAAAAAAAAAACACATATGGTGATTAATGGAAAGCACATATGGTGATTAATGAAAAGTATATTGTGAAAAAGAATCACAAATGTTTCCTGAAAGAATTCAAGGTAAGATATATGAACCAATTCATCCATCATGTGAACCATTTTGATATTTCATGGTTCTAATAGACGCATCTAGCGGATGGTCTCATATTTGTATGTTATCAAGCCGTAATATGGCATTTGCAAAGTTTCTTGCACAAATTATTAAATTGAGAACACATTATTCTGATTACACCATTAAAAGGATGACACTTGATAATGCTGGTGAGTTAACATCTCAAGCATTTAATGATCATTATATATCTACAGGGATTGTTGTTGAACATCCAGTTGCTCATGTGCATACACAAAATTGGTTTAGCTGAATCAATAGATAAACGCTTACAGCTAATAACTAGACAATTGATAATGAGTACAAATCTCTCAATATTTATATGTGGACATGTAAATTTACATGCTGCGACATTAATTCGCATTATACCATGTGGAAGTCGTAAATATTTTCACTTAATACTTGATTTTGGCCAAGAGCCAAATATTTTCTACCTTAAAACATTGGTTGTGCAGTGTATGTTCCAATTGTATCACTACAACACAATAAAATGGTTCTTCAAAGAAAGATGATAATATATTTTGGATATAAAACATCTTCAATCATAAGATATATTGAACCCATGATGGGTGATGTTTTTACAGCACGTTTTGCTGATTGTCATTTTAATAAAACATTGTTCCCTAGATTAGGGGGAGAAATAAAAATAAAAAATAAAATGATGCTTCATGATGCGAACATCAATTAAGGTATATTGAACTCGCACAAAAGAATGTGAAACGAAAGTTCAAAAATAATGCATATGCAAGAACTTGCAAATTAATTACTTTATGCATTTACATATATAAAAAAGTGACTAAATCATATATACCAGCGATAAATGCTCCAGCTCGAACTGAAATTCCAAAAGCTGGCAATAATGTCACTGTTGAGTCTTTGCCACGCATCAAACGTGGAAGATCAATTGGTTCCGAAGATAAAAATCCTCGAAAAAGAAAATCAGCTGATAATGAGGTAAGAGAAAGTGTTCAAGAAGAACCACAAATCAATATTCCTTCTGCAGAGGATATTGATAAATGTAAATACTAAAATTGCGATAAATTATGCAATATTATGGAACCGAAATGAAACTAAAATCTCTATGAGATATTTTCATATAATGTTACAATGACATCATGAATAAAGATGATGATCTGGAACTAAAATCTGTCATTGAATATACAAAATGGACATGATTGAGCTCAATGGAAAGGAGCAATAAGAGCTGAATTAGAATCGCTCGATAAAAGAAAAGTTTTCGGATCAATCGTTATCACTTTTAAAGATGTGAAACGTATGGGATACAAATGAATATTTATCCGAAAATAAATGTGCAAATGAAGTTACAAGGCAAAACTAGACTTGTAACTCAATATTTCCCACAAAGACCAGAAATGAATTAGGAGGAAAAATTATCCTCCTGTAATGGATACAATTACTTATTAGATACTTAATCAACCTGGTAGTTATTTAAATGCATCTCATGAATGTTGTTACTACTTATCTGTATGGATCACTTAATAGTGATATATATGAATATACCTAAAGGGTTAAGGTATCATAAGCATCTAATGTAAAACCCAAGGGAATATATTCCATTAAATCACAAAGATTTCTAAGTGGGTTTATACAAACGGGACGTATGTGGTATAACCGATTAAATGACTACTTGATAAAAAAAGGGGTATAAATATAAACTTATTTTGCACGTATGTTTTATAAAAACAATGTTCGAATATGAGATCGTAGTTGTTTATGTCAATGTTCTTAACATCATATGAACAAATAAAGAGATCTATGAAATCATTCAACTTCTAAAGAATTATTTTGAAATGAAAGATCTTGAAAAAACCAAGTATTACCTTGGATTGCAAATTGAGCATATGCCTAATGGTTTACTTGTACATCAAACAACTTATACCGAAAAGATTTTAAAACATTTTTTTTAAAGACAAACTCATTGTTGTTAGATCACTCAATATTGACACTGATCTATTTCATCCCTGCGAAGATCATGAAAATTTTAACAGATCGGAAGTTCTATATTTTAGTGCAATTGAGGTTCTTATGTATCTTATAGATTATACAAGATCTGACATTTTTTTTTGCAGTTAATTTGTTGACATGGTTCAGCTCAGCCCCTACCAAAAGACATTGGAATGGGATCAAACAAATAGTTTGATACCTTCGGGGAACTACTGATTTATAATTATTTTATTCTAACAACTCGAAACAAGATTTGTTTGGTTATACAGATGCAGATTATTTATCCGATCTACATAAAGCTAAATCTCAAACTGGATATGTATTCCTAAATGGAGGCATCGCAATATCATGACGTTCTCAAAACAAACACTTGTTGCAACATCATCAAATCATGCCGAAGTGATTGCATTACATGAAGCTACTCGGGAATGATTTTAGTTAAGATCAATGATACAAATCATTATTGATTCTTGTGGACTAGAACGCTATAAAAGCCTAACAACTATCTATGAAGATAATACAGCTTACATAGTACAAATGAAAGAAGAGTATCAAAAAATGACAGAACAAAACATAAATGCTGACGAGGCGCTAAAGTTATAAACAGTCTCAACGGTCATAAGTTTGATGGAAAAGAATGGTATATTAGTAAGGCTCAGAAAAAGACTGAAAGGGAATAGGAATTGAAACAACAGTTTGAACAAACCATGAAGGAGACTGTAGACAAATCACGTGGGCCAAACTTTTACATAAAAGATTTAGATGATACAGTTTCATATGAAAACCTCAGATTCTTCTCATATACTCAAGATCTCGTAAAAGACAACCAGATTAAAATGAGAAACGTTCAATCAACAACTCTGTTGATCTTTATACCAAAGCACTGTCAATCGCTGTTTTTCAAAACATACATTCACAATATTGGCATGAGGCAAGTTCAAAAGATGTGACGACTCAGCGTTGTCTACTTGAGGGGGAGTCAACTCTATGCTGCACTCTTTTTCCCTTAGCTAAAGTTTTATCCCACTTGGTTTTCTTTAGCAAGGTTTTTAACGAGGCAGTATTAATTGCTCTTTAAAAAAAATTACCATCCAAGGGGGAGTGTTGTAAATTTAGTAGTAAAATATGGATGGTAATTAGTCAAATATGGATAGTAAAATTTGTACTATATATATGTGGATAATGAACACACATATACACACCATTTTCTTACATATAAGAAATATACTCTCTCTCTCTTCCATTACTACTCTCTCATATTTAAGGATTGTATAGGCTTAGGTCAAAATTAGTTATAAGCCTACTGAATTATAACAATTTATTTATTTATTTTTACTTTATTGACCTCCATTTATTAATGCGTTTCACGGTTGACCTTGAAATTAACGTCCATTATATATTTCTGCTAAAAATGGTCACATGTCTGGTACAAAATGATTTTAGTATAGATCCTTGTCAGGACTTTTTTTTTCACTAAGTTTAGAGCATTAGTGTAAATGAGGTTAAAAGAACCCGCACTTCGCTACGAGGTAGTTTTGATTGGTTAACAGTCGATTAGTTGAACGTTGAAAATAAACGATCAACGTTTGGTAAATTTAACACTTAAAAATAAATGATTAAAAAAGAAAGGTGATAAAAGGAAATGAACAAAATTTGGAGGGTTTCATTAATTTAACGGTTTAAAAAAACGGTTGATTGTTAGCTAATTAAATGTTTAGAAAAATGGTTGGCTTAAAAAAAATAGTTAACTGTTGATTAGTTGCATGCTTAAAAATAAAGAAATGAAAAAAGGATGTAAAAAAGGATGTGAAAAAAGTAATTAAAAAAAATAATGGGAATACATTTTTTTTAAAAGTTACCTAATTACCCCTAAAGTTGGGGGTAATTACAACATTGCCACTATAAATAGTAGTCATAAGTCATCATAATTAAAAGTCATCATAATTAGTAGCGGTACGACAAGATCATTCCAGCACAACAACATCTAGTTTACGGCTCTATTCAAAGACTAAGCGAGATCTCGAGAAGTAATGTGTGTCTGTAGCTTGTTGATCGGCCCATGTTTTGAATACCATAATAAAAGAGACTTAACCTACCAGATATTCTATAGTTATCCTCGAGCACGCTACCATAAGTCAATCGATTCGATAAACAAAGATGAGTCTTGTACCAGATGAGTGCGGCAAGGAGGAGAGACTAAGCAGAGATGCAAGCGCCTATTAGCTATTCTAGCCTAGGTGAAAGGTGTCCAATCGGTCAACAAGCCCTAGGCACCATCCGATTAAGGTTAATGATCGAAGATATGATGACTTATGTCACATTTCATGTCATCGATGCTCTCACCTCAACTGGTAACGAAGGTCTTACTATCATGCTTCAACGTAGTGACTGGAGTCGAATTGAAAGATCTGGGCAAGGCTGAGTATAATGCTTGATTTGGTTGCAGGTCAGACTATCTTCATGTCCTTCAAGGGGGGATCGTGTGGGTTAGACTACGACGATGAATGCAATTTATCAAGTATTGAATAAGGAAGAGGGACTCAGACATTCGGTAAAGTCTCCCAACTATACTTGAATATGAATTGGTTATCCATAAAGATGTCATAATAATTAGTAATATATAGATAACTAGTTATATGACCCGTGAAAACGCGAGTTTGTTTAATCGAACAACACCATATTCTATGAAAGATAAGTACCAAGGAAAAAAATTCTTTAAACTCATTAGAATCTAGCAAAACAAAGGAATCACTGCGTCTCTCTCTCTAGTCTCTAAAAAAAAAAACCCTACCTTAAACTTGTAGCTGCCATCTCTATTTTCTATCCTCCGGCCGTCGGTATTCTCCGGCGGTCCGGAGGACATATCTCCTTCACTCCTTTTCCTTGTTTTCCCTCTATTACTTTCTTTTTCTTTTGTCTTTTGTTTTTCTCTTGTAACAATCGTTTTTGGTTCATGATTATCGTGTGTATCGTGTTGTGGGTTATTCAAATCGAGTGTATCGTTTTAGGTACTCAAATCAAGTGTTCTCAGGTCGTGGTTATAGATCTATGCTTTGGTGGGTTATTCAAGCGTTTCGGCCGGCTATTGAAATGTCCCGTTCTTATTGATTAAAAACGTTCAATATTAATTGATTTCGTTGCGAGGTTTTGACCTCTATATGAGACGTTTTTCAAAGACTGCATTCATTTTTAAAACAAACCATAACCTTTATTTCATAAATAAAGGTTTAAAAAGCTTTACGTAGATTATCAAATAATGATAATCTAAAATATCCTGTTTACACACGACCATTACATAATGGTTTACAATACAAATATGTTACATCGAAATCAGTTTCTTGAATGCAGTTTTTACACAATATCATACTAACATGGACTCCAAATCTTGTCCTTATTTTAGTATGCAACAGCGGAAGCTCTTAATATTCACCTGAGAATAAACATGCTTTAAACGTCAACAAAAATGTTGGTGAGTTATAGGTTTAACCTATATATATCAAATCGTAACAATAGACCACAAGATTTCATATTTCAATACACATCCCATACATAGAGATAAAAATCATTCATATGGTGAACACCTGATAACCGACATTAACAAGATGCATATATAAGAATATCCCCATCATTCCGGGACACCCTTCGGATATGATATAAATTTCGAAGTACTAAAGCATCCGGTACTTTGGATGGGGTTTGTTAGGCCCAATAGATCTATCTTTAGGATTCGCGTCAATTAGGGTGTCTGTTCCCTAATTCTTAGATTACCAGACTTAATAAAAAGGGGCATATTCGATTTCGATAATTCAACCATAGAATGTAGTTTCACGTACTTGTGTCTATTTTGTAAATCATTTATAAAACCTACATGTATTCTCATCCCAAAAATATTAGATTTTAAAAGTGGGACTATAACTCACTTTCACAGATTTTTACTTCGTCGGGAAGTAAGACTTGGCCACTGGTTGATTCACGAACCTATAACAATATATACATATATATCAAAGTATGTTCAAAATATATTTACAACACTTTTAATATATTTTGATGTTTTAAGTTTATTAAGTCAGCTGTCCTCGTTAGTAACCTACAACTAGTTGTCCACAGTTAGATGTACAGAAATAAATCGATAAATATTATCTTGAATCAATCCACGACCCAGTGTATACGTATCTCAGTATTGATCACAACTCAAACTATATATATTTTGGAATCAACCTCAACCCTGTATAGCTAACTCCAACATTCACATATAGAGTGTCTATGGTTGTTCCGAAATATATATAGATGTGTCGACATGATAGGTCGAAACATTGTATACGTGTCTATGGTATCTCAAGATTACATAATATACAATACAAGTTGATTAAGTTATGGTTGGAATAGATTTGTTACCAATTTTCACGTAGCTAAAATGAGAAAAATTATCCAATCTTGTTTTACCCATAACTTCTTCATTTTAAATCCGTTTTGAGTGAATCAAATTGCTATGGTTTCATATTTAACTCTATTTTATGAATCTAAACAGAAAAAGTATAGGTTTATAGTCAGAAAAATAAGTTACAAGTCGTTTTTGTAAAGGTAGTCATTTCAGTCGAAAGAACGACGTCTAGATGACCATTTTAGAAAACATACTTCCACTTTGAGTTTAACCATAATTTTTGGATATAGTTTCATGTTCATAATAAAAATTATTTTCTCAGAATAACAACTTTTAAATCAAAGTTTATCATAGTTTTTAATTAACTAACCCAAAACAGCCCGCGGTGTTACTACGACGGCGTAAATCCGGTTTTACGGTGTTTTTCGTGTTTCCAGGTTTTAAATCATTAAGTTAGCATATCATATAGATATAGAACATGTGTTTAGTTGATTTTAAAAGTCAAGTTAGAAGGATTAACTTTTGTTTGCGAACAAGTTTAGAATTAACTAAACTATGTTCTAGTGATTACAAGTTTAAACCTTCGAATAAGATAGCTTTATATGTATGAATCGAATGATGTTATGAACATCATTACTACCTTAAATTCCTTGGATAAACCTACTGGAAAATAGAAAAATGGATCTAGCTTCAACGGATCCTTGGATGGCTCGAAGTTCTTGAAGCAGAATCATGACACGAAAACAAGTTCAAGTAAGATCATCACTTGAAATAAGATTGTTATAGTTATAGAAATTGAACCAAAGTTTGAATATGATTATTACCTTGTATTAGAATGATAACCTACTGTAAGAAACAAAGATTTCTTGAGGTTGGATGATCACCTTACAAGATTGGAAGTGAGCTAGCAAACTTGGAAGTATTCTTGATTTTATGTAACTAGAACTTGTAAAATATATGAAGAACACTTAGAACTTGAAGATAGAACTTGAGAGAGATCAATTAGATGAAGAAAATTGAAGAATGAAAGTGTTTGTAGGTGTTTTTGGTCGTTAGTGTATGGATTAGATATAAAGGATATGTAATTTTGTTTTCATGTAAATAAGTCATGAATGATTACTCATATTTTTGTAATTTTATGAGATATTTCATGCTAGTTGCCAAATGATGGTTCCCACATGTGTTAGGTGACTCACATGGGCTGCTAATAGCTGATCATTGGAGTGTATATACCAATAGTACATACATCTAAAAGCTGTGTATTGTACGAGTACGAATACGGGTGCATACGAGTAGAATTGTTGATGAAACTGAACGAGGATGTAACTGTAAGCATTTTTGTTAAGTAGAAGTATTTTGATAAGTGTCTTGAAGTCTTTCAAAAGTGTATAAATACATATTAAAACACTACATGTATATACATTTTAACTGAGTCGTTAAGTCATCGTTAGTCGTTACATGTAAGTGTTGTTTTGAAACCTTTAGGTTAACGATCTTGTTAAATGTTGTTAACCCAATGTTTATAATATCAAATGAGATTTTAAATTATTATATTATCATGATATTATCATGTATGAATATCTCTTAATATGATATATATACATTAAATGTCTTTACAACGATAATCGTTACATATATGTCTCGTTTAAAAATCATTAAGTTAGTAGTCTTGTTTTTACATATGTAGTTCATTGTTAATATACTTAATGATATATTTACTTATCATAGTATCATGTTAACTATATATATATCCATATATATGTCATCATATAGTTTTTACAAGTTTTAACGTTCGTGAATCACCAGTCAACTTGGGTGGTCAATTGTCTATATGAAACATATTTCAATTAATCAAGTCTTAACAAGTTTGATTGCTTAACATGTTGGAAACATTTAATCATGTAAATATCAATCTCAATTAATATATATAAACATGGAAAAGTTCGGGTCACTACAGCTATTGCCTTCCTCACATTTTTTCCGGCACCGATTCCTTTCTCCGGCCGCCGGCTGTTCGAGTTTTCTTCCTTCATCGTCTCTCTGCCTTTGACTTCAAGTAATTTCGAGGTTTGGTTCATGTTTCAGGTTCGTGGTGTTGGGTTTCGTGTTTGCAGGTTCGTGGTTTCGGGTTATGGTTTCCGATTCGTGGTGGTTGTGTGCGTAATCGTGGTGAAGTTTTCGTGGTCTCAAGTGGGTAATGATCAATCCTTAATTAATGATGTTACTTAATTACAGATTGAGTGCAATAAGATTGTAATGGAGGATGGAATGTTTGATGATTATTTTGGGCCCCGATGATCGTCTTTCACTTTAACTATCAAGTGATCAACCACCCCGACCCGGTCTTGATTGTTAATTAGATTAATTCACCTTTTCGCAATGTAAAAATCCCTTGGGCAAGATCACAAGTGGAAATTACAAAGGCTTAGGCAAAATGGCAGAGAATCAACAACCCATAAATGAGAGGCCAAGCTCTCTATTTATAGGATTCGAAATATCCGCGGTCTGCGAGTTACATAACTATCCGCGGAAACTCAGCGGATTAAACCGCGGTCTTGTATTAATGCGAAAACATAACCGCGGTACTCATTTTCAGCGAATATTGCACAGCTTTGCCTTATAATTCGCGTAGTTCTGCCTTTGGCTTTTAGCAAATAAAATATACATATACAATGCTATGTATATGATCAAGTCCCCCCAGTTTATTATGATACATTTTCGCGAAGCCAATGCATCATGATAAACTCTAAAAATAAAGAAGTGTGTCTTAAAATATTTCGCAAACAATATTTTATAATTTTTATCGTCCATTTATTACCGTTGCTTTTATTAAGACCAACGCGTAATTACAACGGTAATTTTTTGCCAATCTGTCAAATCAATACGCTGTGACGGCTACAAAATTACCGTTTACACGTCGCAGTAATTTTAGCCGTTTAAATGTAATCATTACCTTTCCATCTTACTCGCCCTACTTCCAATTATAAATAACACAATAATCCGCATAAAAACTTTACTCTTTCTCTTTCAATTTCTTCTGCAATCAAATTCGTCGAATCACAATCGTACCGTGCAATTAACAATTCCAACCTTTAATTTCTTCAATTTTATCACCCAATTTATTTTCCTCATTGCAAATGGCGTCATCTTCTTCGATGCATACTCCCGGAGGCTATGTTTCTTATATGACGCAAGCAAAACTTCAAACCCTGCAAGAATGGTATCCGCCACTTGCCCAATTTGTTCCTACCACGCCTGCGGTAGAACAGCGAGCCGATACTCCCCCTAAAGGGATGATTTCTGTTTACGAGGCTGCCATTTCCCAAGGCAACCTTCTATTTCCACTTACCCCTTTTTTCGCAGCGTTTGCGAATACTATAATATCGCTATGGCACAGTTGCATCCTAACGCGATTAACAAGATTGTGCTATTCGAGATGTATTGCAATGCCACCAACCAACCACTGCTGCTGAACGTTTTTCGTATGTGCAATAGCCTGGTGCTATATGATGTGGGGTGGTTTTCTTTCTGCAGTAAACTTGGCATAATGACTTCACCAAAAGATTCAATTGGGAATTGGCGCAGTTCCTTCTTTTATATTAACGATACCGCGTATGTGAACAGCAACATACCAAAAATGCGGTGTACAGAGCTTAATCCCGACCTCAATGAGAGGCCTGTACTCGATGATCTTGAGAATGACACTCTCAAGACACTAAAGAACGCGGGCATATTTCTGCGACCTTACTCGAATGTACCACTGTACATTGGCAGAGTGTCGATTCAATGGCAGTGAAGCGACCATGATGCGCTTTTGGTTGATCAATCAAAAAATGGTATGCCGCTTAAATTTATCACAGTATATTAATGTACTTACATTTTTCGCAATATTTTTGCTTTGCATAACACTTGTGCGCTTTTATTTTTTCAGCGGTTGCACTTGACCTTGTCATGAGGTCCGCTGATATAAGCAGGATTAGCCCTGCCCGTCGCCTAAAGAATGGCGACGGCGACATTATTCTTATTGATGAACCGATCATCAATACATGCTACATCGCTGGAGGCGAGGACCGCGGTAAGCGTAAGGTTGCGAAAACTACCCCTACTCCGCGCAAGAAACGTCTGCGCTCTCACTCTGAACAAGAAGCAAGTAAGCAAATGCTATTTCGCAGTATTTATTTGATTACGCATTGTTTATTTGAGCATAAACTTGCTATATTTACTTATCTGTTTATAGCTATTCTTCCAGGGTCATCCGCTGAAGCTACACCGCTTTACAACATTAGAGGGAGAATCCCTACAGATGTTCTTAATAAACCCGGGAATGAAGATCTATCACTTCCATCTGACGCAGAAGCTTCCAACCAGGAAGAGGAAGGAGAAGCCAATGCGGAAGAAACTGCCGCAGCGGATCAGGCGTTTAAGCTGTACCAAAGGCTTTATAAATTTGTTCCTGAAGAAACAAGGGAGCAATACCGCAAACTGTCTTATCCCGAGGCGGCCAGGCAACGAATGCATAATTGCTACAATGCAATTTATCTGACAGTCGACAGCATGGAGCGTTTTACTGAGATGTCAGACGAGTATGAGAAAGCAGTGAAAGCTGCCAATGCTCAAGAGAGGAGGGTGCGAAAGGCTGAGACGCGCCTTGAAAAGGTGATGGAAGAAAACGCCAGACTTAAAAGAAGGGCAGAAGTCGCAGAACATGAGTTCGCCCAGCTAGTTAAGTATCTTCCAACATTCGCAGATAAAGTGATGGACTCCGAGCCAGTCACTGAAAAATTTCAAACATATGCTCAAGCATCAAGGCTCGCCACTCACTGCGAGTGGCATGATTTATTATGCCAACTTGGCGATCTTTCGCAACCTCTTCCCTCTGACATGGCGAAAGAAATTATCGCCACCGATGATGCTCGTGAAATACTTGAGAGGGCGAAGAAGGAGGTTGAGAAAATTAACATACCTGTTCTTGAAGAACTCAGTCAGCGGGAAGGCGTTACATTTGCGGATATCAAAGCATTAGAACTTTAGCTTTGACTTAATTGTTTTTGAATGTATTTTCGCAATTACAACTTGCGTTTGTTGTAAGAATCCGCGTTGCGTACGCGCTTAATATTAATCACTTTTTCACAGTTCGTAGTTGCAACTTCTTTTATTTTTATAGCGCTTTATTATCAATATTCATAACACGGACTTGTCCTTTGCAATTTCCAACTTTTATTATTGTGCACATAATAAATGTGTACTTTTGCGAAATAATCTGTATGCGTATATACTTATACGTTATGAATCTTCTAAGTCCGCCGTAACGATCCTTAGGAAAATTTAGCATTGCGAAGCATCTAAGTATTGGCAAGATCAAATACTTAGGAAGTGTTATCCTTTCGCAATTATTTTCAAATTAACACAAGTGGGCAATTTCAACACTTGGTTTTTAGCAAAATATTTCGCAATGATTTTTTGCATTTTTATAATACCTAAGCAGGCTTAAGCTTTTGCGAAAATTATGGCACCTTACTTAGAATATCCGCAGAACAAACATTAACTTAGTGTTGTAAAAGACAAACAATTGCATTCTGCGAAATAAGCACTACGCGTGGCCACACGCAGTGTTTTCGCTTTTTAAAGAAACAATTACTTAACACTGAAATTAGCTCTGCTTTATTCATTACTATTTCGCATTCGAAACATAAACACAACTATCAAATTCGCATATCAATATCATGCATTTATGAATTTTGCCTTAGCATCTTATTACAACTTTTTAAATTATCGCACTACACAGGATTAACTGAACGTCCTTCAATACTCAAATTTGTATTTGCCATAATCGTAGCGCGGAATGGCTAATCTTCCGCAGAAATCAGCGTGCCAATGCCCTTGTTGGCAGAAAATTTTAGCATACCATGTATGGTAGATGGTATAGCGCCAAACATGCGCAAAGCTGTGCGCCCAAGTATCATATTGAATCGCGATTGATTTCGCATTATGTACATATTCAATAAAGCTTGGCGCCTTAGCGACTCGTCGCTGTCATCAACTAACTCCATTTGTAACTCCAACAGTCCAACATGCCAGGATGACTCTCCTGAGAACCCGGCAAGTGAAACCGTAGTAGGTTTCATCAAAGCTTGAATGCTCGCAGGCAACTTGCTAAAGCATTGTTCATACATGACGTCAACACTGCTACCAGTGTCCACATGAACCTTCATTATTATTATTCCAGTATTTGCAACGCGACATGAAACCACTACAGGTTTATCAACATCAGCGGTCAAACTAGCAGGAGGAAACGCGATAGAAGGACATTTCCAAGTGACAATCTGTTCTGAAATTTGCATTACTGACGTTTCACCCTGCACTTCTACCACGTTGATCACCTGAATTCCGCGCTGATTTTCTTTTTTGCTCACCATTTTTACTCCCAGATTTTTTACTGCGGGAGCCTTTCGCTCAACCGCGCCTGACGCGTTCGAGGTATTGGCTTCTGTAGGCATTATAACTGCATTCGTGGTGTGTTGTGCGATTAAATGGTCCAGCTTGCCTTGCTCGTATGCTTCTGCAATAAATTCCGCCAAATCTCTGCAACGATTGGTGTCATGACCGTAATCATCATGGAAAACACAAAATTTTGATCTATCGCGCCTGCTATTCTCTCCCAAAGGCTGCGGATCAGGAAAAGACTTAGCAACTCTTTCTTGCAACAAAATTTCCTTGGGCGTTTTTGTTAACATGTGAATGATGTTAAATGATTCATTGCTCCATTTTCGCGTAGAATAGCGATCACGGCGGCCATATCCTTGGTTATCATTTTGACCTTGAAACCTGTCATTGCGCGGGTATCCACCGCCGCCATTTCTTCGCGGAAAACCTGATCCGCGATAACTATCACAGTTACCATCGCGAAAAGAATCATTATCATCTCGCCAACTTTTGCCTCTACCCCACCCACACGCAGGGGTTATGGTGCTATCCTCTCCACCACGGAGATAATCATATGTTTCCTGTTGAACATTAGCAAAAGTGTGCGGGACATCTCTTCGTAGTCTTCGCACCAGAGTTGGATGTCTCTGCGGATTAATAGCATGCAAAAATCCTGAGATTTTTTGATCCTCATGCAGGCTTGGAATATTTTGACATTCATAGATGTACCGCGTAAGTAATGCGTTCAAAGTCTCTTTGTTGCCTTGCTTAATATCGTGACATTCTATGTGCGTCTTTTTCTGCGGTAACAGATTTTGAAACTGTAGCAAAATTTTTTCGCGCAAGTCTACAAAGCCAACGATACTGCGAGATTGCAAACTATGAAACCATTCCCTTGCTGACCCTTGCAAGGCCATGGGGAATACTCTACAGGCAACTGGTTCAACCCAGTTATAAGTGCTTAATACACCTTCAAAGCGTTGCAGAAAATCCAAAGGATTAGTTAGACCCGAATAGACTCCTAGAGTTGCCGGCACGATTGGCGGAGAAACAATTGGATAGTCAGAAATATACTGGACAAACTTGTCTGCAGCAGTAGTGATTTCTGTTGCCTTTTTTGTGCGAGTATCTGCATTCTCCGCACAAAACTTGGTAAGCATGTCTTGCAAAAAGTTTTGGCTGATCAAACTTATGTTGCATTGACTTAGGCGCAATGCTTCTGAAAGCATCCGCCAAAAAGTTCTGGGCATTTTCTCTGCGAGCAGCGTCAGATATGTCGCCCTCTTCCCCATAGCGAGGGAAAGGTGTTGGTGGTCGCTTTCGCTTAATTTGTGGATTTTTAACAAACTCTTCTACACCTTCCGAATCATCAGAAAATTCGCACTCTTCTCTTGGCGCTTTTGCCATTTTTGATTTATACGCAGAGTTCAAATGAATGCGATCTTCTTCGTTATCGCTATCGCTATCATTATGCTCGATAACTAGACGATCAACTTGTGATCCTGAATCATTTAATGGCCATAAGTAAGTGCGCGGTATGCGAGATTCGCAATTACGCTTAGCATCTCGCTTAGCTTGCTCATTTGCAGTGCTGACAATTTTGTCAGTTCGCAAACTAGATTTTCCAGCCAAAGCTTTTGGTCGCTTCCCATCAGCGGTTATTTCACTGCGATTTTGCAGCAAATTTCTTCGCGCAGTCATTTTCTCAGCAACAACTTCTGGCTGCGAGTCATTAACATTGTTTTCAGCAGATGTTTTAACGATCGGCTCTTGAACCGATTTTCCCGCGGTTATATTAGCATTTGTTTGCAACGGAAATATTATAACATTCTGCGAATCACCAGGCAGTGCATCAGCATTCACAGAAATGCCAGTTTGCTTTGCATTTGTCATCGTGATTGACTAACAGATTGACTAATTGCTTATTCCAAAAGCACCTGCAAATCATCACAACAAAAACACGATTGAAATTAAAACGTCGAATTAATTGTTTAACGGCGTAAAACAAAAAATTTTCAGTTTAATTTGTAAAACGTGTCCCACGGATGGCGCCAATTGATCAATCCTTAATTAATGATGTTACTTAATTACGGATTGAGTGCAATAAGATTGTAATGGAGGATGGAATGTTTGATGATTATTTTGGGCCCCGATGATCGTCTTTCACTTTAACTATCAAGTGATCAACCACCCCAACCCGGTCATGATTGTTAATTAGCTTAATTCACCTTTTCGCAATGTAAAAATCCCTTGGGCAAGATCACAAGTGGAAATTACAAAGGCTTAGGCAAAATGGCAGAGAATCAACAACCCATAAATGAGAGGCCAAGCTCTCTATTTATAGGATTCGAAATATCCGCGGTCTGCGAGTTACATAACTATCCGCGGAAACTCAGCGGATTAAACCGCGGTCTTGTATTAATGCTAAAACATAACCGCGGTACTCATTTTCAGCGAATATTGCACAACTTTGCCTTATAATTCGCGTAGTTCTGCCTTTGGCTTTTAGCAAATAAAATATACATATACAATGCTATGTATATGATCAGGTAAAGCTCTCGTGGTTTCAAAGTGGGTGCAGACGGTAGAGGTCTTGCGGCAGTGGTTTGGTTCAAGTCGTGTGTGTTGGTTCAAGTCGTGGGTTCTGTAATCATGGCGTTGTTTGGTTCAAGTTGTGTGTATCTGCTCCAGCATGTGGCGGTCCATATAATCATGGGTTAGTTTCTTTGTTAATCATCTTGACATATTACATTCCCACCACTCGATTTGGTTGCGTGATTGGATTGTTGGTTTAGACTCTCGTGGGTTCCATTTGTGGTTTTCGGGTCGTGTCTGTTTTCATGCTTTCATTCGGGTGATTGCCCTGAAGTGGTCATGTGATGTGTTTTGGTTATCAAGCTGGTTTCCTTTGATGGTTGGATCGCTGTGTGTTTCTCCTTGGGATTTGTGTTCGAATGTGAGAATTTAAAATCGTTGTTATTGTAGGTTTCAGTTAACCTACTCGTGTTAAGTTTCATATGTTCTACTCGTGTGTTTAGATTCATGTTTGTGGATTCGAGTTTGAAGTCGTTGTATTAGATGGTACGGCAGATAGTCGTGTGATATGTAACCCACTTTTGTATCTCCTAGCATCTTGCTAGTTTTTTATTAATATAATTATTATTGCCTTCAAAAAAAAAAAAAAAAAAAAAAAAAAAAAAAAAAAAAACTCATTAGAATCTAGCAAAACACGATAGCATCTTCAAATAAACCTCTTTTAAAGTTCTATGAGTTATCATTCCTTTGCTCTAATTCTCTTGATGATTTCACGATAAACAGCTACTTCAAAAAAGGCCCCCATATAGTTCTCTAGCATAAACATCCATGATACGTATCTTATAACAACTACTGCACACGAAGATGATCAAGTACTACTAATTCACAAATTAAACAACTTTTACCCAAAAAGAACCAAGACTTATCAAACCCAAATGAGAAAGCATAAAACTTACTGTATAACTTAAAACTTATTAACATCTCTGTATTATCAATATATTAATATTAATAAAAAAATAGGGTTAATTTTATTTATATTTTTCACGTGGCCATTCCATATTTTTAGGCGCATGAAATTACAAGATTTCATTTATTTGGTTTGATTTTTAAATCTTTGTTGTTTTTCCTTTTCTTTAGTTATTGTTTTCGGAGTCTTGATACTACGCTTTTCGGAGTCTTGATGAGATATGTTTTATGTATGTCCTGTGAAGTACAGAGTATACGAGTATATTATCTTAATATAACAGATTATGAAATATCTCAAATTGTTTTTGCTTCTGCTCTCGAGTCTATCTATAATATTGTAAATAATCAATGTAAATTGAGTCTTGATTCTACTAGATTAGCATTCATACAGATACGTAAGTCGTACACTGTACCATAATTTCGTTATATAATAGTAACTGTTTTGCTTTCAAAAAAAAAAAAAAAAAAATGAAATCTCTCCAAGTTGTTCCTAAAGCATATTATAAGGTTTGTAACGATGGTAAAGCATGGCTAACATAACATTTTTAAAAGGAGATGATATTTTCAAAGTTGAAATTGATAGATCCACAATCTTATACGGCGTATAACCTTCTATCTATCTATATCTATATCTATATCTATATCTATATCTATCTATATCTATATCTATATCTATATCTATCTATATATTATATAAAGCATATGTCATTATGCTGACGTGTCAACTCCCCTTTATTCTTGACACGTGTCATTCTATCACTTTTCCATCTATTAATTGATTTTTCTCAAATATTCATATTCTAAATAAAATACAATTAATTGGATATTAAATTGAATAAATAAAATATAAAATATTCATATTCTATTATCATCTATTATTCTAAATACAATATTATTCGTATTCTAAACTATTCATATTTAATCTTTTGCTTTAAACTATTCATATTCTAAATAAAATATTATTATCAGCTATTAGCAGGTATACACATAAAAAGTACGTAGTAGTAAACAAGATCTGCACCCTAATACATAAGATTATATTTGAGCATTAATTATACTCCATAACACAAATGTATGTGTGAAATGTACAGAAAATAAATGAATAAACTTTAAATAAAATTAGGTATATAACTTAATTTAAATAAACAATCAAATATCTATACTACATACAAAATATGATATTCAAATAAACTAAAAGTATATCACCTTTTTGACATTTACGATACGTATTTTAACGGACAGACTCATAAACGTATCACTCTATGTTCAAGAAATTTCGCGACATTGAATGAGAACAACTGATTGTTGTATTGTAATTGTATTCAATACTAACATTTACGATACTAATGTTTTCAATACCTGATACTCATGTTATCATACATTATATAAAGTGTCTGCAATACTAACGTTATCGTATACAATGCTTTTGATAGCAATACTTTCGATAGAAATGCTATCGGTGATAATGTAGCGACCCCGACAAATCGTCAATTGACGGCGTCGACTACTTAGGTCCCGTTGCGTGGTCATAGGTCTTTAACGTGACGTTTGACCAAAGATATGTCGCATTCCTTTCAAAAATAAAGATTGTTTCAAAGTTTACAAGAATTGTTCATCCAAAAGTTTCGTTACAAAGTTATAGTTACATGTGAAACCTATGCGACACAGTTTTAAAGAAAGTCAAAAGACGCTCCATGAAATGCATGTATACTCGACATCCAATGCAAGTATCAAATAATGAGCGGAAGCATGTTTCACATAGCGTTCAAAGACCTGAGAAAAACATAGAAATCTGTCAACGAAAACGTTGGTGAAATCATAGGTTTAAGTAAGTAAGTGAGTAAAAGTAAGTCGAACCACAAGATTTGCAACATTGATAAAATAGTAATACATTCTAAAAGTTAATATTCACGAGCACCCAATTATCAAGGCTTAACATTCCGTCCGTTGAACCCCATTAATAGTGCTAGAACAACACTGTTTCTCGAAAATATATTTCATCCATAGACGATAGTGAACCGTCCGAGATGAGGGTTTGTCAAACCCATATGGCCATACAACATAAGTTCACGCCTACACTTACACCCTGCAAGTGTAACTAATGATAATCGAATTGAGGATTTCGTTCTAAACTCGTATGTAGAATGTTTGTTTTCCTGTACTTGTGTTCACTTAGTTAAAAAGAAACGTTTATGTTTTCTCATCCCAAATATAAGTTCAAAAGAGTAAAAGTGGGACTATGATCTCACCTTGAGTGCAAGAGTAATAAAGTATTTCAACAAGTAAACGCGTGCAAAGACAAAGCTAGTCTTGACCTAAACATATAGGTTGTATCAATAACGGTAAACACGATAGGTCAAAGATGTTCAATTAGTCCTATGGCTCGTTACGACTCGATTATGAAGCATGTGAATCAAATTGTCAAGTTTCATGCAAGATACAAGTAAAGAATCATGTTAGAAAGATTGCATAATCATTTGGTCAAGTTTGACAAAAAGTCAAACTTGGGTCGGGTCAAAGTCAATGAAAAAGTCAACACGTTTGGGTCGGGTCCCGAACTATTTTTCTGAGGTTTTTATTCATATATAAGCATGTTAGAACAAGTCTCATGTGAATCGGAGGTCCATAGCGTGCCAAACATTTTTCTTATTTTGACTAAAGAGGTCAGAGCCTGGATACGGCTTATGCTGCGCCGCGGCCCACAATTGTCGCGCCGCGACAATACACGGGAGCTGGTACCTGGTCAATTTCAAATGTTCAAGTCTTGCTCCAAAATTCGTTTTAGCACAAAATGCAAACCGTAAACATTTAGAAGGCGTATCTTATATCGTTGGAAAGCTCTTTTGACAAAGAACACAACTAAACACGTTTCATCAAACAAAAACATCATTTCCAATAACCGATTTCTCGTCAAGTGATCATTTAAAGTCCATTTTCAAAGTTTCAAGCTCACAAAATGCATTTTAAGTCTCGGGAATCCAATTCACACATATGATATGCCGTTTTGAAGGTAATGAAACATACATTACAATTATACACTTACAATTAACATCTCATGGCATTCAAGCATCAAAAGTTCATCTCAAGAACTATCAAACCCTAATCAAGAATCACAAAATCATTAATCATGTTTTTGAAGTTTTACAAATCAACCTACACATCAAAATGAAGCTAGTGATACTAGTGACGCAATTAAAACATGAACTTTAACAATTTAACAACATTTAATCTTCCAAAATCAAAGATTAAGCAAACCCATTTTCAAGTGTTCAAACTAGTTACTCAAAACAACAAATCGAACAAACAAAACATATATTCATGTTATACACGAGCCATAGACACTAATTAACACTTTTATAATTCAAAAACATCAAGAACACAAAATCTAGTGATTTTTGAAAGTTACCCAAATGAGATGAAATTGGTATCAAGTCGAAGAGGATGAAGAGAGGATTCCAAACAAATATGTAATTTGTTTTGATGTTAGCCTCCATATCCGAAATTAGATGATGAATCTTGTTTGAGTTCTTGAGAGGAAAATGGAAGTATGAAAAGAGAGAAAGAGAGAAAATGAGAGGAGGAGGTTGAAGGTTTGACTAGTTGACCTAGTCAAATCTTTGGCCTCTTTGCAAGTTTAGTCCCTCTAGTTCGGGTGCGGGTGCGTGAATTAACCAAACGAATTATTTTGAATTACACGAGAGTACGAGAGATGTTATAATCCAATAACGAAAATATTTTAAGAATGTTAGCTAATGGAGGATACGAATCGAGATACTGAGGATATTATTAAAATAAAAATATGGGCGTTAAAATAATTTAACGGAAAAATGCGGGATGTTACATTACCCACACCTTAAAAGAAATTTCGTCCCGAAATTTAGTTGGAAGCAATAGTCGTTGTTTCTTACTCGAGACCTTATGTTGTCAATGCTATGGATAGTGAAGATATGTCCTTGGGCATTTCCACGAATTTGGATAGTCGGGGTTTCACGTTGTATTAAGGCTTGGTTTTACGATCCACAGTTTTAACTAGTTTTCCTATGAAGAGGAGTTTGTCATCAATAGTAAGTTTATCTAGAAGGATAGTGATAATGCTAAAAACGAACATATATTTCAAAGCATTATTCCTCAAGAAAGACAAGCTTTTAGTTGCAATTGTTCTATTTACAAGTGATATTCGTTTAAATAATAAAAGGTGAAGACAAAAGACAGATTCGACGAATTGAAGACGCAAACGATCAAAAAGCTCAAAAGAACAAAATACAATCAAAGAGGTTCCAATTATTGATGAGAAACGTCTCAAAATTACAAGAGTACAAGATTCAAAACGCAAAGTACAAGATATTAAATTGTACGCAAGGACGTTCGAAAATTCGGGACCGGGACCAGAGTCAACTCTCAACGCTCGACGCAACGGACTAAAAATTACAAGTCAACTATGCACATAAATATAATATAATATTTAAATAATTACTAAAATTATTTATATATTATATTTATTTATATAATCCGTCGACAAACAAAGAGCCAAAGCTGGGTGAGCTGGAATTTCAAACTCCGCGACTCGCGGAGTTTGAAGGCAAAAAATGTCGCGAGTTGCGGAGACACCCTGGACTCAATTCTCTATAAAATCCAGCGTAGTTCGATGAAAAATATATCATATAATCTTTTTCTATCTCTCAATATATCTATACGTAATATTTATTTATATTTTAATTTTAATTTTAATTTTAATTCTAATTCTAATAATAAGGGTATGTTAGCGAATGTTGTAAGGGTGTAAGTCGAAATTCTGTCCGTGTAACCCTACGCTATTTTTAATCATTGTAAGTTATGTTCAACCTTTTTAATTTAATGTTTCGTAGCTAAGTTATTATTATGCTTATTTAATCCGAAGTAATCATGATGTTGGGCTAATTACTAAAATTGGGTAATTGGGGTTTGTACCATAATTGGGGTTTGGACAAAAGAACGACACTTGTGAAAATTAGACTATGGGCTATTAATGGGCTTTATAGTTGTTTAACTAAATGATAGTTTGTTAATTTTAATATAAAGATTTACAATTGAACGTCCCTATAAATAACCATATACACTCGATCGGATACGATGGGTGGGGTATTTATATGTACGAATAATCGTTCATTTAACCGGACACGGGAATGGATTAATAGTCACTAGAATTATTAAAACAGGGGTGAAATTATGTACAAGGACACTTGGCATAATTGTTAACAAAGTATTAAAACCTTGGGTTACACGCAGTCGATAATCTGGTGTAATTATTAAACAAAGTATTAAAATCTTGTTACAGTTTAAGTCCCCAATTAGTTGGAATATTTAACTTCGGGTATAAGGATAATTTGACGAGGACACTCGCAGTTTATATTTATGACTGATGGACTGTTATGGACAAAAACCAGATGGACATATTAAATAATCCAGGACAAAGGACAATTAACCCATAGGCATATAACTAAAATCAACACGTCAAACATCATGATTACGGAAGTTTAAATAAGCATAATTCTTTTATCTCATATTTAATTTCCTTTATTTTATATTTAATTGCACTTCTAATTATCGCACTTTTATTGTTATTGTATTTAATTGCACTTTTAATTATCGTACTTTTTAATTATCGCAAGTTTATTTTATCGCACTTTTATTTATCGCAATTTCATTATCGTTATTTACTTCACGCTTTAAATTAAGTCTTTTATTTATTTAATATTTTTACATTTTGTTTTAACTGCAACTAAAGTTTTAAAATCGACAAACCGGTCATTAAACGGTAAAAACCCCCCTTTATAATAATAATATTACTTATATATATATTTGTATTTTTATAAAATAAAACTAATATAGCGTTAAGCTTTGTTAAAAGATTCCCTGTGGAACGAACCGAACTTACTAAAAACTACACTACTGTACGATTAGGTACACTGCCTATAAGTGTTGTAGCAAGGTTTAAGTATATCCATTCTATAAATAAATAAATATCTTGTGTAAAATTTTATCGTATTTAATAGTATTTCCTTGTAAAATATAAGCTATTTTATATACATCTCGCATAACAGCAAGCATTTTTGGCGCCGCTGCCGGGGATCGCTTAAGCGAAACGCCACACATAATAAAAAAAAATACGTTTTTGTAAAAATACGTTTTAAATGTTCGAAAACATAAAAAGAAAACAAAAATATAAATATTTTTAAGAGTTTGTGAAATATTTAAGTTTTATAAAGTTTCTTTATTTTTATTTTATAAAAATATAAGTTTTATTTAAATATTTTGTTTTTATTTAAAACATAAAATCAAAAAACGAAAAAAAATTTATATATAAATCTAGTTTTAAGATTTTTATTTATAAAATTGTAACATATTTTTATTTCTATTATAGTTTTTAAAATATAAGTTTTATTTAAATTATATAAATATTTTAATTAAATTAAAAATAGAAAAATAAAAAATATATATATAAATAAATAAAAAAACCGAAACCTGTCAAACGAAGCTACCTAATCTGAATTTTCGAACCCCGCGACTCGCGGAGTTTTTCAGCTTCGGGCACCGCAACTCGCGGAGCCGCCCTGACACACGTGACCAGAAACCCTAATCGCAATTAATACGGGGTAATTATTATTATTATTATTAACTTTAAACCTAATTAGGTTATTTATATTATATTAATTAGTTTAGTTATTTTATTATTTGTATTATTTAGTTAAATTAGTTTAAATAAAATATAAAATTAATAGTTTTATAAAATAAATAATATAAAAATAATATTTTTATAAAAAATTATACTTTTTACAACTTTTAGTATATTTTTATATTTTGTCCCTTTTTATTTGTTTTTAGCGTAACTTTTGTATTTTCCGTTCATATTTAGTTTTAAGACATAGTTTTTGCCATAGTTATTTTTACTTCTAGATTTTTAGACTTTGCCGTAAAATTCCTTAAGTGCTTTTTCTTTAGACTAAGATTTAGGTGCTTTAGAATTTTGTGACATCTTTTTAAGTTTTAGTACCTTTTTAAGATATTGCCATTTGGGATATAGTTTTACTTGTAAGCTTTAATATATTTAGACGCCTTTTACCTATGTATCAATTATCATTCCAATTAGTAATCTCAATTTGCGATTATAATTTTAAGTTAGTGATAGTAATAAGGTTGGGTTAGTCGAGTGTTTTTAAGTTCTATAAGTCATTTTTTTTATTATTTCTTATTTTTCGACGCCTTTTATTTTTCGACCCTTTTCTTTTTCGACGCGCTCTTTTTCTTTCTTATTTCTCGCAATTCTAGTTTTAGGACATAGATTTTTATTCTACTTCTTATCTAAATTTCTTAAAATTACGAAAATTTATTTTAAGTGGTTAAATTGATAGACATCAAAATTTTCTGGTTCGTAGTAATAGTTGGATTTGTACGTGGACCGGGTTATTGGAGCCAAACAGTCCTCAATTATATTGAGACCAAACGAATTCTGCCCCTCTGCTGCATCTTTTGGCTATTCGAAACGTGGGCAAAATCAGAAAAGTCTATTAATTGGATAACTTATATAATTTTTCTTTCCTTTTAAAAACTAATAGGATATTCAGTGAATGCACCAAGCAAGACGTTCACCACCTTTTGTACGTTCACCACCTGTAACTAGATCAAGACATCTAGCAAATATTACCGCCGTTGATTTTCCTTTAGAATCGTCATCCAGTCGACCAAGTACTCCAAGTCAAATTTCCGATAATCCATTTTTTGAACCCGACCTCACAATTGAGAATCCGGAGAATATTCAGGGACAATTCATAGATCCTGAACCATTAAATTTTCCTCTGGAACCACCAATCATTCAAACAGAGATTGTTGAGGAACGAACCATTAAATCAGAATCCTCTAGTGATTCAGATTCAACAAATTCAATTATGGAAGTAACAGAACCTTTAAGTATGGAAGACCGAATGAGAGCTAAACGCACTGGCCAAGGTCACGCAATTACTCATCCAGACATTAATGCGCCAGATTATGAAATCAAAGGACAAATTCTACATATGGTGACTAATCAATGCCAATTTAGTGGTGCGCCGAAGGAAGATCCAAATGAACATCTTCGTACCTTTAATAGGATCTGCACACTATTTAAAATAAGAGAAGTGGAGGATGAACAGATATATCTCATGTTACTTCCCTGGACTTTAAAGGGAGAAGCCAAAGATTGGTTGGAATCGTTACCTTAAGGGGCGATTGATACATGGGATGTTTTAGTTGAAAAATTTCTTAAACAATTCTTTCCGGCATCTAAAGCCTTAAGACTTCAAGGAGAAATTGTTACGTTCACACAGAAGCCAAATGAAACTCTATATGAGGCGTGGACAAGATTTGGAAAGTTATTGAGAGGATGTCCGCAACATGGTTTAGACACATGTCAAATAGTACAAATATTCTACCAAGGATGCGACATCACTACAAGGAAAGACATCGATATAGCAGCTGGTGGTTCCATTATGAAGAAAACCGAAACTGATGCTTACAAAATTATTGATAATACTGCTTCCCACTCACATGAGTGGCACCAAGAAAAAGATATCGTTAGATCATCTAAAACAGCTAGAGCCGATTCTAGCCATGACTTAGATTCCATTTCTGCAAAGATAGATGCTGTCGAGAGACGAATGGAAAAGATGACTAAAGATATCCACTCAATACGAATTAGTTGTGAGCAGTGTGGAGGACCACATTTGACAAAAGATTGTCTCAGTATTGAATTAACAATGGAACAAAGAGAGAATGTTTCATATCTAAACCAAAGGCCTGGAAATAATTATCAGAGTAATTATCAACCGCCAAGACCGATTTACAATCAAAACCAGAATTATAACCGAAATATTCCATACAACAACCAACAAGGTCCTAGCAATCAACAAGTTTCCAATAATACTTACAATTAGCAAAGACCTAATTTTCAAAACAAACCACCACAACCCGATGATAAAAAGCCGAATTTAGAAGATATGATGACAAAGCTAGTTGAAACTCAAACGCAGTTTTTCACATCTCAAAAACAAACCAATGAACAAAATGCTCAAGCACTTAGAAATCAACAAGCTTCTATTCAAAATTTGGAACAAGAAGTAAGTAACCTAGCAAGGTTAATAGGTGAAAGAAAACCGAGAAGTTTACCTAGTGATACAAATACTAACCCCCGGAATGAAACAGCTAAAGCCATTACCACAAGAAGTGGTACAACACTTAAACCACCTGAAATACCTGTAACTTCTGATGAAGCTATTCCTACTCCACAAGAACCACAACCTAATCAAGATAAGGAAAAAGAACCGGTAGTTGAAAAGGTTAATGAAGATAACACAGTTAAGGCTAAACCTTATGTTAAACCATACCAACCACCACTTCCTTACCCGAGTAAAATGAAAAAAGAAAAACTTGAAGCCGAGCAATCCAAATTCTTGGATATGTTTAAACAGATAAATGTAAATCTTCCTTTCATTGATGTGATTTCAGGAATGCCTAGATATGCTAAATTCTTGAAAGATCTAATCACGAATAGAAAGAAAATGGAAGAACTCTTGGCTGTTACTATGAATGCTAATTGTTCAACAGTGCTGTTGAATAAGATACCAGAAAAACTATCTGATCCAGGAAGTTTCACAATTCCATATTTTCTGGGTAGTCTTAGTTCAATAGAAGCATTAGCAGATTTAGGTGCTAGTATAAATCTAATGCCGTATTCACTATACACTAAACTAGACCTTGGAGAATTGAAACCAACAAGAATAAGTATACAACTAGCCGATCGATCAATAAAATATCCTAGAGGGATAATGGAAAACATGCTAGTTAAAGTTGGTACTTTAGTATTTCCAGTAGATTTTGTTGTTCTGGACATGGAAGAAGATTCTCAAGTTCCTCTCATATTAGGAAGAACATTCTTAAACACGGCTAAAGCAATGATAGACGTGTTTGGTAAGAAACTGACCCTAAGTATAGAGGACGAGAGTGTTACCTTTTCAGTTGATAGAGCAATGCAACAACCGCAATCTGCAGATGATACATGTTATTATATTCAAACTATAGATTCACATGCAGAATTATTAGAAGAATTTCCAGAATTACAAGGAACAGGAGAATGTTCTTTAGGAGAAGGAACTGAACCAATTGATGAAGTTGAAATGTCAGCTACACTAATAGCTAATGGATATGAACCAACAACAGAAGAAATTCAAATGCTAAAAGAAGAAGACAGATATCGATATAAATCATCGATAGAATAACCTCCAACATTAGAGTTAAAGCCACTTCCAAACCATTTGGAATACGCTTATTTACATGGTGAATCTGAATTACCTGTAATAATATCGTCTTCTTTTACTGAAAATGAAAAATCACAACTCATTTCTGTGTTGAAAGCTCATAAACCAGCTATTGCATGGAAGATTCATGATATTAAAGGATTAAGTCCTTCGTATTGCACACATAAAATCCTTATGGAAGAAGGTCATAAAACGTATGTGCAACGCCAACGAAGACTAAATCCTAATATGCAAGTTGTTGTTAAAAAAGACATTATTAAACTGCTAGATGCAGGTTTAATTTATCCAATTTCTGATAGTCCATGGGTAAGCCCAGTTCAATGCGTGCCTAAGAAGGGTGGCATGACTGTCATCACAAATGAAAAAAATGAGCTTATTCCTACTAGGACTGTAACAGGATGGCGTGTATGTATTGATTATAGAAAATTAAATGACGCCACCAGAAAAGATCACTTTCCCTTACCTTTCATTGATCAAATGTTGGAAAGATTAGCCGAAAATAGTTATTATTGTTTTCTTGATGGATTTTCCGGATATTTTCAAATTCCAATAGCACCCGAAGACCAAGAAAAAACCACATTCACGTGCCCTTATGGTACTTTTGCTTACAAACGCATGCCATTTGGACTTTGCAACGCCCCTGCAACCTTTCAAAGGTGCATGATGGCGATTTTTCACGACATGATAGAAGAATGCATGGAAGTTTTCATGGATGACTTTTCAGTTTTCGGTGATACATTTGAATCATGTCTAGTTAATCTGGAACGAATGCTTATTAGATGCGAACAATCAAATCTAGTACTTAATTGGGAGAAATGTCATTTCATGGTTAAAGAAGGCATCGTTCTTGGTCATAAAATTTCAAAGGAAGGAATTGAAGTGGATAGAGCTAAAGTAGATGTAATTGCTAAACTTCCACATCCCACCAATGTTAGAGGAGTTAGGAGTTTTCTAGGGCATGCCGGTTTTTACCGACGTTTAATAAAAGATTTTTCTAAAATTGCCACTCCTATGAATAAACTCCTAGAAAAGGATGCTCCATTCATCTTTTCAGATGAATGTATCAAATCTTTTAATATTCTTAAAGAGAAACTCACTAATGCGCCGATCATGATAACATCAAATTGGAATCTACCGTTTGAATTAATGTGCGATGCAAGTGATTTTGCATTGGGAGCCGTTTTAGGACAAAGGATTGAAAAACGATTTCAATCTATATATTATGCTAGTAAGACGTTACAAGGAGCACAAACAAATTACATAACTACTGAAAAAGAACTCCTTGCTATTGTCTTTGCTTTTGACAAATTTCGTTCATATCTCGTACCAAAAACGAAAGAAATTCTTCAGTGATATAAAACACTATTTTTGGGAAGATCCACATCTGTTTAAAAGTTGTCCCGATGGAATAATACGCCGATGTGTATTCGGAGATGAAGCTAGTAAAATTTTAAACCATTGTCACACAGGACCAACAGGAGGGCACTATGGGCCTCAACTAACAGCAAGAAAAGTTTATGATGCTGGATTCTATTGGCCTACAATTTACAAAGACGCATACCTTCTTTGCAAATCCTGTGATGCTTGTCAAAGGGCCGGAAAAATAAGTCAACGTGATGAAATGCCACAAAATATCATTCAAGTATGTGAAGTATTTGACATTTGGGGTATTGACTTTATGGGTCCATTTCCAAAATCTCATAATAATCTATATATTCTCGTAGCAATTGATTATGTATCTAAATGGGCGAAAGCACAAGCTCTCCCAACTAACGATGCACGAGTTGTAGTCAACTTTTTAAAACGTCTTTTTGCAAGGTTTTGAACACCGAAAGCTTTAATAAGTGATCGGGGAACTCATTTCTGTAATAATCAACTTGAGAAAGTTCTTAAAAGATATGGAGTAACTCATAAAATCTCCACTGCATATCATCCACAAACAAGTGGACAAGTTGAAAATACCAACCGAGCTTTAAAACGTATTCTAGAGAAAACCGTAGGATCAAATCCGAAGGAACGGTCCATTAAGTTGGAGGATGCACTCTAGGCTTTTAGAACAGCCTACAAAACTCCAATTGGAACCACACCTTTTAGACTCGTTTATGGAAAAGCATGTCATCTTCCAGTAGAAATTGAACACAAAGCATTTTGGGCTTTGAAGACATGTAATCTTGATTTACATGAAGCTGGACATCTACGGTTAAGTCAACTAAACGAATTAGAAGAATTAAGACATGAAGCATACGAAAATTCGTTAATCTATAAGGAAAGAACGAAGAAATGGCATGATAAAAGAATCAGAAGTTCAAAAGAATTTAAAGAAGGAGACAGAGTTCTTCTTTTCAATTCATGATTCAAGCTATTTCCTGAAAAATTGAAATCAAGATGGTCTGGACCATTCATAGTCAAAAGAGTTTTTCCATACGGAACAGTAGAATTAATAAATTCAAATGGGATTGAATTTAAAGTTAATGGTCACAGAGTTAAACACTACATAGATAGTCCGATGGAAGTCGACAACGAAGTTAATCACAATTTCGATACCACAGCTAACTAAGTGTGGGGAGAATCAAGTCTTTAAAGGATAATATGTATTTCTGTTCGAGTTAGATTGTCTGTTTTCGTGTAGTTCTCGAAAATGGAACCCAAATGGTCTTTCCCTAGCAGACCCTAAAGAACTAGTATTCTCCCCCCATTCTGAATTTTTATTTTTTTTTAGGTTTTTACGAAATGAAGACTTCCTGTGAACTAAACCATGGTCTAATGCTACACGCTTTGATCACTAAACGTAATAATGACACACTTCCGAGTGAAATAGTATCAGTAATCAGAGAAAGATTGGACGGAGTAAGAAAAGAATCCAGATGCAAAGATAATAAGTTACAATTTGGTAAAGGAAAATCAAAATCCGCAGCGAAAAGAAGAGCACGACACCTAGAAAGATGTCACAAATGCGGAAAATGGTCACATGAAGGTAAATGTTCAAATAATCAAACCTATTCAAACACCGAATTTGTTACTTTATGCAGAGACGGACCGTTCATATGTTTAGAAGAAAAAACACTGAATGCTCGAGGTTACGCCTATGTAGCCATGGAAAATCAATTAAACCGACTATCTTATGAATGGGATAGATCATATCACTAAGAATACTATCTCACAGGTAAGTCTGTACAGTTTTTATTTTTTATTTTCATTTTTAACCTTTTGATAATAAACGCTAATTTGTTCGCTATAAAGTATTAAATTGGTATTGATGAAATTAGGTTTGGCGACCGAAATTATTGATATCATTCAAAAATTTATTACATCACTGCGAAATTTAACGTTTATTCTTAAGGTATAAATATCTTTAATCAATCAACCCAAAATATTTCAAAAATTCGTCATGAGTTAAATTAGGTCATGGAACCGAAATTACTTTACCGGAAAGAGGGGCGCATATTTTTGATAATATTTGATTGATTAAAGTGGGATAAAAGACCAAAAAGATTTTTAATTTTATTTTTACCATGTTTTTAAAATTAATAAATTAGTATTAAAAAAAAATTATTGTAAACTTTTTAAATAAATATATTTAAAATTGTAAATATTTGTAAAATTAATCTTTTTAATATAAGTTTGTATGTATAAAAACAAAAATATAATATAAGTTTGGTGTGAATTTTTAATTTTATGCATTTTAAATTTAAGTGGTGTGAATTTAAAAACAAAAAAAAATTTACTTTATTTCGCTAAGTTAAAAATATGAATTGTAAAATTCGTCGTAAGTTGAAGACTAGGTCTTTGAACCGAAATTGCTTTACCCGAGGGAGGGACAAGAACTTTTATTATCATTATTTTTAATCTTATTGAATTAAAATATGCCAAAAACATTAAAAAACCCAAAAATCTTAGCTTTTAAAACAATCGCTACAAAAAGACAAATTTTAAACTTTTGTCGAAGGACGGACTAGGACATCGATCCGAAACGACCTCGTCCTAAAACAAAGGAAAACAAAATTTTAAATTTATTTTATATTTGTTTTATAAGTTAAGGTTTATTTAAAAAAAAAAACAAACACCGCGACTCGCGGAGGGTCCAAAATACTGAAAAAAATAAAAATGCCAGAGCAGATCAGATTGCACACACTCCACAAAATATACTGCGAAAAACACCCAAAAATCACCTCTAAAATCCGAATTTTTTCACCATTAATCATCAAATCTTTCACAAAATCATGTTGAGAAGGATGTTATCAAGGAATTACTCAAGAAAAACGGTAAATTTCTACACCTAAACACCATTTAATCCGAAAATTGGTGTTCTTGAGCAATTTTTTCCCCAATTCAATTTTGATGCCTTTTAGTGTAATTATGCTTAAATTGCTTATGTATTATGCTTGTATAACCTAGATTGATGCTATTTAACATGATTAGAAGCCTTAAACTTCAAATTTTGAGTAATCTAGGGTTTGTGTTCTTGAGCAATTTGGGGCTTTTTGATATAAACAGGTTATGGCCGATTTTTGTCATGAATTGTTGCTAAATTAAGTAGTGTAATATATTTAGATAGTTAAATGATCCAAACTTTGAGCCTAAACATGATTTTTGAGAATTTAAGTGGACTTTTTCAAGTCTAAAATTTATGAATTTGATTTTTGAGAGATAATGCCATTTGAAACTTGTTTAATTGTTAGTAATGATTATTTTGACATGTTATTTGAGTTGAATGCTTATGAACTTGGCGAACATTTTCGTATATGCTTATTTGAAAAAGTGTAGATTTGATAAAAATATGAAAATGAGCATAAGTTTGATATAAATTGGACATGTCATTGTAATTATTTTGATTGATAATTTTGCTGACACTAATGCATATTTGGATGCACAAAAATTGTGTTTGATGTGTTTTGCAGACTAAAAGGGGTGAATCTTCATCCCTAGCTCGCAATGCTCCTGCTGAGAATGCGGAACAACAGGAGGTGGATAACTACTACAAACAAGATATACCTCATCCAGTTATGACATTTTCATATATGCACTTGGAAGATTTGCACCCGAACTTGAGATTTGACAGACTTTGGATAGATTATCCAAAATACCAAAGGGGCTTGCATACTCTTCATTCTAAAGTTGTTGAAGTACCTAGGGTAATAGAATGGGGACCATTATAAGCTGTAGAATTGGCCGGGCCAATTAGAGAATTACTTACACAGAGGTATGGTAATTCTACTTTTAACGATTGGGTACGATTATTCAGCATGCGTAGACCTGTATATAAAGTATGGTGTGAAGAATTATTGTGTAGTATAGAAATAAATGATCGGGTAGCTAGTTTAACCGATCGATCTTTTATTAGATTTTTGTTAGGAGGTTCGATGCGCCACATGTCTCTACTAGACATGGCTCAGGCCTTACGTATATATACGCCTGAGGAGTTAGTATCTACTGATTGTAGAGGGTTGATATTGAACGGTAGGAAAATTGATGAAAATTTTGATACGCATGGTGTATGGAGTCAAATGACTAGCCATCACCGATTTAAAGGGGGAAATTACTCTTATTTGGATATAGATAGAGCAGAGTTAAGAGTAATTCATAGGTTTTTAGCTAATTCGATTACATAAAGAGGTAAGAATAAGGAAAAGGTAAATGAACAGGATTTGTTTTACCATATGTGTATTCGAGACCCACAAAGCGCTGTAAGTATACCGTATTGTGTGGGTTATTATTTATCAGCTATGGTTAGGGGGATGAGACCACACAGTATAATAGGAGGTGGTATATTTATTACATTAATTGCTGAGTATCTGATATTGCTCAATAACATCATATATATCTATCGCAATATCGTGTAAAAATGCTCTAGAATCAAGGATAATGAAGGTGTTTCTACAAGTAATAGGCCAAGATGTTCAAATTTGTATCGGAGAGTGATTTATAAAGAGTTTTGATGATTTATGACCTTGGTTGATCCCGATACAAGTTAAGGTCTAATTTATGCTCTAAAATGGTAAAACAAGGCATCAAAGGTGTTAGGCTTCGTCCAAATGAAAGAAGATTGAAAAGAAAACGAAACAGCAATTTTCAGTACATTGGGACGCCGTCCAGCCTTTTAATGTGGGATGCCGTCCAAGTCTTTGGGACGCCGTCCAGCTCTTAAGAACGGGACGCCGTCCAGCCTTTAGGATGCCGTCCTGTAGTAGGTTTTCAGCTACTTTTGCCTTTTGACCTACTTTCTCCACTTTAAAACCTACTGATTGAGGGACTGTTTGAAACATACGAAACCAGAGGTTACTGAGACGATTTTGGGAGCAAATTTGGTAAACTCCAAGCTCTTGAAAGAGGATCAACATCAAGTCTTCAAAGATCAAAACCTTCTCCATCCAAGATTCATTCTCTATTAGGTTGTTTTCTTGTCCTCCAACAATGAAATCTACTTATCAGTTGATTGTTATTTTGTTTGTAATTATGATTTTGGCTAAACTCTATAATGTTCATCTAGATAAATAACTGAGATGTTGAATGTTTACTTTTGATTGATTGTTATTATGCACGATAGTTTGATGTTTGAATACAAGAACCATTCTTGTTAAAGCTTAATCCTTTCGATTCAACTAGTTGATATGTTCATTTGATTAAGAAACATCATCTTGTTAAATTAATGTATTGATTTACACCTAGTGACATGTGTTTATCCATCTTTTACCAAAAGGGATAAGTTGAGTTCAAATAGTTAGTTTATATAGGGATGTAAGAACGACTCTTGTAGATACTTTCGGATAGCCCAATTGATATGTGTAGTTATTTAGGTGAACGATCAATTCCCTAGATTATGTTATACATATTTTCATTACTCGATTCCATATAACTAATAGGTGTTAGTAATTTGCCTTATCTAGTGATGTTTATAGGGATCTTATTACCACACTAAATTGATTACTTGGGTTGGGTGAATTGAGCATTTAACCGGATCAAGGGAATGAACTAGGCTAATTCATAAGTTAACATAGGAGTGGATCATGATCAACACACCATTGACTTGATCATTCTTCAAGTCTTTAGACTAGTTGAATTAGTTGATTACAAATAGGAGGTCTTAGATGGCAAGAACATCACTTGCGTCTTGTAATCCCGTTTGAGTGTTTACTCAAGACTACTCTTGGTGAACCGATCAATTAGTTCTCGTGCATAACCAATCAATCCGGTCTTAATCTTAAATAACATTCAACATCGAGGGTAAAAAGTCTAGATGAGCATTTTTCCTTAAATTGATATCAAATCTATCTTACTTACTTTCTTTGCACTTATTTTCATCTTATAAACTTAAAAGACCAAAAATATTGTTTTTACATTTAACCTTCTCTGATTTGGCTAAATTGTTAAATAGCCACCAAAACATAAAACTTGTACCTTTAAGCTTCATTTACTTAGTTAATCATAATATAGTTTATAATTCTAGTTTGACTAATACAACTGTCCTTGGAACGATACACGGAACTAAACCAGTTACTATACTACTACACGATCGGGTACACTGCCCGTTAGTGTGTAGCAATCTCTAATCGGTATTTTCCCATATTATTTTATACAACAATTCATATACCACTTTTCGCACATCAAGTTTTTGGCGCCGCTGCCGGGGACAGTTTTGTGTCAAAATAGAATTATTAACTAATTTGTGATTAAGTAGTTTCTTAATTATTTTAAATTATTAATAGTCTTTGAATAATCTTGTAGAATCGGTATGTTTAATAGTTTTTGTTAGTTGTGTGATTGACAGATTATAGGTTGCATATGCCACATACCCGAAGTTCAGAATCTCCATTACTTACACCGTTTACGGAACCTGATAGAAAGCTTGCTAGAATTCCAAAAGAAGTACTTGAACTTTTTGAATCTTCATCAAAGCAAGAAACTTTTGATTCAGAATCAAGTACAACCAAGCCTCGATATTCAGATTTTGGTAAACCCGTTCAACCCCCAAATTTTGAAATGGAAGGAGAAAGACCGTTGGTACCAAGACAATTAATGGCGGCTAAGATAAAAGCAACCTGAACCGGCCAAGGTAGTGCCATTACTCCGCCCACTGGTGAGGTAAATTTTGAAATAAAGGGACCTATTCTTCAAATGATTAATAACAGGTGTCAATTTAGTGGTGGTCCTAATGAAGATGCAAACGAACATATTCGTCTCTTTCAAGAGATATGTCTTCTTTTCAAACTTAAACCAGACACTGACCAGGCCATATTGTTAAGACTTTTCCCATGGACACTCTACGGGGAAGCACGAAGTTGGTTAGATTCATTGGCCTAGGCTACGATAGAAACTTGGGATGGTATGTTGGAAAAATTTCTTAAGAAATATTTTCCAGCTTCTAAGTCCGCGAGACTCCAAACGAAATTACCCAATTCTGTCAAAAGCCGATGGAAACCTTGTACGAAGCATGGAATCGATTTTCCAAAATGCTAAGAGGTTGTCCAAACCATGGCTTGGATACCTTTCAAAAATTCCAAATCTTTTACAAGGGTTGTGATGTTGCAACCCGAATTTCCATTGATCAAGCGTCCGGAGGTTCACTCATGGACAAAACCGAGCAAGAGGCTTATGAGATAATCGAGAAGCTAGCCGATTATTCTCATGAGTGGCATCAAGAAAGCCCAATTACTCGTAATGCTCAAGTCCAAAGCGCCGGTGCTTATGATGACCTTAGTTCCCTAAGTGTGAAAATAGACGGTGTTGCTCGAAACATGGACAAAATCACCAAGGAAATTCATAGTATGAAAGTAGGTTGTGAATACTGCGGTGGACTCCATTTAGGAAAAGATTGTGATGCCGGTTTAACTATGGCTCAAAAAGAAGAGGTGGCTTTCATAAGCCAAAGAAATAATAATCAATTTCAAGGAAGAGCCCAGTTTAACCGGAACTTTAACAACCCCTACAACCCTCAAGGTCAAAATTCCAGTTACCAACAAGGCTCAAGTAGCGGGTACCAACAACAAACTCCGGGTTTTTATCAAAAACCCCAACAGGAAGAGAAAAAGTCAAATTTGGAGAGTATGTTGGAAAAGTTAATTGCATCACAAACTCAGCTTGTCACAAACATAAACCAAACCAACGAGAAAAACGAACACCAGTTTAGAAACCAACAAGCCTCAATACAGAACTTAGAGAAGCAAATGAGTGGGTTAGCTAGTTTACTTAGTGAGAGAAAACCAGGAAGTTTACCGGGCGATACCAATAAGAACCCCCGAAATGAGCACGCCAATGTTATCACCACATGGAGTGGTTTAGCATACGATGCTCCAAAAATGCCCAAAAATTCTGATTTCAGTGTTCCGTTGAACCAAAATGATGAACCGGTTAAAGAGCCGGAACAAGTGGTTGAAAAGGAAGAACGGGAAAAACCCGTAGTGAAACCATATCAACCACCGCTCCCATACCCAAGAAAGCAAAAACAAGAAAGGCTAGAGGCCGAAAGGTCAAAATTCCTAGATATGTTTAAACAAATTAACATAAATATGCCTTTCATTGATGTAATCTTGGGTATGCCCAAGTATGCTAAGTTCTTAAAAGACTTACTTACTAATCGGAAGAAAATGGAGGAACTTTCATCCGTCACCATGAATGCCAATTGTTCAGCAATTTTGATGAACAAAATACCAAAGAAGTTAGCAGATCCTGGAAGTTTTACCATACCATGTCTCCTTGGAGATTTGGAATGCATTAAAGCATTAGCGGATTTAGGGGCTATCATAAATTTAATGCCTTATTCATTATATGTTAAGCTAAACCCCGGGGTACTAAAACCAACCCGAATGGCAATTCAACTAGCGGACCGCTCCGTTAAATTCCCTCGTGGAATTTTAGAGAATATGTTAGTAAAAGTGGGTACCCTAGTATTTCCGGCTGATTTTGTAATTTTGGACATGGAGGAGGACACACGTGTGCCTCTTATATTAGGTCGACCTTTCCTCAATACCGCTAGAGCTATGATAGATGTTCATGGACAGAAATTGACCCTTAGTATTGAGGATATGAAGGTTACCTTTTTCGTTGACCATGCCCTGCAATACCCCGAGTCTACTGATGATCAATGTTATTATTTGCAAACCGTAGACACATATTCGGAGTTGTTGCAGGAATTTCCAGAATTGCAAGGTACGGGAGAATGCATTTTTGCGAAAGGTGATGAAGAGAATATGGTGGAAGAAGTGGAGATGTTGACCACCTTGATGGCTAACGGTTATGAGCCAAATGATGAAGAGTACAGAAAGTTGGATTTGGGAAATGAATACCGATGTAAAACATCAATTGAAGAACCCCCCGTTTTAGACCTCAAGCCACTTCCAAAACACTTGGAATATGCTTACCTTCAAGAGGCTTCTACTCTTCCGGTTATCATTTCATCCGAACTCTCTGTAAATGAGAAGTCTAAGCTTGTTTCCATGTTAAAAGCCCATAAACCGGCTCTAGCATGGAAAATTCATGACATCAAGGGTATAAGTCCCTCTTATTGTACGCATAAGATATTAATGGAAGATAACTATAAACCATGTGTACAAAGACAAAGGCAACTGAACCCTAATATGCAGGAAGTCGTTAAAAAGGAGATTGTCAAACTCCTTGATGCATGTCTTATTTACCCAATTTCGGATAGTCCTTGGGTGAGTCCAGTCCAATGTGTACCCAAAAAGGGTGGCATGACCGTTATCACCAATGAAGATGACCAATTAATTTCCACCAGGACTATCACGGGTTGGAGGGTATGCATTGATTACAGAAAATTAAATGATGCTACCCGAAAAGACCATTTTCCCCTTCCTTACATTGATCAAATGTTGGAAAGGTTGGCATGAAAGAATTTTTATTGTTTTCTTGACGGTTTCTCGGGATATTTCCAAATCCCTATAGCACCCGAGGACCAAGAGAAAACCACCTTTACATGCCCTTATGGTACTTTCTCCTATCGACGTATGCCCTTTGGCTTATGCAATGCTCCTGCTACCTTCCAAAGGTGTATGGTAGCTATTTTTCATGATATGATTGAAGACTTTATGAAAGTATTCATGGATGACTT
The DNA here is from genome assembly GCF_046630445.1 of Rutidosis leptorrhynchoides. Lineage (NCBI taxonomy): Eukaryota > Viridiplantae > Streptophyta > Magnoliopsida > Asterales > Asteraceae > Rutidosis > Rutidosis leptorrhynchoides. The sequence goes on along the minus strand of NC_092342.1, from coordinate 336,843,657 downwards.
TTCAGTCTTCGGTGATTCTTTTGATTCATGTCTTCATAATCTTGAGCGTATGTTGATTTGGTGTGAAGAATCTTATCTTGTTCTTAACTGGGAAAAATGCCATTTTATGGTAAGAGAGGGCATTGTTTTAGGTCATAAAATTTCCTCTGCGGGACTGGAGGTGGACAGAGCTAAAGTGGAAGTCATAGCCAAATTACCACCACCGTCAAATGTGAAAGGTGTAAGAAGTTTTCTGGGGCACGCCGGTTTTTACCGGCGGTTCATTAAAGATTTTTCCAAAATTGCAACCCCGATGAACAAACTTCTTGAGAAAGATGCTCCATTTGTCTTTACAGACGAGTGTCTTAACGCCTTTAACCTCCTTAAATCAAAACTCACGCAATCACCCATTCTCATAACGCCGAATTGGTCAATTCCATTTGAACTTATGTGTGATGCTAGTGACTTTGCTATTGGTGCAGTCTTGGGGCAAAGAATTGAAAAACATTTCAAGCCAATTTATTATGCTAGTAAGACATTGCAAGGAGCCCAACTTAATTACACTACCACCGAGAAGGAACTCCTGGCAATTGTCTTTTCGTTTGATAAATTCTGATCCTATTTGGTACTAGCAAAGACGGTTGTCTATACAGACCATTCGGCATTAAAGTACTTGCTTGCTAAGCAAGATGCTAAACCCCAGTTAATACGTTGGGTCTTGCTTTTGCAAGAATTCGACATTGATATTAAAGACAAAAAGGGGGCCGAAAACCTAGCAGCCGATCACCTTTCTTGACTTGAGAACCCGAATCTTGAGGTTCTCCATGAGACCGTTATTTAAGATAATTTTTCTGATGAAAATCTCATGAAAATTGAGAAAATTGATGATCCCTGGTTTGTAGACATAGCCAACTATCTTGCAGGTGGATTCCTAGAAACCGGTATGTCACATTAAAAACGAAAGAAATTTTTCAGTGACATAAAATACTATTTTTGGGAAAACCCGTATCTCTTTAAACGGTGTCCTGATGGGATAATCCGTCGTTGTGTCTCTGGGGAAGAATGCAATCAAATTCTTCTCCAATGTCATCTTGGTCTCACTGGTGGACATTTCGGGCCCCAAATCACGGGGAGAAAAGTCTACGAGGCCGGTTTTTATTGGCCTACCATCTTCAAGGATGCCCACCAAATTTGTAAATCATGTGATTCTTGCCAAAGGGCAGGAAAAATTAGTCAAAGAGACGAAATGCCTTAAAACATAATCCAAGTTTGTGAGGTTTTTGATATTTGGGGCATTGATTTCATGGGACCATTCCCAAAATCTAATTCCAACCAATACATACTCGTTGCTGTTGACTACGTGTCAAAATGGGCGGAAGCAAAGGCTCTCCCCACAAACGACGCACGAGTTGTTGTAGTTTTCCTTAAAGAGCTTTTTGCCCAATTCGGTACCCCAAAAGTGTTAATTAGTGACCGTGGTACCCATTTCTGCAACACCCAATTGGAAAAGGTGTTGAAACGATATGGGGTAACCCATAAAATTTCTACATCTTATCACCCACAAATAAGTGGGCAAGTTGAAAATACAAATCGGGCACTAAAAAGGATCCTTGAGAAAACGGTTGGATCAAATCCTAAGGTGTGGTCAATGAAGCTTGACGATGTTTTGTGGGCGTTTTGAACCGCCCACAAAACTCCTATTGGAACCACACCTTGCCGCCTAGTCTATGGGAAGGCATGTCATCTCCCTTTGGAGATAGAGCACAAATCACATTGGGCTCTTAAGACATGTAACCTCGATCTTGAAGAAGCAGGAAACCTTCATTTAAACCAACTTAATGAGTTGGATGAGTTGAGACAAAATGCCTATGAAAACTCGCTCATATACAAGGAAAAGACAAAAGTTTGGCACGACAACCGTCTTAGGAATCTGAAAGATTTTAAAGAGGGTGATCATGTTTTGCTATTTAACTCACGATTTAAACTTTTCCTTGGAAAACTCAAGTCCCGATGGATGGGACCATTTGTTGTTAACAAGGCTTTTCCATATGGAACGGTGGAGTTAAGGAATTCAAAAGGTGAAACGTTTAAGGTGAATGGCCACCGGGTCAAGCACTATGTTGATGGTCCCCTAGAAATCGAAGATGAGGTTAGTCTCAACTTCGAGAACAAAGCGTAAATTGAAATGGGGATGAGTTGGGTGAACGACTCGTTAAAAAAATGGTTCACAAATGTAAATATTTTGAATTGTGTGTACGATAATTTTTAGTGTTGTGCAAAATGATTTACGTTTGGACTTAAAACTGGCGAGTGTCGAAGAAAGCAGGTCAGTGAGTTTTAGTTAATTGGGACGCCGTCCCATTTTCCTAGACGCCGTCCCACTTTAGTGATCCTGGACGCCGTCCCAATTAACTCGACGCCGTCCCATCTTTAAAACTTGGACGCCGTCCCAGGTACTGGACGCCGTCCAAGACCTCTGACTCAGGAAAAAAAATACGCGTTTAATACCCTATCCACCCCATTTCTCAACCACAAAACACATTTTTTATCAACTTCTCTCTGCCAAACACGAACACACTTCCAAAAACCCTAATTTCCTACCTCAAATTCGCATTTTCTTCTACCAAATCCAAGCTCCAATCATGTTTTCTAGGGTATGGTTACTTCATTTTCACATTTTTCTTTCTTAATTACTTGAATTGTATGTTTATATGTCTAATTGGTGAAAGATAAGTGTGGGGTGTTTGATTTGCATGATTATTGTTTAGATTAACATGCCTTAGTTGTTTAATTACCCATATTGAGTTGATTTTGCAAAAATTACATGTTTTTAAGGGGATGCTCATGATTCTAGGGTTTGTGGAAATTGAATCCGAATTTAGGGTGGTTAATTCATAATGTTGAGTTTATGTATGATGTTAATGAAGGTTGTGACGTGTTTAATTATTGTTGGTGATATAGATGTCAATTTGGCCGGGTCATAATTTGAATGTTCTTGAATTTTTAGCATATTGTTGAAATGTAATGAACTTATGAAATATGTATGCTTAACTTTCACTAGTTTAGGCCTGTTGAAGTAAATTGTTGGAATGGAATGCCATAATGTATGACGTTATAATGGTCATTTGAGCTAAAATTGTGAAAATTGTGTTATGATTTGTGATGAATATCATTAGAATGCAACTTTAAATGTTATGACCTATTAACACAACATGCTTGAGTCCTAAGTTGATGCTAAATTGTGAAGTTGTGATTTTCATTTTTGAAAGTGTATTAGCAAGTTCATATTGACTTTGGTTAACTTTGGTTAAAAATTGTGAACATACGCTTTTGTTTATATGATTCATAATACTTATGAACTTTGAATGGAATGATTAAGTTCTCTTGCTACTCGGTTATGTTTTTAGCTAACATTAACACAACGGTCTCTATGTTCTTTTGGTTTGGTGTTATTATGTTTTGCAGGGACAATCTAGCCGAGGAGGACCAGCAAAGAGAGGCAGGACCGCAGGTTTGGCTCCACCACTACCACCACCGCAACAACATTCATCATCATCGTCTGGAGAGGAAGAAGAGGAGGATCTAAATGATCCTCGAGTTTGGTTGAGACTGGTTCAAAATGACGACGACTACGCAGAAACATTTTAGAAGGTAAATAGTAGGCCTATTAATGTCACGTGGTATTTTATCTGGGGCCCGATGGATGAGGCGGGTATGCACCGCCATGTTTCCAACTTACTAGCCATCCCCTACGGTAGGATAGTTACCCACGCATGGGAACAAGTTTTCAGTATCAACGAACCAATTTATCCCGTACTACTAAAAGAATTCTACTCAACGGTACGGTTTAATAATGTCCGTGATTATTTGTCAAATGATTTTCTCCAGTTTCGGTTGGGGGGCGAATATAGGGGTATAAGCAGTTTTGAGCTATGCAGAGTTTTGGGTATTTTTGAGGAACTCACCGACACCCAGTTAGGTGAATACTTGCGGGGTTCCGATTACGTTGGTCGATATGTTTTTAATGACACTGTTTATTGGCGAAGAATTTGTAGGCCAAATGCATCTACACCATTCAAATCGAGCAGACACAGGTATAATGAGATTGCATCCAGGGATGATAGACTTCTGCATCGACTCATTGCATGCACTTTCAATGCGAGAGTCGAAGGCAACGAAAAGGTTAAAACTTTGGATCTATGGATAATGGACCAAATTAAACGGGGTCGCTATACCGACATTCCTGGGTTGATAGGAAACTATTTCCTGACCATCGGTACCGAGACACGGCGAGAAAAGCCGCTTCTTGGAGGCCACTACATCACCAGAATTGCTCGACACTTCAACATAGATTTCAGCCGATTACAGGAGTGTACTAACGTCATGAAACCATTAAAGAAGGTTTCTTATATCAATGCTGAAATTCTTATAAAAGATAGAAATGAGCATTTGGTACCTTTTGTGGCAGGTGGCGCAGGTGGCACGAGTGGTAGTGGTGTGCAGCAAGAACAGCAGGTAGAGGAAGAAGCAGAAATGGAGGCGCAAACGAACGTTGGTGATCAGGGCCCTTGGCATCCGTCCCAATCTAGTTGGGATAATTTGATTAGTAGTGTTAATAATATGAGGTTGAGTCCGAGTGAGCAAAGGACACACAACGATCAAATGTGGGATAGTCAGCAGCGAATGGAGCAACGACAGATTGCTCAAGTGCACGATCAGGGATGGATGAGTTATGGTATTGATTGGAATAACCATAACTCAGAGTTGTTTTATTCCAACCTCGAGCAGTACTATGGGACGACACGTCTGACTCCCCAATATTACACGGATCCTCAAAACCCACCTCCTCCTCACCCGATTTATGATAATAACGCTGCGATGCAGGATGCTAGGAACCGGTTTGATCAGGAATACCCGCAAGGACGCCCGTACAGAGATGGTTCGGGAAACTACTTTTGGCCATATGGTAACTAATCCAGTTAAGGCCTGCGTGCCTTTGATTATTTTGTACACTATTTTCAGACAATTTAATTTGTATGGTGTGTTTTTAGACAATATTTGGTTTGTAATAATTAACTGATTGTGTGGATTGATAATGGGTGTGGTTGAAAAAACACCATTATTTTTAGTATTATTTGTGTGGTTTGTTAAATTGTGCAGCGTGATTGAACTTCAAAGACTGGCATTAAGTTCAGCAACATTTGATATTATGATGTGTGTATGATGATAATCGCGGAATGGACGATGCTCTTATGCTGGCAGTAAGTTCAGCGGCATCCGTCAACATGTTCCACGATTTGCAGGTTAAAAATTGAAAATTTCTACAATCACCCTATCACTTTGCCCTCTAAATTTAATCCTTTTTCTGATTTCATGCAATGAGGGCCTTGCATGATCTCAAGTGTGGGGTGGGGAATAGAAATTTATCGGGAACTCGTTTTACTAAAATTAAGGCGTTTATTTAAAAATTTTAAAATTTTTAAGTAGCCTTAAAAACGATTAAATGTCCAAAAACCATGTTACACACATTGTGGTCTTAAAATCTAGAAAATAAATGTTGATTTATGTTTTAAATTATTAATAGTCTTTGAAGTTGCTCTATCATTCAATTATTTGGATGAAAATCCTACTAGTTTAGTAAAGCTAACTTGTAGGTCACTTGTACCAAAACGAGTGTAAACCGTGAGAGAGCGGTGATTGTATAGAGTGGTCGGAAACCGGATCTCGCGCCAGATCGAAAACCCTAAGGACGATCCTCATTGTTTCTCCTAACAAGGACAATGTTGCGTCCGACCACTTCTTATGACCAATAGGATGTATCTATTCCATCCTCAAGGAAGTAAAGTTTTCCGAATGACACACTTACTGATTTAATTCAGAAGATGTAGTCCAGACCAGTTGTAGGGTGACGAAAAATCTTGAAAAGTCATTACTAACATCGACTGGAAATCTACCAGGCCTCAACGTCAAACAGGGAAACTGGTAGTCAAAGTTTGTCTCAATGAGGGAGATTTACTAGTAAAATGGGAAGCGCACCATGATACACAAAATGTCAGTGAATTGATCAGATTCCCAGTGGATAACCTCTGGAAAGGTAAGATATCAGCTTTTAAGACTGATGAACCTCAATCTTCATGATTGATTTAACGGATTAGATGATTACCTCATAATTGTCAATGATATCCGGACGTAATGTGTATCCTCCTAAGCATATTATTTTCTTACCGGCATCGCGTGGTGTTAGGTACCGTGGGAGGGATTGGCTTGACCAATAGCGGGAAACCCGCACTCATTTTTCAAAATTCAGAAAATCCGACAAAATCGGAAAACGTGCCTAGTTTTAAAACTAGCATGATATTTTCAAAAACCATAAAACGTTTTCATAAGGTCCTGATTTCCGTAGGATCAAATTTTTCTGATACTTGGCTCTAATCTCCCAAAAATGTGTGTGTGTGTGTTTCCATTGTGTATATAGTGTGAGTGTGATTACAATAAAGGTGTGTTATACTTAAAGCGTGTATTTCATATAGCGTGAGTTGCGTTCCATATCAACGTGTGTGTATCGTGTGCTTCGAGTGATTTATGTAATGTTTGTAATCTATATTGTGTGATTGTGTTTGATATTGTTCTACTTTGTAAAGAAAGAATTGCTTGAGGACAAGCAAGGTTTAAGTGTGGGGTGTTTTGATATTGCTCAATAACATCATATATATCTATCGCAATATCGTGTAAAAATGCTCTAGAATCAAGGATAATGAAGGTGTTTCTACAAGTAATAGGCCAAGATGTGCAAATTTGTATCGGAGAGTGATTTATAAAGAGTTTTGATGATTTATGACCTTGGTTGATCCCGATACAAGTTAAGGTCTAATTTATGCTCTAAAATGGTAAAACAAGGCATCAAAGGTGTTAGGCTTCGTCCAAATGAAAGAAGATTGAAAAGAAAACGAAACAGCAATTTTCAGTACATTGGGACGCCGTCCAAGGCTTTGGGACGCCGTCCAGCCTTTTAATGTGGGACGCCGTCCAAGTCTTTGGGACGCCGTCCAGCTCTTAAGAACGGGACGCCGTCCATCCTTTAGGACGCCGTCCTGTAGTAGGTTTTCAGCTACTTTTGCCTTTTGACCTACTTTCTCCACTTTAAAACCTACTGATTGAGGGACTGTTTGAAACATACGAAACCAGAGGTTACTGAGACGATTTTGGGAGCAAATTTGGTGAACTCCAAGCTCTTGAAAGAGGATCAACATCAAGTCGTCAAAGATCAAAACCTTCTCCATCCAAGATTCATTCTCTATTAGGTTGTTTTCTTGTCCTCTAACAACGAAATCTACTTATCAGTTGATTGTTATTTTGTTTGTAATTATGATTTTGGCTAAACTCTATAATGTTCATCTAGATAAATAACTGAGATGTTGAATGTTTACTTTTGATTGATTGTTATTATGCACGATAGTTTGATGTTTGAATACAAGAACCATTCTTGTTAAAGCTTAATCCTTTCGATTCAACTAGTTGATATGTTCATTTGATTAAGAAACATCATCTTGTTAAATTAATGTATTGATTTACACCTAGTGACATGTGTTTATCCATCTTTTACCAAAAGGGATAAGTTGAGTTCAAATGGTTAGTTTATATAGGGATGTAAGAACGACTCTTGTAGATACTTTCGGATAGCCCAATTGATATGTGTAGTTATTTAGGTGAACGATCAATTCCCTAGATTATGTTATACATATTTTCATTACTCGATTCCATATAACTAATAGGTGTTAGTAATTTGCCTTATCTACTGATGTTTATAGGGATCTTATTACCACACTAAATTGATTACTTGGGTTGGGTGAATTGAGCATTTAACCGAATCAAGGGAATGAACTAGGCTAATTCATAAGTTAACATAGGAGTGGATCATGATCAACACACCATTGACTTGATCATTCTTCAAGTCTTTAGACTAGTTGAATTAGTTGATTACAAATAGGAGGTCTTAGATGGCCAGAACATCACTTGCGTCTTGTAATCCCGTTTGAGTATTTACTCAAGACTACTCTTGGTGAACCGATCAATTAGTTCTCGTGCATAACCAATCAATCCGGTCTTAATCTTAAATAACATTCAACATCGAGGGTAAAAAGTGTTGGGATTTAACAAGTTCCATTATACTTAAAACCATTTAAGAATCAATTAAAAGCGGAAGCATGTAATTACCATTTTAGAACATGTTAATCTTTAACCAATTAAAGTTAAATCCCAATTAGGATCAAGTTGTGAAACATACTTACAAACTACAAGTAAGAAAAGTGTTTATACCTTCTCCTAGCTTGTTGATAGATGATGATGAAGATGATGATGAATGGAGCTCCAAAACTATGAAACCTCAAGTAGTTATACCCCAAACTTGTGCACCAACACCCTAGCTTTGGTTAGGATTTAATTTACACTTGATATGGACTTTCAAAATCAAATTAAGAACCCCTTAATCCTCTTGAAAACCCACGGCCAACAGCTGCAGTTTGTAGAGCTTTTTTGCAGTTTTTTTGAACTATAATTGTATGTGTGTGTTTCAAAGGGAGTCAACATGCATGTATATGGAAATGGGAAGGCATGGCTAAAAGATGGAATCTCTAGCATGTGCACTTCAACTCCCATGCCACTACTTCAAGTTATATTAATAAAATAGGTTTTATAAAAAACTAGATTTTATATAACTAGTTCCCTTAGATTATATAAAACTAGATTTTATAAAATTTATTTTATAAACTTGCACATTATTTGTTTTGTACATTTTATAAAACCAATTATATAAAATGTAACATAACTTCATTAATTATTTAACCTATAAATAATTATATCCTCATTATATAATTTTCCATAAATTATATATATACACACATCAAGTATTATTTAAGAAAACCATTTTTCTTAAAGTTCAAGTGTCGCGTATTTAATCAACGATTCAATCGTTAAAATCAAATACAAATAAGGTGTCGGTAAGTTTGTTATTGGGTATGACCCGACTTGGATCAAAACGTATTAGCCACGTTAATTTAATATGTCTCTCGGGCATATGAAATACCTTCAATCTCCCACTTGCACGAGAAACATAAGAAATTAATGCAAGTGATGGATACAGCCTAACACACCGTCCATCACCCCTAATATGTTATGACTTTGTGCCATTCAATAACATCATCCCTTTCGAGTTCCCATCTCGAATATGATTAGGTGAATCTTTCATTATTTCCTTTCGTCCTAGATGTCATGTTAAATCCAAGAGATACAGAGTGATCACTCTCTTATAGATTTAACTTTTCAGGCCTTAGACATCTGACTCTCAACGAATAAGAGGGACAAATTCCATCTTGACTACATACGTCCTAGATATACACTTTGTAATATACCTGAGTTCTTCCTTATGTACTACCATGTTTCAGAATAGCGAAGGAAAGAATCAAGGCACAGTACTTGGTGAATATCTGAACCCAATATGTATCTCAGGTCAGAGGATACAATGATATTCGCCTTTACTCAAGATTACATGTGATCAACCACAAAGGCTCTATACAGTAATTCTTGAGAGCGGGTCTTCCAATATTTGTTTCCCACAAATATCTATGAACCTTGGTTGCATCCTTGCCCCACATTCAACCTATGAATGTATACCAATCCGAGTTCATAATAGTCTGAACCTCACACTTGTTCCCACAAATGTGATCGACTATGGAAATTTAGAATAATTGCTTATTCATGGATGAAATATGCAAAATAGGAACATAACTCAGATAAATTAACACCATAGTTATATTAATGAGTTTGAATAATTTCGTTCCGGTACAATACATAAAATAGATCATATCCAATCACTAGAATATCGAAGCCCTAATGCACAAACATGTCCCTCATGTTTTGGCCCATGTAGAAGCTTCGTGAGTGGATCCGCAACATTATGATCTGTGTGAACTTTGCGAATACATATCTTTCCTTTTTCAACTTCATCCCTTATGTAGTTGAATCTCCGCTCAATGTGACGAGTCTTTTGATGGGCACGAGGTTCCTTGATTTGAGCAATCGCACCCTCGTTGTCACAAAAGATCTCAAGAGGGTCCTGAATGGAAGGGACCACTCCTAAGTCGTCTATGAATTTCTTCATCCATGCAGCTTCCTGAGCTGCCAGTGAGGCGGCAATGTACTCTGACTCTGTAGTGGATAACGCAACAACCTCCTGTTTCGAACTCTTCCAAGAGACCGCACCACCATTTAACATGAAGACATATCCGGATTGTGATCGAGAGTCATCTCGGTCAGTTTGGAAACTCGCGTCCACGTAACCTTTTACAGCGAGTTCCTCCTCACCAGACCCATATATTAGAAACATATCCTTAGTCCTCCTAAGGTATTTCAATATGCTTTTAACAGCAATCCAATGACTGTTTCCTGGGTTATTCTGGTATCTACTTGTCAAGCTTAGAGCGCATGACACATCCGGTCTAGTACATATCATTGCATACATGATAGACCCAATAGCAGATGCGTATGGGACTTTCTTCATTCTCTCTTGTTCATCTTTCGTGGCAGGACACTGAGATGAACTGAGAACGGTTCCCTTTTGAATAGGTACCAAACCTCTCTTGGAGTTTTCCATCTTGAACCTTTTCAAGATTTTATCAATGTATGTACTTTGACTTAAACCTATCAATCTCTTGGATCTATTCCTATAGATCCCTATCCCCAAAATGTATTGTGCTTCTCCAAGATCCTTAATGGAGAAGCAACTCTTTAGCCAAGTTTTGACTCCTTGCATTTTGGTAATATCATTCCCAAATAATAATATATCATCCACATATAGTACAAGGAACATGATAGTGCTCCCACTAGCTTTCTTATATACACAAGCTTCATCACCATTTTTAATGAAGCCAAATTTCTCGGCTTCCTCATTAAAACGATGATTCCACATTCTAGATGCTTGTTTCAATCCGTAGATTGACTTCTTTAACTTGCATACCCTTTTAGGATATTTTGGATCAACAAAACCTTCAGGCTGGACCATATAGACATCTTCTATAAGATATCCATTTAGGAAAGCGGTTTTGACATCCATTTGCCATATTTCATAGTCGTAGTGAGCAGCAATGGCAAATAATATCCTAATAGACTTTAGCATTGCCACTGGCGAGAAAGTTTCATCATAATCAACCCCTTGAGTTTGAGTGAAACCTTTTGCTACAAGTCTAGCTTTATATGTATCCAAGTTTCCATGTATGTCGGTTTTCTTCTTGAAAAGCCATTTGCAATCAACTAGCTTAGAGCTAGGAGGTTGCTCAACAAGTTCCCACACTTGGTTTTCATACATGGATTGCATCTCGGCGTTCATGGCTTCCTGCCATTTATCTTTATCAATCCTTGATAAAGCATCTTCGTAGTTTGTCGGTTCATCCAAATCAACCGTATAGCATCCATCCACGAGAAAACCATATCTCTCAGGAGGATTACTAATCCTACTAGATCTTCGAACGTCTTGTGTACTTTGATCATCCACTTGATCATTTTCAACATCCTCATGTTGAGTACTAGTGTCAACCATTTGTGTATCATCAACTTGATCTTGTACCTCTACAAGATCTATTTTCCTTTCACCATCACCTTCCATTAGGAATTTGGTTTCAAGGAATTCTGCCTTTCGAGCAACAAATACATTTTGCTCGGTCGGATCATAGAAATAGTATCCCATATCATCCTTGGGATATCCTATGAAGATACACTTTGTGGATCGAGCATGTAACTTATTAGCTACATGGCGCTTAGGATAAGCTTCACATCCCCATACTTTCAAGTATGAAAGAGAAGGAGGTTTTCCAAACCACATCTCATGAGGAGTTCGTTCCACTTTCTTGGTTGGGGCCATATTTAAAATACGAACCGCGGAGCTTAGACAATAACCCCAAAATGATAGAGGTAACGAGCTTCTTGCCATCATAGATCGAACCATATCCATTAGGGTTCGGTTCCTCCTTTCGGAAACTCCATTGAGTTGGGGTGTTCCGGGTGGAGTGAGTTGTGAGATAATCCCACAACTCCTAAGATGATCTTGGAAGGCATCGCTTAGGTATTCACCTCCTCTATCGGTACGTAGTACCTTAATTGTCTTATTGAGTTGATTTTGTACTTCGTTTTGATATTCTTTGAATGCTTCAAACGTTTCGTCCTTGTGTCTTAATAAGTAGACATATCCGAAACGACTAAAGTCATCAATAAAAGTAACAAAGTATCTTTCACCTTTCCTAGTCATGGGTTTAAAGGGTCCACATACATCCGAATGTATTAATCCCAATAAATCTTTAGCCCTTTCATAAGTCCCTTTGAAAGGTGCTTTAGTCATCTTGCCTTGTAAACAAGATTCACATACATCAAACGAATCCATTTCATTTGATTTCAAAAGTCCATTCTTTTGAAGTGTATGCATTCGGTTCTTGTTCATGTGACCAAGGCGACAATGCCATAAGTAGGAATCACTCAAATCCCTTTTGAGTTTCTTGGTGCTTGTATGGTACATTGAGCTACTAGATAATGTGTTATCGTGAACCAATTCATAAATTCCATTTGAAGGTGAAGCCTTGAAATAGAATACATTATCTAAATAAAAGTGGATATCATCATTAACAAAATTAGGATTAAAACCACATTGTTTCAAACGGGAAACAGAAATAATGTTTCGACATAAGTCGGGTGCATACAAAACATCATTCAAAATAAGTTCCAAGCCACTTGGAAGTTTTAACACAAAGTCTCCTTGAGCTTTCACTTGCACTTTAGCTCCATTCCCCATGAAGAGACTTGATGTTCCCGTTTGCTTGTTACTTCTTTTGAACCCCTGCAAAGAATTGCAAATATGAGTTCCACATCCCGTGTCTAATACCCATGTATTAGAAGAAGTAATACTAAGCTCTATATATACCATATATATGTTACCTGAGGTTTGCCCCGCATCCCTCTTCTCCTTCAACTCCTTAAGGTAGACCGGACAGTTTCGTTTCCAATGACCCATCTCACCGCAACCGAAACATGGGTCTTCCTTGGGGTTTGCCTTCTCGGCTACCTTTTGCTTCTTTGCCTTGTTGATGGTTGGGGTAACCATCTTCCCCTTCCCTTTGCCTTGATGGGCGGGTCCTTTTCTCTTAGCCACCTTTGGCTTAGAGGTGTTACCTTTAGACCCACCTTGATCGATTGCTAACACGGGTAAAGTCCTTTTACCCATGCTAGTTTCCGCCGTCCTAAGCATACCATGAAGCTCACCTATACTCTTATCCATCCCATTCATGTTGTAATTAATTACAAATTGATCAAACCTCTTTGATAGGGAGTTAAGGATAAGATCGGTGGCTAACTCATTAGATATGTTAAGGTTAAGACGGTTAGCACGATCGATAAGGCTTTTCATCTTAAGTACATAAGATGAAACCGATTGGGTGTCGTCCATACGACAAGCATGAAGCGCCCGAACCGTTTCGAAACGCTCAACACGTGCTTGTTGGAGAAACATCTCCTTCAATTGTGTTATCATGTCGTATGCGCTATGATGCTCGAAATCCTTTTGGAGTTCGGGTATCATAGTCCCAAGCATTAAGCATGAGACTTGAAGGGAGTCGTGGCAATACTTATCGTAAGCGGCCATTGCCTCCACATCATTCTCATCCGGTTGATCGGGAATGGGGTCCTCAAGCACATACATTTTATCCTCTTGTTTGAGGACAATCCGAAGATTGCGGAACCAATCCATAAAATTTGTATGGTTGAGTTTGTCTTTCTCGAGGAGAGACCGTAACGATAGGTTGTTAAAGTTAAGTGGTGCGTTTGGAATGTTGTTGTTGTTATTGGCGGCCATCTACAAAATTAACAAAGTTCATTTAAGTATCGATTTTAATTTAACATTCAATACCCTTTTAAATTTTAATTGACTTATTAAATATTAGAATCCAACGGTAAATCAAATTTCGGTTAGGTGACCTTTATCCCGTTATTTGATTTAGCTAGGTAGTCATTATATGACAATTGCAATCCTTTTGCAACTTCTAAGTTATGGGATCATGCAATCCTTTTGCATGGCATATTTATCCCATCAACGCCTATTTGTTCATCATGCTTCGGTGACCCTAAGTTCATGATTCCCAAATCAAGTCGTCCTACTTGTGTAAACATGTAGACTTAACATACAAGTGGTTAGGTGACCTTTATCCCACATGTATGCGAAGTGTACCTTATTCATATTAGTTCGCTCATGACGGTTAGGTGACCTTTATCCCATCAAGAGTTTCCTAATACGTCTAAGTGTTTCCACAAAAGGATGACGTTTAACTTGTTTGCCTTGTTAATAAGGGATTTTAAGTTTTCATTAATTCTAGTTTGAGAAAACTTTTGCACCATACACCAACATGCATTTAGTGTATGGTTTATTTGAAATCCATTTTCATGTTATGTAATAAAGCCAATTTTATTACTTTGATATAAACCATTTTATATGTATGATCCTTATCATGTTCTTAATAACCGATTATTAATGTCCTTTTAGCCGTTTTTAATTTAACCATTTAAATTGACGTTTTGCATGTCATTAATAATGTCAATTTTAACCAATTTAAATTGCCATTTTAGTTTGTTGTTAACTTTTGTGATTAACTTGTAGCATACAAACATACAATCCACATAATCATACAAAACAACCACGCATGCAAAATCATATGTTCACAATCAAGCCATTTTTGGTAGACATTTGTTTAGCCGAAAACAAATGCCACCGGTTAAGGGTAATAACACAAAGTAGGAGGTTTTAACCTCCCACTTAATCTTGCATCCAAATGCTTCTTCATGTGTTCTTCAAGTCTTCATCATCTTCATCATTTTACAAAATATATCCTAATACATTTTGTCTAGAAAATGAAAATACAACCTAATCTATTTTACATACCAAATATAAAATAAATTACATAACCAAAATAATAAATATTACAACCAAATGAATAATTATTACATGCCTTTTGAATGAATGATAATACATACCAAATGAATCATAAATCAACCAAACAAACATTCATTCAACCACAAGGTCTTGGCTATGATTGTGAACATCAAAATATCACCAAATATTAACCAAATGGCAAACCCAAAACCATTTTGGAACACCCATAAATTCGGCCAAAAGACCAACCCACCCAAATCCATTAATTTTTGCATTTTTCTTTCATGCATGTACATAAAATGCAAAATATAGTGGGTTTAATAAATCATCTCGAAGCATATTTCAACAACTTCGGCTCTAGATACCATTGTTGGGATTTAACAAGTTCCATTATACTTAAAACCATTTAAGAATCAATTAAAAGCGGAAGCATGTAATTACCATTTTAGAACATGTTAATCTTTAACCAATTAAAGTTAAATCCCAATTAGGATCAAGTTGTGAAACATACTTACAAACTACAAGTAAGAAAAGTGTTTATACCTTCTCCTAGCTTGTTGATAGATGATGATGAAGATGATGATGAATGGAGCTCCAAAACTATGAAACCTCAAGTAGTTATACCCCAAACTTGTGCACCAACACCCTAGCTTTGGTTAGGATTTAATTTACACTTGATATGGACTTTCAAAATCAAATTAAGAACCCCTTAATCCTCTTGAAAACCCACGGCCAACAGCTGCAGTTTGTAGAGCTTTTTTGCAGTTTTTTTGAACTATAATTGTATGTGTGTGTTTCAAAGGGAGTCAACATGCATGTATATGGAAATGGGAAGGCATGGCTAAAAGATGGAATCTCTAGCATGTGCACTTCAACTCCCATGCCACTACTTCAAGTTATATTAATAAAATAGGTTTTATAAAAAACTAGATTTTATATAACTAGTTCCCTTAGATTATATAAAACTAGATTTTATAAAATTTATTTTATAAACTTGCACATTATTTGTTTTGTACATTTTATAAAACCAATTATATAAAATGTAACATAACTTCATTAATTATTTAACCTATAAATAATTATATCCTCATTATATAATTTTCCATAAATTATATATATACACACATCAAGTATTATTTAAGAAAACCATTTTTCTTAAAGTTCAAGTGTCGCGTATTTAATCAACGATTCAATCGTTAAAATCAAATACAAATAAGGTGTCGGTAAGTTTGTTATTGGGTATGACCCGACTTGGATCAAAACGTATTAGCCACGTTAATTTAATATGTCTCTCGGGCATATGAAATACCTTCAAAAAGTCTAGATGAGCATTTTTCCTTAAATTGATATCAAATCTATCTTACTTAGTTTCTTTGCAATTATTTTCATCTTATAAACTTAAAAGACCAAAAATATTGTTTTTACATTTAACCTTCTCTGATTTGGCTAAATCGTTAAATAGCCACCAAAACATAAAACTTGTACCTTTAAGCTTCATTTACTTAGTTAATCATAATATAGTTTATAATTCTAGTTTGACTAATACAACTGTCCTTGGAACGATACACGGAACTAAACCAGTTACTATACTACTACACGATCGGGTACACTGCCCGTTAGTGTGTAGCAATCTCTAATCGGTATTTTTCCATATTATTTTATACAATAATTCATATACCACTTTTCGCACATCAGTATCTCAATGTGGATATAAGTCTGGGGGGACTATTAATTGAAGAACCAGAACCCCGCGATACAATAGGTTTAAATGTATACCATGGTGCGAAGATTTTGAAAAGGCGAAATAACGCCGCAGTAGCATGCCATGGAAGACATCCACAGGCTGAGAGAAACCAACGGCAAGGTAATGTGGGAGGGGGAAATGAAATGACAGAAATGCAAAGGTTTATAGCTTCACAAGAGTACGAAAATGCTAGACATCGAGCATTTGAAGATTGGCAAGTTCATCAAAACCAAATCATAGCTTATTGCCAACAAATAGGTAGAAACTATATTCCTACTCCAACGCCCATATTTCCTCCCTGGTCTATAGAGATGCAACCACCGTATCCTACGTATAACCCTGCCGAAGCATTCTATAACACATACGGTTATGCATGGAACCCCTACTGGTATCAGTATCATCCCTAGTGTACTTAGTTTTATTTATTTTATTTTTGTAATGTTACTACATTTAATACTTATGTTGGAATTGTATTAGTTTTTATAATTTTCTAACTTTTATTATTAGATTTTAATAATTTTTGAATGTGGGGTAATATACCAAACTTCAAAAATATGTACATATATTTGCAGTTTATCTTATGTATACAACAGGGTAAAACAACGCATTTTCAAAGACTGGCATTAAGTTCAGCAAAAGTAACTAATTTTGACGACAAGATGCAAAATATATGTGAAATAACAACAAGACGGAATGAACAAATGATGTGCACCATTTATCATTCAGCAAACAAACAACAATATGTTTGAAAACTTTGGTAAAATTTAATCGTTTCTACGCTAATCACCCTCAATAATTTAAATTGTTACTGATTTCTTGCAAATGAGGGCATTGCAAGATCTTAAGTGTGGGAAGGGGTTAAATTCTTTCGGATTTTTAAAATTTTTACTTTATACACTTGGTTACCATTAAAAATACTAGTAAAGCAGTAGTTGTATTAGAATCTAGTGCTCTCTGATAATAAAGAACAGCCCTAGTCTTATATACTGACTACCAAATTCTAGTAAAATTTTTCAAAATTTTCAATTAAATGAATTCAAAATCATGTTTATACATATTTATGAACGATAAAACTAGGTGTTAATACCGAAATTATTGTTACCTTGGAAAGGACATAAATTGAGAAACAAACCAAAATGTTAGAATTCATTTAAGAATGGAATAGAGGAGAACAAAAAGGAAAATAAAAGCCAAGTGTGGGAAATTTTCACCAAGTTATTCAAAATATATATCACATATTTTTGTACAAATAATTGAAAATACTTTTGTTTTGGACGATAATTAACTGTTTTACCCGATGAAAGAAAAGAAAAGATGGATCTACATGATGAATCAATTCCATTATTAAAAGGAAGTAAAGTCTTCTGAAAAAGACACGCGCTTCTTGATTTAGGTCAAGAAGTTGTCGTCCAGACCAGCTGTAGGTTGATGAAAAATCTAGAAAAGTCATCACTAAAATTATCAGGAAATTCACGGACCTCAGCATCAAACAGGGTCGCCAAGTGGTCAGATTTATCCTAACCATGAGAGGATCTGTCTTGTAAAATGGGGAGGACGCCGTGCAAATTAGCTTGATAAGACTAATGAATCAGATCCCCAGAAAGGATAATCTCCTTAAAGATTAAAAATCAGCTTTTAAGACTGATATTACTCAATCCTAGAGATTGACCTTAAAGATTGAGAATTCAAACTCATGGAATTCAATGATATCTAAACTCGAGCTTGAACGAGAAAATATTTTGATCAAAATTATAAACCGATTTGTTTTCTGAAAACCCATTTTCAATGTGTTCATTACCATTGAACGTAAAATCCTAGGAATTCACCTGGAATTCATTAGGTCACCTGAACCAAATCGGGTGTCAACCGTAAGAACGGTGGTTGCATAGCATGGTCAAAGACAGGACCTTGTGCCAGACCGACAAATTATAAGGGTGAGCTTTACTATTGCTCCTACCAAGGATAGTAATTGCGTCCGACACATTATAGACCATAATTAAAAGCATGTCAGGGGACATTGCCTTAACAGTTGCTTGTTCAACGCTTTCCTTTACAATCGGACGGTAGTTTATCGAAAGGTAATATTCGGAACAAGTAAACTGGACGTGTTGCTTTCCCAATACAAGGTTAGCAAGTGGGTGACACAAAACCACAAGTTTTGAGCTAAAGTTTTCAAATCTGAAACCCACCAAACCCACAAAAAGAATTTGCAAACACCGGTGAAGGGTTATTCCGGAAAACTTATCTAGGGTAAAAACTAGATTTAATTTTCAAAAGATCAAATGTTTTCATAAAGATCCAATTTCCTTAAAGGATCTAAATTTTTATAGTCATATGGGACTGTAAACCATATCGTTACTACCATTGTTTATACCGCCGTAAAGAAATCACTGATGTACAAAGTGTGAAGAATAAAGAAGTGATTCTAGTATTTCAAGACTATATTGCTTGAGGACAAGCAACGCTCAAGTGTGGGAATATTTGATAATGCTAAAAACGAACATATATTTCAAAGCATTATTCCTCATGAAAGACAAGCTTTTAGTTGAAATTGTTCTATTTACAAGTGATATTCGTTTAAATAATAAAAGGTGAAGACAAAAGACAAATTCGACGAATTGAAGACGCAAGCGACCAAAAAGCTCAAAAGAACAAAATACAATCAAAGAGGTTCCAATTATTGATGAGAAACGTCTCAAAATTACAAGAGTACAAGATTCAAAACGCAAAGTACAAGATATTAAATTGTATGCAAGGACGTTCGAAAATCCGGGACCGGGACCAGAGTCAACTCTCAACGCTCGACGCAACGGACTAAAAATTACAAGTCAACTATGCACATAAATATAATATAATATTTAAATAATTACTAAAATTATTTATATATTATATTTATTTATATAATCCGTCGACAAACAAAGAGCCAAAGCTGGGTGAGCTGGAATTTCAAACTCCGCGACTCGCGGAGTTTGAAGGCAAAAAATGCCGCGAGTTGCAGAGACACCCTGGACTCAATTCTCTATAAAAGCCAACGCAGTTCGATGAAAAATATATCATATAATCTTTTTCTATCTCTCAATATATCTATACGTAATATTTATTTATATTTTAATTTTAATTTTAATTTTAATTTTAATATTAATAATAAGGGTATGTTAGCAAATGTTGTAAGGGTGTAAGTCGAAATTCTGTCCGTGTAACGCTACGCTATTTTTAATCATTGTAAGTTATGTTCAACCTTTTTAATTTAATGTCTCGTAGCTAAGTTATTATTATGCTTATTTAATCCGAAGTAATCATGATGTTGGGCTAATTACTAAAATTGGGTAATTGGGCTTTGTACCATAATTGGGGTTTGGACAAAAGAACGACACTTGTGGAAATTAGACTATGGGCTATTAATGGGCTTTATATTTGTTTAACTAAATGATAGTTTGTTAATTTTAATATAAAGATTTACAATTGGACGTCCCTATAAATAACCATATACACTCGATCGGATACGATGGGCGGGGTATTTATATGTACGAATAATCGTTCATTTAACCGAACACGGGAATGAATTAATAGTCACTAGAATTATTAAAACAGGGGTGAAATTATGTACAAGGACACTTGGCATAATTGTTAACAAAGTATTAAAACCTTGGGTTACACGCAGTTGATAATCTGGTGTAATTATTAAACAAAGTATTAAAATCTTGTTACAGTTTAAGTCCCCAATTAGTTGGAATATTTAACTTCGGGTATAAGGATAATTTGACGAGGACACACTCGCACTTTATATTTATGACTGATGGACTGTTATGGACTAAAACCAGACGGACATATTAAATAATCCATGACAAAGGACAATTAACCCATGGGCATAAAACTAAAATCAACACGTCAAACATCATGATTACGGAAGTTTAAATAAGCATCATTCTTTTATCTCATATTTAATTTCCTTTATTTTATATTTAATTGCACTTCTAATTATCGCACTTTTATTATTATTGTATTTAATTGCACTTTTAATTATCGTACTTTTTAATTATCGCAAGTTTATTTTATCGCACTTTTATTTTATCGCACTTTTATTTTATATTTAATATTTTTACATTTTGTTTTAACTGCAACTAAAGTTTTAAAATCGACAAACCGGTCATTAAACGGTAAAAACCCCCCTTTATAATAATAATATTACTTATATATATATTTGTATTTTTATAAAATAAAACTAATATAGCGTTAAGCTTTGTTAAAAGATTCCATGTGGAACGAACCGGACTTACTAAAAACTACACTACTGTACGATTAGGTACACTGCCTATAAGTGTTGTAGCAAGGTTTAAGTAGATCCATTCTATAAATAAATAAATATCTTGTGTAAAATTGTATCGTATTTAATAGTATTTCCTTGTAA
This sequence comes from Rutidosis leptorrhynchoides, assembly GCF_046630445.1. Taxonomy (NCBI): domain Eukaryota; kingdom Viridiplantae; phylum Streptophyta; class Magnoliopsida; order Asterales; family Asteraceae; genus Rutidosis; species Rutidosis leptorrhynchoides. The sequence continues at coordinate 336,822,567 of NC_092342.1, read as the reverse complement.
AATATAAGCTATTTTATATACACCTCGCATAATATCAGATAGCACGTTCCTGTTTCGCAGGACACGTCTCTAAGTTTGTTACACAAAACGTAAGGTAAACGGAAACTTTAACTAGGTCAGGAGATCTAAACGGTAGGAGGCAGTTCCAATACGCCCCAAGATTTTCAAAAGGATCAATATATCGCAGTTTTAACTTTCCCTGATTCCCGAAACGGATTACACCTTCCCAAGGTGCGGGTTCTCAATATTACACGGTTACTGACTTGGGATTCGAGAGGTTTACATCGAATATCGGTATAGCCCTTTTGGCGACTACGGGTCATCTTGAGTCCTTCTCAGACTTGAATGATCTCAACTGTTATTTCTTAAATGAGTTCGAGTTCGGTGATTTGCTTGCCACATGCTTTGGTCCAATGAATAGGGGTATGACCTTTGCGGTCATATAGGGTTTTGGAAGTGCGGCGTTAATACACGAATGGTAACTGCTGTGTGAGAGGAGACAACTAAAGGCAACAATACAAGTTTGTAACATGTTGGTTGGTCCATTGGTTGTGGATGATATACGGCACTCATGTTTAAACGTGTCCCTAAGGTTCCTTGTAAGGCATCCCGAATTTAGAAGTGAGACGAGTATCCCGATCTGAAATTTTAATGGAGACGGTACGCCGTGCCGAGCTAGAATATTCTTTAATACACGTTTGAACAGGTTTCGTTTCTCAAGAGGTCCGCACCACGGAAGATCCATCGGTTCCCGAAAATGGTTGTTAGGACTATTCATCATCGTGGCGAATACTAATATAATGTGAAGAGTTTCTCTCTCCATTGAGAAGTTTTATAAAAAGTTTCCTTACACGGAAGTGCGAACGATAAGACAGGAGTGAAATGAGAACTTAGAATAGGATGAGTTCACACCTTGAGGTAACCATGCCGCGCACTTAGTGGTCGAATGTTGAGGCTTAGTGGGATAACGAGATAGTACACGTAGTTGTATGATAAGTCAAAGAAGAGTGAAGTATCCTTGGATTGGGTGTTATCTTAAGTTCCAGTAATATCAGGCGAAAAATGGTGAAATAACATAGCTATGTAACGTGGCACGTATTGATGAGAAGGTTGATCGGGTCCATGATTAAGTATTCAAATTTTTCGAGCAAATTAACGAATTTCAGTTTCCTTGATTTTGAGTCGAGAGAGTACGCCTTTCGGGCGTTCAAGTAGAAATATTTCCATATTTGAGTTTCAGTGTGCTAAATGAATTTAGCTAGTAAGGTTTGTGGGAAAGATCATGTTCAAAGTTCGGACACGGATAGGTTTAAATTTTTCCCCCAGTGAGTTAACGAGTTTAAAGGTCGTGCAACACGAGAAAAATCGGAAATGAATCTTCAGTAATAACCGGCGAGACCTAAGATTTTACGAATACAAGTCTGAGTCGTGAGGGTTTCCTGATTACGTGTGGTTCCAATTGCGAGATGTATTGAGATACTTTGACCACTAACAACATGGTCTAAAAATTGAACTTCGTTTAACCAAAATTCTCACTTGGAGAATTCGGTATAGAGTTGCTCTTTTCTCAAGTGTTCGAGCGTAAGTCGGAGATGTTGTTCGTTTTCTTCTTCATTTGAATAGGTTTAGAACATCAATTATAAGTACGGTAACGATTTTTGTCTTAGATAAGTTTGCATACGCGGTGCCGGAGGTCTATGAATACAGACGGAGCCTTAGATAAACTGAACGGCACTAAAAGAAATTTATAACTATCGTAGCGAGTTCGGAAAGTGATTTGTGAGACATCATCTCCCTTAACCCTCAATTGATGATAACCAGAATGAAGGTCGATTTTGGAATACACACGAGATCCTTGTAACGGTTCAAGAGGTTGTTAATACGGGGAAAAGGATATCGGTTCTTAACCGGAAATTACTTAGTTCGCAATAATCTATACATAATTGCAGGGAAACATTTCTCCTTAACGAATAGGTTTTGAGCTCCTTAGTTCTATAGGTGTCAAGTCAAAATTTAAATTATCCACCCAATAAGTTTAACGTACATCCTCCGATAAAATTTATCGATACATAAAAAAGTTTTCATTGGTCACTTAAATGGTGTAAGTAGTACCTAGGGAAAATGGTGGAGTGCAAAGAGTAGGCTCCTAGCCTTGGATACAAAACATTTATCGACATTCGAATCGAATAAACATGAAACATGAGAATTTCGAGAAGAAACATACCCATGACTAGTTGTCATCTCGGGCTTCCTCGGTGTTAATGTTGAAGTCGCGTGCGTTGGGGTTGATTTTCTTCTTTGGGCATTCATTCCTAAAATGACCCGTTTGGCCACATGTGTATCAAGTGACCGACTTTTGTGTGTTGGGTCCCTTTTGTGTGATGGGGGTGGCACTTCCACAATGTTTGGCCATATGACCCCTTCCTTGGCATCGACATCAAATTAGCTTGCCACATTCACCAAAGTGATGTTTGTAGCATCTGTTGCAAAAAGGCTTGCTACATTCACCAAAATGATGTTTGTGGCACTTGTTACAATAAGGTAGGTACCCGGGTAACCTTTCTTGCCATCGGAGGTGAAAGACTTCTTGGTGAAGTTGTTATTGTAGTTGCTCGATGGAGAGACTTCCCATTTTCTTTTGTTGTTACTCGGTTGGTCCTCGGCCGTTGGTGTCGGCGCTTCAATTTCATTCACCATTTTTATAGATTGGCGGGCCATCGTTAAAGCCTCTTGTAGGTTGGCGGGTTTGGATGATACTACCTCGTGGTGAATGCTCTTTGGGAGGCCTTCCATGTAAAGTTCAACTCTTAGGGATTCAGGAGTCATGAGGTTCGGGCAACTTAAGGCTAGTTTGACAAACCGTTGATTATAAGCTTCAAGGTCATTCCCGACCGTTTTTAAATTCCTTAGCCCCTGTTCGAGCCTTTGAGTTTCGTCACGCGGGAAGTATTCGGTGATCATTCTTTCTCTTAATTCGGTCCAAGAGAGTGTGTGGGCTTCATCGATACCCACCGATTATACATGCGTGTTCCACCATGAGAGAGCAACACCGGTGAAAGTGAGGGTGAAGAATTTGACCTTATCTCGGTCTCGACAACCGCTTATGCTAAAAACGGATTCCGTTTGATCAAACCATCGGGTGAGAGCAACCGGTCCCCCGGTTCCACCGAAAGTGGAAGGATTGTACTTCATGAAGTTTTTGTAGGAGCAACCTTCGTTTGAATTACCGGCCCCACGATTGTTGTTGTTGGAAAAGTGATCGGCCACGGTCGCACCCACGGTGGTGGTTATCATTCGTTGAAGAGCTTGTTCTAGAGTTTCGAGAGGAGTATGGTGTTGACAATGGTGAGCCATTGTTCCTTCATGACACAAGAATATCGTTGATTAGTATTCTTAACAATACTAATCGTGATATGGAATAATGATGAAGAGAAAATTTTCCTTGACTCGCCTTAAATTCTTTATGTCATAATGTCGAAACGTTCATATGAGTCACCGTAATATAATCCCGGCAATTATATTACCCTGATTCATATGTGCATTCGACATTATTCTATAAAGTCAAGGTGGCGCGTCAATCAAATTAAATAACAAAAGATTTATATGAAGCGAGAGTTAGTTATGAGTAGAAACGTTTGAGTATAAATGCACAAATAGTCAAGTAATTCCTACTTCAAGTCTATATGCCGGTTGTAGTCTAGATTCACTAATGTACCCTATGACTCGGGGTTGACACCAATGGACTCTAAATCCCTACAACCAATGCTCTGATACCACTTGTAGCAAACCCATTTTCAAGTGTTCAAACTAGTTACTCAAAACAACAAATCGAACAAACAAAACATATATTCATGTTATACACGAGCCATAGATACTAATTAACACTTTTATAATACAAAAACATCAAGAACACAAAATCTAGTGATTTTAGAATGTTACCCAAATGAGATGAAATTGGTATCAAGTCGAAGAGGATGAAGAGAGGATTCCAAATATGTAATTTGTTTTGATGTTAGCCTCGAAATCCGAAATTAGATGATGAATCTTGTTTGAGTTCTTGAGAGGAAAATGGAAGTATGAAAAGAGAGAAAGAGAAAAAATGAGAGGAGGAGGTTGAAGGTTTGACTAGTTGACCTAGTCAAATCTTTGGCCTCTTTGCAAGTTTAGTCCCTCTAGTACGGGTGCGGGTGCGTGAATTAACCAAACGAATTATTTTGAATTACACGAGAGTACGAGAGATGTTATAATCCAATAACGAAAATATGTTAAGAATGTTAGCTAATGGAGGATACGAATCGAGATACTGAGGATATTATTAAAATAAAAAGATGGGCGTTAAAATAATTTAACGAAAAAATGCGGGATGTTACATTACCCACACCTTAAAAGAAATTTCGTCCCGAAATTTAGTTGGAAGCAATAGTCGTTGTTTCTTACTCGAGACCTTATGTTGTCAATGCTATGGATAGTGAAGATATGTCCTTGGGCATTTCCACGAATTTGGATAGTCGGGGTTTCACGTTGTATTAAGGCTTGGTTTTACGATCCACAGTTTTAACCAGTTTTCCTATGAAGAGGAGTTTGTCATCAATAGTAAGTTTATCTAGAAGGATAGCACGTTGTATTAAGGCTTGGTTTTACGATCCACAGTTTTAATAATCACCTGAGAATAATCGTGCTTAAAACGTCAACAAAAATGTTGGTGAGTTATAGGTTTAACCTATATATATCAAATCGTAACAATAGACCACAAGATTTCATATTTCAATATACATCCCATACATAGAGATAAAAATCATTCATATGGTGAACACCTGGTAACCGACATTAACAAGATGCATATATAAGATTATCCCCATCATTCCGGGACACCCTTCGGATATGATATAAATTTCAAAGTACTAAAGCATCCGGTACTTTGGATGGGGTTTGTTAGGCCCAATAGATCTATCTTTAGGATTCGCATCAATTAGGGTGTCTGTTCCCTAATTCTTAGAATACCAGACTTAATAAAAAGGGGCATATTCGATTTCGATAATTCAACCATAGAATGTAGTTTCACGTACTTGTGTCTATTTTATAAATCATTTATAAAACCTGCATGTATTCTCATCCCAAAAATATTAGATTTTAAAAGTGGGACTATAACTCACTTTCACAGATTTTTACTTCGTCGGGAAGTAAGACTTGGCCACTGGTCGATTCAAGAACCTATAACAAATATGTACATATATATCAAAGTATGTTCAAAATATATTTACAACACTTTTAATACATTTTGATGTTTTAAGTTTATTAAGTCAGCTGTCCTCGTTAGTAACCTACAACTAGTTGTCCACAGTTAGATGTACAGAAATAAATAGATATATATTATCTTGAATTAATCCACGACCCAGTGTATACACGTCTGATATTGCTCAATAACATCATATATATCTATCGCAATATCGTGTAAAAATGCTCTAGAATCAAGGATAATGAAGGCGTTTCTATAAGTAATAGGCCAAGATGTGAAAATTTGTATCGGAGAGTGATTTATAAAGCGTTTTGATGATTTATGACCTTGGTTGATCCCGATACAAGTTAAGGTCTAATTTATGCTCTAAAATGGTAAAACAAGGCATCAAAGGTGTTAGGCTTCGTCCAAATTAAAGAAGATTGAAAAGAAAACGAAACAGCAATTTTCGTTACATTGGGACGCCGTCCAAGGCTTTGGGACGCCGTCCAGCCTTTTAATGTGGGACGCCGTCCAAGTCTTTGGGACGCCGTCCAGCTCTTAAGAACGGGACGCCGTCCAGCCTTTAGGACGCCGTCCTGTAGTAGGTTTTCAGCTACTTTTGCCTTTTGACCTACTTTCTCCACTTTAAAACCTACTGATTGAGGGACTGTTTTATCATATACGAAACCAGAGGTTACTGAGATGATTTTTGGAGCAAATTTGGTGAACTCCAAGCTCTTGAAAGAGGATCAACATCAAGTCTTCAAAGATCAAAACCTTCTCCATCCAAGATTCATTCTCTATTAGGTTGTTTTCTTGTCCTCCAACAATGAAATCTACTTATCAGTTGATTGTTATTTTGTTTGTAATTATGATTGTTGGCTAAACTCTATAATGTTCATCTAGATAAATAACTGAGATGTTGAATGTTTACTTTTGATTAATTGTTATCATGCACGATAGTTTGATGTTTGAATACAAGAACCATTCTTGTTAAAGCTTAATCCTTTCGATTCAACTAGTTGATATGTTCATTTGATTAAGAAACATCATCTTGTTAAATTAATGTATTGATTTACACCTAGTGACATATGTTTATCCATCTTTTACCAAAAGAGATAAGTTGAGTTCAAATGGTTAGTTTATATAGGGATGTAAGAACGACTCTTGTAGATACTTTCGGATAGCCCAATTGATATGTGTAATTATTTAGGTGAACGATCAATTCCCTAGATTATGTTATACATATTTTCATTACTCGATTCCATATAACTAATAGGTGTTAGTAATTTTCCTTATCTAGTGACGTTTATAGGGATCTTATTACCACACTAAATTGATTACTTGGGTTGGGTGAATTGAGCATTTAACCGGATCAAGGGAATGAACTAGGCTAATTCATAAGTTAACATAGGAGTGGATCATGATCAACACACCATTGACTTGATCATTCTTCAAGTCTTTAGACTAGTTGAATTAGTTGATTACAAATAGGAGGTCTTAGATGGCAAGAACATCACTTGCATCTTGTAATCCCGTTTGAGTGTTTACTCAAGACTACTCTTGGTGAACCGATCAATTAGTTCTCGTGCATAACCAATCAATCCGGTCTTAATCTTAAATAACATTCAACATCGAGGGTAAAAAGTCTATATGAGCATTTTTCCTTAAATTGATATCAAATCTATCTTACTTACTTTCTTTGCACTTATTTTCATCTTATAAACTTAAAAGACCAAAAATATTGTTTTTACATTTAACCTTCTCTGATTTGGCTAAATCGTTAAATAGCCACCAAAACATAAAACTTGTACCTTTAAGCTTCATTTACTTAGTTAATCATAATATAGTTTATAATTCTAGTTTGACTAATACAACTGTCCTTGGAACGATACACAGAACTAAACCAGTTACTATACTACTACACGATCGGGTACACTGCCCGTTAGTGTGTAGCAATCTCTAATCAGTATTTTTCCATATTATTTTATACAACAATTCATATACCACTTTTCGCATATCAAGTTTTTGGCGCCGCTGCCGGGGACAGTATTGTGTCAAAATAGAATTATTAACTAATTTGTGATTAAGTAGTTTCTTAATTATTTTAAATTATTAATAGTCTTTGAATAATCTTGTAGAATCGGTATGTTTAATAGTTTTTGTTAGTTATGTGATTGACAGATTATAGGTTGCATATGCCACATACCCGAAGTTCAGAATCTCCATTACTTACACCGTTTACGGAACCTGATAGAAAGCTTGGTAGAATTCCAAAAGAAGTACTTGAACTTTTTGAATCTTCATCAAAGCAAGAAATTTTTGATTCAGAATCAAGTACAACCAATCCTCGATATTCAGATTTTGGTAAACCCGTTCAACCCCCAAATTTTGAAATGGAAGGAGAAAGACCGTTGGTACCAAGATAATCAATGGCGGCTAAGATGAAAGCAACCCGAACCGGCCAAGGTAGTGCCATTACTCCGCCCACTGGTGAGGTAAATTTTGAAATAAAGGGACCTATTCTTCAAATGATTAATAACAGATGTCAATTTAGTGGTGGTCCTAATGAAGATGCAAACGAACATATTCGTCTCTTTCAAGAGATATGTCTTCTTTTCAAACTTAAACCAGACACTGACCAGGCCATATTTTTAAGACTTTTCCCATGGACACTCCACGGGGAAGCACGAAGTTGGTTAGATTCATTGGCCGAGGCTACGATAGAAACTTGGGATGGTATGTTGGAAAAATTTCTTAAGAAATATTTTCCAGCTTCTAAGTCCGCGAGACTCCAACACGAAATTACCCAATTCTGTCAAATGCCGATGGAAACCTTGTACGAAGCATGGAATCGATTTTCCAAAATGCTAAGAGGTTGTCCAAACCATGGCTTGGATACCTTTCAAAAAGTCCAAATCTTTTACAAGGGTTGTGATGTTGCAACCCGAATTTCCATTGATCAAGCGTCCGGAGGTTCACTCATGGACAAAACCGAGCAAGAGGCTTATGAGATAATCGAGAAGCTAGCCGATTATTCTCATGAGTGGCATCAAGAAAGCCCAATTACTCGTAATGCTCAAGTCCAAAACGCCGGTGCTTATGATGACCTTAGTTCCCTAAGTGTGAAAATAGACGGTGTTGCTCGAAACATGGACAAAATCACCAAGGAAATTCATAGTATGAAAGTAGGTTGTGAATACTGCGATAGAATCCATTTAGGAAAAGATTGTGATGCCGGTTTAACTATGGCTCAAAAAGAAGAGGTGGCTTTCATAAGCTAAAGAAATAATAATCAATTTCAAGGAAGAGCCCAGTTTAACCGGAACTTTAACAACCCCTACAACCCTCAAGGTCAAAATTCCAGTTACCAACAAGGGTCAAGTAGCGGGTACCAACACCAAACTCCGGGTTTTTATCAAAAACCCCAACAGGAAGAGAAAAAGTCAAATTTGGAGAGTATGTTGGAAAAGTTAATTGCATCACAAACTCAGCTTGTCACAAACATAAACCAAACCAACGAGAAAAACGAACACCAGTTTAGAAACCAACAAGCCTCAATACAGAACTTGGAGAAGCAAATGAGTGGGTTAGCTAGTTTACTTAGTGAGAGAAAACCAGGAAGTTTACCGGGCGATACCAATAAGAACCCCCGAAATGAGCACGCCAATGTTATCACCACACGGAGTGGTTTAGCATACGATGCTCCAAAAATGCCCGAAAATTCTGATTTCAGTGTTCCGTTGAACCAAAATGATGAACCGGTTAAAGAGCCGGAACAAGTGGTTGAAAAGGAATAACGGGAAAAACCCGTAGTGAAACCATATCAACCACCGCTCCCATACCCAAGAAAGCAAAAACAAGAAAGGCTAGAGGCCGAAAGGTCAAAATTCCTAGATATTTTTAAACAAATTAACATAAATATGCCTTTCATTGATGTAATCTCGGGTATGCCCAAGTATGCTAAGTTCTTAAAAGACTTACTTACTAATCGGAAGAAAATGGAGGAACTTTCATCCGTCATCATGAATGCCAATTGTTCAGCAATTTTGATGAACAAAATACCAAAGAAGTTAGCAGATCCTGGAAGTTTTACCATACCATGTCTCCTTGGAGATTTGGAATGCATTAAAGCATTAGCGAATTTAGGGGCTAGCATAAATTTAATGCCTTATTCATTATATGTTAAGCTAAACCCCGGGGTACTAAAACCAACCCGAATGGCAATTCAACTAGCGGACTGCTCCGTTAAATTCCCTCGTGGAATTTTAGATAATATGTTAGTAAAAGTGGGTACCCTAGTATTTCCGGCTGATTTTGTAATTTTGGACATGGAGGAGGACACACGTGTGCCTCTTATATTAGGTCGACCTTTCCTCAATACCGCTAGAGCTATGATAGATGTTCATGGGCAGAAATTGACCCTTAGTATTGAGGATATGAGGGTTACCTTTTCTGTTGACCATGCCTTGCAATACCCCGAGTCTACTGATGATCAATGTTATTATTTGCAAACCGTAGACACATATTCGGAGTTGTTGCAGGAATTTCCAGAATTGAAAGGTACGGGAGAATGCATTTTTGCGGAAGGTGATGAAGAGAATATGGTGGAAGAAGTGGAGATGTTGACCACCTTGATGGCTAACGGTTATGAGCCAAATGATGAAGAGTACAGAAAGTTGGATTTGGGAAATGAATACCGATGTAAAACATCGATTGAAGAACCCTCCATTTTAGAACTCAAGCCACTCCCAAAACACTTGGAATATGCTTACCTTCAAGAGGGTTCTACTCTTCCGGTTATCATTTCATCCGAACTCTCTGTAAGTGAGAAGCCTAAGCTTGTTTCCATGTTAAAAGCCCATAAACCGGCTCTAGCATGGAAAATTTATGACATCAAGGGTATAAGTCCCTCTTATTGTACGCATAAGATATTAATGGAAGATAACTATAAACCATGTGTACAAAGACAAAGGCGACTGAACCCTAATATGCAGGAAGTCGTTAAAAAGGAGATTGTCAAAATCCTTGATGCAGGTCTTATTTACCAAATTTCGGATAGTCCTTGGGTGAGTCCAGTCCAATGTGTACCCAAAAAGGGTGGCATGACCGTTATCACCAATGAAGACGACCAATTAATTTCCACCAGGACTATCACGGGTTGGAGGGTATGCATTGATTACAGAAAATTAAATGATGCAACCCGAAAAGACCATTTTTCCCTTCCTTACATTGATCAAATGTTGGAAAGGTTGGCAGGAAAGAATTTTTATTGTTTTCTTGACGGTTTCTCGGGATATTTCCAAATCCCTATAGCACCCGAGGACCAAGAGAAAACCACCTTTACATGCCCTTATGGTACTTTATCCTATCGACGTATGCCCTTTGGCTTATGCAATGCTCCTGCTACCTTCCAAAGGTGTATGGTAGCTATTTTTCATGATATGATTGAAGACTTTATGGAAGTATTCATGGATGACTTTTCAGTCTTCGGTGATTCTTTTAATTCATGTCTTCATAATCTTGAGCGTATGTTTATTCGGTGTGAAGAATCTAATCTTGTTCTTAACTGGGTAAAATGCCATTTTATGGTAAGAGAGGGCATTGTTTTAGGTCATAAAATTTCCTCTGCGGTACTGGAGGTGGACAGAGCTAAAGTGGAAGTCATAGCCAAATTACCACCACCGTCAAATGTGAAAGGTGTAAGAAGTTTTCTGGGGCACGCCGGTTTTTACCGGCGGTTCATTAAAGATTTTTCCAAAATTGCAACCCCGATGAACAAACTTCTTGAGAAAGACGCTCCATTTGTCTTTACAGACGAGTGTCTTAATGCCTTTAACCTCCTTAAATCAAAACTCACGCAATCACCCATTCTCAAATCGCCGAATTGGTCAATTCCATTCGAACTTATGTGTGATGCTAGTGACTTCGCTATTGGTGCAGTCTTGGGGCAAAGAATTGAAAAACATTTCAAGCCCATTTATTATGCTAGTAAGACATTGCAAGGAACCCAACTTAATTACACTACCACCGAGAAGGAACTCCTGGAAATTGTCTTTTCGTTTGATAAATTCCGATCCTATTTGGTACTAGCAAATACGGTTGTCTATACAGATCATTCGGCATTAAAGTACTTGCTTGCTAAGCAAGATGCTAAACCCCGGTTAATACGTTGGGTCTTGCTTTTGCAAGAATTTGACATTGATATTAAAGACAAAAAGGGAGCCGAAAACCTAGCAGCTGATCACCTTTCTCGACTTGAGAACCCGAATCTTGAGGTTCTCCATGAGACCGTTATTCAAGATAATTTTCCTGATGAAAATCTCAAGAAAATTGAGAAAATTGATGATCCCTGGTTTGTAAACATAGCCAACTATCTTGCGGGTGAATTCCTAGAAACCGGTATGTCACATCAAAAACGAAAGAAATTTTTCAGTGACATAAAATACTATTTTTGGGAAAACCCGTATCTCTTTAAACGGTGTCCCGATGGGATAATCCGTCGTTGTGTCTCCGGGGAAGAATGCAATCAAATTCTTCTCCAATGTCATCTTGGTCCCACTGGTGGACATTTCGGGCCCCAAATCACGGGGAGAAAAGTCTATGAGGCCGGTTTTTATTAGCCTACCATCTTCAAGGATGCCCACCAAATTTGTAAATCATGCGATTCTTGCCAAAGGGCAGGAAAAATTAGTCAAAGAGACGAAATGCCTCAAAACATAATCCAAGTTTGTGAGGTTTTCGATATTTGGGGCATTGATTTCATGGGACCATTCCCAAAATCTAATTCCAACCAATACATACTCGTTGCTACTGACTACGTGTCAAAATGGGCAGAAGCAAAGGCTCTCCCCACAAACGACGCACGAGTTGTTGTAGTTTTCCTTAAAGAGCTTTTTGCCCGATTCGGTACCCCGAAAGCATTAATTAGTGACCGTGGTACCCATTTCTACAACACCCAATTGGAAAAGGTGTTGAAACGATATGGGGTAACCCATAAAATTTCTACATCTTATCACCCACAAACAAGTGGGCAAGTTGAAAATACAAATCGGGCACTAAAAAGGATCCTTGAGAAAACGGTTGGATCAAATCCTAAGGTGTGGTCAACGAAGCTTGACGATGCTTTGTAGGTGTTTAGAACCGCCCACAAAACTCCTATTGGAACCACACCTTACCGCCTAGTCTATGGGAAGGCATGTCATCTCCCTTTGGAGATAGAGCACAAATCACATTGGGCTCTTAAGACATGTAACCTCGATCTTGAAGAAGCAGGAAACCTTCGTTTAAACCAACTTAATGAGTTGGATGAGTTGAGACAAAATGCCTATGAAAACTCGCTCATATACAAGGAAAATACAAAAGTTTGGCACGACAACCGTCTTAGGAATCTGAAAGATTTTAAAGAGGGTGATCGTGTTTTGCTATTTAACTCATGATTTAAACTTTTCCCTGGAAAACTCAAGTCCCGATGGATGGGACCATTTGTTGTTAACAAGGCTTTTCCATATGGAACGGTGGAGTTAAGGAATTCAAAAGGTGAAACGTTTAAGGTGAATGGCCACTGGGTCAAGCACTATGTTGATGGTCCCCTAGAAATCGAAGATGAGGTTAGCCTCAACTTCGAGAACAAAGCGTAAATCGAAATGGGGACGAGTTGGGTAAACGACTCGTTAAAAAAATGGTTCACAAATGTAAATATTTTGAATTGTGTGTACGATAATTTTTAGTGTTGTGCAAAATGATTTACGTTTGGACTTAAAACTGGCGAGTGTCGAAGAAAGCAGGTCAGTGAGTTTTAGTTAATTGGGACGCCGTCCCATTTTCCTAGACGCCGTCCCACTTTAATGATCCTGGACGCCGTCCCATTTAACTCGACGCCGTCCCATCTTTAAAACTTGGACGCCGTCTCAGGTACTGGACGCCGTCCAAGACCTCTGACTCAGAAAAAAAATACGCGTTTAATACCCTATCCACCCCATTTCTCAACCACAAAACACATTTTTTTATCAACTTCTCTCTGCCAAACACGAACACACTTCCAAAAACCCTAATTTCCTACCTCAAATTCGCGTTTTCTTCTACCAAATCCAAGCTCCAATCATGTTTTCTAGGGTATGGTTACTTCATTTTCACATTTTTCTTTCTCAATTACTTGAATTGTATGTTTATATGTCTAATTGGTGAAAGATAAGTGTGGGGTGTTTGATTTGCATGATTATTGTTTAGATTAACATGTCTTAGTTGTTTAATTACCCATATTGAGTTGATTTTGCAAAAATTACATGTTTTTAAGGGTATGCTCATGATTCTAGGGTTTGTGGAAATTGAATCTGAATTTAGGGTGGTTAATTCATAATGTTGAGTTTATGTATGATGTTAATGAAGGTTGTGACGTGTTTAATTATTGTTGGTGATATAGATGTCAATTTGGCCGGGTCATAATTTGAATGTTCTTGAATTTTTAGCATATTGTTGAAATGTAATGAACTTATGAAATATGTATGCTTAACTTTCACTAGTTTAGGCCTGTTGAAGTAAATTGTTGGAATGAAATGCCATAATGTATGACGTTATAATGGTCATTTGAGCTAAAATTGTGAAAATTGTGTTATGATTTGTGATGAATATCATTAGAATGCAAATTTAAATGTTATGACCTATTAACGCAACATGCTTGAGTCCTAAGTTGATGCTAAATTGTGAAGTTGTGATTTTCATTTTTGAAAGTGTATTAGCGAGTTCATATTGACTTTGGTTAACTTTGGTTAAAAATTGTGAACATACGCTTTTGTTTAAATGATTCATAATACTTATGAACTTTGAATTGAATGATTAAGTTCTCTTGCTACTCGATTATGTTTTTAGCTAACATTAACACAACGGTCTCTATGTTCTTTTGGTTTGGTGTTATTATATTTTGCAGGGACAATCTAGCCGAGGAGGACCAGCAAAGAGAGGCAGGACCGCAGGTTTGGCTCCACCACCACCACCACCGCAACAACATTCATCATCATCGTCTGGAGAGGAAGAAGAGGAGGATCTAAATGATCCTCGAGTTTGGTTGAGACTGGTTCAAAATGATGATGACTATGCAGAAACATTTGAGAAGGTAAATAGTAGGCCTATTAATGCCACGTGGTATTTTATCTGGGGCCCGTTGGATGAGGCGGGTATGCACCGCCATGTTTCCAACTTACTAGCCATCCCCTACGGTAGGATAGTTACCCACGCATGGGAACAAGTTTTCAGCATCAACGAACCAATTTATCCCGTACTACTAAAAGAATTCTACTCAACGGTACGGTTTAATAATGTCCGTGATTATTTGTCAAATGATTTTCTCCAGTTTCGGTTGGGGGGCGAATATAGGGGTATAAGCAGTTTTGAGCTATGCAGAGTTTTGGGTATTTTTGAGGAACTCACCGATACCCAGTTAGGTGAATACTTGTGGGGTTCCGATTACGTTGGTCGATATGTTTTTAATGACACTATTTATTGGCGAAGAATTTGTAGGCCAAATGCATCTACACCATTCAAATCGAGCAGACACAGGTATAATGAGATTGCATCTAGGGATGATAGACTTCTGCATCGACTCATTGCATGCACTTTCAATGCGAGAGTCGAAGGCAACGAAAAGGTTAAAACTTTGGATCTATGGATAATGGACCAAATTAAATGGGGTCGCTATACCGACATTCCTGGGTTGATAGGAAACTATTTCCTGACCATCGCTACCGAGACACGGCGAGAAAAGCCGCTTCTTGGAGGCCACTACATCACCAGAATTGCTCGACACTTCAACATAGATTTCAGCCGATTACAGGAGTGTACTAATGTCATGAAACCATTAAAGAAGGTTTCTTATATCAATGCTGAAATTCTTATGAAAGATAGAAATGGGCATTTGGTACCTTTTGTGGCAGGTGGCGCAGGTGGTGCGAGTGGTAGTGGCGTGCAGCAAGAACAGCAGGTAGAGGAGGAAGCAGAAATGGAGGCGCAAATGAACGTTGGTGATCAGGGCCCTTGGCATCCGTCCCAATCTAGTTGGGATAATTTGATTAGTAGTGTTAATAATATGAGGTTGAGTCCGAGTGAGCAAAGGACTCACAACGATCGAATGTGGGATAGTCAACAGCGAATGGAGCAACGACAGATTGCTCAAGTGTACGATCAAGCATGGATGAGTTATGGTATTGATTGGAATAACCATAACTCAGAGTTGTTTTATTCCAACCCCGAGCAGTACTATGGGACGACACGTCTAACACCCCAATATTACACGGATCCTCAAAACCCACCTCCTCCTCACCCGATTTATGATAATAACGCTGCGATGCAGGATGCTAGGAACCGGTTTGATTAAGAATACCCGCAAGGACGCCCGTACAGAGATGGTTCGGGAAACTACTTTTGGCCATATGGTAACTAATCCAGTTAAGGCCTGCGTGCCTTTGATCATTTTGTACACTGTTTTCAGACAATTTAATTTGTACGGTGTGTTTTTAGACAATATTTGGTTTGTAATAATTAACTAATTGTGTGGATTGATAATGGGTGTGGTTGAAAAAACACCATTATTTTTAGTATTATTTGTGTGGTTTGTTAAATTGTGCAGCGTGATTGAACTTCAAAGACTGGCATTAAGTTCAGCAACATTTGATATTATGATGTGTGTATGATGATAATCGCGGAATGGACGATGCTCTTATGCTGGCAGTAAGTTCAGCGGCATCCGTCTACATGTTCCACGATTTGCAGGTTAAAAATTGAAAATTTCTACAATCACCCTATCACTTTGCCCTTTAAATTTAATCCTTTTTCTGATTTCATGCAATGAGGGCCTTGCATGATCTCAAGTGTGGGGTGGGGAATAGAAATTTATCGGGAACTCGTTTTACTAAAATTAAGGCATTTATTTAAAAAAAATTTAAAATTTTCAAGTAGCCTTAAAAACGATTAAATGTCCAAAAACCATGTTACACACATTGTGGTCTTAAAATCTAGAAAATAAATGTTGATTTATGTTTTAAATTATTAATAGTCTTTGAAGTTGCTCTATCATTCAATTATTTAGATGAAAATCCTACTAGTTTAGTAAAGCTAACTTGTAGGTCACTTGTACCAAAACGAGTGTAAACCGTGAGAGAGCGGTGATTGTATAGCGTGGTCGGAAACCGGTTCTCGCGCCAGATCGAAAACCCTAAGGACGATCCTCATTGTTTCTCCTAACAAGGACAATGTTGCGTCCGACCACTTCTTATGACCAAAAGGATGTATCTATTCCATCCTCAAGGAAGTAAAGTCTTCCGAATGACACACTTACTGATTTAATTCAGAAGATGTAGTCCAGACCAGTTGTAGGGTGACGAAAAATCTTGAAAATTCATTACTAACATCGACTGGAAATCTACCAGGCCTCAACGTCAAACAGGGAAACTGGTAGTCAAAGTTTGTCTCAATGAGGGAGATTTACTAGTAAAATGGGAAGCGCACCATGATACACAAAATATCAGTGAATTGATCAGATTCCCAGTGGATAACCTCTGGAAAGGTAAGATATAAGCTTTTAAGACTGATGAACCTCAATCTTCATGATTGATTTAATGGATTAGATGATTACCTCATAATTGTCAATGATATCCGGACGTAATGTGTATCCTCCTAAGCACATTATTTTCTTACCGGCATCGCGTGGTGTTAGGTACCGTGGGAGGAATTGGCTTGACCAATAGCGGGAAACCCGCACTCATTTTTCAAAATTCAGAAAATCCGACAAAATCGGAAAACATGCCTAGTTTTAAAACTAGCATGATATTTTCAAAAACCATAAAACGTTTTCATAAGGTCCTGATTTCCGTAGGATCACATTTTTCGGATACTTGGCTCTAATCTCCCAAAAATGTGTGTATGTGTTTCCATTGTGTATATAGCGTGAGTGTGATTACAATAAAGGTGTGTTATACTTAAAGCGTGTGTTTCATATAGCGTGAGTTGCGTTCCATATCAACGTGTGTGTATCGTGTGCTCCGAGTGATTTATTTAATGTTTGTAATCTATATTGTGTGATTGTGTTTGATATTGTTCTACTTTGTAAAGAAAGAATTGCTTGAGGACAAGCAAGGTTTAAGTGTGGGGTGTTTTGATATTGCTCGATAACATCATATATATCTATCGCAATATCGTGTAAAAATGCTCTAGAATCAAAAATAATGAAGGTGTTTCTACAAGTAATAGGCCAAGATGTGCAAATTTGGGACGCCGTCCAGCCTTTTAATGTGGGACGCCGTCCAAGTCTTTGGGACGCCGTCCAGCTCTTAAGAACGGGACGCCGTCCAGCCTTTAGGACGCCGTCCTGTAGTAGGTTTTCAGCTACTTTTGCCTTTTGACCTACTTTCTCCACTTTAAAACCTACTGATTGAGGGACTGTTTGAAACATATGAAACCAGAGGTTACTGAGACGATTTTGGGAGCAAATTTGGTGAACTCCAAGCTCTTGAAAGAGGATCAACATCAAGTCTTCAAAGATCAAAACCTTCTCCATCCAAGATTCATTCTCTATTAGGTTGTTTTCTTGTCCTCCAACAATGAAATCTACTTATCAGTTGATTGTTATTTTGTTTGTAATTATGATTGTTGGCTAAACTCTATAATGTTCATCTAGATAAATAACTGAGATGTTGAATGTTTACTTTTGATTGATTGTTATTATGCACGATAGTTTGATGTTTGAATACAAGAACCATTCTTGATAAAGCTTAATCCTTTCGATTCAACTAGTTGATATGTTCATTTGATTAAGAAACATCATCTTGTTAAATTAATGTATTGATTTACACCTAGTGACATGTGTTTATCCATCTTTTACCAAAAGAGATAAGTTGAGTTCAAATGGTTAGTTTATATAGGGATGTAAGAACGACTCTTGTAGATACTTTCGGATAGCCCAATTGATATGTGTAGTTATTTAGGTGAATGATCAATTCCCTAGATTATGTTATACATATTTTCATTACTCGATTCCATATAACTAATAGGTGTTAGTAATTTGCCTTATCTACTGACGTTTATAGGGATCTTATTACCACACTAAATTGATTACTTGGGTTGGGTGAATTGAGCATTTAACCGGATCAAGGGAATGAACTAGGCTAATTCATAAGTTAACATAGGAGTGGATCATGATCAACACACCATTGACTTGATCATTCTTTAAGTCTTTAGACTAGTTGAATTAGTTGATTACAAATAGGAGGTCTTAGATGGCAAGAACATCACTTGCGTCTTGTAATCCTGTTTGAGTGTTTACTCAATACTACTCTTGGTGAACCGATCAATTAGTTCTCGTGCATAACCAATCAATCCGGTCATAATCTTAAATAACATTCAACATCGAGGGTAAAAAGTCTAGATGAGCATTTTTCCTTAAATTGATATCAAATCCATCTTACTTACTTTCTTTGCACTTATTTTCATCTTATAAACTTAAAAGACCAAAAATATTGTTTTTACATTTAACCTTCTCTGATTTGGCTAAATCGTTAAATAGCCACCAAAACATAAAACTTGTACCTTTAAGCTTCATTTACTTAGTTAATCATAATATAGTTTATAATTCTAGTTTAACTAATACAACTGTCCTTGGAACGATACACGGAACTAAACCAGTTACTATACTACTACACGATCGGGTACACTGCCCGTTAATGTGTAGCAATCTCTAATCGGTATTTTTCCATATTATTTTATACAGCAATTCATATACCACTTTTCGCATATCAACGTCTCAGGCTAGATCACAACTCAAAGTATATATATTTTTGGAATCAACCTCAACCCTGTATAGCTAACTCCAACATTACTGCATATAGAGTGTCTATGGTTGTTCCAAATAATATATATACATGGGTCGATATGATATGTCAAAACATTTGCATACGTGTCTATGGTATCCCAAGATTACATAATATATTAGAATATATGTATAATACAATATAAGTTAGCTAAGATATGATTTGTATAGAATTGTTAATATTTCCCGTAGCTACAAAAATAAAAAAAATAACCAATCTTGTTTTACCCATAACTTCTTCATTTTAAATCCGTTTTGAGTGAATAAAATTGCTATGGTTTCATATTGAACTCTATTTTATGAATATAAACAGAAAAAATATAGGTTTATAGTTTTAAATATAAGTTACAAGTCGTTTTTGTAAGAGGTAGTCATTTTAGTCGAAAGAACGACGTCTTGATGACCATTTTGAAAAACATACTTTCACTTTGAGTTTAACCATGATTTTTGGATATAGTTTCATGTTCATAAAAAAAATCATTTTCCCAGAAGAACAACTTTTAAATCAAAGTTTATCATAGTTTTTAATTATCAAACCTAAAACAGCTCGCGGTGTTACTACGACGGCGTATGTCCAGTTTTACGGTATTTTTCGTGTTTCCAGGTTTTAAATCATTAAGTTAGCATATCATATAGATATATAACATGTGTTTAGTTGATTTTAAAAGTCAAGTTAGAAGGATTAACTTTTGTTTGCGAACAAGTTTAGAATTAACTAAACTATGTTCTAGTGATTTCAAGTTTAAACCTTCGAATAAGATAGCTTTATATGTATGAATCGAATGATGTTATGAACATCATTACTACCTCAAGTTTTGTGGATAAACCTACTGGAAAAGGGACAAATGGATCTAGCTTCAAAGGATCTTGGATGGCTTGAAAGTTCTTGAAGTAGAATCATGACACGAAAATAAGTTCAAGTAAGATTTCCACTCGAAATAAGATTGTTATAGTTATAGAAATTGAATAAAAGTTTGAATATGAGTATTACCTTATATTAGAAAGATATCTTACTGTAAATAAGAAAGATTTCTTGAGGTTGGATGATCACTCTACAAGATTGGAAGTAAGCTAGCAAACTTGGAAGTATTCTTGATTTTATGAAACTAGAACTTGTAGAATTTATGAAGAACACTTAGAACTTGAAGATAGAACTTGAGAGATATCAATTAGATGAAGAAAATTGATGAATGAAAGTGTTTTTAGGTGTTTTTGGTCGTTGGTGTATGGATTAGATATAAAGGATATGTAATTTTGTTTTCATGTAAATAAGTCATGAATGATTACTCATATTTTTGTAATTTTATGAGATATTTCATGCTAGTTGCCAAATGATGGTTCCCACATGTGTTAGGTGACTCACATGGGCTGCTAAGAGCTGATCATTGGAGTGTATATACCGATAGTACATACATCTAAAAGCTGTGTATTGTACGAGTACGAATACGGGTGCATACGAGTAGAATTGTTGATGAAAATGAACGAGGATGTAATTGTAAGCATTTTTGTTAAGTAGAAGTATTTTGATAAGTGTCTTGAAGTCTTTCAAAAGTGTATGAATACATATTAAAACACTACATGTATATACATTTTAACTGAGTCGTTAAGTCATCGTTAGTCGTTACATGTAAGTGTTGTTTTGAAACCTTTAGGTTAACGATCTTGTTAAATGTTGTTAACCCAATGTTTATAATATCAAATGAGATTTTAAATTATTATATTTTCATGATATTATGATGTACGAATATCTCTTAATATGATATATATACATTAAATGTCGTTACAACGATAATCGTTACATATATGTCTCGTTTCAAAATCATTAAGTTAGTAGTCTTGTTTTTACATATGTAGTTCATTGTTAATATACTTAATGATATGTTTACTTATCATAATATCATGTTAACTATATATATAACCATATATATGTCATCATATAGTTTTTACAAGTTTTAACGTTCGTGAATCACCGGTCAACTTGGGTGGTCAATTGTCTATATGAAACCTATTTCAATTAATCAAGTCTTAACAAGTTTGATTGCTTAACATGTTGGAAACACTTAATTATGTAAATAACAATCTCATTTAATATATATATAAACATGGAAAAGTTCAGGTCACTACAGTACCTACCCGTTAAATAAATTTCGTCCTGAAATTTTAAGCAGTTGGAGGTGTTGACGTATCTTCTGGAAATAAATGCGGGTATTTCTTCTTCATCTGATCTTCTCATTCCCAGGTGAACTCGGGTCCTCTATGAGCATTCCATCGAACCTTAACAATTGGTATCTTGTTTTGCTTAAGTCTTTTAACCTCACGATCCATTATTTCGACGGGTTCTTCGATGAATTGAAGTTTTTGGTTGATTTGGATTTCATCTAACGGAATAGTGAGATCTTCTTTAGCAAAACATTTCTTCAAATTCGAAACGTGGAGAGTGTTATGTACAGCCGCGAGTTATTGAGGTAACTCAAGTCGGTAAGCTACTGGTCCGACACGATCAATAATCTTGAATGGTCCGATATACCTTGGATTTAATTTCCCTCATTTACCAAATCGAACAACGCCTTTCCAAGGTGCAACTTTAAGCAAGACCATCTCTCCAATTTCAAATTCTATATCTTTTCTTTTAATGTCAGCGTAGCTCTTTTGTCGACTTTGGGTGGTTTTCAACCGTTGTTGAATTTGGATGATCTTCTCGGTAGTTTCTTGTATTATCTCAGGACCCGTAATCTGTCTATCCCCCACTTCACTCCAATAAATTGGAGACATGCACTTTCTACCATAAAGTGCTTGAAACGGCGCCATATCAATGCTTGAATGGTAGCTGTTGTTGTAGGAAAATTCTGTTAACGGTAGATGTCGATCCCAACTGTTTCCGAAATCAATAACACATGCTCGTAGCATGTCTTCAAGCGTTTGTATCGTCCTTTCACTCTGCCCATCAGTTTGTGGATGATAGGCAGTACTCATGTCTAGACGAGTTCCTAATGCTTGCTGTAATGTCTGCCAGAATCTTGAAATAAATCTTCCATCCCTATCAGATATAATAGAGATTGGTATTCCATGTCTGGAGATGACTTCCTTCAAATACAGTCGTGCTAACTTCTCCATCTTGTTATCTTCTCTTATTGGCAGGAAGTGTGCTGATTTGGTGAGACGATCAACTATTACCCAAATAGTATCAAAACCACTTGCAGTCCTTGGCAATTTAGTGATGAAATCCATGGTAATGTTTTCCCATTTCCATTCTGGGATTTCAGGTTGTTGAAGTAGACCAGATGGTTTCTGATGATCAGCTTTGACCTTAGAACACGTCAAACATTCTCCTACGTATTTAGCAACATCAGCTTTCATACCCGGCCACCAAAAATGTTTCTTGAGATCCTTGTACATCTTCCCCGTTCCAGGATGTATTGAGTATATGGTTTTATGAGCTTCTCTAAGTACCATTTCTCTCATATCTCCAAATTTTGGTACCCAAATCCTTTCAGCCCTATACCGGGTTCCGTCTTCCCGAATATTAAGATGCTTCTCCGATCCTTTGGGTATTTCATCCTTTAAATTTCCCTCTTTTAAAACTCCTTGTTGCGCCTCCTTTATTGTGAATTATTATATTCATAGATTTTACTCGAATGGGTTCTCTGTCCTTCCTGCTCAAGGCGTCGGCTACCACATTTGCCTTCCCCGGGTGGTAACGAATCTCAAAGTCGTAATCATTCAACAATTCAATCCACCTACGCTGCCTCATATTCAGTTGTTTCTGATTAAATATGTGTTGAAGACTTTTGTGGTCGGTATATATAATACTTTTGACCCCATATAAGTAGTGCCTCCAAGTCTTTAATGCAAAAACAACCGCGCCTAATTCCAAATCATGCGTCGTATAATTTTGTTCGTGAATCTTCAATTGTCTAGACGCATAAGCAATTACCTTCGTTCGTTGCATTAATACACAACCGAGACGTTGCTTTGAGGCGTCACAATATATCACAAAATCATCATTCCCTTCAGGCAATGATAATATAGGTGCCGTAGTTAGCTTTTTCTTCAATAACTGAAACGCTTTCTCTTGTTCATCCTTCCATTCAAATTTCTTCCCTTTATGCGTTAATGCAGTCAAGGGTTTTGCTATTCTGGAAAAGTCTTGGATGAACTTTCTGTAGTAACCAGCTAGTCCTAAAAACTGGCGTATGTGTTTCGGAGTTTTCGGGGTTTCCCACTTTTCAACAGTTTCTATCTTTGCCGGATCCACCTTAATACCTTCTTTGTTCACTATGTGACCGAGGAATTGAACTTCTTCCAACCAAAATGCACACTTTGAAAACTTAGCGTACAATTCTTCCTTCCTCAATACTTCTAACACCTTTATCAAATGTTCACCGTGTTCTTGGTCATTCTTTGAGTAAATAAGTATGTCATCAATGAAAACAATGACAAACTTGTCAAGGTATGGTCCACACACTCGATTCATAAGGTCCATGAACACAGCTGGTGCATTAGTTAAACCAAATGGCATGACCATAAACTCGTAATGACCGTAATGTGTTCTGAAAGCAGTCTTTGGAATATCATCTTCTTTCACCCGCATTTGATGATACCCGGAACGTAAGTCAATCTTTGAATAAACAGACGAGCCTTGTAGTTGATCAAATAAGTCGTCGATTCTCGGTAGTGGGTAGCGGTTCTTGATGGTAAGTTTGTTCAACTCTCGGTAGTCGATACACAACCTGAATGTACCATCTTTCTTCTTGACAAACAAAACAGGAGCTCCCCACGGTGATGTGCTTGGTCGAATGAAACCACGCTCTAAAAGTTCTTATAATTGGCTTTGCAGTTCTTTCATCTCACTGGGTGCGAGTCTGTAAGGAGCACGAGCTATTGGTGCAGCTCATGGTACAAGATCTATTTGAAATTCAACGGATCGATGTGGGGGTAATCCCGGTAATTCTTTCGGAAATACATCGGGAAATTCTTTTGCGACAGGAACATCATTGATGCTCTTTTCTTCAGTTTGTACTTTCTCGACGTGTGCTAGAACAGCATAGCAACCTTTTCTTATTAGTTTTTGTGCCTTCAAATTACTAATAAGATGTAGCTTTGTGTTGCCCTTTTCTCCGTACACCATTAAGGGTTTTCCTTTTTCTCGTATAATGCGAATTGCATTTTTGTAACAAACGATCTCTGCTTTCACTTCTTTCAACCAGTCCATACCGATTATCACATCAAAACTCCCTAACTCTACTGGTATCAAGTCAATCTTAAATGTTTCGCTAACCAGTTTAATTTCTCGATTCCGACATATATTATCTGCTGAAATTAATTTACCATTTGCTAATTCGAGTAAAAATTTACTATCCAAAGGCGTCAATGGACAACTTAATTTAGCACAAAAATCTCTACTCATATAGCTTCTATCCGCACCCGAATCAAATAAAACGTAAGCAGATTTATTGTCAATAAGAAACGTACCCGTAACAAGCTCCGGGTCTTCCTGTGCCTCTGCCTCATTAATATTGAAAACTCTTCCGCGGACTTGTCCATTCGTGTTCTCCTGGTTCGGGAAATTTCTAATAATGTGGCCCGGTTTTCCACATTTATAACAAACTACATTGGCATAACTTGCTCTGACACTACTTGCTCCGCCATTACTCGTTCTGAAACCATTTGTTCCTTTCGTTCTGTTAACCCCTGGTCCGTAGACGTCACACTTCGCCGCGCTATGACCATTTCTTTTACACTTGTTGCAAAATTTGGTGCAGAACCCCGAGTGATACTTTTCACACCTTTGGCATAGCTGCTTCTGATTGTTGTTGTTGCGATTGTTATTGTTGTTGGAATGATTGTTGTAGTTGTTGTTGTTGTTGTTTTGCCGTTTGTTGTAGTTGCGATTGATGTTGCGATTGTTGGGATAGTTGTTGTTGTTTTGGTGACTCTTATCACCGTTTTCCTCCCACTTTCTTTTGACTAGCTTCACATTGGCCTCTTCGGCCGCCTGTTCTTTAATTCTTCCCTCAATCTGGTTCACTAGTTTGTGAGCCATTCTACATGCCTTTTGTATTGAGGCAGGCTCGTGTTGTGACAACCCGGAAATTTCCAACCAAATTTAAACTTTAATCTTTATATGTTTCCGACACGATAAGCAATATTTGTTAAGTTAAATTTCAAGAATTTTAAACTATGTTCATACATTCATTCAACCTCGACCAAGTTCCAACGATTCACGAACCATTAAATGAATATGATTATATATGTATATGTGTATATATATTATAACTTGAAACGTAAACAAAATATTAGATTAAATACTTTATATGATTGTATCTGTTTCAAAATGTTTATCAATGGAATTAGAAGATAAGATCAAATGATTGAATTATCAGATATATTGAATTATGATTACAAGTCTCTGTTGAAAGGCCCACGTTGATTTGAGAAATCTTTCCATTTTAACAATATTCGGAAAATGGAAAGTGATTTATAAATAAGAACAAATTGTCAATCATTGAGAACTAGACAAAGGATAGTGGAAGATTGAATCTCATAAAGACTCGATTGATCTATTTAGTTTCAAACGTACAAAAATGTTTTTAGTTTAAAAAGAACTTTATTATTAAAACGTATATAACTTTTATAAATATCTAGAACCACTTTTGATAACTCATTACTTAACTAGTATGATAAAGATAACGATATTTATATTTTATTTTATTAAATATATATAACGATTTAAATTAATATTATATATTTATACGCGTATTATACGTACATAGTTTTATACTTTTACTATACTTAAACTTTACCTTTACTTTATTTTTACTTTACTTTAACTTTAATAATTCACTTTAATAATTCATACTTTAATAATTTACTTTAATAATTCATACTTTAATAATTCACTTTAATAATTTATACTTTAATAATTCACTTTAATAATTCATACTTTAATAATTCACTTTAATAATTCAAAAATCTATTATAAATAGAATTCAATAGGTTTCATTATTTCATAGAAACTTGAAAATATTTTTCTCTAAACTCTCTCAATCGATTTACATATATATATTTAATCCGTATTATTTCAAGATATTATTAGTATACATAAAATATTACGACTGAGTGCTGTCCGAGTGATTTTGAAATTGTTTTTCGAGTGGGATAGGATTAAGGAAATTATGGGTTATAGCTATGGAGGTGATTGAGTATGGTTCATGGGTATGCTCGTGAGGTCAATATAGTGTTTATCATTTCCGTTGCGTCTACGTACCTTTCCTGCAATATTGAATCTCAATATTGATACGTGAGTACTCATAATTTAACTTTTACATACTAATAGTGTATCCCTGACTAGTGCTCGAGTATTTAGGATTATGCATGCTTGTACTTTTGATATTGCCATTAGACAGGTTAGGTTGAATGTTGAATTAGTTACACTTGCGGTTGAGATAAGGTATAAGATAGGCATGTCCTTGGAAAGCTAGTGAAAAATTAAGAACTTTTCCTTTAGATATCGAATGTTTCGATGAACGGATTAGAAGTTATAATCAATTGAATTTTCGATATTTTTATTAAAAATGATTATTATTATCGTCGTTTTTATCGTCGTTCTAGTTTTATCTTATTATTATCATTATTATTATCTTTATCAATAAAAGGGATTTATCATTAAAAATTGTTATTTTTTTATTATTACTATCATTATTATCGTTAAAGTTATAATTACTATTATTATTATTATCCAATTATTATTATTATTATTATTATTATTATTATTATTATTATTATTATTATTATTATTATTGGTATTATTATTATTATTATCATTATTTAAAAATGGTTATTGTTATTGTTATTATTACTATATTATCATTAAGATAATTATTAGTATTATCGTTAATAATGTTATAGTAACTATCATTATTAATATTAGTGTAATTAAAACAAATATTTGTAACACCTAATTATTTTGATTACTATTATTATCATTATTATGAACACGATATAAAAGACGATTAAAAGGTATTAAACGAAACGATTAGGAAATAATGGGTAAGAGTATCATGATGAAATTAAAATATTATAAGATATTGATTTAGATAAAATTATCGTTCTTATTATTTTTATCATTACTATTATTATTAAAAGTATCGTTAGTATTAAAACTATCATTTTAACAAAAATTATCATTTTAATAGAAATGTCATTGTTACTATAAAATATCATTATTATTATTATTTTAAATAAAATTATTATTTTAAAGATAATATTAAAAATTATCGTAAATATTAAAGTTATCATAATTAGAATTATCGTTTTATCATAACGTCATCTTAGTAATTATAAATATTGATATTTTTATAATAATAATTATTATCACAAAATAATACAACTTTTACTTACTATCATTATAGATATTTTTTATAAAATAAATATGTGATACAAACATAGTTTACTACGTGTAATAACTTACTTTAATAATACCTATCATATTATCTTTATGATATTAAATGAACCCTATAAATTTTATTACTTAATATATATAAAAGTATATTTTATTATATAAATTTAATATAAAATTTTATTTATTAATAAATAAATTATATTATTTACTCTAATAAATCTTTTAAAAATATTTAAAAATATAAAACAACAATATTTAAACTATATATTAATCATGTATAGATTTTTGGAAATTATTTTGAGTCAAATTTACTTTGGTTGACTTTTGCATATTAGTCTCGAGCATTAGGATTGTGGTACACTATGACTTGACCTAATTTGTTAGACAAATATTGACCAACACATAAATATATATAATTAATTTAGGTTCGTGAATCCGAGGCCAACCTTGCACTTGTTCAATGACGTTATATGTATTTTTACTACGAAATACAGTATGGTGAGTTTCATTAATCCCTTTTTAAATGCTTTTGTAATATATATTTTTGGGACTGAGAATACATGCGCTGTTTTTATAACTGTTTTACGAAATAGACACAAGTAATTGAAACTACATTCTATGGTTGAATTATCGAAATCGAATATGCCCCTTTTTATTAAAGTCTGGTAATCTAAGAATTAGGGAACAGACACCCTAATTGACGCGAATCCTAAAGATAGATCTATTGGGCCTAACAAACCCCATCCAAAGTACCGGATACTTTAGTACTTCGAAATTTATATCATGTCCGAAGGAGGATCCCGGAATGATAGGGGATATTCTTATATGTATCTAGTTAATGTCGGTTACCAGGTGTTCACCATATGAATGACTATTTTTGTCTCTATGCATGGGACGTATATTTATGAGAACTGGAAATGAAATTCTTGTGGTCTATTAAAATGATGGAAATAAATGATTATGATAAACTAATGAACTCACCAACTTTTTGGTTGACACTTTAAAGCATGTTTATTCTCAGGTGTTAAAGAAATCTTCCGCTGTGCATTTGCTCATTTTAAAGATATTACTTGGAGTCTTTCATAGCATATTTCGAAGAACGTTGCATTCGAGTCATTGAGTTCATCAAAGATTATTATTAAATCAATTTATAGTTAGATAGTGGATATTATGAAATGGTATGCATGCCTGTCAATTTTCGATGTAAAGAAAGATTGTCTTTTAAAAACGAATGCAATGTTTGTAAAATGTATCATATAGAGGTCAAATACCTCGCAATGTAATCAACTATTGTGAATCGTTTATAATGTATATGAACGGGTCCTTTCAGTTGGTATCATATATATATATATATATATATATATATATATATATATATATATATATATATATATATATATATATATATATATATAATTAGAATACCATCCGTTAGCCATATCATTTCATATCGAAAAAAAAATCCTTTATCCAATCGTACGAAATGGAATTCGTCATCAGTTCAAGTCACTCAGATTCCGAAATGGAATCCCATTCAAGCTCCGAAAGCAGTGTGACCGGAATAGATCAACCAATCAGTCATCACCTATTCTGGATGAATTGGGGATGGGTTCGTAGCCTCCTCAATCATTGGAGACAAGAAGAAGGTGATCCCTTCCATCCACCACATTGCCCTCTTGACGAAGAACCTGAAGCACTTACCGGTGAACCTGTCCGAAACACCACGTTCTCGCTCATTTCCAGAGTATCTCGTCACGATTATATATTACATCAAATTTTAGATTTTATTTATCCGCTCGTTCGAACCGACAATCACCCCGGTGTAATAGAAGAAGTCAACGAGCTTCGCGCTCGGGTAGTGGCTTTGGAGAATATGGTGCAGAGATTACAAACACCAGCAGCAGCAGCATCAGTAGCATAACCAGTACCACCATCATCAACGCCAACAGTACCATTACCACCTCCAACCACAACCGCGTCGTAAACCTCAACTTCACAATCTGTCCCACGAGCATCAACGTCATACGCACCATAGATACCAAGGAGTACCAACAACAATAACTGACGAAGTATTAATTCATAACTTCATTGGAGAAACATTCCGCGGCGATTATGTAATCTCTAAAGTCTTAAAGATTATCTAATCTAGCCCTAACCATAAATCAGTTAAGCGAACCAAAAATGATAGAAGAAAAAGTAGAAACCCTGACAAAAATGGTGTGTGATTAACAAGCTAAACTTGCTTTACCAACAGCATCAGCAGTACCGTCAGAGTTACCAGCATCGTCAGTACAGTCAACATCCGAATCAACAACACCGATAACATCACAAACTCCGTCAGTTCAAGAATCACTGTGGACATCATTACGAATCAATAACGTGTATATTGTATCAACGAGTTATGAAGAATTAACTCATTCCCTCTGAAGAAATTATATGTATATTATATATATATATATATATATATATATATATATATATATATATATATATATATATATTTTGAAATAAATCTTTCCGTGCTAAACTATTGTGTGTGAATCTTAACTACTCGGTTAATTCATATTACAAATATGCAAAAATGTACGTCCTTCGGTCGCAACTTAACCAGCGTTAACTACAATCTCTGTTGCAATTCAACAAATTTCAATTCATAATAAATCAAGTATATATTTGATTTTACACTTTCATCATCGATGTACCCGAAATTTTTCAGATAACATTATTCGTACTTTGCGAAATTCACAAGAATTCCACGAACCGAACATCATACATCAATAAATAACGAAGTATTGATTCATAATTTCAATGTCATTAAAGAAATACTGCGTAAAAGTTATGTACTTTTTAAAGCCTTTAGGGATTATTAAATTCTAGTTTCAACCGTAAATCAAATGAGTTTAATTTAACATTAACTCATTAAATCTATGTTACATCTGAAGAAAATATACATATATATATTTTCATAAAGACTGTAATAAAAATTTTTTGTACAAAATATTAATTGTGAAATTTTTTTAACGGGTAGGTAATACCCGAGAGATATATAAATTCACAAATAGTATATTACATTCTTCGAATCTGATTCAGCAAATCATCCATTATACTCCCTACTTTCACAACAATATACATTCTTTTATAGAAATCAAAACAACCATACTCATTCAAAATTTAATTACATATTCTGATTTTGAAATCTCAAAATTCAACTCGAGATATGACCAAAATCATCACTCTTAGATCCTTACATCTTTCACAAGCTATATTTTGACTTCAAAACTATGTTAGAACATCAAATGTATGTTAACGATTACAATCTGTGTTCAAACCCTTCGAAAATTTCTGAAGACACTTCGAATGATGAGCAATCGAGATGATGATCCAACCACATGTTACCCACAGTTATGTACCCGAAAAACTCTTGAAACCAAAGTAAAAGTTTAAACAACATATCCGTGTCAGATTCTTTGGCATTTATTAGCAAAAATAACTTT
The DNA here is from genome assembly GCF_046630445.1 of Rutidosis leptorrhynchoides. Classification (NCBI taxonomy): domain Eukaryota; kingdom Viridiplantae; phylum Streptophyta; class Magnoliopsida; order Asterales; family Asteraceae; genus Rutidosis; species Rutidosis leptorrhynchoides. The sequence continues at coordinate 336,791,599 of NC_092342.1, read as the reverse complement.
GCGACTCCTATTCAAAGTAGCCAGTTTTGTCACAGCTCCAGCAAGTCAACTTCAACTTTTCAGTCAGACTAACCTTATTATAACCTTGAGATATACACCATCGTTACCAGGGAACCTTTTACATTCCACCACATTATTAGCAGATGTACCAACAACTTCATTACCCTTTGACTTTAGCCTCTCCAAAAAAATCATTATAATTATTTATTGAAACCCCATCATTTACTCATTCGCATCTTGTAATGAGAATTGCCATACGAATCATTGAGAATTAGCAATCAGTATTTTGAAATCTCGCAGCATGTCTACGCCAACAGTTATATGTGTATATATAACGTCTATCTTCTGGACTTAATTTGAATGTGAAGTTTCTGAAAAACACTCCGAATTAAGAATTGGTTCTCCGAAAATGGAAAAAAAAATGCTGATGAAGCAGCAAAAACTAAAAACGACTTTAAACGGTAAAAGATGAATGATAATGATGAAGTGTGCTGGAAAAGCGCAGAAAAAGAGAAGTTTTGGAACTGGAAAACGGATTGAGCAAAGTAGGAAGGAGGCTTTGGACAAATTACAAAGATTGAACCTGATTTCAAAGGATCCAAATGATTCAGTACCTGCTGAAGTCATTAACGAATACCTTGCTCCTGACTCTAAACCCCTGCGGACAATATTCTTCATCATCCTCTGATATTAGAAATTCTAAAATATCATCATATCTTTCATTATAAATATCCTCCATATTTCTGAAGATATTTTCTTAATTTTTCTTATTTGAAATCATTTACCTCTTCGCACTATCTGTATTACATCATAAAAGAAACTATTTTAGTTTCTAAATTCTGAAACATTCAAGTTTAAAATAGAAATATTTTGAAGTAGTGTTGGGAACTGAAGCATGAATTAGTATAATATAATGACACTTGATCAACGTGATTATATTACAGTAAGTCATGCTGAGTTTCTAAATGGAACGTGATAATTCACAGATCATAATATCATCATGTGCCATGTTATACGACTCTTGTATTCTATTTAACCTCTAAAATATCAAGAAAATATTTCTTGATGATTCGGCCTTTTCCAAGGTATTCTAGTAATTTGACAAGTTAAGATCGTGCCATCATAGTTTTCTTCCTATAACATTAACAATGTTCATTCCAAAATTCATATCTGTGAATTCTGGACCATTACAAGCGGTGCTTAATCGCAAGAAGAAGAAACAAAAGGACAAAACTCCGAAATAGAAATTGGGGTATAAATTGCAGCAAATAAAAGAGAGCATTAACTGTGAATGATAATGATTATAGAAGACAGAAGCAGAGACTTTGAAATATAAGGGAACATATAAAGCCCAACGATAAACCAGAAATTATAAACCATATATATCGATGCATATAGCAATATAAAGACACGAGAGAACTAGAAACACTATAAACCCAAGAGTATAGTAGAAGTAAATAGATTCTTCCGGCGGTAGATGAAAAAGAAGAATGACCGATATAAAAGTTAGAAGTATATCGAGAATCAGAACTGGATGGAGCATATTGATGAATACTTTAAAATATGAGTTGAGGAGGAAAGAATAGAAGGTGATGAAACATGACTAGGAACTTAGAAATTAACAGATTTAACTCACACAATGGCGGAATAAGTGAATCAAACCCTCTAGTGAATAGGTTAAGTTTTTTTTTTTTTTGATTAATTTAGTCAAACCACAACTAAATCAAGTGTGATTAGATCAACACCTAGAGCTATTATTCACCACCTGGGTGATTTGGACTGATAGAAAATTGGAGGAGCTCACTAGATCTGAGTGTGTGTAACAAATGAGAGGCTTAACCTAAAATGAAGAACATAAGACTTTATATACCCCTGATGTTGACTCACCCATACGATTCATTCATCACACGTACGAGTTGGCTTCATCAGCCGTACGGGTGATCACTCACTCGTGTCTTCTCATTTAGGTTGTAATTGTGACTTAGCTCAGCATCAACCGTGCGTATGAGCCTGTCAGCCGTACTAGTGAGGCTTCACTCATACGTCTGACTAAGTCTAACATAGTCAAACATCTAAATCTCGTTCCTGCAGTTCCTGTAACCACATACAAACACGGAGAGGATAATAACGAGCAATCATGGTGGCCTATAAACTGTTGTACCTACAATGGACGTGGGTAGATGTCTAGGGACTTGCATAAAATGCATCAACAGAAGGTGTGAGTTGTAAGAAAAAGAAGGAGGTGAATTTATAAGAAAATCTCCGACAGAACAATTAAAATGGACGATCGCATTTAAAGCGAATCCTAATTCCCTTGATTACCGGAGAGTCAAATCTTATTAAGAAGATTTTCTTTAAATCCCTTGAAATCTGGGAATCAATCATATCTACGTCAAATGATAAGAAGAATCTACACTTACTCATTTCACTCTTCTATGTTAGCTTCATTCGTACTCTTCATATAAATGGATTGTTTATCCAAATTATTCGCTGATGATAAAACTCTAATTTTCAGCCCGTATGCATCATGAAAACATACTTATTATCATTCACGACCTTTCCACTCAAATTTCGGGACGAAATTTCTTTAACGGGTAGGTACTGTGACAACCCGGAAATTTCCAACCAAATTTAAACTTTAATCTTTATATGTTTCCGACACGATAAGCAATATTTGTTAAGTTAAATTTCAAGAATTTTAAACTATGTTCATACATTCATTCAACCTCGACCAAGTTCCAACGATTCACGAACCATTAAATGAATATGATTATATATGTATATGTGTATATATATTATAACTTGAAACGTAAATAAAATATTAGATTAAATACTTTATATGATTGTATCTGTTTCAAAATGTTTATCAATGGAATTAGAAGATAAGATCAAATGATTGAATTATCAGATATATTGAATTATGATTACAAGTCTCTGTTGAAAGGCCCACGTTGATTTCAGAAATCTTTCCATTTTAACAATATTCGGAAAATGGAAAGTGATTTATAAATAAGAACAAATTGTCAATCATTGAGAACTAGACAAAGGATAGTGGAAGATTGAATCTCATAAAGACTCGATTGATCTATTTAGTTTCAAACGTACAAAAATGTTTTTAGTTTAAAAAGAACTTTATTATTAAAACTTATATAACTTTTATAAATATCTAGAACCACTTTTGATAACTCATTACTTAACTAGTATGATAAAGATAACGATATTTATATTTTATTTTATTAAATATATATAACGATTTAAATTAATATTATATATTTATACGCGTATTATACGTACATAGTTTTATACTTTTACTATACTTAAACTTTACCTTTACTTTATTTTTACTTTACTTTAAGTTTAATAATTCACTTTAATAATTCATACTTTAATAATTCACTTTAATAATTCATACTTTAATAATTCACTTTAATAATTCATACTTTAATAATTTACTTTAATAATTCATACTTTAATAATTTACTTTAATAATTCAAAAATCTATTATAAATAGAATTCAATAGGTTTCATTATTTCATAGAAACTTGAAAATATTTTTCTCTAAACTCTCTCAATCGATTTACATATATATATTTAATCCGTATTATTTCAAGATATTATTAGTATACATAAAATATTACGACTGAGTGCTGTCCGAGTGATTTTGAAATTGTTTTTCGAGTGGGATAGGATTAAGGAAATTATGGGTTATAGCTATGGAGGTGATTGAGTATGGTTCATGGGTATGCTCGTGAGGTCAATATAGTGTTTATCATTTCCGTTGCGTCTACGTACCTTTCCTGCAATATTGAATCTCAATATTGATACGTGAGTACTCATAATTTAACTTTTACATACTAATAGTGTATCCCTGACTAGTGCTCGAGTATTTAGGATTATGCATGCTTGTACTTTTGATATTGCCATTAGACAGGTTAGGTTGAATGTTGAATTAGTTACACTTGCGGTTGAGATAAGTATAAGATATGCATGTCCTTGGAAAGCTAGTGAAAAATTAAGAACTTTTCCTTTAGATATCGAATGTTTCGATGAACGGATTAGAAGTTATAATCAATTGAATTTTCGATATTTTTATTAAAAATGATTATTATTATCGTCGTTTTTATCGTCGTTCTAGTTTTATCTTATTATTATCATTATTATTATCTTTATCAATAAAAGGGATTTATCATTAAAAATTGTTATTTTTTTTATTATTACTATCGTTATTATCGTTAAAGTTATAATTAGTATTATTATTATTATCCAATTATTATTATTATTATTATTATTATTATTATTATTGGTATTATTATTATTATTATTATCATTATTTAAAAATGGTTATTGTTATTGTTATTATTACTATATTATCATTAAGATAATTATTAGTATTATCGTTAATAATGTTATAGTAACTATCATTATTAATATTAGTGTAATTAAAACAAATATTTGTAACACCTAATTATTTTGATTACTATTATTATCATTATTATGAACACGATATAAAAGACGATTAAAAGCTATTAAACGAAACGATTAGGAAATAATGGGTAAGAGTATCATGATGAAATTAAAATATTATAAGATATTGATTTAGATAAAATTATCGTTCTTATTATTTTTATCATTACTATTATTATTAAAAGTATCGTTAGTATTAAAACTATCATTTTAACAAAAATTATCATTTTAATAGAAATGTCATTGTTACTATAAAATATCATTATTATTATTATTTTAAATAAAATTATTATTTTAAAGATAATATTAAAAATTATCGTAAATATTAAAGTTATCATAATTAGAATTATCGTTTTATCATAACGTCATCTTAGTAATTATAAATATTGATATTTTTATAATAATAATTATTATCACAAAATAATACAACTTTTACTTACTATCATTATAGATATTTTTTATAAAATAAATATGTGATACAAACATATTTTACTACGTGTAATAACTTACTTTAATAATACATATCATATTATCTTTATGATATTAAATGAACCCTATAAATTTTATTACTTAATATATAAAAAAGTATATTTTATTATATAAATTTAATATAAAATTTTATTTATTAATAAATAAATTATATTATTTACTCTAATAAATCTTTTAAAAATATTTAAAAATATAAAACAACAATATTTAAACTATATATTAATCATGTATAGATTTTTGGAAATTATTTTGAGTCAAATTTACTTTGGTTGACTTTTGCATATTAGTCTCGAGCATTAGGATTGTGGTACACTATGACTTGACCTAATTTGTTAGACAAATATTGACCAACACATAAATATATATAATTAATTTAGGTTCGTGAATCCGAGGCCAACCTTGCACTTGTTCAATGACGTTATATGTATTTTTACTACGAAATACAGTATGGTGAGTTTCATTAATCCCTTTTTAAATGCTTTTGTAATATATATTTTTGGGATTGAGAATACATGCGCTGTTTTTATAACTGTTTTACGAAATAGACACAAGTAATTGAAACTACATTCTATGGTTGAATTATCGAAATCGAATATGCCCCTTTTTATTAAAGTCTGGTAATCTAAGAATTAGGGAACAGACACCCTAATTGACGCGAATCCTAAAGATAGATCTATTGGGCCTAACAAACCCCATCCAAAGTACCGGATGCTTTAGTACTTCGAAATTTATATCATGTCCGAAGGAGGATCCCGGAATGATAGGGGATATTCTTATATGTATCTAGTTAATGTCGGTTACTAGGTGTTCACCATATGAATGATTATTTTTGTCTCTATGCATGGGACGTATATTTATGAGAACTGGAAATGAAATTCTTGTGGTCTATTAAAATGATGGAAATAAATGATTATGATAAACTAATGAACTCACCAACTTTTTGGTTGACACTTTAAAGCATGTTTATTCTCAGGTGTTAAAGAAATCTTCCGCTGTGCATTTGCTCATTTTAAAGATATTACTTGGAGTCTTTCATAGCATATTTCGAAGAACGTTGCATTCGAGTCATTGAGTTCATCAAAGATTATTATTAAATCAATTTATAGTTAGATAGTGGATATTATGAAATGGTATGCATGCCTGTCAATTTTCGATGTAAAGAAAGATTGTCTTTTAAAAACGAATGCAATGTTTGTAAAATGTATCATATAGAGGTCAATGTGAATCGTTTATAATGTATATGAACGGGTCCTTTCACGTGTGAACTTATATTTTCTTGGATTCTCTCTGGTAACCCTTTCACAAACGCGTCAATCTTCTCTTCCTCATCTTCGAACGCTCTCGGACACAATAGGCACAATTCTGTGAATCGTCTCTCGTACGAAGTAATATCGAATCCCTGTGTTCGTAACCCTCTAAGTTCTGACTTGAGCTTATTGACCTCGGTTCTAGGACGGTACTTCTCGTTCATTGAGTGCTTGAATGCTGACCATGGTAGCGCGTAAGCAGTATCTTGTCCCACTTGCTCTAGATAGATATTCCACCATGTTAACGCAATACCTGTGAAGGTATGCGTAGCGTACTTCACTTTGTCTCCTTCAGCACACTTACTTATGGCAAAGACCGATTCAACTTTCTCAGTCCACCGTTTCAATCCGATTGGTCCTTCGGTCCCATCAAATTCTGAAGGTTTGCAGGCAGTGAATTCCTTGTAGGAGCATCCTACACGATTTCTTGCGCCGTTAGCTGTATTGCTAGATTCAGAGTTATTGTTGGTATGTAGCGCGGCCTGTACTGTGGCTATGTTTGAAGCAAGAAAGGCACGAAATTCCTCTTCGCTCATATTCAAGGTGTGTCGAGTAGTCGGTGCCATTTCTTTCAAAATAGTCAAATGAAATGAGTTAATCATATAGAATATCAAGAGTAGTCAATAGTATTTCGTAGCGTAATATGAACTTTTTTTATAAAAGCTCTTTCTTCGTATTATACTGTAAAATAGACAAGAGTTAGATTCATAAAAAAAATCCTTATTAATACAAGCAATTTTTACATATATCATAAAGCATAAGCACACTATATTACATATATTACACCACACGAATACAACTATCTTATTCCGACTCGCTCGTTTCTTCTTCTTCAGTTTTGGTTCGTTTTGCCAAGTTTCTAGGGATATATGATGTTCCCCTAATACGAGCCGTCGTTTTCCACATTGGTTTAGAAAAACCTGGTGGTTTAGAGGTTCCCGGGTTATTGTCACAACTTAAGAAATACGGGTGTTGACGATACATATAAAGTTCATCGGGTTTGGAATCAAATTTCTCTATTTTTATGCCCTTTCCCTTATTGTTCTCTTTTGCCTTATTAAATTGTTTTGGGGTAATTTCTATAACATCATCGGAATCCTTGTCGGGATCCGATTCATCGGAGAATTGGTAATCCTCCCAATACTTTGCTTCCTTGGCGGAAACACCATTGACCATAATTAACTTTGGTCGGTTGGTTGAGGATTTTCTTCTACTTAACCGTTTTATTATTTCCCCCCACTGGTTCTATTTCTTCTTCCGGTTCCGATTCTTCTTCCGGTTCCGACTCTTCTTCCGGTTCCTCTTCGGGAACTTGTGAATCAGTCCACGAATCATTCCAATTTACATTTGACTCTTCATTATTATTAGGTGAGTCAATGGGACTTGTTCTAGAGGTAGACATCTATCACATAATATCAAACACGTTAAGAGATTAATATATCACATAATATTCACATATTAAAAATATATAGTTTCCAACAAAATTTGTTAAGCAATCATTTTTCAAGTAAACACGGTCGAAGTCCAGACTCACTAATGCATCCTAACAAACTCGATAAGATACACTAAAGCAAAATTCTGGTTCTCTAAGACCAATGCTCGGATACCAACTGAAATGTCCCTTTCTTATTGATTAAAAACGTTCCATATTAATTGATTTCGTTGCGAGATTTTGACCTCTATATGAGACATTTTTCAAAGACTGCATTCATTTTAAAACAAACCATAACCTTTATTTCATCAATAAAGGTTTAAAAAGCTTTACGTAGATTATCAAATAATGATAATCTAAAATATCCTGTTTACACACGACTATTACATAATGGTTTACAATACAAATATGTTACAACAAAATAAGTTTCTTGAATGCAGTTTTTACACAATATCATACAAGCATGGACTCCAAATCTTGTCCTTATTTAAGTATGCGACAGCGGAAACTCTTAATAATCACCTGAGAATAAACATGCTTAAAACATCAACAAAAATGTTGGTGAGTTATAGGTTTAACCTATATATATCAAATCGTAACAATAGACCACAAGATTTCATATTTCAATATACATCCCATACATAGAGATAAAAATCATTCATATGGTGAACATCTGGTAACCGACATTAACAAGATGCATATATAAGAATATCCCCATCATTCCGGGACACCCTTCGGATATGATATAAATTTCGAAGTACTAAAGCATCCGGTACTTTGGATGGGGTTTGTTAGGCCCAATAGATCTATCTTTAGGATTCGCGTCAAGTAGGGTGTCTGTTCACTAATTCTTAGATTACCAAACTTAATAAAAAGGGGCATATTCGATTTTGATAATTCAAACATAGAATGTAGTTTCACGTACTTGTGTCTATTTTGTAAATCATTTATAAAACCTGCATGTATTCTCATCCCAAAAATATTAGATTTTAAAAGTGGGACTATAACTCACTTTCACAGATTTTTACTTCGTCGAGAAGTAAGACTTGGCCACTGGTCGATTCATGAACCTATAACAAATATGTACATATATATCAAAGTATGTTCAAAATATATTTACAACACTTTTAATACATTTTGATGTTTTAAGTTTATTAAGTCAGCTGTCCTCGTTAGTAACCTACAACTAGTTGTCCACAGTTAGATGTACAGAAATAAATCGATATATATTATCTTGAATTAATCCACGACCCAGTGTATACACGTCTCAGGCTAGATCACAACTCAAAGTATATATATTTTTGAAATCAACCTCAACCCTGTATAGCTAACTCCAACATTACTGCATATAGAGTGTCTATGGTTGTTCCAAATAATATATATACATGGGTCGATATGATATGTCAAAACATTTGCATACGTGTCTATGGTATCCCAAGATTACATAATATATTAGAATATATGTATAATACAATATAAGTTAGCTAGGATATGATTTATATAGAATTGTTAATATTTCCCGTAGCTACAAAAATAAAAAAAAATAACCAATCTTGTTTTACCCATAACTTCTTCATTTTAAATCCGTTTTGAGTGAATAAAATTGCCATGGTTTCATATTGAACTCTATTTTATGAATCTAAACAGAAAAAGTATAGGTTTATAGTTGGAAATATAAGTTACAAGTCATTTTTGTAAGAGGTAGTCATTTCAGTCGAAAGAACGACGTCTTGATGACCATTTTGAAAAACATACTTTCACTTTGAGTTTAACCATGATTTTTGGATATTGTTTCATGTTCATAAGAAAAATAATTTTCCTAGAAGAACAACTTTTAAATCAAAGTTTATCATAGTTTTTAATTATCAAACCCAAAACAGCCCGCGGTGTTACTACGACGGCGTATGTCCAGTTTTACGGTGTTTTTCGTGTTTTCAGGTTTTAAATCATTAAGTTAGCATATCATATAGATATAGAACATATGTTTAGTTTATTTTAAAAGTCAAGTTAGAAGGATTAACTTTTGTTTGCGAACAAGTTTAGAATTAACTAAACTATGTTCTAGTGATTTCAAGTTTAAACCTTCGAATAAGATAGCTTTATATGTATGAATCGAATGATGTTATGAACATCATTACTATCTCAAGCTTTGTGGATAAACCTACTGGAAAAGAAATAAATGGACCTAGCTTCAAAGGATCTTGGATGGCTTGAAAGTTCTTGAAGTAGAATCATGACACGAAAACAAGTTCAAGTAAGATTTCTACTCGAAATAAGATTGTTATAGTTATAGAAATTGAATCAAAGTTTGAATATGAGTATTACCTTATATTAGAAAGATATCTTACTATAAATAAGAAAGATTTCTTGAGGTTGGATGATCACTCTACAAGATTGGAAGTAAGCTAACAAACTTGGAAGTATTCTTGATTTTATGAAACTAGAACTTGTAGAATTTATGAAGAACACTTAGAACTTGAAGAGAGAACTTGAAAGAGATTAATTAGATGAATAAAATTGATGAATGAAAGTGTTTGTAGGTGTTTTTGGTCGTTGGTGTATGGATTAGATATAAAGGATATGTAATTTTGTTTTCATGTAAATAAGTCATGAATGATTACTCATATTTTTGTAATTTTATGAGATATTTCATGCTAGTTGCCAAATAATGGTTCCCACATGTGTTAGGTGACTCAAATGGGCTGCTAAGAGCTGATCATTGGAGTGTATATAACAATAGTACATACATCTAAAAGCTGTGTATTGTACGAGTACGAATACGGGTGCATACGAGTAGAATTGTTGATGAAACTGAACGAGGATGTAATTGTAAGCATTTTTGTTAAGTAGAAGTATTTTGATAAGTGTCTTGAAGTCTTTCAAAAGTGTATGAATACATATTAAAACACTACATGTATATACATTTTAACTGAGTCGTTAAGTCATCGTTAGTCGTTACATGTAAGTGTTGTTTTGAAACCTTTAGGTTAACGATCTTGTTAAATGTTGTTAACCCAATGTTTATAATATCAAATGAGATTATAAATTATTATATTATCATGATATTATGATGTACGAATATCTCATAATATGATATATATACATTAAATGTCGTTACAACGATAATCGTTACATATATGTCTCGTTTCAAAATTATTAAGTTAGTAGTCTTGTTTTTACATATGTAGTTCATTGTTAATATACTTAATGATATGTTTACTTATCATAATATCATGTTAACTATATATATAACCATATATATGTCATCATATAGTTTTTACAAGTTTTAACGTTCGTGAATCACCGGTCAACTTGGGTGGTCAATTGTCTATATGAAACCTATTTCAATTAATCAAGTCTTAACAAGTTTGATTGCTTAACATGTTGGAAACACTTAATCATGTAAATAACAATCTCACTTAATATATATATAAACATGAAAAAGTTCGGGTCACTACATTTAGCATTTATGTTCACTTAATACCTAAAACATATCATTAAACTGTTTCGTTTAAACAAACCCGTGATTTCACGGGTCATTTCACCGGTTACTACTCCATTTGCCTAATATAGATCATTTTTTTTTCTTTTCAAATTCGAAGAGAATAATGTGAATGAGGGATCTTTCATCAATAGGTGAAAAACTCAAGAAAATATAAATCGATCTCAAACATGAAACAATTAAAACCGACTAGTTAAACCAACAAAAAAGCAAACACATACACACAAACAAACTAAACATACCAATAAGGATAGTTAGATATCTATCCCTCTTACTATACCATCCTTCAAAATATGATGAATGTTATTTTTATTTTACTTTTTGGGCTAAAATAACTGAGTATTAAAACATAAGTTAATTCATCGAAAGATAAGCAAACCAAACAAGATACAACAGAATAACGGAGCGGAAAGGCTTGAAACTAAAAAACAATAACATAACCGCTATCTACAATCAAACCGCACCTAAATAAAAAGCATACATAGCGAAACGTCAAAGACTGCCAACTAGCAAATACCCTAACAAAGGTACTGTAGTGACCCGAACTTTTCCATGATTATTCCATGATTATATATTAAATGAAAACTATTTTTGCATGATTAAATGTTTCTAACATGTTAAGCAATCAAACTTGTTAAGACTTGATTATTTGAAATGAGTTTCATGTAGACAATTGACCACCCAAGTTGACCGGCGATTCACGAACGTTAAAACTTGTAAAAACTATATGTTGATATATATATGGACATATATGTAACGATTATCTTTGTAACGATATTTTAAAGTATATATATCATATCAAGATGTATTCATTGTTGGTGATTTGTGTCACCAATATGATTTAATTGTAATGGGATTAATTTGTTAACCAAAATAACCTTGTTAAATATCGAACAAGTTTGGGGAAAGTGTGGAGTGCACAATTGTTTGAACTTATCTTGATCATGACGGGGGTTCGGGGGCAGCGCCCCCGATAACGGGGTCCAAGGGGTGGAAACCCCTGGCGGGGTCTAAGGGGCAGAGCCCCTGGCTGGGGTCGAGCTGCCAGGTCAGCTTGGAATTTTTTTTTTTTGGGTTAATATCGCTTTATTAAAAATGTGTTAAAAATTTGAATTTAAGATTTCAACAACATTAAATAAGATCGTTAACTAAGACACATATCAAAGTACTTCTACTTAGCAAAAATGCTTACAATTACATTTCCATTCATTTTTCATCAACAATTCTACTCGTAGTCATTCAATATTCGTACCCGTATTATACACAGCTGCTAGACGTACTTACTATGAGTATATACCAATAGGAACTAGCATGGGATTCCACTCTTGATTATGCCATGCATGACTAATCAAATTTAACTTCTACCATGAACTAGTCAACTAACTAGAGCTCCTTTTAACCCCACTCACCACTCATCATTCACCACTCACCAATCAATCCATTTCACTTCCAATTCTCTTTCTAATTCTCTCTAAACACACACACACACTTAGGAACGAAATTTACAGTAAACTAATCATCATCTTCATCAAAAATTACTTCAAGAATCAAGCTATAATCATCATAGGAAGAACACTTCAAGAACACTTCGAAAATCCTTTCAAGTTTGCTAGTTTACTTTTAATCTTGCAAATCCATTCCAAGTAATCATCTAAGATCAAGAAACCTTTATTAATTCCAGCAGGTTATCTTTCTTATTCAAGGTAATACTCATATCCAAACTTTGATTCGATTTCTATAACTATAAATTATCTTGATTCGAGTAATAATCTTACTTGAAATTGTTTCCGTGTCATGATTCTGCTTCAAGAACTTTCAAGCCATCAAAGATCCATTCAAGCTCAAGATTATTTTTGTCATTTCTATTAGGTTTACCTAATATACTTGAGGTGGTAATGATGTTCGTAACATCATTCGATTCATATATAAATAACTATCTTATTCAAAGATTTGAAAATGTAATCACTAGAACATAGTTTAGTTAATTCTAAACTTGTTCGCAAACAATGTTAATCCTTCTAACTTGACTTTTAAAATCAACTAAACACATGTTCTATATCTATATGATATGCTAACTTAATGATTTAAAACCGAAAAACACGAAAAACACCGTAAAACCAGACATACGCCGTCGTAGTAACACCGCGGCCTGTTTTGGGTTTGATAATTAAAAAACTATGATAAACTTTGATTTAAAAGTTGTTCTTCTGGGAAAATGATTTTTCTTATGAACATGAAAGTATATCCAAAAATCATGGTTAAACTCAAAGTGGAAGTATGTTTTTCAAAATGGTCATCAAGACGTCGTTCTTTCGACTGAAATGACTACCTCTTACAAAAATGACTTGTAACTTATATTTTCGACTATAAACCTATACTTTTTCTACTTAGATTCATAAAATAGAGTTCAATATGAAATCATAGCAATTTGATTAACTCAAAACGGATTTAAAACGAAGAAGTTATGGGTAAAACAAGATTGGATATTTTTTTATTGTTGTAGCTAAGGGAAATATTGTAACAATTCTATACAAATCATATCCTAGCTAACTTATATTGTATTATACATGTATTCTAGTATATTATGTAATCTTGGGATACCATAGACACGTATGCAAATGTTTTGACATATCATATCGACCCATGTATATATATTATTTGGAACAACCATAGACACTCTATATGCAGTAATGTTGGAGTTAGCTATACAGAGTTGAGGTTGATTCCAAAAATATATATGCTTTGAGTTGTGATCTAGTCTGAGACGTGTATACACTGGGTCGTGGATTGATCCAAGATAATATATATATCGATTTATTTCTGTACATCTAACTATGGACAACTAGTTGTAGGTTATTAACGAGGACAGCTGACTTAATAAGCTTAAAATATTAAAACGTATTAAAAAATGTTGTAAATATATTTTGAACATACTTTGATATATATGTACATATTTGTTATAGGTTCGTGAATCGACCAGTGGCCAAATCTTACTTCCCGGCGAAGTAAAAATCTGTGAAAGTGAGTTATAGTCCCACTTTTAAAATCTAATGTTTTGGGATGAGAATACATGCAACTTTATAAATGTTTTACGAAATAGACAAAAGTAAATGAAACTACATTATATGGGTGAATGATCGAAGCCGAATATGCCCCTTTTAGCTTGGTAGCCTAAGAATTTGGGAACAGACCCCCAAATTGACGCGAATCCTAAAGATAGATCTATCGGGCCCAACAAGCCCCATTCTGGAATTTGAAATGCTTTAGTACTTCGAAATTATCATGTCCGATGGGTGTCCCGGAATGATGGGGATATTCTATATGCATCTTGTTAATGTCGGTTACCAGGTGTTCACCATATGAATGATTTTTATCTCTATGTATGGGATGTTTTGAAATATGAACTCTTGTGGTCTATTATTATGATTTGATAATATATAGGTTAAACCTATAACTCTCCAATATTTTTGTTGACGTTTTAAGCATGTTTATTCTCAGGTGATTATTAAGAGCTTTCGCTGTTGCATACTAAAATAAGGACAAGATTTGAAGTCCATGCTTGTATGATATTGTGTAAAAACTGCATTCAAGAAACTTATTTTTGATGTAATATATTCTTATTGTAAACCATTATGTAATGGTCGTGTGTAAACAGTATATTTTAGATTATCATTATTTGATAATCTACGTAATGCTTTTTAAACCTTTATCGATAAAATAAAGGTTATGCTTGTTTTAAAAAATGAATGCAGTCTTTGAAAAACGTCTCATATAGAGGTCAAAACCTCGCGACGAAATCAATTAATATGGAACGTTTATAATCAATATGAACGGGACATTTCAATAGAAACACAAACTAATAACAAAGGTAAACCAACATCAAGACATAAATAAAGTAAACAACCACGAGCAACGCAAAACCCGGCTCCACCCTTATCCGCATCCCTCGACACCGAACCTTTGACAATTCTTTTCTGTTACTACGTATTAGTTAAAGTTTCAATATTCAAATGGCTCTCTGACTTTTTAGTGATGTAAAAAAGCTTTAAGTTACAATCAATGCAAAGGACCAGCCGTTCAACAAAGACATTTCAACTTAATGGCTAGTTGTATGGTCCTTACTACATCACTTTGTATGAAAGTACTTAAATCAAATCAAATGCTTTTTAGTGTAACACATCAACCAAACCATAAGGTTAGTGGCGAATTTAGAAATCGAAGTCATGGATATCACTAATTTAAAGTTCAAAACATTTACACTATCAAATTTTATTTTGTTATTAACTAAAAATCTACACTATCAAATAGTGTCATTTATTTAAAAATTCAAAATTTTTTACACTACATAACTTATTTCGGGTAACACTAGCTACAAATGCCAAGTTAGTACATCCCCCCTGTTTAAGATACTTCACATGAATGTGACATTGAATTGATGATTGAGGGTTGATCATGAATTTTGAGAAAAGACTTGTGCTAAATTTTCCATTAAAACCCTCCAACTTTCTTCCTTCTCATTTGTTACCCCAAAAGTCTCACTCTCCCTCTCTCCTTCTAAACTGGTTAAAAAGTTGTTGACTTTTTTGCCAGAAAGTGCCAACCATGGTGGGTAAACCAAGAAGTAGAAACTTGAAGAATGTTTTGAAATTACCAAAGTAACCTTGGTTGCTTGGTGGAAATGGTAGGTAGTGGGAAAAAAGATTCTTTAATTACTTATCTTTGCCAAATTTCTCCACTACTAATTTACTCTGCCATAATTGTTTTTGGTAACATGTACATACAGTGACACCCAACCAGAAAGTTAATTAAAGAATTGGCCTGCATCTTCCTTGATATCTTTGAAATTACCTATTTACCCATTGAGGCTATGACAAAAGGGTATAGTGGGTAAAACCAGATCACAAGCCTCTCATGAGTCATGAGTAGATATCCATTGCCCATTGGATCCTATACAATATTTTAATTTCTTAAAGATCAAAGTCCAGATATGAAGGAATCTTTAAAAGACGAAGTATTTAAATAGAAAAAGGGTAAAATAGTAATTAAGTTAGGTTGCCATCACAATCGCATTTAAAAAACCAGTGAGCAAACCCAGCCCTAAAAACAAGGTACTACCAACAACTGCAACACTTCAGGAAACACAACACTCATACCTAATACCTTTATCATCATTTTCTCTTTCTAAAATAAACGAAAAAGTCTTAAAATTTTTAATTGATTTATTCAATTTCCTCTGTTTTTATTATAAACAGACAATACCCTCAATTCATTGAGGAAGAAAAATGAAAACTTTGACAAAAACATCATCAGAAAACAAAGAAAGAAGAGTCCACATACACCACCCATCCACTCTGTCTCTTCAATGGCCCATTTGGACCAAATTTTTTGTTAAAAATATAGTCTTTGAAAGATAAATAAAGAGAGAGAGAAAGAAACAAATCACGAAAAGAAAGATGTCTTCAAAATCCAACCAAACCCAACTCACACATTTACACACTCACACACATACCATTACATTACACATATACAAACACAAAAACAAAACTTGACATACAGACCAATTAATTATGCTTATTCCACAAATACCCTTCTGCAACCCCCCAAAATTCTCCATCTTCATCACTTCATTGTCTACCAAACCAACCGAATTATATGGGCTTTTTGGGGCTTTCTCTTTGGTCAGAGTTTCATCACCATCAACAGAGAAAACAGGAAAAAGCAAGAAACTTCTCACCCCACACACACAAACCCATTCTTATATTTCTTTAAGTATTTCATTCCCACACACCCCCCTCTCTATCTATCTTTCATTATTATATCTCTATCTATATCTCTATCTCTCTCATCTTTATTTCAAGTCTTTTTCTTTTCTATCTTTCGATATTTTTCTTTTTGCATCAAATTGATTTCTTTTCCAATTTGGGAATTCAAGAAAGTTGAGATCTGATGAGTAAGAAGATGAAAGGGGTTGCTTTTGATTCATCTTCTTATGAAGATGTTAGGGCTAGATTCAAACATCAAACCCTTGTCCAAGATTACCTGGAGTTGCAACAAGTAAGAATCTTTATAATTTTTCTTATGATCTGAGAGTTTTTGCCTAAGAATTTGGTATTGGGGTTTGGATTGTTCAATTTCTCTTTAGGGTTCTTGTTGTTATGATTACATGATGAGATATCTTGTTTGATTATTGATGTTTCTTGATCATATTGTTATAGATCACATATTTATGATCTTTTGGGGAATAGATCTGTTGAGACTGTTTTTGGGTATAATATGATATTGATTTTATCTGTTTGATCTATGTTTGACTTTGATTTTGTTCTCATAATTGTTCGTTTCTTCAAATTGATTCCAAAAGTTTGGGGATTAGGGTTTGGATTGGGAAAATAATTGATTAGTAATAACTAGCATAATATTTTGGTACGCAGTATATAAAGTAAGACTTTGTTGTTATATTTCAACTTCAAAAGGGTATTCTTGTCATTAAACTTTAAAAAAATTTGTAAATTTACAGGAAACAGAGGCTGCAAGAAACAAATTGGAAGCCATGAAGCAAAAGAAACAGCTTTTAGAAGCTGAAGTTAGGTACAATTGTTTTCACATACTCAATTCAATATAGATTTATTTCCATTTAGATTTCAGTTACAATTTTGTATTTAGAATTCAAGAAATCCAAATTAGTTGTCTTTATTATGCACTGAATGAATTTCTGTTCTTGGTTTCCACAGATTCTTGAGGCGTAGACACAAATATCTACTGAAAACTAGATTATCAGCACCACAAGAAGTGAAATCACAAAATGTAGAAACAACCCAATTCAAGAAAAGCAATAAAGAGAAGGCGAACTCGAAAAAGGCGGCAACTTTGCGCCTTTTACCCCCTGTCCCTAATGGAAAACAAAGGGGGAAAATGTCTACTGAGAAGAAAAACATGGTCCCAATTAGACCACCTTCCGTGTTTAACTTCCATGGTGTCGATCTAAACCAGAGGATTAATGGAAACAATTTGCCTCCGGTGACTGAATTTAACCCGAAAGAAAGTGGTTTTAGCGCTAAAGAAGCTGTGGTGCAAGCTCGAGCTCCTAAATTTGACTTGAACCAGATTTCGGTGAGTTAACGAGTTATTCATTGTACAGCATTTATTAAAATGGTAAAAAGGGTTTGTAAAACTGAACAAGATACAATATAAATGGTGTGTATTTATTAGTTGTAATTTTTTTGCAATCGACCAAGGTTAACAGTCAAACTACAATTTTATTTTTGTTTGTTGAATTTCAGATGGAAGAAGAAGAAGAAGAAGTTCAGGGGAGTTACGAGGATCAAATGAAAGAACCGCACAATGATTTAAAGCTATCGATTTGTAGAAATTTAGGTGATGGTTCGACAAATCGAGCAGGGAAGAGGAAGATCTCTTGGCAAGATCCCGTGGCTTTAAGCGTATGAAGTATGAAAGTAATAAACATTAATTAGATGGATTAGATAAAAGTCTATATAGTTTAAGACCAAGAATTTGCATCTGAATTGGTTATCGGTTAAGGTATTGATCCTTTGAAAGTGTAATCGTATGGTTAAAAAGGAAAGTTTATGTAAAGAAAAGGTTTGTGTATTAGCGACTCTGTTTTGGCATAATAGAGAAATTTGAATGATGTATGTACTGATCAGTGCTTTGTGTATCCTCTTTTGCCGATTAAACAAGATGAGCCTTGGTTTTTAGTTAAATGTCGGTTATGTTTATCGTTATTCTTTAAAGCATGTTTTGGGTGATAAATAATCATTGTTTTATTTTATTAAAACAAGTTGGCTATAGTTTCTTCTAAGTTTTACAGTAGTATCACAAGAAACTTGTTTCTTTGGGTATAGATATACGCTCTATGCGTTATGATCAATGGTTTTATATCTTACAAAAATAAAGGAATGTTCATGTAGTTGACGTTGTTAGATAATCACTGGATAATTCGATTCTGAGTATAAAAAAAAAATAGGAGAAATCCTATAAATTTATCCGTTTTACTTTGTTAAACCTCTACTCATACTCCTTACATTCGCTGTACTTTTTACTTACTTTACAGTTTTAACGCTTACTTTTTACTCATGTGTTATTTTATGTTTTTAAGAACTTTATAACCTTATTTTTATTATCTACTTTTTGGATGGGGACAATTAAAATGGAACATCATAAATGAAATAATATCGGCGGACGGCTGAAGTAGTATTTATTTAGATTAAAGTAAAAAAAAAATGTAAATATAAAGAGAATAATTAATAAGAAAATGGATGTAAAAAAGAAAAAAAATGATTTATTTAATCCTTTTGAGCATGAGCCAAATCGTCCAAAGCAAAAAGAGAACAAAGAGAGTATCCGGTCAAAGAAGCCATCCACAAGTCACAACATTCAAGAACCTACACACTTCAGTGCTAGCTAGCATATAGATATAGATAGATTTTACTACGTATCTTTTGTACTATGTATACTCCGTAATAAACATGCCATATCCATGCTTTTTATACTTTAATAATAATCGGGTTATACTAGTGACACAAGTTTTCAGGAAGAGGGCACATAGCAAGAGTCGACCACAAAGCCTAATTTTAAATATCAACCATGGTTTATATTACCGTCAAATAAAAATGTTAAAGAGAGAGTTACGGAGTATATATTAGACCAATTCCCACGGTTTGTTATAGAGTATGTCATCAACACCGTCATCCGAGGGCGCCGATGGCATTGGTGCCACCCTCATCCGCCCTGCTAACCGTCGCCCTCAAACATTTCATATCGAAACATAATCGAGGACGTGTTCAACGGTTAATTTTTGCCTTGTAACGGATATATTGCAGTTTATATATATATATATATATATATATATATATATATATATATATATATATATATACACACACACACACACACACACGATGTATACAGCAAAAAACAACACTTCACACACACTTCAAAATAAATGATGAGTGTCGTTGAAATAAATGATACACTGATGCAAGCTTGCCGTTCAAAAAAAAAAAAAAAAAAAAAAAAAAAAAAAAAAAAAAAAAAACATACTTCACACACATCTTCAAAAATGGTGACAATTCCCCCGATGATCGTCTCGTTCGATGTTTATTACGGAAGTGGATTCGACTACTCCAAATTGTACGATTATGAACATGGTTCAAAAATTTCGTTTGAAGACATCGACATTCGAGACGTTTGTTTAGACGAGCTGCTTGAATTTTTGAAGAAACATGTACCGTTTGAACATACAGACGTGTTACATTATGATGACGACTGTGTTCCGGAATTGTCCGCTCTCTACCTTGGGACCGAGGAACAATGGAACGGTATAAAAGAAACTCTACTCTTCCGTTCAAATCGAATTTCTCTGTATTTGGAATTTGTTGATGATGATGTATCATTTGACCCATATGAAGGTGATCTATCTTCCAGATTCTCGTCGGAAATAAATCGTACGTTTTAAGGTTTATGATTTTAAAATAAAGTAGTAATTGTATCAGGACTTTCTAATTATTGTAATATTTATGTTTTTAGGATTTTCTAATTATTGTAATTTTGGACTTTTAATAAATTGTAATCGTTTTTTTTTAATCAATTTAAGTGTGTTTTTATTTTAATAATAATATTATTATTTATAAAAATGAATATAATATCAAACTTTAATAATAAAATATGAAGAAGTATGTCATGGTTGGCAATGGTGTGTTATGAGAGTGTTATGGGAGGAAGTGGTGAGGAAGGAGGAGAGAGAAAGCTGATGTGGCGTTGAGGAATGCGTCGTGGTTATGATTAGTCTTAGCTTCATGCATGTATGATACTCTGTTTGTTTTCTCACTTCACAGGATTTTGTTTGAGCTCATTATCGAGTCGACAGATCTCTTCTTCCACTTGTTTCTTCTTTAGCTTTTTGTTAAGCTTTGCTTACATTTGTTAGGTTCTTTGATTTGTAAGTTTGTCTTGTTTAGATTGCATGAGAGCGCCGATAATTTGTTTGTTGAATTGGTAACGAGTAAATTCAACATATTGTGTTTTATCTTCGATAAAGATTAGACATTCTTGTGGATAGATTTTAATTATGTCATGTTATATTTATTTTTTGGCTATACTACGTTTTTGTTTAATCGCATATTAGAAAATATTATAACATTTTTTTTTTTAATATTTAACAGATATCCATTAACTCACTTAATCTTGTGGATATAGATGAATGAACTGAAATACACTGGATATAGATATGAGTATCAATGAACAAAAGCTAAATGGAAATGAACATGACATAACCCAAACCGTATCCGATCCATTGACATTCCTATCGACATTTTTTAAAGCTTTAAACGATCAAAAAGTTAATCTCTTTTAGTATATATTTTAGTATACTGTACAATGCTTTTGTAGAAATAAGTAGCACTTATTTTTTGTAAATGAGATATATGCAACAAGATTAGAAACAAACATTTTAGAGTATCAGCATTAGTGATCACCAAGTCGAAAACTTGGTGCTGGAGTAGATCAACTTCAATTAGTTCATGATGTGGACGAAACTCAAAAACACTCGTTCGTTCATTCCGTATGCAAAACTCATAATAACAAAGAAGAAATACAAACAACAAACATATCAGTTTCATCTATTTTCCTCTCCATTAAAAAACAAAGCTTTAATCTGAACCAAATGTGCCTTTTGTACGCTTCATTTTTCAGACACAGCATAAAAACATTCTTTTAAGCCAATCTTTGTTTGCTCGAGTCTAAATTCACCATAAGAGTAACGTAAACATAATTCACCCCAAAACAAGGATCACACTTGATAAAACAATGAGATTTCAATAGGATACAACAGTTGCTTTTATGAACTTCCAAGTCTCAACAATAATAATCAAATTTAACTCGAAAGTCACAAAAAAACTAAACATATAACAAAAACAAAAAAAACGTCTGCGAAAATTTTATCAATCGAGAACACACTCGATATGTCAAAATTCATGGTAACGAGTCCACCTTTTTTGTTGTAACCTCAATACAAAAACAAGATAATACAGTTTTACTTATAACTCCCCTCTTGTTTTCGACATCATCCAACCACTTTTAGACGCTCCCCTAAAATAGGCGCTCTCCTAAAATAGGCTTTCACACGCACCCACGTCAGCTGCTTGTGACTCCAAAATGGCTGTTCCAGAAGAGCTCGAACTAACAACCTTTTTAACACCTGAAAAAACGGCTTTCTGATAGTAGTCATCCTCCATCTTCTTTAAAACATCCGCCACAACTTTGAAATCTAAGCCACCTGATAACACCAGATGCCCTAAGATCTCACCGAAGTTGTTTGGCGCTTTTGGTAGATCAATCGCAATATCATCCAACAACGCGCCGTATGAAAGGCACCCGGTTATCAAGTCGGCTCGAGTGAGGACCTTTTTGGTGTAAAGGTGGTCCAAAAGCTTGGATAACGGTTCGACACAAGGCGGGCTTTTTTCCAAACCAAGTGAAAGGGCTTCCTTAACAAACTCGGGGTAATATTCCGGTGCGTTCAGTTCCACCAAACATTGTAATGCTTCGTCCAATAAACGAACGTTAAAATACTCCTCGAGAAGAGATATCGTTTTTCTCTTCAGTTCATCGGTATTTTTCGCCTTAATCGGTGCCGTAGCAGGAGACGGTGTGGGGCTCGGTCTAGCAGATAGAGCCGCATGCGATACAGGAACAGAAGTGGTTGCGGGACCACCACTTCCTTGTAATAAGGCGCTAGACTTGCCGCCTATGAAGCCGCTACTACCCTGGGGAAGAAACCGTTGACTTGGTGACGGTGTCTTGGCGCCAAGTACCGGTGGCTGAACACCCCGAGGCATCGAGCGAGATCTCGGGACCTCCCAATCATCATCCATTGCAGGTGCACCGGGCATCATGCGGGTCCCAGGTGCACCAGGCATGCGGTTCAAACCCACAGGGGTTAAACCTCCTTGTGGACCAGTAGCCACTACACGGCTGTTTCTTATACTAGCGGTTGAACCCCGACGAAGACCCATGTTCTTCTCGGCTTCAATATGAATCTCATTAATGGTCTTCGCTTTCACCTATGCAACAGAAAATAAAACAAATACGTAACATCAGTTTTCTGCCCTTCTCAACCCAAACCCGACCCGATTGGGTTCTACCCGTTTGGACCCGTTGAAAAACTGGCACGTCTGGGTTTGACCCATTTGGACCCAAACCCGACCCAACCGATTGCCTGGTATAGTTTATAGTATAAAAAGTAGTACCTCTTCGCGCCTTGGAATCCAGTTATTTGATCTTAGATCAATAACATCACGAACCATGAACCTCATACGAGGAGCCAACTGTTGGTTCTTCGATAGTTCTTTGAGTCGGATAAAATAAAGATCGTTAATTCGCCTCGACTTTGGGCCCTCGTCAAGTTGTTTGCCAATGGTGTTAAAAAACTGACAAATCGCCTCCACATTTTCCTCCTCTGGACAGATCTTACTGTCAGCCCCTAAAAGCTCCTGATTGAACCAAGTATCACAATTAACCGTCAAGAATATATACATTAAATAACAAATAAACAAAATAATAAGATACAATAAATATTGCTGCAAGTCAGATTAGAGATGAAACCTGTACGATGTGATGAACGATCTTTTCTGGAACCATTTTCTGCTTCAGAAGTTCACCGATTAACCGGATGTTTCCGAGGGTCCGAAGCTTTATCAATCTTTCTCTATCCCTACGTTCTGAATCTTGATCGGGACCCGTCATCTGTCTAATTTCGGCCCTCATCTGCTCGGCACCTTCAAAAGCCTCTTGGCAATTATTCAATAGTAAACGTTTGAATGTTATCTCTTTTCCATCAGGTTCATCGGATGGAAACGGCGGGAGATTTTTATTAAGATCTGAACATAGCTGAGCATACATAGGACAAAATGTAGGCTCAAGAACGGCCTTGTCAAATATCAACGAGATCACACCCTGAATTGAATTAGAAAACCATATTATATATCTATATATTTTCCTTTTGATATAACACGACATAACAGATCAATATATTAATGATATAGTTGAACAGAAATTAGAGAAGAAACAAAACCTTTAGAATATCAGCTGACGTGATCCCCGAGTCAATAAGTTGTCCCTTGAGGAGATCAAACTTTTCCGGAGTCAACTTGTTCAGGATACTGAGTCAAAAAGAATTGCCCATAAGTTTTCAACTTTTTATAAGATTTTTCAAACGATAGCCATTACGACAGTCATTAACGTGCATAAAAGTGTTGAACATAGCAGTTATATATTACTTTTAAGCACGCTAACAACGTCCCTAAAGAATGTCGTTAGAAAAATCATATTTTATGAGATAATCTAACAAATGAAGTAATAAAGATAGTATTATTATGTAATATTTGAAGTGTTAGTAGCTAACCCTTTAACCGTCTTCAAGACACGATCCTTATCAGACATAGTCCCCCTGCGAACTGACCATGGGACCTCAGCTTTGACAAGAGGAGGAGCGGGGCCACCCGTCTGTCCCAAAAAATAGAATGCATTTTGAAGCAATAGTGAGATACAACTTATTACAAAAAAAGTTTGAAATATATATATAAACTTATTACAGAAAAAGTTCGAAATTTATATTCTTTTTACAAAAATAGTTTGAATTATGTAGACATTTTAGAAAAAAAGTTCAAAAGATATAAACTTTTTGCAAAAAATGTTTAAAAGATATAAACTTTATACAAAAAAAGTTCGAAAGATAAACTTTTTACAAAAAAACTCGAAAGACATAAACTTTTTATTGAACTTACCCCTTGGTTAGGAGAGGCTTGAGGTCTACCATATTGTGAGTTTGGTTCTTGCCTATTATCAAAACGGCTAAAATCTCGGTTGTCACGAGCAGCGTCCCAAGACTTCTCCTCTACGGGGGGTCTACCACGCCAATCTCGGTTATCAGGTTCAGAATAGCGTGCCTGAGGCTGAGCTGGCACCTGCAACCAAATAAAAAAAATCATAAATTAATCAACATAAGAAATGGGAACGGGGAGAAAATAAAAAATATTAAGCTTGTAGTGCCAAGAAAGAAAAAAAAAAACTTAAAACTACTAACGGTTCCTTCAGATTTGGTCCAATTCTGGGTCTCGCCAAAAAACTCAGTGTCCACTTCTTGTTTGATTTTCAGTATCTCCTCAGGGATGTCTACAACCTACAACGATAGAAAAAAATCGACATAAAAACACTTGTCGAAAATAATAAATTTCTAGTAGTAAATATTGCATATAAACTTTTTGATAAAAAAAAGTACATTAAACTAAGAACAGCATCATGACAGATCATAAATGGGCAATAAATAAGTTACTCTGTAACAAACGCCAAGGAACTGGCATGTGTGAATAACTGAATACGACTTGAATATTCGATTCACATAATTTATTACATATTTACACGACGATAAAAAAAATTAAAGACACATTTTAAAGCATTACCTCCCTAAGTTGTAACAGCTGGTCTCTGGTGTAACGAACACGCTCACGAAGCTCGAATCGAGAATCATTGTTCTGCAGAATAAATACAGAATTAGAGAATTATTAATTAAGGAGCCACCAATAGATAAGTAAAAAAACTGATACTTAATAACAACTATGATGAGACAAGTATAAACATAGACAATAGCAGAAAATCAAGAATGCATAACCACATAGACCTATATTTTGCACAACTTGTTACATTACACTATATATGACTCAACTTTGCAGAATCATACTTGACTTTCAAATAGTAACATTAGCAGCTACTTACCAATAAATGACATATTCCAATGCTCTACATAAATTGTTAAAAAAATAGTCAATTACGAGTGTTAACAAAGAGACTAATAAGCGCCTCATAATAACATCAATCATAAGCATAACATAGTACAAAATATACAATATTTACAAGGAAAGGACCATTCATCTTAGATTTCATACATCCATGATCCATCTTCATCTCTATAGTTACCAACCACCATTACAACTCACAAACTAAAAAAACTAACGCTAACAACAGATTAGACATCTCCCAACACTCTTTTCGATAACTCCATGCCCCAAAACAGTGGACTATGTATTAAATGTAGTTACTTTTATGCCTTGATACTCTCTCACAACAAGTCAGAGTTCAAACCTCACTAGTAGCGTATCTTGGGGCAGCAATAAAAAAGAGCCGGAAAAGATTGTGGGATAACTCGGTTAGGCAACGTACATCCGAGTAAAAAAAAACTCGCCATCCCCTAACCTAAAAATGAAAACTTTATCCGTTTAACCGTCTACTTTTATGCACAGATTATCCCATTTAGCATAACCCATAACCTTAATCTACTCAAATAACCATAACCATTAACCTTAACCATTGACATTAAATCCCAAAGCAAAATACAAACAATTAAACTAACAAACCTATCATAACTCATATAAATCAAATCTCACTTCACAACATATTTTATCTCATAATGAAAACAGTCTTGAAACAATATAGTAACAGTAATACTTAATTAAGATACTCTAAACTCTAAAAATTTAACACAAAACAGCACATATATTAGACACGCATAAACAGATGATGTATATAATAACAATAAAGCCCAGATCCATTTAGGGTTTAGATAAAGTAACAACCTTGAAGGCGGCAATAGATGTAGCACCGGCACCACCGTGAGGATGAAGAGAAGAAAGATCAGATGAACCAAAATCGAAACGCGGGGCACTTGTTCTTGCTCGATTGCCACCACCACCAGGTCTTAAACTCAACACGGTTTGATCAGCCTGCATACCTTATTCTTAATACTCTTGTAAATTCACGAAAAACCAACAAAAACCCACAAATTGAAATCGGCGATTGATGAAATAATAATCAAGATTTGAAATCTTCTTGATGAATATGAATATGAAGAAAGATAGGGTTTTTTTCAGTGATAGAAGGAGGAGCTTAGTTTCTCTCTCCTGTTGTGAGAAAAGGAAAAAAGTAGAAAGAGAGAAACCCTTATTTATAGAGCGACAATACTATACAGTATTATTTGGGTTAGGTGTTCGTGATACCGTTGATCAGGATAGTTGCTTTATAACAACGTAGTTAGAACATTTTTGATGGTAAGTTTTTACCTTTATCACGGCTCCATCACGCTATTGTAAGGGCGTGATGGAAGGAAAAATTTTGTGGGCGTGATGGGAGCGTCATGGAAGTAAAATTGGAGGTAATGGAGATATCAACAAATCACAAATTAGATAAATGAAGTTACATTTTAATTAAATCAATAAAAATAATAAAATAACTTCATCACACAACCATCACCCCATACCACTACAAACTCCATCACGCCATCACCTTTGTCAAATCACCACTATACCCCACAGAAACACCCATCACACCCCATCACGCCCATCACCACTGCGAATGGTATGATTTAAGATTACTGTGTGGTCCGATTTAAATCATACATATTACTATACATATGCATATTTAATTGTTATATTATTCTCCTTCAATCAACTTGTAATATTATATATATACAAGTTGATGTATTAACATCCCACACACAAAACTTCTTCATTTCTTTTACAGTGAATTACCTTCCTTTTCTTCTTACTAATGAACCAAACGAACACCATCATAGACTCGTACTCTCTGTTCTTCATCTTTTTAGCCAAATTTTGATTTAGTATTAATTTTCAAAATCTTTAAATGCAGAAGTGTTAGAATTCATCTAACTAAACTATCTGTAAGTTTTCAATCCTCAATTCTTTCTATTAATTTCTAATTTAGGAGTCAAAGTTTTGGTTTTTAAAGTCAACTAAGTGTTCTTGAATCAAATTCGAGTTTGTTTTGATATCTCCAGTTAATTTGATGATCCATAAAGATTATAGAATGATTTGCAACACAATTCATGTTGTAATCATAACCTATAACACTCTTAATCTAAAAATCAATTTTTGAGTTCTTGAGTTCTTCACAGTGATATACACTAACGTGAATTCGAAACAAATTTCAAAAACTAAAAATGCAGAGTTGTTAGGAATCATTTACTTAAACTTCTTGCAAAATCTCAAGTTCCAATTCTTAATAACGAATTCGAATTTGCGAGTCAAAGTTATTTTGTCAAAAGTCAACTAATTTGTTCATCGAGAAATTAGAGCTTGTTTTGATGTTTCTGTTGAAATTGACGATTCACAAAGTTTTTAGGAATGATTTGAAACATATTTCATGTTGTAAAGATTGTCCAAAACGAACTCAAAATTGAAAACATTAAAAAAAAATTTGAAGTGTTACTAGCTTCAGCAGTATTTTTTTTTAACTTTTTCTGAATTTTTCTAATCAAAAGAACACTTTTATTTTTTTGTTTCATGTTGTTTACAAGTCATAAATGAGAAACCGTTCGATTGTTGTTAAGTTTTTGCCCCGTTTGATGTTAGACATGGTGAAGAAGATGATGAGCATGGCATTAAGAAGTACTAGATAAGTAAGTTGGGTTGTAATATAAATTAGAAAAACTTAGAATGGAAGAATGGTTAAGTGTGTTTGCGGGTGAGCGAGAGGTCTCAAGTTCAAATCCGGTTTGGGGCATATTTTTCTAGAAAAGCTTTTTGAAGGTAGTTTTCATTTCTAAAATTATTATTATTGTTATTATCATTAGTAATATAATTATTACTATTATTATTATTACTAAAATAAGGAATTTATGATCAATTATTATTATTGTTATTATTATGATTATGATTATTATTGTTATTAAAATAAGTATAAGTATTGATAATATCATTATTATTATAAAAATAACTATTAGATATATAAAATCATATTTAAAACAGATAACCTAATTATATTTTTAATAAGTATTAATTAATTATTCAAGATATATAAAATAAATATATTTAAGATATGAAATATGAATCATTAAATATAACAAGTATATTAATATTACTAATATATGAACTTGTTATATGTTTATATATATATATATATATATATATATATATATATATATATATAACAAGTATATATATATATATGAATGATATAGGTTCGTGAATCCAAGGTCAACCCTATACTTTTTCAATGTCGTCATATGTATTTTTACTACAAAATACAGTATGGTGAGTTTCATTTGCTCCCTTTTTAATTGCTTTTGCAATATATATTTTTGGACTGAGAATACATGCGCTGCTTTTATAAATGCTTTACGAAATAGAGACAAGTGATCAAAAATGATAATTCTGCGGATTGATGTGCTAGGTAATTTAGTTACATGTTATAAGAGCATGTGAGCGCGAATCCTAAAGATAGATCTATCGGGCTTAACACCCTCATCCTGTAGGCTGCACTAGACATAAGAACTAGTGGGCGGATGTTTAGTACTTCGAGGATTATTTATACACTTGCGAGTGTACGTATCCATCTTTGCGAAGATGACTTATTATATTATTGTTAAGGTTGGTTACTGAGGCCTCAACATAAGTAGAACGGTTTTATACACTTGCGAGTGTACATATATTTATAAACGGAAATCTTGTGGTCTATTAACATATTGAAATGATTGCTATGATAAACCTATGAACTCACCAACCTTTTGATTGACACTTTTAAGCATGTTTATTCTCAGGTATGAAAGAAATCTTCCGCTGTGCATTTGCTCATATTAGAGATATTACTTGGAGTCATTCATGACATATTTCAAAAGACGTTGCATTCGATTCGTTGAGTTCATCAAGATTATTATTAAGTCAATTATAGTTGGATATATTATGAAATTGTATGCATGCCGTCAACTTTCGATATAAATGAAAGTTTGTCTTTTAAAAACGAATGCAATGTTTGTAAAATGTATCATATAGAGGTCAAGTACCTCGCAATGAAATCAACTATTGTGAATCGTTTATAATGTATATGAACGGGTTCTTTCAGTTGGTATCAGAGCGGTGGTCTTAGCGAACCAGGTCTTGCATTAGTGTGTCTAACTGATAGTTGTTTAGATGCATTAGTGAGTCTGGACTTCGACCGTGTCTCCATGTCAAAAGTTTTGCTTATCATTTCTAGTCGAAAATCATCTGCTTATCATCCTTAGGAAATTACCTGCTTATCATTCTTGGTCTAGACACATCTTACTGCAATGATTGCATGAATATTGTATAGACAAAATTCATATCTTAGCGTATCTGATAATTCATATCTTAGCGTATCTGTTACTGTAGACGTTGCCTGACAGCTTCCGTAGATTCCTCCGTAACTTATAGGATTTTAGTATTATATATGCATATGTAAATTATGTATTGCAGGGTACTAATCTACATCCTTTAATCTATTTCTTATCGAAAATCCTTCATCTGATCATACGAGGTGAATCCTTCAACCAGTTCGAGTCCCTCGAATTCCGATAGCTATTCCGATAGTTATTCCGACAGCTATTCCGATATGGAGTTTCACCTAAACTCCGAAAGCAGTGTCACCAGAATGAATCAACCAATTCATCTGATGGGTTTGTAGCCTACCTAATCATTGGAGACAAAAAGAAGGTGATCCTTTCCATCAACCAAATTCACCTCTTGGCGAAGAACCTGAAGCACTTATCGGTGAACCAGTCCGAAATATCATTTTCACCCTTATTTCTCGAATATCTCGCCACGATTATATTTTATATAAAATTCTAAACCTTATTCATCCGCTTGTTCTAACCGTCAATCATCCTGGAGTGATCGAAGAAGTCAACGAATTTCGCGCTCGAATAATCAATTTGGAGAATATGGTGCAAAATTTACCAGTTTCAGCAACATCACCGACACCAAAAGTACCATCAGTAACAACACCAGTACCATCCACCATCCATGCCTCAACATCCCATTCTATACCTTGAGTATGATCATCGTTCTACGTATCGTTGTACATCAATTATCTTTGTTCTTCACGGCGATTATGTAATCTCTAAAGTTTTAGAGATTATTCATTCTAGTTTCAAACGAAAATCAAATGAGATTAATATCACATTAACTCATTAAATCCATGATTATATCTGAAGAAAATATATATGTATATATATTTTCATAAAGATTGTAATTAAAAATTCTTTCGTACAAACTGTTAATGGTGAAAATATTTTAACGGGTAGGTAATACCCGAGGAATATTTAAATTTCACATTAATAAGTACACTGTACATTCTGCGAATCTGATTCAACAGTCATTTATTATCCTACTTACATCCACTGATATACGAATCCGTTCACCGCAGAATAACCATTTTCATTCAATTTCATATTTGGATTTTGACCTATCAGAATCCAACAAGTGGCATAATGAAGAAAACATTGGACAGAAATAAAATTTGTTAGAAACAAACAAATTAACTATAAGAAATTCTATTAAGAATCCACGCTAACCAAAATCCTAGCTAACTGTTAATTCCGTATTACCTTTTATTTATCGCAATTTATTTATCGCAATTTATTTATCGCAATTTATTTATTGCAATTTATTTATTGCATTTTATTTATCGCAATTTTAATTCTCGCAGTTTTATTTATCGTCATTTAATTTCTGTTATTTATTTTACGCACTTTAAATATCAGGACACGTATACAAGATTTTGACATATCATATCGACGCATCTATATATATTATTTGGAATAACCATAGACACTCTATATGCAGTAATGCTGGAGTTAGCTATACATGGTTGAGGTTGATTCTACAATAATATATATAGTTTGAGTTGTGATCGAGTCTGAGACATGTACACGGGTCACGATACGTATTAATTAATTCGAATATTATATATTAAACTATATATGAATTATTGGACTGTCAACTGTGGACTATCGACTATGGACTAATAATATTGGATAATTAAAATGAATTAAAATATTGATTATAATATATGAAACTAAATACTTCTTCAAGTTTTCCACTTGACTTCATCTTAAACCTCATTTGTATCTTGACGATTACAATCTGCGTTCAAACTTTTCATGATTCTTGAAAACACCCCAATCAATAGGATGAATCAACCGCACTTCATCCACGGAAGGAAAGATTTATGCATATAGTTATGCACCTGAGAAACTCTCGGCAACTGAGTAAACATTTAACGCGTAGCTGTGCAAATTCCTTAGTGTTATTATTACCGAAAATAACTTTGCAATCTCTTTCCAAATTAGCCAATTTTGTCACAGCTCCAACAAGTCAACTTCGATTTTTCGTTCGAAACAACCTTATTATAACCTTGATATATATGTGTACTCTTTTATTGTTACCGGGGAACTTTTTATATTCCATCATATTACCAGCAGGCGTACCAGCAACCTCGTTGCTCCTTGGTGTAAATCTCTCCGACAAGTCACTATATTTATCTATTGAAGTCTCATCAGGTACTCATCCGCATCTTGTAACAAGAATTGCCATACCAATTACCGGGAATCAGCAAATCTGTATTGTGAGTCTCGCAACGTTTCCACATCAACAGTTATATGTATCTGTATCCATATAACATTTATCTCTTAGAATTCTGATCTTCCATTCTGAAATTCTGAAAAGCACCCATTCTGCGAATTAATACTCTGAATTTTGAAAAGTTGGATGAAGCTACAAAAGCTGTAAACGACCTCAACAGCCAAAAGTTGATGATAAAGAATTGTATGTTGGCAAAGCTCAGAAAAAGTTTGAAACTGAAAAACTGATTGAGCAAACTACGAAGGAGTCTCTGAACAAATCACAAGGACTAAACTTGTACATTAAGAATCCCGATGATTCTGTTTCTGATGAAATCTTTAGCAAATATCTTGCTTCTGACTTCAAACTCTTGCGGACAAATTTTCTTCACCATCCTTCGATATTAGAAATTCCAAGATATCATCGTATCTTTCATTATAAATATCCTCCATATTTCTGAAGATATTTTCATAACTATTCTTATCTGAAATCATTAATCTCTTCGTGCTATCAGTGTTACATCATATAGAAACTGTTAGTTTCTATATTCTGTAAACTTTCGAGCTTAAAATATAAATGTTATTATAGTAGTGTTGGGAACTGATGCATGAGTTAGTATAATATAATGACACTTGATCAACGTGATTATATTACAGTAAGTCATGCTGAGTTTCTAATGTAACTTGATGATTCGTAGATCATAACGTCATTATATGCCATGTTACACGACTCTTACATTCTATCTAACTTATAAACATAACAAGAACATATTTCTTGATAGTTCTATCTTTTTCCGTAACTTCTGGTAATTTAACCAATCAAGATCGCACTATTATATTCCTTTCTACTTAGAACATTAGGATTATTCGAAATTTCATACCTACGAAGTCTGGACCATTATTCGCTTGACTTAAAGTCAAAAAGATGGAACTCCAAAATATAAAGGAAACGAAAGGGGTGAATTTATAGTAAAATATCCGACAGAGTAATCAAAACAGATGATCGCATTTAAAGTGGATCCTAATTTCCTTAATTACCGAGGAACCAAATCTTATTACGAAGATTTCCTCTAAATTCCTTGATTTTCGGAAATCAACCATGACTACGTCACCAGGCAAGATGAATCTGCATTTTATTCATTCCACTCTTTTGTGATAGCTTCATTCGTACTCTTCGAATAATCGAATTATTTTATCCACATCACTCAATGATGATAAGACTCTATTTATCAACTCATATTCGTCATGAAAACATTTTCATTGTTAGCCATGACCACCCCACTCAAATTTCGGGACGAAATTTCTTTAACGGGTAGGTACTGTGACGACCCGGAAATTTCCGACCAAATTTTAAACTTAATCTTTATTGATTTCGACACGATAAGCAAAGTCTGTAATGTTGTGTTTATATAATCAATTACTTTTTGACTGTTCCCAATGATTCACGAACCATTGCTTGTAAATATATGGATATATGTAAATATGTGTATATATAAATATATGTATATATATATATATATATATATATATATATATATATATATATATATAATAACATGAACATTAATAAACTATTAAATATATTTATTATTATAAATAAATATGTAAAATAAAATACATTGTAATAAAAACTATTATTTTATATATAATATATGTATATTACCTGTATATATATATATTGTTATATTTAATATAATTATTTAATATATATTTATTTGCGTAGTAAATTTCGTTATTTAAAACTGTTTATATATATACATAGTGTATATTAAATATAATTAATTTTGAACTTAAATTGTAAATGTCTGTAACTTTCGGTTGACGTTTAATTATTTTTAAAATAGGTCTAATATATATATATATGAAGTTTTAAAATAAAAATTGGTACATAATTTGATTAAAAAGATAATAGTTTTGATAAATATTTATTTTTACCTTTTCAACCTAAGTTTTTGTACGCCGTACATAACAAATTGGAACAGAAAATAAACAATTATCGAACCTTTTTTATCAGGTTTTAGACAGTTATTGAGTGAAATAATTAAATATATTTAATCTAAAAATTTGGAATTTTTAGGAACACTTTTATACGCTAACTGTTTAGCAATGGACACGACAGTACTATCCGTGAGAAGTGTCGGCAGTGTATAGTTTAATACATCCGTGATATTTAGATTAATGATTTAAGATTACTGTGTGGTTCGATTTAAATCATACATATTACTATACATATGCATATTTAATTGTTATATTATTCTCCTTCAATCAACTTGTAATATTATATATATACAAGTTGATGTATTAACATCCTACACACAAAACTTCTTCATTTATTTTACAGTGAATTACCTTCCTTTTCTTCTTACTAATGAACCAAACGAACATCATCATAGACTAGTACTCTCTGTTCTTCATGACTTAACATTGTATATATCGTTTTAAGACCTATTATTCCGAATAAAAAAGAGCCAAAAAAGATTGTGGGATAACTCGGTTAGGCAACGTACATCCGAGTAAAAAAAACTCGCCATCCCCTAACCTAAAAAGGAAAACTTTATCCGTTTAACCATCTACTTTTATGCACAGATTATCCCATTTAGCATAACCCATAACCTTAATCTACTCAAATAACCATAACCATTAACCACTGACATTAAATCCCAAAGCAAAATACAAACAATTAAACTAACAAACCTATCATAACTCATATAAATTAAATCTCACTTCACAACATATTTTATCTCATAATGAAAACAGTCTTGAAACAATATAGTAACAGTAATACTTAATTAAGATAATCTAAACTCTAAAAATCTAACACAAAACAGCACATATATTAGACACGCATAAACAGATGATGTATATAATAACAATAAAGCCCAGATCCAATTAGGGTTTAGATAAAGTAACAACCTTGAAGGCGGCAATAGATGTAGTGCCGGCACCGCCGTGAGGACGAAGAGAAGAAAGATCAGATGAACCAAAATCGAAACGCGGGGCACTTGTTCTTGCTCGATTGCCACCACCACCAGGTCTTAAACTCAACACGGTTTGGTCAGCCTGCATACCTTAATTCTTAATACTCTTGTAAATTCACGAAAAACCAACAAAAACCCACAAATTGAAATCGGAGATTGATGTAATAATAATCAAGATTTGAAATCTTGATGATGAATATGAATATGCAGAAAGATAGGGTTTTTTTAGTGACAGAAGGCGGAGCTTAGTTTCTCTCTCCTGTTGTGAGAAAAGGAAAAAAGTAGAAAGAGAGAAACCCTTATTTATAGAGTGACAATACTATACAGTATTATTTGGGTTAGGTGTTCGTGATACCGTTGATCAGGATAGTTGCTTTATAACAACGTAGTTAGACCATTCTTGATGGTCAAGTTTTTCCCTCTATCACGCCTCCATCACGCTACTGTGGGGCGTGATGGAAGGAAAAATTTTGTGGGCGTGATGGGAGCGTCATGGAATTAAAATTGGAGGTAATGGAGATATCAACCAATCACAAATTAGATAAATGAAGTTACATTTTAATTAAATCAATAAAAATAATAAAATAACTCCATCACACAACCATCACCCCATACCACTACAAACTCCATCACGCCATCACGCCACACCTTTGTCAAATCACCACTATACCCCACAGAAACACCCATCACACCCCATCATGCCCATCACCACTGCGAATGGTATGATTTAAGATTACTGTGTGGTCCGATTTAAATCATACATATTACTATACATATGCATATTTAATTGTTATATTATTCTCCTTCAATCAACTTATAATATTATATATATACAAGTTGATGTATTAACATCCCACACACAAAACTTCTTCATTTCTTTTACAGTGAATTACCTTCCTTTTCTTCTTACTAATGAACCAAACGAACACCATCATAGACTCGTACTCTCTGTTCTTCATCTTTTTAGCCAAATTTTGATTTAGTATTAATTTTCAAAATCTTTAAATGCAGAAGTGTTAGAATTCATCTAACTAAACTATCTGTAAGTTGTCAATCCTCAATTCTTTCTATTAATTTCTAATTTAGGAGTCAAAGTTTTGGTTTTCAAAGTCAACTAAGTGTTCTTGAATCAAATTCGAGTTTGTTTTGATATCTCCAGTTAATTTGATGATCCATAAAGATTATAGGAATGATTTGCAACACAATTCATGTTGTAATCATAACCTATAACACTCTTAATCTAAAAATCAATTTTTGAGTTCTTGAGTTCTTCACAGTGATATACACTAACGTGAATTCGAAACAATTTTCAAAAACTAAAAATGCAGAGTTGTTAGGAATCATTTACTTAAACTTCCAGCAAAATCTCAAGTTCCAATTCTTAATAACGAATTCGAATTTGCGAGTCAAAGTTATTTTGTCAAAAGTCAACTAATTTGTTCATCGAGAAATTAGAGCTTGTTTTGATGTTTCTGTTGAAATTGACGATTCACAAAGTTTTTAGGAATGATTTGAAACATATTTCATGTTGTAAAGATTGTCCAAAACGAACTCAAAATTGAAAACATTAAATTTTTTTTTGAAGTGTTACCAGCTTCAGCAGTATTTTTTTCAAATTTTTCTGAATTTTTCTAATCAAAAGAACACTTTTATTTTTTTTGTTTCATGTTGTTTACAAGTCATAAATGAAAAACCGTTCGATTGTTGTTAAGTTTTTGCCCCGTTTGATGTTAGACATGGTGAAGAAGATGATGAACATGGCATTAAGAAGTACTAGATAAGTAAGTTGGGTTGTAATATAAATTAGAAAAACTTGAATGGAAGAATGGTTAAGTGTGTTTGCGGGTGAGCGAGAGGTCTCAAGTTCAAATCCGGTTTGGGGCATATTTTTTTAGAAAAGCTTTTTGAAGGTAGTTTTCATTTCAAAAATTATTATTATTATTGTTATTGTTATTATCATTAGTAATATAATTATTACTATTATTATTATTACTAAAATAAGGAATTTATGATCAATTATTATTATTGTTATTATGATTATGATTATTATTGTTATTAAAATAAGTATAAGTATTGATAATATCATTATTATTATAAAAATAACTATTAGATATATAAAACCATATTTAAAACTGATAACCTAATTATATTTTTAATAAGTATTAATTAATTATTCAAGATATATAAAATAAATATATTTAAGATATGAAATATGAATCATTAAATATAACAAGTATATTAATATTACTAATATATGAACTTGTTATATGTTTTAATATATATATATATATATATATATATATATATATATATATATATATATATATATATATATATATATATATATATATATATATGAATGATATAGGTTCATGAATCCAAGATCAACCCTATACTTTTTCAATGTCGTCATATACAGTATGGTGAGTTTCATTTGCTCCCTTTTTAATTGCTTTTGCAATATATATTTTTGGGCTGAGAATACATGCGCTGCTTTTATAAATGCTTTACGAAATAGAGACAAGTGATCAAAAATGATAATTCTGCGGATTGATGTGCTAGGTAATTTAGTTACATGTTATAAGAGCATGTGAGCGCGAATCCTAAAGATAGATCTATCGGGCTTAACACCCTCATCCTGTAGGCTGCACTAGACATAAGAACTAGTGGGCGGATGTTTAGTACTTCGAGGATTATTTATACACTTGCGAGTGTACGTGATGTCAAAGCTAAGGGGTATAAAATACTATTAAATTTTACAATGAAATACTATTAAATACGAAACAATTTTACACAAGATATTTATTTCTTTATAGAATGGATATACTTAAACCTTGCTACAACACTTATAGGCAGTGTACCTAATCGTACAGTAGTGTAGTTTTTAGTAAGTCCGGTTCGGTCCACAGGGAAAAAAATCTTTAAACAAAGCTTAACGCTATATTAGTTTTAATTTATAAAAATACAAATATATAAATAAGTAATATTATTATTATAAAGGGCGGTTTTTACCGTTTAATGACTGGTTTGTCGATTTTTAAAACTTTAGTCGCAGTTAAAACTTAATGTAAAATATTAAAAATAAATACAAGACTTAATTTAAAGCGTAAGGTAAATAACGATAATGAAATTGCGATAAATAAAAGTGCGATAAAATAAACTTGCGATAATTAAAAAGTACGATAATTAAAAGTGCAATTAAATACAATAACAATAAATAAAAGTGCAATAATTAGAAGTGCAATTAAATATGAAAATAAAGGAAATTAAATATGAAATAAAAGAATTATGCTTATTTAAACTTCCGTAATCATGATGTTTGACGTGTTGATTTTAGTTTTATGCCCATGGGTTAATTGTCCTTTGTCCTGGATTATTTAATATGTTCGTCTGGTTTTTGTCCATAACAGTCCATCAGTCATAAATATAAAGTGCGAGTGTCCTCGTCAAATTATCCTTATACCCGAAGTTAAATATTCCAACTAATTGGGGACTTAAACTGTAATAAGGTTTTAATACTTTGTTTAATAATTACACCAGGATGTCGACTGAGTGTAACCCAAGGTTTTAATACTTTGTTATCAATTATGCCAAGTGTCCTTGTACATAATTTCACCCCTGTTTTAATAATTCTAGTGACTATTAATCCATTCCCGTGTCCGGTTAAATGAACGATTATTCGTACATATAAATACCCCACCCATCGTGTCCGATCGAGTGTATATGGTTTTTTATAGGGACGTCCAATTGTAAATCTTTATATTAAAATTAACAAACTATCATTTAGTTAAACAAATATAAAGCCCATTAATAGCCCATAGTCTAATTTCCACAAATGTCGTTCTTTTGTCCAAACCCCAATTATGGTACAAAACCCAATTACCCAATTTTAGTAATTAGCCCAACATCATGATTACTTTGGATTAAATAAGCATAATAATAACTTAGCTACGAGACATTAAATTAAAAAGGTTGAACATAACTTACAATGATTAAAAATAGCGTAGCGTTACACGGACATAATTTCGACTTACACCCTTACAACATTCGCTAACATACCATTATTATTAGAATTAAAATTAAAATTAAAATTAAAATTAAAATATAAATAAATATTACGTATAGATATATTGAGAGATAGAAAAAGATGATTAAAAATGATCAGAATGCGCTGCCTTTTATAGGAATTGTCGTCCAGGGGAGCTCCGCGACTCGCGGCATTTTTGGCCTCCATACTCCGCAACTCGCGGAGTTCGTAATTCCAGATCACATCATTTTGTCTTTTAATTTGCCGACGTTTTTAAATATAAATATAATATATAAATAATTTTTAAGAATTATTTAAATATTATATTATATTTATGTGCATAGTTGACTTGTAATTTTTAGTCCGTTGCGTCGAGCGTTGAGAGTTGACTCTAGTCCTGGTTCCGGATTTTCGAACGTCCTTGCGTACAATTTAATATCTTGTACTTTGCGATTTGAATCTTGTACTCTTGTAATTTCGAGACGTTTCTTATCAATAATTGGAACCACTTTGATTGTATTTTGTACTTTTGAGCTTTTTGATCGTTTGCGTCTTCAATTCGTCGAATCTATCTTTTGTCTTCACCTTTTATTATTTAAACGAATATCACTTGTAAATAGAACAATTGCAACTAAAAGCTTGTCTTTCTTGAGGAATAATGCTATGAAATATATGTTCGTTTTTAGCATTATCAAATATTCCCACACTTGAGCGTTGCTTGTCCTCAAGCAATATAGTCTTGAAATACTAGAATCACTTCTTTATTCTTCACACTTTGTACATCAGTGATT
Organism: Rutidosis leptorrhynchoides; assembly: GCF_046630445.1. NCBI lineage: Eukaryota > Viridiplantae > Streptophyta > Magnoliopsida > Asterales > Asteraceae > Rutidosis > Rutidosis leptorrhynchoides. Next base: position 336,751,170 of record NC_092342.1, on the reverse strand, counting down.
TATATACGGCGGTATAAACAATGGTAGTAACGATATGGTTTACAGTCCCACATGACTATAAAAATTTAGATCCATTAAGGAAATTAGATCTTTATGAAAACATTTGATCTTTTGAAAATTTAATCTAGCTTTTACCCTAGATAAGTTTTCCGGAATAACCCTTCACCGGTGTTTGCAAATTCTTTTTGTGGGTTTGGTGGGTTTCAGATTTGAAAACTTTAGCTCAAAACTTGTGGTTTTGTGTCACCCACTTGCTAACCTTGTATTAGGAAAGCAACACGTCCAGTATACTTGCTCCGAATATTACCTTTTGATAAACTACCGTCCGGTTGTAAAGGAAAGCGTTGAACAAGCAACTGTTAAGGCAATGTCCCCTGACATGCTTTTAATTATGGTCTATAACGTGTCGGACGCAATTACTATCCTTGGTAGGAGCAATAGTAAAGCTCAACCTTATAATTTGTCAGTCTGGCACAAGGTCCTGTCTTTGACCATATTATGCAACCACCGTTCTTACGGTTGACACCCGATTTGGTTCAGGTGACCTAATGAATTCCAGGTGAATTCCTAAGATTTTACGTTCAATGGTAATGAACGCATTGAAAATGGGTTTTTTGAAAACAAATCGGTTTGTAATTTTGATCAAAATATTTTCTCGTTCAAGCTCGAGTTTAGATATCATCGAATTCCATGAGTTAGTAATTCTCAATCTTTAAGGTCAATCTCTAGGATTGAGTAATATCAGGCTTAAAAGCTGATTTTTAATCTTTTAAGGAGATTATCCTTTCTGGGGATCTGATTCATTAGTCTTATCAAGCTAATTTGCACGGTGCCCTCCCCATTTTACGAGACAGATCCTCTCATGGTTAGGATAAGTCTGACCACTTGGCGACCTTGTTTGATGCTGAGGTCCGTGGATTTCCTGCTGATTTTAGTGATGACTTTTCTAGATTTTTCGTCAACCTACAGCTGGTGTGGACGACAACTTCATGACCTAAATCAAGAAGCGCGTTTCTTTTTTGGAAGACTTTACTTCCTTTTTAATGATGGAATTGATTCATCGTGTAGATCCATCTTTCTTACAGTAAATCGGGTAAAACTGATTAGATTAGTCCAAAATAAAAGTATTTTCAATTATTTGTACAAAAATATGTGATATATGTTTTGAATAACTTGGTAAAAATTTTCCACACTTGGCTTTTTTTTTTTTTTTTTTCCTCTATTCCATTCTTAAATGAATTCTAACATTTTGGTTTGTTTCTCAATTTATGTCCTTTCCAAGGTAACAATAATTTCGGTGTTAAAACCTAGTTTTATCGTTCATAAATATGTATAAACATGATTTTGAATTCATTTAATTGAAAATTTTTAAAAATTTTACTAGAATTGGGTAGTCAGTATATAAGACTAGGGCTGTTCTTTATTATCAGAGAGCACTAGATTCTAATACAACTACTACTTTACTAGTATTTTTAATGGTAACCAAGTGTATAAAGTAAAAATTTTAAAAATCCGAAAGAATTTAACCCCTTCCCACACTTAAGATCTTGCAATGCCCTCATTTGCAAGAAATCAGTAACAATTTAAATTATTGAGGGTGATTAGCGTAGAAATGATTAAATTTTACCAAAGTTTCCAAACATATTTGTGTTTGTTTGCTGAATGATAAATGGTGCACATCATTTGTTCATTCCGTCTTGTTGTTATTTCACATATATTTTGCATCTTGTCGTCAAAATTAGTTGCTTTTGTTGAACTTAATGCCAGTCTTTGAAAATGCGTTTATTTACCCTGTTGTATACATAAGATAAACTGCAAATATATGTACATATTTTTGAAGTTTGGTATATTACCCCACATTCAAAAATTATTAAAATCTAATAATAAAAGTTAGAAAATTATAAAAACTATTATAATATTAACATAAGTATTAAATGTATCAACATTACAAATAATAAAATAAATAAAACTAAGTAGACTAGGGATGATACTGATACCAGAAGGGGTTCCATGCATAACCGTATGTGTTATAAAATGCTTCGGCAGGGTTATAAGTAGGATACGGTGGTTTCATCTCTATAGACCAGGGAGGAAATATGGGTGTTGGAGTAGGAATATAGTTTCTACCTATATGTTGGCAATAAGCTATGATTTGGTTTTGATGAACTTGCCAATCTTCAAATGCTCGATGTCTAGCATTTTCATACTCTTGTGAAGCTATAAACCTTTGCATTTCTGTCATTTCATTTCCCCCTCCCACATTACCTGGATGTTGATTTCTCTCAACCTGTGGATGTCTTCCATGGTATGCTACTGCGGCATTATTTCGCCTCTTCAAAACCTTCGCACCATGATATACATTTAAACCTATTGTATCGCGGGGTTCTGGTTCTTCAATTAATAATCCCCCCCGACTTATATCCACATTGAGATACTCAGCAATTAGTGTAATAAATATACCACCTCCTATTATACTGTGCGGTCTCATCTCCCTAACCATAGCTGATAAATAATAACCCACACAATACGGTATACTTACAGCGCTTTGTAGGTCTCGAATACACATATGGTAAAACAAATCCTGTTCATTTACCTTTTCCTTATTCTTACCTCTTTGTGTAATCGAATTAGCTAAAAACCTATGAATTACTCTTAACTCTGCTCTATCTATATCCAAATAAGAGTAATTTCCCCCTTTAAATCGGTGATGGCTAGTCATTTGACTCCATACACCATGTGTATCAAAATTTTCATCAATCTTTCTACCATTTAATATTAACCCTCGACAATCGGCAGATGCTAACTCCTCAGGCGTATATATACGTAAGGCCTGAGCCATGTCCAGTAGAGACATGTGGCACATCGAACCTCCTAACAAAAATCTAATAAAAGATCGATCGGTTAAAGTAGCTACCCGATCATTTATCTCTATACTACACAATAATTCTTCACACCATACTTTATATACAGGTCTACGCATGTTGAATAATCGTACCCAATCGTTAAAAGTAGAATTACCATACCTCTGAGTAAGTAATTCCCTAATTGGCTCGGCCAATTCTACAGCTTCTAATGGTTCCCATTCTATTACCCTAGGTACTTCAACAGCTTTAGAATGAAGAGTATGCAAGCCCCTTTAGTATTTTGGATAATCTATCCAAAGTCTGTCAAATCTCAAGTTCGGGTGCAAATCTTCCAAGTGCATATCTGAAAATGTCATAACTGGATGAGGTATATCTTGTTTGTAGTAGTTATCCACCTCCTATTGTTCCGCATTCTCAGCAGGAGCATTGCGAGCTTGGGATAAAGATTCACCCCTTTCAGTCTGCAAAACACATCAAACACAATTTTTGTGCATCCAAATATGCATTAGTGTCAGCAAAATCATCAATCAAAATAATTACAATGACATGTTCAATTTATATCAAATTTATGCTCATTTTCATATATTTATCAAATCTACACTTTTTCAAATAAGCATATACGAAAATGTTCGCCAAGTTCATAAGCATTCAACTCAAATAACATGTCAAAATAATCATTACTAGCAATTAAACAAGTTTCAAATGGCATTATCTCTCAAAAATCAAGTTCATGAATTTTAGACTTGAAAAAGTCCACTTTAATTTCAAAAATCATGTTTAGGCTCAAAGTTTGGATCATTTAACTACCTAAACATGTTACACTACTCAATTTAACAATAATTCATGACAAAAATCGGCCATAACCTGTTTATATCAAAAGGCCCCAAATTGCTCAAGAACACAAACCCTAGATTACTCAAAATTTGAAGTTTAAGGCTTCTAATTATGTTAAATAGCATCAATCTAGGTTATACAAGCATAATACATAAACAATTTAAGCATAATTACACTAAAAAGCATCAAAATCGAATTGGGTATAAAATTGCTCAGGAACACTAATTTTCGGATTAAATGGTGTTTAAGTGTAGAAATTTACCGTTTTTCTTGAGTAATTCCTTGATAGCATCCTTCTCAACATGATTTTAGTAAAAAATGTGATGAAAAACGGTGAAAAATTGTGAATTTCGGAGTGTTTGTGTGTGTATTTTCGGGTGTTTTTTCGCAGTTTTGTGGAGTGTGGTTTGGGACTGATCAGTTCTTGCGTATATATTTTTTTTCTTCTGAATTTTGGTCTCTTCGCGACTTGCGGTGTTTGACCCTTACAAACTCCGCGAGTCGCGGCATTTGTATTTTTTTTTTTTAAAAACAATCTTTAACTTATAAATTAATTAATTAATTAATTTTAAAATTTTGTTTCCCTTGTTATTTAGGACGAGGTTGTTTCGGAACGATGTCCCAGTCCGTCCCTCGATAAAATTTTAAAATTTGTCTTTTTATAGCGATTGTTTTAAAAGCTAAGATTGTTGGGTTTTTTAATGTTTTTGGCATACTTTAATTCAATAAGATTAAAAATAATGATAATAAAAGTTCTCGTCCCTCCCTCGGGTAAAGCAATTTCGGTTCAAAGACCTAGTCTTCAACTCACGACGAATTTTTAAAAATCATATTTTTAACTTAGCGAAATAAAGTAAATTTTTGTTTTTAAATTCACACCAAACTTAAATTTAAAAATGCATAAAATTAAAAATTCACACCAAACTTAATTAAAAATTCATATTATAAAAATTAAAAATTCACACCAAACTTATATTATATTTTTGTTTTTATACATACAAACTTAAAAATATCAATTGTTCAAATATTTACAATTTTAAATATATTAATTTAAAAAGTTTACAATATTAATTTAAGATTTATATATTAATTTTAAAAACATGGTAAAAATAAAATTAAAAATCTTTTTGGCTTTTATCCCACTTTAATCAATCAAATATTATCAAAAATATACGCCCCTCTTTTCGGTAAAGTAATTTCGGTTCTATGACCTAATTTAACTCATGACGAATTTTTGAAATATTTTGGGTTGATTGATTAAAGATATTTATACCTTAAGAATAAACGTTAAATTTCGCAGTGATGTAATAAATTTTTGTATGATATCAATAATTTCGGTCGCTAAACCTAATTTTATTCAATACCAATTTAATACTTTATAGCGAACAAATTAGCGTTTATTATCAAAAGGTTAAAAATAAAAATAAAAATAAAAACTATACAGACTTACCTGTGAGATAGTATTCTTAGTGATACGATCTATCCCACTCATAAGATAATCGGTTTAATTAGTTTTCCATTGCTACATAGGCGTAACCTCGAGCATTCAGTTTTTTTTCTTCTAAACATATGAACGGTCCATCTCTGCATAAAGTAACAAATTCGGTGTTTGAATAGGCTTGATTATTTGAACATTTACCTCCATGTGACCATTTTCCGCATTTGTGACATTTTTCAAGGTGTCGTGCTCTTCTTTTCGCTGCGAATTTTGATTTTCCTTTACCAAATTGTAACTTATTATCTTCGCGTCTAGATTCTTTTCTTACTCCGTCCAATTTTTCTCTGATTAATGATACTATTTCACTTGGAAGGACGTCATTATTACGTTTAGTAATCAAAGTGTGTAGCATTAGACCATGGTTTAATTCACAGGAAGTCTTCATTTTGTAAAAACCTAAAAAAAATAAAAATTCAGAATGGGGGGAGAAGACTAGTTCTTTAGGGTCTGCTAGGGAAAGACCATTCGGATTCCATTTTCGAGAACTACACGAAAACAGACAATCTAACTCTAACAGAAATACATATTATCCTTTAAAGACTTGATTCTCCCCACACTTAGTTAGCTGTGGTATTGAAATTGTGATTAACTTCGTTGTCGACTTCCATCGGACTATCTATGTAATGTTTAACTCTGTGACCATTAACTTTAAATTCAATCCCATTTGAATTTATTAATTCTATCGTTCCGTATGGGAAAACTCTTTTGACTATGAATGGTCCAGACCATCTTGATTTCAATTTTTCAGGAAATAGCTTGAATCGCGAATTGAAAAGAAGAACTCTGTCTCCTTCCTTAAATTCTTTTGAACTTCTTATTCTTTTATCATGCCATTTCTTCGTTCTTTCTTTATAGATTAACGAATTTTCGTATGCTTCATGTCTTAATTCTTCTAATTCGTTTAATTGACTTAACCGTAGACGTCCAGCTTCATGTAAGTCAAGATTACATGTCTTCAAAGCCCAAAATGCTTTGTGTTCAATTTCTACTGGAAGATGACATGCTTTTCCGTAAACGAGTTTAAAAGGTGTGGTTCCAATTGGAGTTTTGTAGGCTGTTCTAAAAGCCCAGAGTGCATCCTCCAATTTAATGGACCATTCCTTCGGATTTGATCCTACGGTTTTCTCTAGAATACGTTTTAAAGCTCGGTTGGTATTTTCAAGTTGTCCACTTGTTTGTGGATGATAAGCGGTGGAGATTTTATGAGTTACTCCATATCTTTTAAGAACTTTCTCAAGTTGATTATTACAGAAATGAGTACCCCGATCACTTATTAAAGCTTTCGGTGTTCCAAACCTTGCAAAAAGACGTTTTAAAAAGTTGACTACAACTCGTGCATCGTTAGTTGGGAGAGCTTGTGCTTCCGCTCATTTAGATACATAATCAATGGCTACGAGAATATAGAGATTATTATGAGATTTTGGAAATGGACCCATAAAGTCAATACCCCAAATGTCAAATACTTCACATACTTGAATGACATTTTGTGGCATTTCATCACGTTGACTTATTTTTCCGGCCCTTTGACATGCATCACAGGATTTGCAAAGAAGGTGTGCGTCTTTGTAAATTGTAGGCCAATAGAATCTAGCATCATAAACTTTTCTTGCTGTTAGTTGAGGCCCATAATGCCCTCCTGTTGGTCCTGTGTGACAATGGTTTAAAATTTTACTAGCTTCATCTCTGAATACACATCGGCGTATTATTCCATCGGGACAACTTTTAAACAAATGTGGATCTTCCCAGAAATAGTGTTTTATATCACTGAAGAATTTCTTTCGTTTTTGGTACGATAATTATTTTTCAAGGAATCTACATACTAAGTAGTTTGCATAGTCTGCAAACCATGGAATTTCATTATAATCTATCTTCAATAGATATTCATCAGGAAAGTTGTCTTGTATGGCTGATTCATTTAGAACTTCTAATTCGGGATTTTCAAGACGAGAAAGATGATCAGCAGCGAGATTTTCTGCTCCTCTTTTATCTCGGATTTCAATATCGAACTCTTGTAAGAGTAAGATCCAACGGATTAATCTTGGTTTGGCATCTTGTTTCGAAAATAGGTATCTAAGAGCAGAATGGTCGGTATAGACCACCGTTTTTGCTAGAACGAGATATGATCGAAATTTGTCAAAAGCAAAGACAATAGCAAGGAGTTCTTTTTCAGTTGTTGTATAATTCGTTTGTGCTCCTTGTAACGTCTTACTAGCATAATATATAGGTTGAAATCGTTTTTCAATCCTTTGTCCTAAAACGGCTCCCATTGCAAAATCACTTGCATCGCACATTAGTTCAAACGGTAGATTCTAATTTGGTGTTATCATATTCGGTGCATTAGTGAGTTTCTCTTTAAGAATATTAAAAGATTTGATGCATTCATCTGAAAAGATGAATGGAGCATCCTTTTCTAGGAGTTTATTCATAGGAGTGGCAATTTTAGAAAAATCTTTTATAAAACGTCGGTAAAAACCGGCATGCCCTAGAAAACTCCTAATGAAATGTCCCGTTCTTATTGATTAAAAACGTTCCATATTAATTGATTTCGTTGCGAGGTTTTGACCTCTATATGAGACGTTTTTCAAAGACTGCATTCATTTTAAAACAAACCATAACCTTTATTTCATCAATAAAGGTTTAAAAAGCTTTACGTAGATTATCAATTAATGATAATCTAAAATATCCTGTTTACACACGACCATTACATAATGGTTTACAATACAAATATGTTACAACAAAATAAGTTTCTTGAATGCAGTTTTTACACAATATCATACAAGCATGGACTCCAAATCTCGTCCTTATTTAAGTATGCGACAGCGGAAGCTCTTAATAATCACCTGAGAATAAACATGCTTAAAACGTCAACAAAAATGTTGGTGAGTTATAGGTTTAACCTATATATATCAAATCATAATAATAGACCACAAGATTTCATATTTCAATACACATCCCATACATAGAGATAAAAATCATTCATATGGTGAACACCTGGTAACCGACATTAACAAGATGCATATATAAGAATATCCCCATCATTCCGGGACACCCTTCGGATATGATATAAATTTCGAAGTACTAAAGCATCCGGTACTTTGGATGGGGTTTGTTAGGCCCAATAGATCTATCTTTAGGATTCGCGTCAATTAGGGTGTCTGTTCCCTAATTCTTAGATTACCAGACTTATTAAAAAGGGGCATATTTGATTTCGATAATTCAACCATAGAATGTAGTTTCACGTACTTGTGTCTATTTTGTAAATCATTTATAAAACCTCAACCCTGTATAGCTAACTCCAACATTCACATATAGAGTGTCTATGGTTGTTCCGAAATATATATAGATGTGTCGACATGATAGGTCGAAACATTATATACGTGTCTATGGTATCTCAAGATTACATAATATACAATACAAGTTGATTAAGTTATGGTTGGAATAGATTTGTTACCAATTTTCACGTAGCTAAAATGAAAAAAATTATCCAATCTTGTTTTACCCATAACTTCTTCATTTTAAATCCGTTTTGAGTGAATCAAATTGCTATGGTTTCATATTGAACTCTATTTTATGAATCTAAACAGAAAAAGTATAGGTTTATAGTCGAAAAAATAAGTTACAAGTCATTTTTGTAAAGGTAGTCATTTCAGTCGAAAGAACGACGTCTAGATGACCATTTTAGAAAACATACTTCCACTTTGAGTTTAATCATAATTTTTGGATATAGTTTCATGTTCATAATAAAAATCATTTTCTCAAAATAACAACTTTTAAATCAAAGTTTATCATAGTTTTTAATTAACTAACCCAAAACAGCCCGCGGTGTTACTACGACGGCGTAAATCCGGTTTTACGGTGTTTTTCGTGTATCCAGGTTTTAAATCATTAAGTTAGCATATCATATAGATATAGAACATGTGTTTAGTTGATTTTAAAAGTCAAGTTAGAAGGATTAACTTTTGTTTGCGAACAAGTTTAGAATTAACTAAACTATGTTCTAGTGATTACAAGTTTAAACCTTCGAATAAGATAGCTTTATATATATGAATCGAATGATGTTATGAACATCATTACTACCTTAAGTTCCTTGGATAAACCTACTGGAAAAGAGAAAAATGGATCTAGTTTCAACGGATCCTTGGATGGCTCGAAGTTCTTGAAGCAGAATCATGACACGAAAACAAGTTCAAGTAAGATCATCACTTGAAATAAGATTGTTATAGTTATAGAAATTGAACCAAAGTTTGAATATGATTATTACCTTGTATTAGAATGATAACCTACTGTAAGAAACAAAGATTTCTTGAGGTTGGATGATCACCTTACAAGATTGGAAGTGAGCTAGCAAACTTGAAAGTATTCTTGATTTTATGAAACTAGAACTTTTGGAATTTATGAAGAACACTTAGAACTTGAAGATAGAACTTGAGAGAGATCAATTAGATGAAGAAAATTGAAGAATGAAAGTGTTTTTAGGTGTTTTTGGTCGTTGGTGTATGGATTAGATATAAAGGATATGTAATTTTGTTTTCATGTAAATAAGTCATGAATGATTACTCATATTTTTGTAATTTTTTGAGATATTTCATACTAGTTGCCAAATGATGGTTCCCACATGTGTTAGGTGACTCACATGGGCTGCTAAGAGGTGATCATTGGAGTGTATATACCAATAGTACATACATCTAAAAGCTGTGTATTGTACGAGTACGAATACGGGTGCATACGAGTAGAATTGTTGATGAAACTGAACGAGGATGTAATTGTAAGCATTTTTGTTAAGTAGAAGTATTTTGATAAGTGTCTTGAAGTCTTTCAAAAGTGTATGAATACATATTAAAACACTACATGTATATACATTTTAACTGAGTCATTAAGTCATCGTTAGTCGTTACATGTAAATGTTGTTTTGAAACCTTTAGGTTAACGATCTTGTTAAATGTTGTTAACCCAATGTTTATAATATCAAAAGAGATTTTAAATTATTATATTATCATGATATTATGATGTACGAATATCTCTTAATATGATATATATACATTAAATGTCGTTACAACGATAATCGTTACATATATGTCTCGTTTCAAAATCATTAAGTTAGTAGTCTTGTTTTTACATATGTAGTTCATTGTTAATATACTTAATGATATGTTTACTTATCATAATATCATGTTAACTATATATATAACCATATATATGTCATCATATAGTTTTTACAAGTTTTAACGTTCGTGAATCACCGGTCAACTTGGGTGGTCAATTGTCTATATGAAACCTATTTCAATTAATCAAGTCTTAACAAGTTTGATTGCTTAACATGTTGGAAATATTTAATCATGTAAATATCAATCTCAATTAATATATATAAACATGGAAAAGTTCGGGTCACTACACCTAACTCCTCTAACATTGGTGGGATGTGGAAGTTTAGCAATATCATCTACTTTAGCTCTATCCACTTCAATTCCTTCCTTTGAAATCTTATGTCCAAGAACGATGCCTTCTTTAACCATGAAATGGCATTTCTCCCAGTTAAGTACTAGATTTGATTGTTCACATCTAATAAGCATTCGTTCAAGATTAACTAGACATGATTCAAATGTATCACCGAAGACTGAAAAGTCATCCATGAAAACTTCCATGCATTCTTCTATCATGTCGTGAAAAATCGCCATCATGCACCTTTGAAAGGTTGCAGGGGCGTTGCAAAGTCCAAATGGCATGCGTTTGTAAGCAAAAGTACCATAAGGGCACGTGAATGTGGTTTTCTCTTGGTCCTCAGGTGCTATTGGAATTTGAAAATATCCGGAAAATCCATCAAGAAAACAATAGTAACTATTTTCGGCTAATCTTTCCAACATTTGATCAATGAAAGGTAAGGGAAAGTGATCTTTTCTGGTGGCGTCATTTAATTTTCTATAATCAATACAAACACGCCATCCTGTTACAGTCCTGGTAGGAATAAGCTCATTTTTCTCATTTGTAATGACAGTCATGCCACCCTTCTTAGGTACGCATTGAACTGGGCTTACCCATGGACTATCAGAAATTGGATAAATTAAACCTGCATCTAGCAGTTTAATAATTTATTTCTTAACTACATCTTGCATATTAGGATTTAGTCTTCGTTGGCGTTGCACATATGTTTTATGAACTTCTTCCATAAGGATTTTATGTGTGCAATACGAAGGACTTATTCCTTTAATATCATGAATCTTCCATGCAATAGCTGGTTTATGAGCTTTCAACACAGAAATGAGTTATGATTTCTCATTTTTAGTCAGAGAAGATGATATTATTACAGGTAATTCAGATTCACCATGTAAATAAGCGTATTCCAAATAGTTTGGAAGTGGCTTTAACTCTAATGTCGGAGGTTCTTCTATCGATGATTTATATCGATATCTGTCTTCTTCTTTTTGCATTTGAATTTCTTCTGTTGTTGGTTCATATCCATTAGCTATTAGTGTAGCTAACATTTCAGCTTCATCAATTGGTTCAGTACTTTCTCATAAAAAACATTCTCCTGTTCCTTGTAATTCTGGAAATTCTTCCAACAATTCTGCATGTGAATCTATAGTTTGAATATAATAACATGTATCATCTGCAGATTGCGGTTGTTGCATTGCTCTATCAACTGAAAAGGTAACACTCTCGTCCTCTATACTTAGGGTCAATTTCTTACCGAACACGTCTATCATTGCTTTAGCCGTGTTTAAGAATGGTCTTCTTAATATGAGAGGAACTTGAGAATCTTCTTACATGTCCAGAACAACAAAATCTACTGGAAATACTAAAGTACCAACTTTAACTAGCATGTTCTCCATTATCCCTCTAGGATATTTTATTGATCGATCGGCTAGTTGTATGCTTATTCTTGTTGGTTTCAATTCTCCAAGGTCTAGTTTAGCGTATAGTGAATACGACATTAAATTTATACTAGCACCTAAGTCTGCCAATGCTTCTATTGAACTAAGACTACCCAGAAAACATGGAATTGTGAAACTTCCTGGATCAGATAGTTTTTCTGGTATCTTATTCAACAGTACTGCAGAACAATTAGCATTCATAGTAACAGCCGAGAGTTCTTCCATTTTCTTTCTATTCGTGATCAGATCTTTCAAGAGTTTAGCGTATCTAGGCATTCCTAAAATCACATCATTGAAAGGAAGATTTACATTTATCTGTTTAAACATATCCAAGAATTTGGATTGCTCAGCTTCAAGTTTCTCTTTTTTCAATTTACTTGGGTAAGGAAGTGGTGGTTGGTATGGTTTAACATAAGGTTTATCCTTAACTGTGTTATCTTCATTAACCTTTTCAACTACCGGTTCTTTTTCCTTATCTTGCTCAGGTTGTGGTTCTTGTGGAGTAGGAATAGTTTCATCATAAGTTACAGGTATTTCAGGTGGTTTAAGTGTTGTACCACTTCTTGTGGTAATGGCTTTAGCTGTTTCATTCCGGGGGTTAGCATTTGTATCACTAGGTAAACTTCCCGATTTTCTTTCACCTATTAACCTTGCTAGGTTACTTACTTCTTGTTCCAAGTTTTGAATAGAAGCTTGTTGATTTCTAAATGCTTGAGCATTTTGTTCATTAGTTTATTTCTGAGATGTGAAAAACTGCGTTTGAGTTTCAACTAGCTTCGTCATCATATCTTCTAAATTCGGCTTTTTGTCATCGGTTTGTGGTGGTTTGTTTTGAAAATTAGGTCTTTGCTGGTTGTAAGTATTATTGGATACTTGTTGATTGCTAGGACCTTGTTGGTTGTTGTACGGAATATTTCGGTTATAATTCTGGTTTTGATTGTAAATCGGTCTTGGCGGTTGATAATTATTCTGATAATTATTTCCAGGCCTTTGGTTTATGTATGAAATATTCTCTCTTTGTTCCATTGTTAGTTCAATACTGAGACAATCTTTTGTCAAATGTGGTCCTCCACACTGCTCACAACTAATTCGTATTGAGTGGATATCTTTCGTCATCTTTTCCATTCGTCTCTCGACAGCATCTATCTTTGCGGAAATGGAATCTAAGTCATGGCTAGAATCGGCTCTAGCTGCTTTAGATGATCTAACGATATCTTTTTCTTGGTGCCACTTATGTGAGTGGGAAGCAGTGTTATCAATAATTTTGTAAGCATCAGTTTCGGTTTTCTTCATAATAGAACCACCAGCTGCTATATCGATGTCTTTTCTTGTAGTGATGTCGCATCCTTGGTAGAATATTTGTACTATTTGACAGGTGTCTAAACCATGTTGCGGACATCCTCTCAATAACTTTCCAAATCTTGTCCACGCCTCATATAGAGTTTCGTTTGGTTTCTGTGTGAACGTAACAATTTCTCCTTGAAGTCTTACGGCTTTAGATGCCGGAAAGAATTGTTTAAGAAATTTTTCAACTAAAACGTCCCATGTATCAATCGCCCCTTCAGGTAACGATTCCAACCAATCTTTGGCTTCTCCCTTTAAAGTCCAGGGAAATAACATGAGATATATCTGTTCATCATCCACTTCTCGGATTTTAAATAGTGTACAGATCCTATTAAAGGTACGAAGATGTTCATTTGGATCTTCCTTCGGCGCACCACTAAATTGGCATTGATTAGTCACCATGTGTAGAATTTGTCCTTTGATTTCATAATCTGGCGCATTAATGTCTGGATGAGTAATTGCGTGACCTTGGCCAGTGCGTTTAGCTCACATTCGGTCTTCCATACTTAAAGGTTCCAGATTCTCCATAATTGAATTTGTTGAATCTGAATCACTAGAGGATTCTGATTTAATGGTTCGTTCCTCAACAATCTCTGTTTGAATAATTGGTGGTTCCGGAGGAAAAATTAATGGTTCAGGATCTATGAATTGTCCCTGAATATTCTCCGGATTCTCAATTGTGAGGTCGGTTTCAAAAAATGGATTATCGAAAATTTGAATTGGAGTACTTGGTCGACGGGATGACGATTCTAAAGAAAAATCAACGGCGGTAATATTTGCTAGATGTCTTGATCGAGTTACAGGTGGTGAACGTACAAAAGGTGGTGAACGTCTTGCTCGGTGCATTCACTGAATATCCTATTAGTTTTTTTTAAAAGGAAAGAAAAATTATATAAGTTATCCAATTAATAGACTTTTCTGATTTTGCCCACGTTTCGAATAGCCAAAAGATGCAGCAGAGGGGCATGATTCGTTTGGTCTCAATATAATTGAGTACTGTTTGGCTCCAATAACCCGGTCCACGTACAAATCCAACTATTACTACGAACCAGAAAATTTTGATGTCTATTAATTTAACCACTTAAAATAAATTTTTGTAATTTTAAGAAATTTAGATAAGAAGTAGAATAAAAATCTATGTCCTAAATCTAGAATTGCGAGAAATAAGAAAGAAAAAGAGCGCGTCGAAAAAGGTCGAAAAAGAAAAGATCGAAAAATAAAAGGCGTCGAAAAATAAGAAAGAAAAAGAGTGACTATAAAACTTAAAAACACTCGACTAACCCAACCTTATTACTATCACTAACTTAAAATTGAAATTGCAAATTGAGATTACTAATTGGAGTGATAATTGATACAGAGGTAAAAGGTGTCGAAAAATATTAAAGCTTACAAGTAAAACTATATCCCAAATGGCAATAACTTAAAAAGGAACTAAAACTTAAAAAGGCGTCGCAAAATTCTAAAGCACCTAAATCTTAGTCTAAAGAAAAAGCACTTAAGGGATTTTACGGCAAAGTCTAAAAATCTAGAAGCAAAAATAACTATGGCAAAAACTATGGATTAAAACTAAATATGAGCGAAAAACACAAATATTACGCTAAAACAAATAAAAAGGGACAAAATATAAAAATAAACTAAAAGTTGTAAAAAGTACAATTTTTATAAAAATATATTTTTTTATATTATTTATTTTATAAAACTATTAATTTTATATTAATTAAACTAATTAAAACAAAATAAAACAAATTAATTAAATAAACTAAACTAATAAATAAATAAATAAAACCTATTTAGGGTTTTTAATTAAATAATAATAATAATAATAATAATAATTACACCGTAATTAATGCCTGATTAGGGTTTCTGTGTGCCCGTGTCAGACGGCTCCGCGAGTCGCGGTGTTTCTAGTTAAAAACCCCCGCAAGTCGCGGGGTTTGTATTTTCAAACGTGTACCAGGCTAAAATTGTTCGGTTTCTATTTTTTTATTATATATATATATATATATATATATATATATATATATATATATATATATATATATATATATTTATTTTTCTGTTTTTAATTTAATTAAAATATTTATATAATTTAAATAAGACTTATCTTTAAAAACTAAGATAGAAATAAAATACTTTATAACAATCTAAAAAAATAGATTTATATATATTTATATTTTTTCGGTTTTTTTTTTGATTTTATGCTTTAAATAAAAACAAAATATTTAAAGAAAACTTATATTTTTATAAAATAAAAAATAGAGAAACTTTATAAAACTTAACTATTTAACAAACTCTTAAAAATATTTATATTTTTGTTTTCTTTTTATGTTTTAGAATATTTAAAACGTATTTTTACAAAAGCGTATTTTTTTTTATAAAAGTAAACTTAAAATAAAAATCTTTTTTTTTATATATTAGCGTTGCGCTTCCGGCTTTTAAGCTAGATTTTAAGTTCCCCGGCAGCGGCGCCAAAAATACTTGATGTCAAAGCTAAGGGGTATAAAATACTATTAAATTTTACAAGGAAATACTATTAAATACGAAACAATTTTACACAAGATATTTATTTATTTATAGAATGGATATACTTAAACCTTGCTACAACACTTATAGGCAGTGTACCTAATCGTACATGTGACAACCCAGAAATTTCTAACCAAATTTAAACTTTAATCTTTATATGTTTCCGACACGATAAGCAATATTTGTTAAGTTAAATTGCAAGAATTTTAAACTATGTTCATACATTCATTCAACCTCGACCATGTTCCAACGATTCACGAACCATTAAACGAATATGATTATATATGTATATGTGTATATATATTATAACTTGAAACGTAAACAAAATATTAGATTAAATACTTTATATGATTGTATCTGTTTCAAAATATTTATCAATGGAATTAGAAGATAAGATCAAATGATTTAATTATCAGATATATTGAATTATGATTACAAGTCTCTGTTGAAAGGCCCACGTTGATTTGAGAAATCTTTTCGTTTTAACAATATTCGAAAAATGGTAACGTGATTTATAAATAAGAATAAATTGTCAATCATTGAGAACTAGACAAAGGATAGTGGAAGATTGAATCTCATAAAGACTCGATTGATCTATTTAGTTTCAAACGTACAAAAACGTTTTTAGTTTAAAAAGAACTTTATTATTAAAACGTATATAACTTTTATAAATATCTAGAACCACTTTTGACAACTCATTACTTAACTAGTATGATAAAGATAACGATATTTATATTTTATTTTATTAAATATATATAACGATTTAAATTAATATTTTATATATTTATACACGTATTATACGTACATAGTTTTATACTTTTACTATACTTAAACTTTACCTTTACTTTATTTTTACTTTACTTTAACTTTAATAATTCACTTTAATAATTCATACTTTAATAATTCACTTTAATAATTCATACTTTAATAATTCACTTTAATAATTCATACTTTAATAATTCACTTTAATAATTCACTTTAATAATTCATACTTTAATAATTCACTTTAATAATTCAAAAATCTATTATAAATAGAATTCAATAGGTTTCATTATTTCATAGAAACTTGAAAATATTTTTCTCTAAACTCTCTCAATCGATTTACATATATATATTTACTCCGTATTATTTCAAGATATTATTAGTATACATAAAATATTACGACGGAGTGCTGTCCGAATGATTTCGAAATTGTTTTTCGAGTAGGATAGGATTAAGGAAATTATGGGTTATAGCTATGGAGGTGATTGAGTATGGTTCATGGGTATGCTCGTGAGGTCAATATAGTGTTTATCATTTCCGTTGCGTCTACGTACCTTTCCTGCAATATTGAATCTCAATATTGATACGTGAGTACTCATAATTTAACTTTTACATACTAATAGTGTATCCCTGACTAGTGCTCGAGTATTTAGGATTATGCATGCTTGTACTTTTGATATTGCCCTTAGACATGTTAGGTTGAATATTGAATTAGTTACACTTGCGGTTGAGATAAGGTATAAGATATGCATGTCCTTGGAAAGCTAGCGAAAAATTAAGGACTTTTCCTTTAGATATCGAATGGTTTCGATGAACGGATTAGAAGTTATAATCAATTGAATTTTCAATATTTTTATTAAAAATGATTATTATTATCGTCGTTTTTATCGTCGTTCTAGTTTTATCTTATTATTATCATTATTATTATCTTTATCAATAAAAGAGATTTATCATTAAAAATTATTATTTTTTTTTATTATTACTATCGTTATTATCGTTAAAGTTATAATTAGTATTATTATTATTATTATCCAATTATTATTATTATTATTATTAGTATTATTATTATTATTATCATTATTAATATATACATCATTATTTAAAAATGGATATTGTCATTGTTATTATTATTATTACTATATTATCATTAAGATAATTATTAGTATTATCGTTAAAAATGTTATAGTAACTATCATTATTAATATTAGTGTAATTAAAACAAATATTTGTAACACCTAATTATTTTGATTACTATTATTATCATTATTATGAACACGATATAAAAGACGATTAAAAGTTATTAAACGAAACGATTAGGAAATAATGAGTAAGAGTATCATGATGAAATTAAAATATTATAAGATATTGATTTAGATAAAATTATCGTTCTTATTATTTTTATCATTACTATTATTATTAAAAATATCATTAGTATTAAAACTATCATTTTAACAAAAAATATCATTTTAATAGAAATGTCATTGTTACTATAAAATATCATTATTATTATTATTATTTTAAATAGAATTATTATTTTAAAGATAATATTAAAAATTATCGTAAATATTAAAGTTATCATAATTAGAATTATCGTTTTATCATAATGTCATCTTAGTAATTATAAATATTGATATTTTTATAATAATAATTATTATTACAAAATAATACAACTTTTACTTACTATCATTATAGATATTATTTAATCAAATAAATATGTAATACAAACATATTTTACTACGTGTAATAACTTACTTTAATAATACCTATCATATTATCTTTATGATATTAAATGAACCCTATAAATTTTATTACTTAATATATATAAAAGTATATTATATTATATAAATTTAATATAAAATTTTATTTATTAATAAATAAATTATATTATTTACTCTAATAAATCTTTTTAAAATATTTAAAAATATAAAACGATGATATTTAAACTATATATTAATCATGTATAGATTTTTGGAAATTATTTTGAGTCAAATTTACTTTTGTTGACTTTTGCATATTAGTCTCGAGCATTAGGATTGTGGTACACTATGACTTGGCCTAATTTGTTAGACAAATATTGACCAACACATAATTATATATAATTAATTTAGGTTTGTGAATCTGAGGCCAACCTTGCACTTGTTCAATGACGTTATATGTATTTTTACTACGAAATACAGTATGGTGAGTTTCATTTTCCTTTTTACCCTTTATATTTTTGGGCTGAGAATACATGCGCAATTTTTATAAATGTTTTACGAAATAGACACAAGTAATCGAAACTACATTATATGGTTGAATGATCGAAATCGAATATGCCCCTTTTTATTAAAGTCTGGTAATCTAAGAATTAGGGAACAGACACCCTAATTGATGCGAATCCTAAAGATAGATCTATTGGGCCTAACAAACCCCATCCAAAGTACCGGATGCTTTAGTACTTCGAAATTTATATCATGTCCGAAGGAGGATCCCGGAATGATAGGGGATATTCTTATATGTATCTAGTTAATGTCAGTTACCAGGTGTTCACCATATGAATGATTATTTTTGTCTCTATGCATGGGACGTATATTTATGAGAACTGGAAATGAAATTCTTGTGGTCTATTAAAATGATGAAAATAAATGATTATGATAAACTAATGAACTCACCAACCTTTTGGTTGACACTTTAAAGCATGTTTATTCTCAGGTGTTAAAGAAATCTTCCGCTGTGCATTTGCTCATTTTAAAGATATTACTTGGAGTCTTTCATAGCATATTTCGAAGAACGTTGCATTCGAGTTATTGAGTTCATCAAAGATTATTATTAAATCAATTTATAGTTGGATAGTGGATATTATGAAATGGTATGCATGCCTGTCAATTTTCGATGTAAAGAAAGATTGTCTTTTAAAAACGAATGCAATGTTTGTAAAATGTATCATATAGAGGTCAAATACCTCGCAATGTAATTAACTATTGTGAATCGTTTATAATGTATATGAACGGGTCCTTTCAGTACAGTAGTGTAGTTTTTAGTAAGTCCGGTTCGGTCCACAGGGAAAAAAATCTTTAAACAAAGCTTAACGCTATATTAGTTTTAATTTATAAAAATACAAATATATAAATAAGTAATATTATTATTATAAAGGGGAGTTTTTACCGTTTAATGACCGGTTTGTCGATTTTTAAAACTTTAGTCGCAGTTAAAACCTAATGTAAAATATTAAAAATAAATACAAGACTTAATTTAAAGCGTAAAGTAAATAACGATAATGAAATTGCGATAAATAAAAGTGCGATAAAATAAACTTGCGATAATTAAAAAGTACGATAATTAAAAGTGCAATTAAATACAATAACAATAAATAAAAGTGCAATAATTAGAAGTGCAATTAAATATGAAAATAAAGGAAATTAAATATGAAATAAAAGAATTATGCTTATTTAAACTTCCGTAATCATGATGTTTGACGTGTTGATTTTAGTTTTATGCCCATGGGTTAATTGTCCTTTGTCCTGGATTATTTAATATGTCCGTCTGGTTTTTGTCCATAACAGTCCATCAGTCATAAATATAAAGTGCGAGTGTCCTCGTCAAATTATCCTTATACCCGAAGTTAAATATTCCAACTAATTGGGGACTTAAACTGTAACAAGGTTTTAATACTTTGTTTAATAATTACACCAGGATGTCGACTGAGTGTAACCCAAGGTTTTAATACTTTGTTATCAATTATGCCAAGTGTCCTTGTACATAATTTCACCCCTGTTTTAATAATTCTAGTGACTATTAATCCATTCCCGTGTCTGGTTAAATGAACGATTATTCGTACATATAAATACCCCACCCATCGTGTCCGGTCGAGTGTATATGGTTATTTATAGGGACGTCCAATTGTAAATCTTTATATTAAAATTAACAAACTATCATTTATTTAAACAAATATAAAGCCCATTAATAGCCCATAGTCTAATTTCCACAAGTGTCGTTCTTTTGTCCAAACCCCAATTATGGTACAAAACCCAATTACCCAATTTTAGTAATTAGCCCAACATCATGATTACTTTGGATTAAATAAGTATAATAATAACTTAGCTACGAGACATTAAATTAAAAAAGTTGAACATAACTTACAATGATTAAAAATAGCGTAGCGTTACACGAACAGAATTTCGACTTACACCGTTACAACATTCGCTAACATACCCTTATTATTAGAATTAAAATTAAAATTAAAATATAAATAAATATTACGTATAGATATATTGAGAGATAGAAAAAGATGATTAAAAATGATCAGAATGCGCTGCCTTTTATAGGAATTTTCGTCCAGGGGAGCTCCGCGACTCGCGGCATTTTTGGCCTCCATACTCCGCAACTAGCGGAGTTCGTAATTCCAGCTCACATCATTTTGTCTTTTAATTTGCCGATGTTTTTAAATATAAATATAATATATAAATAATTTTTAAGAATTATTTAATTATTATATTATATTTATGTGCATAGTTGACTTGTAATTTTTAGTCCGTTGCGTCGAGCGTTGAGAGTTGACTCTAGTTCCAGTTCCGGATTTTCGAACGTCCTTGCGTACAATTTAATATCTTGTACTTTGCGATTTGAATCTTGTACTCTTGTAATTTCGAGACGTTTCTTATCAATAATTGGAACCACTTTGATTGTATTTTGTACTTTTGAGCTTTTTGGTCGTTTGCGTCTTCAATTCGTCGAATCTATCTTTTGTCTTCACCTTTTATTATTTAAACGAATATCACTTGTAAATAGAACAATTGCAACTAAAAGCTTGTCTTTCTTGAGGAATAATGCTATGAAATATATGTTCGTTTTTAGCATTATCAGTACGTATCCATCTTTGCGAAGATGACTTATTATATTATTGTTTAGGTTGGTTACTGAAGCCTCAACATAAGCAGAACGGTTTTATACACTTGCGAGTGTATATATATTTATAAACGGAAATCTTGTTGTCTATTAACATATTGAAATGATTGCTATGATAAACCTATAAACTCACCAACCTTTTGGTTGACACTTTTAAGCATGTTTATTCTCAGGTATGAAAGAAATCTTCCGCTGTGCATTTGCTCATATTAGAGATATTACTTGGAGTCATTCATGACATATTTCAAAAGACGTTGCATTCGAGTCGTTGAGTTCATCAAGATTATTATTAAGTCAATTATAGTTGGATATATTATGAAATGGTATGCATGCAGTTAACTTTCGATGTAAATGAAAGTTTGTCTTTTAAAAACGAATGCAATGTTTGTAAAATGTATCATATAGAGGACAAGTACCTTGCAATGAAATCAACTATTGTGAATCGTTTATAATGTATATGAACGGGTTCTTTCAGTTGGTATCAGAGCGGTGGTCTTAGCAAACCAGGTCTTGATTAGTGTGTCTAACTGATAGTTATTTAGATGCATTAGTGAGTCTGGACTTCGACCGTGTCTGCATGTCAAAAGTTTTGCTTATCATTTCTAGTCGAAAATCATCTGCTTATCATCCTTAGGAAATTACCTGCTTATCATTCTTAGTCTAGACACATCTTACTGCAATGATTGCATGAATAGTGTATAGACAAAATGTGACGACCCGAGAATTTCTGACCAAATTTAAACTTTATCTTTAAATGATTCCAACACGATAAGCAAAGTTTGTTAAGTTGAATCTCAAGAATTGTAAACTGTGTTTATACATTTATTTAAACCTCGGCCAAGTTTCGACGATTCACGAACCATTATATGAATGGATATGATTATGTATATATATGTGTATATATAATTATAGCTTGAAAACTTTAACAAAGTATTAGACGTATAATACTTTACATAAACGTATTTGCTGCAAAATATATTCAAATAATTATCGATGGAATTAAAAGATAATATTCAAATGATTGAATTATCAGATACATTGAATTATGATTATGAGTCTCTATTGAGAGGTCCACTTTGATTTAGGAGAACCTTTCCTTTTTAACGGTATCTGGAATATCTGGTAAGAGTGATTTACAAAAGTGTCATTAGCGAAAGTTAGTCAAAAATTAGTAATCATTTCCATTTAAATTTTAAAAGTGTACCTTACTTTGATTAGCTAGCGTCTCTTGATAATCAACTAGTTAGTTTTCACATTAAAAACATTAATTGGTAAAATTACTACTATTATTTAAAAATGAGTTAAATAATATCAATCGAACCTTGAAATGTAATCAATTTTGAAAGACTAAATATTATATCATGTTATAAATATTTCAAAATATATATATATATATATATATATATATATATATATATATATATATATATAGAGTACAAATTTACAATTTTTAAATAAAAATATTTATATTTTTAACTTAGTCATAAAACGTCCTGATTTAAAAATAAAATATTTTGACAAACAACGAGTCACTGATTTATAGAAGCAAATGACCACAACACTCAACTATATAAGTTACATTTTTTATAAAGTTATTTATTGATGAGTAAGTCAAATTATTAATAAGGGTACACGTCGCGTAACGTAAAAGGCTAATTTTCTAAACATACGAAAGTGCGCTCGAAAAACCGAAAGTGGTACATGAGTCGAGTGACAATGTACGAGTCATTTTAGTAAAAATTACAAGTTAACCATGCACGCAAATATAATATAATATTTAAATAATTATATGAATTAAATATATTATATCAAATATTACAAAAAAACTAATCACATTACACGTTTTTTTATTTAATCATTTGAGATGTAAACGAATCAACATAAATCACGGAGGTATGAGTTTTAAAGAGTTAGTACTTCTATAAATCCTTTCATATCTGATTCGGCTTTGCATACAAATTCAACTTTCTTGATATTTCTATATATCTCTCAATATGTATACATATTTATATTATTAATATTATTAATCTTATTATTATTATTATTATTATTATTATTATTATTATTATTATTATTATTATTATTATTATTATTATTATTATTATTATTATTATTATTATTATTATTATTATTAGTATTAGTAGTAGTAGTATTATTATTAACTAATAGTATTTATACATAAAATACTACGACGATGTCATGAGCGTATTATTTCAAGACGGCTTTTATGAGCGAGATAGGACTAAGGAAATTATGGGTTATAGCTATGGAGGTGATGGGTAATGTTCATGGGTATGTTCGTGAGGTCAATTTAGTGTTTATCGTCTCCGTTGTGTCTACGTACCTTTCCTACAATATTGAATCTCAATATTGATACGTGAGCACTCATAACTTAACTTTTATATATACTTTTAGTGTATCCCTGACTAGTGCTCGAGTATTTAGGATTATGCATGCTTGTACTTTTGATATTGCCCTTAGTTAGATTATGTTGAATCTCGAATTAGTTACACCTGCGGTTAAGATAAGGTATAAGATATGCATGTCGTTGGAAAGCTAGCGAAAAATTAAGAACTTTTCCTTTAGATGTCGAATGGGTTCGATGAACGGATTGGAAGTTATAGTCAATTGAATTTTTGATATTATTATTAAAAATGATTATTATTATCGTCGTTATAATTTTATCTAATTATTATTATTATTATTATTATTATTATTATTATTATTATTATTATTATTATTATTATTATTATTATTATTATTATTATTATTATTATTATCATTATTATTATTATTATTATCATTATCAATAAAAAGTATTATCATTAAAAATTGTTATTATTATTACTATCGTGATAATTATCATTAATATTATCATAATATTTATTATCATTAGTATTATTATGATTAAAAAAACTAATATTAGTAACACCTAATTATTATAATTACTATTATTATCATTAACACAAAGACTATATAAAAGACGATTAAAAACTATAAACGAATAAATTAAGAAATAATGAGTATGAGTATCATGAAGAAATTAAAATATCGTAAGATAGTGATTTAGATAAAATTATTGTTTTTCATTATTTTTAATCATTACTATTATTATTAAAAATATCGTTAATATTAAAAATATTATTTTAACAAAAATTATCCTTTTAATAAAAGTGTCATTGTTATTATAAAATATCATTATTATTTTAAATAAAATTATTATTTTAAAGTTAATATTAAGACAAAAAGTATCGTCAATATTAAAGTTATTATAATTAGGATTATCATTTTATCATAATATCATTTTTTTAATAAATATAAATATTGATATTTTTTTATATAAAATAATACAACTTTTACTTGTTATTATTATGAATGTTATTTTATTAAATAATATGTAATACAAATAATATAGTTACCTTAATAAAACCTGTTGTAATATTTTTATGATATTAAATGAACTTTATAAATTTATTATTTAAGATATACAAAAGTATATTTTTATATAAAATTTTATTTATTAATAAATGAATTATATTATATACTCTAATAAATCTTTTAAAAATATTTAAAAATATAAAATGATGATATTTAAACTATATAATAATCAAGTATAAATTTTGGAAATCATTTTGAGTCAAATTGACTTTTGTTGACTTTTGTATATTAGTCTCGAGCATTAGGATTGTGATACACTATGACCTGACCTAAAATTGCTATACAGATATTGACCAACACATAAATATATATAAATAATATAGGTTCGTGAATCCGAGGCCAACCTTACACTTGTTCAATGATGTTATATGTATTTTTACTACAAAATACAGTATGGTGAGTTTCAATTGCCTTTTTACCCTTTATATTTTTGGGCTGAGAATACATGCGTAACTTTTATAACTGTTTTACGAAATAGACACAAGTAATCGAAGTTACATTCTATGGTTGGATTATTAAACCGAATATGCCCCTTTTTAGTCTGGTAATCTAAGAATTAGGGAACAGACACCCTAATTGACGCAAATCCTAAAGATAGATCTATAGGGCCCAACAAGCCCCATCCAAAGTACCGGATGCTTTAGTACTTTGAAATTTATATCATGTTTGAAGGAGGATCCCGGAATGATGGGGATATTCTTATATGCATATTGTGAATGTCGGTTACCAGGTGTTCAAACTATATGAATGATTTTTGTCTCTATGTATGGGACGTATGTTTAGGAGAATTGGAAATATGAAATCTTGTGGTCTATTAAAATTATGAAATGATTATTTATGTTAAACTAATGAACTCACCAACCTTTTGGTTGACACTTTAAAGCATGTTTATTCTCAGGTACGAAAGAAATCTTCCGCTGTGCATTTGCTCATATTAGAGGCATTACTTGGAGTCATTCATGACATATTTCAAAAGACGTTGCATTAGAGTCGTAGAGTTTATCAAGATTATTGTTAAGACAATTATAGAAGGATATATTATGAAAGGGTATGCATGCCGTCAATTTTCGATGTAAATGAAAGTTTGTCTTTTAAAAACGAATGCAATGTTTGTAAAATGTATCATATAGAGGTCAAGTACCTCGCAATGTAATCAACTATTGTGAACCGTTTATAATCGATGTGGACTTTGTCTGGATAGATTAGGACGGGTCCTTTCAGTTGGTATCAGAGCGGTGGTCGTAGCGAACCAGGTCTTGCATTAGTGTGTCTAACTAGGAGTTGTTAGGATGCATTAATGAGTCTAGACTTTGACCTATTAGTTGTTAGGTTATATTAATGAGTCTAGATTCGAAACTGGTCTGCATGTCAAAAGTTTTGCTTATCATTTCTTGTCGAAAATTACCTGCTTATCTTTCTTAGTCTAGACACATCTTATTGCATTGATTGCATGAATAGTGTATAGACAAAACTCATATCTTAGCGTATCTGCTAATCCATATCTTAGCATATCTGTTACTGTAGACCTTATCTGACATGTTTCCCTAATTTTCTCCGTAACCTACGGGATCTACTGTACTATACATAGATATTCTATGTAATTAGAATATCATCCGATATCCGAAAATCATTTCATACCGAAAATCCTTTATCTAACCATACAAGATGGAACTCGCAACTAGTTCAAGTTCTTCGGAATCCGACAGCTATTCCGACATGGAATCCCACTCAAGCTCCTAAAGTAGTGTAACCAAAATGGATCAACCGATTAGCCATCATCTATTCTGGATGAATTGGGGCTGGGTTTGTAGCTTACTTAGTCATTGGAGACAAGAAGAAGGTGATCCCTTCCACCCACCACATCGCCCTCTTGGCAAAGAACCTGAAGCACTTACCGGTGAACCAGTTCGAAACACGATTTTCTCTCTAATTTCCAGAGTATCTCGTCACGATTATATACTACATCAAATTTTAGATTTTATTTATTCGCTCGTCCGAACCGACAATCACCCCGGTGTAATAGAAGAAGTCAACGAGCTTCACGCTAGGGTAGTGGCTTTGGAGAATATGGTGCGAAGGTTACAAACACCAGCAGCAGTACCAGCAGCATAAACAGTACCACCCTCAGCAACACCAACAGTACCATCACCACCACCAACAACGACATCCGCATCCCACACCGCAACATCACAATCAGTACCTCAAGTCTCAACGTCATACGCACCATAGAGTACTAACAACAATAATCGATGAAGTATTAATCTATCACTTCATTGGAGAAACCTTCTACGGCGAATATGAAATCTCTAAAGTCTTAGAGATTATCTATTCTAGCCTTAACCATAAATCAGGTGTGTGGACCGAGATGATAAAAGGAAGAGTAAAAACTCTGACAAGGATGGTGCGTGATTTACAAGCTATACTTGTTTTACCAGCAGCATCAACAGTACTATTAGCATCACCAGCACCGTCAGTACCGTCAACATCATCAGAATCAGCAACACCTATAACATCACAAACTCCGTCAGTTCAAGAATCACTGTGGACATCATTATGAATCAATAACGTGTATATTGTATCAACGAGTTATGAAGTATTAACTCACTCCCTCTGAAGAAATTATATGTATATTTTATATATATATAAATTTTGAGATCAAAATAAATCTTTCCATACTAAGCTATTATGTGTGAATATTAACTACTCTGTTAATTTATATTACTAATATGCAATGAGGTACGTCCTTCGTCCGCAACTTAACCATCGTTAGCTACAATTTCTGTCTCAATTCAATAAATTCCAACTCATAATAAACCAAGTGTATTATTTAAATATATGTTTGATTTTACACTTTCATCATCGATGTACTCGAAACTTTTCAAATAACATCATTCGTACCTGGCGAAGTTCACAAGAATTTTACAAAAAAAAACCAGCATCATGTATCAACAAATAACGAAGTATTGATTCATAATATTATTGAAGAAATACTTATGTAATTTCTAAAATTTTAGGGATTGCTCAATTCTAATTTCAACCATAAATCATATGAGTTTAATTTAATATCAACTCATTAAATCAATGTTACATCTAAAGAAAATATACACATATATATTTTCATAAAGACTGTAAAAAAATTCTTTTGTACAAAATATTAATTGTGAAATTTTTTTTTAACGGGTAGGTAATACCTGAGAGATATATAAATTCACAATTGATATGGTACATTCTTCGAATCTGATTCAGCAATCATCAACTATACACACTAATTTCTCAACGATACACATTCTTTTATAAAAAATCCAAACAACCATACTCATTCAAGTTCAATTACATATGCTGATCTTGAAATCGCAGAATTCAATTCGAAATATAACCAATATCATCACTCTTAGATTCCTATATCTTTCCAAGTTATACTTTGACTTCAAAACTGTTCTAGAACATCATATGTATATTAACGATTACAATCTGTGTTCAAACCCTCCGAAATTCCTGAAGACACTTCAAATAATGAACAATCGAGATGATGATCTAACCACATGTTACCCACAGTTATGTACCTGAAAAACTTATAAAACCAAAGTCATAGTTTAACACGTATCCGTGTCAGACCCTTTGGCATTTATTAGCTAAAATGACTTTTCAATTCCTTTCCAAAGTAGTCAGTTTTGTCACAGCTCCAGCAAGTCAACTTCGACTTTCCAGTCGAAACAGCCTTATTATAACCTTGATATATATACGTTGCCCTTTCACCATCATTACCGGGGAACCATTTATGTTCCATCACATTAGCAATAAACTTACCAACAACTTCACTTATCTTTGACTTTCCGAAAAATCATTATATTTATCAAAACCCCATCATCTACTCATCTGCATCTTGTAACGAGAATTGCCATACGAATCATCTGGAATTAGCAATCAGTATTTTGAAATCTCGCAGCACGTCAACATTAACAGTTATATATACATATAACGTCTATCTCCTGGACTTACATATTTCGAATGTGAAGTTTTTGAAAAACACCCTGAACTGCGAACTAGTTCTCGAAATGCTGATGAAGCAGCAAAAACTATAAACAACCTTAACATTAAAAAGTTTAATGATAAAGTGTAGTGTGTTGACAAAGCTCAGAAAAAGAGAAGATTTGGTACTGAAAAATGGATTGAGCAAAGTATGAAGGAGGTTGTGGATAAATCACAAAGACTGAATCTGCCTTCAAAGAATCCAAATGATCCAATGACTGCTAAAGTCATTATCGAATACCTTGCTCCTGACCTTAAACCCATGTGGACGATATTCTTCATCATCCTCTAATGTTAGAAATTCTAAGATATCATCGTATCTTCCTTTATTAATATCCTCAATATTTCTGAAGATATCTTCATAAATATTCTCGTCCGATTTTAATTATCTCTCCGTGCTATCTGTATTATATCATAAAAGGAAACTGTTTTAGTTTCTATATTCTGAGAACCTTCGAATTTAAAATATGAATGTTTTTGAAGTAGTGTTGTGAACTAAAGCATGAATTAGTGTAATATAATGACACTTGATCAACGTGGTTATATTATAGTAAGTCATGCTGAGTTTCTAATGAAACGTGATGATTCACAGACTCTAACGTCATCATGTGCCATGTTACACGACTTTTACGTTCTGTCTAATCTATAAACATATCAAGAACATATTCTTGATAGCCCTATCTTTTCCTTGAATTCTGGTAATTTGACAAGTCATATTGTGCTATTACCATTTCTTTCTTAAAACATTAACAGTGTTCATTCCGAAATCCATATATGCGAATTCTGGACCATTACAAGAGATGCCCAATCGCAAGAAGAAGAAACGGAGGGGCAAAGCTCCGAAATAGAAATTGGAGTATAAATCGCAGCAAATAGGAGAGAGTATTAACTGTGGATGACAATGTTTATAGGAAACAGAAAAAGGGAAATTGAAATATAAGGGGAGATATAAAGCCCGATAACAACACATAAATTACAAACCGTGTATATCAATGTTTATCGCAACATAAAGACACGGGAGAATTATAAGTACTATAACCCTAAGAGCAAAGTAGAAGTAAGCAGATTCCTCTGGTGGAAGTTGGAAAAGGAGAATAATTGTTGTGATAGTAAGGATAAGGACAAGGATTAGAACTGGATTAAGCATTTTCATAATCTTTTGAATTTAAAAATTGAGCATAGGAATGGTAAAAGTAACGGAACGAAAGAAGTTAATTTATAGTGAAATATCTGATAGAAAAATCAAAACAGATCTCCGCATTTAATTAGAGAAATCCTGATTTTCTTATTCGCCGAAAAATCAAATCTTTTAGATTTAGAAGATTTTCTTTAAATCCCTTAAATTCCGGAATTCAACCAATACAACGTCAAAAGTTAAAGCGAAACTCTATTTCTCATTTCGATCTTTTTGTGAAAACTTTACTCGTACTCTTCAAGTAATCAAATCGTTTTATCAATATTACTCAATAGTGATAAAACTCTATATACCAACTCATATTCGTCATAAAAAAAACATTTTTATGATTAGCCATGACGACCACGATCAAATTTCGGGACGAAATTTCTTTAACGGGTAGGTACTGTGACGACCCGGGAAATTTCGACCAAATTTAAACTTTATCTTTAAATGATTCCGACACGATAAGCAAAGTTTGTTAAGTGGAATCTCAAGAATTATAAATTGTGTTTATACATTCATTTAAACCTCGACCAAGTTTCGACGATTCACGAACCATTATATGAACGGATATGATTATGTATGTATATGTGTATACATAATTATAGCTTGAAAACTTTAACAAAGTATTAGACGTATAATACTTTACATAAACGTATTTACTACAAAATATATTCAAATAATTATCGATTGAATTAAAAGATAATATTCAAATGATTGAATTATCAGATACATTGAATTATGATTACGAGTCTCTATTGAGAGGTCCACTTTGATTTAGGAGAACCTTTCCTTTTTAACGGTATCTGGAATATCTGGTAAGAGTGATTTACAAAAGTGTCATTAGCGAAAGTTAGTCAAAAATTAGTAATCATTTCCGTTTAAATTTCAAAAGTGTACCTTACTTTGATTAGCTAGCGTCTCTTGATAATCAACTAGTTAGTTTTCACATTAAAAACATTAATTGGTAAAATAACTACTATTATTTAAAAACAAGTTAAATAATATCAATCGAACCTTGAAATGTAATCGGTTTTGAAAGACTAAATATTATGTCATGTGATAAATATTTCAAAATATATATATACATACATATATATATATATATATATATATATATATATATATATATATATATATATATATATATATATTGTACAAATTTACAATTTTTAAATAAAAATATTTATATTTTTAACTTAGTCATAAAACGTCCTGATTTAAAAATAAAATATTTTGACAAACAACGAGTCACTGATTTATAGAAGCAAATGACCACAACACTCAACTATATAAGTTACATTTTTTATAAAGTAATTTATTGATGAGTAAGTCAAATTATTAATAAGGGTACACGTCGCGTAACGTAAAAGGCTAGTTTTCTAAACATATGAAAGTGCGCTCGAAAAACCGAAAGTGATACATGAGTCGAGTGACAACGTACGAGTCATTTTAGTAAAAATTACAAGTTAACCATGCACGCAAATATAATATAATATTTAAATAATTATATGAATTAAATATATTATATCAAATATTATAAAAAAACTAATCACATTACACGTTTTTTTCTTTAATCATTTGAGATGTAAACGAATCAACATAAATCACGGAGGCATGAGTTTTAAAGAGTTAGTACTTCTATAAATCCTTTCATATCTGATTCGGCTTTGCATACAAATTCAACTTTCTTGATATTTCTATATATCTCTCAATATGTATACATATTTATATTATTAATATTATTAATCTTATTATTATTATTATTATTATTATTATTATTATTATTATTATTATTATTATTATTATTATTATTATTATTATTATTATTATTATTATTATTATTATTAGTAGTAGTAGTAGTAGTAGTATTATTATTAACTAATAGTATTTATACATAAAATACTACGACGAGGTCATGAGCGAATTATTTCAAGATGGCTTTTATGAGCGGGATAGGACTAAGGAAATTATGGGTTATAGCTATGGAGGTGATGGGTAATGTTCATGGGTATGTTCGTGAGGTCAATTTAGTGTTTATCGTCTCTGTTGCGTCTACGTACCTTTCCTACAATATTGAATCTCAATATTGATACGTGAGCACTCATAACTTAACTTTTATATATACTTTTAGTGTATCCCTGACTAGTGCTCGAGTATTTAGGATTATGCATGCTTTTACTTTTGATATTGCCCTTAGTTAGATTATGTTGAATCTCGAATTAGTTACACCTGCATTTAAGATAAGGTATAAGTTATGCATGTCGTTGGAAAGCTAGCGAAAAATTAAGAACTTTTCCTTTAGACGTCGAATGGGTTCGATGAACGGATTAGAAGTTATAGTCAATTGAATTTTTGATATTATTATTAAAAATGATTATTATTATCGTCATTATTATCGTCGTTATAATTTTATCTAATTATTATTATTATTATTGTTATTATTATTATTATTATTATTATTATTATTATTATTATTATTATTATTATTATTATTATTATTATTATTATTATCATTATTATTATTATTATTATTATTATTATTATTATTATTATTTTTATTATTATTATTATTATTATTATTATTATTATTATCATTATCAATAAAAAGTATTATCATTAAAAATTATTATTATTATTACTATCGTTATAATTATCATTAATATTATCATAATATTTATTATCATTAGTATTATTATGATTAAAAAACTAATACTAGTAACACCTAATTATTATAATTACTATTATTATCATTAACACAAAGACGATATAAAAGACGATTAAAAACTATAAACGAATAAATTAAGAAATAATGAGTATGAGTATCATGAAGAAATTAAAATATCGTAAGATAGTGATTTAGATAAAATTATTGTTTTTCATTATTTTTAATCATTACTATTATTATTAAAAATATCGTTAATATTAAAAATATTATTTTAACAAAAATTATCCTTTTAATAAAAGTGTCATTGTTATTATAAAATATCATTATTATTATTATTATTTTAAATAAAATTATTATTTTAAAGTTAATATTAAGACAAAAAGTATCGTCAATATTAAAGTTATTATAATTAGGATTATCATTTTATCATAATATCATTTTTTTTAATAAATATAAATATTGATATTTTTTTATAAAATAATACAACTTTTACTTGTTATTATTATGAATGTTATTTTATCAAATAAATATGTAATACAAATAATATCGTTACCTTAATAAAACCTGTTGTAATATTTTTATGATATTAAATGAACTTTATAAATTTATTATTTAAGATATACAAAAGTATATTTTTTATATAAAATTTTATTTATTAATAAATGAATTATATTATATACCCTAATAAATCTTTTAAAAATATTTAAAAATATAAAATGACGATATTTAAACTATATAATAATCAAGTATAAATTTTGGAAATCATTTTGAGTCAAATTGACTTTTGTTGACTTTTGTATATTAGTCTCGAGCATTAGGATTGTGATACAGTATGACCTGACCTAAAATTGTTATACAGATATTGACCAACACATAAATATATATAAATAATATAGGTTCGTGAATTCGAGGCCAACTTTACACTTGTTCAATGATGTTATATGTATTTTTACTACAAAATACAGTGTGGTGAGTTTTATTTGCCTTTTTACCCTTTATATTTTTGGACTGAGAATACATGCGTAACTTTTATAACTGTTTTACGAAATAGACACAAGTAATCGAAGTTACATTCTATGGTTGGATTATTAAATCAAATATGCCCCTTTTTAGTCTGGTAATCTAAGAATTAGGGAACAGACACCCTAATTGACGCGAATCCTAAAGATAGATCTATCGGGCCCAACAAGCCCCATCCAAAGTTCCGGATGCTTTAGTACTTCGAAATTTATATCATGTCCGAAGGAGGATCCCGGAATGATGGGGATATTCTTATATGCATATTGTGAATGTCGGTTACCAGGTATTCAATCCATATGAATGATTTTTGTCTCTATGTATGGGACGTATGTTTATGAGAATTGGAAATATGAAATCTTGTGGTCTATTAAAATTATGAAATGATTATTTATGTTAAAATAATAAACTCACCAACCTTTTGGTTGACACTTTAAAGCATGTTTATTCTCAGGTACGAAAGAAATCTTCCGCTGTGCATTTGCTCATATTAGAGGCATTACTTGGAGTCATTCATGACATATTTCAAAAGACGTTGCATTCGAGTCGTAGAGTTTATCAAGATTATTGTTAAAACAATTATAGAAGGATATATTATGAAAGGGTATGCATGACGTCAATTTTCGATGTAAATGAAAGTTTGTCTTTTAAAAACGAATGCAATGTTTGTAAAATGTATCATATAGAGGTCAAGTACCTCGCGATGTAATCAACTATTGTGAACCGTTTATAATCGATGTGGACTTTGTCTGGATGGATTAGGACGGGTCCTTTCACAAAATTCATATCTTAGCGTATCTGATAATTTATATCTTAGCGTATCTGTTACTGTAGACGTTGCCTGACAGCTTCCGTAGATTCCTCTGTAACTTATGGGATTTTAGTATTATATATGAATATGTAAATTATGTATTTCAGGGTACTAATCTACATCCTTCAATCCATTTCTTATCGAAAATCCTTCATCTGTTTGTACGAGGTGAATCCTTCAACCAGTTCGAGTCCCTCGAATTCCGATAGTTATTCCGACAGCTATTCCGATATGGAGTTTCACCTAAGCTCCGAAAGCAGTGTCACCAGAATGAATCAACCAATTCATCTGATGGGTTTGTAGCCTACCTAATCTTTGGAGACAAAAAGAAGGTGATCCTTTCCATTAACCAATTTCACCTCTTGGCGAAGAACCTGAAGCACTTATCGGTGAACCAGTCCGAAATATCATTTTCACCCTTATTTCCAAAAATATCTCGCCACGATTATATTTTATCTAAAATTCTAAACCTTATTCATCCGCTTGTTCTAACTGCCAATCATCCTGGAGTGATCGAAGAAGTCAACGAATTTCGCGCTCGAGTAATCAATTTGGAGAATATGGTGCAAAATTTACGAGTTTCAGCAACATCACCGACACCAAAAGTACCATCAGTAACAACACCAGTACCATCCAAAATCCATGCCTCAACATCCCATTCTATACCTTGAGTATGATCATCGTTCTACGTATCGTTGTACATCAATTATCTTCGTTCTTCACGGCGATTATGTAATCTCTAAAGTTTTAGAGATTATTCATTCTAGTTTCAAACGAAGATCAAATGAGATTAATATCACATTAACTCATTAAATTCATGATTATATCTGAAGAAAATATATATGTATATATATTTTCATAAAGATTGTAATTAAAAATTCTTTCGTACAAACTGTTAATGGTGAAAATATTTTAACGGGTAGGTAATACCCGAGGAATATTTAAATTTCACATTAATAAGTACACTGTACATTCTACGAATCTGATTCAACAGTCATTTATGATCCTACTTACATCCACCGATATACGAATCTGTTCACCGCAGAATAACCATTTTCATTCAATTTCATATTTGGATTTTGACCTATCAGAATCCAACAAGTGGCATAATGAAGAAAACATTGGACAGAAATAAAATTTGTTAGAAACAAACAAATTAACTATGAGAAATTCTATTAAGAATCCACGCTAACCAAAATCCTAGCTAACTGTTCCTAGCTAACTGTTAATTCCGTATTACCTTTTATTTATCGCAATTTATTTATCGCAATTTATTTATTGCAATTTATTTATCGCATTTTATTTATCGCAATTTTAATTTTCGCAGTTTTATTTATCGTCATTTAATTTCTATTATTTATTTTACGCACTTTAAATATCAGGACACGTATACAAGGTTTTGACATATCTTATCGACGCATCTATATATATTATTTGGAATAACCATAGACACTCTATATGTAGTAATGTTGGAGTTAGCTATACAGGGTTGAGGTTGATTCTACAATAATATATATAGTTTGAGTTGTGATCGAGTCTGAGACATGTACACGGGTCACGATACGTATTAATTAATTCGAATATTATATATTAAACTATATATGAATTATTGGACTGTCAACTGTGGACTATCGACTGTGGACTAATAATATTGGACAATTAAAATGAATTAAAATATTGATTATAACATATGAAACTAAACACTTCTTCAAGTTTGCCACTTGACTTCATCTTAAACCTCATTTGTATCTTGACGATTACAATCTGCGTTCAAACCTTTCATGATTCTTGAAAACATCCCAATCGATAGGATGAATCAACCGCACTTCATCCACGGAAGGAAAGATTTATGCATATAGTTATGCACCTGAGAAACTCTCGGCAACTGATAAACGTTTAACGCGTAGCTGTGCAAATTCCTTAGTGTTATTATTACCGAAAATAACTTTGCAATCTCTTTCCAAATTAGCCAATTTTGTCACAGCTCCAACAAGTCAACTTCGATTTTTTCGTTCGAAACAACCTTATTATAACTTTGATATATATATGTGTACTCTTTTATTGTTAATGGGGAACTTTTTATATTCCATCATATTACCAGCAGGCGTACCAGCAACCTCGTTGCTCCTTGGTGTAAATCTCTCCAACAAATCACTATATTTATCTATTGAAGTCTCATCAGGTACTCATCCGCATCTTGTAACAAGAATTGCCATACCAATTACCGGGAATCAGCAAATCTGTATTGTGAGTCTCGCAACGTTTCCACATCAACAGTTATATGTATCCATATAACATTTATCTCTTAGAATTATGATCTTCCATTCTGAAATTCTGAAAAGCACCCATTCTGCGAATTAATACTCTGAATTTTGAAAAGTTGGATGAAGCTACAAAAGCTTTAAACGACCTCAACAGCCAAAAGTTGATGATAAAGAATTGTATGTTGGCAAAGCTCAAAAAAAGTTTGAAACTGAAAAACTGATTGAGCAAACTACGAAGGAGTCTCTGAACAAATCACAAGGACTAAACTTGTACATTAAGAATCCCGATGATTCTGTTTCTGATGAAATCTTTAGCAAATATCTTGCTTCTGACTTCAAACTCTTGCGGACAAATTTTCTTCACCATCCTTTGATATTAGAAATTCCAAGATATCATCGTATCTTTCATTATAAATATCCTCCATATTTCTGAAGATATTTTCATAACTATTCTTATATGAAATCATTAATCTCTTCGTGCTACCTGTGTTACATCATATAGAAACTGTTAGTTTCTATATTCTGTAAACTTTCGAGCTTAAAATATGAATGTTATTGAAGTAGTGTTGGGAACTGATGCAAGAGTTAGTATAATATAATGACACTTGATCAACGTGATTATATTACAGTAAGTCATGCTGAGTTTCTAATGTAACGTGATGATTTGCAGATCATAACGTCATCATGTTTCATGTTACACGACTCTTACTTTCTATCTAACTTATAAACATATCAAGAACATATTTCTTGATAGTTCTATCTTTTTCCGTAACTTCTGGTAATTTAACCAATCAAGATCGCACTATCATATTCCTTTCTACTTAGAACATTAGGATTATTCGAAACTTCATACCAACGAAGTCTGGACCATTATTCGCTTGACTTAAAGTCAAAAAGAGAAAGACAAAAAGATGGAACTCCAAAATATAAAGGAAACGAAAGGGGTGAATTTATAGTAAAATATCCGACAGAGTAATCAAAACAGATGATCGCATTTAAAGTGGATCCTAATTTCCTTAATTACCGAGGACCAAATCTTATTACGAAGATTTCCTCTAAATTCCTTGATTTTCGGAAATCAACCGTGACTACGTCACCAGACAAGATGAATCTGCATTTTATTCATTCCACTCTTTTGTGATAGCTTCATTCGTACTCTTCGAATAATCGAATTATTTTATCCACATCACTCAATGATGATAAGACACTATTTATCAACTCATATTCGTCATGAAAACATTTTCATTGTTAGCCATGACCACCCCACTCAAATTTCGGGACGAAATTTCTTTAACGGGTAGGTACTGTGACGACCCGGAAATTTCCGACCAAATTTTAAACTTAATCTTTATTGATTTCGACACGATAAGCAAAGTCTGTAATGTTGTGTTTATATAATCAATTACTTTTTGACTGTTCCCGATGATTCATGAACCATTGCTTGTAAATATATGGATATATGTAAATATGTGTATATATAAATATATGTATGTATATATATATATATATATATATATATATATAATAACATGAACATTAATAAACTATTAAATATATTTATTATTATAAATAAATATGTAAAATAAAATACATTGTAATAAAAACTATTATTTTATATATAATATATGTATATTACTTTTATATATATATATATATGTATATATATATATATATATATATATATATATATATATATATATTGTAATATTTAATAAAATTATTTAATATATATTTATTTGCGTAGTAATTTTCGTTATTTAAAACTGTTTATATATATACATAGTGTATATTAAATATAATTAATTTTGAACTTAAATTGTAAATGTCTGTAACTTTCGGTTGACGTTTAATTATTTTTAAAATAGGTCTTATATATATATATATATATATATATATATATATATATATATATATATATATATATATATATATATATATATATATATATGAAGTTTTAAAATAAAAATTGGTACATAATTTGATTAAAAAGATAATAGTTTTGATAAATATTTTTTTTACCTTTTCAACCTAAGTTTTTGTACTCCGTACATAATAAATTGGAACAGAAAATAAACAATTATCGAACCTTTTTGATCAGGTTTTAAACAGTTAATAAGTGAAATAATTAAATATATTTAATCTAAAAATTTGGAATTTTTAGGAACACTTTTATACGCTAACTGTTTAGCAATGGACACGATAGTACTATCTGTGAGAAGTGTCGGCAGTGTATAGTTTAATACATCTGTGATATTTAGACTAATGATTTAAGATTACTGTGTGGTCCAATTTAAATCATACATATTACTATACATATGCATATTTAATTGTTATATTATTCTCCTTCAATCATCTTGTAATATTATATATATACAAGTTGATGTATTAACATCCCACACACAAAACTTCTTCATTTCTTTTACAGTGAATTACCTTCCTTTTCTTCTTACTAATGAACCAAACGAACACCATCATAGACTAGTACTCTCTGTTCTTCATGACTTAACATTGTATATATCGTTTTAAGACATATTATTTCACTCGCAATGTAATTATGTATAACGGGTATAAATTTGAATCTAATGTCACTTCATTAGACACGTTTTTTTAAATCATTAGTATGCACCGCCAGATGGAGTACCACTTGGCGGCGCATAACCTTCGGCTTCAGATTGTGCTGAAAATCTCAAGATCACCCTAAAACGGCCGAACGAGCAAGACTCTCTGAACGTTCTTTCCATTCGAGGTCGTCTAGATTCTGAAAAAGACATCTTTCCTCGCAAAATTGCACCACGCACCAAACACCACCGACGGTTCGTGGTGCTTGGTGTTTGGTGTCTTTGGCCAAAATGTTCGATCTATCGTATCTTTTGACTCGTAGCTCCGATTTAGTCATCGTTTTTTTTCAAATCGTGTAATTTTTCGGGATCTATCCGTTGGAAAACTGCCGTAGGCGATTTGTCCCAAATATTTTTCGAAACGACACCTCGAAACCCTTCGATTTTGCTTTTTTTTTCTTTTCGATTTTGACTGTTTTCATTCATATTATTCCTTTTTGTATGCATGACTTAGCATGGTATATATCATTTTAAGGCCTATTATTTTACTTGCAATATAATTATGTATAACGTGTATAAATTTGAATCTAATGTCACTTCATTAGACACGTTTTTTTAAATCATTAGTATGCGCCGCCAGATGGAGTACCACTTGGCGGCGCATAACCTTCGGTTTCAGATTGTGCTGAAAATCTCGAGATCACCCAAACGACCCTAACATCAAGACTCCTGGATAGTGTCTTGACATTCGAGGTCGTCAGGATGCCCAAAAAAAGACATTTTACTCATTTTTAATGTTCTATTTGATCATTTTCAGTTTATATCGCATTATTAGTTTTGTGTATGGATGACTTAGTATTGCATATATCGTTTTAAGGCCTGTTATTTCACTCGCAATGTAATTATGTCTAACGGGTATAAATTTTAATCTAATGTCACTTCATTAGACACGTTTTTTTTACATCATTAGTATGCACCGCCAGATGGAGTACCACTTGGCGGCGCATAACCTTCGGCTTCAGATTGTGCTGAAAATCTCAAGATCACCCTAAAACGGCCGAACGAGCAAGACTCTCTGAACGTTCTTTCCATTCGAGGTCGTCTAGATTCTGAAAAAGACATCTTTCCTCGCAAAATTGCACCACGCACCAAACACCACCGACGGTTCGTGGTGCTTGGTGTTTGGTGTCTTTGGCCAAAATGTTCGATCTATCGTATCTTTTGACTCGTAGCTCCGATTTAGTCACCGTTTTTTTCAAATCGTGTAATTTTTCGGGATCTATCCGTTGGCAAACTGCCGTAGGCGGTTTGTCCCAAATATTTTTCGAAACGAGACCTCGAAAACCTTCAATTTTGCCATTTTCGATTTTAACCGTTTTCATTCATATTATTCCTTTTGTGTATGCATGACTTAGCAAGGTATATATCATTTTAAGGCCTATTATTTCACTCGCAATGTAATTATGTATAACGGGTATAAATTTGAATCTAATGTCACTTCATTAGACACGTTCTTTTAAATCATTAGTATGCACCGCCAGATAGAGTACCACTTGGCGGCGCATAACCTTCGGTTTCAGATTGTGCTGAAAATCTCGAGATCACCCTAAAATGACCCTAACATCAAGACTCCTGGATAGTGTCTTGACATTCGAGGTCATCAGGATGCCGAAAAAAGATATTTTACTCATTTTTAATGTTCTATTTGATCATTTTCAATTTATATCACATTATTAGTTTTGTGTATGGATGACTTAGCATTGCATATATCGTTTTAAGGCCTATTATTTCACCTCTAAATGTAATTATGTATAACGGGTATAAATTTGAATCTAATGTCACTTCATTAGACACGTTTTTTTACATCATTAGTATGCACTGCCAGATGGAGTACCATTTGGCGGCGCATAAGCTTCGGTTTCAGATTGTGCTGAAAATCTCTAAATTACCCTAAAACAGCCGAACGAGCAAGACTCTCTGAATGTTCTTTCCATTCGAGGTCATCTAGATTCTGAAAAAGACATCTTTCCTAGTAAAATCGCACCACGCACCAAACACCACAGACGGTTTGTGGTGCTTGGTGTTTTGTGTCTTTGGCCAAAATGTTTGATCTATCGTATCTTTTGACTCGTAGCTCCGATTTAGTCACCGTTTTTTTCAAATCGTGTAATTTTTCGGGATCCATCCGTTGCCAAACTGCCGTAGGCGGTTTGTCCCAAATATTTTTTGAAACGAGACCTCAAAAGCCTTAAATTTTGCCTTTTTCGATTTTGACCGTTTTCATTCATATTATTCCTTTTGTGTATGCATGACTTAGCATGGTATATATCATTTTAAGGCCTATTATTTCACTCGCAATATAATTATGTATAACGGGTATAAATTTGAATCTAATGTCACTTCATTAGACACGTTCTTTTAAATCATTAGTGTGCACCGCCAGATAGAGTACCACTTGGCGGCGCATAACCATAGGTTTCTGATTGTGCTGAAAATCACGAGATCACCCTAAAACGACCCTAACATCAAGACTCCTGGATAGTGTCTTGACATTCGAGGTCGTCATGATGCCAAAAAAGACATTTTACTCATTTTTAATGTTCTATTTGATCATTTTCAGTTTATATCGCATTATTAGTTTTGTGTATGGATGACTTAGCATTGCATATATCATTTTAAGGCCTGTTATTTCACTCGCAATGTAATTATGTATAACGGGTATAAATTTTAATCTAATGTCACTTCATTAGACACGTTTTTTTACATCATTAGTATGCACCGCCAGATGGAGTACCATTTGGCGGCGCATAACCTTCGGTTTCAGATTGTGCTGAAAATCTCTAAATTACCCTAAAACAGCCGAACGAGCAAGACTCTCTGAAGGTTCTTTCCATTCGAGGTCGTCCAGATTCTGAAAAAGACATCTTTCCTCGCAAAATCGCACTACGCACCAAACACCACCGACGGTTCATGGTGCTTAGTGTTTTGTGTCTTTGTCCAAAACGTTTGATCTATCGTATCTTTTGACGCATAGTCCGATTTAGTCACCGTTTTTTTCAAATCGTGTAATTTTTCGGGATCTATCCGTTGGCAAACTGCCATAGGCGGTTTGTCCCAAATATTTTTCGAAACGAGAGCTCGAAAGCCTTCAATTTTGCCTTTTTCGATTTTAACCGTTTTCATTCATATTATTCCTTTTGTGTATGCATGACTTAGCATGGTATATATCATTTTAAGGCCTATTATTTCACTCGCAATATAATTATGTATAACGGGTATAAATTTGAATCTAATGTCACTTCATTAGACACGTTCTTTTAAATCATTAGTATGCACCGCCAGATAGAGTACCACTTGGCGGCGCATAACCTTCGGTTTCAGATTGTGCTGAAAATCTCGAGATCACCCTAAAACGACCCTAACATCAAGACTCCTGGATAGTGTCTTGACATTCGAGGTCGTCAGGATGCCGGAAAAAGATATTTTACTCATTTTTAATGTTCTATTTGATCATTTTCAATTTATATCACATTATTAGTTTTGTGTATGGACGACTTAGCATTGCATATATCATTTTAAGGCCTATTATTTCACTCGCAATGTAATTATGTATAACGGGTATAAATTTGAATCTAATGTCACTTCATTAGACACGTTTTTTTACATCATTAGTATGCACTGCCAGATGGAGTACCATTTGGCGGCGCATAACCTTCGGTTTCAGATTGTGCTGAAAATCTCTAAATTACCCTAAAACAGCCGAACGAGCAAGACTCTCTGAATGTTCTTTCTATTCGAGGTCATCCAGATTCTAAAAAAGACATCTTTCCGAGCAAAATCGCACCACGCACCAAACACCACAGACGGTTTGTGGTGCTTGGTGTTTTGTGTCTTTGGCCAAAATGTTTGATCTATCGTATCTTTTGACTCGTAGCTCCGATTTAGTCACCGTTTTTTTCAAATCGTGTAATTTTTCGGGATCCATCCGTTGCCAAACTGCCGTAGGCGGTTTGTCCCAAATATTTTTTGAAACGAGACCTCGAAAGCCTTAAATTTTGCCTTTTTCGATTTTGACCTTTTTCATTCATATTATTCCTTTTGTGTATGCATGACTTAGCATGGTATATATCATTTTAAGGCCTATTATTTCACTCGCAATGTAATTATGTATAACAGGTATAAATTTGAATCTAATGTCACTTCATTAGACACGTTCTTTTAAATCATTAGTGTGCACCGCCAGATAGAGTACCACTTGGCGGCGCATAACCTTAGGTTTCTGATTGTGCTGAAAATCTCGAGATCTCCCTAAAACGACCCTAACATCAAGACTCCTGGATAGTGTCTTGACATTCGAGGTCGTCATGATGCCGAAAAAAAGACATTTTACACATTTTTAATGTTCTATTTGATCATTTTCAATTTATATCGCATTATTAGTTTTGTGTATGGATGACTTAGCATTGTATATATCGTTTTAAGGCCTATTATTTCACTCACAATGTAATTATGTATAACGGATATAAATTTGAATCTAATGTCACTTCATTAGACATGTTTTTTAGAATCATTAGTATGCACCGCCAGATGGAGTACCATTTGGCGGCGCATAACCTTCGGTTTCAGATTGTGCTGAAAATCTCTAAATCACCCTAAAATGGCTGAACGAGCAAGACTCTCTGAACGTTTTTTCTATTCGAGGTCGTCCAGATTATGAAAAAGTCATCTTTCCTCGCAAAATCGCACCACGCACCAAACACCACCGACGGTTCGTGGTGCTTGGTGTTTTTATCTTTGGCCAAAATGTTCGATCTATCGTATCTTTTGACTCGTAGCTCCAATTTAGTCCCTGTTTTTTTCAAATCGTGTAATTTTTCGGGATCTATCCGTTGGTAAAATTCCGTAGGCTATTTATCCCAAATATTTTTCGAAACGAGACCTCGAAAGCCTTCAATTTTGTCTTTTTCGATTTTGACCGTTTTCATTCATATTATTCCTTTTGTGTATGCATGACTTATCATGGTATATATCATTTTAAGGCCTATTATTTCACTCGCAATGTAATTATGTATAACGGGTATAAATTTGAATCTAATGTCACTTCATTAG
Organism: Rutidosis leptorrhynchoides; assembly: GCF_046630445.1. Lineage (NCBI taxonomy): Eukaryota > Viridiplantae > Streptophyta > Magnoliopsida > Asterales > Asteraceae > Rutidosis > Rutidosis leptorrhynchoides. The sequence goes on along the minus strand of NC_092342.1, from coordinate 336,706,521 downwards.
ACACGTTTTTTTAAATCATTAGTATGCACCGCTAGATGGAGTACCACTTGGCGGCGCATAACCTTCGGTTTCTGATTGTGCTGAAAATCTCGAGATCACCCTAAAACGACCCTAACATCAAGACTCTTGGATAGTGTCTTGACATTCGAGGTCGTCAGGATACCGAAAAAGACATTTTACTCATTTTTAATGTTCTATTTGATCATTTTCAATTTATATCGCATTATTAGTTTTGTGTATGGATGACTTAGCATTGTATATATCGTTTTAAGGCCTATTATTTCACTCGCAATGTAATTATGTATAACTGGTATAAATTTGAATCTAATGTCACTTCATTAGACACGTTTTTTTACATCATTAGTATGCACCGCCAGATGGAGTACCATTTGGCGGCGCATAACCTTCGGTTTCAGATTGTGCTGAAAATCTCTAAATTACCCTAAAATGGCCGAACGAGCAAGACTCTCTGAATGTTCTTTCCATTCGAGGTCGTCCAGAATCTGAAAAAGACATCTTTCCTCGCAAAATTGCACCATCAACAAACACCACCGACGGTCCGTGGTTGATATCGGGCAAAAAGTCACGTTTTTACCCCCTAAATCAGGCCCTAAAACAATAAAGATTAAAACTTTGTTGGCAAAATTATCGTTTTTATCAGTTGATTTTGTAGATTAAGTAATTACAAAGGCGATGCAAAAATAATCAAGTAAAACGGAGCTAAAACAAAGATTCTAGAGCGAAAATGGTGAAAGACAAGAAATCAAGTTACGATCCAGTGAATCAGGCCTGATCAGCAAGCTATACGGCCTGCCATATGGCCTGCCATACGGCCTGCCACTATAAAAACGGCCTGCCATATACGTGCTACCACACGAGCCACCAAGCGGCCTGCCATGCATACGGCCTGCCATATACGGCCTGCCATACGGCCTGCCAGGCGTATGCAGGAAAATTCCAAGTCTATTTAAAGGGCCTTTCTCCATTCATTCCAAGACACACTCAACTTGCAATTCAATTTACATTTTCAATATTTTAGGTAGTTTTTAGTATTTAGCTTAGCTTTTATTTTCCAGAGGATATCCCGGCGAGTCCCTGCGATCCCGGGCAGATTAGTTCGGCTTTTTCAGGTTCTTATCCGAAACGCTTGTCTTTTGTATTAAACATGTATTCTTACTTTTTATGTTTAATAATGCGTTCCGATATTGCCATGATAGCTTAATTTATCTGTATGTTGCCATGATAGAAGTTTGGGTTAGCGTAATTATATTAATTTAGTACGATTACTGTTATAATACTGAACTAGGAAGTCCGATAGATTTGTATGCTAAGAATCTTAAGGATTGACCAACTTAGGTTGTGATCAGGACTTGTCCACCTATATGAAATTAGCTGCTTCATAGGATTAAGACCTCTGGTTATACTGTATCTGAAGATTCTATGAACTCGGTATGGCCGGAGTTCCTGGGAGGCATCTAATGCACTTTTAGGACACGAAACCTAGGAATTGAGACATGAATGACCTAGTATGCCTATTGATTGTTCTGAAGAGACCTCTTAGGAGCTGTTAAGATCTAGTTAGAGCCCCTACTGTATGACCCAAGCCTATTGCATGTTCTTGTCTGATTGTTGCCTTAGGTCTTAGTCATATCAACGGTTTAGGTAATTATTAGGTTTCTATCTGCTTTACTATCAGTATATTAACTGTAATGCTGTATAATGTTTGATTTGTTGTGATCTCACTAGTATGATGAAATGGTTGTTAGTTTTCAATTAAGGTTTTGCCAACTTAAACCGATCGACTCCTTCCGTTTGTGATCAGTGTTCAATCAACACGGCACGTTGTTATTCAGTTATCTAAACTGATAACGAGGGTTAGGATTAGAGCTTAACTCACTAATAAACCTAGTACTCTACTGAGCATAACCTTCGAGGTATTGTTACACTTCAGTTATCCGACCAAGTGACATACTTCTCACTACTCAAAGAGAACTCCGAGAGTTCAGAGATAAGTAGGTTTATGTAATTGGCTCATCCAACCAGATCAACATCAATCCAAGCATAGTCTTAACATAAGCATAATTACCTTTCCCTAACCCAATACTGATATCTTGGTCAACATTTCCCTGATCTGCATACTCTGGATATCCTCCCACTTTATTTACTTTTCTGCATTTAGGACCTATAGCTAAAATCAACTACTATCGTTTATCCAGGTAATTTAACTAAAAGACAATTATTCACTTGATCTTCAATTCGTTAATCAGCATAAAATTCGACACTAGGTTAACTTACACCTTCTACACCTTAGAAAGTAAAAGTAAATTTAGGCCCCGCAAAATATAAATAAACGAAGATGCTGTGTGCCGCCGAATCGGACACCCTGCGACCTAACGATACCGCAGAAATAAAACTGTCCGTTAGTGGCATATCAATAGCTGTCTTCTTCTTGGCGCCGCTGCCGGGGATCGAATATTTTGATCGAGAAAGATTTTAAGCAGACAAAGTATTGTTTGGTGGTGTCTAAGAAAGACAATTATACACGGACTTGGTTATTGGATTTTCCGAACAGTCTCCAATTATATTGGAACCAAAATGATCCTACCTCTCCGTAGTCGGCCTGGCCACCTAGATACGAGTAATCTGTGAGAAGTCCTATCAGTTAAGATATCCGATCTAGTTAGCGACCTAATTTGAAGAATAATTGTTTTTATTAAATTATCGATCCTTTTAGTAAATTAATATTTTCTAAAATTTATTTTTAAGTTTTTTTTATCCAGAAAATCAGAAAATCTAAAAATGGAACAACAAGACACCCTTGCTTCTACGCATAAGTCATGCTTAGAGGAAAGAGGAGGAACAATCACCTTAGGAACCGAAGGAATTTCTGAAATCAGTTCACACATGATTAAACTAGTCAGTATGATCTGTAAATTTCAAAGATTACCGACTGACGATCTTAACTTCCATATAAACAAATTTATCAGTCTGGTTGACTCTTTTAAGAAGGAATCAAACGAAAAAAACATTTTAAAACTTCGTCTTTTTCAATATTCACTTTCTAAACACGCTTCAGCATGGTTTGACGCACTTAACCCGAATTCAATCCATAAGTGGGAGGATTTAGCCACTAAATTTCTAAATAAATATTATCCACCCTCCCTACAAACCTGTTTAAGAAATGACATCACTAAATTTTCTCAAAAAGAAAATGAGTCATTGTGTCTAGCATGGAATAGAGTAAAGATGATGCTTAAAAGATGTCCGAATCATTCGTTAAGTCGGGCAGACATAGTCTGTACGCTTTACAATGGTTTGACCAAGGATGATAAGTCTCTCCTAGACATGACCTCGCAAGGCAATTTCATGTCTCGAATAGCAGATGAAGCATGGGATCTCTTGAACACAATAGCTGCACAACAGGAAAGCTGGAACAATGAAGCTACTGAGAAGGATGATGTCTTCGCTCATACGGTAAAAATGCTGGAAACCAGGTTACAAGATCTCACCCCCACTCTTCAAAGTTTACAAATTCCTAAGAACTTCGACGCTACTAGAACCAATCTAAGGTATCCTTACCCTAGATGGGCACACAAATAGCAAAATAGCTCGGATCATAATATAATTTTCCCATTGCACAAATCTAGTCTCCACTCTAAGAAAATTTTAGCTGAATTTATGAAAAAGCAATATATGATAAACCTTCAAGTCATAGAATGCCAGAACAAGTTTGACACTTTGATAAAGACTTTTGAGGAATTAATCACAAATTTTTAGCTTACGCTTAAACGTTTAACCACTAAAATTGATATAGAGTGTAGTGAGTTTGATGCCCTAGTAATTACTAGAGGAGGAAAAGAAATAACTGTTAATATACCCATACAAAATTTTTCCGATAAGGAACTTGTGTCAATTGACCCAGTCGTCAATCCACTGAAACCTATCACTCCTAAGGCCCCGGAAATTATTCCACGCGCCCGCATACCTTTCCCAGGTAGGCTTAGGAAGGAAAAACAAGAAGCACAATTTGCTAAGTATTGGGATACTATTAAGAATTTGCATTTGAATGTACGTCTAGTAGATGCTTAAGTAGAAATGCCAAACTGCACTAAATTTTTTAAAGAACTGCTTTCAAACAAAGAGAGATTAAGAGAGATAGTTAGCTTGCCCTTAAGTGAAGAATGCTCGTTAGTGTTACAACATGGAATTTCCCCTAAGTTAGGAGATACAGGAAGATTTACGGTACCTTGCTACCTGCAAGATGTCCAAATTAGCAATGCGTTAGCAGACTTAGGAGCCAGTGTAAACCTAATGCCCTATTCATTATTCAAGAAGCTAGGATTTAATGACTTAAGGCCAACCAGAATGACTATCCAACTCGCAGACAGATCAGTTAAAATCCCTAGGGGAATAGCTGAAGATGTCCTAGTTAGAGTGGATAAGTTCACATTCCCCGTTGATTTCGTCATTATGGATATTGAGGAAGACACGAAGGTCCCACTCATTCTTGGCAGACCATTCCTAAATACTGCCAAGGCCGTAATTAACGTTCACGAGAAATCATTGAAGTTAAGGGTTGGAGGAGAAGAAATCACATTCAATGTTGATCGCCTCATGAACCCTCCTAAGGAAGAGGATGTGAATCTCTCTGATTCTTTTCAAGAACTCGTCAACGAATACCTGGAAGAGACTATGGCCATTTGCAGTCAAGATCAAATTTCTAAGGATCTGTTCTTTACACCTCCTCAAGGAAATCTTGATAACCATTCCACCATAGACCTTAGTCAACGCATATCTCCCCTCTCTGAAAGTAACTTTCTTGGCAACACTATTCAAATAGCACCGCGAGGACAAGGCATTCATTTACCTCTATTAAGGAGAAGACCGAATGAAGAAATAGATTTCATTCCGGTATATCAAGAACCCCAGTCAAGGGAAGACTGTGAGGAGTTTCCCGAACCTACCTTCGAAACTAAAGAAGAAGTTTCTGAAGAGGAAGCATTAAGAAGGACAATTTCCAGAAATGAAGAACAGATAGCATCAGTGACCACTACTGAAGAATCAGAATTCCAGGAGAAGTATGACTCGTTAGACCGTAAGGAGATAGCTAGAATGAAGCCATCTATCGAGGAGCCTCCGAAATTGGAATTGAAGAAGTTACCCGACAATCTGGAGTATGCATTCTTAGAAGGAGAATCGCAACTCCCTGTGATCATATCAAAAGACCTCAAGTCACACGAGAAGGCGAAATTGATTCAAGTGCTGAAATCACATAAGAGGGCAATCGCTTGGAAGATCTCCGACATTAAAGGGATCAGCCCCAACTATTGCACCCATAAGATCTTCATGGAAGATGATTTCAATCCATCAGTTCAGAGGCAAAGAAGGGTCAACCCTATGATTCAAGAAGTCATCAAGAAAGAAGTAATCAAACTTCTGGATGCCGGTCTGATCTATCCAATCTCTGATTCACCATGGGTCAGTCCTGTTCAAGTGGTACCCGAAAAGGGAGGGACGACCGTAATTCGAAATGAGAATAATGAACTTATTCCAACTCGGGAAGTCACCGGTTGGAAGGTTTGCATAGACTATCGTAAACTAAACGATGTAACCCGGAAGGATCATTTTCCATTACCTTTCATTGATCAAATGTTGGAACATCTACCAGGAAATGAGTACTATTGTTTCCTAGATGGTTTTTCTGGCTACTTTCAAATTCCCCTCGATCCAAAGGACCAATAGAAAACAACCTTCACCCATCCTTATGGAACATTTGCCTATCGACGTATGCCCATTGGGTTATGCAATGTACCAGCTACATTTCAGCTATGCATGGTAGCAATATTCCACGACATAATTGAGCGTTGTATGGAAGTCTTCATGGACGACTTCTCTGTCTTTGGTAGTACCTTTGACTCATGCCTTTCAAACCTTGACAAGTTGCTCACTCGGTATGAAGAGTCAAATTTAGTTCTTAATTAGGAAAAATGTCACTTCATGGTTAAAGAAGGGATAGTTTTAGGACATAAGATCTCTAAAGCAGGAATAAAAGTTGATAAGGCTAAGATTGAGACTATCACTAAACTTCTAGAACCTACCACAGTAAGAGCGGTAAGGAGTTTCCTAGGACACGACGGTTTCTACCGACGCTTCATTAAGGATTTTTCAAAGGTCACACGACCTCTCACTCATCTCTTAGGAAAGAAAGTCCCGTTTGTCTTCGATGAAGAATGTCGAAAAGCATTCAACTATCTGAAAGAGCAGCTAACACATGCACCGATCATGATAGCTCCTGACTGGAGTCTACCCTTTGAAATCATGTGTGATGCGAGCGATTTCGCAGTTGGATCAGTGCTTGGACAACGGGTAGATAAACACTTTCATCCAATCTATTACGCAAGCAAAACCTTAACCGGAGCTCAAGAGAATTACACTACCACGGAGAAGGAGCTGCTAGCCGTAGTATTCGCCTTCGACAAAGTCCATTCCTATCTTATTCTGTCCAAAACTACGATCTATACAGATCATTCAGCCCTCAAGTATCTATTCATAAAGCAAGAAGCGAAGCCAAGACTCCTACGATGGATCTTACTCCTTCAAGAATTCGACATCGAGATTAAAGACAAGAAAGGAGCAGAGAACGTCGCAGTAAATCATCTTAGTCATTCGGAGAACCCAACGATGGAAAAACTTGCAGAACAAGATATCAGAGATAAATTTCTGGAAGAACAGCTTATGAGTTTAGGACAAACTCACATAGGATCACAGTTTATTGACACTCCTTGGTATACTGACATGGCCAACTACCTAGTTGCCGGAGTAGTACAAAAGGGTATGAGTACCTCCCGAAGAAGGAAGTTCTTCAGGGATGCCAAGTACTACTACTGGGAAGATCCTTACCTGTTTAGAATTTGCCCTGATCAGATAATCAGGAGGTGCGTAGATAAAAAGCAAGCAGCAGGGATTGTTCACCAATGTCACCATGGACCAACTGGAGGTCATCATGGATCAAACTTAACCGCGAGGAAAGTCTACGAATCAGGATTCTACTGGCCGTCTATATTTCGAGATGCGCAAGAGCTTGTAAAGCGTTGCGACGCATGCCAAAGGCAAGGCAATATCTCTATGAAGAACGAGATGCCTAGGACTAATATCCAAGCTTGCGAAATCTTCGATATATGGGGATTAGACTTCATGGGCCCATTCCCAAAGTCTAACAGGAAATAATACGTCCTCGTAGCAGTAGATTACGTCTCCAGATGGGTCGAAGCGTGATAATGCTAAAAACGAACATATATTTCATAGCATTATTCCTCAAGAAAGACAAGCTTTTAGTTGCAATTGTTCTATTTACAAGTGATATTCGTTTAAATAATAAAAGGTGAAGACAAAAGACAGATTCGACGAATTGAAGACGCAAACGACCAAAAAGCTCAAAAGAACAAAAGACAATCAAAAAGGTTCCAATTATTGATAAGAAACGTCTCGAAATTACAGAAGTACAAGATTCAAAACGCAAAGTACAAAATATAAAATTGTACGCAAGGACGTTCGAAAATCCGGAACCGGGACCAGAGTCAACTCTTAACGCTCGACGCAACGGACTAAAAATTACAAGTTAACTATGTATATAAATATAATATAATATATAATTAATTATATTAATTATATATATATTATATATATATAATAAAAACCGTCGGCAGCAAGAAACTCCAAGGGTGTGAGCTGTAAATACCTCTCCGCGACTCGCGGAGTTTTAAGGGCATTTTGCCGCGAGTCTCGGAGCCCCAAAAATCAAGTCTGGCTATAAAACCAACCGAATTCTGATCAAATTATATCATTTTTTTTTCTCTTCCTCTTCATACGTAAATATATTTATATTTATAATTTATATTTTAATTTTAATTATAATTCTAATAATAAGGGTATGTTAGCGAATGTTGTAAGGGTGTAAGTCGAAATTCTGTCCGTGTAACGCTACGCTATTTTTAATCATTGTAAGTTATGTTCAACCTTTTTACATTAATGTCTCGTAGCTAAGTTATTATTATGCTTATTTAAAACGAAGTAATCATGATGTTGGGCTAATTACTAAAATTGGGTAATTGGGCTTTGTACCATAATTGGGGTTTGGACAAAAGAACGACACTTGTGGAAACTAGACTATGGGCTATTAATGGGCTTTATATTTGTTTAACTAAATGAAAGTTTGTTAATGTTAATATAAAGATTTACAATTGGGCGTCCCTATAAACTACCATATACACTCGATCGGACACGATGGGCGGGGTATTTATTTGTACGAATAATCGTTCATTTAACCGGACACGGGAATGGATTAATAGCCACTAGAATAATTAAAACAGGGGTGAAATTACATTCAAGGGTAATTGGTGTAATTGTTAACAAAGTAGTAAAACCTTGGTTTACACGCAGTCGATAACCTGGTGTATTCATTAAACAAAGTATTAAAACCTTGTTACAATTCGAATCCCCAATTAGTTGGAATATTTATCTTCGGGTATAATAATAATTTGACAAGGACACTTGCAATTTATATTTATGACTGATGGACTGTTATGGACAAAAACCAGACGGACATATTGAATAATCCAGGACAAAGGACAATTAACCCATGGGCATAAAACTAAAATCAACACGTCAAACATCATGATTACGGAAGTTTAAATAAGCATAATTCTTTTATTTCATATTTAATTTCCTTTATTTTATATTTAATTGCACTTCTAATTATCGCACTTTTATTTATTTTTATTTTATCACACTTTTAATTATCGTACTTTTTAATTATCGCAAGTTTATTTTATCGCACTTTTATTATTCGCAATTTCATTATCGTTATTTACTTTACGCTTTAATTTAAGTCTTGTATTTATATTTTACATTAGGTTTTAACTGCGACTAAAGTCTTAAAATCGACAAACCGGTCATTAAACGGTAAAAACCCCCCCTTATAATAATAATATTACTTATATATATATTTGTATTTTTATAAAAGTAAACTAATATAGCGTTGAGCTTTGTTTAAAGATTTCCCTGTGGAACGAACCGGACTTACTAAAAACTACACTACTGTACGATTAGGTACACTGCCTATAAGTGTTGTAGCAAGGTTTAAGTATATCCATTCTATAAATAAATAAATATCTTGTGTAAAATTGTATCGTATTTAATAGTATTTTCCTAGTAAAATAATAACTATTTTATATACACCTCGCTCCACATCAAGTTATTTTTGGCGCCGCTGCCGGGGAACTATCTTAAAAGCCGGAAGCGCAACGCTAATATTAAAAAAAAAAAAAAAAGATTTTTAGTTAACTTTTATTAAAATTCGTTTTTGTAAAAATACGTTTTAATTATTCAAAAATATAAAAAGAAAAACAAAAATATAAGTATTTTTAAGATTTTGTTAAATATTTAAGTTTTATAAGTTTCACTATTTTTATTTTAGTTTATAAAAATATAAGTTTTATTTAAATATCTTTTATTTATTAAAACAGAAAACAGAAAATAATAAAAAAAATAAATAAAGAAAAACGCGTAAAAAGATAAATCTGTCAACAGAATTTCTGAACCCCGCGACTTGCGGGGTTTTCCTCATTAATCACCGCGACTCGCGGAGGGTTTCTGACACACGGACAAAAACCCTAATCAAGCATTGATTACGGGTTTTAATTTATTATTATTATTATTAAAACTTAATTATTATTATTATTATTATTAGTTTTATTTTTACTTTTACTTTTTATTTATATATTTTAGTTTAATTAGTTTTATTAAATTGTAAAATTAGTAATTTTATAAAATAAATAATATAAAAATAATATTTTTATAAAAATTGTACTTTTTACAACTTTTTGTATATTTTTATATTTTGTCCCTTTTTAATCGTTGTAGCGTAATATTTGTATTTTTAGCTCATATTTAATTTTAAACTTAGTTTTTGCTATAGTTATTTTTACTCCTAGATTTTTAGGCTTTGCCGTAGAATTCCTTAAGTGCTTTTTCTTTAGACTAAGATTTAGGTGCTTTAGAATTTTGCGACACCTTTTTAAGTTTTAGTTTCTTTTTAAGTTATTTCCATTTGGAATTTAGTTTTTCTTGTAAGCTTTAATATTTTTAGACACTTTTTACTATGTATCAATTATCATTCCAATTAGTAATTTCAATTTGCGATTATAATTTTAAGTTAGTTGTAGTAATAAGGTTAAATTAGTTAAGTATTTTTAAGTTTTTATAAGTTTCTTTTATTTTTCCGTCACCTTTTATTTTTCAACCATTTTTCTTTTTCGACCTTTTGCGACGAACTCTTTTTCTCTCTTATTTCTCGCCATTCTAGTTTTTAGGACTTAGAATTTTATTCTACTTCTTATCTAAATTTCTTAAAATTACGAAAATTTATTTTGAGTAGTTAAATTGATAGACATCAAAATTTTCTGGTTCGTAGTAATAGTTGGATTTGTACGTGGACCGGGTTATTGGAGCCAAACAGTCCTCAATTATATTGAGACCAAACGAATCCTGCCCCTCTGCTGCATCTTTTGGCTATTCGAAACGTGGGCAAAATCAGAAAAGTCTATTGATTGGATAACTTATTATAATTTTTCTTTCTTTTTTAAAACTAATAGGATATTCAGTGAATGCACCGAGCAAGACGTTCACCACCTTTTGTACGTTCACCACCTGTAACTAGATCAAGACATTTAGCAAATATAACCGCCGTTGATTTTTCTTTAGAATCGTCATCCAGTCGACCAAGTACTTCAGTTCAAATTTCCGATAATCCATTTTTTGAACCCAACCTCACAATTGAGAATCCAGAAAATATTCAGGAACGGTTCGTAGATCCTGAACCATTAAACTTTCCTCCGGAACCACCAATCATTCAAACAGAGATTGTTGAGGAACGAACTATTAAATCAGAATCATTCAGTGATACCGATTCAACAAATTCAATTATGGAGAATCTGGAACCTTTAAGTATGGAAGACCGAATGAGAGCTAAACGCACTGGCCAAGGTCACGCAATTACTCATCCAGACATTAATGCGCCAGATTATGAAATCAAAGGACAAATTTTACACATGGTGACTAATCAATGCCAATTTAGTGGTGCGCCGAAGGAAGATCCAAATGAACATCTACGTACCTTTAATAGGATCTGCACACTATTTAAAATCCGAGAAGTGGAGGATGAACAGATATATCTCATGTTATTTCCCTGGACTTTAAAGGGAGAAGCCAAAGATTGGTTGGAATCGTTACCTGAAGGGGCGATTGATACATGGGATGTTTTAGTTGACAAATTTCTTAAACAATTCTTTCCTGCATCTAAAGCCGTAAGACTTCAAGCAGAAATTGTTACGTTCACACAGAAACCAAATGAAACTCTATATGAGGCGTGGACAAGATATGGAAAGTTATTAAGAGGATGTCCGCAACATGGTTTAGACACCTGTCAAATAGTACAAATATTCTACCGAGGATGCGACATCACTACAAGGAAAGATATAGATATAGCAGCTGGTGGTTCTATTATGAAGAAAACCGAAACTGATGCTTACAAAATTATTGATAATACTGCTTCCCACTCACATGAGTGGCACCAAGAAAAAGATATCATTAGATCATCTAAAGCAGCTAGAGCCGATTCTAGCCATGACTTAGATTCCATTTCGGCAAAGATAGATGCTTTCGAGAGACGAATGGAAAAGATGACTAAGGATATTCACTCAATACGAATTAGTTGTGAGCAGTGTGGAGGACCACATTTGACAAAAGATTGTCTCAGTATTGAATTAACAATGGAACAAAGAGAGAATATTTCATACATAAACCAAAGGCCTGGAAATAATTATCAGAATAATTATCAACCGCCAAGACCTATTTACAATCAAAATCAGAACTATAACCGAAATATTCCATACAACAACCAACAAGGTCCTAGCAATCAACAAGTATCCAATAATACTTACAATCAGCAAAGACCGAATTTTCAAAACAAACCACCACAACAAACCGATGATAAAAAGCCAAATTTAGAAGATATGATGACGAAGCTAGTTGAAACTCAAACGCAGTTTTTCACATCTCAAAAACAAACCAATGAACAAAATGCTCAAGCATTTAGAAATCAACAAGCTTCTATTCAAAATCTGGAACAAGAAGTAAGTAACCTAGCAAGGTTAATAGGTGAAAGAAAACCGGGAAGTCTACCTAGTGATACAAATGCTAACCCCCGGAATGAAACAGCTAAAGCTATTACCACAAGAAGTGGTACAACACTTAAACCACCTGAAATACCTGTAACTTCTGATGAAACTATTCCTACTCCACAAGAACCACAACCTGATCAAGATAAGGAAAAAGAACCGGTAGTTGAAAAGGTTAATGAAAATAACACAGTTAAGGATAAACCTTATGTTAAACCATACCAACCACCACTTCCTTACCCGAGTAAAATGAAGAAGGAAAAACTTGAAGCCGAGCAATCCAAATTCTTGGATATGTTTAAACAGATAAATGTAAATCTTCCTTTCATTGATGTAATTTCAGGAATGCCTAGATATGCTAAATTCTTGAAAGATCTAATCACGAATAGAAAGAAAATGGAAGAACTCTCGGCTGTTACTATGAATGCTAATTGTTCAGCAGTGCTGTTGAATAAGATACCAGAAAAACTATCTGATCCAGGAAGTTTCACAATTCCATGTTTTCTGGGTAGTCTTAGTTCAATAGAAGCATTGGCAGACTTAGGTGCTAGTATAAATCTAATGCCGTATTCACTATACGCTAAACTAGACCTTGGAGAATTAAAACCAACCAGAATAAGCATACAACTAGCCGATAGATCAATAAAATATCCTAGAGGGATAATGGAGAACATGCTAGTTAAAGTTGGTACTTTAGTATTTCCAGTAGATTTTGTTGTTTTGGACATGGAAGAAGATTCTCAAGTTCCTCTCATATTAGGAAGACCATTCTTAAACACGGCTAAAGCAATGATAGACGTGTTCGGTAAGAAACTGACCCTAAGTATAGAGGATGAGAGTGTTACCTTTTCAGTTGATAGAGCAATGCAACAACCACAATCTGCAGATGATACATGTTATTATATTCAAACTATAGATGCACATGCAGAATTATTAGAAGAATTTCCAGAATTACAAGGAACAGGAGAATGTTCTTTAGGAGAAGGTAATGAACCAATTGATGAAGCTGAAATGTTAGCTACACTTATAGCTAATGGATATGAACCAACAACAGAAGAAATTCAAATGCTAAAAGAAGAAGACAGATATCGATATAAATCATCGATAGAAGAACCTCCGAAATTAGAGTTAAAGCCACTTCCAAACCATTTGGAATACGCCTATTTACATGGTGAATCTGAATTACCTGTAATAATATCGTCTTCTCTTACTGAAAATGAGAAATCACAACTCATTTCTGTGTTGAAAGCTCATAAACCAGCTATTGCATGGAAGATTCATGATATTAAAGGAATAAGTCCTTCGTATTGCACACATAAAATCCTTATGGAAGAAGGTCATAAAACGTATGTGCAACGTCAACGAAGACTAAATCCTAATATGCAAGATGTAGTTAAGAAAGAGATTATTAAACTGCTAGATGCAGGTTTAATTTATCCAATCTCTGATAGTCCATGGGTAAGCCCAGTTCAATGCGTGCCTAAGAAGGGTGGCATGACTGTCATCACAAATGAGAAAAATGAGCTTATTCCTACTAGGACTGTAACAGGATGGCGTGTATGTATTGATTATAGAAAATTAAATGACGCCACCAGAAAAGATCACTTTCCCTTACCTTTCATAGATCAAATGTTGGAAAGATTAGCCGGAAATAGTTACTATTGTTTTCTAGATGGGTTTTCCGGATATTTTCAAATTCCAATAGCACCCGAAGATCAAGAGAAAACCACATTCACGTGCCCTTATGGTACTTTTGCTTACAAAAGAATGCCATTTGGACTTTGCAACGCCCCTGCAACCTTTCAAAGGTGTATGATGGCGATTTTTCACGACATGATAGAAGAATGCATGGAAGTATTCATGGATGACTTTTCAGTCTTCGGTGATACATTTAAATCATGTCTAGTTAATCTGGAACGAATGCTAATTAGATGCGAAAAATCAAATCTAGTACTTAATTGGGAGAAATGCCATTTCATGGTTAAAGAAGGCATCGTTCTTGGACATAAAATTTCAAAAGAAGGAATTGAAGTGGATAGAGCTAAAGTAGATGTACTTGCTAAACTTCCACATCCCACCAATGTTAGAGGAGTTAGGAGTTTTCTAGGGCATGCCGGTTTTTACCGACGTTTCATAAAAGATTTTTCTAAAATTGCCACTCCTATGAATAAACTCCTAGAAAAGGATGCGCCATTCATCTTTTCAGATGAGTGTATCAAATCTTTTAAAATTCTTAAAGAAAAACTCACTAATGCACCGATCATGATAACACCAAATTGGAATCTACCATTTGAACTAATGTGCGATGCAAGTGATTTTGCAATGGGAGCCGTTTTAGGACAAAGGATTGAAAAACGATTTCAACCTATATATTATGCTAGTAAGACGTTACAAGGAGCACAAACGAACTATACAACTACTGAAAAAGAACTCCTTGCTATTGTCTTTGCTTTTGACAAATTTCGATCATATCTCGTTCTAGCAAAAACGGTGGTCTATACAGACCATTCTGCTCTTAGATACCTATTTTCAAAACAAGATGCTAAACCAAGATTAATCCGTTGGATCTTACTCTTACAAGAGTTTGATATTGAAATCCGAGATAAAAGAGGAGCAGAAAATCTCGCCGCTGATCATCTTTCTCGTCTTGAAAATCCCGAATTAGAAGTTCTGAATGAATCGGCCATACAAGACAACTTTCCTGATGAATATCTATTGAAGATAGATTATAAAGAAATCCCATGGTTTGCAGACTATGCAAACTACTTAGTTTGTGGATTCCTTGAAAAAGGATTATCGTACCAAAGACGAAAGAAATTCTTCAGTGATATAAAACACTATTTCTGGGAAGATCCACATCTGTTTAAAAGTTGTCCCGATGGAATAATACGCCGATGTGTATTTGGAGATGAAGCTAGTAAAATTTTAAACCATTGTCACACAGGACCAACAGGAGGGCATTATGGGCCTCAACTAACAGCAAGAAAAGTTTATGAAGCTGGATTCTATTGGCCTACAATTTTCAAAGATGCACACCTTCTTTGCAAATCCTGTGATGCATGTCAAAGGGCCGGAAAAATAAGTCAACGTGATGAAATGCCACAAAATGTCATCCAAGTATGTGAAGTATTTGACATTTGGGGTATTGACTTTATGGGTCCATTTCCAAAATCTCATAATAATCTATATATACTCGTAGCCATTGATTATGTATCTAAATGGGCGGAAGCACAAGCTCTCCCAACTAACGATGCACGAGTTGTAGTCAACTTTTTAAAACGTCTTTTTGCAAGGTTTGGAACACCGAAAGCTTTAATAAGTGATCGGGGTACTCATTTCTGTAATAATCAACTTGAGAAAGTTCTTAAAAGATATGGAGTAACTCATAAAATCTCCACCGCATATCATCCACAAACAAGTGGACAAGTTGAAAATACCAACCGAGCTTTAAAACGTATTCTAGAGAAAACCGTAGGATCAAATCCGAAGGAATGGTCCATTAAATTGGAGGATGCACTCTGGGCTTTTAGAACAGCCTACAAAACTCCAATTGGAACCACACCTTTTAGACTTGTTTATGGAAAAGCATGTCATCTTCCAGTAGAAATTGAACACAAAGCATTTTGGGCTTTGAAAACATGTAATCTTGATTTACATGAAGCCGGACGTCTACGATTAAGTCAACTAAATGAATTAGAAGAATTAAGACATGAAGCATACGATAATTCGTTAATCTATAAAGAAAGAACGAAGAAATGGCATGATAAAAGAATCAGAAGTTCAAAAGAATTTAAAGAAGGAGACAGAGTTCTTCTTTTCAATTCACGATTCAAGCTATTTCCTGGAAAATTGAAATCAAGATGGTCTGGACCATTCATAGTCAAAAGAGTTTTCCCATACGGAACGATAGAATTAATAAATTCAAATGGGATTGAATTTAAAGTTAATGGTCACAGAGTTAAACATTACATACAGGGTCCGATGGAAGTCGACAACGAAGTTAATCACAATTTCGACACCACAGCTAACTAAGTGTGGGGAGAATCAAGTCTGTAAAGGATAATATGTATTTCTGTTAGAGTTAGATTGTCTGTTTTCGTGTAGTTCTCGAAAATGGAACACGTATGGTCTTTCCCTAGCAGACCCTAAAGAACTAGTCTTCTCCCCCCATTCTGAATTTTTATTTTTTTAGGTTTTTACGAAATGAAGACTGCCTGTGAACTAAACCATGGTCTAATGCTACACGCTTTGATCACTAAAAGAAATAATGACATACTACCGAGTGAATTAGTATCAGTAATCAGAGAAAGAATGGACGGAGTTAGAAAAGGATCCAGATGCGAAGATAATAAGTTACAATTTGGTAAAGGAAAATCAAAATCCGCAGCGAAAAGAAGAGCACGACACCTAGAACGATGTCACAAATGCGGAAAATGGTCACATGGAGGTAAATGTTCAAATAATCAAACCTATTCAAATACCGAATTTGTTACTTTATGCAGAGACGGACCGTTCATATGTTTAGAAGAAAAGACAATGAATGCTCGAGGTTACGCCTATGCAGCCATGGAAAACCAATTAAACCGACTATCTTATGAATATAATAGATCATATAACTAAGAAATCTATTTCACAGGTATGTCTGTACAGTTTTTATTTTTATTTTTATTTTTAACCTTTTGATAATAAACGCTAATTTGTTCGCTAAAAAGTATTAAATTGGTATTAAATAAAATTAGGTTTGGCGACCGAAATTATTGATATCGTTCAAAAATTTATTACATCACTGCGAAATTTAACGTTTATTCTTAAGGTATAAATATCTTAAATCAATCAACCCAAAATATTTCAAAAATTCGTCATGAGTTAAATTAGGTCTTGGAACCGAAATTACTTTACCGAAAAGAGGGGCGCATATTTTTGATAATATTTGATTGATTAAAGTGGGATAAAAAGACAAAAAGATTTTTAATTTTTTTTTACCATGTTTTTAAAATTAATATTTAAATCTTAAATTAATATTGTAAACTTTGTAAAAATAATATATTTAAAATTGTAAATATTTGAAAAAATTAATATAAGTTTGGTATGAATTTATAAATTTTTAAATTAAGTTTGGTGTGAATTTTTAAAATATTAATTTTAACTTTATGCATTTCAAATTTTAAGTTTGGTGTGATTATTTTTTTTTTATTAATTTTGAATTTTATATTTAAGTTGTGTGAATTTAAAAACAAAAATTTACTTTATCTCATTAAGTTAAGAATATGATTTTTAAAATTCGTCGTAAGTTGAAGACTAGGTCTTTGAACCGAAATTGCTTTACCCGAGGGAGGGACGAGAACTTTTATTATCATTATTTTTAATCTTATTGATTTAAAGTATGCCAAAAACATTAAAAAACCCAAAAATCTTAGCTTTTAAAACAATCGCTACTAAAAGACAAATTTTAAAATTTTGTCGAGGGACGGACTAGGACATCGATCCGAAACGACCTCGTCCTAAATAACAAGGGAAACAAAATTTTAAAATTAATTTCTTAATTGTTTTATAAGTTAAAGATTATAAAAAAAAAAAAAAAAAAAAAAAAAAAAAGGTAAACTCCGCGACTCGCGGAGTTTGCAGGCAAAACCTCCGCGACTCGCGGAGGGTCCAAAACCCAGAAAAAAAAATAAAAGAGCTGCTCGATCAGTACACTCAACAACACAAAAACAACCCGAAAAATACTGCGAAAAACCCACGAAAACAACCGAAAATCACCCCCAAAAATCTCAATTTTTAACCGTTAATCACCAAATTTTTTGCTAAAATCATGTTGAGAAGGATGATATCTAAGAACTACTCAAGAAAAACGGTAAATTTCTACACCTAAACACCATTTAATTCGAATTTTAGTGTTCTTGAGCTATTTTTCCCCAATTTGATTTTGATGCTTTTTAGTGTAATTAGACTTAAATTGTTTATGTATTATGCTTGTATAACCTAGATTGATGCTGTTTAACATGATTAGAAGCCTTAAACTTCAAATTTTGAATAATCTAGGGTTTGTGTTCTTGAGCAATTTGGGGCTTTTTGATATAAACAGGTTATGGCCGATTTTTGTCATGAATTGTTGCTAAATTGAGTAGTGTAACATGTCTAGGTAGTTAAATGATCCAAACTTTGAGCCTAAACATGATTTTGAGAATTAAAGTGGACTTTTTCAAGTCCAAAATTCATGAACTTGATTTTTGAAAGATAATGCCATTTGAGACTTGTTTATTTGCTAGTAATGATTATTTTGACATGTTATTTGAGTTGAATGCTTATGAACTTGGCGAAAATTTTCGTATATGCTTATTTGAAAAAGTGTAGATTTGATAAAAATGTGAAAATAAGCTTAAGTTTGATATAAATTAATAATGTCATTGTAATTATTTTGATTGATGATTTTGCTGACACTAATGCATATTTGGATGCACAAAATTTGTGTTTGATGTGTTTTGCAGAATGAAAGGGGTGAATCTTCATCCCAAGCCCGCCATGCTCCTGCTGAGAACTTGGAACAACAGGAGGTAGATAACTACTACAAGCAGGATGTACCTCATCCAGTCATGACCTTTTCAGATATGCACTTGGAACAGTTGCACCCGAATCTGCGATTTGACAGACTTTGGATAGATTATCCAAAATATCAACGGGGTTTGCATACTCTTCATTCCAAGGTTGTTGAGGTACCGAGGGTCATAGAATGGGGACCCTTGGAAGCTGTAGAATTGGCCGGGCCAATTAGGGAATTACTGGTACAGAGGTATGGTAATTCTTCTTTTAATGACTGGATATGTTTATTCACCATACGCAGACCTGTATATAAAGTATGGTGTGAAGAGTTGTTATGTAGTATAGAGTTGAATGATCGGGTAGCTAGTTTAACCGATCGTTCTTTTATTAGATTTTTGTTAGGCGGTTCGATGCGCCACATGTCTTTACTGGACATGGCTCAGGCTTTACGTATATATACGCCTGAGGAGTTAGCGTCTGCCGATTGTAGAGGATTGATACTAAACGGTAGAAAGATAGATGAGAATTTTGATACACACGGTGTGTGGAGTCAAATGACAAGCCATCACCGTTTCAAAGGGGGAAACTACTCTTATTTGGATATAGATAGAGCCGAATTAAGAGTAATACATAGGTTTTTAGCTAATTCGATTACACAAAGGGGTAAAAACAAAGAAAAGGTAAATGAACAAGATTTGTTTTACCATATGTGTATTCGAGACCCACACAGCGCTGTAAGTATACCATATTGTGTGGGTTATTATTTATCAGCTATGGTTCGGGGGATGCGTCCACATAGCATAATAGGAGGTGGTATTTTTATTACTTTGATTGGTGAATATCTCGGTGTGGATATAAGTCGGGGGGGATTATTAGTAGAAGAGCCGGAACCCCGCGACACTATAGGTTTAAATGTATACCATGGTGCGAAAGTTTTGAAGCGGCGAAATAACGCCGCAGTACGATACAATGGTAGACATCCACAGGTAGAGAGAAACCAGGAACAAGGTAATGTAGGAGGGGGGAATGAGATGCAAGAAATGCATAGGTTTATAGCTTCTCAGGAATACGAAAATGCTAGACAGAGAGC
Organism: Rutidosis leptorrhynchoides; assembly: GCF_046630445.1. Classification (NCBI taxonomy): domain Eukaryota; kingdom Viridiplantae; phylum Streptophyta; class Magnoliopsida; order Asterales; family Asteraceae; genus Rutidosis; species Rutidosis leptorrhynchoides. Next base: position 336,686,655 of record NC_092342.1, on the reverse strand, counting down.
ATTTGAAGATTGGCAAGTTCATCAGAACCAGATCATAGCGCATTGCCAACATATAGGTAGAAACTATATTCCTACACCGAAACCCGTCTTCCCTCCTTGGTCGATAGAGATGCAGCCACCATATCCTACGTATGATCCTGCCGAAGCATTCTATAGCACGTATGGGTATGCCTGGAACCCCTATTGGTACCAATATCATCCTTAGTTTACTTATTATTATTTTTTTTATTATTTTGTAATTTGTAATTATTGATACATTTAATATTTTTGTTAATATTGTAATCATTTTTATAATTATCTAACTTTTATTCTTAGATTTTAATAATTTTTGAATGTGGGGTAATAAACCAAACTTCAAAAATATGTATATATGTTTGCAGTTTATCTTATGTACACAACAGGGTAAAACAACGCATTTTCAAAGACTGGCATTAAGTTCAGCAAAAGCAACTAATTTTGACGACAAGATGCAAAATATATGTGAAATAACAACAAGACGGAATGAACAAATGATGTGCACCATTTATCATTCAGCAAACAAACGCCAATATATTTGGAAACTTTGGTAAAAATTTAATCATTTTCACACAAATCACCCTCAATAATTTAAATTGTTACTGATTTCTTGCAAATGAGGGCATTGCAAGATCTTAAGTGTGGGAAGGGGTTAAATTCTTTCGGATTTTAAAATTTTTTACTTTATACACTTGGTTACCATTAAAAATACTAGTAAAGCAGTAGTTGTATTAGAATCTAGTGCTCTCTGATAAAAAAGAACAGCCCTAGTCTTATATACTGACTACTCAATTCTAGTAAAAATTTTCAATTAAATGAATTCAAATCATGTTTATACATATTTATGAACGATAAAACTAGGTTTTAACACCGAAATTATTGTTACCTCGGAAAGGACATAAATTGAGAAACAAACTAAAATGTTAAAATTCATTTAAAATGGAATAGAGGACGATAAAAAGAAAAATAAAAAGCCAAGTGTGGGAAAATTTACCAAATTATTTTAAACATATGTCACATATATCTGTAACAAATAACTAAAAATACTTTTGCTTTGGACTAAATTAAACTGTTTTACCCAATGAAAGAAAAGAAGAGATGGATCTACACGATGAATCAATTCCATCATTAAAAGGAAGTAAAGTCTTCCGAAAAAGACACGCGCTTCTTGATTTAGGTCATGAAGTTGTCGTCCAGACCAGCTGTAGGTTGACGAAAAATCTAGAAAAGTCATCACTAAAATCAGCAGGAAATCCACGGACCTCAGCATTAAACAGGGTCGCCAAGTGGTCAGATTTATCCTAACCATGAGAAGGATTTATCTCGTACAATGGGGGGGCACCATGCAAATTAGCTGGATAAGACTAATGAATCAGATCCCCAGAAAGGATAATCTCCTTAAAGATTAAAAATCAGCTTTTAAGACTGATATTACTCAATCCTAGAGATTGACCTTAAAGATTGAGAATTCAAACTCATGGAATTCAATGATATCTAAACTCGAGCTTAAACGAGAAAATACTTTGATCAAAAATTACAAACCGATTTGTTTTCTGAAAACCCTATTTTCAATGCGTTCATTACCATTGAACGTAAAATCCTAGGAATTCACCTGAAATTCATTAGGTCACCTGAACTAAATCGGGTGTCAACCGTAAGAACGGTGGTTGCATAGTGGTCAAAGACAGGACCTTGTGCCAGACCGACAAATTATAAGGGTGAGCTTTACTATTGCTCCTACCAAGGATAGTAATTGCGTCCGACACGTTATAGACCATAATCAAAAGCATGTCACGGGACATTGCCTTAAACAGTTGCTTGTTCAACGCTTTCCTTTACAACCGGACGGTAGTTTGCCGAAAGGTAATATACGGAACAAGTAAACTGGACGTGTTGCTTTCCAAATACAAGGTTAGCAAGTGGGTGACACAAAACCGCAAGTTTTGAGCTAAAATTTTCAAATCTGAAACCCACCAAACCCACAAAAATATTTTGCAAACACCGGTAAAGGGTTATTCCGGAAAACTTATCTAGGGTAAAAACTAGATTTAATTTTCAAAAGATCAAATGTTTTCATAAAGATCCAATTTCCTTAATGGATCTAAATTTTTATAGTCATGTGGGACTGTAAACCATATCGTTACTACCATTGTTTATACCGCCGTATAGAAATCACTGATGTACAAAGTGTGAAGAATAAAGAAGTGATTCTAGTATTTCAAGACAATATTGCTTGAGGACAAGCAACGCTCAAGTGTGGGAATATTTGATAATGCTAAAAACGAACATATATTTCATAGCATTATTCCTCAAGAAAGACAAGCTTTTAGTTGCAATTGTTCTATTTACAAGTGATATTCGTTTAAATAATAAAAGGTGAAGACAAAAGACAGATTCGACGAATTGAAGACGCAAACGACCAAAAAGCTCAAAAGAACAAAAGACAATCAAAAAGGTTCCAATTATTGATAAGAAACGTCTCGAAATTACAGAAGTACAAGATTCAAAACGCAAAGTACAAAATATAAAATTGTACGCAAGGACGTTCAAAAATCCGGAACCGGGACCAGAGTCAACTCTTAACGCTCGACGCAACGGACTAAAAATTACAAGTTAACTATGTATATAAATATAATATAATATATAATTAATTATATTAATTATATATATATTATATATATATAATAAAAACCGTCGGCAGCAAGAAACTCCAAGGGTGTGAGCTGTAAATACCTCTCCGCGACTCGCGGAGTTTTAAGGGCATTTTGCCGCGAGTCGCGGAGCCCCAAAAATCAAGTCTGGCTATAAAACCAACCGAATTCTGATCAAATTATATCATTTTTTTTCTCTTCCTCTTCATACGTAAATATATTTATATTTATAATTTATATTTTAATTTTAATTATAATTCTAATAATAAGGGTATGTTAGCGAATGTTGTAAGGGTGTAAGTCGAAATTCTGTCCGTGTAACGCTACACTATTTTTAATCATTGTAAGTTATGTTCAACCTTTTTACATTAATGTCTCGTAGCTAAGTTATTATTATGCTTATTTAAAACGAAGTAATCATGATGTTGGGCTAATTACTAAAATTGGGTAATTGGGCTTTGTACCATAATTGGGGTTTGGACAAAAGAACGACACTTGTGGAAACTAGACTATGGGCTATTAATGGGCTTTATATTTGTTTAACTAAATGAAAGTTTGTTAATGTTAATATAAAGATTTACAATTGGGCGTCCCTATAAACTACCATATACACTCGATCGGACACGATGGGCGGGGTATTTATTTGTACGAATAATCGTTCATTTAACCGGACACGGGAATGGATTAATAGCCACTAGAATAATTAAAACAGGGGTGAAATTACATTCAAGGGTAATTGGTGTAATTGTTAACAAAGTAGTAAAACCTTGGTTTACACGCAGTCGATAACCTGGTGTATTCATTAAACAAAGTATTAAAACCTTGTTACAATTCGAATCCCCAATTAGTTGGAATATTTATCTTCGGGTATAATAATAATTTGACAAGGACACTTGCAATTTATATTTATGACTGATGGACTGTTATGGACAAAAACCAGACGGACATATTGAATAATCCAGGACAAAGGACAATTAACCCATGGGCATAAAACTAAAATCAACACGTCAAACATCATGATTACGGAAGTTTAAATAAGCATAATTCTTTTATTTCATATTTAATTTCCTTTATTTTATATTTAATTGCACTTCTAATTATCGCACTTTTATTTATTTTTATTTTATCGCACTTTTAATTATCGTACTTTTTAATTATCGCAAGTTTATTTTATCGCACTTTTATTATTCGCAATTTCATTATCGTTATTTACTTTACGCTTTAATTTAAGTCTTGTATTTATATTTTACATTAGGTTTTAACTGCGACTAAAGTCTTAAAATCGACAAACCGGTCATTAAACGGTAAAAACCCCCCCTTATAATAATAATATTACTTATATATATATTTGTATTTTTATAAAAGTAAACTAATATAGCGTTGAGCTTTGTTTAAAGATTTCCCTGTGGAACGAACCGGACTTACTAAAAACTACACTACTGTACGATTAGGTACACTGCCTATAAGTGTTGTAGCAAGGTTTAAGTATATCCATTCTATAAATAAATAAATATCTTGTGTAAAATTGTATCGTATTTAATAGTATTTTCCTAGTAAAATAATAACTATTTTATATACACCTCGCTCCACATCAAAGCGCAAGCATTTCCGACTAATGAAGCCAAAGTTGGCACAAATTTCCTGAAGAGACTATTCTGCAGATTTGGAGCTCCCCGTGCGATAATAAGTGATAGAGGCACACACTTCTGTAACACTCAGTTTATGAAAGTGATGCAACAATACGGAGTTACCCACAACATGTCCACTGCCTATCATCCGCAGACCAACGGGCAAGCAGAGGTCACGAATAGAGCACTCAAAAGAATCTTAGAATGCACTGTCGGCCATCATGGAAATAAATGAGCCGAGAAGCTAGATGATGCTCTTTGGGCATTCTGGACTGCTTACAAGAATCCTCTAGGAACTACACCCTACCGAATGATCTATGGAAAAGCTTGTCACCTTCCGCTCGAACTCGAATACAAAGCTCTCTGGGCACCGAAGACCTGCAATCTCAATCCCTCAGTTACTGGAAGACATAGAAAAATGCAAATGAACGATCTCGCCGAATTGAGAGACCAATCATATGAAACGTCATACATCTACAAGGAACGAACGAAACTTACGCATGATGCCAAATTAATCCCTACAAAGTTCGCCCCTGGAGATAAAGTTCTTCTCTTCAATTCTCGGTTCAAGAAGTTCGTGGGAAAGTTTAGATCAAGATGGAGTAGCCCATACAAAGTTGTACACGTTTTCCACACGGAGCCGTGGAATTGGAGGGACCTACTGGTAATTTCAAAGTCAATGGCCACCGGTTGAAAGCCTATTTAGAAGACCACAATAAGGAGGAGCACCTCTTCTCCTTTGATCCATTCTGAAGATCTGACAAGGAAAAGTCGAGCTGTAACGACTTGATAAACAAAGCGCTCTTGGGAGGCACCCCTTGCTTATCCTTTTTATTTCTTATTATTTTCTTTTAATTATTTTCAGTCTTAAGATATTATTTCTGTACTAACAACTAAGCGCCATAATTGCACTTAGTGCTTACAAGTTTGTTGAATGTGTTTAGGCACAATGCCAAGTTCAGAAGCATCAGCTTACATTCCCGTTCGCAGGAGGAGGACTCCTGTAGTTTACTCATCCGGAAGCAGTGCTGATCAGAACAGGCCATCAACAGGGCAATTGGGCCCAAGGAGATTAGTATTAGAGAGCATTGAGGAAGATATCAGCACAGCACCACCATCTCCCCCAGTCCGACGATCTAGACGTCTAGCCAAGAGACCGGTCGAGCACATACAGTTGCCAGATACGCATGAGCCACAGATGGTGATTCATTACGGAGCTACTTTGAGTGACCCTGATGTTGCATGGGCACTACTCAGAGATCAGCAGAGCCTTTACAAAGCTCTGAGAGAATACCTCCGGTGTGAGGTGATGCCACGTACTCTGAGCCCATCTTCATATAGGCTAGCATGACGTGTTCAGCCGACACGACAGTCTACACCCGGGCATTCCACAACAGCTTCAGTTCACTCTGTTGCCATGCCTGCACATGCTACTCCTACTCCCATCGTGTCGCCTGCCCCAGTTGTAGAGCCAGTTCCAGTTACTGTGTTGCTAGAGGGTTGTCAGTTAGTCACTATTCCTATTTCAGCGGAGCCGCCAATGGCCCAGGCATTTGAGATCACTGGGAGCATACCTGACGAGGAGCTCTTCCCAGACTTATCGAACCTAGAGATACCGGCAGACTTATGTCTAGCTTCTTTACTTGGCCCTGAGATGGATATAGGGTAGCCTTTCGAGCACATGCTGAACCTGGAGGATGACGTCTTCAGATACTTTGCAGAGCTGACACACATTAATCAGGATAGTATCTCATAGACTACTTTATCTTTATTTTATGTTTTAGTTTTTATCTTTTTGAAGCATTGTACTAAAAAAGTTATATATAGTGGAAATGCTGCCTTTCTCTTTTTGTTCTTCATGCAGAAATATTATTAAAAGAGACTGGTATGTAGGAGATTGAACGTAGGAAGGCCCAACACTAGGAATGTAACATGACCATAGGGAAGTAATCCTTCCTCAAACCTATTTCAATTAAAACGCACTAAAATCTCTAAGTGTGTGGTAACCCCCGTAACCAACTTAGAATTTTAAAAGACATGTCCTGAATTTATAAAGTCTTAAAATATTCTTCCTAGAGAACATTAGGGACAATGTTCTTCTAAGTGTGGGGTAATGGGTAAGGTTTTTAAGGTCGAAGTTTTAAGTCAAGTAACCATAAAAAGCCAAATTTTGAAAAAAATTCTTTTGTTCAAAAGTAATTAAGCAATGAATATTGGGTAATTTTTGAAAAATTCTTACTTTGTTTTTGCCCAAAAAGGTCTAATAAAATTGCTAGAAATCGGTTTTCGAAACATTTATTAGAACGGAACGATTAAGCTAAAATTAATGTTTTGTGTCAAAAGATTTCTTTTAAGAAAATATGTTAAAGGCTACGCATGATCAAGCACGATCCCTACTCTAAAAAGTGAGGAATATTGGACCCAAAGTATCTGTATGACCCATCAAATCTACAGTACTTTATTATTTCAATTGATGAGTGTGCCGGTGTACGGTTCAAGTTAGAACTTGGTTCAGTTATATGTTTCAAGGCCAATGGTTAGTGAGCGCCATACGTGGTGCAGGTGCGATAATCCTTCCAAAATCATTCCGGATAGAGAAGACAAAAAGCCATCCGTTTTCGTTTCCACTCCATGTAATTTTAACCCGACCAACTCACATAAAGAGTTGATGAATCAGAAATATTCACCCCAAATTCACTCTTAAAATACACCATTCACATTTCATTCCCCTTTCCATTCACCAAAGATCCAGAGATCAATGAAGAGATAGATTGATCAAATTCGCTTCAAAAGCACTAGTCGAAAGATTCTGAACCCCTGATTGTTTTTGATAGGTCAAAAACCTATTTTCAGTGGATTATCACTTCCTCTCTGGTCACCAGGAATGAAAGACAAAAGTTATGAAGAAAGGGTATGCCCATGATATATATATATATATATATATATATATATATATAAATGACTGTATGAAAGAGCAAAGTCTCTAAGAGTAAAGTCTCTAATAAGGCAAAAAGAAACCCAAGGAGATGCTCTGAAGAAGAATGATGGAAGAGCAAAAGAAAATTCTAGACAAAGTCTTAGCAAAACCCGTCTCTTCCAAAGACAACCTTTACGGAATTCTCAGCCATTATCTATTCAAAATGGATATTCTAAAGAATTAAAGTCTATCAATTCTCTCAAAATCAAAAGATCTGGATACCTTTTTTCACCGAAATTCATAAATTTCCAACCAAACCCTATAACCCGTCTTCCTCTTGAAAGAATGCTTAGGAAGAAGATCAGTGCCGTCCTTACTTAACCGGTGGAGATATCGATGCTTTACCAAGCCTATGATGAGAACTGTTACAAGACTGGCTTCTGAGCGACAATACAATTAGAATAGGACACCCTAAACACTTGAGTGATATGAGTGATCCATCAGTGAGGAGCCTGATCATGTATACTCTACATCCGAGAGTTAAAAAGTACGCCTTTTCCGCTATGGACGAAATCAAAATCTAGCGACCAAATCATCGAAGTTTGAAACTTTTTCTAATACTTTCGAAAGATGTACCGACTTCTAATAAAGGCATAATAAAAAGATCTACGGGTGGGGAAAAGAAGATTCTATTAAGAAGATCCCAATATTCCCGCTTTCTTGCTTGAGGACAAGCAAAGCTAAGTGTGGGTTATTTGATATCGGTCAGAAAGTCACGTTTTTACCCCCTAAATCAGGCCCTAAAACAATAAAGATTAAAACTTTGTCGGCAAAATTATTGTTTTTTTTGGTTGATTTTGTAGATTAGTAATTACAAAGGCGATGCAAAAAGAATCAAGTAAAACAGAGCTAAAACGAAGATTCTAGAGCGAAAATGGTGAAAGACAAGAAATTAAGTTATGATCCAGTGAATCAGGCCTGATCAGCAAGCCATACGGCCTGCCATATGGCCTGCCATACGGCCTGCCATACGGCCTGCCACTATGGAAACAGCCTGCCATATACGTGCCACCACACGAGCCACCAAGTGGTCTGCCAAGCATACGGCCTGCCATATACGGCCTGCCAGGCGTATGCAGGCAAATTCCAAGTCTATTTAAAGGGCCTTTCTCCATTCATTCCAAGACACACTCAACTTGCAATTCAATTTATATTTTCAATATTTTAGGTAGTTTTTAGTAGTAGTTAGCTTAGCTTTTATTTTCCGGAGGATATCCCGGCGAGTCCCTGCGATCCCGGGCAGATTAGTTCAACTTTTTCAGGTTCTTATCCGAGACGCTTGTCTTTTGTATTAAACATGTATTCTTACTTTTTATGTTTAATAATGCGTTCCGATATTGCCATGATAGCTTAATTTATCTGTATGTTGCCATGATAGAAGTTTGGGTTAGCGTAATTATGTTAATTTAGTATGATTACTGTTATAATACTGAACTAGGAAGTCCGATAGATTTGTATACTAGTATCTTAAGGATTGACCAACTTAGGTTGTGATCAGGACTTGTCCACCTATATGAAATTAGCTACTTCATAGGATTAAGACCCCTGGTTATACTGTATCTAAAGATTCTATGAACTCGGTATGGCCGGAGTTCCCGAAAGGCATCTAATGCACTTTTAGGACACGGAACCTAGGAATTGAGACATGAATGACCTAGTATACCTATTGACTGTTCCGAAGAGACCTCTTAGGAGCTGTTAAGATCTAGTTAGAGCCCCTACTGTATGACCCAAGCCTATTGCATGTTCTTGTCTGATTGTTGCCTTAGGTCTTAGTCATATCAACGGTTTAGGTACTTATTAGGTTTCTATCTGCTTTACTATCAGTATATTAACTGTAATGCTGTATAATGTTTGATTTATTGTGATCTCACTAGTATCATGAAATGGTTGTTAGTTTTCAATTAAGGTTTTGCCAACTTAAACCGACGGACTCCTTCCGTTTGTGATCAGTGTTCAATCAACACGGCACGTTGTTATTCAGTTATCTAAACTGATAACGAGGGTTAGGATTAGAGCTTAACTCACTAATAAACCTAGTACTCTACTGAGGATAACCTCCGAGGTATTGTTACACTTCAGTTATCCGACCAAGTGACATACTTCTCACTACTCAAAGAGAACTCTGAGAGTTCAGAGATAAGTAGGTTTGTGTAATTGGCTCATCCAACCAGATCAACATCAATCCAAGCATAGTCTTAACATAAGCATAATTACCTTTCCCTAACCCAATACTGATATCTTGGTCAACATTTCCCTGATCTGCATACTCCGGATATCCTCCCACTTTATTTACTTTTCTGCATTTAGGACCTTTAGCTAAAATCAACTACTATCGTTTATCCAGGTAATTTAACTAAAAGACAATTATTCACTTGATCTTCAATTCGTTAATCAGCATAAAATTCGACACTAGGTTAACTTACACCTTCTACACCTTAGAAAGTAAAAGTAAATTTAGGCCCCACAAAATATAAATAAACGAAGACGCTGTGTGCTGCCGAATCGGACACCCTGCGACCTAACGACACCGCAAAAATAAAACCGTCCGTTAGTGGCATATCAGTGGTGCTTGGTGTTTTGTGTCTTTGGCCAAAATGTTTGATCTATCGTATCTTTTGACTCGTAGCTCCGATTTAGCCACCGTTTTTTTTCAAATCGTGTAATTTTTCGGGATCTATCCTTTGGAAAACTGCCGTAGGCGGTTTGTCCCAAATATTTTTTGAAACGAGACCTCGAAAGCCTTCAATTTTGCCTTTTTTCGATTGTGACCGTTTTCATTCATATTATTCCTTTTGTGTATGCATGATTTAGTATGGTATATATCGTTTTAAGGCCTATTATTTTACTCGTAATGTAATTATGTATAACGGGTATAAATTTGAATCTAATGTCACTTCATTAGACACGTTTTTTTAAATCATTAGTATGCACCACCAGATGGAGTACCACTTGGCGGCGCATAACCTTCGGTTTCTGATTGTGCTGAAAATCTCGAGATCACACTAAAACGACCCTAACATCAAGAATCCTGGATAGTGTCTTGACATTCGAGGTCGTCATAATACCGAAAAAGACATTTTACTCATTTTTAATGTTCTATTTGATCATTTTCAATTTAGATCGCATTATTAGTTTTGTGTATGGATGACTTAGCATTGTATATATCGTTTTAAGGCCAATTATTTCACTCGCAATGTAATTATGTAAACGGTTATAAATTTGAATCTAATGTCACTTCATTAGACACGTTTTTTTACATCATTAGTATGCACCGCCAGATGGAGTACCATCTGGCGGCGCATAACATTCGGTTTCAGATTGTGCTGAAAATCTCTAAATTACCCTAAAACGGCTGAACGAGCAAGACTATCTGAATGTTCTTTCCATTCGAGGTCGTCCAGATTCTGAAAAAGACATCTTTCCTCACAAAATCGCACCACGCACCAAACACCACCGACGGTTCGTGGTGCTTGGTGTTTTGTGTCTTTGGCCAAAATGTTTGATCTATCGTATCTTTTGTCTCGTAGCTCCGATTTAGTCACAGTTTTTTTCAAATCGTGTAATTTTTCAGGATCTATCCATTGGCAAACTGCCGTAGGCGGTTTGTCCCAAATATTTTTTGAAACGAGACCTCGAAAGCCTTTAATTTTGCCTTTTTTCGATTGTGACCGTTTTCATTCATATTATTCCTTTTGTGTATGCATGATTTAGTATGGTATATATCGTTTTAAGGCCTATTATTTCACTCGCAATGTAATTATGTATAACGGGTATAAATTTGAATCTAATGTTACTTCATTAGACACGTTTTTTTAAATCATTAGTATGCACCGCCAGATGGAGTACCACTTGGCGGCGCATAACCTTCGGTTTCTGATTGTGCTGAAAATGTCGAGATCACACTAAAACGACCCTAACAACAAGACTCCTGGATAGTGTCTTGACATTTGTGGTCGTCAGGATACCGAAAAAAGACATTTTACTCATTTTTAATGTTCTATTTGATAATTTTCAATTTATATCGCATTATTAGTTTTGTGTATGGATAACTTAGCATTGTATATATCGTTTTAAGGCCTATTATTTCACTCGCAATGTAATTATGTATAACGGGTATAAATTTGAATCTAATGTCACTTCATTAGACACATTTTTTACATCATTAGTATGCACCGCCAGATGGAGTACCATTTGGCGGCGCATAACCTTCGGTTTCAGATTGTGCTGAAAATCTCTAAATTACCCTAAAACGACCGAACGAGCAAGACAATCTGAATGTTCTTTCCATTCGAGGTCGTCCAGATTCTAAAAAAGACATCTTTTCACGCAAAATTGCACCACGCACCAAACACCACCGACGGTTCGCGGTGCTTGGTGTTTTGTGTCTTTGGCCAAAATGTTTGATCTATCGTATCTTTTGACTCGTAGCTCCGATTTAGGCACCATTTTTTTTCAAATCGTGTATTTGTTTTGGACCTATCCGTTGGCAAACTGCAGTAGGCGGTTTGTCCCAAATATTTTTCGAAACGAGACCTCGAAAGCCTTCAATTTTGCCTTTTTCGATATTGACCGTTTTCATTCATATTATTCCTTTTGTGTATGCATGACTTAGCATGGTATATATCATTTTAAGGCTTATTATTTCACTCGCAATGTAATTATGTATAACGGGTATAAATTTGATTCTAATGTCACTTCATTAGACACGTTCTTTTAAATCATTAGTATGCACCGCCAGATAGAGTACCACTTGGCGGCGCATAACCTTCGGTTTCTGATTGTGCTGAAAATCTCGAGATCACCCTAAAACGACCCTAACATCAAGACTCCTGGATAGTGTCTTGACATTCTAGGTCGTTAGGATGCCGAAAAAAGACATTTTACTCATTTTTAATGTTCTATTTGAACATTTTCAATTTATATCGCATTATTAGTTTTGTGTATGGATGACTTAGGATTGTATATATCGTTTTAAGGCCTATTATTTCACTCGCAATGTAATTATGTATAACGGGTATAAATTTGAATCTAATGTCACTTCATTAGACACATTTTTTACATCATTAGTATGCATCGCCAGATGGAGTACCATTTGGCGGCGCATAACCTTCAGTTTCATATTGTGCTGAAAATCTCTAAATTACCCTAAAATGGCCGAACGAGCAAGACAATCTAAATGTTCTTTCCATTCGAGGTCATCCAGATTCTGAAAAAGACATCTTTCCTCGCAAAATCGCACCACGCACCAAACACCACCGACGGTTCGTGGTGCTTGGTGTTTTGTGTTTTTGGCCAAAATGTTCAATCTATAGTATCTTTTGACTCGTAGCTCCGATTTAGTCACCGTTTTTTATTTCAAATCGTGTAATTTTTTGGGATCTGTCAGTTGGCAAACTGTCGTAGGCAGTTTGTCCCAAATATTTTTCAAACGAGACCTCGAAAGACTTCAATTTTGCCTTTTTCGATTTTGACCGTTTTCATTCATATTATTCCTTTTGTGTATGCATGACTTAGCATGGTATATATCGTTTTAAGGCCTATTATTTCACTCACAATGTAATTATGTATAAGGGGAAAAAATTTGAATCTAATGTCACTTCATTAGACACGTTCTTTTAAATCATTAGTATGCGCTGTCAGATAGAGTACGACTTGGCGGCGCATAACCTTCGGTTTCTGATTGTGCTGAAAATCTCGAGATCACCCTAAAACTGTAGTGACCCGAACTTTTCCATGTTTATATATATTAATTGAGATTGATATTTACATGACTAAATGTTTCCAACATGTTAAGCAATCAAACTTGTTAAGACTTGATTAATTGAAATATGTTTCATATAGACAATTGACCACCCAAGTTGACCGGTGATTCATGAACGTTAAAACTTGTAAAAACTATATGATGACATATATATGGATATATATACAGTTAACATGATACTATGATAAGTAAACATATCATTAAGTATATTAACAATGAACTACATATGTAAAAACAAGACTACTAACTTAATGATTTTTAAACGAGACATATATGTAACGATCATCGTTGTAAAGACATTTAATGTATATATATCATATTAAGAGATATTTATACATGATAATATCATGATAATATAATAATTTAACATCTCATTTGTTATAATAAACAATGGGTTAACAACATTCAACAAGATCGTTAACCTAAAGGTTTCAAAACAACATTTACATGTAACGACTAACGATGACTTAACGACTCAGTTAAAATGTATATACATGTAGTGTTTTAATATGTATTCATACACTTTTGAAAGACTTCAAGACACTTATCAAAATACTTCTACTTAACAAAAATGCTTACAATTACATCCTCGTTCAGTTTCATCAACAATTCTACTCGTATGCACCCGTATTCGTACTCGTACAATACACAGCTTTTAGATGTATGTACTATTGGTATATACACTCCAATGATCAGCTCTTAGCAGCCCATGTAAGTCACCTAACACATGTGGGAACCATCATTTGGCAACTAGCATGAAATATCTCATAAAATTACAAAAATATGAGTAATCATTCATGACTTATTTACATGAAAACAAAATTACATATCCTTTATATCTAATTCATACACCAACGACCAAAAACACCTACAAACACTTTAATTCTTTAATTTTATTCATCTAATTGATCTCTCTCGAGTTCTATCTTCAAGTTCTAAGTGTTCTTCATTTATTCTACAAGTTCTAGTTACATAAAATCAAGAATACTTTCAAGTTTGCTAGCTCACTTCCAATCTTGTAAGGTGATCATCCAACCTCAAGAAATCTTTGTTTCTTACAGTAGGTTATCATTCTAATACAAGGTAATAATCATATTCAAACTTTGGTTCAATTTCCATAACTATAACAATCTTATTTCAAGTGATGATCTTACTTGAACTTGTTTTCGTGTCATGATTCTGCTTCAAGAACTTCGAGCCATCCAAGGATCCGTTGAAGCTAGATCCATTTTTCTCTTTTCCAGTAGGTTTATCCAAGGAACTTAAGGTAGTAATGATGTTTATAACATCATTCGATTCATACATATAAAGCTATCTTATTCGAAGGTTTAAACTTGTAATCACTAGAACATAGTTTAGTTAATTCTAAACTTGTTCGCAAACAAAAGTTAATCCTTCTAACTTGAATTTTAAAATCAACTAAACACATGTTCTATATCTATATGATATGCTAACTTAATGATTTAAAACCTGGAAACACGAAAAACACCGTAAAACCGGATTTACGCCGTCGTAGTAACACCGCGGGCTGTTTTGGGTTAGTTAATTAAAAACTATGATAAACTTTGATTTAAAAGTTGTTATTCTGAGAAAATGATTTTTATTATGAACATGAAACTATATTCAAAAATTATGGTTAAACTCAAAGTGGAAGTATGTTTTCTAAAATGGTCATCTAGACGTCGTTCTTTCGACTGAAATGACTACCTTTACAAAAACGACTTGTAACTTATTTTTCCGACTATAAACCTATACTTTTTCTGTTTAGATTCATAAAATAGAGTTCAATATGAAACCATAGCAATTTGATTCACTCAAAACGGATTTAAAATGAAGAAGTTATGGGTAAAACAAGATTGGATAATTTTTCTCATTTTAGCTACGTGAAAATTGGTAATAAATATATTCCAACCATAACTTAATCAACTTGTATTGTATATTATGTAATCTTGAGATACCATAGACACGTATACAATGTTTCGACCTATCATGTCGACACATCTATATATATTTCGGAACAACCATAGACACTCTATATGTGAATGTTGGAGTTAGCTATACAGGGTTGAGGTTGATTCCAAAATATATATAGTTTGAGTTGTGATCAATACTGAGATACGTATACACTGGGTCGTGGATTGATTCAAGATAATATTTATCGATTTATTTCTGTACATCTAACTGTGGACAACTAGTTGTAGGTTACTAACGAGGACAGCTGACTTAATAAACTTAAAACATCAAAATATATTAAAAGTGTTGTAAATATATTTTAAACATACTTTGATATATATGTATATATTGTTATAGGTTCGTGAATCAACCAGTGGCCAAGTCTTACTTCCCGACGAAGTAAAAATCTGTGAAAGTGAGTTATAGTCCCACTTTTAAAATCTAATATTTTTGGGATGAGAATAAATGCAGGTTTTATAAATGATTTACAAAATAGACAAAAGTACGTGAAACTACATTCTATGGTTGAATTATCAAAATCGAATATGCCCCTTTTTATTAAGTCTGGTAATCTAAGAAGTAGGGAACAGACACCCTAATTGACGCGAATCCTAAAGATAGATCTATTGGGCCTAACAAACCCCATCCAAAGTACCGGATGCTTTAGTACTTCGAAATTTATATCATATCCGAAGGGTGTCCCGGAATGATGGGGATATTCTTATATATGCATCTTGTTAATGTCGGTTACCAGGTGTTCACCATATGAATGATTTTTATCTCTATTTATGGGATGTGTATTGAAATATGAAATCTTGTGGTCTATTATTATGATTTGATATATATAGGTTAAACCTATAACTCACCAAAATTTTTGTTGACGTTTTAAGCATGTTTATTCTCAGGTGATTATTAAGAGCTTCCGCTGTCGCATACTTAAATAAGGACGAGATTTGGAGTCCATGCTTGTATGATATTGTGTAAAAACTGCATTCAAGAAACTTATTTTGTTGTAACATATTTGTATTGTAAACCATTATGTAATGGTCGTGTGTAAACAGGATATTTTAGATTATCATTATTTGATAATCTACGTAAAGCTTTTTAAAACCTTTATCTATGAAATAAAGGTTATGGTTTGTTTTAAAAATGAATGCAGTCTTTGAAAAACGTCTCATATAGAGGTCAAAACCTCGCAACGAAATCAATTAATATGGAACGTTTTTAATCAATAAGAACGATACATTTCAGTTGGTATCCGAGCGTTGGTCTTAGAGAACCAGAATTTTGCATTAGTGTGTCTTATCGAGTTTGTTAGGATGCATTAGTGAGTCTGGACTTCGACTGTGTTTACTTGAAAAATGATTGCTTAACAAATTTTGTTGGAAACTATATATTTTTAACATGTGAATATTATGTGATATATTAATCTCTTAACGCGTTTGATATTATGTGATAGATGTCTACCTCTAGAACAAGTCCCATTGACTCACCTAATAATAATGAAGAGTCAAATGTAAATTGGAATGATTCGTGGACTGATTCACAAGTTCCCGAAGAGGAACCGGAACCGGAAGAAGAATCGGAACCGGAAGAAGAATCGGAACCGGATGAAGAAGTAGAACCGGTGGGGGAAATAATAAAACGGTTAAGTAAAAGAAAATCCTCAACCAACCGACCAAGGTTAATTATGGTCAATGGTGTTTCCGCCAAGGAAGCAAAATATTGGGAGGATTACCAATTCTCCGATGAATCGGATTCCGACGAGAATTCCGATGATGTTATAGAAATTACCCCAACTGAATTTAAAAAGGCAAAAGAAAATAATAAGGGAAAGGGCATAAAAATAGAGAAATATAATTCCAACCCCGATGAACTTTATATGTATCGTCAACCCCCGAAGTCCTTAAGTTGTAACAATGACCCGGGAACCTCTAAACCACCAGGTTTTTCTAAACTGTTGTGGAAAACGACAGTTAGTATTAGGGGAACATCATATATCCCTAGAAACTTGGCAAAACGAACCAAAACCGAAGAAGGAGAAACGAGCGAGTCGGAATAAGATAGTTGTATTCGTGTGGTGTAATATATGTAATATAGTGTTCTTATGCTTTATGATATATGTAAAAATTGCTTGTATTAATAAGTATTTTTTTATGAATTTAACTCTTGTCTATTTTACAGTTTAAAAACACAAAATGGATAGACAACCCAATATTTTAAGAGACCTACCCGGAGACATGATTGATGAAATCTTGTCTAGAGTCGGCCAGAATTCCTCGGCACAACTATTTAAGGCGAGATCAGTTTGTAAGACATTCGAAGAACGTTCCAAGAATGTCTTGGTTTATAAGAGACTTTCGTTTGAAAGATGGGGGATATCACATTAGGAAACCCATAAGTTACGATGTGTTTACTTTGACGCATATATTGCGGGGAACCCAAATGCTATTTTACGCAACGGGTTAAGAAATTATTTTGACTCAATATATCCGAATATTGGACTTCGTGATTTAGAAAAAGCGGCTAACATGCAACATAAAGAAGCATGTTATGCTTACGGATTAGTAATGTTCGCTTCTCACCAAAGTGAGAACAAGAACATCGGGCTACAACTATTAAACAAAACGTTTCCACAAGTGACAGAGTCGGTAATTGGGGTAAGAAATGAGGTTTTTAGATTATTACGGGACTGTTGGACATTACGTAACCCTCGTCCCTTTGACGACGTTACAACACGCTGTCTTATCAACTGCCATAACGGTTATGTTCCACAAGACCAAGGATGGGAAGTAGTCCTAGTAAAACCAGAATGCATGACTTGTTTCTGGACGTATGAATTACGTGTCTTTATTGCCTTTGCTGAACGACTTGTGTACTAGCTAGAATTATCTTCACAACTATTTTGTATCAAAGTTATTGTGTGCTATATTTCATGCTTTATGTAAAATAAGCGGTATTGTAAGTTTGTAAAATATTGTGTAAAAGTTTGAACGCGAAATATTATTATAACCAGTTTTTCATATAGAATTGTAGTAGTTGAATTGTATATTAGCTACTAAGTATGAACTTAACGGGTAGGTACTACCCGAATTTAAACTTATAAAACGCTAATATGAAGAAAAAGCTTTTATAAATGAGTTCATATTATGCTACGAAATACTATTAACTACTCTTAATATTCTGTATGATTAACTTGTTCCATTTGACTATTTTGAAGAAAATGGCACCGACTACTCGACACACCGTGAATATGAATGAAGAGGAATTCCGTACTTTTCTAGCTTCAAACATAGCCGCAGTACAGGCTGCGCTACATACCAATAATAACCTTGGATCTAGCAGTACAGGAAATCGTGTAGGGTGCACCTACAAAGAATTCACTGCCTGCAAACCTTTGGAATTTGATGGAACCGAATGACCGATCGGATTGAAACGGTGGACCGAGAAGGTCGAATCGGTGTTTGCCATAAGTAAGTGTACTGAAGAGGACAAAGTGAAGTACTCTACGCATACCTTCACAGGTTCTGCGTTAACATGGTGGAATACCTATCTAGAGCAAGTGGGACAAGACGATGCGTACGCACTACCGTGGTCAGCATTCAAGCATTTGATGAACGAGAAGTACCGTCCCAGAACCGAGGTCAATAAGCTCAAGACAGAACTTAGAGGGTTACGAACCCAGGGATTTGATATTACCACGTACGAAAGACGATTCACAGAATTGTGCCTATTGTGTCCGGGAGCATTCGAAGATGAGGAAGAGAAGATCGACGCGTTTGTGAAAGGATTACCGGAAAGAATCCAAGAAGATATAAGTTCACACGAGCCCGCCTCCATACAACATGCATGTAGAATGGCTCACAAATTAGTGAACCAGATTGAAGAAAGAATTAAAGAACAGACTGCTGAAGAGGTCAATGTGAAGCAAGTCAAAAGAAAGTGGGAGGAAAACGGTGATAAGAATCACCAATACAACAACAACAGCAATTACAACAATAATCGCAACAATTATCCCAACAATCGCAACATCAATCGCAACCACAACAAACGGCCCAACAACAACAACAACAACAGCAACTACAACAATCATCCCAACAATAATAATAACCGCAACAACAACAACAATCAGAAGCAGCTATGCCAAAGGTGTGAAAAGTATCACTCGGGGTTCTGCACCAAATTTTGCAACAAGTGTAAAAAAAATGGTCATAGCGCGGCGAAGTGTGAGGTCTACGGACCAGGGGTTAATAGAACGAAAGGAACAAATGGTGTCGGAACGAGTAGTGGCGGAGCAAGTAGTGTCGGAGCAAGTTATGCCAATGTAGCTTGTTATAAATGTGGAAAACAGGGCCACATTATTAGAAATTGCCCGAACCAGGAGAACACGAATGGACAAGGTCGCGGAAGAGTTTTCAATATTAATGCGGCAGAGGCACAGGAAGACCCGAAACTTATTACGGGTACGTTTCTTATTGACAATAAATCTGCTTACGTTTTATTTGATTCGGGTGCGAATAGAAGCTATATGAGTAGAGATTTTTGTGCTAAATTAAGTTGTCCATTGACGCCTTTGGATAGTAAATTTTTACTCGAATTAGCAAATGGTAAATTAATTTCAGCAGATAATATATGTCGGAATCGAGAAATTAAACTGGTTAGCAAAACATTTAAGATTGATTTGATACCAGTAGAGTTAGGGAGTTTTGATGTGATAATCGGTATGGACTGGTTGAAAGAAGTGAAAGCAGAGATCGTTTGTTACAAAAATGCAATTCGCATTATACGAGAAAAAGGAAAACCCTTAATGGTGTACGGAGAAAAGGGCAACACGAAGCTACATCTTATTAGTAATTTGAAGGCACAAAAACTAATAAGAAAAGGTTGCTATGCTGTTCTAGCACACGTCGAGAAAGTACAAACTGAAGAAAAGAGCATCAATGATGTTCCCATTGCAAAAGAATTTCCCGATGTATTTCCGAAAGAATTACCGGGATTACCCCCACATCGATCCGTTGAATTTCAAATAGATCTTGTACCAGGAGCTGCACCAATAGCTCGTGCTCCTTACAGACTCGCACCCAGCGAGATAAAAGAACTGCAAAGCCAATTACAAGAACTTTTAGAGCGTGGTTTCATTCGACCAAGCACATCACCGTGGGGAGCTCCTGTTTTGTTTGTCAAGAAGAAAGATGGTACATTCAGGTTGTGTATCGACTACCGAGAGTTGAACAAACTTACCATCAAGAACCGCTACCCACTACCGAGAATCGACGACTTATTTGATCAACTACAAGGCTCGTCTGTTTATTCAAAGATTGACTTACGTTCCGGGTATCATCAAATGCGGGTGAAAGAAGATGATATTCCAAAGACTGCTTTCAGAACACGTTACGGTCATTACGAGTTTATGGTCATGCCGTTTGGTTTAACTAATGCACCAGCTGTGTTCATGGACCTTATGAACCGAGTGTGTGGACCATACCTTGATAAGTTTGTCATTGTTTTCATTGATGACATACTTATTTACTCAAAGAATGACCAAGAACACGGTGAACATTTGAGAAAGGTGTTAGAAGTATTGAGGAAGGAAGAATTGTACGCTAAGTTTTCAAAGTGTGCATTTTGGTTGGAAGAAGTTCAATTCCTCGGTCACATAGTGAACAAAGAAGGTATTAAGGTGGATCCGGCAAAGATAGAAACTGTTGAAAAGTGGGAAACCCCGAAAACTCCGAAACACATACGCCAATTTTTAGGACTAGCTGGTTCTACAGAAGGTTCATCCAAGACTTTTCCAGAATAGCAAAACCCTTGACCGCATTAACGCATAAAGGGAAGAAATTTGAATGGAAGGATGAACAAGAGAAAGCGTTTCAGTTATTGAAGAAAAAGCTAACTACGGCACCTATATTGTCATTGCCTGAAGGGAATGATGATTTTGTGATTTATTGTGACGCATCAAAGCAAGGTCTCGGTTGTGTATTAATGCAATGAACGAAGGTGATTGCTTATGCCTCTAGACAATTGAAGATTCACGGGCAAAATTATACGACGCATGATTTGGAATTAGGCGCGGTTGTTTTTGCATTAAATACTTGGAGGCACTACTTATATGGGGTCAAAAGTATTGTGTATACCGACCACAAAAGTCTTCAACACATATTTAATCAGAAACAACTGAATATGAGGCAGCGTAGGTGGATTGAATTGTTGAATGATTACGACTTTGAAATTCGTTACCACCTGGGGAAGGCAAATGTGGTAGCTGATGCCTTGAGCAGGAAGGACAGAGAACCCATTCGAGTAAAATCTATGAATATAATGATTCATAATAACCTTACTACTCAAATAAAGGAGGCGCAACAAGGAGTTTTAAAAGAGGGAAATTTAAAGGATGAAATACACAAAGGATCGGAGAAGCATCTTAATATTCGGGAAGACGGAACCCGGTATAGGGCTGAAAGGATTTGGGTACCAAAATTTGGAGATATGAGAGAAATGGTACTTAGAGAAGCTCATAAAACCAGATACTCAATACATCCTGGAACGGGGAAGATGTACAAGGATCTCAAGAAACATTTTTGGTGGCCGGGTATGAAAGCCGATGTTACTAAATACGTAGGAGAATGTTTGACGTGTTCTAAGGTCAAAGCTGAGCATCAGAAACCATCAGGTCAACTTTAACAACCCGAAATCCTGGAATGGAAATGGGAAAACATTACCATGGATTTCATCACTAAATTGCCAAGGACTGCAAGTGGTTTTGATACTATTTGGGTAATAGTTGATCGTCTCACCAAATCAGCACACTTCCTGCCAATAAGAGAAGATGAAAAGATGGAGAAGTTAGCACGACTGTATTTGAAGGAAGTCATCTCCCGACATGGAATACCAATCTCTATTATCTCTGATAGGGATGGAAGATTTATTTCAAGATTCTGGCAGACATTACAGCAAGCATTAGGAACTCGTCTAGACATGAGTACTGCCTATCATCCACAAACTGATGGACAGAGTGAAAGGACGATACAAACGCTTGAAGACATGCTACGAGCATGTGTTATTAATTTCGGAAACAGTTGGGATCGACATCTACCGTTAGCAGAATTTTCCTACAACAACAGCTACCATTCAAGCATTGAGATGGCGCCGTTTGAAGCACTTTATGGTAGAAAGTGCAGGTCTCCGATTTGTTGGAGTGAAGTGGGGGATAGACAGATTACGGGTCCGGAGATTATACAAGAAACTACCGAGAAGATCATCCAAATTCAACAACGGTTGAAAACCGCCCAAAGTCGACAAAAGAACTACGCTGACATTAAAAGAAAAGATATCGAATTTGAAATTGAAGAGATGGTCATGCTTAAAGTTGCACCTTGGAAAGGCGTTGTTCGATTTGGTAAACGAGGGAAATTAAATCCAAGGTATATTGGACCATTCAAGATTATTGATCGTGTCGGACCAGTAGCTTACCGACTTGAGTTACCTCAACAACTCGCGGCTGTACATAACACTTTCCACGTCTCGAATTTGAAGAAATGTTTTGCTAAAGAAGATCTCACTATTCCGTTAGATGAAATCCAAATCAACGAAAAACTTCAATTCATCGAAGAACCCGTCGAAATAATGGATCGTGAGGTTAAAAGACTTAAGCAAAACAAGATACCAATTGTTAAGGTTCGATGGAATGCTCGTAGAGGACCCGAGTTCACCTGGGAGCGTGAAGATCAGATGAAGAAGAAATACCCGCATCTATTTCCAGAAGATTCGTCAACACCTTAAAATTTCGGGACGAAATTTATTTAACGGGTAGGTACTGTAGTGACCCGAACTTTTCCATGTTTATATATATTAATTGAGATTGATATTTACATGATTAAATGTTTCCAACATGTTAAGCAATCAAACTTGTTAAGACTTGATTAATTGAAATATGTTTCATATAGACAATTGACCACCCAAGTTGACCGGTGATTCATGAACGTTAAAACTTGTAAAAACTATATGATGACATATATATGGATATATATATAGTTAACATGATACTATGATAAGTAAACATATCATTAAGTATATTAACAATGAACTACATATGTAAAAACAAGACTACTAACTTAATGATTTTTAAACGAGACATATATGTAACGATCATCGTTGTAAAGACATTTAATGTATATATATCATATTAAGAGATATTCATACATGATAATATCATGATAATATAATAATTTAACATCTCATTTGTTATAATAAACAATGGGTTAACAACATTCAACAAGATCGTTAACCTAAAGGTTTCAAAACAACATTTACATGTAACGACTAACGATGACTTAACGACTCAGTTAAAATGTATATACATGTAGTGTTTTAATATGTATTCATACACTTTTGAAAGACTTCAAGACACTTATCAAAATACTTCTACTTAACAAAAATGCTTACAATTACATCCTCGTTCAGTTTCATCAACAATTCTACTCGTATGCACCCGTATTCGTACTCGTACAATACACAGCTTTTAGATGTATGTACTATTGGTATATACACTCCAATGATCAGCTCTTAGCAGCCCATGTAAGTCACCTAACACATGTGGGAACCATCATTTGGCAACTAGCATGAAATATCTCATAAAATTACAAAAATATGAGTAATCATTCATGACTTATTTACATGAAAACAAAATTACATATCCTTTATATCTAATCCATACACCAACGACCAAAAACACCTAAAAACACTTTCATTCTTTAATTTTATTCATCTAATTGATCTCTCTCGAGTTCTATCTTCAAGTTCTAAGTGTTCTTCATTTATTCTACAAGTTCTAGTTACATAAAATCAAGAATACTTTCAAGTTTGCTAGCTCACTTCCAATCTTGTAAGGTGATCATCCAACCTCAAGAAATCTTTGTTTCTTACAGTAGGTTATCATTCTAATACAAGGTAATAATCATATTCGAAGGTTTAAACTTGTAATCACTAGAACATAGTTTAGTTAATTCTAAACTTGTTCGCAAACAAAAGTTAATCCTTCTAAATTGAATTTTAAAATCAACTAAACACATGTTCTATATCTATATGATATGCTAACTTAATGATTTAAAACCTGGAAACACGAAAAACACCGTAAAACCGGATTTACGCCGTCGTAGTAACACCGCGGGCTGTTTTGGGTTAGTTAATTAAAAACTATGATAAACTTTGATTTAAAAGTTGTTATTCTGAGAAAATTATTTTTATTATGAACATGAAACTATATCCAAAAATTATGGTTAAACTCAAAGTGGAAGTATGTTTTCTAAAATGGTCATCTAGACGTCGTTCTTTCGACTGAAATGACTACCTTTACAAAAACGACTTGTAACTTATTTTTCCGACTATAAACCTATAATTTTTCTGTTTAGATTCATAAAATAGAGTTCAATATGAAACCATAGCAATTTGATTCACTCAAAACGGATTTAAAATGAAGAAGTTATGGGTAAAACAAGATTGGATAATTTTTCTCATTTTAGCTACGTGAAATTTGGTAATAAATCTATTCCAACCATAACTTAATCAACTTGTATTGTATATTATGTAATCTTGAGATACCATAGACACGTATACAATGTTTCGACCTATCATGTCGACACATCTATATATATTTCGGAACAACCATAGACACTCTATATGTGAATGTTGGAGTTAGCTATACAGGGTTGAGGTTGATTCCAAAATATATATAGTTTGAGTTGTGATCAATACTGAGATACGTATACACTGGGTCGTGGATTGATTCAAGATAATATTTATCGATTTATTTCTGTACATGTAACTGTGGACAACTAGTTGTAGGTTACTAACGAGGACAGCTGACTTAATAAACTTAAAACATCAAAATATATTAAAAGTGTTGTAAATATATTTTAAACATACTTTGATATATATGTATATATTGTTATAGGTTCGTGAATCAACCAGTGGCCAAGTCTTACTTCCCGACGAAGTAAAAATCTGTGAAAGTGAGTTATAGTCCCACTTTTAAAATCTAATATTTTTGGGATGAGAATACATGCAGGTTTTATAAATGATTTACAAAATAGACAAAAGTACGTGAAACTACATTCTATGGTTGAATTATCAAAATCGAATATGCCCCTTTTTATTAAGTCTGGTAATCTAAGAAGTAGGGAACAGACACCCTAATTGACGCGAATCCTAAAGATAGATCTATTGGGCCTAACAAACCCCATCCAAAGTACCGGATGCTTTAGTACTTCGAAATTTATATCATATCCGAAGGGTGTCCCGGAATGATGGGGATATTCTTATATATGCATCTTGTTAATGTCGGTTACCAGGTGTTCACCATATGAATGATTTTTATCTCTATGTATGGGATGTGTATTGAAATATGAAATCTTGTGGTCTATTATTATGATTTGATATATATAGGTTAAACCTATAACTCACCAACATTTTTGTTGACGTTTTAAGCATGTTTATTCTCAGGTGATTATTAAGAGCTTCCGCTGTCGCATACTTAAATAAGGACGAGATTTGGAGTCCATGCTTGTATGATATTGTGTAAAAACTGCATTCAAGAAACTTATTTTGTTGTAACATATTTGTATTGTAAACCATTATGTAATGGTCGTGTGTAAACAGGATATTTTAGATTATCATTATTTGATAATCTACGTAAAGCTTTTTAAAACCTTTATCTATGAAATAAAGGTTATGGTTTCTTTTAAAAATGAATGCAGTCTTTGAAAAACGTCTCATATAGAGGTCAAAACCTCGCAACGAAATCAATTAATATGGAACGTTTTTAATCAATAAGAACGGGACATTTCAAAAACGACCCTAACATCAAGACTCCTGGATAGTGTCTTGACATTAGAGGTCGTCAGCATGCCGTAAAAAGACATTTTACTCATTTTTAATGTTCTATTTGATCATTTTTGTTTTTTGATCCTCACACACCAATTTACTTGAACTCCTCCCTAATAATAGGGTAAAAGGGTGTGTGAGGATCAAAAAACAGTGTGTGAGAATCATCCCCCCTAGTTTTGTGTATGGATGACTTAGCATTATATATATCGTTTTAAGGCCTATTATTTCACTCACAATGTAATTATGTATAACGGGTATAAATTCGAATCTAATGTCACTTCATTAGACACTTTTTTTTAAATCAATAGTATGCACCGCCAGATGGAGTACCACTTGGCGGCGCATAACCTTCGATTTCAGATTGTGCTGAAAATCTCTAAATCACCCTAAAACGGCCAAACGAGCAAGACTCTCTGAAAGTTTTTTCCATTCGAGGTCGTCTAGATTCTAAAAAAGACATCTTTTCTCGCAAAATTGCACCACGCACCAAACACCACCTACGGTTTGTGGTGCTTGGTGTTTTTTGTCTTTGGCCAAAATGTTCGATCTATCGTATCTTTTGACTCGTAGCTCCGATTTAGTCCCCGTTTTTTTCAAATCGTGTAATTTTTCGGGATCTATCCATTGGAAAACTGCCGTAGGTGGTTTTTCCCAAATATTTTTCGTAACGAGACCTCGAAAGCCTTCAATTTTGCCTTTTTTCGATTTTGACCATTTTCATTTATATTATTCCTTTTGTGTATACATGATTTAGCATGGTATATATC
Organism: Rutidosis leptorrhynchoides; assembly: GCF_046630445.1. Lineage (NCBI taxonomy): Eukaryota > Viridiplantae > Streptophyta > Magnoliopsida > Asterales > Asteraceae > Rutidosis > Rutidosis leptorrhynchoides. The sequence goes on along the minus strand of NC_092342.1, from coordinate 336,660,016 downwards.
ATTTTAAGGCCTATTATTTCACTCGCAATGTAATTATGTATAACGAGTATAAATTTGACTCTAATGTCACTTCATTAGACACGTTTTTTTAAATCATTAGTATGCGCCGCCAGATGGAGTACCACTTGGCGGCGCATAACCTTCGGTTTCTGATTGTGCTGAAAATCTTGAGATCACCCTAAAATGACCCTAACATCAAGACTCCTGGATAGTGTCTTGACATTCGAGGTCGTCCGGATGCCGAAAAAAGACATTTTACTCATTTTTAATGTTCTATTTGATCATTTTCAATTTATATCGCATTATTAGTTTTGTGTATGGATGACTTAGCATTGTATATATCTTTTTAAGGCCTATTATTTCACTCGCAATATAATTATGTATAACGGGTATAAATTTGAATCAAATGTCACTTCATTAGACACGTTTTTTTACATCATTAGTATGCACCGCCAGATGGAGTACCATTTGGCGGCGCATAACCTTCGATTTCAGATTGTGTTGAAAATCTCTAAATTACCCTAAAATGGCCGAACGAGCAAGACAATCTGAATGTTCTTTCCATTCGAGGTTGTCCAGATTCTGAAAAAGACATCTTTCCTCACAAAATTGCACCACGCACCAAACATCACCGACGGTTCGTGGTGCTTGGTGTTTTGTGTCTTTGGCCAAAATGTTTGATCTATCGTATCTTTTGACTCGTAGGTCCGATTTAGTCACCGTTTTTTTTCAAATCGTGTAATTGTTTGGGATCTATCCCTTTGCAAACTGCCGTAGGCGGTTTGTAACAAATATTTTTCGAAACGAGACCTCGAAAGCTTTCAATTTTGCCTTTTTTGATTTTGACCGTTTTCATTCATATTATTCCTTTTGTGTATGTATGACTTAGCATGGTATATATCGTTTTAAGGCCTATTATTTCACTCGCAATGTAATTATGTATAACGGGTATAAATTTGAATTTAATGTCACTTCATTAGACACGTTATTTTAAATCATTAGTATGCACCGCCAAATAGAGTACCACTTGGCGGCGCATAACCTTCAGTTTCTGATTGTGCTGAAAATCTCGAGATCACCCTAAAACGACCCTAACATCAAGACTCCTGGATAGTGTCTTGACATTCGAGGTCGTCAGGATGCCGAAAAAAGACATTTTACTCATTTTTAATGTTCTATTTGATCATTTTCAATTTATATCGCATTATTAGTGTTGTGTATGGATGACTTAGCATTGTATATATCATTTTAAGGCCTATTATTTCACTCGCAATGTAATTATGTATAACGGGTATAAATTTGAATCTAATGTCACTTCATTAGACACATTTTTTTACATCATTAGTATGCACCGCTAGATGGAGTACCATTTGGCGGCGCATAACCTTCGGTTTCAGATTGTGCTGAAAATCTCTAAATTACCCTAAAACGGCCGAACGAGCAAGACAATCTGAATGTTCTTTCCATTCGAGTTCATCCAGATTCTGAAAAAGACATCTTTCCTCGCAAAATCGCACTACGCACCAAACACCACTGACGGTTCGTGGTGCTTGGTGTTTTGTGTCTTTGGCCAAAATGTTTGATCTATCATATCTTTTAACTCGTAGGTCCGATTTAGTCACCGTTTTTTTCAAATCGTGTAATTGTTTGGGATCTATCCGTTGGCAAACTGCCGTAGGCGGTTTGTAACAAATATTTTTTGAAACGAGACCTCGAAAGCCTTCAATTTTGCCTTTTTCAATTTTGACCGTTTTCATTCATATTATTCCTTTTGTGTATGCATGACTTAGCATGGTATATATCGTTTTAAGGCCTATTGTTTCACTCGCAATGTAATTATGTATAACGGGTATAAATTTGAATCTAATGTCACTTCATTAGACACATTCTTTTAAATCATTAGTATGCACCGCCATATAGAGTACCACTTGGCGGCGCATAACCTTCGGTTTCTGATTGTGCTGAAAATCTTGAGATCACCCTAAAACGACCCTAACATCAAGACTCCTGGATAGTGTCTTGACATTCGAGGTCGTCAGGATGCCGAAAAAAGACATTTTACTCATTTTTAATGTTCTATTTGATCATTTTCAATTTATATCGCATTATTAGTTTTGTGTATGGATGACTTAGCATTGTATATATCGTTTAAAGGCCTATTATTTCACTCGCAATGTAATTATGTATAACGGGTATAAATTTGAATCTAATGTCACTTCATTAGACACGTTTTTTTAAATCATTAGTATGCGTCGCCAGATGGAGTACCACTTGGCGGCGCATAACCTTCAGTTTTTAATTGTGCTGAAAATCTCGAAATCACCCTAAAATGAACCTAACATCAAGACTCCTGGATAGTGTCTTGACATTCGAGGTCGTCAGGATGTCAAAAAAAGACATTTTACTCATTTTTAATGTTCTATTTGAACATTTTCAATTTATATCGCATTATTAGTTTTGTGTATGGATGACTTAGCATTGTATATATCGTTTTAAGGCCTATTATTTCACTCACAATGTAATTATGTATAACGGGTATAAATTTGAATCTAATGTGACTTCATTAGACATGTTTTTTAAATCAATAGTATGCACCGCCAGATGGAGTACCACTTGGCGGCGCATAACCTTCGGTTTCAGATTGTGCTGAAAATCTCTAAATCATCCTAAAACGGCCAAACGAGCAAGACTCTCTGAACATTTTTTCCATTCGAGGTCGTCTAGATTCTGAAAAAGTCACCTTTCCTCGCAAAATTGCACCACGCACCAAACACCACCGACGGTTTGTGGTGCTTGGTGTTTTGTGTCTTTGGCCAAAATGTTCGATCTATCGTATCTTTTGACTCGTAGCTCCGATTTAGTCCCCGTTTTTTTCATATCGTGTAATTTTGTCGGGATCTATCCATTGGAAAACTGCCGTTGGCAGTTTTTCCCAAATATTTTTCGAAACGAGACCTCGAAAGCCTTCAATTTTGCCTTTTTTCGATTTTGAACATTTTCATTTATATTATTCCTTTTGTGTATGCATGATTTAGCATGGTATATATCGTTTTAAGGCCTATTATTTCACTCGCAATGTAATTATGTATAACGAGTATAAATTTGACTCTAATGTCACTTCATTAGACACGTTTTTTTAAATCATTAGTATGCGCCGCCAGATGGAGTACCACTTGGCGGCGCATAGCCTTCGGTTTCTGATTGTGCTGAAAATCTCGAGATCACCCTAAAACGACCCTAACATCAAGACTCCTGGATAGTGTCTTGACATTCGAGGTCGTCCGGATGCCGAAAAAAAGACATTTTACTCATTTTTAATGTTCTATTTGATCATTTTCAATTTATATCGCATTATTAGTTTTGTGTATGGATGACTTAGCATTGTATATATCGTTTTAAGGCCTATTATTTCACTCGCAATGTAATTATGTATAACGGGTATAAATTTGAATCAAATGTCACTTCATTAGACACGTTTTTTACATCATTAGTATGCACCGCCAGATGGAGTACCATTTGGCGGCGCATAACCTTCGATTTCAGATTGTGCTGAAAATCTCTAAATTACCCTAAAACGGCCGAACAAGCAAGACAATCTGAATGTTCTTTCCATTCGAGGTTGTCCAGATTCTGAAAAAGACATCTTTCCTCACAAAATTGCACCACGCACCAAACATCACCGACGGTTCGTGGTGCTTGGTGTTTTGTGTCTTTGGCCAAAATATTTGATCTATCGTATCTTTTGACTTGTAGGTCCGATTTAGTCACCGTTTTTTTTCAAATCGTGTAATTTTTTGGGATCTATCCCTTGGCAAACTTCCGTAGGCGGTTTGTGTAGTGACCCGAACTTTTCCATGTTTATATATATATTAAATGAAATTGTTATTTACATGATTAAGTGTTTCCAACATGTTAAGCAATCAAACTTTTTAAGACTTGATTAATTGGAATAGGTTTCATATAGACAAATGACCATCCAAGTTAACCGGTGATTCACGAATGTTAAAACTTGTAAAAACTATACGATGACATATATATGGTTATATATATAGTTAACATGATTTTATTATAAGTATGTATCTCATTAGGTATTTTAACAATGAGTTATATACATAAAAATGAGACTATTAAATTAAGAAACTCGAAAACGATATATATAACGATTATCGTTATAACAACGTCTTACTAGGTACATATGAATCATATTAAGATATTGATACACTTGGTTAATTATGTTAAATGATAAGTAAATATATTATTAATTGTATTAACAATAAAATACATATGTAAAAATAAGACTACTAACTTAATGATTTCGAAACGAGACATATATGTAACGATTATCTTTGTAACGACAATTAACTGTATATATATCATACTAAGATATATTATATATCATAATATCATGATAATATAACAATTTAACATCTCATTTGTTATAATAAACAATGGGTTAACAACATTCAACAAGATCGTTAACCTAAAGGTTTCAAAACAACATTTACATGTAACGACTAACGATGACTTAACGACTCAGTTAAAATGTATATACATGTAGTGTTTTAATATGTATTCATACACTTTTGAAAGACTTCAAGACACTTATCAAAATACTTCTACTTAACAAAAATGCTTACAATTACATCCTCGTTCAGTTTCATCAACAATTCTACTCGTATGCACCCGTATTCGTACTCGTACAATACACAGCTTTTAGATGTATGTACTATTGGTATATACACTCCAATGATCAGCTCTTAGCAGCCCATGTGAGTCACCTAACACATGTGGGAACCATTATTTGGCAACTAGCATGAAATATCTCATAAAATTACAAAAATATGAGTAATCATTCATGACTTATTTACATGAAAACAAAATTACATATCCTTTATATCTAATCCATACACCAACGACCAAAAACACCTACAAACACTTTCATTCTTCAATTTTCTTCATCTAATTGATCTCTCTCAAGTTCTATCTTCAAGTTCTAAGTGTTCTTCATAAATTCCAAAAGTTCTAGTTTCATAAAATCAAGAATACTTCCAAGATTGCAAGTTTACTTCCAAGTTTTCTAAATCCATTCCAAGTAATCATCCAAGATCAAGAAACCTTTATTACTTACAGTAGGTTATCTTTCTAATACAAGGTAATAATCATATTCAAACTTTAATTCAATTTCTATAACTATAACAATCTTATTTCGAGTGGAAATCTTACTTGAAATTGTTTTCGTGTCATGATTCTGCTTCAAGAACTTTCAAGCCATCCAAGGATCCTTTGAAGCTAGATCTATTTTTCTCATTTCCAGTAGGTTTATCCAAGGAACTTGAGGTAGTAATGATGTTCATAACATCATTCTATTCATACATATAAAGCTATCTTATTCGAAGGTTTAAACTTGTAATCACTAGAACATAGTTTAGTTAATTCTAAACTTGTTCGCAAATAAAAGTTAATCCTTCTAACTTGACTTTTAAAATAAACTAAACACATGTTCTATATCTATATGATATGCTAACTTAATGATTTAAAACCTGGAAACACGAAAAACACCGTAAAACCGGATTTACGCCGTCGTAGTAACACCGCGGGCTATTTTGGGTTAGTTAATTAAAAACTATGATAAACTTTGATTTAAAAGTTGTTATTCTGGGAAAATGATTTTTATTATGAACATGAAACTATATCCAAAAATTATGGTTAAACTCAAAGTGGAAGTATGTTTTCTAAAATGGTCATCTAGACGTCGTTCTTTTGACTGAAATGACTACCTTTAAAAAAATGACTTGTAACTTATTTTCTCAACTATAAACCTATACTTTTTCTATTTAGATTCATAAAATAGAGTTCAATATGAAACCATAGCAATTTGATTCACTCAAAACGGATTTAAATTGAAGAAGTTATGTGTAAAACAAGATTGGATAATTTTTCTCATTTTAGCTACGTGAAAATTGGTAACAAATCTATTCCAACCATAACTTAATCAACTTGTATTGTATATTATGTAATCTTGAGATACCATAGACACGTATACAATGTTTCGACCTATCATGTCGACACATCTATATATATTTCGGAACAACCATAGACACTCTATATGTGAATGTTGGAGTTAGCTATACAGGGTTGAGGTTGATTCCAAAATATATATAGTTTGAGTTGTGATCAATATTGAGATACGTATACACTGGGTCGTGGATTGATTCAAGATAATATTTATCGATTTATTTCTGTACATGTAACTGTGGACAACTAGTTGTAGGTTACTAACGAGGACAGCTGACTTAATAAACTTAAAACATCAAAATATATTAAAAGTGTTGTAAATATATTTTAAACATACTTTGATATATATGTATATATTGTTATAGGTTCGTGAATCAACCAGTGGCCAAGTCTTACTTCCCGACGAAGTAAAAATCTGTGAAAGTGAGTTATAGTCCCACTTTTAAAATCTAATATTTTTGGGATGAGAATACATGCAGGTTTTATAAATGATTTACAAAATAGACACAAGTACATGAAACTACATTCTATGGTTAAATTATCGAAATCGAATATGCCCCTTTTTATTAAGTCTGGTAATCTAAGAATTAGGGAACAGACACCCTAATTGACGCGAATCCTAAAGATAGATCTATTGGGCCTAACAAACCCCATCCAAAGTACCGGATGCTTTAGTACTTCGAAATTTATATCATATCCGAAGGGTGTCCCGGAATGATGGGGATATTCTTATATATATGCATCTTGTTAATGTCGGTTACCAGGTGTTCACCATATGAATGATTTTTATCTCTATGTATGGGATGTGTATTGAAATATGAAATCTTGTGGTCTATTGTTACGATTTGATATATATAGGTTAAACCTATAACTCACCAACATTTTTGTTGACGTTTAAAGCATGTTTATTCTCAGGTGAATACTAAGAGCTTTCGCTGTTGCATACTAAAATAAGGACAAGATTTAGAGTCCATGTTTGTATGATATTGTGTAAAAACTGCATTCAAGGAACTGATTTCGATGTAACATATTTGTATTGTAAACCATTATGTAATGGTCGTGTGTAAACAGGATATTTTAGATTATCATTATTTGATAATCTACGTAAAGCTTTTTAAACCTTTATTTATGAAATAAAGGTTTTGGTTTGTTTTAAAAATGAATGCTGTCTTTGAAAAACGTCTCATATAGAGGTCAAAACCTTGCAACGAAATCAATTAATATGGAACGTTTTTAATCAATAAGAACGGAACATTTCAGTTTGTAACAAATATTTTTCGAAACGAGACCTCGAAAGCCTTCAATTTTGCCTTTTTCGATTTTGACCGTTTTCATTCATATTATTCCTTTTGTGTATGCATGACTTAGCATGGTATATATCGTTTTAAGGAATATTATTTCACTCGCAATGTAATTATGTATAACGGGTATAAATTTGAATTTAATGTTACTTCATTAGACACGTTATTTTAAATCATTAGTATGCACCGCCAGATAGAGTACCACTTGGCGGCGCATAACCTTCGGTTTCTGATTGTGCTGAAAATATCGAGATCACCCTAAAACGACCCTAACATCAAGACTCCTGGATAGTGTCTTGACATTCGAGGTCTTCAGGATGCCGAAAAAAGACATTTTACTCATTTTTAATGTTCTATTTGATCATTTTCAATTTATATCGCATTATTAGTTTTGTGTATGGATGACTTAGCATTGTATATATCGTTTTAAGGCCTATTATTTCACTCGCAATGTAATTATGTATAACGGGTATAAATTTGAATCTAATGTCACTTCATTAGACACATTTTTTTACATCATTAGTATGCACCGCCAGATGGAGTACCATTTGGCGGCGCATAACCTTCGGTTTCAGATTGTGCTGAAAATCTCTAAATTACCCTAAAACGGCAGAACGAGCAAGACAATCTGAATGTTCTTTCCATTCGAGTTCATCCAGATTCTGAAAAAGACGTCTTTCCTCGCAAAATCGCACCACGCACCAAACACCACCGACGGTTCGTGGTGCTTGGTGTTTTGTGTCTTTGGCCAAAATGTTTGATCTATCGTATCTTTTAACTCGTAGGTCCGATTTAGTCACCGTTTTTTTCAAATCGTGTAATTGTTTGGGATCTATCCGTTGGCAAACTGCCGTAGGCGGTTTGTAACAAATATTTTTTGAAACGAGACCTCGAAAGCCTTCAATTTTGCCTTTTTCGATTTTGACCGTTTTCATTCATATTATTCCTTTTGTGTATGCATGACTTAGCATGGTAAATATCGTTTTAAGGCCTATTGTTTCACTCGCAATGTAATTATGTATAACGGGTATAAATTTGAATCTAATGTCACTTCATTAGACACATTCTTTTAAATCATTAGTATGCACCGCCAGATAGAGTACCACTTGGCGACGCATAACCTTCGGTTTCTGATTGTGCTGAAAATCTCGAGATCACCCTAAAACGACCCTAACATCAAGACTCCTGGATAGTGTCTTGACATTCGAGGTCGTCAGGATGCCGAAAAAAGACATTTTACTCATTTTTAATGTTCTATTTGATCATTTTCAATTTATATCGCATTATTAGTTTTGTGTATGGATGACTTAGCATTGTATATATCGTTTAAAGGCCTATTATTTCACTCGCAATGTAATTATGTATAACGGGTATAAATTTGAATCTAATGTCACTTCATTAGACACGTTTTTTTAAATCATTAGTATGCGTCGCCAGATGGAGTACCACTTGGCGGCGCATAACCTTCAGTTTTTAATTGTGCTGAAAATCTCGAAATCACCCTAAAATGAACCTAACATCAAGACTCCTGGATAGTGTCTTGACATTCGAGGTCGTCAGGATGCCAAAAAAAGACATTTTACTCATTTTTAATGTTCTATTTGAACATTTTCAATTTATATCGCATTATTAGTTTTGTGTATGGATGACTTAGCATTGTATATATCGTTTTAAGGCCTATTATTTCACTCACAATGTAATTATGTATAACGGGTATAAATTTGAATCTAATGTCACTTCATTAGACACGTTTTTTAAATCAATAGTATGCACCGCCAGATGGAGTACCACTTGGAGGCGCATAACCTTCGGTTTCAGATTGTGCTGAAAATCTCTAAATCATCCTAAAACGGCCAAACGAGCAAGACTCTCTGAACATTTTTTCCATTCGAGGTCGTCTAGATTCTGAAAAAGTCATCTTTCCTCGCAAAATTGCGCCACGCACCAAACACCACCGACGGTTTGTGGTGCTTGGTGTTTTGTGTCTTTGGCCAAAATGTTCGATCTATCGTATCTTTTGACTCGTAGATCCGATTTAGTCCCCGTTTTTTTCAAATAGTGTAATTTTTCGGGATCTATCCATTGGAAAACTGCCGTAGGCAGTTTTTCCCAAATATTTTTCGAAACGAGACCTCGACAGCCTTCAATTTTGCCTTTTTTCAATTTTGACCGTTTTCATTCATATTATTCCTTTTGTGTATGCATGATTTAGCATGGTATATATCGTTTTAAGGCCTATTATTTCACTCACAATGTAATTATGTATAACGGGTATAAATTTGACTCTAATGTCACTTCATTAGACACGTTTTTTTAAATCATTAGTATGCGCCGCCAGATGGAGTACCACTTGGCGGCGCATAACCTTCGGTTTCTGATTGTGCTGAAAATGTCGAGATCACCCTAAAACGACCCTAACAACAAGACTCCTGGATAGTGTCTTGACATTCGAGGTCGTCTGGATGCCCAAAAAAGATATTTTACTCATTTTTAATGTTCTATTTGATCATTTTCAATTTATATCGCATTATTAGTTTTGTGTATGGATGACTTAGCATTGTATATATCGTTTTAAGGCCTATTATTTCACTCGCAATGTAATTATGTATAACGGGAATAAATTTGAATCAAAGGTCACTTCATTAGATACGTTTTTTTACATCATTAGTATGCACCGCCAGATGGAGTACCATTTAGCGGCGCATAACCTTCGGTTTCAGATTGTGCTGAAAATCTCTAAATTACCCTAAAACGGCCGAACGAGCAAGACAAACTGAATGTTCTTTCCATTCGAGGTTGTCCAGATTCTTAAAAAGGCATCTTTCCTCACAAAATTGCACCACGCACCAAACATCACCGACGGTTCGTGGTGCTTGGTGTTTTGTGTCTTTGGCCAAAATGTTTGATCTATCGTATCTTTTCACTCGTAGGTCCGATTTAGTCACCGTTTTTTTTCAAATCGTGTAATTGTTTGGGATCTATCCGTTGACAAACTGCCGTAGGCGGTTTGTAACAAATATTTTTCGAAACGAGACCTCGAAAGCCTTCAATTTTGCCTTTTTCGATTTTGACCGTTTTCATTCATATTATTCCTTTTGTGTATGCATGACGTAGCATGGTATATATCATTTTAAGGCCTATTATTTCACTCGCAATGTAATTATGTATAACGGGTATAAATTTGAATCTAATGTAACTTCATTAGACACGTTCTTTTAAATCATTAGTATGCACCGCCAGATAGAGTACCACTTGGCGGCGCATAACCTTCGGTTTCTGATTGTGCTGAAAATCTCGAGATCACCCTAAAACGACCCTAACATCAAGACTCCTGAATAGTGTCTTGACATTCGAGGTCGTCAGAATGCCGAAAAAAGACATTTTACTCATTTTTAATGTTCTATTTGATCATTTTCAATTTATATCGCATTATTAGTTTTGTGTATGGATGACTTAGCATTGTATATATCGTTTTAAGGCCTATTATTTCACTCGCAATGTAATTATGTATAACGGGTATAAATTTGAATCTAATGTCACTTCATTAGACACATTTTTTTACATCATTAGTATGCACCGCCAGATGGAGTACCATTTGGCGGCGCATATCCTTCGGTTTCAGATTGTGCTGAAAATCTCTAAATTACCCTTAAACGGCCGAACGAGCAAGACAATCTGAATGTTCTTTCCATTCGAGTTCATCCAGATTCTGAAAAAGACATCTTTCCTCGCAAAATCGCACCACGCACCAAACACCACCGACGGTTCGTGGTGCTTGGTGTTTTGTGTCTTTGGCCAAAATGTTTGATCTATCGTATCTTTTGACTCATAGGTCCGATTTAGTCACCGTTTTTTCAAATCGTGTAATTGTTTGGGATCTATCCGTTGGTAAACTGCCGTAGGCGGTTTGTAACAAATATTTTTTGAAACGAGACCTCGAAAGCCTTCAATTTTACCTTTTTCGATTTTGACCATTTTCATTCATATTATTCCTTTTGTGTATGCATGACTTAGCACGGTATATATTGTTTTAAGGCCTATTATTTCACTCGCAATGTAATTATGTATAACGTGTATAAATTTGAATCTAATGTCACTTCATTAGACACATTCTTTTAAATCATTAGTATGCGCCGGCAGATAGAGTACCATTTGACGGCGCATAACCTTCGATTTCTGATTGTGCTGAAAATCTCGAGATCACCCTAAAACGACCCTAACATCAAGACTCCTGGATAGTGTCTTGACATTCGAGGTCGTCAGGATGCCGAAAAAAGACATTTTACTCATTTTTAATGTTCTATTTGATCATTTTCAATTTATATCGCATTATTAGTTTTGTGTATAGATGACTTAGCATTGTATATATCGTTTTAAGGCCTATTATTTCACTCGCAATGTAATTATGTAAAACGGGTATAAATTTGAATCTAATGTCACTTCATTAGACACGTTTTTTTAAATCATTAGTATGCGCCGCCAGATGGAGTACCACTTGGCGGCGCATAACCTTCAGTTTTTAATTATGCTGAAAATCTCGAGATCACCCTAAAATGAACCTAACATCAAGACTCCTGGATAGTGTCTTGACATTCGAGGTCGTCAGGATGTCAAAAAAAGACATTTTACTCATTTTTAATGTTCTATTTGAACATTTTCAATTTATATCGCATTATTAGTTTTGTGTATGGATGACTTAGCATTGTAGATATCGTTTTAAGGCCTATTATTTCACTCACAATGTAATTATGTATAAGGGTATAAATTTGAATCTAATGTCACTTCATTAGACACGTTTTTTTAAATCAATAGTATGCACCGCCAGATGGAGTACCACTTGGCGGCGCATAACCTTCGGTTTCAGATTGTGCTGAAAATCTCTAAATCACCCTAAAACGGCCAAACGAGCAAGACTCTCTGAACATTTTTTTCCATTCGAGGTCATCTAGATTCTGAAAAAGTCATCTTTCCTCGCAAAATTGCACCACGCACCAAACACCACCAACGGTTCGTGGTGCTTGGTGTTTTGTGTCTTTGGCCAAAATGTTCGATCTATCGTATCTTTTGACTCGTAGCTCCGATTTAGTCCCCGTTTTTTTCAAATCGTGTAATTTTTAGAGATCTATCCATTGGCAGACTACCGTAGGTGGTTTGTGAAATGTCCCGTTCTTATTGATTAAAAACGTTCCATATTAATTGATTTCGTTGCGAGGTTTTGACCTCTATATGAGACGTTTTTCAAAGACTGCATTCATTTTAAAACAAACCATAACCTTTATTTCATCAATAAAGGTTTAAAAAGCTTTACGTAGATTATCAAATAATGATAATCTAAAATATCCTATTTACACACGACCATTACATAATGGTTTACAATACAAATATGTTACAACAAAATAAGTTTCTTGAATGCAGTTTTTACACAATATTATACAGGCATGGACTCCAAATTTCGTCCTTATTTAAGTATGCGACAGCGGAAGCTCTTAATAATCACCTGAGAATAAACATGCTTAAAACGTCAACAAAAATGTTGGTGAGTTATAGGTTTAACCTATATATATCAAATCATAATAATAGACCACAAGATTTCATATTTCAATACACATCCCATACATAGAGATAAAAATCATTCATATGGTGAACACCTGGTAATCGACATTAACAAGATGCATATATAAGAATATCCCCATCATTCCGGGACACCCTTCGGATATGATATAAATTTTGAATTACTAAAGCATCCGGTACTTTGGATGGGGTTTGTTAGGCCCAATAGATCTATCTTTAGGATTCGCGTCAATTAGGGTGTCTGTTGCCTAATTCTTAGATTACCAGACTTAATAAAAAGGGGCATATTCGATTTCGATAATTCAACCATAGAATGTAGTTTCACGTACTTGTGTCCATTTTATAAATCATTTATAAAACCTGCATGTATTCTCATCCCAAAAATATTAGATTTTAAAAGTGGGACTATAACTCACTTTCACAGATTTTTACTTCGTCGGGAAGTAAGACTTGGCCACTGGTTGATTCACGAACCTATAACAATATATACATATATATCAAAGTATGTTCAAAATATATTTACAACACCTTTAATATATTTTGACGTTTTAAGTTTATTAAGTCAGCTGTTCTCGTTAGTAATCTACAACTAGTTGTCCACAGTTAGATGTACAGAAATAAATCGATAAATATTATCTTGAATCAATCCACGACCCAGTGTATACGTATCTCAGTATTGATCACAACTCAAACTATATATATTTTGGAATCAACCTCAACCCTGTATAGCTAACTCCAACATTCACATATAGAGTGTCTATGGTTGTTCCGAAATATATATAGATGTGTCGACATAATAGGTCGAAACATTGTATACGTGTCTATGGTATCTCAAGATTACATAATATACAATACAAGTTGATTAAGTTATGGTTGAAATAGATTTGTTACCAATTTTCACGTAGCTAAAATGAGAAAAATTATCCAATCTTGTTTTACCCATAACTTCTTCATTTTAAATCCGTTTTGAGTGAATCAAATTGCTATGGTTTCATATTGAACTCTATTTTATGAATCTAAACATAAAATGTATAGGTTTATTGTCAAAAAAATAAGTTACAAGTCGTTTTTGTAAAGGTAGTCATTTCAGTCGAAAGAACGACGTCTAGATGACCATTTTAGAAAACATACTTCCACTTTGAGTTTAACCATAATTTTTGGATATAGTTTCATGTTCATAATAAAAATCATTTTCTGAGAATAACAACTTTTAAATCAAAGTTTATCATAGTTTTTAATTAACTAACCCAAAACAGCCCGCGGTGTTACTACGACGGCGTAAATCCGGTTTTACGGTGTTTTTCGTGTTTCCAGGTTTTAAATCATTAAGTTAGCATATCATATAGATATAGAACATGTGTTTAGTTGATTTTAAAAGTCAAGTTAGAAGGATTAACTTTTGTTTGCGAACAAGTTTAGAATTAACTAAACTATGTTCTAGTGATTACAAGTTTAAACCTTCGAATAAGATAGCTTTATATGTATGAATCGAATGATGTTATGAACATCATTACTACCTTAAGTTCCTTGGATAAACCTACTAGAAAAGAGAAAAATGGATCTAGCTTCAACGGATCCTTGGATGGCTCGAAGTTCTTGAAGCAGAATCATGACACGAAAACAAATTCAAGTAAGATCATCACTTGAAATAAGATTGTTATAGTTATAGAAATTGAATCAAAGTTTGAATATGAGTATTACCTTGTATTAGAAAGATATCTTACTGTAAATAAGAAAGATTTCTTGAGGTTGGATGATCACTCTACAAGATTGGAAGTAAGCTAGCAAACTTGGAAGTATTCTTGATTTTATGAAACTAGAACTTGTAGAATTTATGAAGAACACTTAGAACTTGAAGATAGAACTTGAGAGAGATCAATTAGATGAAGAAAATTGAAGAATGAAAGTGTTTGTAGGTGTTTTTGGTCGTTGGTGTATGGATTAGATATAAAGGATATATAATTTTGTTTTCATGTAAATAAGTCATGAATGATTACTCATATTTTTGTAATTTTATAAGATATTTCATGCTAGTTGCCAAATGATGGTTCCCACATGTGTTAGGTGACTCACATGGGCTGCTAAGAGCTGATCATTGGAGTGTATATACCAATAGTACATACATCTAAAAGCTGTGTATTGTACGAGTACGAATACGGGTGCATACGAGTAGAATTGTTGATGAAACTGAACGAGGATGTAATTGTAAGCATTTTTGTTAAGTAGAAGTATTTTGATAAGTGTATTGAAGTCTTTCAAAAGTGTATAAATACATATTAAAACACTACATGTATATACATTTTAACTGAGTCGTTAAGTCATCGTTAGTCGTTACATGTAAGTGTTGTTTTGAAACCTTTAGGTTAACGATCTTGTTAAATGTTGTTAACCCAATGTTTATAATATCAAATGAGATTTTAAATTATTATATTATCATGATATTATCATGTATGAATATCTCTTAATAAGATATATATACATTAAATGTCTTTACAACGATAATCGTTACATATATGTCTCGTTTAAAAAATCATTAAGTTAGTAGTCTTGTTTTTACATATGTAGTTCATTGTTAATATACTTAATGATATGTTTACTTATCATGGTATCATGTTAACTATATATATATCCATATATATGTCATCATATAGTTTTTACAAGTTTTAACGTTCGTGAATCACCGGTCAACTTGGGTGGTCAATTTGTCTATATGAAACATATTTCAATTAATCAAGTCTTAACAAGTTTGATTGCTTAACATGTTGGAAATATTTAATCATGTAAATATCAATCTCAATTAATATATATAAACATGGAAAAGTTCGGGTCACTACAGTTTGTCCCAAATATTTTTCGAAACGAGACCTCGAAAGCGTTCAATTTTGCCTTTTTTCTATTTTGACCGTTTTCATTCATATTGTTCCTTTTGTGTATGCATGATTTAGCATGGTATATATCGTTTTAAGGCCTATTATTTCACTCGCAATGTAATTATGTATAACGGGTATAAATTTGACTCTAATGTCACTTCATTAGACACGTTTTTTTAAATCATTAGTATGCGCTGCCAGATGGAGTACCACTTGTCGGCGCATAACCTTCGGTTTCTGATTGGGATGAAAATCTCGAGATCACCCTAAAATGACCCAAACATTAAGACTCCTGGATAGTGTCTTGACATTCAAGGTCGTCAGGATGCCGAAAAAAGATATTTTACTCATTTTTAATGTTCTATTTGATCATTTTCAATTTATATCGCATTATTACTTTTGTGTATGGATGACTTAGCATTGTATATATCATTTTAAGTCCTATTATTTCACTCGCAATGTAATTATGTATAACGGGTATAAATTTGAATCTAATGTCACTTCATTAGACACGTTTTTTAAATCATTATTATGCGCCGCCAGATGGAGTACCACTTGGCGGCGCATAACCTTCAGTTTCTAATTGTGCTGAAAATCTCGAGATCACCCTAAAACGAACCTAACATCAAGACTCCTGGAAAGTGTCTTGACATTCGAGGTCGTCAGGATACCAAAAAAAGACATTTTACTCATTTTAAATGTTCTATTTTAACATTTTCAATTTATATCGCATTATTAGTTTTGTGTATGGATGACTTAGCATTGTATATATCGTTTTAAGGCCTATTATTTCACTCGAAATGTAATTATGTATAACGGGTATAAATTTGAATCTAATATCACTTCATTAGACACGTTTTTTTAAATTATTAGTATGCACTGCCAGATGGAGTACCACTTGGCGGTGCATAACCTTTGTTTTCAGATTGTGCGGAAAATTTCTAAATCACCCTAAAACGGCCGAACGAGCTAGACTCTCTGAACGTTCTTTCCATTCGAGGTCGTCTAGATTGTGGAAAAGACATCTTTCCTTGCAAAATCGCACCACGCACCAAACACCACCGACGGTTCGTGGTGCTTGGTGTTTTGTGTCGTTGGCCAAAATGTTCGATCTATCGTATCTTTTGACTCGTAGTTCCGATTTAGTCACTGTTTTTTTCAAATTGTGTAATTTTTCTGGATCTATCCGTTGGTAAAATGCCATAGGGGATTTGTCCCAAATATTTTTCGAACTGAGACCTCGAAAGCCTTCAATTTTGCCTTTTTCGATTTTGACCGTTTTCATTCATATTATTCCTTTTGTGTATGCATGACTTAGCATGGTATATATCGTTTTAAGTCCTATTATTTCACTCGCAATGTAATTATGTATAACGTGTATAAATTTGAATCTAATGTCACTTCATTAGACACATTCTTTTAAATCATTAGTATGCGCCGGCAGATAGAGTACCACTTGACGGCGCATAACCTTCGATTTCTGATTGTGCTGAAAATCTCGAGATCACCCTAAAACGACCCTAACATCAAGACTCCTGGATAGTGTCTTGACATTCGAGGTCGTCAGGATGCCGAAAAAAGATATTTTACTCATTTTTAATGTTCTATTTGATCATTTTTAATTTATATCGCATTATTAGTTTTGTGTATGGATGACTTAGCATTGTATATATCGTTTTAAGACCTATTATTTCACTCGCAATGTAATTATGTATAACGGGTATAAATTTGAATCTAATGTCACTTCATTACACACGTTTTTTTAAATCATTAGTATGCGCCGCCAGATGGAGTACCACTTGGCGGCGCATAACCTTCAGTTTCTAATTGTGCTGAAAATCTCGAGATCACCCTAAAACGAACCTAACATCAAGACTCCTGGATAGTGTCTTGATATTCGAGGTAGTCAGGATGCCAAAAAAGACATTTTACTCATTTTTAATGTTCTATTTGAACATTTTCAATTTATATCGCATTATTCGTTTTGTGTTTGGATGACTTAGCATTGTATATATCGTTTTAAGACCTATTATTTCACTCACAATGTAATTATGTATAACGGGTATAAATTTGAATTTAATGTCACTTCATTAGACACGTTTTTTTAAATCAATAGTATGCACCGTCAGATGGAGTACCACTTGGCGGTGCATAACCTTTATTTTTAGATTGTGCTGAAAATCTCTAAATCACCCTCAAACGGCCAAACGAGCAAGACTCTCTGAACAGTTTTTCCATTCGAGGTCATCTAGATTCTGAAAAAGTCATCTTTCCTCGCAAAATTGCACCACGCACCAAACACCACCGACGGTTCGTGGTATTTGGTGTTTTGTGTCTTTGGCCAAAATGTTCGATCTATCGTATCTTTTGACTCGTAGCTCCGATTTAGTCCCCGTTTTTTTTCAAATCATGTTTTGTCCCAAATATTTTTCGAAACGAGACCTCGAAAGCCTTCCATTTTACCTTTTTTTGATTTTGACCGTTTTCATTCATATTATTCCTTTTGTGTACGCATGATTTAGCATGGTATATATTGTTTTAAGGCCTATTATTTCACTCGCAATGTAATTATGTATAACGGTATAAATTTGACACTAATGTCACTTCATTAGACACGTTTTTTTAAATCATTAGTATGCGCCGCCAGATGGAGTACCACTTGGCGGCACATAACCTTCGGTTTCTGATTGTGCTGAAAATCCCGAGATCACCCTAAAACGACCCTAACATCAAGACTCCTGGATAGTGTCTTGACATTCGAGGTCGTCAGGTTGCCGAAAAAAGATATTTTACTCATTTTTAATGTTCTATTTGATCATTTTCAATTTATACCGCATTATTAGTTTTGTGTATGGATGACTTAGCATTGTATATATCGTTTTAAGGCCTATTATTTCACTCACAATGTAATTATGCATAACAGGTATAAATTTGAATCTAATGTCACTTCATTAGACACATTTTTTTAAATCAAAAGTATGCACCGTCAGATGGAGTACCACTTGGCGGCGCATAACCTTCGGTTTCAGATTGTGCTGAAAATCTCTAAATCACCCTAAAACGGCCAAACGAGCAAGACTCTCTGAACAGTTTTTCCATTCGAGGTCGTCTAGATTCTGAAAAAGTCATCTTTCCTCGCAAAATTGCACCACGCACCAAACACCACCGACGGTTCGTGGTGTTTGGTGTTTTGTGTCTTTGCCCAAAATGTTCGATCTATCGTATCTTTTGACTCGTAGCTCCGATTTAGCCCCCGTTTTTTTAAAATCGTGTAATTTTTCGGGATCTATCCATTGGAAAATGGCCGTAGGCAGTTTTTCCCAAATATTTTTTGAAACGAGACCTCGAAAGCCTTCAATTTTGCCTATTTTCGATTTTGACCGTTTTCATTCATATTATTCCTTTTGTGTATGCATGATTTAGCATGGTACATATCGTTTTAAGGCCTATTATTTCACTCGCAATGTAATTATGTATAACGGGTATAAATTTGACTCTAATGTCACTTCATTAGACACGTTTTTTTAAATCATTAGTATGCGCCGCCAGATGGAGTACCACTTGGCGGCGCATAACCTTCAGTTTTTAATTATGCTGAAAATCTCGAGATCACCCTAAAATGAACCTAACATCAAGACTCCTGGATAGTGTCTTGACATTCGAGGTCGTCAAGATGCCAAAAAAAGACATTTTACTCATTTTTAATGTTCTATTTGAACATTTTCAATTTATATTGCATTATTAGTTTTGTGTATGGATGACTTAGCATTTTATATATCGTTATAAGGCCTATTATTTCACACACAATGTAATTATGTATAACGGGTATAAATTTGAATCTAATGTCACTTCATTAGACACGTTTTTTTAAATCAATAGTATGCACCGCCAGATGGAGTACCACTTGGCGGCGCATAACCTTCGGTTTCAGATTGTGCTCAAAATCTCAAAATCACCCTAAAACGGCCAAACGAGCAAGACTCTCTGAACATTTTTTCCATTCGAGGTCGTCTAGATTCTGAAAAAGTCATCTTTCCTCGCAAAATTGCACCACGCACCAAACACCACCAACGGTTCGTGGTGCTTGGTGTTTTGTGTCTTTGGCCAAAATGTACGATCTATCGTATCTTTTGACTCGTAGCTCCGATTTAGTCCCTGTTTTTTTCAAATCGTGTAATTTTTCGAGATCTATCCATTGGCAGACTGCCGTAGGCGGTTTGTCCCAAATATTTTTCGAAACGAGACCTCGAAAGCCTTCAATTTTGCCTTTTTTAGATTTTGACCGTTTTCATTCATATTATTCCTTTTGTGTATGCATGATTTAGCAAGGTATATATCGTTTTAAGGCCTATTATTTCACTCGCAATGTAATTATGTATAATGTTTATAAATTTGACTCTAATGTCACTTCATTAGACACGTTTTTTTAAATCATTAGTATGCGCCGCCAGATGGAGTACCACTTGTCGGCGCATAACCTTCGGTTTCTGATTGTGATGAAAATCTCGAGATCACCCTAAAACGACCCAAACATCAAGACTCCTGGATAGTGTCTTGACATTCGAGGTCGTCAGGATGCCGAAAAAAGATATTTTACTCATTTTTAATGTTCTATTTGATCATTTTCAATTTATATCGCATTATTAGTTTTGTGTATGGATGACTTAGCATTGTATATATCGTTTTAAGGCCTATTATTTCACTCGCAATGTAATTATGTATAACGGGTATAAATTTGAATCTAATGTCACTTCATTAGACACGTTTTTTAAATCATTATTATGCGCCGCCAGATGGAGTACCACTTGGCGGCGCATAACCTTCAGTTTCTAATTGTGCTGAAAATCTCGAGATCACCCTAAAACGAACCTAACATCAAGACTCCTGGATAGTGTCTTGACATTCGAGGTCGTCAGGATACCAAAAAAAGACATTTTACTCATTTTAAATGTTCTATTTGAGCATTTTCAATTTATATCGCATTATTAGTTTTGTGTATGGATGACTTAGCATTGTATATATCGTTTTAAGGCCTATTATTTCACTCGGAATGTAATTATGTATAACGGGTATAAATTTGAATCTAATGTCACTTCATTAGACACGTTTTTTTAAATTATTAGTATGCACTGCCAGATGGAGTACCACTTGGCGGCGCATAACCTTTGTTTTCAGATTGTGCGGAAAATTTGTCATAACCCGTCCTTAACCATAAGAACGAGTTAGATAACGTATGATTTCATTGCGAGGTATTGACCTCTATATGCGACATTTTTAAAAGAACAACTGCATTTATTTTACATTACAAACCATAACTCTTATTTTAATACAAGCTTTAGACAATAAAAAGATGATTATCGTTTAGCGATAATCTTAGACTTACAAACTTTACATGTGATGATAACAATACGATTTCTAGCATATTTTACATTACAAATCCTCCGATATGCAGTTTTATTTTTGACACAAATATGCATACTCAAGATCTTGTTTAAACTCAACATGTTGCAGCGGAAGCTTCTAATTATCACCTGAGAATAGACATGTTTAAAACGTCAACATAAAGTTGGTGAGATATAGGTTTAATGCCGGCAGCAATATATATATAGACCACAAGATTTCATATATAAACGTTTTAATAAAAATATTCTAAGTGGTTGAGCACTTGGTAACCATACTTAACATTTAATCACGTCGCATATTCCCTTTATTATGAAATCTTACTACACCGTACCAAGTGTAGTCACGAAACGAAGTACTGTGCAACCGTTGAATAGTGGTCATCCAGTCCGGTTGGGGTTGTCAGGCCCGATAGATCTATCAACAGGATTCGCGTTTACAATACCGCTATAAATAACAGTTACCAAGCTACAGGGAAGTATGTCAGTGGTACAACTCAACGTAAAATATATTTTTCAGTTACTTGTGTCCATATCGTAAAACAAAAAATACATGTATTCTCATCCCGAAATATTTAGAGTTTAAAAGTGGGACTATATACTCACTTTTGCCTTGAAGATATATATATTTTGACTTGGTCTCCGGTTGATATCACGAACCTATCCATATATAGTTTATCAATATATTTCCATTTTAAACAATCGTCACATATATATACTTATTATACTTTTAATAATTTCTTAGTCCGTAGTTAGTAATTCAATTTTAATGGTTCATATTTAGATGTTTAATAAACCCCCAATGAAATAAATAAAACCCCCATCGTATATGTATTGGTCGAGATTAATCTTGACCCACGGTACCGGTGTTGTCAAATGACGTGTTGCGTACATAAAGTACCGGTGTTGTCAAATGACGTGTTGCGTACAATCATGGGATCTTATGATTAATCTTCTCGTATTGTTTACGGGTGATCCTGAACCATATAAAATTAAATTATGAGTACATATATATAAAATATCATGTTATTTTAGAAGGATGTGGTTTATTTAATTTTTTTCCAATTAATCACGTAGCTAAACTAGTATTGGATATCCGATTTCGTTTTGGTCATAGTTTCTTCGTTACAACTCCGTTTTCGTTGGTTCAACTTGCCACTTCCTTGGATCGAGTCCCTCTTTAAGAATATGAACTGTAAATACCTTAGTTTGTATTCGAAATCACAGGTCATAGGTCAAACTTTGGTGAAACTTATGAAGTTAATCATTTTCCATCATGTAAACAACCTTAAATGATTATTTTTCTAAAAATACTTATACTTTGAGTTAAATCATAAAATTTTTATGCGTTAACATATTCATAGTAAAAATCATTTTTCCAGAAAATAAACCTCCAATTCAAAGTTTAAGATGGTTTTTAATTATCCAACCCAAAACAGCCCCCGGTTACACTCCGACGTCGTAAAAACAGTTTTTAAGATGTTCTTTGAAAAACCAAGTTAAACCTTGTTAAATTAGCATATATTTAAGATATATTACAGGTCTTGAAGTATTTTAAAAGTTAAGTTAGAAGGATCTATTTAGTTTGCAAACAAGTTTGAAAACATGCAAACTATGTTCTTGTTGTTAAAATTTTATACCACAAAATAAGATAGCTATATATATATGAATCGAATAAGGTTATGAACAAAGTTACTACCTCAAGTTACTTGGACAAGATTGCTGTAAAAAAGGAGTAAGAACCTAGAACCAAAAGAGTGATGGAATTGGATGAAAGATTGGAAGTAAACTTGTGTTCTTGAAAGGATTCTTGAAGTGTTTTTGTAAGGTTTTTCTTATGGTGTTTAAGTGATGTTTTATGGCTAGATCTTCATGGATACTAGCTGAATGGTTATGGAGTTTCTTAAGAGTGTGTTTTTGTTAAAGGAAATGTGTAGTAAAATGAAAATGGAATGGAGTATAAATGGTGGTGTAAAAGGTGTATAAGTTTGTAATTTTGTGAAAAAATCTTTTAATCATGTGAAATTGTCATACTAGATAACAAAAGTAGTTACCTTATACATAAGGCATTGAACAAGGGCTGGTTGGTGGTGATTTGATGTGTATATACCAATAGTAAATACGTATAGAGGTTAGGTATGATGCGAGTACATGTACTCTAGATATACGTATAGAAATTTTGTGAAAAATGGAATGAGAATTCAAATATAGCTATCTTTTGTGAATACACTTATATTGTTTTATGTATTTAAGTCCTTAAAAAGTGATTAAATACATTACTTATACGATATATGTATAAACATTATAGGTCATAAGTATTTATGTCAAATAACGTTACGTATGGTTATCGTTTTAAAAACTTAAGTTAGTAGTTTCAAAATATACTTGTAACTTATTGTTATTAATACAAAATGAGGTATTAAAACATTCTTAGATCATGTTAAATATGTATATATACATATATATACACAAACGTATAATTATCATATATTGTATAGTTCGTGATATCATCGGTCAAACTAGACGGTCAAACGTTGTGTAAAACTCTTTTCGAAGACATAAGTCTCAACAATTTGGATTGCTTGTCATGTTGGTAAGGTTTAATTTATGTAAATATTAATCTTATAAGTATAGAATGATCGAAAAAGTGCGGGTCATTACAGTACCTACCCGTTAAATAAATTTCGTCCCGAAATTTTAAAATTGTACCTATTTTGCGTCATCGGGAAACAAGTGTGGATACTTTTGTTTCATTTGATCCTCTCGTTCCTAAGTAAACTCAGGACCTCTTCGAGCATTCCAACGAACCTTAACGATCGGTATGTTGCTCTGCTTGAGCTGTTTAACTTCACGGTCCATGATTTCGATTGGTTCTTCGATGAATTGTAGTTTCTCATCGACATGGATTTCTTCAAGAGGAATGGTGAGATCTTCCTTTGCAAGACACTTCTTAAGGTTCGAGACGTGAAATGTATTATGTATTCCGACGAGTTGTTGCGGTAACTCGAGTCGATAAGCTACCGGTCCAATGCGTTCGATGATCTTGAACGGGCCTACATACCTTGGATTTAGTTTACCCCTTTTTCCAAAACGTATTACACCTTTCCAAGGTGACACCTTTAACATAACCATGTCACCGATCTGAAACTATAATGGTTTCCTTCGGACATCGGCGTAGCTCTTTTGGCAACTACGGGCTGTTTTCAATCTCTCCTTGATTTGTACTATCTTTTCAGTAGTTTCATGTATGATCTCGGGACCAGTTAATTGTCGATCTCCTACTTCATTCCAACAGATAGGAGATCTACACTTCCTCCCATACAGTGCTTCAAATGGTGCAGCTTTAATGCTCGCATGATAACTATTATTATACGAGAATTCTGCTAACGGTAAATACTTATCCCATCCGTTTCCAAAATCGATCACACATGCCCTGAGCATGTCTTCAAGAGTCTGAATTGTTCTTTCACTCTGCCCGTCGGTTTGCGGATGATATGCAGTACTCATATCCAAACGAGTTCCTAGTGCCTCCTGTAGTGATTGCCAGAACTTTGAGGTAAATCTACTATCACGATCAGATATAATGGAAATAGGTATTCCATGCCTTGAAACTATTTCCTTTATATATAATGGTAATAATTTCTCCATTCTATCTGTTTCCTTTATAGGCAAGAAATGTGCAGATTTGGTAAGACGATCAACAATTACCCAAATGGTGTCGTATCCCCAGGCATTCTTTGGTAACTTCGTGATGAAATCCATGGCAATACCGTCCCATTTCCATTCTGGAATTTCTGGTTGTTGAAGTAACCCTGACGGCTTCTGGTGTTCAGCTTTGACTTTGGAACAAGTTAAACATTCCCCAACATATGTTGCAACGTCTGTCTTTAAATTAGGCCACCAATAATGTGTCTTAAGATCTTGGTACATCTTTCCAACTCCAGGATGTATCGAGTATCTTGTCTTATGTGCCTCTTTCAATATCAACTTCCTTAATCCACCCAACTTCGGTACCCAAATACGGTTTGCAAAATATCGAATTCCATCTTCCCGTATAACGAGTTGCTTCTCATACTTCTTCATTATTTCATTTCCTATATTTTCTTTAGTAAGTGCTTCTCGTTGAACTTCTTTGATTTGTGAGTTGAGATTCATGCGAATTTTTATGTTCATTGCTCGTACTCGAATTGGTTCTCGTTCCTTTCTGCTTTGAGCGTCGGCCACCACGTTCGCTTTCCCGGGATGATAACGAATTTCACAATCATAGTCATTTATTAACTCAACCCACCTACGTTGCCTCATGTTCAGCTGTTTTTGATCGAAAATATGTTGAAGGCTTTTATGATCAGTAAACACAGTGCATTTAACCCCATACAAGTAGTGTCTCCATATCTTCAATGCAAACACGACTGCTCCCAATTCTAGATCATGCGTCGTATAATTCCGCTCGTGAATCTTTAATTGTCGGGATGCGTATGCAATAACTTTCTTCCGTTGCATAAGAACGCAACCAAAACCTTGTCGCGAAGCGTCACAATATATTTCAAAATCATCGTTCCCTTCTGGTAACGATAAAATAGGTGCCGTAGTCAACTTCTTTTTCAGTAATTGAAATGCACTCTCCTGCTCAGTAGTCCATTCATATTTCTTCCCTTTTTGCGTTAACGCTGTCAACGGCTTAGCTATTCGGGAAAAATCTTGAATAAACCTTCTATAATAACCGGCTAAACCCAAAAATTGGCGTATCTGCATTGGTGTCTTAGGAGTCTCCCATTTTTCAATGGCTTCAATTTTTGCTGGATCAACCTGAATTCCTTTGCTACTAACAACGTGGCCAAGAAATTGCACTTCTTTCAACCAGAAAGCACATTTAGAAAATTTAGCATATAGCTGTTCTTTTCTTAACAACTCTAATATCAACCTTAAATGCTGCTCATGCTCTTGCTCACTCTTGGAATAGATAAGAATATCATCAATGAAAACGATAACAAACTTATCTAAATATGGACTACAAACTCGATTCATGAGGTCCATGAATACAGCTGGCGCATTCGTCAATCCAAACGGCATGACCAAAAATTCGTAATGACCGTAGCGTGTCCGAAAAGCAGTTTTCGGTATATCTTCTTCTTTGACACGTAATTGATGATAGCCCGATCTTAGGTCAATTTTCGAGTACACACATGATCCTTGGAGTTGATCGAATAAGTCGTCAATTCTCGGTAGTGGATACCGATTCTTGATAGTTAACTTATTTAATTCACGATAATCTATACACATTCGGAAAGATCCGTCTTTCTTCTTGACGAATAAAATTGGAGCTCCCCACGGTGAAGTACTTGGTCGTATGAATCCGCGATCCAGTAATTCTTTTAACTGACTCTGAAGTTCTTTTAACTCGGACGGTGCAAGTCTATATGGAGCACGGGCAACTGGTGCAGCTCCTGGTACAAGATCTATTTGAAATTCTACAGATCTAAATGGAGGTAATCCCGGTAACTCTTCCGGAAATACTTCAGGAAAATCTCTTGCCACAGGCACGTCATTGATGCACTTCTCTTTTTCTTTCTTTTCGACTTTATTAACATGTGCTAAGATAGCATAGCACCCTTTCTTCAAGCACTTTTGAGCTTTCAAATAACTAATGAGTTTTAGCTTTGAGTTACCCTTCTCTCCATAAATCATTACTGGCGTTTTATCTTTACGAGGAATGCGAATTGCCTTCTTGGCGCACACAACTTCAGCTCCTATTTTGGACATACAGTCCATGCCGACTATTACATCAAAACTTCCTAATTCTACGGGTATCAAGTCAATTTTAAACGTTTCTGCGGCTAAATTTATTTTACAATCACGGCAAATTTTATCGGCTTTAATTAGTTTACCATTAGCTAACTCAATCATGTACTTAGCATCTAGAGGTAATGATGAACAATTCAATTTAGCGTAAAAGCCTCTACTCACGTAACTTCTATCGGCACCAGTATCAAATATAATAGATGCGGATAAGTTATTAATGGTAAACGTACCCGTAACAAGCTCCGGGTCTTCACACGCCTCTCTAGCATTAATAACAAATGCTCTCCCTCGTGCAGGTCTGATATTCTTCTCTGGATTCGGGCACTGGCTCTTATAATGACCCTGTTTCCCACATCCATAACAAGTAACAGTAGCCAAAGCAGTTCTATTTGCATTAGTGGCAGGAGTCTTGGTACCATTTGTATTTGTAACGAGAGCCCTACAATCTTCAGCAAGATGACCCTTTCGATTACATTTGTTGCATACCACATTACAGTAACCAGAGTGATGTTTGTGGCATCGGTTGCATAAAGGATTTTGTCCTTTATAACCAAAGCTTAAACCACTACCCGCACCTTGCGTGATTTCTTGTTTCTTAAAAGATTGTTGTTGGTTACCTCGATCATAATTTCCATTCCACTTTCTTTTGTTACCTGATACCTTCACATCAGTATTGGATACTTTCTTATCCATGATGACCTGATCCATTAGCTCGTTTGCCATGGTTATAGCTTCATGAATTGTCTTAGGTTTCGATGCTGTAACATTTGCCTTGACCTTTTTGGGCAAACCATCTTTGTACATTTCAATCTTCCGTTCTTCGGTTGGAACCAATTCAGGACATAGCAAAACTAATTCCATGAATCGCTGATTGTAGTTGGTAATTTCAGTACCAATAACCTTCAGACTTCGTAACTCATCTTCCAACTTCCTAACCTTGTTCCTTGGACAATATTCGTTGATTAACATTGTTTTGAATTCTTCCCACGGAGTATCATAAGCTACATCTCCTCCTACAGCCTTCACATAATTTTTCCACCACGTGAGTGCACTATCTTGTAAAGTGCACGATGCATACTTGGTCATGTCCTTTTCAACACAACCACTGATTTTAAACACAGTCTCCATCTTTTCTATCCACCGGGTTAAACCGATCGGTCCTTCTGTTCCACTGAATGATGAGGGCTTGCAAGCTTGAAAAGTTTTGTAAGTGCACCCCACACGAGGATTTGGGTTAATTGCAGCACCTCTTGCAGCCTCGACCCATAACATTCTGTCTCTCACTCGCTGATTGATGAGTTCCTGGATTTCTTGTTCCGTCATTCGGTTCAATCGCGCCATATTCTTCTATAAGAATGAAAAGAAAATAATTATTCACATGGAATATTATAGATGTAGTGTATATTTACAGTACATTATAGCTTATTAATAATATGAACCAGGTATTATTATAAAAGCCTTTTCTTCTTATTAGCATTTTATAATTATATCTAGGGTAGTACCTACCCGTTAATGTCCATACTTAATAGCTTAGTACAGAATCAATTACTACCATCTAAATAATACTTAACCATGGAAAATTATTGCATTTCACACTTCACTATTTTACATATGCTTATCTTACATCGAACATTTAACAAACCACACTAATAATATTATACAAAACATTATATGATCCCATGGTTTAATACGGCAGCGCATCGTTTGGTCTATTTTCTAGGACGTTTAGGTTCAAAGAATCGCTTAACGCTTATCCTGGCTGTCTGCCTATATTTTGGCTGTGGGACTGAAGAACTGGATGCCGGGATAGAACGAATAGGAATAGCGGGAATAGGGGTGGTAGTGTCTAGTGAAGTTGGTGCCACATCATCCTTACTAAACTCGGGATTTGAATTTTCTAATTCATTAGCCTTTCGTTTCTTTCCTAGTTCGAACTCGTCTTTTGTAATTTCCTGTATTTCTTCCTCGGGTTCACTTTCCTCCTCGGGTTCACTTTCCTCCTCGGGTTCACTTTCCTCCTCGGGTTCACTTTCCGGGTTCTCTATAGTCGGTTCATCCGGAATTTGTGAGTCTTCCCCAAAGATATTATTTTCGTCATCGGATAGGTTAATGACTGGAACACCATCTGAAGATTCTGGTTCGGAGTCGCTGAACGTGATGACAAGTTTTGAGCCCGACATCTATCACACAACAACTAACCCATTAGTACTACATAATATTTACATATAAATTTTAACCAACAATGATAAGCAATGGTTTTTAAATCAAACCCGGTCAAAGTCCAGACTTACTAATGTATCCTAACGACTTCTCGGTTAGACACACTAATGCAAACCTGGTTCGCTAAGACCACCGCTCTGATACCACATGTCATAACCCGTCCTTAACCATAAGAACGAGTTAGATAACGTATGATTTCATTGCGAGGTATTGACCTCTATATGCGACATTTTTAAAAGAACAACTGCATTTATTTTACATTACAAACCATAACTCTTATTTTAATACAAGCTTTAGACAATAAAAAGATGATTATCGTTTAGCGATAATCTTAGACTTACAAACTTTACATGTGATGATAACAATACGATTTCTAGCATATTTTACATTACAAATCCTCCGATATGCAGCTTTATTTTTGACACAAATATGCATACTCAAGATCTTGTTTAAACTCAACATGTTGCAGCGAAAGCTTCTAATTATCACCTGAGAATAGACATGTTTAAAACGTCAACATAAAGTTGGTGAGATATAGGTTTAATGCCGGCATCAATATATATATAGACCACAAGATTTCATATATAAACGTTTTAATAAAAATATTCTAAGTGGTTGAGCACTTGGTAACCATACTTAACATTTAATCACGTCGCATATTCCCTTTATTATGAAATCTTACTACACCGTACCAAGTGTAGTCACGAAACGAAGTACTGTGCAACCGTTGAATACTGGTCGTCCAGTCCGGTTGGGGTTGTCAGGCCCGATAGATCTATCAACAGGATTCGCGTTTACAATACCGCTGTAAATAACCGTTACCAAGCTACAGGGAAGTATGCCAGTGGTACAACTCAACGTAAAATATATTTTTCAGTTACTTGTGTCCATATCGTAAAACAAAAAATACATGTATTCTCATCCCGAAATATTTAGAGTTTAAAAGTGGGACTATATACTCACTTTTGCCTTGAAGATATATATATTTTGACTTGGTCTCCGGTTGATATCACGAACCTATCCATATATAGTTTATCAATATATTTCCATTTTAAACAATCGTCACATATATATACTTATTATACTTTTAATAGTTTTAATAATTTCTTAGTCCGTAGTTAGTAATTCAATTTTAATGGTTCATATTTAGATGTTTAATAAACCCCCAATGAAATAAATAAAACCCCCATCGTATATGTATTGGTCGAGATTAATCTTGACCTACGGTACCGGTGTTGTCAAATGACGTGTTGCGTACATAAAGTACCGGTGTTGTCAAATGACGTGTTGCGTACAATCATGGGATCTTATGATTAATCTTCTCGTATTGTTTACGGGTGATCCTGAACCATATAAAATTAAATTATGAGTACATATATATAAAATATCATGTTATTTTAGAAGGATGTGGTTTATTTAATTTTTTTCCAATTAATCACGTAGCTAAACTAGTCTTGGATATCCGATTTCGTTTTGGTCATAGTTTCTTCGTTACAACTCCGTTTTCGTTGGTTCAACTTGCCACTTCCTTGGATCGAGTCCCTCTTTAAGAATATGAACTGTAAATACCTTAGTTTGTATTCGAAATCACAGGTCATAGGTCAAACTTTGGTGAAACTTATGAAGTTAATCATTTTCCATCATGTAAACAACCTTAAATGATTATTTTTCTAAAAATACTTATACTTTGAGTTAAATCATAAAATTTTTATGCGTTAACATATTCATAGTAAAAATCATTTTTCCAGAAAATAAACCTCCAATTCAAAGTTTAAGATGGTTTTTAATTATCCAACCCAAAACAGCCCCCGGTTACACTCCGACGTCGTAAAAACAGTTTTTAAGATGTTCTTTGAAAAACCAAGTTAAACCTTGTTAAATTAGCATATATTTAAGATATATTACAGGTCTTGAAGTATTTTAAAAGTTAAGTTAGAAGGATCTATTTAGTTTGCAAACAAGTTTGAAAACATTCAAACTATGTTCTTGTTGTTAAAATTTTATACCACAAAATAAGATAGCTATATATATGAATCGAATAAGGTTATGAACAAAGTTACTACCTCAAGTTACTTGGACAAGATTGCTGTAAAAGAGGAGTAAGAACCTAGAACCAAAAGAGTGATGGAATTGGATGAAAGATTGGAAGTAAACTTGTGTTCTTGAAAGGATTCTTGAAGTGTTTTTGTAAGGTTTTTCTTATGGTGTTTAAGTGATGTTTTATGGCTAGATCTTCATGGATACTAGCTGAATGGTTATGGAGTTTCTTAAGAGTGTGTTTTTGTTAAAGGAAATGTGTAGTAAAATGAAAATGGAATGGAGTATAAATGGTGGTGTAAAAGGTGTATAAGTTTGTAATTTTGTGAAAAAATCTTTTAATCATGTGAAATTGTCATACTAGATAACAAAAGTAGTTACCTTATACATAAGGCATTGAACAAGGGCTGGTTGGTGGTGATTTGATGTGTATATACCAATAGTAAATACGTATAGAGGTTAGGTATGATGCGAGTACATGTACTCTAGATATACGTATAGAAATTTTGTGAAAAATGGAATGAGAATTCAAATATAGCTATCTTTTGTGAATACACTTATATTGTTTTATGTATTTAAGTCCTTAAAAAGTGATTAAATACATTACTTATACGATATATGTATAAACATTATAGGTCATAAGTATTTATGTCAAATAACATTATGTATGGTTATCGTTTTAAAAACTTAAGTTAGTAGTTTCAAAATATACTTGTAACTTATTGTTATTAATACAAAATGAGGTATTAAAACATTCTTAGATCATGTTAAATATGTATATATACATATATATACACAAACGTATAATTATCATATATTGTATAGTTCGTGATATCATCGGTCAAACTAGACGGTCAAACGTTGTGTAAAACTCTTTTCGAAGACATAAGTCTCAACAATTTGGATTGCTTGTCATGTTGGTAAGGTTTAATTTATGTAAATATTAATCTTATAAGTATAGAATGATCGAAAAAGTGCGGGTCATTACAAAATTTCTAAATCACCCTAAAACGGCCGAACGAGCAAGAGTCACGGAACGTTCTTTCCATTCGAGGTCATCCAGATTCTGGAAAAGACATCTTTCCTTGCAAAATCGCACCACGCACCAAACACCACCGGCGGTTCGTGGTGCTTGGTGTTTTGTGTCTTTGGCCAAAATGTTCGATCTATCGTATCTTTTGACTCGTTGTTCCGATTTAGTCACTGTTTTTTTCAAATTGTGTAATTTTTCTGGATCTATCCATTGGTAAAATTCCGTAGGCGATTTGTCCCAAATATTTTTCGAAACGAGACCTCGAAAGCCTTCAATTTTGCCTTTTTCGATTTTGACCGTTTTCATTCATATTATTCCTTTTGTGTATGCATGACTTAGCATGGTATATATCGTTTTAAGGCCTATTATTTCACTCGCAATGTAATTATGTATAACGTGTATAAATTTGAATCTAATGTCACTTCATTAGACACATTCTTTTAAATCATTAGTATGCGCCGGCAGATAGAGTACCACTTGACGGCGCATAACCTTCGGTTTCTGATTGTGCTTAAAATCTCGAGATCACCCTAAAACGACCCTGACATCAAGACTCCTGGATAGTGTCTTGACATTCGAGGTCGTCAGGATGCCGAAAAAAGATATTTTACTCATTTTTAATGTTCTATCTGATCATTTTTAATTTATATCGCATTATTAGTTTTGTGTATGGATGACTTAGCATTGTATATATCGTTTTAAGGCTTATTATTTCACTCGCAATGTAATTATGTATAACGGGTATAAATTTGAATCTAATGTCACTTCATTACACACGTTTTTTTAAATCATTAGTATGCGCCGCCAGATGGAGTACCACTTGGCGGCGCATAACCTTCAGTTTCTAATTGTGCTGAAAATCTCGAGATCACCCTAAAACGAACCTAACATCAAGACTCCTGGATAGTGTCTTGACATTCGAGGTCGTCAGGATGTCAAAAAAGACATTTTACTCATTTTTAATGTTCTATTTGAACTTTTTCAATTTATATCGCATTATTAGTTTTGTGTTTGGATGACTTAGCGTTGTATATATCGTTTTAAGGCCTATTATTTCACTCACAATGTAATTATGTATAACGGGTATAAATTTGAATTTAATGTCACTTCATTAAACACGTTTTTTTAAATCAATAGTATGCACCGTCAGATGGAGTACCACTTGGCGGCGCATAACCTTTGTTTTCAGATTGTGCTGAAAATCTCTAAATCACCCTCAAACGGCCAAACGAGCAAGACTCTCTGAACAGTTTTTCCATTCGAGGTCATCTAGATTCTGAAAAAGTCATCTTTCCTCGAAAAATTGCACCACGCACCAAACACCACCGACGGTTCGTGGTGCTTGGTGTTTTGTGTCTTTGGCCAAAATGTTCGATCTATCGTATCTTTTGACTCGTAGCTCCGATTTAGTCCCCGTTTTTTTCAAATCGTGTAATTTTTCGGGATCTATCCATTGGCAAACCGCCGTAGGCGGTTTGTTCCAAATATTTTTCGAAACGAGACCTCGATAGCCTTCAATTTTACCTTTTTTCGATTTTGACCGTTTTCATTCATATTATTCCTTTTGTGTATGCATGATTTAGCATGGTATATATTGTTTTAAGGCCTATTATTTCACTCGCAATGTAATTATATATAACGGTATAAATTTGACACTAATGTCACTTCATTAGACACGTTTTTTTAAATCATTAGTATGCGCCGCCAGATGGAGTACCACTTGGCGGCGCATAACCTTCGGTTTCTGATTGTGCTGAAAATCTCGAGAT
Source organism: Rutidosis leptorrhynchoides (assembly GCF_046630445.1). Lineage (NCBI taxonomy): Eukaryota > Viridiplantae > Streptophyta > Magnoliopsida > Asterales > Asteraceae > Rutidosis > Rutidosis leptorrhynchoides. The sequence goes on along the minus strand of NC_092342.1, from coordinate 336,626,002 downwards.
CACCCTAAAATGACCCTAACATCAAGACTCCTGGATAGTGTCTTAACATTCGAGGTCGTCAGGATGCCGAAAAAAGATATTTTACTCATTTTAAATGTTTTATTTGATCATTTTTTCAATTTATACCGCATTATTAGTTTTGTGTATGGATGACTTAGCATTGTATATATCGTTTTAAGGCCTATTATTTCACTCGCAATGTAATTATGTATAACGGGTATAAATTTGAATCTAATGTCACTTCATTAGACACGTTTTTTTAAATCATTAGTATGCGCCGCCAGATGGAGTACCACTTGGCGGCGCATAACCTTCAGTTTCTAATTGTGCTGAAAATCTCGAGATCACCCTAAAACGAACCTAACATCAAGACTCCTGGATAGTGTCTTGACATTCGAGGTCGTCAGGATGCCAAAAAAGACATTTTACTCATTTTTAATGTTCTATTTGAACATTTTCAATTTATATCGCATTATTAGTTTTGTGTATGGATGAATTAGCATTGTATATATCGTTTTAAGGCCTATTATTTTACTCACAATGTAATTATGTATAACGGGTATAAATTTGAATCTAATGTCACTTCATTAGACACGTTTTTTTAAATCAAAAGTATGCACCGTCAGATGGAGTACCACTTGGCGGCGCATAACCTTCGGTTTCAGATTGTGCTGAAAATCTCTAAATCACCCTAAAACGGCCAAACGAGCAAGACTCTCTGAACAGTTTTTCCATTCAAGGTCGTCTAGATTCTGAAAAAGTCATCTTTCCTCGCAAAATTGCACCACGTACCAAACACCACCGACGGTTCGTGGTGCTTGGTGTTTTGTGTCTTTGACCAAAATGTTCGATCTATCGTATCTTTTGACTCGTAGCTCCGATTTAGTCCCCGTTTTTTTAAAATGTTGTAATTTTTCGGGATCTATCCATTGGAAAACGGCCGTAGGCAGTTTTTCCCAAATATTTTTCGAAACAAGACCTCGAAAGCCTTCAATTTTGCCTTTTTTCGATTTTGACCGTTTTCATTCATATTATTCCTTTTGTGTATGCATGATTTAGCATGGTATATATCGTTTTATGGCCTATTATTTCACTCACAATGTAATTATGTATAACGGGTATAAATTTGACTCTAATGTCACTTCATTAGACACGTTTTTTTAAATCATTAGTATGCGCCAGATGGAGTACCACTTGGCGGCGCATAACCTTCGGTTTATGATTGTGCTGAAAATCTCGAGATCACCCTAAAACGACCCTAACATCAAGACTCCTGGATAGTGTCTTGACATTCGAGGTAGTCTGGATGCCGAAAAAAGATATTTTACTCATTTTTAATGTTCTATTTGATCATTTTCAATTTATATCGCATTATTAGTTTTGTGTATGGATGACTTAGCATTGTATATATCGTTTTAAGGCCTATTATTTCACTCGCAATGTAATTATATATAACGGGTATAAATTTGAATCAAATGTTACTTCATTAGACACGTTTTTTACATCATTAGTATGCACCGCCAGATGGATTACCATTTGGCGGCACATAACCTTCGGTTTCATATTGTGCTGAAAATCTCTAAATTACCCTAAAACGGCCGAACGAGCAAGACAATCTGAATGTTCTTTCCATTTGAGGTTGTCCAGATTCTAAAAAAGACATCTTTCCTCACAAAATTGCACCACGCACCAAACATCATCGACGGTTCGTGGTGCTTGGTGTTTTGTGTCTTTGGCCAAAATGTTTGATCTATCGTATCTTTTGACTCGTAGGTCCGATTTAGTCACCGTTTTTTTTCAAATCGTGTAATTATTTGATATCTATCCGTTGGCAAACTGCCGTAGGCAGTTTGTAACAAATATTTTTCGAAACGAGACCTCGAAAGCCTTCAATTTTGCCTTTTTCAATTTTGACCGTTTTCATTCATATTATTCCTTTTGTGTATGCATGACTTAGCATGGTATATATCGTTTTAAGGCCTGTTATTTAACTCGCAATGTAATTATGTATAACGGGTATAAATTTGAATCTAATGTCACTTCATTAGACACGTTCTTTTAAATCATTACTATGCACCGCCAGATAGAGTACCACTTGGCGGCGCATAACCTTCGATTTCTGATTGTGCTGAAAATCTCGAGATCACCCTAAAACGACCCTAACATCAAGACTCCTGGATGGTGTCTTGGCATTCGAGGTCGTCAGGATGCGGAAAAAAGACATTTTACTTATTTTTAATGTTCTATTTGATCATTTTCAATTTATATCGCATTATTAGTTTTGTGTATGGATGACTTAGCATTGTATATATTGTTTTAAGGCCTATTATTTCACTCGCAATGTAATTATGTATAACAGGTATAAATTTGAATCTAATGTCACTTCATTAGACACATTTGTTTACATCATTAGTATGCACCGCCAGATGGAGTACCATTTGGCGGCGCATAACCTTCGGTTTCAGATTGTGCGGAAAATCTCTAAATTACCCTAAAACGGCCGAACGAGCAAGACAATCTGAATGTTTTTTCCATTCGAGTTCATCCAGATTCTGAAAAAGACATCTTTCCTCGCAAAATCGCACCACGCACCAAACACCACCGACGGTTCGTGGTGCTTGGTGTTTTGTGTCTTAGGCCAAAATGTTTGATCTATCGTATCTTTTGACTCGTAGGTCCGATTTAGTCCCCGTTTTTTTCAAATCGAGTAATTTTTTGGGATCTATCCGTTGGCAAACTACCGTAGGCGGTTTATAACAAATATATTTTGAAACGAGACCTCGAAAGCCTTCAATTTTGCCTTTTTCTATTTTGACCGTTTTCATTCATATTATTCCTTTTGTGTATGCATGACTTAGCGTGGTATATATTGTTTTAAGGCCTATTGTTTCACTCGCAATGTAATTATGTATAACGGGTATAAATTTGAATCTAATGTCACTTCATTAGACACGTTCTTTTAAATCATTAATATGCACCGCCAGATAGAGTACCACTTGGCGGCGCATAACCTTGGGTTTCTGATTGTGCTGAAAATCTCGTGATCACCCTAAAACGACCCTAACATCAAGATTCCGGGATAGTGTCTTGACATTCGAGGTTGTCAGGATGCCGAAAAAAGACATTTTACTCATTATTAATGTTCTATTTGATCATTTTCAATTTATATCGCATTATTAGTTTTGTGTATGGATGACTTAGCATTGTATATATCGTTTTAAGGCCTATTATTTCACTCGCAATGTAATTATGTATAACGGGTATAAATTTGAATCTAGTGTCACTTCATTAGACACATTTTTTACATCATTAGTATGCACCGCCAGATAGAGTACCATTTGGCGGCGCATAACCTTCGGTATCAGATTGTGCTGAAAATCTCTAAATTACCCTAAAACGGTCGAACGAGCAAGACAATCTGAATGTTCTTTCCATTCGAGGTCATCCAGATTCTGAAAAAGACATCTTTCCTCGCAAAATCTCACCACGCACCAAACACCACCGACAGTTCGTGGTGCTTGGTGTTTTGTGTCTTTGGCCAAAATGTTCGATCTATCGTATCTTTTGACTCGTAGCTCCGATTTAGTCACCGTTTTTTTTTCAAATTGTGTAATTTTTTGGGATCTATCCGTTGACAAACTGCCGTAGGCGGTTTGTCCCAAATATTTTTCAAACGAGACCTCGAAAGCCTTCAATTTTGCCTTTTTCAATTTTGACCGTTTTCATTCATATTATTCCTTTTGTGTATGCATGACTTAGCATGGTATATATCGTTTTAAGGCCTATTATTTCACTCGCAATGTAATTATGTATAACGGGTATAAATTTGAATCTAATGTCACTTCATTAGACACGTTCTTTTAAATTATTAGTATGCACCGCCAGATAGTGTACCACTTGGCGGCGCATAACCTTCGGTTTCTGATTGTGCTGAAAATATCGAGATCACCCTAAAATGACCCTAACATCAAGACTCCTGGATAGTGTCTTGACATTCGAGGTCATCAGGATGCCGAAAAAGATATTTTACTCATTTTTAATGTTCTATTTGATCATTTTCAATTTATATCGCATTATTAGTTTTGTGTATGGATGACTTAGCATTGTATATATCGTTTTAAGGCCTATTATTTCACTCACAATGTAATTATGTATAACGGGTATAAATTTGAATCTAATGTCACTTCATTAGACACGTTTTTTTAAATAAATAGTATGCACCGCCAGATGGAGTACCACTTGGCGGCGCATAACCTTCCGTTTCAGATTGTGCTGAAAATCTCTAAATCACCCTGAAACGGCCAAACGAGCAAGACTCTCTGAACGTTTTTTCCATTCGAAGTCGTCTAGATTCTTAAAAAGTCATCTTTCCTCACAAAATCGCACCACGCACCAAACACCACCGACGGTTCGTGGTGCTTGGTGTTTTTTGTCTTTGGCCAAAATGTTCGATCTATCGTATCTTTTGACTCGTAGCTCCGATTTAGTCCCCGTTTTTTCAAATCGTGTAATTTTTCGGGATCTATTAATTGGAAAACTGCCGTAGGAGGTTTTTCCCAAATATTTTTCGAAATGAGATCTCGAAAGCCTTCAATTTTGCCTTTTTTCGATTTTGACCGTTTTCATTCATATTATTCCTTTTGTGTATGCATGATTTAGCATGGTATATATCTTTTTAAGGCCTATTATTTCACTCGCAATGTAATTATGTATAACGGGTATAAATTTGACTCAAATGTCACTTCATTAGACACGTTTTTTTAAATCATTAGTATGCGCCGCCAGATGGAGTACCACTTGGCGGCGCATAACCTTCGGTTTCTGATTGTGCTGAAAATCTAGAGATCACCTTAAAACGACCCTAACATCAAGACTCCTGGATAGTGTCTTGACATTCGAGGTCGTCTGGATGCCGAAAAAAGATATTTTACTCATTTTTAATGTTTTATTTGATCATTTTCAATTTATATCGCATTATTAGTTTTGTGTATGGATGACTTAGCATTGTATATATCGTTTTAAGGCCTATTATTTCACTCGCAATGTAATTATGTATAACGGGTATAAATTTGAGTCAAATGTCACTTCATTAGACACGTTTTTTTACATCATTAGTATGCACCGCCAGATGGAGTACCATTTGGCGGAGCATAACCTTCGGTTTCAGATTGTGCTGAAAATCTCTAAATTACCCTAAAACGGCCAAACGAGCAAGACAATCTGAATGTTCTTTCCTTTCGAGGTTGTCCAGATTCTGAAAAAGACATCTTTCCTCACAAAATTGCACCACGCACCAAACATCACCGACGGTTCGTGGTGCTTGGTGTTTTGTGTCTTTGGCCAAAATGTTTGATCTATCGTATCTTTTGACTCGTAGGTCCGATTTAGTCACCGTTTTTTTCAAATCGTGTAATTGTTTGGGATCTATCCGTTGGCAAACTGATGTAGGCGGTTTGTAACAAATATTTTTCGAAACGAGACCTCGAAAGCCTTCAATTTTGCCTTTTTCGATTTTGACCGTTTTCATTCATATTATTCCTTTTGTGTATGCATGACTTAGGTTTGTATATATCGTTTTAAGGCCTATTATTTCACTCGCAATGTAATTATGTACAACGAGTATAAATATGAATCTAATGTCACTTCATTAGACACGTTCTTTTAAATCATTAGTATGCACCGCCAGATAGAGTACCACTTGGCGGCGCATAACCTTCGGTTTCTGATTGTGCTGAAAATCTCGAGATCACCCTAAAATGACCCTAACATCAAGACTCCTGGATAGTGTCTTGACATTCGAGGTCGTCAGGATGCCAAAAAAGACATTTTACTCATTTTTAATGTTCTATTTGATCATTTTCAATTTATATCGCATTATTAGTTTTGTGTATGGATGACTTAGCATTGTATATATCGTTTTAAGGCCTATTATTTCACTCACAATGTAATTATGTATAACGCCTATAAATTTGAATCTAATGTCACTTCATTAGACACATTTTTTTACATCATTAGTATGCACCGCCAGATGGAATTCCATTTGGCGGCGCATAACCTTCAGTTTCAGATTGTGCTGAAAATCTCTAAATAACCCTAAAACGGCCGAACGAGCAAGACAATCTGAATGTTCTTTCCATTCGAGTTCATCCAGATTCTGAAAAAGACATCTTTCCTCGCAAAATCGCACCACGAACTAAACACCACCGACGGTTCGTGGTGCATGGTGTTTTGTGTCTTTGGCCAAAATGTTTGATCTATCGTATCTTTTGACTCGTTGGTCCGATTTAGTCACCGTTTTTTTAAAATCGTGTAATTTTTTTGGGATCTATCCGTTGGCAAACTGCCGTAGGCGGTTTGTAACAAATATTTTTTGAAACGAGACCTCGAAAGCCTTCAATTTTGCCTTTTTCGATTTTGACCGTTTTCATTCATATTATTCCTTTTGTGTATGCATGACTTAGCATGGTATATATCGTTTTAAGGCCTATTGTTTCACTCACAATGTAATTATGTATAACGGGTATAAATTTGAATATAATGTCACTTCATTAGACACGTTCTTTTAAATCATTAGTATGCACCGCCAGATTGAGTACCACTTGGCGGCGCATAACCTTCGGTTTCTGATTGTGCTGAAAATCTTGAGATCACCCTAAAACGACCCTAACATCAAGACTCCTGGATAGTTTCTTGACATTCGAGGTCTTCAGGATGCCGAAAAAAGACATTTTACTCATTTTTAATGTTCTATTTGATCATTTTCAATTTATATCGCATTATTAGTTTTGTGTATGGATGACTTAGCATTGTATATATCGTTTTAAGGCCTATTATTTCACTCGCAATATAATTATGTATAACGGGTATAAATTTGAATCTAATGTCACTTCATTAGACTCGTTTTTTTAAATCATTAGTATGCGCCGCCAGATGGAGTACCACTTGGCGGCGCATAACCTTCAGTTTTTAATTGTGCTGAAAATCTCGAGATTACTCTAAAATGGCCGAACGAGCAAGACAATCTGAATGTTCTTTCCATTCGAGGTCATCCAGATTATGAAAAAGACATCTTTTCTCGCAAAATCGCACCACGCACCAAACACCACCGACGGTTCGTGGTGCTTGGTGTTTTGTTTCTTTGGCCAAAATGTTCGATCTATCGTATCTTTTGACTCGTAGCTCCTATTTAGTCACCGTTTTTTTCAAATCGTGTAATTTTTTGGGATCTATCCGTTGTCAAACTGCCGTAGGCAGTTTATCCCAAATATTTTTCAAACGAGACCTCGAAAGCCTTCAATTTTGGCTTTTTCAATTTTGACCGTTTTCATTCATATTATTCCTTTTGTGTATGCATGACTTAGCATGGTATATATTGTTTTAAGGCCTATTATTTCACTCGCAATGTAATTATGTATAACGGGTATAAATTTGAATCTAATGTCACTTCATTAGACACGTTCTTTTAAATCATTAGTATGCACCGCCAGATAGTGTACCACTTGGCGGCGCATAACCTTCGGTTTCTGATTGTGCTGAAAATCTCGAGATCACCCTAAAATGACCCTAACATCAAGACTCCTGGATAGTGTCTTGACATTCGAGGTCATCAGGATGCCGAAAAAAGATATTTTACTCATTTTTAATGTTCTATTTGATCATTTTCAATTTATATCACATTATTAGTTTTGTGTATGGATGACTTAGCATTGTATATTTCGTTTTAAGGCCTATTATTTCACTCACAATGTAATTATGTATAACGGGTATAAATTTGAATCTAATGTCACTTCATTAGACACGTTTTTTTAAATCAATAGTATGCACCGCCAGATGGAGTACCACTTGGCGGCGCATAACTTTCGGTTTCAGATTGTGCTGAAAATCTCTAAATCACCCTAAAACGGCCAAACGGGCAAGACTCTCTGAATGTTTTTTCCATTCGAGGTCGTCTAGATTCTAAAAAAGTCATCTTTCCTCACAAAATCGCACCACGCACCAAACACCTCCGACGGTTCGTGGTGCTTGGTGTTTTTTGTCTTTGGCCAAAATGTTCGATCTATCGTATCTTTTGACTCGTAGCTTCGATTTAGTCTCCGTTTTTTTCAAATCGTGTAATTTTTCGGGATCTATCCATTGGAAAACTGCCGTAGGCGGTTTTTCCCAAATATTTTTCGAAACGAGACCTCGAAAGCCTTCAAATTTGCCTTTTTTCGATTTTAACCGTTTTCATTCATATTATTCCTTTTGTGTATGCATGATTTAGCATGGTATATATCATTTTAAGGCCTATTATTTCACTCGCAATGTAATTATGTATAACGGGTATAAATTTGACTCTAATGTCACTTCATTAGACACGTTTTTTTATATCATTAGTATGCGCCGCCAGATGGAGTACCACTTGGCGGTGTAAGACCCGAATATTTATCTCGCGTAATGGTGTATTAATGACATTTTAGGAATGAGGTTTCGTTATATTTAATTAAAAAGCAAAAGGATCTGATGCTGGCATTCTGCGCGCCGCGCAATGAGGCCGCGCGCCGCGCAAATAGGCGCTGACAGAACACTCTTTATTTTAATTGTTTTAATGAGGGGCAATTGGGTAATTTCACATGGGGCCGGATTTGTGGGCATTTTCAGTTGGTTTAGATCCAACTTTGGATCATTTCACATCCATTCATCTTCCTCATCCATTCTTAGAGAGAGAGAGAAGTCTAGAGAGAGATTTGAGGTTTTGGGGAAGAAGAAGCTCGAATCGATCAAAGTCTCGGGTTTTAAAGTTGTTCCTTTCGTTCTCGGCTACGCGGTGATAGTATTGGTAAGCTCAAACTCCGAATTTCATCTATTTAATTTGATATTCAAGTTAGGGTTTTGAGTTAATTTGTTGTAATACCCTTTTAGGTGATGAAATGGGTTTAGTGATGCTAGTAATCGGGTTTATTGTAAATTGTTGGTGGATTTTGGGTTGGTGAACAAATTGGCCATGTTTAGAACTTGAAATTTAGTTTAATCACTTTAGTTAGCGATTATGGAAGTATTGGAACCCATTTGAGGTTGTTTGGTTGACTAACTTTGACTTTGGGTCAAATTAGGGTTTGGTGGTGATTATGACCCGATTGGCGATTTAATGAGGTTATAAACTTAAAATGGATTAAGTTGAAGTATAGAACCGAGTTAAATGTGTTTTGGTGTCAAAACTTGTACAGGATGAGATTTTGGCCTTTATGGGTCAAAATTAGGGTTTAAGTATCAAAATGGGTATGACACATGTTTGACACTTGAGTTCGGGTTTAATTGGCATAATAGGACCATTCTCACTTGTGTGAGTGATTATTGGTTAGTTTGGGCGCGGTTTGTACTTGGTAGTGCATTTGGGTCAAATTGCACTAAGTGTCGAATTTGGTTGACTTGTGAATCCACTCTAAGTGTATTGTTGTAATTGTGATAATGGAGTAGGTATTTTCCATTGGCGAGTTGCGGTTTACTTGGAAGCTTTCTTCAAGACTTCAAGGTGAGTGTTAATATCCTATATGCATATGTATGTGTAGGATGGGTGCGGATCGGGTGAAGTGATTCTCATCTATAGAGCTCACTTCACATGTAGGTGGATTTGATGGACTTGTGCATAGGTCCAATTGGCACGGTTGTGCGTTTTGGTTGACTACCTTTGGCAAAGTACACTTTTTGGGTGTACGTTATCACACGTGGTTGTGAGTGGAATAATTATGCGTATGTGTATATAATGTATTTATTTGTGTCGTATGAATGTGGCATTGTCGCGTTGTTTAAGACACCACATTGTAAAGAAGTGGATGTCGCGTTGTTTAAGACACCACATGGTAAAGAAGTGGATGTCGCGTTGTTTAAGACACCACAATGTATTGGAGTGGATGTCGCGTTGTTTAAGACACCACCCATCGTATTGAATGGCATGTGGAATCGTCGCGTTGTTTAAGACGCCACATTGGAAAGGGCGAGTGAGTCGCGTTGTTTAAGACATCACCCGGGGGATTTGTGACTACGCGTTGATTAAGTAGCACTAACGGATGTTATGAACTCCAACGGTCTTGTATGTACCGTTTCCCTTGTTCGAATTGGTTAACCATGGTTGTATGAATTATGTATTGGCATATTTAAATATGAACTATATGCTATTAGTATTGCTAGCTAATGTGGAATTGCGGTTATTGGTATATGCACAATATGTTGCATGATTGTCGAATTGCTAATTCGTGATTAATGTTGTATTGTCGTGATGTAGTTAACCCTCCGGGTGTAGTTATTGGCGTTGTTCACATTGACGTTGGTGAACTTACCTTATTGATGGTATTATTAGCTTGTTGCTTAGTGATCGTACGGTATACTTAGATTAGCTTGCCTTTAGGCTTGGACGCTCCGGTATGCGGTATTTGTTTATTTATGTGGCGTGTCCATTTTATGCATATATATGTATGTAGTATATTATCATTCACTAAGCATTAGCTTACCCTCTCGTTGTTGACTCTTTTTATAGATTGCATGCGGATGGTGGCTCGGGTAAGCGCGAAGATTAGAGGACTTGCATAGTTGCGTAGAAGGCTTGCTTTTGGATTTATTAGGATTGGGTAGTGTATCCCCAATCGCCATGCTCGGCTTTGTTTTGTATTAAGAGTCTTATGGTCTAAAATTTGTATTTTGATACTTAAAGGGTAATTTGGGCACGTGTGGGCCCCACTTTGTAAAACTCGCTCAAACCTTAGTTATGTGCTAGTTTTACATATATTAATGTAAGGTTAAAAGCGTTTTGGCTAAATGTGTCGGAAAGTCGCTCATCTTTTTCGCATAAAAGGCAACCGGCAACAGCCAGCTTTTGCGCGGCGCGCAAGCTGGGGCGCGCGGCGCGCAAACAGTCTTCCAGCAAAATTTTTTTTTTGTTTGAAATTTCGTCGTGTTTGGTCGGTTACGGTTTGGGATGTTACAGGCGGCGCATAACCTTCGGTTTCTGATTATGCTGAAAATCTCGAGATCACCCTAAAACGACCCTAACATCAAGACTCCTGGATAGTGTCTTGAGATTCGAGGTCGTCTGGATGCCGAAAAAAGATATTTTACTCATTTTTAATGTTCTATTTGATCATTTTCAATTTATATCGCATTATTAGTTTTGTGTATGGATGACTTAGCATTGTATATATCATTTTAAGGCCTATTATTTCACTCACAATGTAATTATGTATAACGGGTATAAATTTGAATCTAATGTCACTTCATTAGACACGTTTTTTTAAATCAATAGTATGCACCGCCAGATGGAGTACCACTTGGCGGCGCATAACCTTCGGTTTCAGATTGTGCTAAAAATCTCTAAATCACCCTAAAACGGCCAAACGAGCAAGACTCTCTAAATGTTTTTTCCATTCGAGGTCGTCTAGATTCTAAAAAAGTCATCTTTCCTCACAAAATCGCACCACGCACCAAACACCACCGACGGTTCGTGGTGCTTGGTGTTTTTTGTCTTTGTCCAAAATGTTCGATCTATCGTATCTTTTGACTCGTAGCTCCGATTTAGTCCCCGTTTTTTTCAAATCGTGTAATTTTTCGGGATCTATACATTGGAAAACTGCCTTAGGCGGTTTGTCCCAAATATTTTTCGAAACGAGACCTCGAAAGCCTTCAATTTTTCCTTTTTTCGATTTTGACCGTTTTCATTCATATTATTCCTTTTGTGTATGAATGATTTAGCATGGTATATATCGTTTTAAGGCCTATTATTTCACACGCAATGTAATTATGTATAACGGGTATAAATTTGACTCTAATGTCACTTCATTAGACAGGTTTTTTTAAATCATTAGTATGCGCCGCCAGATGGAGTACCACTTGGCGGCGCATAACCTTCGGTTTCTGATTTTGCTGAAAATCTCGAGATCACCCTAAAACGACCCTAACATCAAGACTCCTGGATAGTGTCTTGACATTCGAGGTCGTCTGGATGCCGAAAAAAGACATTTTACTCATTTTTAATGTTCTATTTTATCATTTTCAATTTATATCGCATTATTAGTTTTGTGTATGGATGACTTAGCATTGTATATATCGTTTTAAGGCCTATTATTTCACTCGCAATGTAATTATGTATAACGGGTATAAATTTGAATCTAATGTCACTTCATTAGACACATTTTTTTACATCATTAGTATGCACCGCAGGATGGAGTACCATTTGGTGGCGCATAACCTCCAGTTTCAGATTGTGCTGAAAATCTCTAAATTACCCTAAAACGGCCGAACGAGCAAGACAATTTGAATGTTCTTTCCATTCGAGTTCATCCATATTCTGAAAAAGACATCTTTCCTCGAAAAATCGCACCACGCACCAAACACCACCGACGGTTCATGATGCTTGGTGTTTTGTGTCTTTGGCCAAAATGTTTGATCTATCGTATCTTTTGACTCGTAGGTCCGATTTAGTCACTGTTTTTTTTTTCAAATCGTGTAATTGTTTGGGATCTATCCATTGGCAAACTGCCATAGGCGGTTTGTAACAAATATTTTTTGAAACGAGACCTCGAAAGCCTTCAATTTTGCCTTTTTCAATTTTGACCGTTTTCATTCATATTATTCCTTTTGTGTATGCATGACTTAGCATGTTATATATCTTTTTAAGGGCTATTGTTTCACTCGCAATGTAATTATGTATAACGGGTATAAATTTGAATCTAATGTCACTTCATTAGACACGTTCTTTTAAATCATTAGTATGCACCACCAGATAGAGTACCACTTGGCGGCGCATAACCTTCGGTTTCTGATTGTGCTGAAAATCTCGAGATCACCCTAAAACGACCTTAACATCAAGACTCCTGGATAGTGTCTTGACATTCGAGGTCGTCAGGATGCCGAAAAAAGATATTTTACTCATTTTTAATGTTCTATTTGATCATTTTCAATTTATATCGCATTATTAGTTTTGTGTATGGATTACTTAGCATTGTATATATCGTTTTAAGGCATATTATTTCACTCGCAATGTAATTATGTATAACGGGTATAAATTTGAATCTAATGTCACTTCATTAGACACGTTTTTTTAAATCATTAGTATGCGCCGCCAGATGGAGTACCACTTGGCGGCACATAACCTTCAGTTTTTAATTGTGCTGAAAATCTCGAGATCACCCTAAAATGAACCTGACATCAAGACTCCTAGATAGTGTCTTGACATTCGAGGTCGTCAGGATGCCAAAAAAAGACATTTTACTCATTTTTAATGTTCTATTTGAACATTTTCAATTTATATCGCATTATTAGTTTTGTGTATGGATGACTTAGCATTGTATATATCGTTTTAAGACCTATTATTTCACTCATAATGTAATTATGTATAACAGGTATAAATTTGAATCTAATATCACTTCATTAGACACATTTTTTTAAATCAATAGTATGCACCGCCAGATGGAGTACCACTTGGCGGCGCATAACCTTCGGTTTCAGATTGTGCTGAAAATCTCTAAATCACCCTAAAACGGCCAAACGAGCAAGACTCTCTGAATGTTTTTTCCATTCGAGGTCGTCTAGATTGTAAAAAAGTCATCTTTCCTCACAAAATCGCACCACGCACCAAACACCTCCGACGGTTCGTGGTGCTTGGTGTTTTTTGTCTTTGGCCAAAATGTTCGATCTATCGTATCTTTTGACTCGTAGCTCCGATTTAGTCCCCGTGTTTTTCAAATCGTGTAATTTTTCGGGATCTATCCATTAGAAAACTGCCGTAGGCGGTATTTCCCAAATATTTTTTGAAACGAGACCTCGAAAGCCTTCAATTTTGTCTTTTTTCGATTTTGACCGTTTTCATTCATATTATTCCTTTTGTGTATGCATGATTTAGCATGGTATATATTGTTTTAAGGCCTATTATTTCACACGCAATGTAATTATGTATAACGGGTATAAATTTGACTCTAATGTCACTTCATTAGACACGTTTTTTTAAATCATTAGTATGCGCCGCCAGATGGAGTACCACTTGGCGGCGCATAACCTTCAGTTTTTGATTGTGCTGAAAATCTCGAGATCACCCTAAAACGACCCTAACATTATGACTCCTGGATAGTGTCTTGACATTCGAGGTCGTCTGGATGCCGAAAAAAGATATTTTACTCATTTTTAATGTTCTATTTGATCATTTTCAATTTATATCGCCTTATTAGTTTTGTGTATGGATGACTTAGCATTGTATATATCGTTTTAAGGCCTATTATTTCATTCGCAATGTAATTATGTATAACGGGTATAAATTTGAATCAAATGTCACTTCATTAGACACGTTTTTTTACTTCATTAGTATGCACCGCCAGATGGAGTACCATTTGGCGGCGCATGACCTTCGGTTTCAGAATGTGCTGAAAATCTCTAAATTACCCTAAAACGGCCGAACGAGCAAGACAATCTGAATGTTCTTTCCATTTGAGGTTGTCCAGATTCTGAAAAAGACATCTTTCCTCACAAAATTGCACCACGCACCAAACATCACCGACGGTTCGTGGTGCTTGGTGTTTTGTGTCTTTGGCCAAAATGTTTGATCTATCGTATCTTTTGACTCGTAGGTCCGATTTAGTCACCATTTTTTTCAAATCGTGTAATTGTTTGGGATCTATCCGTTGGCAAACTGCTGTAGGCAGTTTGTAACAAATATTTTTCGAAACGAGACCTCGAAAACATTCAATTTTGCCTTTTTCGATTTTGACCGTTTTCATTCATATTATTCCTTTTGTGTATGCATGACTTATCATGGTATATATCGTTTTAAGGCCAATTATTTCACTCGCAATGTAATTATGTACAATGGGTATAAATTTGAATCTAATGTCACTTCATTAGACTCGTTCTTTTAAATCATTAGTATGCACCGCCAGATAGAGTACTACTTGGCGGCGCATAATCTTCAGTTTATGATTGTGCTGAAAATCTCGAGATCACCCTAAAACGACCCTAACATCAAGACTCCTAGATAGTGTCTTGACATTCGAGGTCGTCAGGATGCCAAAAAAGACATTTTACTCATTTTTAATGTTCTATTTGATCATTTTCAATTTATATCGCATTATTAGTTTTGTGTATGGATGACTTAGCATTGTATATATCGTTTTAAGGCCAATTATTTCACTCGCAATGTAATTATGTATAACGGGTATAAATTTGAATCTAGTGTCACTTCATTAGACACATTTTTTACATCATTAGTATGCACCGCCAGATGGAGTACCATTTGGCGGCGCATAACCTTCGGTTTCAGATTGTGCTGAAAATCTCTAAATTACCCAAAAACGGCCGAACGAGCAAGACAATCTGAATGTTCTTTCCATTCGAGGTCGTCTAGATTCTGAAAAAGACACCTTTCCTCGCAAAATCGCACCACGCACCAAACACCACCGACAGTTCGTGGTGCTTGGTGTTTTGTGTCTTTGGCCAAAATGTTCGTTCTATCGTATCTTTTGACTCGTAGCTAAGAATTAGTCACCGTTTTTTTTCAAATCGTGTAAATTTTTGGGATCTATCCGTTGGCAAACTGCCGTAGGCAGTTTGTCCAAAATATTTTTCAAACGAGACCTCGAAAGCCTTCAATTTTGCCTTTTTCGATTTTGACCGTTTTCATTCATATTATTCCTTTTGTGTATGCATGACTTAGTATATCGTTTTAAGGCCTATTATTTCACTCGCAATGTAATTATGTATAACGGGTATAAATTTGAATCTAATGTCACATCATTAGACACGTTCTTTTAAATCATTAGTATGCACCGCTAGATAGTGTACCACTTGGCGGCGCATAACCTTCGATTTTTGATTGTGCTGAAAATATCGAGATCACCCTGAAATGACCCTAACATCAAGACTCCTGGATAGTGTCTTGACATTCGAGGTCATCAGGATGCCGAAAAAGACATTTTACTCATTTTTAATGTTCTATTTGATCATTTTCAATTTATATCGCATTATTAGTTTTGTGTATGGATGACTTAGCATTGTATATATCGTTTTAAGGCCTATTATTTCACTCACAATGTAATTATGTATAACGGGTATAAATTTGAATCTAATGTCACTTCATTAGACACGTTTTTTTAAATCAATAGTATGCACCGCCAGATGGAGTACCACTTGGCGGCGCATAACCTTCCGTTTCAGATTGTGCTGAAAATCTCTAAATCACCCTGAAACGGCCAAACGAGCAAGACTCTCTGAACGTTTTTTTCATTCGAAGTCGTCTAGATTCTTAAAAACTCATCTTTCCTCACAAAATCGCACCACACACCAAACACCACCGACGGGTCGTGGTGCTTGGTGTTTTTTGTCTTTGGCCAAAATGTTCGATCTATCATATCTTTTGACTCGTAGCTCCGATTTAGTCCCCGTTTTTTCAAATCGTGTAATTTTTCGGGATCTATCCATTGGAAAACTGCCATAGGCGGGTTTTCCCAAATATTTTTCGAAACGAGACCTCGAAAGACTTCAATTTTGCCTTTTTTCGATTTTGACCGTTTTCATTCATATTATTCCTTTTGTGTATGCATGATTTAGCATGGTATATATCGTTTTAAGGCCTATTATTTCACTCGCAATGTAATTATGTATAACGGGTATAAATTTGACTCTAATGTCACTTCATTAGACACGTTTTTTTAAATCATTAGTATGCGCCGCCAGATGGAGTACCACTTGGCGGCGCATAACCTTCGGTTTCTGATTATGCTGAAAATCTCGAGATCACCTTAAAACGACCCTAACATCAAGACTCCTGGATAGTGTCTTGACATTCGAGGTCGTCTGGATGCCGAAAAAAGATATTTTACTCATTTTTAATGTTCTATTTGATCATTTTCAATTTATATCGCATTATTAGTTTTGTGTATGGATGACTTAGCATTGTATATATCGTTTTAAGGCCTATTATTTCACTCGCAATGTAATTATGTATAACGGGTATAAATTTGAATCAAATGTCACTTCATTAGACACGTTTTTTTACATCATTAGTATGCACCGCCAGATGGAGTACCATTTGGCGGCGCATGAGCTTCGGTTTCAGATTGTGCTGAAAATCTCTAAATTACCCTAAAACGGCCGAACGAGCAAGATAATCTGAATGTTCTTTCCATTCGAGGTTGTCCAGATTTTGAAAAAGACATCTTTCCTCACAAAATTGCACCACGCACCAAACATCACTGACGGTTCGTGGTGCTTGGTGTTTTGTGTCTTTGGCCAAAATGTTTGATCTATCGTATCTTTTGACTCGTAGGTCCGATTTAGTCACCGTTTTTTTCAAATCGTGTAATTGTTTAGGATCTATCCGTTGGCAAACTGATGTAGGCGGTTTGTAACAAATATTTTTCGAAACGAGCCTCGAAAGCCTTCAATTTTGCCTTTTTTGATTTTGACCGTTTTCATTCATATTATTCCTTTTGTGTATGCATGACTTAGGTTTGTATATATCGTTTTAAGGCCTATTATTTCACTCGCAATGTAATTATGTACAACGAGTATAAATTTGAATCTAATGTCACTTCATTAGACACATTCTTTTAAATCATTAGTATGCACCGCCAGATAGAGTACCACTTGGCGGCGCATAACCTTCGGTTTCTGATTGTGCTGAAAATCTAGAGATCACCCTAAAACGACCCTAAAATCAAGACTCCTGGATAGTGTCTTGACATTCGAGGTCGTCAGGATGCCGAAAAAAGACATTTTACTCATTTTTAATGTTCTATTTGATCATTTTCAATTTATATCGCATTATTAGTTTTGTGTATGGATGACTTAGCATTGTATATATCGTTTTAAGGCCTATTATTTCACTCGCAATGTAATTATGTATAACGGGTATAAATTTGAATCTAATGTCACTTCATTAGACACATTTTTTTACATCATTAGTATGCACCGCCAGATGGAATACCATTTGGCGGCGCATAACCTTCGGTTTCAGATTGTGCTGAAAATCTCTAAATAACCCTAAAATGGCCGAACGAGCAAGACAATCTGAATGTTCTTTCAATTCGAGTTCATCCAGATTCTGAAAAAGACATCTTTCCTCGCAAAATCGCATCACGCACTAAACACCACCGACAGTTCGTGGTGCTTGGTGTTTTGTATCTTTGGCCAAAATGTTTGATCTATCGTATCTTTTGACTCGTAGGTCCGATTTAGTCACCGTTTTTTTCAAATCGTGTAATTTGTTGGGATCTATCCGTTGGCAAACTGCCGTAGGCGGTTTGTAACAAATATTTTTTGAAACGAGACCTCGAAAGCCTTCAATTTTGCCTTTTTCGATTTTGACCGTTTTCATTCATATTATTCCTTTTGTGTATGCA
Source organism: Rutidosis leptorrhynchoides (assembly GCF_046630445.1). Classification (NCBI taxonomy): domain Eukaryota; kingdom Viridiplantae; phylum Streptophyta; class Magnoliopsida; order Asterales; family Asteraceae; genus Rutidosis; species Rutidosis leptorrhynchoides. Next base: position 336,607,646 of record NC_092342.1, on the reverse strand, counting down.
TGACTTAGCATGGTATATATCGTTTTAAGGCCTATTGTTTCACTCACAATGTAATTATGTATAACGGGTATAAATTTGAATCTAATGTCACTTCATTAGACACGTTCTTTTAAATCATTAGAATGCACCGCCAGATTGAGTACCACTTGGCGGCGCATAACCTTCGGTTTCTGATTGTGCTGAAAATCTCGAGATCACCCTAAAATGACCCTAACATCAAGACTCCTGGATAGTTTCTTGACATTCGAGGTCTTCAGGATGCCGAAAAAGACATTTTACTCATTTTAATGTTCTATTTGATCATTTTCAATTTATATCGCATTATTAGTTTTGTGTATGGATGACTTAGCATTGTATATATCGTTTTAAGGCCTATTATTTCACTCGCAATGTAATTATGTATAACGGGTATAAATTTAAATCAAATGTCACTTCATTAGACACGTTTTTTTAAATCATTAGTATGCGCCGCCAGATGGAGTACCACTTGGCGGCGCATAACCTTCAGTTTTCAATTGTGCTGAAAATCTCTAGATTACTCTAAAATGGCCGAACGAGCAAGACAATCTGAATGTTCTTTCCATTCGAGGTCATCCAGATTCTGAAAAAGACATCTTTCCTCGCAAAATCGCACCACGCACCAAACACCACCGACGGTTCGTGGTGCTTGGTGTTTTGTTTCTTTGGCCAAAATGTTCGATCTATCGTATGTTTTGACTCGTAGCTCCTATTTAGTCACCGTTTTTTTTTTCAAATCATGTAATTTTTTGGGATCTATCCGTTGGCAAACTGCCGTAGGCGGTTTATCCCAAATATTTTTCAAACGAGACCTCGAAAGCCTTCAATTTTGCCTTTTTCAATTTTGACCGTTTTCATTCATATTATTCCTTTTGTGTATGCATGACTTAGCATGGTATATATTGTTTTAAGGCCTATTATTTCACTCGCAATGTAATTATGTATAACGGGTATAAATTTGAATCTAATGTCACTTCATTAGACACGTTCTTTTAAATCATTAGTATGCACCGCCAGATAGTGTACCACTTGGCGGAGCATAACCTTCGGTTTCTGATTGTGCTGAAAATCTCGAGATCACCCTAAAATGACCCTAACATCAAGACTCCTGGATAGTGTCTTGACATTCGAGGTCATCAGGATGCCGAAAAAAGACATTTTACTCATTTTTAATGTTCTATTTGATCATTTTCAATTTATATCGCATTATTAGTTTTGTGTATGGATGACTTAGCATTGTATATATCGTTTTAAGGCCTATTATTTCACTCACAATGTAATTATGTATAACGGGTATAAATTTGAATCTAATGTCACTTCATTAGACACGTTTTTTTAAATCAATAGTATGCACCGCCAGATGGAGTACCACTTGGCGGCGCATAACTTTCGGTTTCAGATTGTGCTGAAAATCTCTAAATCACCCTAAAACGAACAAACGAGCAAGACTCTCTGAACGTTTTTTCCATTCGAGGTCGTCTAGATTCTAAAAAAGTCATCTTTCCTCACAAAATCGCACCACGCACCAAACACCTCCGACGGTTCGTGGTGCTTGGTGTTTTTTGTCTTTGGCCAAAATGTTCGATCTATCGTATCTTTTGACTCGTAGCTCCGATTTAGTCTCCGTTTTTTTCAAATCGTGTAATTTTTCGGGATCTATCCCTCGGAAAACTGCCGTAGGCGGTTTTTCCCAAATATTTTTCGAAACGAGACCTCGAAAGCCTTCAAATTTGCCTTTTTTCGATTTTAACCGTTTTCATTCATATTATTCCTTTTGTGTATGCATGATTTAGCATGGTATATATCATTTTAAGACCTATTATTTCACTCGCAATGTAATTATGTATAACGGGTATAAATTTGACTCTAATGTCACTTCATTAGACACGTTTTTTTATATCATTAGTATGCGCCGCCAGATGGAGTACCACTTGGCGGCGCATAACCTTCGGTTTCTAATTATGCTGAAAATCTCGAGATCACCCTAAAACGACCCTAACATCAAGACTCCTGGATAGTGTCTTGACATTCGAGGTCGTCTGGATGCCGAAAAAAGATATTTTACTCATTTTTAATGTTCTATTTGATCATTTTCAATTTATATCGCATTATTAGTTTTGTGTAAGGATGACTTAGCATTGTATATATCGTTTTAAGGCCTATTATTTCACTCACAATGTAATTATGTATAACGGGTATAAATTTGAATCTAATGTCACTTCATTAGACACGTTTTTTTAAATCAATAGTATGCACCGCCAGATGGAGTACCACTTGGCGGCGCATAACCTTCGGTTTCAGATTGTGCTGAAAATCTCTAAATCACCATAAAATGGCCAAACGGGCAAGACTCTCTGAACGTTTTTTCCATTCGAGGTCGTCTAGATTCTAAAAAAGTCATCTTTCCTCACAAAATCGCACCACGCACCAAACACCACCGACGGTTCGTGGTGCTTGGTGTTTTTTGTCTTTGTCCAAAATGTTCGATCTATCGTATCTTTTGACTCGTAGCTCCCATTTAGTCCCTGTTTTTTTCAAATCGTGTAATTTTTCGGGATCTATACATTGGAAAACTGCCTTAGGCGGTTTGTCCCAAATATTTTTCGAAACGAGACCTCGAAAGCCTTCCATTTTGCCTTTTTTCGATTTTGACCGTTTTCATTCATATTATTCCTTTTGTGTATGAATGATTTAGCATGGTATATATCGTTTTAAGGCCTATTATTTCACACGCAATGTAATTATGTATAACGGGTATAAATTTGACTCTAATGTCACTTCATTAGACAGGTTTTTTTAAATCATTAGTATGCACCGCCAGATGGAGTATCACTTGGCGGCGCATAACCTTCGGTTTCTGATTGTGCTGAAAATCTCGAGATCACCCTAAAACGACCCTAACATCAAGACTCCTGGATAGTGTCTTGACATTCGAGGTCGTCTGGATGCCGAAAAAAGACATTTTACTCATTTTTAATGTTCTATTTTATCATTTTCAATTTATATCGCATTATTAGTTTTGTGTATGGATGACTTAGCATTGTATATATCGTTTTAAGGCCTATTATTTCACTCGCAATGTAATTATGTATAACGGGTATAAATTTGAATCTAATGTCACTTCATTAGACACGTTTTTTTACATCAATAGTATGCACCGCCAGATGGAGTACCACTTGGCGGCGCATAACCTTCGGTTTCAGATTGTGCTGAAAATCTCTAAATCACCATAAAATGGCCAAACGGGCAAGACTCTCTGAACGTTTTTTCCATTCGAGGTCGTCTAGATTCTAAAAAAGTCATCTTTCCTCGCAAAATCGCACCACGCACCAAACACCACCGACGGTTCATGGTGCTTGGTGTTTTGTGTCTTTGGCCAAATCGTGTAATTGTTTGGGATCTATCCGTTGGCAAACTGATGTAGGCGGTTTGTAACAAATATTTTTCGAAAAGAGACCTCGAAAGCCTTCAATTTTGCCTTTTTCGATTTTGACCGTTTTCATTCATATTATTCCTTTTGTGTATGCATGACTTAGGTTTGTATATATCGTTTTAAGGCCTATTATTTCACTCGCAATGTAATTATGTACAACGAGTATAAATTTGAATCTAATGTCACTTCATTAGACACGTTCTTTTAAATCATTAGTATGCACCGCCAGATAGAGTACCACTTGGCGGCGCATAACCTTCGGTTTCTGATTGTGCTGAAAATCTCGAGATCACCCTAAAACGACCCTCACATCAAGACTCCTGGATAGTGTCTTGACATTCGAGGTCGTCAGGATGCCGAAAAAAGACATTTTACTCATTTTTAATGTTCTATTTGATCATTTTCAATTTATATCGCATTATTAGTTTTGTGTATGGATGACTTTGCATTGTATATATCGTTTTAAGGCCTATTATTTCACTCGCAATGTAATTATGTATAACGGGTATAAATTTGAATCTAATGTCACTTCATTAGACACATTTTTTTACATCATTAGTATGCACCGCCAGATGGAATACCATTTGGCGGCGCATAACCTTCGGTTTCAGATTGTGCTGAAAATCTCTAAATAACCCTAAAACGGCCGAACGAGCAAGACAATCTGAATGTTCTTTCAATTCGAGTTCATCCAGATTCTGAAAAAGACATCTTTCCTCGCAAAATCGCACCACGCACTAAACACCACCGACGGTTCGTGGTGCTTGGTGTTTTGTGTCTTTGGCCAAAATGTTTGATCTATCGTATCTTTTGACTCGTAGGTCCGATTTAGTCACCGTTTTTTTCAAATCGTGTACTTTTTTGGGATCTATCCGTTGGCAAACTGCCGTAGGCGTTTTGTAACAAATATTTTTTGAAACGAGACCTCGAAAGCCTTCAATTTTGCCTTTTTCGATTTTGACCGTTTTCATTCATATTATTCCTTTTGTGTATGCATGACTTAGCATGGTTGAAAGGACCCGTTCATATACATTATAAACGATTCACAATAATTGATTACATTGCGAGGTATTTGACCTCTATATGATACATTTTACAAACATTGCATTCGTTTTTAAAAGACAATCTTTCTTTACATCGAAAATTGATAGGCATGCATACCATTTCATAATATCCACTATCCAACTATAAATTGATTTAATAATAATCTTTGATGAACTCAACAACTCGAATGCAACGTTCTTCGAAATATGCTATGAAAGACTCCAAGTAATATCTTTAAAATGAGCAAATGCACAGCGGAAGATTTCTTTAACACCTGAGAATAAACATGCTTTAAAGTGTCAACCAAAAGGTTGGTGAGTTCATTAGTTTATCATAATCATTTATTTCTATCATTTTAATAGACCACAAGAATTTCATTTCCAGTTCTCATAAATATACGTCCCATGCATAGAGACAAAAATAATCATTCATATGGTGAACACCTGGTAACCGACATTAACTAGATACATATAAGAATATCCCCTATCATTCCGAGATCCTCCTTCGGACATGATATAAATTTCGAAGTACTAAAGCATCCGGTACTTTGGATGGGGTTTGTTAGGCCCAATAGATCTATCTTTAGGATTCGCGTCAATTAGGGTGTCTGTTCCCTAATTCTTAGATTACCAGACTTTAATAAAAAGGGGCATATTCGATTTCGATCATTCAACCATATAATGTAGTTTCGATTACTTGTGTCTATTTCGTAAAACATTTATAAAAATTGCGCATGTATTCTCAGCCCAAAAATATAAAGGGTAAAAAGGAAAATGAAACTCACCATACTGTATTTCGTAGTAAAAATACATATAACGTCATTGAACAAGTGCAAGGTTGGCCTCAGATTCACAAACCTAAATTAATTATATATAATTATGTGTTGGTCAATATTTGTCTAACAAATTAGGCCAAGTCATAGTGTACCACAATCCTAATGCTCGAGACTAATATGCAAAAGTCAACAAAAGTAAATTTGACTCAAAATAATTTCCAAAAATCTATACATGATTAATATATAGTTTAAATATCATCGTTTTATATTTTTAAATATTTTAAAAAGATTTATTAGAGTAAATAATATAATTTATTTATTAATAAATAAAATTTTATATTAAATTTATATAATATAATATACTTTTATATATATTAAGTAATAAAATTTATAGGGTTCATTTAATATCATAAAGATAATATGATAGGTATTATTAAAGTAAGTTATTACACGTAGTAAAATATGTTTGTATTACATATTTATTTGATTAAATAATATCTATAATGATAGTAAGTAAAAGTTGTATTATTTTGTAATAATAATTATTATTATAAAAATATCAATATTTATAATTACTAAGATGACATTATGATAAAACGATAATTCTAATTATGATAACTTTAATATTTACGATAATTTTTAATATTATCTTTAAAATAATAATTCTATTTAAAATAATAATAATAATGATATTTTATAGTAACAATGACATTTCTATTAAAATGATAATTTTTGTTAAAATGATAGTTTTAATACTAACGATATTTTTAATAATAATAGTAATGATAAAAATAATAAGAACGATAATTTTATCTAAATCAATATCTTATAATATTTTAATTTCATCATGATACTCTTACTCATTATTTCCTAATCGTTTCGTTTAATAACTTTTAATCGTCTTTTATATCGTGTTCATAATAATGATAATAATAGTAATCAAAATAATTAGGTGTTACAAATATTTGTTTTAATTACACTAATATTAATAATGTTAGTTACTATAACATTTTTAACGATAATACTAATAATTATCTTAATGATAATATAGTAATAATAATAACAATGACAATATCCATTTTTAAATAATGATGTATATATTAATAATGATAATAATAATAATAATACTAATAATAATAATAATAATAATTGGATAATAATAATAATAATACTAATTATAACTTTAACGATAATAACGATAGTAATAATAAAAAAAAAATAATTTTTAATGATAAATCTCTTTTATTGATAAAGATAATAATAATGATAATAATAAGATAAAAATAGAACGACGATAAAAACGACGATAATAATAATCATTTTTAATAAAAATATTGAAAATTCAATTGATTATAACTTCTAATCCGTTCATCGAAACCATTCGATATCTAAAGGAAAAGTCCTTAATTTTTCGCTAGCTTTCCAAGGACATGCATATCTTATACCTTATCTCAACCGCAAGTGTAACTAATTCAATATTCAACCTAACATGTCTAAGGGCAATATCAAAAGTACAAGCATGCATAATCCTAAATACTCGAGCACTAGTCAGGGATACACTATTAGTATGTAAAAGTTAAATTATGAGTACTCACGTATCAATATTGAGATTCAATATTGCAGGAAAGGAACGTAGACGCAACGGAAATGATAAACACTATATTGACCTCACGAGCATACCCATGAACCATACTCAATCACCTCCATAGCTATAACCCATAATTTCCTTAATCCTATCCTACTCGAAAAACAATTTCGAAATCATTCGGACAGCACTCCGTCGTAATATTTTATGTATACTAATAATATCTTGAAATAATACGGAGTAAATATATATATGTAAATCGATTGAGAGAGTTTAGAGAAAAATATTTTCAAGTTTCTATGAAATAATGAAACCTATTGAATTCTATTTATAATAGATTTTTGAATTATTAAAGTGAATTATTAAAGTATGAATTATTAAAGTGAATTATTAAAGTATGAATTATTAAAGTGAATTATTAAAGTATGAATTATTAAAGTGAATTATTAAAGTATGAATTATTAAAGTGAATTATTAAAGTTAAAGTAAAGTAAAAATAAAGTAAAGGTAAAGTTTAAGTATAGTAAAATTATAAAACTATGTACGTATAATACGTATATAAATATATATAATATTAATTTAAATCGTTATATATATTTAATAAAATAAAATATAAATATCGTTATCTTTATCATACTAGTTAAGTAATGAGTTGTCAAAAGTGGTTCTAGATATTTATAAAAGTTATATACGTTTTAATAATAAAGTTCTTTTTAAACTAAAAACGTTTTTGTACGTTTGAAACTAAATAGATCAATCGAGTCTTTATGAGATTCAATCTTCCACTATCCTTTGTCTAGTTCTCAATGATTGACAATTTATTCTTATTTATAAATCACGTTACCATTTTTCGAATATTGTTAAAACGAAAAGATTTCTCAAATCAACGTGGGCCTTTCAACAGAGACTTGTAATCATAATTCAATATATCTGATAATTAAATCATTTGATCTTATCTTCTAATTCCATTGATAAATATTTTGAAACAGATACAATCATATAAAGTATTTAATCTAATATTTTGTTTACGTTTCAAGTTATAATATATATACACATATACATATATAATCATATTCGTTTAATGGTTCGTGAATCGTTGGAACATGGTCGAGGTTGAATGAATGTATGAACATAGTTTAAAATTCTTGCAATTTAACTTAACAAATATTGCTTATCGTGTCGGAAACATATAAAGATTAAAGTTTAAATTTGGTTAGAAATTTCTGGGTTGTCACAGTACCTACCCGTTAAAGAAATTTTGTCCCGAAATTTGAGTGGAAAGGTCGTGAATGATAATAAGTATGTTTTCATGATGCATACGGGCTGAAAATTAGAGTTTTATCATCAGCGAATAATTTAGATAAACAATCCATTTATATGAAGAGTACGAATGAAGCTAACATAGAAGAGTGAAATGAGTAAGTGTAGATTCATCTTATCATTTGACGTAGATATGATTGATTCCCAGATTTCAAGGGATTTGAAGAAAATCTTCTTAATAAGATTTGACTCTCCGGTAATCAAGGGAATTAGGATCTGCTTTAAATGCGATCGTCCATTTTAATTGTTCTGTCAGAGATTTTCTTATAATTTCACCTCCTTCGTTTCATTACAACTCACACCTTCTGTTGATGCATTTTATGCAAGTCCCTAGACATCTACCCACGTCCATTGTAGGTACAACAGTTTACATGCCACCATGATTGCTCGTTATTATCCTATACGTGTTTGTATGTAGTTACAGGAACTGCAGGAACGAGATTTAGATGTTTGACTATGTTAGACTTAGTTAGACGTACGAGTGAAGCCTCACTAGTATGGCTGACAGGCTCATACGCACGGTTGATGCTGAGCTAAGTCACAATTACAACCTAAATGAGAAGACACGAGTGAGTGATCACCCGTACGACTGATGAAGCCAACTCGTACGTGTGATGAATGAATCGTATAGGTGAGTCAACATCAGGGGTATATAAAGTCTTATGTTCTTCATTTTAGGTTAAGCCTCTCATTTGTTACACACACTCAGATCTAGTGAGCTCCTCCAATTTTCTCTCAGTCCAAATCACCCAGGTGGTGAATAATAGCTCTAGGTGTTGATCTAATCACACTTGATTTAGTTGTGGTTTGACTAAATTAATCAAAAAAATTAACCTATTAACTAGAGGGTTTGATTCACTTATTCTGCCATTGTGTGAGTTAAATCTATTGATTTCTAAGTTCCTAGTCATGTTTCATCACCTTCTATTCTTTCCCCCTCAACTCATATTTTAAAGTATTCATCATTATGCTCCATCCAGTTCTGATTCTCGATATACTTCTAACTTTCATATCGGTCATTCTTCTTTTTCATCTACCGCCGGAAGAATCTATTTACTTCTACTATACTCTTGGGTTTATAGTGTTTCTAGTTCTCCCGTGTCTTTATATTGCTATATGCATCGATATATATGGTTTATAATTTCTGGTTTATCGTTGGGCTTTATATGTTCCCTTATATTTCAAAGTCTCTACTTCTGTCTTCTATAATCATTATCATTAACAGTTAATGCTCTCTTTTATTTGCTGCAATTTATACCCCAATTTTTATTTCGGAGTTTTGTCCTTTTGTTTCTTCTTCTTCTTGCGATTAAGCACCGCTTGTAATGGTCCATAATTCACAGATATGAATTTCAGAATGAACATTGTTAATGTTCTAGGAAGGAAATTGTGATGGCACGATCTTGACTTGTCAAATTACTAAAATACCTTGGAAAAGGCCGAATCATCAAGAAATATTTTCTTGATATTTTAGAGGTTAAATAGAATACAAGAGTCATATAACATGGCACATGATGATATTATGATCTGTGAATCATCACGTTCCATTTAGAAACTCAGCATGACTTACTGTAATATAATCACGTTGATCAAGTGTCATTATATTATACTAATTCATGCTTCAGTTCCCAACACTACTTCAAAATATTCCTATTTTAAACTTGAATGTTTCAGAATTTAGAAACTAAAATATTTTCTTTTATGATGTAATACAGATAGTGCGAAGAGGTAAATGATTTCAAATAAGAAAAATTAAGAAAATATCTTCAGAAATATGGAGGATATTTATAATGAAAGATATGATGATATTTTAGAATTTCTAATATCAGAGGATGATGAAGAATATTGTCCGCAGGGGTTTAGAGTCAGGAGCAAGGTATTCGTTAATGACTTCAGCAGGTACTGAATCATTTGGATCCTTTGAAGTCAGGTTCAGTCTTTGTAATTTGTCCAAAGCCTCCTTCCTACTTTGCTCAATCCGTTTTCTAGTTCCAAAACTTCTCTTTTTCTACGCTTTGCCAGCACACTTCATCATTATCATTCAGATTTTACCGTTTAAAGTCGTTTTTAGTTTTTGCTACTTCATCAGCATTTTTCCATTTTCGGAGAACCAATTCTTAGTTCGGAGTGTTTTTCAGAAACTTCACATTCAAATTAAGTCCAGAAGATAGACGTTATATATACACATATAACTGTTGGCGTAGACATGCTGCGAGATTTCAAAATACTGATTGCTAATTCCCAGTGATTCGTATGGCAATTCTCATTACAAGATGCGAATGAGTAAATGATGGGGTTTCAATAAATAATTATAATGACTTTTTGGAGAGGCTAAAGTCAAAGGGTAATGAAGTTGTTGGTACATCTGCTAATAATGTGGTGGAATGTAAAAGGTTCCCTGGTAACGATGGTGTATATCTCAAGGTTATAATAAGGTTAGTCTGACTGAAAAGTTGAAGTTGACTTGCTGGAGCTGTGACAAAACTAGCTACTTTGAATAGGAGTCGCAAACTTATTTTTGCTACTAAATGCCAAAGAATCTGACGCGGATATGTTGTTTAAACTTTTACTTTAGTTTCAAGAGTTTTTCGGGTACATAACTGTGGGTAACATGTGGTTGGATCATCATCTCGATTGCTCATCATTCGAAGTGTCTTCAGAAATTTTCGAAGGGTTTGAACACAAATTGTAATCGTTAACATACATTTGATGTTCTAACACAGTTTTGAAGTCAAAATATAGCTTGTGAAAGATGTAAGGATCTAAGAGTGATGATTTTGGTCATATCTCGAGTTGAATTTTGAGATTTCAAAATCAGAATATGTAATTAAATTTTGAATGAGTATGGTTGTTTTGATTTCTATAAAAGAATGTATATTGTTGTGAAAGTAGGGAGTATAATGGATAATTTGCTGAATCAGATTCGAAGAATGTAATATATTATTTGTGAATTTATATATCTCTCGAGTATTACCTACCCGTTAAAAAAATTTTCACAATTAATATTTTGTACAAAAGAATTTTATTACAGTCTTTATGAAAATATATATATGTATATTTTCTTCAGATGTAACATAGATTTAATGAGTTAATGTTAAATTAAACTCATTTGATTTACGGTTGAAGCTAGAATTTAATAATCCCTAAAGGCTTTAAAAAGTACATAACTTTTACGCAGTATTTCTTTAATGACATTGAAATTATGAATCAATACTTCGTTATTTGTTGATGTATGATGTTCGGTTCGTGGAATTCTTGTGAATTTCGCAAAGTATGAATGATGTTATCTGAAAAGTTTCGGGTACATCGATGATGAAAGTGTAAAATCAAATATATACTTGATTTATTATGAATTGGAATTTGTTGAATTGCGACAGAGATTGTAGTTAACGCTGGTTAAGTTACGGCCGAAGGACGTACATTATTGCATATTTGTAATATGAATTAACCGAGTAGTTAAGATTCACACACAATAGCTTAGCACGGAAAGATTTATTTCAAAACATATATATATATATATATATATATATATATATATATATATATATATATATATATATATATATATATATATATATATATATATATAATATACATATAATTTCTTCAGAGGGAATGAGTTAATTCTTCATAACTCGTTGATACAATATACACGTTATTGATTCGTAATGATGTCCACAGTGATTCTTGAACTGACGGAGTTTGTGATGTTATCGGTGTTGTTGATTCGGATGTTGACTGTACTGACGATGCTGGTAACTCTGACGGTACTGCTGATGCTGTTGGTAAAGCAAGTTTAGCTTGTTAATCACACACCATTTTTGTCAGGGTTTCTACTCTTCCTTCTATCATTTTTGATTCGCTTAACTGGTTTATGGTTAGGGCTAGATTAGATAATCTCTAAGACTTTAGAGATTACATAATCACCGCAGAATGTTTCTCCAATGAAGTTATGAATTAATACTTCATCAGTTATTGTTGTTGGTACTCCTTGGTATCTATGGTGCGTATGACGTTGATGCTCGTGGGACAGATTGTGAAGTTGAGGTTTACGACGCGGTTGTGGTTGGAGGTGGTAATGGTACTGTTGGCGCTGATGATGGTGGTACTGGTTATGCTGCTGATGCTGTTGCTGGTGTTTGTAATCTCTGCACCATATTCTCCAAAGCCACTACCCGAGCGCGAAGCTCGTTGACTTCTTCTATTACACCGGGGTGATTGTCAGTTCGGACGAGCTGATAAATAAAATCTAAAATTTGATGTAATATATAATCGTGACGAGATACTCTGGAAATGAGCGAGAACATGGTGTTTCGGACAGGTTCGCCGGTAAGTGCTTCAGGTTCTTCGTCAAGAGGGCAATGTGGTGGATGGAAGGGATCACCTTCTTCTTGTCTCCAATGATTGAGGAGGCTACGAACCCATCCCCAATTCATCCAGAATAGGTGATGACTGATTGGTTGATCTATTCCGGTCACACTGCTTTCGGAGCTTGAATGTGATTCCATTTCGGAATCTGAGTGACTTGAACTGATGACGAATTCCATTTCGTACGATTGGATAAAGGATTTTTTTTTTTTTTTTTTTGATATGAAATGATTTTGGCTAACGGATGGTATTCTAATTACATAGAATATATATATATATATATATATATATATATATATATATATATATATATATATATCAAAAGATTTCGTAGATTACAGAGGACTTTGCGGGATATGTCAGGCAAAGTTTAAAGTAATAGATACGATAAGATATGATTTAGCAGATATGCTAAGATATGAATTTTTGTGTATACACTATTCATGCAATCAATGCAGCAAGACGTGTCTTAGACTAAAAATGATAAGCAGGTAATTTCCTGAGGATGATAAGTAGTTAATTTTTGACACAAAATGATAAGCAAAACTTTTGACATGCAGACACGGTCGAAGTCCAGACTCACTAATGCATCCTATCGACTTATCAGTTAGACACACTAATGCAGACCTGGTTCGCTAAGACCACCGCTCTGATACCAACTGAAAGGACCCGTTCATATACATTATAAACGATTCACAATAGTTGATTACATTGCAAGGTATTTGACCTCTATATGATACATTTTACAAACATTGCATTCGTTTTTAAAAGACAATCTTTCTTTACATCGAAAATTGATAGGCATGCATACCATTTCATAATATCCACTATCCAACTATAAATTGATTTAATAATAATCTTTGATGAACTCAACAACTCGAATGCAACGTTCTTCGAAATATGCTATGAAAGACTCCAAGTAATATCTTTAAAATGAGCAAATGCACAGCGGAAGATTTCTTTAACACCTGAGAATAAACATGCTTTAAAGTGTCAACCAAAAGGTTGGTGAGTTCATTAGTTTATCATAATCATTTATTTCCATCATTTTAATAGACCACAAGAATTTCATTTCCAGTTCTCATAAATATACGTCCCATGCATAGAGACAAAAATAATCATTCATATGGTGAACACCTGGTAACCGACATTAACTAGATACATATAAGAATATCCCCTATCATTCCGGGATCCTCCTTCGGACATGATATAAATTTCGAAGTACTAAAGCATCCGGTACTTTGGATGGGGTTTGTTAGGCCCAATAGATCTATCTTTAGGATTCGCGTCAATTAGGGTGTCTGTTCCCTAATTCTTAGATTACCAGACTTTAATAAAAAGGGGCATATTCGATTTCGATCATTCAACCATATAATGTAGTTTCGATTACTTGTGTCTATTTCGTAAAACATTTATAAAAATTGCGCATGTATTCTCAGCCCAAAAATATAAAGGGTAAAAAGGAAAATGAAACTCACCATACTGTATTTCGTAGTAAAAATACATATAACGTCATTGAACAAGTGCAAGGTTGGCCTCAGATTCACAAACCTAAATTAATTATATATAATTATGTGTTGGTTAATATTTGTCTAACAAATTAGGCCAAGTCATAGTGTACCACAATCCTAATGCTCGAGACTAATATGCAAAAGTCAACAAAAGTAAATTTGACTCAAAATAATTTCCAAAAATCTATACATGATTAATATATAGTTTAAATATCATCGTTTTATATTTTTAAATATTTTAAAAAGATTTATTAGAGTAAATAATATAATTTATTTATTAATAAATAAAATTTTATATTAAATTTATATAATACAATATAATATACTTTTATATATATTAAGTAATAAAATTTATAGGGTTCATTTAATATCATAAAGATAATATGATAGGTATTATTAAAGTAAGTTATTACACGTAGTAAAATATGTTTGTATTACATATTTATTTGATTAAATAATATCTATAATGATAGTAAGTAAAAGTTGTATTATTTTGTAATAATAATTATTATTATAAGAATATCAATATTTATAATTACTAAGATGACATTATGATAAAACGATAATTCTAATTATGATAACTTTAATATTTACGATAATTTTTAATATTATCTTTAAAATAATAATTCTATTTAAAATAATAATAATAATGATATTTTATAGTAACAATGACATTTCTATTAAAATGATAATTTTTGTTAAAATGATAGTTTTAATACTAACGATATTTTTAATAATAATAGTAATGATAAAAATAATAAGAACGATAATTTTATCTAAATCAATATCTTATAATATTTTAATTTCATCATGATACTCTTACTCATTATTTCCTAATCGTTTCGTTTAATAACTTTTAATCGTCTTTTATATCGTGTTCATAATAATGATAATAATAGTAATCAAAATAATTAGGTGTTACAAATATTTGTTTTAATTACACTAATATTAATAATGATAGTTACTATAACATTTTTAACGATAATACTAATAATTATCTTAATGATAATATAGTAATAATAATAATAACAATGACAATATCCATTTTTAAATAATGATGTATATATTAATAATGATAATAATAATAATAATACTAATAATAATAATAATAATAATTGGATAATAATAATAATAATACTAATTATAACTTTAACGATAATAACGATAGTAATAATAAAAAAAAAATAATTTTTAATGATAAATCTCTTTTATTGATAAAGATAATAATAATGATAATAATAAGATAAAACTAGAACGACGATAAAAACGACGATAATAATAATCATTTTTAATAAAAATATTGAAAATTCAATTGATTATAACTTCTAATCCGTTCATCGAAACCATTCGATATCTAAAGGAAAAGTCCTTAATTTTTCGCTAGCTTTCCAAGGACATGCATATCTTATACCTTATCTCAACCGCAAGTGTAACTAATTCAATATTCAACCTAACATGTCTAAGGGCAATATCAAAAGTACAAGCATGCATAATCCTAAATACTCGAGCACTAGTCAGGGATACACTATTAGTATGTAAAAGTTAAATTATGAGTACTCACGTATCAATATTGAGATTCAATATTGCAGGAAAGGTACGTAGACGCAACGGAAATGATAAACACTATATTGACCTCACGAGCATACCCATGAACCATACTCAATCACCTCCATAGCTATAACCCATAATTTCCTTAATCCTATCCTACTCGAAAAACAATTTCGAAATCATTCGGACAGCACTCCGTCGTAATATTTTATGTATACTAATAATATCTTGAAATAATACGGAGTAAATATATATATGTAAATCGATTGAGAGAGTTTAGAGAAAAATATTTTCAAGTTTCTATGAAATAATGAAACCTATTGAATTCTATTTATAATAGATTTTTGAATTATTAAAGTGAATTATTAAAGTATGAATTATTAAAGTGAATTATTAAAGTGAATTATTAAAGTATGAATTATTAAAGTGAATTATTAAAGTATGAATTATTAAAGTGAATTATTAAAGTATGAATTATTAAAGTGAATTATTAAAGTTAAAGTAAAGTAAAAATAAAGTAAAGGTAAAGTTTAAGTATAGTAAAAGTATAAAACTATGTACGTATAATACGTGTATAAATATATATAATATTAATTTAAATCGTTATATATATTTAATAAAATAAAATATAAATATCGTTATCTTTATCATACTAGTTAAGTAATGAGTTGTCAAAAGTGGTTCTAGATATTTATAAAAGTTATATACGTTTTAATAATAAAGTTCTTTTTAAACTAAAAACGTTTTTGTACGTTTGAAACTAAATAGATCAATCGAGTCTTTATGAGATTCAATCTTCCACTATCCTTTGTCTAGTTCTCAATGATTGACAATTTATTCTTATTTATAAATCACGTTACCATTTTTCGAATATTGTTAAAACGAAAAGATTTCTCAAATCAACGTGGGCCTTTCAACAGAGACTTGTAATCATAATTCAATATATCTGATAATTAAATCATTTGATCTTATCTTCTAATTCCATTGATAAATATTTTGAAACAGATACAATCATATAAAGTATTTAATCTAATATTTTGTTTACGTTTCAAGTTATAATATATATACACATATACATATATAATCATATTCGTTTAATGGTTCGTGAATCGTTGGAACATGGTCGAGGTTGAATGAATGTATGAACATAGTTTAAAATTCTTGCAATTTAACTTAACAAATATTGCTTATCGTGTCGGAAACATATAAAGATTAAAGTTTAAATTTGGTTAGAAATTTCTGGGTTGTCACAGTACCTACCCGTTAAAGAAATTTCGTCCCGAAATTTGAGTGGAAAGGTCGTGAATGATAATAAGTATGTTTTCATGATGCATACGGGCTGAAAATTAGAGTTTTATCATCAGCGAATAATTTAGATAAACAATCCATTTATATGAAGAGTACGAATGAAGCTAACATAGAAGAGTGAAATGAGTAAGTGTAGATTCATCTTATCATTTGACGTAGATATGATTGATTCCCAGATTTCAAGGGATTTGAAGAAAATCTTCTTAATAAGATTTGACTCTCCGGTAATCAAGGGAATTAGGATCCGCTTTAAATGCGATCGTCCATTTTAATTGTTCTGTCAGAGATTTTCTTATAATTTCACCTCCTTCGTTTCATTACAACTCACACCTTCTGTTGATGCATTTTATGCAAGTCCCTAGACATCTACCCACGTCCATTGTAGGTACAACAGTTTACAGGCTACCATGATTGCTCGTTATTATCCTATACGTGTTTGTATGTAGTTACAGGAACTGCAGGAACGAGATTTAGATGTTTGACTATGTTAGACTTAGTTAGACGTATGAGTGAAGCCTCACTAGTATGGCTGACAGGCTCATACGCACGGTTGATGCTGAGCTAAGTCACAATTACAAACTAAATGAGAAGACACGAGTGAGTGATCACCCGTACGACTGATGAAGCCAACTCGTACGTGTGATGAATGAATCGTATAGGTGAGTCAACATCAGGGGTATATAAAGTCTTATGTTCTTCATTTTAGGTTAAGCCTCTCATTTGTTACACACACTCAGATCTAGTGAGCTCCTCCAATTTTCTCTCAGTCCAAATCACCCAGGTGGTGAATAATAGCTCTAGGTGTTGATCTAATCACACTTGATTTAGTTGTGGTTTGACTAAATTAATCAAAAAAATTAACCTATTAACTAGAGGGTTTGATTCACTTATTCTGCCATTGTGTGAGTTAAATCTGTTGATTTCTAAGTTCCTAGTCATGTTTCATCACCTTCTATTCTTTCCCCCTCAACTCATATTTTAAAGTATTCATCAATATGCTCCATCCAGTTCTTATTCTCGATATACTTCTAACTTTCATATCGGTCATTCTTCTTTTTCATCTACCGCCGGAAGAATCTATTTACTTCTACTATACTCTTGGGTTTATAGTGTTTCTAGTTCTCCCGTGTCTTTATATTTCTATATGCATCGATATATATGGTTTATAATTTCTGGTTTATCGTTGGGCTTTATATGTTCCCTTATATTTCAAAGTCTCTACTTCTGTCTTCTATAATCATTATCATTAACAGTTAATGCTCTCTTTTATTTGCTGCAATTTATACCCCAATTTTTATTTCGGAGTTTTGTCCTTTTGTTTCTTCTTCTTCTTGCGATTAAGCACCGCTTGTAATGGTCCATAATTCACAGATATGAATTTCAGAATGAACATTGTTAATGTTCTAGGAAGGAAATTATGATGGCACGATCTTGACTTGTCAAATTACTAAAATACCTTGGAAAAGGCCGAATCATCAAGAAATATTTTCTTGATATTTTAGAGGTTAAATAGAATACAAGAGTCATATAACATGGCACATGATGATATTATGATCTGTGAATCATCACGTTCCATTTAGAAACTCAGCATGACTTACTGTAATATAATCACGTTGATCAAGTGTCATTATATTATACTAATTCATGCTTCAGTTCCCAACACTACTTCAAAATATTCCTATTTTAAACTTGAATGTTTCAGAATTTAGAAACTAAAATAGTTTCTTTTATGATGTAATACAGATAGTGCGAAGAGGTAAATGATTTCAAATAAGAAAAATTAAGAAAATATCTTCAGAAATATGGAGGATATTTATAATGAAAGATATGATGATATTTTAGAATTTCTAATATCAGAGGATGATGAAGAATATTGTCCGCAGGGGTTTAGAGTCAGGAGCAAGGTATTCGTTAATGACTTCAGCAGGTACTGAATCATTTGGATCCTTTGAAGTCAGGTTCAGTCTTTGTAATTTGTCCAAAGCCTCCTTCCTACTTTGCTCAATCCGTTTTCCAGTTCCAAAACTTCTCTTTTTCTACGCTTTGCCAGCACACTTCATCATTATCATTCAAATTTTACCGTTTAAAGTCGTTTTTAGTTTTTGCTACTTCATCAGCATTTTTCCATTTTCGGAGAACCAATTCTTAGTTCGGAGTGTTTTTCAGAAACTTCACATTCAAATTAAGTCCAGAAGATAGACGTTATATATACACATATAACTGTTGGCGTAGACATGCTGCGAGATTTCAAAATACTGATTGCTAATTCCCAGTGATTCGTATGGCAATTCTCATTACAAGATGCGAATGAGTAAATGATGGGGTTTCAATAAATAATTATAATGACTTTTTGGAGAGGCTAAAGTCAAAGGGTAATGAAGTTGTTGGTACATCTGCTAATAATGTGGTGGAATGTAAAAGGTTCCCTGGTAACGATGGTGTATATCTCAAGGTTATAATAAGGTTAGTCTGACTGAAAAGTTGAAGTTGACTTGCTGGAGCTGTGACAAAACTAGCTACTTTGAATAGGAGTCGCAAACTTATTTTTGCTACTAAATGCCAAAGAATCTGATGCGGATATGTTGTTTAAACTTTTACTTTAGTTTCAAGAGTTTTTCGGGTACATAACTGTGGGTAACATGTGGTTGGATCATCATCTCGATTGCTCATCATTCGAAGTGTCTTCAGAAATTTTCGAAGGGTTTGAACACAGATTGTAATCGTTAACATACATTTGATGTTCTAACACAGTTTTGAAGTCAAAATATAGCTTGTGAAAGATGTAAGGATCTAAGAGTGATGATTTTGGTCATATCTCGAGTTGAATTTTGAGATTTCAAAATCAGAATATGTAATTAAATTTTGAATGAGTATGGTTGTTTTGATTTCTATAAAAGAATGTATATTGTTGTGAAAGTAGGGAGTATAATGGATAATTTGCTGAATCAGATTCGAAGAATGTAATATATTATTTGTGAATTTATATATCTCTCGAGTATTACCTACCCGTTAAAAAAATTTTCACAATTAATATTTTGTACAAAAGAATTTTATTACAGTCTTTATGAAAATATATATATGTATATTTTCTTCAGATGTAACATAGATTTAATGAGTTAATGTTAAATTAAACTCATTTGATTTACGGTTGAAACTAGAATTTAATAATCCCTAAAGGCTTTAAAAAGTACATAACTTTTACGCAGTATTTCTTTAATGACATTGAAATTATGAATCAATACTTCGTTATTTGTTGATGTATGATGTTCGGTTCGTGGAATTCTTGTGAATTTCGCAAAGTATGAATGATGTTATCTGAAAAGTTTCGGGTACATCGATGATGAAAGTGTAAAATCAAATATATACTTGATTTATTATGAATTGGAATTTGTTGAATTGCGACAGAGATTGTAGTTAACGCTGGTTAAGTTACGGCCGAAGGACGTACATTATTGCATATTTGTAATATGAATTAACCGAGTAGTTAAGATTCACACACAATAGCTTAGCACGGAAAGATTTATTTCAAAATATATATATATATATATATATATATATATATATATATATATATATATATATATATATATATATATATATATATATAATATACATATAATTTCTTCAGAGGGAATGAGTTAATTCTTCATAACTCGTTGATACAATATACACGTTATTGATTCGTAATGATGTCCACAGTGATTCTTGAACTGACGGAGTTTGTGATGTTATCGGTGTTGTTGATTCGGATGTTGACTGTACTGACGATGCTGGTAACTCTGACGGTACTGCTGATGCTGTTGGTAAAGCAAGTTTAGCTTGTTAATCACACACCATTTTTGTCAGGGTTTCTACTCTTCCTTCTATCATTTTTGATTCACTTAACTGGTTTATGGTTAGGGCTAGATTAGATAATCTCTAAGACTTTAGAGATTACATAATCACCGCAGAATGTTTCTCCAATGAAGTTATGAATTAATACTTCATCAGTTATTGTTGTTGGTACTCCTTGGTATCTATGGTGCGTATGACATTGATGCTCGTGGGACAGATTGTGAAGTTGAGGTTTACGACGCGGTTGTGGTTGGAGGTGGTAATGGTACTGTTGGCGCTGATGATGGTGGTACTGGTTATGCTGCTGATGTTGTTGCTGGTGTTTGTAATCTCTGCACCATATTCTCCAAAGCCACTACCCGAGCGCGAAGCTCGTTGACTTCTTCTATTACACCGGGGTGATTGTCAGTTCGGACGAGCTGATAAATAAAATCTAAAATTTGATGTAATATATAATCGTGACGAGATACTCTGGAAATGAGCGAGAACATGGTGTTTCGGACAGGTTCGCCGGTAAGTGCTTCAGGTTCTTCGTCAAGAGGGCAATGTGGTGGATGAAAGGGATCACCTTCTTCTTGTCTCCAATGATTGAGGAGGCTACGAACCCATCCCCAATTCATCCAGAATAGGTGATGACTGATTGGTTGATCTATTCCGGTCACACTGCTTTCGGAGCTTGAATGGGATTCCATTTCGGAATCTGAGTGACTTGAACTGATGACGAATTCCATTTCGTACGATTGGATAAAGGATTTTTTTTTTTTTTTTTTTTGATATGAAATGATTTTGGCTAACGGATGGTATTCTAATTACATAGAATATATATATATATATATATATATATATATATATATATATATATATATATATATATATATATATATATATATATATATCAAAAGATTTCGTAGATTAAAGAGGACTTTGCGGGAAATGTCAGGCAAAGTTTAAAGTAACAGATACGATAAGATATGATTTAGCAGATATGCTAAGATATGAATTTTTGTCTATACACTATTCATGCAATCAATGCAGCAAGACGTGTCTTAGACTAAAAATGATAAGCAGGTAATTTCCTGAGGATGATAAGTAGTTAATTTTTGACACAAAATGATAAGCAAAACTTTTGACATGCAGACACGGTCGAAGTCCAGACTCACTAATGCATCCTATCGACTTATCAGTTAGACACACTAATGCAGACCTGGTTCGCTAAGACCACCGCTCTGATACCAACTGAAAGGACCCGTTCATATACATTATAAACGATTCACAATAGTTGATTACATTGCGAGGTATTTGACCTCTATATGATACATTTTACAAACATTGCATTCGTTTTTAAAAGACAATCTTTCTTTACATCGAAAATTGACAGGCATGCATACCATTTCATAATATCCACTATCCAACTATAATTTGATTTAATAATAATCTTTGATGAACTCAATAACTCGAATGCAACGTTCTTCGAAATATGCTATGAAAGACTCCAAGTAATATCTTTAAAATGAGCAAATGCACAGCGGAAGATTTGTTTAACACCTGAGAATAAACATTCTTTAAAGTGTCAACCAAAAGGTTGGTGAGTTCATTAGTTTATCATAATCATTTATTTCCA
Source organism: Rutidosis leptorrhynchoides (assembly GCF_046630445.1). Taxonomy (NCBI): domain Eukaryota; kingdom Viridiplantae; phylum Streptophyta; class Magnoliopsida; order Asterales; family Asteraceae; genus Rutidosis; species Rutidosis leptorrhynchoides. Next base: position 336,585,281 of record NC_092342.1, on the reverse strand, counting down.
TCATTTTAATAGACCACAAGAATTTCATTTCCAGTTCTCATAAATATACGTCCCATGCATAGAGACAAAAATAATCATTCATATGGTGAACACCTGGTAACCGACATTAACTAGATACATATAAGAATATCCCCTATCATTCCGGGATCCTCCTTCGGACATGATATAAATTTCGAAGTACTAAAGCATCCGGTACTTTGGATGGGGTTTGTTAGGCCCAATAGATCTATCTTTAGGATTCGCGTCAATTAGGGTGTCTGTTCCCTAATTCTTAGATTACCAGACTTTAATAAAAAGGGGCATATTTGATTTCGATCATTCAACCATATAATGTAGTTTCGATTACTTGTGTCTATTTCGTAAAACATTTATAAAAATTGCGCATGTATTCTCAGCCCAAAAATATAAAGGGTAAAAAGGAAAATGAAACTCACCATACTGTATTTCGTAGTAAAAATACATATAACGTCATTGAACAAGTGCACGGTTGGCCTCAGATTCACAAACCTAAATTAATTATATATAATTATGTGTTGGTCAATATTTGTCTAACAAATTAGGCCAAGTCATAGTGTACCACAATCCTAATGCTCGAGACTAATATGCAAAAGTCAACAAAAGTAAATTTGACTCAAAATAATTTCCAAAAATCTATACATGATTAATATATAGTTTAAATATCATCGTTTTATATTTTTAAATATTTTAAAAAGATTTATTAGAGTAAATAATATAATTTATTTATTAATAAATAAAATTTTATATTAAATTTATATAATATAATATACTTTTATATATATTAAGTAATAAAATTTATAGGGTTCATTTAATATCATAAAGATAATATGATAGGTATTATTAAAGTAAGTTATTACACGTAGTAAAATATGTTTGTATTACATATTTATTTGATTAAATAATATCTATAATGATAGTAAGTAAAAGTTGTATTATTTTGTAATAATAATTATTATTATAAGAATATCAATATTTATAATTACTAAGATGACATTATGATAAAACGATAATTCTAATTATGATAACTTTAATATTTACGATAATTTTTAATATTATCTTTAAAATAATAATTCTATTTAAAATAATAATAATAATGATATTTTATAGTAACAATGACATTTCTATTAAAATGATAATTTTTGTTAAAATGATAGTTTTAATACTAACGATATTTTTAATAATAATAGTAATGATAAAAATAATAAGAACGATAATTTTATCTAAATCAATATCTTATAATATTTTAATTTCATCATGATACTCTTACTCATTATTTCCTAATCGTTTCGTTTAATAACTTTTAATCGTCTTTTATATCGTGTTCATAATAATGATAATAATAGTAATCAAAATAATTAGGTGTTACAAATATTTGTTTTAATTACACTAATATTAATAATGATAGTTACTATAACATTTTTAACGATAATACTAATAATTATCTTAATGATAATATAGTAATAATAATAATAACAATGACAATATCCATTTTTAAATAATGATGTATATATTAATAATGATAATAATAATAATAATACTAATAATAATAATAATAATTGGATAATAATAATAATAATACTAATTATAACTTTAACGATAATAACGATAGTAATAATAAAAAAAAAATAATAATTTTAATGATAAATCTCTTTTATTGATAAAGATAATAATAATGATAATAATAAGATAAAACTAGAACGACGATAAAAATGACGATAATAATAATCATTTATAATAAAAATATTGAAAATTCAATTGATTATAACTTCTAATCCGTTCATCGAAACCATTCGATATCTAAAGGAAAAGTCCTTAATTTTTCGCTAGCTTTCCAAGGACATGCATATCTTATACCTTATCTCAACCGCAAGTGTAACTAATTCAATATTCAACCTAACATGTCTAAGGGCAATATCAAAAGTACAAGCATGCATAATCCTAAATACTCGAGCACTAGTCAGGGATACACTATTAGTATGTAAAAGTTAAATTATGAGTACTCACGTATCAATATTGAGATTCAATATTGCAGGAAAGGTACGTAGACGCAACGGAAATGATAAACACTATATTGACCTCACGAGCATACCCATGAACCATACTCAATCACCTCCATAGCTATAACCCATAATTTCCTTAATCCTATCCTACTCGAAAAACAATTTCGAAATCATTCGGACAGCACTCCGTCGTAATATTTTATGTATACTAATAATATCTTGAAATAATACGGAGTAAATATATATATGTAAATCGATTGAGAGAGTTTAGAGAAAAATATTTTCAAGTTTCTATGAAATAATGAAACCTATTGAATTCTATTTATAATAGATTTTTGAATTATTAAAGTGAATTATTAAAGTATGAATTATTAAAGTGAATTATTAAAGTGAATTATTAAAGTATGAATTATTAAAGTGAATTATTAAAGTATGAATTATTAAAGTGAATTATTAAAGTATGAATTATTAAAGTGAATTATTAAAGTTAAAGTAAAGTAAAAATAAAGTAAAGGTAAAGTTTAAGTATAGTAAAAGTATAAAACTATGTACGTATAATACGTGTATAAATATATATAATATTAATTTAAATCGTTATATATATTTAATAAAATAAAATATAAATATCGTTATCTTTATCATATTAGTTAAGTAATGAGTTGTCAAAAGTGGTTCTAGATATTTATAAAAGTTATATACGTTTTAATAATAAAGTTCTTTTTAAACTAAAAACGTTTTTGTACGTTTGAAACTAAATAGATCAATCGAGTCTTTATGAGATTCAATCTTCCACTATCCTTTGTCTAGTTCTCAATGATTGACAATTTATTCTTATTTATAAATCACGTTACCATTTTTCGAATATTGTTAAAACGAAAAGATTTCTCAAATCAACGTGGGCCTTTCAACAGAGACTTGTAATCATAATTCAATATATCTGATAATTAAATCATTTGATCTTATCTTCTAATTCCATTGATAAATATTTTGAAACAGATACAATCATATAAAGTATTTAATCTAATATTTTGTTTACGTTTCAAGTTATAATATATATACACATATACATATATAATCATATTCGTTTAATGGTTCGTGAATCGTTGGAACATGGTCGAGGTTGAATGAATGTATGAACATAGTTTAAAATTCTTGCAATTTAACTTAACAAATATTGCTTATCGTGTCGGAAACATATAAAGATTAAAGTTTAAATTTGGTTAGAAATTTCTGGGTTGTCACAATGGTATATATCGTTTTAAGGCCTATTGTTTCACTCACAATGTAATTATGTATAACGGGTATAAATTTGAATCTAATGTCACTTCATTAGACACGTTCTTTTAAATCATTAGTATGCACCGCCAGATTGAGTACCACTTGGCGGCGCATAACCTTCGGTTTCTGATTGTGCTGAAAATCTCGAGATCACCCTAAAACGACCCTAACATCAAGACTCCTGGATAATTTCTTGACATTCGAGGTCTTTAGGATGCCGAAAAAAGACATTTTACTCATTTTTAATGTTCTATTTGATCATTTTCAATTTATATCGCATTATTAGTTTTGTGTATGGATGACTTAGCGTTGTATATATCGTTTTAAGGCCTATTATTTCACTCGCAATATAATTATGTATAACGGGTATAAATTTGAATCTAATGTCACTTCATTAGACTCGTTTTTTTAAATCATTAGTATGCGCCGCCAGATGGAGTACCACTTGGCGGCGCATAACCTTCAGTTTTTAATTGTGCTGAAAATCTCGAGATTACTCTAAAATGGCTGAACGAGCAAGACAATCTGAATGTTCTTTCCATTCGAGGTCATCCAGATTATGAAAAAGACATCTTTCCTCGCAAAATCGCACCACGCACCAAACACCACCGACGGTTCGTGGTGCTTGGTGTTTTGTTTCTTTGGCCAAAATGTTCGATCTATCGTATCTTTTGACTCGTAGCTCCTATTTAGTCACCATTTTTTTTCAAATCGTGTAATTTTTTGGGATCTATCCGTTGGCAAACTACCGTAGGCGGTTTATCCCAAATATTTTTCAAACGAGACCTCGAAAGCCTTCAATTTTGCCTTTTTCAATTTTGACCGTTTTCATTCATATTATTCCTTTTGTGTATGCATGACTTAGCATGGTATATATTGTTTTAAGGCCTATTATTTCACTCGCAATGTAATTATGTATAACGGGTATAAATTTGAATCTAATGTCACTTCATTAGACACGTTCTTTTAAATCATTAGTATGCACCGCCAGATAGTGTACCACTTGGCGGCGCATAACCTTCGGTTTCTGATTGTGCTGAAAATCTCGAGATTACCCTAAAATGACCCTAACATCAAGACTCCTGGATAGTGTCTTGACATTCGAGGTCATCAGGATGCCGAAAAAAGACATTTTATTCATTTTTAATGTTCTATTTGATCATTTTCAATTTATATCGCATTATTAGTTTTGTGTATGGATGATTTAGCATTGTATATATCGTTTTAAGGCCTATTATTTCATTCACAATGTAATTATGTATAACGGGTATAAATTTGAATCTAATGTCACTTCATTAGACACGTTTTTTTAAATCAATAGTATGCACCGCCAGATGGATTACCACTTGGCGGCGCATAACTTTCGGTTTCAGATTGTGCTGAAAATCTCTAAATCACCCTAAAACGGCCAAACAAGCAAGACTCTCTGAACGTTTTTTCCATTCGAGGTCGTCTAGATTCTAAAAAAGTCATCTTTCCTCAAAAAATCGCACCACGCACCAAACACCTCCGACGGTTCATGGTGCTTGGTGTTTTTTGTCTTTGGCCAAAATATTCGATCTATCGTATCTTTTGACTCGTAGCTCCGATTTAGTCTCCGTTTTTTTTCAAATCGTGTAATTTTCGGGATCTATCCATTGGAAAACTGCCGTAGGCGGTTTTTCCCAAATATTTTTCGAAACGAGACCTCGAAAGCCTTCAAATTTGCCTTTTTTCGATTTTAACCATTTTCATTCATATTATTCCTTTTGTGTATGCATGATTTAGCATGGTATTTATCATTTTAAGGCCTATTATTTCACTCGCAATGTAATTATGTATAACGGGTATAAATTTGACTCTAATGTCACTTCATTAGACACGTTTTTTATATCATTAGTATGCGCCGCCAGATGGAGTACCACTTGGCGGCGCATAACCTTCGGTTTCTGATTATGCTGAAAATCTCGGGATCACCCTAAAACGACCCTAACATCAAGACTCCTGGATAGTGTCTTGACATTCGAGGTCGTCTGGATGCCGAAAAAAGATATTTTACTCATTTTTAATGTTCTATTTGATCATTTTCAATTTATATCGCATTATTAGTTTTGTGTATGGATGACTTAGCATTGTATATATCGTTTTAAGGCCTATTATTTCACTCACAATGTAATTATGTATAACGGGTATAAATTTGAATCTAATGTCACTTCATTAGACACGTTTTTTTAAATCAATAGTATGCACCGCCAGATGGAGTACCACTTGGCGGCGCATAACCTTCGGTTTCAGATTGTGCTGAAAATCTCTAAATCACCCTAAAACGGCCAAACGAGCAAGACTCTCTGAACGTTTTTTCCATTCGAGGTCATCTAGATTCTAAAAAACTCATCTTTCCTCACAAAATCGCACCACGCACCAAACACCACCGACGGTTCGTGGTGCTTGGTGTTTTTTGTCTTTATCCAAAATGTTCGATCTATCGTATCTTTTGACTCGTAGCTCCGATTTAGTCCCCGTTTTTTTCAAATCGTGTAATTTTTCGGGATCTATACATTGGAAAACTGCCTTAGGCGGTTTGTCCCAAATATTTTTCGAAACGAGACCTCGAAAGCCTTCAATTTTGCCTTTTTTCGATTTTGACCGTTTTCATTCATATTATTCCTTTTGTGTATGCATGATTTAGCATGGTATATATCGTTTTAAGGCCTATTATTTCACACGCAATGTAATTATGTATAACGGGTATAAATTTGACTCTAATGTCACTTCATTAGACAGGTTTTTTTAAATCATTAGTATGCGCCGCCAGATGGAGTACCACTTGGCGGCGCATAACCTTCGGTTTCTGATTGTGCTGAAAATCTCGAGATCACCCTAAAACGACCCTAACATCAAGACTCCTGGATAGTTTCTTGACATTCGAGGTCATCTGGATGCCGAAAAAGACATTTTACTCATTTTTAATGTTCTATTTTATCATTTTCAATTTATATCGCATTATTAGTTTTGTGTATGGATGACTTAGCATTGTATATATCGTTTTAAGGCCTATTATTTCACTCGCAATGTAATTATGTATAACGGGTATAAATTTGAATCTAATGTCACTTCATTAGACACATTTTTTTACATCATTAGTATGCACCGCCAGATGGAGTACCATTTGGCGGCGCATAACCTCAGGTTAGATTGTGCTGAAAATCTCTAAATTACTCTAAAACGGTCGAACGAGCAAGACAATTTGAATGTTCTTTCCATTCGAGTTCATCCAAATTCTGAAAAAGACATCTTTCCTCGCAAAATCGCACCACGCACCAAACACCACCGACGGTTCATGGTGCTTTGTGTTTTGTGTCTTTGGCCAAAATGTTTGATCTATCGTATCTTTTGACTCGTAGGTCCGATTTAGTCACTGTTTTTTTTTCAAATCGTGTAATTGTTTGGGATCTATCCATTGGCAAACTGCCATAGGCGGTTTGTAACAAATATTTTTTGAAACGAGACCTCGAAAGCCTTCAATTTTGCCTTTTTCAATTTTGACCGTTTTCATTCATATTATTCCTTTTGTGTATGCATGACTTAGCATGGTATATATCGTTTTAAGGCCTATTGTTTCACTCGCAATGTAATTATGTATAACGGGTATAAATTTGAATCTAATGTCACTTCATTAGACACGTTCTTTTAAATCATTAGTATGCACCGCCAGATAGAGTACCACTTAGCGGTGCATAACCTTTGGTTTCTGATTGTGCTGAAAATCTCGAGATCACCCTAAAACGACCCTAACATCAAGACTCCTGGATTGTGTCTTAACATTCGAGGTCGTCAGGATGCCGAAAAAAGATATTTTACTCATTTTTAATGTTCTATTTGATCATTTTCAATTTATATCGCATTATTAGTTTTGCGTATGGATTACTTAGCATTGTATATATCGTTTTAAGGCATATTATTTCACTCGCAATGTAATTATGTATAACGGGTATAAATTTGAATCTAATGTCACTTCATTAGACACGTTTTTTTAAATCATTAGTATGCGCCGCCAGATGGAGTACCACTTGGCGGCACATAACCTTCAGTTTTTAATTGTGCTGAAAATCTCGAGATCACCCTAAAATGAACCTGACATCAAGACTCCTAGATAGTTTCTTGACATTCGAGGTCGTCAGGATGCCAAAAAAAGACATTTTACTCATTTTTAATGTTCTATTTGAACATTTTCAATTTATATCGCATTATTAGTTTTGTGTATGGATGAGTTAGCATTGTATATATCGTTTTAAGGCCTATTATTTCACTCACAATGTAATTATGTATAACATGTATAAATTTGAATCTAATGTCACTTCATTAGACACATTTTTTTAAATCAATAGTATGCACTGCCAGATGGAGTACCACTTGGCGGCGCATAACCTTCGGTTTCAGATTGTGCTGAAAATCTCTAAATCACCCTAAAACGGCCAAACGAGCAAGACTCTCTGAACATTTTTTCTATACGAGGTCGTCTAGATTCTGAAAAAGTCATCTTTCCTCGCAAAATTGCACCACGCACCAAACACCACCGAAGGTTCGTGGTGCTTGGTGTTTTGTGTCTTTGGCCAAAATGTTCGATCTATCGTATCTTTTGACTCGTAGCTCCGATTTAGTCCCCGTGTTTTTCAAATCGTGTAATTTTTCGGGATCTATCCATTAGAAAACTGCCGTAGGCGGTTTTTCCCAAATATTTTTCGAAACGAGACCTCGAAAGCCTTCAATTTTGTCTTTTTTCGATTTTGACCGTTTTCATTCATATTATTCCTTTTGTGTATGCATGATTTAGCATGGTATATATCGTTTTAAGGCCTATTATTTCACACGAAATGTAATTATGTATAACGGGTATAAATTTGACTCTAATGTCACTTCATTAGACACGTTTTTTTAAATCATTAGTATGCGCCGCCAGATGGAGTACCACTTGGCGGCGCATAACCTTCGGTTTTTGATTGTGCTGAAAATCTCGAGATCACCCTAAAACGACCCTAACATCAAGACTCCTGGATAGTGTCTTGACATTCGAGGTCGTCTGGATGCCGAAAAAAGATATTTTACTCATTTTTAATGTTCTATTTGATCATTTTCAATTTATATCACATTATTAGTTTTGTGTATGGATGACTTAGCATTGTATATATCGTTTTAAGGCCTATTATTTCACTCGCAATGTAATTATGTATAACGGGTATAAATTTGAATCAAATGTCACTTCATTAGACACGTTTTTTTACATCATTAGTATGCACCGCCAGATGGAGTACCATTTGGCGGCGCATGACCTTCGGTTTCAGAATGTGCTGAAAATCTCTAAATCACCCTAAAACGGCCGAACGAGCAAGACTCTCTGAACGTTTTTTCCATTCGAGGTCGTCTAGATTCTAAAAAAGTCATCTTTCCTCAAAAATCGCACCACGCACCAAACACCACCGACGGTTCGTAGTGCTTGGTGTTTTTGTCTTTGTCCAAAATGTTCGATCTATCGTATCTTTTGACTCGTAGCTCCGATTTAGTCCCCGTTTTTTTCAAATAGTGTAATTTTTCGGGATCTATACATTGGAAAACTGCCTTAGGCGGTTTGTCCCAAATATTTTTTGAAACGAGACCTCGAAAGCCTTCAATTTTGCCTTTTTTCGATTTTGACCGTTTTCATTCATATTATTCCTTTTGTGTATGAATAATTTAGCATGGTATATATCGTTTTAAGGCCTATTATTTCACACGCAATGTAATTATGTATAACGGGTATAAATTTGACTCTAATGTCACTTCATTAGACAGGTTTTTTTAAATCATTAGTATGCGCCGCCAGATGGAGTACCACTTGGCGGCGCATAACCTTCGGTTTCTGATTGTGCTGAAAATCTCGAGATCACCCTAAAACGACCCTAACATCAAGACTCCTGGATAGTGTCTAGACATTCGAGGTCGTCTGAATGCCGAAAAAAGATATTTTACTCATTTTTAATGTTCTATTTGATCATTTTCAATTTATATCGCATTATTAGTTTTGTGTATGGATGACTTAGCATTGTATATATCGTTTTAAGGCCTATTATTTCACTCGCAATGTAATTATGTATAACGGGTATAAATTTGAATCAAATATCACTTCATTAGACACGTTTTTTACATCATTAGTATGCACCCCCAGATGGAGTACCATTTGGCGGCGCATAACCTTCGGTTTCAGATTAAGCTGAAAATCTCTAAATTACCCTAAAACGGCCGAACGAGCAAGACAATATGAATGTTCATTCCATTCGAGATTGTCCAGATTCTGAAAAAGACATATTTCGTCACAAAATTGCACCACGCACCAAACATCACCGACGGTTCGTGGTGCTTGGTGTTTTGTGTCTTTGGCCAAAATGTTTGATCTATCGCATCTTTTGACTCGTAGGTCCGATTTAGTCACCGTTTTTTTTCAAATCGTGTAATTGTTTGGGATCTATCCGTTAGGAAACTGCTGTAGGTGGTTTGTAACAAATATTTTTCGAAACGAGACCTCGAAAGCCTTCAATTTTGCCTTTTTCGATTTTGACCGTTTTCATTCATATTATTCCTTTTGTGTAAGCATGACTTAGCATGGTATATATCGTTTTAAGGTCTATTATTTCACTCGCAATGAAATTATGTACAACGGGTATAAATTTGAATCTAATGTCACTTCATTAGACACGTTCTTTTAAATCATTAGTATGCACCGCCAGATAGAGTACCACTTGGCGGCGCATAACCTTCGGTTTCTGATTGTGCTGAAAATCTCGAGATCACCCTAAAACGACCCTAACATCAAGACTCCTGGATAGTGACTTGACATTCGAGGTCGTCAGGATGCCGAAAAAAGACATTTTACTCATTTTTAATGTTCTATTTGATCATTTTCAATTTACATCGCATTATTAGTTTTGTGTATGGATGACTTAGCATTGTATATATCGTTTTAAGGCCAATTATTTCACTCGCAATGTAATTATGTATAACGGGTAAAAATTTGAATCTAATGTCACTTCATTAGACACATTTTTTTACATCATTATTATGCACCGCCAGATGGAGTACCATTTGGCGGCGCATAACCTTCGGTTTCAGATTGTGCTGAAAATCTTTAAATTACCCTAAAACGGCCGAACGAGCAAGACAATTTGAATGTTCTTTCCATTCGAGTTCATCCAGATTCTGAAAAAGACATCTTTCCTTGCAAAATTGCACCACGCACCAAACACCACCGACGGTTCGTGGTGCTTGGTGTTTTGTGTCTTTAGCCAAAATGTTTGATCTATCGTATCTTTTGACTCGTAGGTCCGATTTAGTCACCGTTTTTTTTTTCAAATCGTGTAATTGTTTGGGATCTATCCTTTGGCAAACTGCCATAAGCGGTTTGTAACAAATATTTTTTGAAACGAGACCTCGAAAGCCATCAATTTTGCCTTTTTCGATTTTGACCGTTTTCATTCATATTATTCCTTTTGTGTATGCATGACTTAGCATGGTATATATCATTTTAAGGCCTATTGTTTCACTCGCAATGTAATTATGTATAACGGGTATAAATTTGAATCTAATATCACTTCATTAGACACGTTCTTTTAAATCATTAGTATGCACCGCCAGATAGAGTACCACTTGGCGGCGCATAACCTTCGGTTTCTGATTGTGCTGAAAATCTCGAGATCACGCTAAAACGACCCTAAGATCAAGACTCCTGGATAGTGTCTTGACATTCGAGGTCATCAGGATACCGAAAAAAGACATTTTACTCATTTTTAATGTTCTATTTGATCATTTTCAATTTATATCGCATTATTAGTTTTGTGTATGGATGACTTAACATTGTATATACCGTTTTAAGGCATATTATTTCACTCGCAATGTAATTATGTATAACGGGTATAAATTTGAATCTAATGTCACTTCATTAGACACATTTTTTTAAATCATTAGTATGCGCCGCCAGATGGAGTAACACTTGGCGGTGCATAACCTTCAGTTTTTAATTGTGCTGAAAATCTCGAGATCACCCTAAAATGAACCTAACATCAAGACTCCTAGATAGTGTCTTGACATTCGAGGTCGTCAGGATGCCAAAAAAGACATTTTACTCATTTTTAATGTTCTATTTGAACATTTTCAATTTATATCTCATTATTAGTTTTGTGTATGGATGACTTAGCATTGTATATATCGTTTTAAGGCCTATTATTTCACTCACAATGTAATTATGTATAACAGGTATAAATTTGAATCTAATGTCACTTCATTAGACACATTTTTTTAAATCAATAGTATGCACCGCCAGATGGAGTACCACTTGGCGGCGCATAACTTTCGGTTTCAGATTGTGCTGAAAATCTCTAAATCACCCTAAAACGGCCAAACGAGCAAAACTCTCTGAACATTTTTTCCATTCGAGGTCGTCTAGATTCTGAGAAAGTCATCTTTCCTCGCAAAATTGCACCACGCACTAAACACCACCGACGGTTCGTGGTGCTTGGTGTTTTGTGTCTTTGGCCAAAATGTTCGATCTATCGTATCTTTTGACTCGTAGCTCCGATTTAGTCCCCATTTTTTTCAAATCGTGTAATTTTTCGGGATCTATCTATTAGAAAACTGCCGTAGGCGGTTTTTCCCAAATATTTTTCGAAACGAGACCTCGAAAGCCTTCAATTTTTCCTTTTTTCGATTTTGACCATTTTCATTCATATTATTCCTTTTGTGTATGCATGATTTAGCATGGTATATATCATTTTAAGGCCTATTATTTCACTCGCAATGTAATTATGTATAACCGGTATAAATTTGACTCTAATGTCACTACATTAGACACGTTTTTTTAAATCATTAGTATGCGTCGCTAGATGGAGTACCACTTGGCGGCGCATAACCTTCGGTTTTTGATTGTGCTGAAAATCTCGAGATCACCCTAAAACGACCCTAACATCAAGACTCCTGGATAGTGTCTTGACATTCGAGGTCGTCAGGATGCCGAAAAAAGACATTTTACTCATTTTTAATGTTCTATTTGATCATTTTCAATTTATATCGCATTATTACTTCTGTGTATGGATGACTTAGCATTGTATATATCGTTTTAAGGCCTATTATTTCACTCGCAATGTAATTATGTATAACGGGTATAAATTTGAATCTAATGTCACTTCATTAGACACATTTTTTACATCATTAGTATGCACCGCCAGATGGAGTACCATTTGGCGGCGCATAACCTTCGGTTTCAGATTGTGCTGAAAATCTCTAAATTACCCTAAAACGGTCGAACGAGCAAGACAATCTGAATGTTCTTTCCATTCGAGTTCATCCAGATTCTGAAAAAGACATCTTTCCTCGCAAAATCGCACCACGCACTAAACACCACTGACGGTTCGTGGTTCTTGGTGTTTTGTGTCTTTGGCCAAAATGTTTGATCTATCGTATCTTTTGACTCGCAAGTCCGATTTAGTCACCGTTTTTTTTCAAATCGTGTAATTGTTTGGGATCTATCTGTTGGAAAATTGCTGTAGGCGGTTTGTAACAAATACTTTTCGAAACGAGACCTCGAAAGCCTTCAATTTTGCCTTTTTCGATTTTGACCGTTTTCATTCATATAATTCCTTTTGTGTATGCATGACTTAGCATGGTATATATTGTTTTAAGGCCTATTATTTCACTCGCAATGTAATTATGTATAATGGGTATAAATTTGAATCTAATGTCATTTCATTAGACACGTTCTTTTAAATCATTAGTATGCACCGCCAGATAGTGTACCACTTGGCGGCGCATAACCTTCGGTTTCTGATTGTGCTGAAAATCTCGAGATCACCCTAAAAAGACCCTAACATCAAGACTCCTGGATAGTGTCTTGACATTCGAGGTCATCAGGATGCCGAAAAAAGACATTTTACTCATTTTTAATGTTCTATTTGATCATTTTCAATTTATATCGCATTATTAGTTTTGTGTATGGATGACTTAGCATTGTATATATCGTTTTAAGGCCTATTATTTCACTCACAATGTAATTATGTATAACGGGTATAAATTTGAATCTAATGTCACTTCATTAGACACGTTTTTTTACATCATTAGTATGCACCGCCAGATGGAGTACCATTTGGCGGCGCATAACCTTCGGTTTCAGATTGTGGTGAAAATCTCTAAAGTACCCTAAAACGGTCGAACGAGCAAGACAATCTGAATGTTCTTTCCATTCGAGGTTGTACAGATTCTGAAAAAGACATCTTTCCTCACAAAATTGCACCACGCACCAAACACCACCGACGGTTCGTGGTGCTTGGTGTTTTTTGTCTTTGGCCAAAATGTTCGATCTATCGTATCTTTTGACTCGTAGCTCCGATTTAGTAGCCGTTTTTTTCAAATCGTGTAATTTTTCGGGATCTATACATTGGAAAACTGCCTTAAGCGGTTTGTCCCAAATATTTTTCGAAATGAGACCTCGAAAGCCTTCAGTTTTACCTTTTTTCGATTTTGACCGTTTTCATTCATATTATTCCTTTTGTGTATGAATGATTTAGCATGGTATATATCATTTTAAGGCCTATTATTTCACACGCAATGTAATTATGTATAACGGGTATAAATTTGACTCTAATGTCACTTCATTAGACAGGTTTTTTTAAATCATTAGTATGCGCCGCCAGATGGAATACCACTTGGCGGCGCATAACCTTCGATTTCTGATTGTGCTGAAAATTTCGAGATCACCCTAAAATGACCCTAACATCAAGACTCCTGGATAGTGTCTTGACATTCGAGGTCGTCTGGATGCCGAATAAAGATATTTTACTCATTTTTAATGTTCTATTTGATCATTTTCAATTTATATCGCATTATTAGTTTTGTGTATGGATGACTTAGCATTGTATATATCGTTTTAAGGCCTATTATTTCACTCGCAATGTAATTATGTATAACGGGTATAAATTTGAATCAAATGTCACTTCATTAGACACGTTTTTTACATCATTAGTATGCACCGCCAGATAGAGTACCATTTGGCGGCGCATAACCTTTGGTTTCAGATTAAGCTGAAAATCTCTAAATTACCCTAAAACGGCCGAACGAGCAAGACAATCTGAATGTTCTTTCCATTTGAGGTTGTCCAGATTCTGAAAAAGACATCTTTCCTCACAAAATTGCACCACGCACCAAACATCACCGACGGTTCATGGTGCTTGGTGTTTTGTGTCTTTGGCCCAAATATTTGATCTATCGTATCTTTTGACTTGTAGGTCCGATTTAGTCACCATTTTTTTTCAAATCGTGTAATTGTTTGGGATCTATCCATTAGGAAACTGCTGTAGGCGGTTTGTAACAAATATTTTTCTAAACGAGACCTCGAAAGCCTTCAATTTTGCCTTTTTCGATTTTGACCGTTTTCATTCATATTATTCCTTTTGTGTAAGCATGACTTAGCATGGTATATATCGTTTTATGGCCTATTATTTCACTCGCAATGTAATTATGTACAACGGGTATAAATTTGAATCTAATGTCACTTCATTAGACACGTTCTTTTAAATCATTAGTATGCACCGCCAGATAGAGTACCACTTGGCGGCGCATAACCTTCGATTTCTGATTGTGCTGAAAATCTCGAGATCACCCTAAAACGACCCTAACATCAAGAATCCTGGATAGTGTCTTGACATTCGAGGTCGTCAGGATGCCGAAAAAAGACATTTTACTCATTTTTAATGTTCTATTTGATCATTTACAATTTACATCGCATTATTAGTTTTGAGTATGGATGACTTAGCATTGTATATATCGTTTTAAGGCCAATTATTTCACTCGCAATGTAATTATGTATAACGGGTATAAATTTGAATCTAATGTCACTTCATTAGACACATTTTTTTACATCATTATTATGCACCGCCAGATGGAGTACCATTTGACGGCGCATAACCTTTGATTTCAGATTGTGCTGAAAATCTTTAAATTACCCTAAAACGGCCGAACGAGCAAGACAATTTGAATGTTCTTTCCATTCGAGTTCATCCAGATTCTGAAAAAGACATCTTTCCTCGCAAAATCGCACCACGCACCAAACACCACCGACGGTTCGTGGTGCTTGGTGTTTTGTGTCTTTAGCCAAAATGTTTGATCTATCGTATCTTTTGACTCGTAGGTCCGATTTAGTCACCGTTTTTTTCAAATCGTGTAATTGTTTGAGATCTATTCTTTGGCAAACTGCCATAGGCGGTTTGTAACAAATATTTTTTGAAACGAGACCTCGAAAGCAATCAATTTTGCCTTTTTCGATTTTGACCGTTTTCATTCATATTATTCCTTTTGTGTATGCATGACTTAGCATGGTATATATCGTTTTAAGGCCTAATGTTTCACTCGCAATGTAATTATGTATAACGGGTATAAATTTGAATCTAATATCACTTCATTAGACACGTTCTTTTAAATCATTAGTATGCACCGCCAGATAGAGTACCACTTGGCGGCGCATAACCTTCGGTTTCTGATTGTGCTGAAAATCTCGAGATCACCCTAAAACGACCCTAAGATCAAGACTCCTGGATAGTGTCTTGACATTCGAGGTCGTCAGGACACCGAAAAAAGACATTTGATGTTCTATTTGATCATTTTCAATTTATATCGCATTATTAGTTTTGTGTATGGATGACTTAACATTGTATATACCGTTTTAAGGCATATTATTTCACTCGCAGTGTAATTATGTATAACGGGTATAAATTTGACTCTAATGTCACTTCATTAGACACGTTTTTTTAAATCATTAGTATGCGCCGCCAGATAGAGTACCACTTGGCGGCGCATAACCTTCGGTTTCAGATTGTGCTGAAAATCTCTAAATTACCCTAAAACGGCCGAACGAGCAAGACAATCTGAATGTTCTTTCCATTCGAAGTTGTCCAGATTCTGAAAAAGACATCTTTCCTCACAAAATTGCACCACGCACCAAACATCACCGACGGTTCGTGGTGCTTGGTGTTTTGTGTCTTTGGACAAAATGTTTGATCTATCGTATCTTTTGACTCGTAGGTCCGATTTAGTCACCGTTTTTTTCAAATTGTGTAATTGTTTGGGATCTATCCGTTGGCAAACTGATGTAGGCCTTTTGTAACAAATATTTTTCGAAACGAGACCTCGAAAGCCTTCAATTTTTCCTTTTTCGATTTTGACCGTTTTCATTCATATTATTCCTTTTGTGTATGCATGACTTAGGTTTGTATATATCGTTTTAAGGCCTATTATTTCACTCGCAATGTAATTATGTACAACGAGTATAAATTCGAATCTAATGTCACTTCATTAGACACGTTCTTTTAAATCATTAGTATGCACCGCCAGATAGAGTACCACTTGGCGGCGCATAACCTTCGGTTTCTGATTGTGCTGAAAATCTCGAGATCACCCTAAAACGACCCTAACATCAAGACTCCTGGATAGTGTCTTGACATTCGAGGTCGTCAGGATGCCGAAAAAAGACATTTTACTCATTTTTAATGTTCTATTTGATCATTTTCAATTTATATCGCATTATTAGTTTTGTGTATGGATGACTTAGCATTTTATATATCGTTTTAAGGCCTATTATTTTACTCGCAATGTAATTATGTATAACGGGTATAAATTTGAATCTAATGTCACTTCATTAGACACATTTTTTTACATCATTAGTATGCACCGCCAGATGGAATACCATTTGGCGGCGCATAACCTTCGGTTTCAGATTGTGCTGAAAATTTCTAAATAACCCTAAAACGGCCGAACGAGCAAGACAATCTGAATGTTCTTTCAATTCGAGTTCATCCAGATTCTGAAAAAGACATCTTTCCTCGCAAAATCGCACCACGCACTAAACACCACCGACGGTTCGTGGTGCTTGGTGTTTTGTGTCTTTGGCCAAAATGTTTGATCTATCGTATCTTTTGACTCGTAGGTCCGATTTAGTCACCGTTTTTTTCAAATCGTGTAATTTTTTGGGATCTATCCGTTGGCAAACTGCCGTAGGCGGTTTGTAACAAATATTTTTTGAAACGAGACCTCGAAAGCCTTTAATTTTGCCTTTTTCGATTTTGACCGTTTTCATTCATATTATTCCTTTTGTGTATGCATGACTTAGCATGGTATATATCGTTTTAAGGCCTATTGTTTCACTCACAATGTAATTATGTATAACAGGTATAAATTTGAATCTAATGTCACTTCATTAGACACGTTCTTTTAAATCATTAGTATGCACCGCCAGATTGAGTACCACTTGGCGGCGCATAACCTTCGGTTTCTGATTGTGCTGAAAATCTCGAGATCACCCTAAAACGACCCTAACATCAAGACTCCTGGATAGTTTCTTGACATTCGAGGTCTTCAGGATGACGAAAAAAGACATTTTACTCATTTTTAATGTTCTATTTGATCATTTTCAATTTATATCGCATTATTAGTTTTGTGTATGGATGACTTAGCATTGTATATATCGTTTTAAGGCCTATTATTTCACTCGCAATATAATTATGTATAACGGGTATAAATTTGAATCTAATGTCACTTCATTAGACTCGTTTTTTTAAATCATTAGTATGCGCCGCCAGATGGAGTACCACTTGGCGGCGCATAACCTTCAGTTTTTAATTGTGCTGAAAATCTCGAGATTACTCTAAAATGGCCGAACGAGCAAGACAATCTGAATGTTCTTTCCATTCGAGGTCATCCAGATTATGAAAAAGACATCTTTCCTCGCAAAATCGCACCACGCACCAAACATCACCGACGGTTCGTGGTGCTTGGTGTTTTGTTTCTTTGGCCAAAATGTTCGATCTATCGTATCTTTTGACTCGTAGCTCCTATTTAGTCACCGTTTTTTTTTCAAATCGTGTAATTTTTTGGGATCTATCCGTTGGCAAACTGCCGTAGGCGGTTTATCCCAAATATTTTTCAAACGAGACCTCGAAAGCCTTCAATTTTGCCTTTTTCAATTTTGACCGTTTTCATTCATATTATTCCTTTTGTGTATGCATGACTTAGCATGGTATATATTGTTTTAAGGCCTATTATTTCACTCGCAATGTAATTATGTATAACGGGTATAAATTTAAATCTAATGTCACTTCATTAGACACGTTCTTTTAAATCATTAGTATGCACCGCCAGATAGTGTACCACTTGGCGGCGCATAACCTTCGATTTCTGATTGTGCTGAAAATCTCGAGATCACCCTAAAATGACCCTAACATCAAGACTCCTGGATAGTGTCTTGACATTCGAGGTCATCAGGATGCCCAAAAAAGACATTTTACTCATTTTTAATGTTCTATTTGATCATTTTCAATTTATATCGCATTATTAGTTTTGTGTATGGATGACTTAGCATTGTATATATCGTTTTAAGGCCTATTATTTCACTCACAATGTAATTATGTATAACGGGTATAAATTTGAATCTAATGCCACTTCATTAGACACGTTTTTTTAAATCAATAGTATGCACCGCCAGATGGAGTACCACTTGGCGGCGCATAACTTTCGGTTTCAGATTGTGCTGAAAATCTCTAAATCACCCTAAAACGACCAAACGAGCAAGACTCTCTGAACGTTTTTTCTATTCGAGGTCGTCTAGATTCTAAAAAACTCATCTTTCCTCACAAAATCGCACCACGCACCAAACACCTCCGACGGTTCGTGGTGCTTGGTGTTTTTTGTCTTTGGCCAAAATGTTCGATCTATCGTATCTTTTGACTCGTAGCTCCGATTTAGTCTCCGTTTTTTTCAAATCGTGTAATTTTTCGGGATCTATCCATCGGAAAACTGCCGTAGGCGGTTTTTCCCAAATATTTTTCGAAACGAGACCTCGAAAGCCTTCAAATTTGCCTTTTTTCGATTTTAACCGTTTTCATTCATATTATTCCTTTTGTGTATGCATGATTTAGCATGGTATATATCATTTTAAGGCCTATTATTTCACTCGCAATGTAATTATGTATAACGGGTATAAATTTGACTCTAATGTCACTTCATTAGACACGTTTTTTATATCTTTAGTATGCGCCGCCAGATGGAGTACTACTTGGCGGCGCATAACCTTCGGTTTCTGATTATGCTGAAAATCTCTAGATCACCCTAAAACGACCCTAACATCAAGACTCCTGGATAGTGTCTTGACATTCGAGGTCGTCTGGATGCCGAAAAAAGATATTTTACTCATTTTTAATGTTCTATTTGATCATTTTCAATTTATATCGCATTATTAGTTTTGTGTATGGATGACTTAGCATTGTATATATCGTTTTAAGGCCTATTATTTCACTCACAATGTAATTATGTATAACGGGTATAAATTTGAATCTAATGTCACTTCATTAGACACGTTTTTTTAAATCAATAGTATGCACCGCCAGATGGAGTACCACTTGGCGGCGCATAACCTTCGGTTTCAGATTGTGCTGAAAATCTCTAACTCACCCTAAAACGGCCAAACGAGCAAGACTCTCTGAACTTTTTTTCCATTCGAGGTCGTCTAGATTCTAAAAAAGTCATATTTCCTCACAAAATCGCACCACGCACCAAACACCACCGACGGTTCGTGGTGCTTGGTGTTTTTTGTCTTTGTCCAAAATGTTCGATCTATCGTATCTTTTGACTCGTAGCTCCGATTTAGTCCCCGTTTTTTTCAAATCGTGTAATTTTTTGGGATCTATACATTGGAAAACTGCCTTAGGCGGTTTGTATCAAATATTTTTCGAAACGAGACCTCGAAAGCCTTCCATTTTGCCTTTTTTCGATTTTGACCGTTTTCATTCATATTATTCCTTTTGTGTATGAATGATTTAGCATGGTATATATCGTTTTAAGGCCTATTATTTCACACGCAATGTAATTATGTATAACGGGTATAAATTTGACTCTAATGTCACTTCATTAGACAGGTTTTTTTAAATCATTAGTATGCGCCGCCAGATGGAGTACCACTTGGCGGCGCATAACCTTCGGTTTCTGATTGTGCTGAAAATCTCAAGATCACCCTAAAACGACCCTAACATCAAGACTCCTGGATAGTGTCTTGACATTCGAGGTCGTCTGGATGCCGAAAAAAGACATTTTACTCATTTTTAATGTTCTATTTTATCATTTTCAATTTATATCGCATTATTAGTTTTGTGTATGGATGACTTAGCATTGTATATATCGTTTTAAGGCCTATTATTTCACTCGCAATGTAATTATGTATAACGGGTATAAATTTGAATCTAATGTCACTTCATTAGACACATTTTTTACATCATTAGTATGCACCACCAGATGGAGTACCATTTGGGGGCGCATAACCTCCGGTTTCAGATTGTGCTGAAAATCTCTAAATTACCCTAAAACGGCCAAACGAGCAAGACAATTTGAATGTTCTTTCCATTCGAGTTCATCCAGATTCTGAAAAAGACATCTTTCCTCGCAAAATCGCACCACGCACCAAACACCACCGACGGTTCATGGTGCTTGGTGTTCTGTATCTTTGGCCAAAATGTTTGATCTATCGTATCTTTTGACTCGTAGGTCAGATTTAGTCACTGTTTTTTTTTTCAAATCGTGTAATTGTTTGGGATCTATCCATTGGCAAACTGCCATAGGCGGTTTGTAACAAATATTTTTTGAAACGAGACCTCGAAAGCCTTCAATTTTGCCTTTTTCAATTTTGACCGTTTTCATTCATATTATCCTTTTGTGTATGCATGACTTAGCATGGTATATATCGTTTTAAGGCCTATTGTTTCACTCGCAATGTAATTATGTATAACGGGTATAAATTTGAATCTAATGTCACTTCATTAGACACGTTCTTTTAAATCATTAGTATGCACCGCCAGATAGAGTACCATTTGGCGGCGCATAACCTTCGGTTTCTGATTGTGCTGAAAATCTCGAGATCACCCTAAAACGACCCTAACATCAAGACTCTTGGAATGTGTCTTGACATTCGAGGTCGTCAGGATGCCGAAAAAAGATATTTTACTCATTTTTAATGTTCTATTTGATCATTTTCAATTTATATCGCATTATTAGTTTTGTGTATGGATTACTTAGCATTGTATATATCGTTTTAAGGCATATTATTTCACTCGCAATGTAATTATGTATAACGGGTATAAATTTGAATCTAATGTCACTTCATTAGACACGTTTTTTTAAATCATTAGTATGCGCCGCCAGATGGAGTACCACTTGGCGGCACATAACCTTCAGTTTTTAATTGTGCTGAAAATCTCGAGATCACCCTAAAATGAACCTGACATCAAGACTCCTAGATAGTGTCTTGACATTCGAGGTCGTCAGGATGCCAAAAAAAGACATTTTACTCATTTTTAATGTTCTATTTGAACATTTTCAATTTATATCGCATTATTAGTTTTGTGTATGGATGACTTAGCATTGTATATATTGTTTTAAGGCCTATTATTTCACTCACAATGTAATTATGTATAACAGGTATAAATTTGAATCTAATGTCACTTCATTAGACACATTTTTTTAAATCAATAGTATGCACCGCCAGATGGAGTACCACTTGGCGGCGCATAACTTTCGGTTTCAGATTGTGCTGAAAATCTCTAAATCACCCTAAAACGGCCAAACGAGCAAGACTCTCTGAACATTTTTTCTATACGAGGTCGTCTAGATTCTGAAAAAGTCATCTTTCCTCGCAAAATTGCACCACGCACCAAACACCACCGACGGTTCGTGGTGCTTGGTGTTTTGTGTCTTTGGCCAAAATGTTCGATCTATCGTATCTTTTGACTCGTAGCTCCGATTTAGTCCCCGTGTTTTTCAAATCGTGTAATTTTTCGGGATCTATCCATTAGAAAACTGCCATAGGCGGTTTTTCCCAAATATTTTTCGAAACGAGACCTCGAAAGCCTTCAATTTTGTCTTTTTTCGATTTTGACCGTTTTCATTCATATTATTCCTTTTGTGTATGCATGATTTAGCATGGTATATATCGTTTTAAGGCCTATTATTTCACACGCAATGTAATTATGTATAACGGGTATAAATTTGACTCTAACGTCACTTCATTAGACACGTTTTTTTAAATCATTAGTATGCGCCGCCTGATGGAGTACCACTTGGCGGCGCATAACCTTCGGTTTTTGATTGTGCTGAAAATCTCGAGATCACCCTAAAACAACCCTAACATCAAGACTCCTGGATAGTGTCTTGACATTCGAGGTCGTCTGGTTGCCGTAAAAAGATATTTTACTCATTTTTAATGTTCTATTTGATCATTTTCAATTTATATCGCATTATTAGTTTTGTGTATGGATGACTTAGCATTGTATATATCGTTTTAAGGCCTATTATTTCACTCGCAATGTAATTATGTATAACGGGTATAAATTTGAATCAAATGTCACTTCATTAGACACGTTTTTTTACATCATTAGTATGCACCGCCAGATGGAGTACCATTTGGCGGCGCATGACCTTCGGTTTCAGAATGTGCTGAAAATCTCTAAATTACCCTAAAACGGCCGAACGAGCAAGACAATCTGAATGTTCTTTCCATTCGAGGTTGTCCAGATTATGAAAAAGACATCTTTCCTCGCAAAATCGTACCACACACCAAACACCACCGACGGTTCGTGGTGCTTGGTGTTTTGTGTCTTTGGCCAAAATGTTCGATCTATCGTATGTATTGACTCGTAGCTCCGATTTAGTCACCGTTATTTTCAAATCGTGTAATATTTTGGGATCTATCCATTGGCAAACTGCCGTAGGCAGTTTATCCCAAATATTTTTCAAACGAGACCTCGAAAGCCTTCAATTTTGCCTTTTTCGATTTTGACCGTTTTCATTCATATTATTCCTTTTGTGTATGCATGACTTAGCATGGTATATATTGTTTTAAGGCCTATTATTTCACTCGCAATGTAATTATGTATAACGGGTATAAATTTGAATCTAATGTCACTTCATTATACACCTTCTTTTAAATCATTAGTATGCACCGCCAGATAGTGTACCACTTGGCGGCGCATAACCTTCGGTTTCCGATTGTGCTGAAAATCTCGAGATCACCCTAAAATGACCCTAACATCAAGACTCCTGGATAGTGTCTTGACATTCGAGGTAATCAGGATGCCGAAAAAAGACATTTTACTCATTTTTAATGTTCTATTTGATCATTTTCAATTTATATCGCATTATTAGTTTTGTGTATGGATGACTTAGCATTGTATATATCGTTTTAAGGCCTATTATTTCACTCACAATGTAATTATGTATAACGGGTATAAATTTGAATCTAATGTCACTTCATTAGACACGTTTTTTTAAATCAATAGTATGCACCGCCAGATGGAGTACCACTTGGCAGCGCATAACCTTCGGTTTCAGATTGTGCTGAAAATCTCTAAATCACCCTAAAACGGCCAAACGAGCAAGACTCTCTGAACGTTTTTTCCATTCGAGGTCGTCTAGATTCTAAAAAAGTCATCTTTCCTCACAAAATCGCACCACGCACCAAACACCACCGACGGTTCGTGGTGCTTGGTGTTTTTTGTCTTTGTCCAAAATGTTCGATCTATCGTATCTTTTGACTCGTAGCTCCGATTTAGTCCCCGTTTTTTCAAATCGTGTAATTTTTTGGGATCTATCCATTGGAAAACTTCCGTAGGCGGTTTTTGAAATGTCCCGTTCTTATTGATTAAAAACGTTCCATATTAATTGATTTCGTTGCGAGGTTTTGACCTCTATATGAGACGTTTTTCAAAGACTGCATTCATTTTAAAACAAACCATAACCTTTATTTCATCAATAAAGGTTTAAAAAGTTTTACGTAGATTATCAAATAATGATAATCTAAAATATCCTGTTTACACACGACCATTACATAATGGTTTACAATGCAAATATGTTACAACAAAATAAGTTTCTTGAATGCAGTTTTTACACAATATCATACAAGCATGGACTCCAAATCTCGTCCTTATTTAAGTATGCGACAGCGGAAGCTCTTAATAATCACCTGAGAATAAACATGCTTAAAACGTCAACAAAAATGTTGGTGAGTTATAGGTTTAACCTATATATATCAAATCATAATAATAGACCACAAGATTTCATATTTCACTACACATCCCATACATAGAGATAAAAATCATTCATATGGTGAACACCTGGTAACCGACATTAACAAGATGCATATATAAGAATATCCCCATCATTCCGGGACACCCTTCGGATATGATATAAATTTCGAAGTACTAAAGCATCCGGTACTTTGGATGGGGCTTGTTGGGCCCGATAGATCTATCTTTAGGATTCGCGTCAATTAGGGTGTCTGTTCCCTAATTCTTAGATTACCAGACTTAATATAAAGGGGCATATTCGATTTCGATAATTCAACCATAGAATGTAGTTTCACGTACTTGTGTCTATTTTGTAAATCATTTATAAAACCTGCATGTATTCTCATCCCAAAAATATTAGATTTTAAAAGTGGGACTATAACTCACTTTCACAGATTTTTACTTCGTCGGGAAGTAAGACTTGGCCACTGGTTGATTCACGAACCTATAACAATATATACATATATATCAAAGTATGTTCAAAATATATTTACAACACTTTTAATATATTTTGATGTTTTAAGTTTATTAAGTCAGCTGTCCTCGTTAGTAACCTACAACTAGTTGTCCACAGTTAGATGTACAGAAATAAATCGATAAATATTATCTTGAATCAATTCACGACCCAGTGTATACGTATCTCAGTATTGATCACAACTCAAACTATATATATTTTGGAATCAACCTCAACCCTGTATAGCTAACTCCAACATTCACATATAGAGTGTCTATGGTTGTTCCGAAATATATATAGATGTGTCGACATGATAGGTCAAAACATTGTATACGTGTCTATGGTATCTCAAGATTACATAATATACAATAAAAGTTGATTAAGTTATGGTTGGAATAGATTTGTTACCAATTTTCACGTAGCTAAAATGAGAAAAATTATCCAATCTTGTTTTACCCATAACTTCTTCATTTTAAATCCGTTTTGAGTGAATCCAATTGCTATGGTTTCATATTGAACTCTATTTTATGAATCTAAACAGAAAAATTATAGGTTTATTGTCGGAAAAATAAGTTACAAGTCGTTTTTGTAAAGGTAGTCATTTCAGTCGAAAGAACGACGTCTAGATGACCATTTTAGAAAACATACTTCCACTTTGAGTTTAACCATAATTTTTGGATATAGTTTCATGTTCATAATAAAAATCATCTTCTCAGAATAACAACTTTTAAATCAAATTTTATCATAGTTTTTAATTAACTAACCCAAAACAGCCCGCGGTGTTACTACGACGGCGTAAATCCGGTTTTACGGTGTTTTTCGTGTTTCCAGGTTTTAAATCATTAAGTTAGCATATCATATAGATATAGAACATGTGTTTAGTTGATTTTAAAAGTCAAGTTAGAAGGATTAACTTTTGTTTGCGAACAAGTTTAGAATTAACTAAACTATGTTCTAGTGATTACAAGTTTAAACCTTCGAATAAGATAGCTTTATATGTATGAATTGAATGATGTTATGAACATCATTACTACCTTAAGTTCCTTGGATAAACCTACTGGAAAAGAGAAAAATGGATCTAGCTTCAACGGATCCTTGGATGGCTCGAAATTCTTGAAGCAGAATCATGACACGAAAACAAGTTCAAGTAAGATCATCACTTGAAATAAGATTGTTATAGTTATAGAAATTGAACCAAAGTTTGAATATGATTATTACCTTGTATTAGAATGATAACCTACTGTAAGAAACAAAGATTTCTTGAGGTTGGATGATCACCTTACAAGATTGGAAGTGAGCTAGCAAACTTGAAAGTATTCTTGATTTTATGTAACTAGAACTTGTAGAATATATGAAGAACACTTAAAACTTGAAGATAGAACTTGAGAGAGATCAATTAGATGAAGAAAATTGAAGAATGAAAGTGTTTGTAGGTGATTTTGGTCGTTGGTGTATGGATTAGATATAAAGGATATGTAATTTTGTTTTCATGTAAATAAGTCATGAATGATTACTCATATTTTTTGTAATTTTATGAGATATTTCATGCTAGTTGCCAAATGATGGTTACCACATGTGTTAGGTGACTCACATGGGCTGCTAAGAGCTGATCATTGGAGTGTATATACCAATAGTACATACATCTAAAAGCTGTGTATTGTACGAGTACGAATACGGGTGCATACGAGTAGAATTGTTGATGAAACTGAACGAGGATGTAATTGTAAGCATTTTTGTTAAGTAGAAGTATTTTAATAAGTGTCTTGAAGTCTTTCAAAAGTGTATGAATAAATATTAAAACACTACATGTATATACATTTTAACTGAGTCGTTAAGTCATCGTTAGTCGTTACATGTAAATGTTGTTTTGAAACCTTTAGGTTAACGATCTGGTTGAATGTTGTTAACCCATTGTTTATTATAACAAATTAGATGTTAAATTGTTATATTATCATGATATTATGATATATAATATATCTTAGTATGCTGTATATACAGTTAAATGTCGTTACAACGATAATCGTTACATATATGTCTCGTTTCGAAATCATTAAGTTAGTAGTCTTATTTTTACATATGTATTTCATTGTTAATACACTTAATAATATATTTACTTATCATTTAACATAATTAACCAAGTGTATCAATATCTTAATTTGATTCATATGTACCTAGTAAGACGTTGTTATAACGATAATCGTTATATATATCGTTTTCGAGTTTCTTAAATTAATAGTCTCATTTTTATGTATATAACTCATTGTTAAAATACCTAATGAGATACATACTTATAATAAAAACATGTTAACTATATATATAACCATATATATGTCATCATATAGTTTTTACAAGTTTTAACGTTCGTGAATCACCGGTCAACTTGGGTGGTCAATTGTCTATATAAAACATATTTCAATTAATCAAGTCTTAACAAGTTTGATTTCTTAACATGTTGGAAACATTTAATCATGTAAATATCAATCTCAATTAATATATATAAACATGGAAAAGTTCGGGTCACTACAGTACCTACCCGTTAAATAAATTTCGTCCCGAAATTTTAAGCTGTTGAAGGTGTTGACGAATCTTCTGGAAATAGATGCGGGTATTTCTTCTTCATCTGATCTTCACGCTCCCAGGTGAACTCGGGTCCTCTACGAGCATTCCATCGAACCTTAACAATTGGTATCTTGTTTTGCTTAAGTCTTTTAACCTCACGATCCATTATTTCGACGGGTTCTTCGATGAATTGGAGTTTTTCGTTGATTTGGATTTCATCTAACGGAATAGTGAGATGTTCTTTAGTAAAGCATTTCTTCAAATTCGAGACGTGGAAAGTGTTATGTACAGCCGCGAGTTGTTGAGGTAACTCAAGTCGGTAAGCTACTGGTCCGACACGATCAATAATCTTGAATGGTCCAATATACCTTAGATTTAATTTCCCTCGTTTACCAAATCGAACAACGCCTTTCCAAGGTGCAACTTTAAGCATGACCATCTATCCAATTTCAAATTCTATATCTTTTCTTTTAATGTCAGCGTAGCTCTTTTGTCGACTTTGGGCGGTTTTCAACCGTTGTTGAATTTGGATGATCTTCTCGGTAGTTTCTTCTATAATCTCCGGACCCGTAATCTGTCTATCCCCCACTTCACTCCAACAAATCGGAGACCTGCACTTTCTACCATAAAGTGCTTCAAACGGCGCCATCTCAATGCTTGAATGGTAGCTGTTGTTGTAGGAAAATTCTGCTAACGGTAGATGTCGATCCCAACTATTTCCGAAATCAATAACACATGCTCGTAGCATGTCTTCAAGCGTTTGTATCATCCTTTCGCTCTGCCCATCAGTTTGTGGATGATAGGCAGTACTCATGTCTAGACGAGTTCCTAATGCTTGCTGTAATGTCTGCCAGAATCTTGAAATAAATCTGCCATCCCTATCAGAGATAATAGAGATTGGTATTCCATGTCTGGAGACGACTTCCTTCAAATACAGTCGTGCTAACTTCTCCATCTTGTCATCTTCTCTTATTGGCAGGAAGTGTGCTGATTTGGTGAGACGATCAACTATTACCCAAATAGTATCAAAACCACTTGCAGTCCTTGGAAATTTAGTGATGAAATCCATGGTAATGTTTTCCCATTTCCATTTCGGGATTTTGGGTTGTTGAAGTAGACCTGATGGTTTCTGATGCTCTGCTTTGACCTTAGAACACGTCAAACATTCTCCTACATATTTAGCAACATCGGCTTTCATACCCGGCCACCAAAAATGTTTCTTGAGATCCTTGTACATCTTCCCCGTTCCAGGATGTATTGAGTATCTGGTTTTATGAGCTTCTCTAAGTACCATTTCTCTCATATCTCCAAATTTTGGTACCCAAATCCTTTCAGCCCTATACCGGGTTCCGTCTTCCCGAATATTAAGATGCTTCTCCGATCCTTTGGGTATTTCATCCTTTAAATTTTCCTCTTTTAAAACTCCTTATTGCGCCTCCTTTATTTGAGTAGTAAGGTTATTATGAATCATTATATTCATAGATTTTACTCGAATGGGTTCTCTGTCCTTCCTGCTCAAGGCATCGGCTATCACATTTGCCTTCCCCGGGTGGTAACGAATCTCAAAGTCGTAATCATTCAACAATTCAATCCACCTACGCTGCCTCATATTCAGTTGTTTCTGATTAAATATGTGTTGAAGACTTTTGTGGTCGGTATATATAATACTTTTGACCCCATATAAGTAGTGCCTCCAAGTCTTTAATGCAAAAACAACCGCTCCTAATTCCAAATCATGCGTCGTATAATTTTGTTCGTGAATCTTCAATTGTCTAGACGCATAACCAATCACCTTCGTTCGTTGCATTAATACACAACCGAGACCTTGCTTTGATGCGTCACAATAAATCACAAAATCATCATTCCCTTCAGGCAATGACAATATAGGTGTCGTAGTTAGCTTTTTCTTCAATAACTGAAACGCTTTCTCTTGTTCATCATTCCATTCAAATTTCTTCCCTTTATGCGTTAATGCAGTCAAGGGTTTTGCTATTCTGGAAAAGTCTTGGATGAACCTTCTGTAGTAACCAGCTAGTCCTAAAAACTGGCGTATGTGTTTCGGAGTTTTCAGGGTTTCCCACTTTTCAACAGTTTCTATCTTTGCCGGATCCACCTTAATACCTTCTTTGTTCACTATGTGACCGAGGAATTGAACTTCTTCCAACCAAAATGCACACTTTGAAAACTTAGCGTACAATTCTTCCTTCCTCAATACTTCTAACACCTTTCTCAAATGTTCACCGTGTTCTTGGTCATTCTTTGAGTAAATAAGTATGTCATCAATGAAAACAATGACAAACTTGTCAAGGTATGGTCCACACACTCGGTTCATAAGGTCCATGAACACAGCTGGTGCATTAGTTAAACCAAACGGCATGACCATAAACTCGTAATGACCGTAACGTGTTGTGAAAGCAGTCTTTGGAATATCATCTTCTTTCACCCGCATTTGATGATACCCAGAACGTAAGTCAATCTTTGAATAAACAGACGAGCCTTGTAGTTGATCAAATAAGTCGTCGATTCTCGGTAGTGGGTAGCGGTTCTTGATGGTAAGTTTGTTTAACTATCGGTAGTCGATACACAACCTGAATGTACCATCTTTCTTCTTGACAAACAAAACAGGAGCTCCCCACGGTGATGTGCTTGGTCGAATGAAACCACGCTCTAAAAGTTCTTGTAATTGGCTTTGCAGTTCTTTCATCTCGTTGGGTGCGAGTCTGTAAGGAGCACGAGCTATTGGTGCAGCTCCTGGTACAAGATCTATTTGAAATTCAACAGATCGATGTGGGGGTAATCCCGGTAATTCTTTCGGAAATACATCGGGAAATTCTTTTGCAATGGGAACATCGTTGATGCTCTTTTCTTCAGTTTGTAGTTTCTCGACGTATGCTAGAACAGCATAGCAACCTTTTCTTATTAGTTTTTGTGCCTTCAAATTACTAATAAGATGTAGCTTCGTGTTGCCCTTTTCTCCGTACACCATTAAGGGTTTTCCTTTTTCTCGTATAATGCGAATTGCATTTTTGTAACAGACGATCTCTGCTTTCACTTCTTTCAACCAGTCCATACCGATTATCACATCAAAACTCCCTAACTCTACTGGTATCAAATCAATCTTAAATGTTTCGCTAACCAGTTTAATTTCTCGATTCCGACATATATTATCTGCTGAAATTAATTTACCATTTGCTAATTCGAGTAAAAATTTACTATCCAAAGGCGTCAATGGACAACTTAATTTAGCACAAAAATCTCTACTCATATAGCTTCTATCCGCACCCGAATCAAATAAAACATAAGCAGATTTATTGTCAATAAGAAACGTACCCGTAACAAGCTCCGGGTCTTCCTGTGCCTCTGCCGCATTAATATTGAAAACTCTTCCGCGGCCTTGTCCATTCGTGTTCTCCTGGTTCGGGCAATTTCTAATAATGTGGCCCGGTTTTCCACATTTATAACAAACTACATTGGCATAACTTGCTCCGACACTACTTGCTCCGCCATTACTCGTTCCGACACCATTTGTTCCTTTCGTTCTATTAACCCCTGGTCCGTAGACCTCACACTTCGCCGCGCTATGACCATTTCTTTTACACTTGTTGCAAAATTTGGTGCAGAACCCCGAGTGATACTTTTCACACCTTTGGCATAGCTGCTTCTGATTGTTGTTGTTGTTGCGGTTATTATTGTTGTTGGGATGATTGTTGTAGTTGCTGTTGTTGTTGTTGTTGTTGTTGTTGTTGGGCCATTTGTTGTAGTTGCGATTGATGTTGCGATTGTTGGGATAATTGTTGCGATTATTGTTGTAATTGCTGTTGTTGTTGTATTGGTGATTCTTATCACCGTTTTCCTCCCACTTTCTTTTGACTTGCTTCACATTGGCCTCTTCAGCAGTCTGTTCCTTAATTCTTTCTTCAATCTGGTTCACTAGTTTGTGAGCCATTCTACATGCCTGTTGTATAGAGGCGGGCTCGTGTGAACTTATATCTTCTTGGATTCTTTCCGGTAATCCTTTCACAAACGCGTCGATCTTCTCTTCCTCATCTTCGAATGCTCCCGGACACAATAGGCACAATTCTGTGAATCGTCTTTCGTACGCGGTAATATCAAATCCTTGGGTTCGTAACCCTCTAAGTTCTGTCTTGAGCTTATTGACCTCGGTTCTGGGACGGTACTTCTCGTTCATCAAGTGCTTGAATGCTGACCACGGTAGTGCGTACGCATCGTCTTGTCCCACTTGCTCTAGATAGGTATTCCACCATGTTAACGCAGAACCTGTGAAGGTATGCGTAGCGTACTTCACTTTGTCCTCTTCAGTACACTTACTTATGGCAAACACCGATTCGACCTTCTCGGTCCACCGTTTCAATCCGATCGGTCCTTCGGTTCCATCAAATTCCAAAGGTTTGCAGGCAGTGAATTCTTTGTAGGTGCATCCTACACGATTTCCTGTACTGCTAGATCCAAGGTTATTGTTGGTATGTAGCGCAGCCTGTACAGCGGCTATGTTTGAAACTAGAAAAGTACGGAATTCCTCTTCATTCATATTCACGGTGTGTCGAGTAGTCGGTGCCATTTCCTTCAAAATAGTCAAATGGAACTAGTTAATCATACAGAATATTAAGAGTAGTTAATAGTATTTCGTAGCATAATATGAACTCATTTATAAAAGCTTTTTCTTCATATTAGCGTTTTATAAGTTTAAATTCGGGTAGTACCTACCCGTTAAGTTCATACTTAGTAGCTAATATACAATTCAACTACTACAATTCTATATGAAAAACTGACTATAATAATATTTCGCGTTCAAACTTTTACACAATATTTTACAAATTACAATACCGCTTATTTTACATATAGCATGAAATATAGCACACAATAAATTTTATACAAGATGGTTGTGAAGATAATTCTAGCTAGTACACAAGTCATTCAGCAAAAGCAATAAAGACACGTAATTCATACGTCCAGAAACAAGTCATGCATTCTGGTTTTACTAGGATTACTTCCCATCCTTGGTCTTGTGGAACATAACCGTTATGGCCGTTGATAAGACAGCGTGTTGTAACGTCGTCAAAGGGACGAGGGTTACGTAATGTCCAACAGTCCCGTAACAATCTAAAAACCTCATTTCTTACCCCAATTACCGACTCCGTCACTTGTGGGAACTTTTTGTTTAATAGTTGTAGCCCGATGTTCTTTTTCTCACTTTGGTGAGAAGCGAACATTACTAATCCGTAAGCATAACATGCTTCTTTATGTTGCATGTTAGCCGCTTTTTCTAAATCACGAAGTCCAATATTCGGATATATTGAGTCAAAATAATTTCTTAACCCGTTGCGTAAAATAGCATTTGGGTTCCCCGCAATATATGCGTCAAAGTAAACACATCGTAACTTATGGGTTTCCCAATGTGATATCCCCCATCTTTCAAACGAAAGTCTCTTATAAACCAAGACATTCTTGGAACGTTCTTCGAATGTCTTACAAACTGATCTCGCCTTAAATAGTTGTGCCGAGGAATTTTGACCGACTCTAGACAAGATTTCATCAATCATGTCTCCGGGTAGGTCTCTTAAAATATTGGGTTGTCTATCCATTTTGTGTTTTTAAACTGTAAAATAGACAAGAGTTAGATTTATAAAAAAAATACTTATTAATACAAGCAATTTTTACATATATCATAAAGCATAAGCACACTATATTACATATATTACACCACACGAATACAACTATCTTATTCCGACTCGCTTGTTTCTTCTTCTTCGGTTTTGGTTCGTTTTGCCAAGTTTCTAGGGATATATGATGTTCCCCTAATACTAACTGTCGTTGTCCACATTGGTTTAGAAAAACCTGGTGGTTTAGAGGTTCCCGGGTCATTGTTACAACTTAAGGACTTCGGGGGTTGACGATACATATAAAGTTCATCGGGGTTGGAATTAGATTTCTCTATTTTTATGCCCTTTCCCTTATTATTTTCTTTTGCCTTTTTAAATTCAGTTGGGGTAATTTCTATAACATCATCGAAATTCTCGTCGGAATCCGATTCATCGGAGAATTGGTAATCCTCCCAATATTTTGCTTCCTTGGCGAAAACACCATTGACCATAATTAACCTTGGTCGGTTGGTTGAGGATTTTCTTTTACTTAACCGTTTTATTATTTCCCCCACCGGTTCTATTTCTTCATCCGGTTCCGATTCTTCTTCCGGTTCCGATTCTTCTTCCGGTTCCGACTCTTCTTCCGGTTCCTCTTCGGGAACTTGTGAATCAGTCCACGAATCATTCCAATTTACATTTGACTCTTCATTATTATTAGGTGAGTCAATGGGACTTGTTCTAGAGGTAGAAATCTATCACATAATGTCAAACACGTTAAGAGATTAATATATCACATAATATTCATATGTTAAAAATATATAGTTTCCAACAAAAATGTTAAGCAATCATTTTTAAAGAAAACACGGTCGAAGTCCAGACTCACTAATACATCCTAACAAACTCGATAAGACACACTAATGCAAATTTTCTGGTTCTCTAAGACCAACGCTCGGATACCAACTGAAATGTCCCGTTCTTATTGATTAAAAACGTTCCATATTAATTGATTTCGTTGCGAGGTTTTGACCTCTATATGAGACGTTTTTCAAAGACCGCATTCATTTTAAAACAAACCATAACCTTTATTTCATCAATAAAGGTTTAAAAAGTTTTACGTAGATTATCAAATAATGATAATCTAAAATATCCTGTTTACACACGACCATTACATAATGGTTTACAATACAAATATGTTACAACAAAATAAGTTTCTTGAATGCAGTTTTTACACAATATCATACAAGCATGGACTACAAATCTCGTCCTTATTTAAGTATGCGACAGCGGAAGCTCTTAATAATCACCTGAGAATAAACATGCTTAAAACGTCAACAAAAATGTTGGTGAGTTATAGGTTTAACCTATATATATCAAATCATAATAATAGACCACAAGATTTCATATTTCAATACACATCCCATACATAGAGATAAAAATCATTCATATGGTGAACACCTGGTAACCGACATTAACAAGATGCATATATAAGAATATCCCCATCATTCCGGGACACCCTTCGGATATGATATAAATTTCGAAGTACTAAAGCATCCGGTACTTTGGATGGGGCTTGTTGGGCCCGATAGATCTATCTTTAGGATTCGCGTCAATTAGGGTGTCTGTTCCCTAATTCTTAGATTACCCGACTTAATATAAAGGGGAATATTCGATTTCGATAATTCAACCATAGAATGTAGTTTCACGTACTTGTGTCTATTTTGTAAATCATTTATAAAACCTGCATGTATTCTCATCCCAAAAATATTAGATTTTAAAAGTGGGACTATAACTCACTTTCACAGATTTTTACTTCGTCGGAAAGTAAGACTTGGCCACTGGTTGATTCACGAACCTATAACAATATATACATATATATCAAAGTATGTTCAAAATATATTTACAACACTTTTAATATATTTTGATGTTTTAAGTTTATTAAGTCAGCTGTCCTCGTTAGTAACCTACAACTAGTTGTCCACAATTAGATGTACAGAAATAAATCGATAAATATTATCTTGAATCAATCCACGACCCAGTGTATACGTATCTCAGTATTGATCACAACTCAAACTATATATATTTTGGAATCAACCTCAACCCTGTATAGCTAACTCCAACATTCACATATAGAGTGTCTATGGTTGTTCCGAAATATATATAGATGTGTCGACATGATAGGTCGAAACATTGTATACGTGTCTATGGTATCTCAAGATTACATAATATAAAATACAAGTTGATTAAGTTATGGTTGGAATAGATTTGTTACCAATTTTCACGTAGCTAAAATGAGAAAAATTATCCAATCTTGTTTTACCCATAACTTCTTCATTTTAAATCCGTTTTGAGTGAATCCAATTGCTATGGTTTCATATTGAACTCTATTTTATGAATCTAAACAGAAAAAGTATAGGTTTATTGTCGGAAAAATAAGTTACAAGTCATTTTTGTAAAGGTAGTCATTTCAGTCGAAAGAACGACGTCTAGATGACCATTTTAGAAAACATACTTCCACTTTGAGTTTAACCATAATTTTTGGATATAGTTTCATGTTCATAATAAAAATCATCTTCTCAGAATAACAACTTTTAAATCAAAGTTTATCATAGTTTTTAATTAACCAACCCAAAACAGCCCGCGGTGTTACTACGACGGCGTAAATCCGGTTTTACGGTGTTTTTCGTGTTTCCAGGTTTTAAATCATTAAGTTAGCATATCATATAGATATAGAACATGTGTTTAGTTGATTTTAAAAGTCAAGTTAGAAGGATTAACTTTTGTTTGCGAACAAGTTTAGAATTAACTAAACTATGTTCTAGTGATTACAAGTTTAAACCTTCGAATAAGATAGCTTTATATGTATGAATTGAATGATGTTATGAACATCATTACTACCTTAAGTTCCTTGGATAAACCTACTGGAAAAGAGAAAAATGGATCTAGCTTCAACGGATCCTTGGATGGCTCGAAGTTCTTGAAGCAGAATCATGACACGAAAACAAGTTCAAGTAAGATCATCACTTGAAATAAGATTGTTATAGTTATAGAAATTAAACCAAAGTTTGAATATGATTATTACCTTGTATTAGAATGATAACCTACTGTAATAAACAAAGATTTCTTGAGGTTGGATGATCACCTTACAAGATTGGAAGTGAGCTAGCAAACTTGAAAGTATTCTTGATTTTATGTAACTCGAACTTGTAGAATATATGAAGAACACTTAAAACTTGAAGATAGAACTTGAGAGAGATCAATTAGATGAAGAAAATTGAAGAATGAAAGTGTTTGTAGGTGTTTTTGGTCATTGGTGTATGGATTAGATATAAAGGATATGTAATTTTGTTTTCATGTAAATAAGTCATGAATGATTACTCATATTTTTTGTAATTTTATGAGATATTTCATGCTAGTTGCCAAATGATGGTTACCACATGTGTTAGGTGACTCACATGGGCTGCTAAGAGCTGATCATTGGAGTGTATATACCAATAGTACATACATCTAAAAGCTGTGTATTGTACGAGTACGAATACGGGTGCATACGAGTAGAATTGTTGATGAAACTGAACGAGGATGTAATTGTAAGCATTTTTGTTAAGTAGAAGTATTTTAATAAGTGTCTTGAAGTATTTCAAAAGTGTATGAATAAATATTAAAACACTACATGTATATACATTTTAACTGAGTCGTTAAGTCATCGTTAGTCGTTACATGTAAATGTTGTTTTGAAACCTTTAGGTTAACGATCTGGTTGAATGTTGTTAACCCATTGTTTATTATAACAAATTAGATGTTAAATTGTTATATTATCATGATATTATGATATATAATATATCTTAGTATGCTGTATATACAGTTAAATGTCGTTACAACGATAATCGTTACATATATGTCTCGTTTCGAAATCATTAAGTTAGTAGTCTTATTTTTACATATGTATTTCATTGTTAATACACTTAATAATATATTTACTTATCATTTAACATAATTAACCAAGTGTATCAATATCTTAATTTGATTCATATGTACCTAGTAAGACGTTGTTATAACGATAATCGTTATATATATCGTTTTCGAGTTTCTTAAATTAATAGTCTCATTTTTATGTATATAACTCATTGTTAAAATACCTAATGAGATACATACTTATAATAAAAACATGTTAACTATATATATAACCATATATATGTCATCATATAGTTTTTACAAGTTTTAACGTTCGTGAATCACCGGTCAACTTGGGTGGTCAATTGTCTATATAAAACATATTTCAATTAATCAAGTCTTAACAAGTTTGATTTCTTAACATGTTGGAAACATTTAATCATGTAAATATCAATCTCAATTAATATATATAAACATGGAAAAGTTCGGGTCACTACAGTACCTACCCGTTAAATAAATTTCGTCCCGAAATTTTAAGCTGTTGAAGGT
The DNA here is from genome assembly GCF_046630445.1 of Rutidosis leptorrhynchoides. Taxonomy (NCBI): domain Eukaryota; kingdom Viridiplantae; phylum Streptophyta; class Magnoliopsida; order Asterales; family Asteraceae; genus Rutidosis; species Rutidosis leptorrhynchoides. Next base: position 336,547,780 of record NC_092342.1, on the reverse strand, counting down.
GTTGACGAATCTTCTGGAAATAGATGCGGGTATTTCTTCTTCATCTGATCTTCACGCTCCCAGGTGAACTCGGGTCCTCTACGAGCATTCCATCGAACCTTAACAATTGGTATCTTGTTTTGCTTAAGTCTTTTAACCTCACGATCCATTATTTCGACGGGTTCTTCGATGAATTGGAGTTTTTCGTTGATTTGGATTTCATCTAACGGAATAGTGAGATCTTCTTTAGTAAAGCATTTCTTCAAATTCGAGACGTGGAAAGTGTTATGTACAGCCGCGAGTTGTTGAGGTAACTCAAGTCGGTAAGCTACTGGTCCGACACGATCAATAATCTTGAATGGTCCAATATACCTTAGATTTAATTTCTCTCGTTTACCAAATCGAACAACGCCTTTCCAAGGTGCAACTTTAAGCATGACCATCTCTCCAATTTCAAATTCTATATCTTTTCTTTTAATGTCAGCGTAGCTCTTTTGTCGACTTTGGGCGGTTTTCAACCGTTGTTGAATTTGGATGATCTTCTCGGTAGTTTCTTGTATAATCTCCGGACCCGTAATCTGTCTATCCCCCACTTCACTCCAACAAATCGGAGACCTACACTTTCTACCATAAAGTGCTTCAAATGGCGCCATCTCAATGCTTGAATGGTAGCTGTTGTTGTAGGAAAATTCTGCTAACGGTAGATGTCGATCCCAACTGTTTCCGAAATCAATAACACATGCTCGTAGCATGTCTTCAAGCGTTTGTATCATCCTTTCGCTCTGCCCATCAGTTTGTGGATGATAGGCAGTACTCATGTCTAGACGAGTTCCTAATGCTTGCTGTAATGTCTGCCAGAATCTTGAAATAAATCTGCCATCCCTATCAGAGATAATAGAGATTGGTATTCCATGTCTGGAGACGACTTCCTTCAAATACAGTCGTGCTAACTTCTCCATCTTGTCATCTTCTCTTATTGGCAGGAAGTGTGCTGATTTGGTGAGACGATCAACTATTACCCAAATAGTATCAAAACCACTTGCAGTCCTTGGCAATTTAGTGATGAAATCCATGGTAATGTTTTCCCATTTCCATTTCGGGATTTCGGGTTGTTGAAGTAGACCTGATGGTTTCTGATGCTCTGCTTTGACCTTAGAACACGTCAAACATTCTCCTACATATTTAGCAACATCGGCTTTCATACCCGGCCACCAAAAATGTTTCTTGAGATCCTTGTACATCTTCCCCGTTCCAGGATGTATTGAGTATCTGGTTTTATGAGCTTCTCTAAGTACCATTTCTCTCATATCTCCAAATTTTGGTACCCAAATCCTTTCAGCCCTATACCGGGTTCCGTCTTCCCGAATATTAAGATGCTTCTCCGATCCTTTGGGTATTTCATCCTTTAAATTTTCCTCTTTTAAAACTCCTTATTGCGCCTCCTTTATTTGAGTAGTAAGGTTATTATGAATCATTATATTCATAGATTTTACTCGAATGGGTTCTCTGTCCTTCCTGCTCAAGGCATCGGCTACCACATTTGCCTTCCCCGGGTGGTAACGAATCTCAAAGTCGTAATCATTCAACAACTCAATCCACCTACGCTGCCTCATATTCAGTTGTTTCTGATTAAATATGTGTTGAAGACTTTTGTGGTCGGTATATATAATACTTTTGACCCCATATAAGTAGTGCCTCCAAGTCTTTAATGCAAAAACAACCGCTCCTAATTCCAAATCATGCGTCGTATAATTTTGTTCGTGAATCTTCAATTGTCTAGACGCATAAGCAATCACCTTCGTTCGTTGCATTAATACACAACCGAGACCTTGTTTTGATGCGTCACAATAAATCACAAAATCATCTTTCCCTTCAGGCAATGACAATATAGGTGCCGTAGTTAGCTTTTTCTTCAATAACTGAAACGCTTTCTCTTGTTCATCATTCCATTCAAATTTCTTCCCTTTATGCGTTAATGCAGTCAAGGGTTTTGCTATTCTGGAAAAGTCTTGGATGAACCTTCTGTAGTAACCAGCTAGTCCTAAAAACTGGCGTATGTGTTTCGGAGTTTTCAGGGTTTCCCACTTTTCAACAGTTTCTATCTTTGCCGGATCCACCTTAATACCTTCTTTGTTCACTATGTGACCGAGGAATTGAACTTCTTCCAACCAAAATGCACACTTTGAAAACTTAGCATACAATTCTTCCTTCCTCAATACTTCTAACACCTTTCTCAAATGTTCACCGTGTTCTTGGTCATTCTTTGAGTAAATAAGTATGTCATCAATGAAAACAATGACAAACTTGTCAAGGTATGGTCCACACACTCGGTTCATAAGGTCCATGAACACAGCTGGTGCATTAGTTAAACCAAACGGCATGACCATAAACTCGTAATGACCGTAACGTGTTCTGAAAGCAGTCTTTGGAATATCATCTTCTTTCACCCGCATTTGATGATACCCAGAACGTAAGTCAATCTTTGAATAAACAGACGAGCCTTGTAGTTGATCAAATAAGTCGTCGATTCTCGGTAGTGGGTAGCGGTTCTTGATGGTAAGTTTGTTCAACTCTCGGTAGTCGATACACAACCTGAATGTACCATCTTTCTTCTTGACAAACAAAACAGGAGCTCCCCACGGTGATGTGCTTGGTCGAATGAAACCATGCTCTAAAAGTTCTTGTAATTGGCTTTGCAGTTCTTTCATCTCGCTGGGTGCGAGTCTGTAAGGAGCACGAGCTATTGGTGCAGCTCCTGGTACAAGATCTATTTGAAATTCAACAGATCGATGTGGGGGTAATCCCGGTAATTCTTTCGGAAATACATCGGGAAATTTTTTTGCAATGGGAACATCATTGATGCTCTTTTCTTCAGTTTGTAGTTTCTCGACGTATGCTAGAACAGCATAGCAACCTTTTCTTATTAGTTTTTATGCCTTCAAATTACTAATAAGATGTAGCTTCGTGTTGCCCTTTTCTCCGTACACCATTAAGGGTTTTCCTTTTTCTCGTATAATGCGAATTGCATTTTTGTAACAGACGATCTCTGCTTTCACTTCTTTCAACCAGTCCATACCGATTATCACATCAAAACTCCCTAACTCTACTGGTATCAAATCAATCTTAAATGTTCGCTAACCAGTTTAATTTCTCGATTCTGACATATATTATCTGCTGAAATTAATTTACCATTTGCTAATTCGAGTAAAAATTTACTATCCAAAGGCGTCAATGGACAACTTAATTTAGCACAAAAATCTCTACTCATATAGCTTCTATCCGCACCCGAATCAAATAAAACATAAGCAGATTTATTGTCAATAAGAAACGTACCCATAACAAGCTCCGGGTCTTCCTGTGCCTCTGCCGCATTAATATTGAAAACTCTTCCGCGGCCTTGTCCATTCGTGTTCTCCTGGTTCGGGCAATTTCTAATAATGTGGCCCGGTTTTCCACATTTATAACAAACTACATTGGCATAACTTGCTCCGACACTACTTGCTCCGCCATTACTCATTCCGACACCATTTGTTCCTTTCGTTCTATTAACCCCTGGTCCGTAGACCTCACACTTCGCCGCGCTATGACCATTTCTTTTACACTTGTTGCAAAATTTGGTGCAGAACCCCGAGTGATACTTTTCACACCTTTGGCATAGCTGCTTCTGATTGTTGTTGTTGTTGCGGTTATTATTGTTGTTGGGATGATTGTTGTAGTTGCTGTTGTTGTTGTTGTTGTTGTTGTTGGGCCGTTTGTTGTAGTTGCGATTGATGTTGCGATTGTTGGGATAATTGTTGCGATTATTGTTGTAATTGCTGTTGTTGTTGTATTGGTGATTCTTATCACCGTTTTCCTCCCACTTTCTTTTGACTTGCTTCACATTGGCCTCTTCAGCAGTCTGTTCCTTAATTCTTTCTTCAATCTGGTTCACTAGTTTGTGAGCCATTCTACATGCCTGTTGTATAGAGGCGGGCTCGTGTGAACTTATATCTTCTTGGATTCTTTCCGGTAATCCTTTCACAAACGCGTCGATCTTCTCTTCCTCATCTTCGAATGCTCCCGGACACAATAGGCACAATTCTGTGAATCGTCTTTCGTACGCGGTAATATCAAATCCTTGGGTTCGTAACCCTCTAAGTTCTGTCTTGAGCTTATTGACCTCGGTTCTGGGACGGTACTTCTCGTTCATCAAGTGCTTGAATGCTGACCACGGTAGTGCGTACGCATCGTCTTGTCCCACTTGCTCTAGATAGGTATTCCACCATGTTAAAGCAGAACCTGTGAAGGTATGCGTAGCGTACTTCACTTTGTCCTCTTTAGTACACTTACTTATGGCAAACACCGATTCGACCTTCTCGGTCCACCGTTTCAATCCGATCGGTCCTTCGGTTCCATCAAATTCCAAAGGTTTGCAGGCAGTGAATTCTTTGTAGGTGCATCCTACACGATTTCCTGTACTGCTAGATCCAAGGTTATTGTTGGTATGTAGCGCAGCCTGTACAGCGGCTATGTTTGAAGCTAGAAAAGTACGGAATTCCTCTTCATTCATATTCACGGTGTGTCGAGTAGTCGGTGCCATTTCCTTCAAAATAGTCAAATGGAACAAGTTAATCATACAGAATATTAAGAGTAGTTAATAGTATTTCGTAGCATAATATGAACTCATTTATAAAAGCTTTTTCTTCATATTAGCGTTTTATAAGTTTAAATTCGGGTAGTACCTACCCGTTAAGTTCATACTTAGTAGCTAATATACAATTCAACTACTACAATTCTATATGAAAAACTGACTATAATAATATTTCGCGTTCAAACTTTTACACAATATTTTACAAATTACAATACCGCTTATTTTACATATAGCATGAAATATAGCACACAATAAATTTTATACAAGATGGTTGTGAAGATAATTCTAGCTAGTACACAAGTCGTTCAGCAAAGGCAATAAAGACACGTAATTCATACGTCCAGAAACAAGTCATGCATTCTGGTTTTACTAGGATTACTTCCCATCCTTGGTCTTGTGGAACATAACCGTTATGGCCGTTGATAAGACAGCGTGTTGTAACGTCGTCAAAGGGACGAGGGTTACGTAATGTCCAACAGTCCCGTAACAATCTAAAAACCTCATTTCTTACCCCAATTACCGACTCCGTCACTTGTGGGAACTTTTTGTTTAATAGTTGTAGCCCGATGTTCTTTTTCTCACTTTGGTGAGAAGCGAACATTACTAATCCGTAAGCATAACATGCTTCTTTATGTTGCATGTTAGCCGCTTTTTCTAAATCACGAAGTCCAATATTCGGATATATTGAGTCAAAATAATTTCTTAACCCGTTGCGTAAAATAGCATTTGGGTTCCCCGCAATATATGCGTCAAAGTAAACACATCGTAACTTATGGGTTTCCCAATGTGATATCCCCCATCTTTCAAACGAAAGTCTCTTATAAACCAAGACATTCTTGGAACGTTCTTCGAATGTCTTACAAACTGATCTCGCCTTAAATAGTTGTGCCGAGGAATTCTGACCGACTCTAGACAAGATTTCATCAATCATGTCTCCGGGTAGGTCTCTTAAAATATTGGGTTGTCTATCCATTTTGTGTTTTTAAACTGTAAAATAGACAAGAGTTAGATTCATAAAAAAAATACTTATTAATACAAGCAATTTTTACATATATCATAAAGCATAAGCACACTATATTACATATATTACACCACACGAATACAACTATCTTATTCCGACTCGCTTGTTTCTTCTTCTTCGGTTTTGGTTCGTTTTGCCAAGTTTCTAGGGATATATGATGTTCCCCTAATACTAACTGTCGTTGTCCACATTGGTTTAGAAAAACCTGGTGGTTTAGAGGTTCCCGGGTCATTGTTACAACTTAAGGACTTCGGGGGTTGACGATACATATAAAGTTCATCGGGGTTGGAATTAGATTTCTCTATTTTTATGCCCTTTCCCTTATTATTTTCTTTTGCCTTTTTAAATTCAGTTGGGGTAATTTCTATAACATCATCGGAATTCTCGTCGGAATCCGATTCATCGGAGAATTGGTAATCCTCCCAATATTTTGCTTCCTTGGCGAAAACACCATTGACCATAATTAACCTTGGTCGGTTGGTTGAGGATTTTCTTTTACTTAACCGTTTTATTATTTCCCCCACCGGTTCTATTTCTTCATCCGGTTCCGATTCTTCTTCCGGTTCCGATTCTTCTTCCGGTTCCGACTCTTCTTCCGGTTCCTCTTCGGGAACTTGTGAATCAGTCCACGAATCATTCCAATTTACATTTGACTCTTCATTATTATTAGGTGATTCAATGGGACTTGTTCTAGAGGTAGACATCTATCACATAATGTCAAACACGTTAAGAGATTAATATATCACATACTATTCATATGTTAAAAATATATAGTTTCCAACAAAAATGTTAAGCAATCATTTTTAAAGAAAACACGGTCGAAGTCCAGACTCACTAATGCATCCTAACAAACTCGATAAGACACACTAATGCAAATTTTCTGGTTCTCTAAGACCAACGCTCGGATACCAACTGAAATGTCCCGTTCTTATTGATTAAAAACGTTCCATATTAATTGATTTCGTTGCGAGGTTTTGACCTCTATATGAGACGTTTTTCAAAGACTGCATTCATTTTAAAACAAACCATAACCTTTATTTCATCAATAAAGGTTTAAAAAGTTTTACGTAGATTATCAAATAATGATAATCTAAAATATCCTGTTTACACACGACCATTACATAATGGTTTACAATACAAATATGTTACAACAAAATAAGTTTCTTGAATGCAGTTTTTACACAATATCATACAAGCATGGACTCCAAATCTCGTCCTTATTTAAGTATGCGACAGCGGAAGCTCTTAATAATCACCTGAGAATAAACATGCTTAAAACGTCAACAAAAATGTTGGTGAGTTATAGGTTTAACCTATATATATCAAATCATAATAATAGACCACAAGATTTCATATTTCAATACACATCCCATACATAGAGATAAAAATCATTCATATGGTGAACACCTGGTAACCGACATTAACAAGATGCATATATAAGAATATCCCCATCATTCCGGGACACCCTTCGGATATGATATAAATTTCGAAGTACTAAAGCATCCGGTACTTTGGATGGGGCTTGTTGGGCCCGATAGATCTATCTTTAGGATTCGCGTCAATTAGGGTGTCTGTTCCCTAATTCTTAGATTACCCGACTTAATATAAAGGGGAATATTCGATTTCGATAATTCAACCATAGAATGTAGTTTCACGTACTTGTGTCTATTTTGTAAATCATTTATAAAACCTGCATGTATTCTCATCCCAAAAATATTAGATTTTAAAAGTGGGACTATAACTCACTTTCACAGATTTTTACTTCGTCGGAAAGTAAGACTTGGCCACTGGTTGATTCACGAACCTATAACAATATATACATATATATCAAAGTATATTCAAAATATATTTACAACACTTTTAATATATTTTGATGTTTTAAGTTTATTAAGTCAGCTGTCCTCGTTAGTAACCTACAACTAGTTGTCCACAATTAGATGTACAGAAATAAATCGATAAATATTATCTTGAATCAATCCACGACCCAGTGTATACGTATCTCAGTATTGATCACAACTCAAACTATATATATTTTGGAATCAACCTCAACCCTGTATAGCTAACTCCAACATTCACATATAGAGTGTCTATGGTTGTTCCGAAATATATATAGATGTGTCGACATGATAGGTCGAAACATTGTATACGTGTCTATGGTATCTCAAGATTACATAATATACAATACAAGTTGATTAAGTTATGGTTGGAATAGATTTGTTACCAATTTTCACGTAGCTAAAATGAGAAAAATTATCCAATCTTGTTTTACCCATAACTTCTTCATTTTAAATCCGTTTTGAGTGAATCCAATTGCTATGGTTTCATATTGAACTCTATTTTATGAATCTAAACAGAAAAAGTATAGGTTTATTGTCGGAAAAATAAGTTACAAGTCGTTTTTGTAAAGGTAGTCATTTCAGTCGAAAGAACGACGTCTAGATGACCATTTTAGAAAACATACTTCCACTTTGAGTTTAACCATAATTTTTGGATATAGTTTCATGTTCATAATAAAAATCATCTTCTCCGAATAACAACTTTTAAATCAAAGTTTATCATAGTTTTTAATTAACTAACCCAAAACAGCCCGCGGTGTTACTACGACGGCGTAAATCCGGTTTTACGGTGTTTTTCGTGTTTCCAGGTTTTAAATCATTAAGTTAGCATATCATATAGATATAGAACATGTGTTTAGTTGATTTTAAAAGTCAAGTTAGAAGGATTAACTTTTGTTTGCGAACAAGTTTAGAATTAACTAAACTATGTTCTAGTGATTACAAGTTTAAACCTTCGAATAAGATAGCTTTATATGTATGAATTGAATGATGTTATGAACATCATTACTACCTTAAGTTCCTTGGATAAACCTACTGGAAAAGAGAAAAATGGATCTAGCTTCAACGGATCCTTGGATGGCTCGAAGTTCTTGAAGCAGAATCATGACACGAAAACAAGTTCAAGTAAGATCATCACTTGAAATAAGATTGTTATAGTTATAGAAATTGAACCAAAGTTTGAATATGATTATTACCTTGTATTAGAATGATAACCTACTGTAAGAAACAAATATTTCTTGAGGTTGGATGATCACCTTACAAGATTGGAAGTGAGCTAGCAAACTTGAAAGTATTCTTGATTTTATGTAACTAGAACTTGTAGAATATATGAAGAACACTTAGAACTTGAAGATAGAACTTGAGAGAGATCAATTAGATGAAGAAAATTGAAGAATGAAAGTGTTTGTAGGTGTTTTTGGTCGTTGGTGTATGGATTAGATATAAAGGATATGTAATTTTGTTTTCATGTAAATAAGTCATGAATGATTACTCATATTTTTTGTAATTTTATGAGATATTTCATGCTAGTTGCCAAATGATGGTTCCCACATGTGTTAGGTGACTCACATGGGCTGCTAAGAGCTGATCATTGGAGTGTATATACCAATAGTACATACATCTAAAAGCTGTGTATTGTACGAGTACGAATACGGGTGCATACGAGTAGAATTATTGATGAAACTGAACGAGGATGTAATTGTAAGCATTTTTGTTAAGTAGAAGTATTTTAATAAGTGTCTTGAAGTCTTTCAAAAGTGTATGAATACATATTAAAACACTACATGTATATACATTTTAACTGAGTCGTTAAGTCATCGTTAGTCGTTACATGTAAATGTTGTTTTGAAACCTTTAGGTTAACAATCTTGTTGAATGTTGTTAACCCATTGTTTTTTATAACAAATTAGATGTTAAATTGTTATATTATCATGATATTATGATATATAATATATCTTAGTATGATGTATATACAGTTAAATGTCGTTACAACGATAATCGTTACATATATGTCTCGTTTCGAAATCATTAAGTTAGTAGTCTTATTTTTACATATGTATTTCATTGTTAATACACTTAATAATATATTTACTTATCATTTAACATAATTAACCAAGTGTATCAATATCTTAATATGATTCATATGTACCTAGTAAGACGTTGTTATAACGATAATCGTTATATATATCGTTTTCGAGTTTCTTAAATTAATAGTCTCATTTTTATGTATATAACTCATTGTTAAAATACCTAATGAGATACATACTTATAATAAAAACATGTTAACTATATATATAACCATATATATGTCATCGTATAGTTTTTACAAGTTTTAACGTTCGTGAATCACCGGTCAACTTGGGTGGTCAATTGTCTATATGAAACATATTTCAATTAATCAAGTTAAAACAAGTTTGATTTCTTAACATGTTAGAAACATTTAATCATGTAAATATCAATCTCAATTAATATATATAAACATGGAAAAATTCGGGTCACTACAGTTTTTCCCAAATATTTTTCGAAACGAGACCTCGAAAGCCTTCAATTTTGCCTTTTTTCGATTTTGACCGTTTTCATTCATATTATTCCTTTTGTGTATGCATGATTTAGCATGGTATATATCATTTTAAGGCCTATTATTTCACTCGCAATGTAATTATGTATAACGGGTATAAATTTGACTCTAATGTCACTTCATTAGACACGTTTTTTTAAATCATTAGTATGCGCCGCCAGATGGAGTACCACTTGGCGGCGCATAACCTTCGGTTTCTGATTGTGCTGAAAATCTTGAGATCACCTTAAAACGACCCTAACATCAAGACTCCTGGATAGTGTCTTGACATTCGAGGTCGTCTGGATGCCGAAAAAAGATATTTTACTCATTTTTAATGTTCTATTTGATCATTTTCAATTTATATCGCATTATTAGTTTTGTGTATGGATGACTTAGCATTGTATATATCGTTTTAAGGCCTATTATTTCACTCGCAATGTAATTATGTATAACGGGTATAAATTTGAATCAAATGTCACTTCATTAGACACGTTTTTTTACATCATTAGTATGCACCGCCAGATGTAGTACCATTTGGCGGCGCATAACCTTCGGTTTCAGATTGTGCTGAAAATCTATAAATTACCCTAAAACAGCTGAACGAGCAAGACAATCTGAATGTTCTTTCCATTCGAGGTTGTCCAGATTCTGAAAAAGACATCTTTCTTCACAAAATTACACCACGCACCAAACATCACCGACGGTTCGTGGTGCTTGGTGTTTTGTGTCTTTGGCCAAAATGTTTGATCTATCGTATCTTTTGACTCGTAGGTCCGATTTAATCACCGTTTTTTTCAAATCGTGTAATTGTTTGGGATCTATCCGTTGGCAAACTGATGTAGGCGGTTTGTAACAAATATTTTTCGAAACGAGGCCTCGAACGCCTTCAATTTTGCCTTTTTCGATTTTGACCGTTTTCATTCATATTATTCCTTTTGTGTATGCATGACTTAGGTTTGTATATATCGTTTTAAGGCCTATTATTTCACTCGCAATGTAATTATGTACAACGAGTAAAAATTTGAATCTAATGTCACTTCATTAGACACGTTCTTTTAAATCATTAGTATGCACCGCCAGATAGAGTACCACTTGGCGGCGCATAACCTTCGGTTTCTGATTGTGCTGAAAATCTCGAGATCACCCTAAAACAACCCTAACATCAAGACTCCTGGATAGTGTCTTGACATTCGAGGTCGTCAGGATGCCGAAAAAAGACATTTTACTCATTTTTAATGTTCTATTTGATCATTTTCAATTTATATCGCATTATTAGTTTTGTGTATGGATGACTTTGCATTGTATATATCATTTTAAGGCCTATTATTTCACACGCAATGTAATTATGTATAACGGGTATAAATTTGAATCTAATGTCACTTCATTAGACACATTTTTTTACATCATTAGTATGCACCGCCAGATGGAATACCATTTGGCGGCGCATAACTTTCGGTTTCAGATTGTGCTGAAAATCTCTAAATAACCCTAAAACGGCCGAACGAGCAAGACAATCTGAATGTTCTTTCAATTCGAGTTCATCCAGATTCTGAAAAAGACATCTTTCCTCGCAAAATCGCACCACGCACTAAACACCACCGACGGTTCGTGGTGCTTGGTGTTTTGTGTCTTTGGCCAAAATGTTTGATCTATCGTATCTTTTGACTCGTAGGTCCGATTTAGTCACCGTTTTTTCCAAATCGTGTACTTTTTTGGGATCTATCCGTTGGCAAACTGCCGTAGGCGGATTGTAACAAATATTTTTTGAAACGAGACCTCGAAAGCCTTCAATTTTGCCTTTTTCGATTTTGACCGTTTTCATTCATATTATTCCTTTTGTGTATGCATGACTTAGCATGGTATATATTGTATTAAGGCCTATCGTTTCACTCACAATGTAATTATGTATAACGGGTATAAATTTGGATCTAATGTCACTTCATTAGACACGTTCTTTTAAATCATTAGTATGCACCGCCAGATTGAGTACCACTTGGCGGCGCATAACCTTCGGTTTCTGATTGTGCTGAAAATCTCGAGATCACCCTAAAACGACCCTAACATCAAGACTCCTGGATAATTTCTTGACATTCGAGGTCTTTAGGATGCCGAAAAAAGACATTTTACTCATTTTTAATGTTCTATTTGATCATTTTCAATTTATATCGCATTATTAGTTTTGTGTATGGATGACTTAGCATTGTATATATCGTTTTAAGGCCTATTATTTCACTCGCAATATAATTATGTATAACGGGTATAAATTTGAATCTAATGTCACTTCATTAGACTCGTTTTTTTTAAATCATTAGTATGAGCCGCCAGATGGAGTACCACTTGGAGGCGCATAACCTTCAGTTTTTAATTGTGCTGAAAATCTCGAGATTACTCTAAAATGGCTGAACGAGCAAGACAATCTGAATGTTCTTTCCATTCGAGGTCATCCAGATTATGAAAAAGACATCTTTCCTCGCAAAATCGCACCACGCACCAAACACCACCGACGGTTCGTGGTGCTTGGTGTTTTGTTTCTTTGGCCAAAATGTTCGATCTACCGTATCTTTTGACTCGTAGCTCCTATTTAGTCACCGTTTTTTTTTCAAATCGTGTAATTTTTTGGGATCTATCCATTGGCAAACTGCCGTAGGCAGTTTATCCCAAAAAATTTTCAAACGATACCTCGAAAGCCTTCAATTTTGCCTTTTTCAATTTTGACCGTTTTCTTTCATATTATTCCTTTTGATGCATGACTTAGCATGGTATATATTGTTTTAAGGCCTATTATTTCACTCGCAATGTAATTATGTATAACGGGTATAAATTTGAATCTAATGTCACTTCATTAGACACGTTCTTTTAAATCATTAGTATGCACCGCCAGATAGTGTACCACTTGGCGGCGCATAACCTTCGGTTTCTGATTGTGCTAAAAATCTCGAGATCACCCTAAAATGACCCTAACATCAAGACTCTTGGATAGTGTCTTGACATTCGAGGTCATCAGGATGCCGAAAAAAGACATTTTACTCATTTTTAATGTTCTATTTGATCATTTTCAATTTATATCGCATTATTAGTTTTGTGTATGGATGACTTAGCATTGTATATATCGTTTTAAGGCCTATTATTTCACTCACAATGTAATTATGTATAACGGGTATAAATTTGAATCAAATGTCACTTCATTAGACATGTTTTTTTAAATCAATAGTATGCACCGCCAGATGGAGTACCACTTGGCGGCGCATAACTTTCGGTTTTAGATTGTGCTGAAAATCTCTAAATCACCCTAAAACGGCCAAACAAGCAAGACTCTCTGAACGTTTTTTCCATTCAAGGTCGTCTAGATTCTAAAAAAGTCATCTTTCCTCACAAAATCGCACCACGCACCAAACACCTCCGACGGTTCGTGGTGCTTGGTGTTTTTTGTCTTTGGCCAAAATGTTCGATCTATCGTATCTTTTGACTCGTAGCTCCGATTTTGTCTCCGTTTTTTTCAAATCGTGTAATTTTTCGGGATCTATCCATTGGAAAACTGCCGTAGGCGGTTTTTCCCAAATATTTTTCGAAACGAGACCTCGAAAGCCTTCAAATTTGCCTTTTTTCGATTTTAACCGTTTTCATTCATATTATTCCTTTTGTGTATGCATGATTTAGCATTATATATATCATTTTAAGGCCTATTATTTCACTCGCAATGTAATTATGTATAACGGGTATAAATTTGACTCTAATGTCACTTCATTAGACACATTTTTTTATATCATTAGTATGCGCCGCCAGATGGAGTACCACTTGGCGGCGCATAACCTTCGGTTTCTGAGTATGCTGAAAATCTCGAGATCACCCTAAAACGACCCTAACATCAAGACTCCTGGATAGTGTCTTGACATTCGAGGTTGTCTGGATGCCGAAAAAAGATATTTTACTCATTTTTAATGTTCTATTTGATCATTTTCAATTTATATCGCATTATTAGTTTTGTGTATGGATGACTTAGCATTGTATATATCGTTTTAAGGCCTATTATTTCACTCACAATGTAATTATGTATAACGGGTATAAATTTGAATCTAATGTCACTTCATTAGACACATTTTTTTACATCATTAGTATGCACCGCCAGATGGAATACCATTTGGCGGCGCATAACCTTCGGTTTCAGATTGTGCTGAAAATCTCTAAATAACCCTAAAACGGCCGAACGAGCAAGACAATCTGAATGTTCTTTCAATTCGAGTTCATCCAGATTCTGAAAAAGACATCTTTCCTCGCAAAATCGCACCACGCACTAAACACCACCGACGGTTCGTGGTGCTTGGTGTTTTGTGTCTTTGGCCAAAATGTTTGATCTATCGTATCTTTTGACTCGTAGGTCCGATTTAGTCACCGTTTTTTCCAAATCGTGTACTTTTTTGGGATCTATCTGTTGGCAAACTGCCGTAGGCAGTTTGTAACAAATATTTTTTGAAACGAGACCTCGAAAGCCTTCAATTTTGCCTTTTTCGATTTTGACCGTTTTCATTCATATTATTCCTTTTGTGTATGCGTGACTTAGCATGGTATATATCGTTTTAAGGCCTATCGTTTCACTCACAATGTAATTATGTATAACGGGTATAAATTTGAATCTAATGTCACTTCATTAGACACGTTCTTTTAAATCATTTGTATGCACCGCCAGATTGAGTACCACTTGGCGGCGCATAACCTTCGGTTTCTGATTGTGCTGAAAATCTCGAGATCACCATAAAACGACCCTAACATCAAGACTCCTGGATAATTTCTTGACATTCGAGGTCTTTAGGATGCCGAAAAAAGACATTTTACTCATTTTTAATGTTCTATTTGATCATTTTCAATTTATATTGCATTATTAGTTTTGTGTATGGATGACTTAGCATTGTATATATCGTTTTAAGGCCTATTATTTCACTCGCAATATAATTATGTATAACGGGTATAAATTTGAATCTAATGTCACTTCATTAGACTCGTTTTTTTTAAATCATTAGTATGCGCTGTAGCGACCCTGACAAATCGTCAAGTGACGGCGTCGGCTACGTGGGTCCCATTACCTGATTATAAGTCTTTAAGATAACGTTTGACCAAAATATGTCGCCTTCATTTCAAAATAAAGATTGTTTCAAAGTTTACAAGAATTGTTCAACCAAAAGTTAAGTTACAACGTTATAAGTACGATTGAAATCTAGGCGACACGGTTTAAAGTAAAGTCAAAAGACGCTCCATGAAATGCATGTACACTCGACATCGGATGCAAGTATCAAATAGTGAGCGGAAGGATGTATCACATATCGTGCAAGACCTGAGAAAAACATAGAAATCTGTCAACGAAAACGTTGGTGAAATCATAGGTTTAGTAAGTATTAAACGTTGTTTTTGAACCACAAGATTTTGTATTTCCATAACGTAGATTATCCAAATCATTTGCATTCCAAAAGTGTTGTTATACGCGAGCACTCAATTATCAAAACTTAACCAACGTTACCCCATCACACAGTGCTAGAACCCACACTAAAACACAAAAATATATTTCATCCGCATAACGGTAGCGAACCGTCCGAATGAGGGTTTGTTAAACCCGTATGGCCACACAATATAAGTTCTCGCTTACACCCTGCAAGTGTAACTAATGATAATCGAATTGAGGCATTTTTGTTCTAACTCGCACGTGGAATGTTTGTTTTCACACTTGTGTTCAAAACATAAAAGTAAGTAGTACAAGATGTAACAAAGTATATGTTTTCTCAGCCCACGATTTAAAAGTATAAAAGTTGTTGAAAAGGTGGGACTATGATCTCACCTCGAGTGCACGAGTATAAAGGTACTTCAACAAGTAAACGTGTGCATGAAAGTTGCTTAGCCTTGACCTAAACAAGTAAGTTATATCAATTAACCGGTTACGACACAAGGTCGGGTGAAATGTGTTCAATTAGTCCTATGGCTCGTTACGACTCGATTAAGTATAGCATGTGAATCACGTTGTCAAGTTTCATACAAGAAACAAGTATAAAAGCATGTTAGAATGATTGTATAAAAGTTTGGTTAAGTTTGACTAAAAGTCAAACTTGGTCAAAGTCAACGAAAAAGTCAACACGTTCGGGTCGGGTCCCGAACTATTTTTCTATGCTAATTATTCATATACAAGTGTATTAAAACAAGTTTCATGTGAACCGGAGGTCGGTAACTAGTCAAACATTTCGCGTGAATTGGGACGAGGAGGTCAGAATCTGACCAGGCACATCCGCGCGCCGCTCGGGGATGGGGCGCGCCGCGCCACCCTCTGGGCAGACACTTTTCTGTTTTTCACAAGTATGCACGAGCTAAAAACCAAATAACCACATTTTATGATCCGTAAACAATTAGAACATGTATCTTATATCATCGGAAAGGTAATTTGACGAGGAAAACACCTAGACACATTTCATCAAGCAATTCAACACTTACAACAACCCAAAACCGCATTAAACGTTCATAATCAAAGTTTCAAGTTCTAAAAACGCATTTCATGATTCGGGCAACCAATTTACATGTATGATATGCCGTTTCGAAGGTAATCAAACACACATTGCAACTAAACACTTATCAACAACAATTCATAGCATTTGATGCACCAAAAGTTCATATAAAGCTTATCAAACCCTAATCCAAGTTCACAAAATCATTAATCATGTTCTTGGAGTTTCCTTAATCAACCTATACATCAAAACGAAGCTAATGATACTAGTAACACTTTTAAAACATGCACTTTAACAATCTAACAACATTTGATCATCCAAAATCAAGGATTTAGCAAGAAATTTTCATATTGAACTAGTTACACCAAAAACAACGAATCGAGCATACAAATTACATACACGACATCACAATGAGCCATAGACACTAATTAACAACATTTCAAGTCAAAAAAACGAATTTAGAGAAATCTAGAGTTTTAGAAATGTTACCCAAACTTGATGATATTGGTATCAAAATGTAGAGGATGAAGAGAGGATCACGAAAATGTAATTTGTTTTGATGTTTGCTTCTCCAATCGGATTTAGATGATGATTGAATGAATTTAGAATTTGGGTGTGTTCTTGCTAGAGAGAAAGAGAGAGAGAGGGAGATGGTTGAATGGTGGTGATTGGGGTGGACTAGGTGACCTAGTCAACTAGTTTGCCCCGTGTCAATTTTAGTCCCTCGAGTTTGTAGTCGGGTGCGGAAAATACCTAAACGGAATATTTTAAAACGCGTATTAACGAAAGATATTAAAATCCGATAACGAGAAATTTAGAATGTTAGCTAACGGAGGTTACGAATCTAGATACAAGGAATATTATCTAAAAAGAAAAAGACGGCGTTAAAAATAATTTAACTGAAAAATGCGGGATGTTACATTATCCACACCTCAAAAGAAATTTCGTCCCGAAATTTAGTTGGAAGTAATAGTCGATGTCTCTTACTCGAGACTTAGTGTAGTAACTCTACGAATGATTGAAGGTACTTTCTTGGACATTCCACGAATCCGGATAGTCGGGGTGTTACGTTGTATTAGGGCTTGGTTTTACGATCCAAAAGTTCAGCCGGTTTTTCCTATGAGGAGGAGTTTGTCATCAATAGTTGGTGCATCTAGAAGGATTGCACGTTCCTGTTCCGCAGGACACGTTTCTAAGTTTGTTACACAAAATGTAGGGTAAACGGAAACTTAATTGAGTCGGCCGTTCTAAATGGTAGGAAGCGGCTCCAATACGCCCCGAGGTTTCAAAAGGTTCAATATTGCGGATATAACCTTCCTCGATTTCCCAAACTGAATTACACCTTTCCAAGGTGCGGTTTCTCAATATTACGCGGTTACACACTGGGATTTGTGAGGTTTTCATCTAAGTTTGGTATGACTCTTTTGGGCGACTACGGGTCGTCTCGAGCCCTCCTCGGATATAAATGATTTCAATTGTTGTTTCTTGATGGAGTTCAGATTTCGGTGGTTGATGCTTTGGTTAAATGAACAGGGGTATGACATTAGCGGTCATATAGGGTTTCGGAAAGTGTGCGTGAACACACGAGTGGTAACTACTGTTGTAAGAGTGATCTACTAAAGGTGACAATACGAGTTTGTGACATGTCTTTCCAAGACGTAAATCGTTCGTTTGCTCGGTTCGTCGGTTTGTGGGTGGTACGTGATACTCATGTCTAAACGGGTCTCCAAGGTTTCTTGTAAAACTAGAAGTGAAACGAGTATTTCGATACGGAATAATTGACAAAGATACGCCGTGTTGGAATAGAATCTCTTAAGATACGTTTGAACAAGTTAGTTAGGGTTCGAAAAATGTTCATTAGGACTATTCACCCTCGTGGCGAATACTAATGTAATATGATGAATTTCTCCATCCATGGAGAAATGTTACAAGGAGTTTCTTTAAACGGAAATGCGAGCGATAAAGATAGGAGTGAAATAAGGACTTAGAATAGGATGAGCTTGCATCTCGAGGTTGCCATAACGTGCCTCTAGTTGGCAAAAGTTGAAGTCTGAAAGAGAAACGAGGTAGTACACGTAGTTGTATAGTTCGGGGTTGAATAATAGTTGACCGATTATCAGAAACACAAGGGCGTTAAGTCAAAGAAGAGTGAAGTATCGTTGGATTGTGTGTTATCTTAAATTCCAGTAATATCAGACGGTGACGGTGAAATAACAGAGGTATGTAGTGTGGTACGTGATGACGAGAAGTTTGATCGGATCCACAATTTAGTATTCGAATTCTTCGTGTAAAATAATTTTTTTTTTTTTTTTTTTTTTTTTGAGTCGAGAGAGTATGCCTTTCGGCGTTCAAATAGAAATAGTTCCATGTTCGAGTTCCATCTGTTGCTATACGATTTTAACTAGAAATGTTGGTGTGAAGAATCACGTTCGAGGCTCAGACATGAAGAGGTTTAAAGTTGTGTAACACGAGAAAAGTCAGAAATGAATCTTCGGTAACAACCGGTGAGATCTAAGATTTTTTACGAATACAAGTCTGAGTTGGGAGAGTTTCCTGATTACATGTGGCTTGATTTCGAGATTGATTGTAATGTCTTGACCATTAACATCATGGTCTAGAAAATTGGACTTCGTTCAACAGAAATTCTCACTCGGAGAATTTGGTATAAAGTTGCTCTTTTCTCAAAAGTTAGAGCGTAAGATGGTGATGTTGTTCGTTTTCCTTCTTTACTTGAATAAGTTAAGATGTCATCTATAAATACGATAATAGATTAGTCTATATGAATTTGCATACGCGGTTTAGGGGGTTCATGAATACGGACGGAGTCCTAAATAAATCAAACGGTACTAAGAGAGATTTACAACTAACGTTGCGAGTTCGGAAATGGCTTAGGAGACATCGTCTCCCTTAACCCCCAATTGGTGATAACCGGAACGGAGGTCGATTTGGAACATACGGGATTCGTGCAAAAATCATGAGGTCATGGATGCGAGGGAGAGGGTATCGGTTTCCAACCGAAAATTTCTTAGTTCACAATAATCTATACATAAATGTAGGGCAACAATTTCTCCTTAATGAATAGGTTTTGAGTTCCTTAGTTCTATTGGTGTCGAGTTCAATTTCTTAACGTATATCCTCCGATAATATTTATAGGCACACAATATTTTTCCCGTTGGTCGCTTAAATCGCCTAAATAGTATCTAGGGGAAAAGATGGAAGGTAATGAGTACAAGTCAAAGTATTGGTTGTAAAACGTCTAGCGGTAATCGAATCGAACAAGTATGAAATATACGGTTTGTTGTGAAGAAACGTACCCGTGACTAGTCCATCATCGTCTCGGGCATCCTAGGTGTCGATGTTGTAAGTTCAACGGCGCGCGTTGGTTTTTGCTTTATTCTTTGGGCATTCATTCCTAAAATGACCCGATTGGCCACATTTGTAGCAAATACTCGGCTTTGGTGCGTCGGGCCCCTTTTGAGTGACGGGGGCGGTACTTCCACAATACTTGGCAATATGACCACTACCTTGGCACCGATGGCAAATTAGCTTGCCACATTCACCAAAATGATGCTTGTGGCATTTGTTGCAAAAAGGTCGTGTCCTGGCATAACTTTTCTTGCCGACGGGGGTGAGAGGTTCCTTGGAAAAGTTGTTGTTGTAGTTACTCGATTGGGGGGCTTCCCTTTTTCTTTTGTTGTCACCCGACTCATCCTCGGCTTTAGGTGCCGGCACTTCAATCTCGTCTACCGTTTCGATCAATTGACGGGCCATATTCAGGGCCTCTTGGTGATTATTGGGTTTGGATGACATTACTCCTTGTTTGATGCTCTTGGGAAGACCATCCATGTAAAGTTCAACCCTTAGAGGTTCGGGGGTCACGAGGTTTGGGCACATCAAGGATAGCTCAGAAAATCGTTGATTATATGCCTTTAGGTCATTCCCGACCGCTTTTAAAGTTCTTAGTTCGTGTTCGAGCTTACGGGTCTCTTCGCGCGGGAAGTATTCGGTGATCATCTTTTTCTTTAAGTCGGCCCATGAGAGTGTGTGGGCTTCATCGATACCCACCGACAGCACATACGTATTCCACCATGTGAGGGCGATACCGGCAAAAGTGTGGGTGGAATATTTGACTTTGTCTTGGTCCCGACAACCGCTTATGCTAAAAACGGCTTCTGTTTGCTCAAACCATCGGGTGAGCACAACCGGTCCTCCGGTCCCATCGAAGGTGTGAGGTTTGCACCCCATGAAAGTTTTGTAGGAGCAACCCTCGTTTGAATTACCGGTTCCATGGTTGTTGTGGTTGTGGTTGTTATTGATGTCGGAGGAGATACTAGCCATAGCCGCACCTATGGCGGTGGCTATCATGCGTTGAAAAGCTTGTTCGGAAGTTTCATTACGTGGTCCGCGACGGGGAAGCATTGTTCCTTCAAGACACAAGAATATCGTTGATTAGTATTCTCAATAATACTAATCATGATAGGGAATGATGATGTAGAGAAAATTTTCCTTGACTCGCCTTAAATTCTTTATGTCATAATGTCGGAACGTCCATGTGAATCACCGTAATATAATCCCGGAAATTATATTACCCTGATTCTCATGTGCATTTAACATTACTTCATAAAGTCAAAGTGGCGCGTCAACAAAATTTATCAACGTAAGATCAAGATCGAATACGAGTTAGATATGATAGAAAAGTTCGAGTATAAATGCACAATTAGTCAAGTAATCCCTACTTCAGTCTATATGCCGGTTGTAGTCTAGATTCACCTATGTACCCTATGACTCGGGGTAGACACAAATGAACTCTAAATCCCTACAACCAAGGCTCTGATACCACTTGTAGCGACCCCGACAAATCGTCAAGTGACGGCGTTGGCTACGTGGGTCCCATTACCTGATTATAAGTCTTTAAGATAACGTTTGACCAAAATATGTCGCCTTCATTTCAAAATAAAGATTGTTTCAAAGTTTACAAGAATTGTTCAACCAAAAGTTAAGTTACAACGTTATAAGTACGATTGAAATCTAGGCGACACGGTTTAAAGTAAAGTCAAAAGACGCTCCATGAAATGCATGTACACTCGACATCGGATGCAAGTATCAAATAGTGAGCGGAAGCATGTATCACATATCGTGCAAGACCTGAGAAAAACATAGAAATCTGTCAACGAAAACGTTGGTGAAATCATAGGTTTAGTAAGTATTAAACGTTGTTTTTGAACCACAAGATTTTGTATTTCCATAACGTAGATTATCCAAATCATTTGCATTCCAAAAGTGTTGTTATACGCGAGCACTCAATTATCAAAACTTAACCAACGTTACCCCATCACACAGTGCTAGAACCCACACTAAAACACAAAAATATATTTCATCCGCATAACGGTAGCGAACCGTTCGAATGAGGGTTTGTTAAACCCGTATGGCCACACAATATAAGTTCTCGCTTACACCCTGCAAGTGTAACTAATGATAATCGAATTGAGGCATTTTTGTTCTAACTCGCACGTGGAATGTTTGTTTTCACACTTGTGTTCAAAACATAAAAGTAAGTAGTACAAGATGTAACAAAGTATATGTTTTCTCAGCCCACGATTTAAAAGTATAAAAGTTGTTGAAAAGGTGGGACTATGATCTCACCTCGAGTGCACGAGTATAAAGGTACTTCAACAAGTAAACGTGTGCATGAAAGTTGCTTAGCCTTGACCTAAACAAGTAAGTTATATCAATTAACCGGTTACGACACAAGGTCGGGTGAAATGTGTTCAATTAGTCCTATGGCTCGTTACGACTCGATTAAGTATAGCATGTGAATCACGTTGTCAAGTTTCATACAAGAAACAAGTATAAAAGCATGTTAGAATGATTGTATAAAAGTTTGGTTAAGTTTGACTAAAAGTCAAACTTGGTCAAAGTCAACGAAAAAGTCAACACGTTCGGGTCGGGTCCCGAACTATTTTTCTATGCTAATTATTCATATACAAGTGTATTAAAACAAGTTTCATGTGAACCGGAGGTCGGTAACTAGTCAAACATTTCGCGTGAATTGGGACGAGGAGGTCAGAATCTGACCAGGCACATCCGCGCGCCGCGCGGGGATGGGGCGCGCCGCGCCACCCTCTGGGCAGACACTTTTCTGTTTTTCACAAGTATGCACGAGCTAAAAACCAAATAACCACATTTTATGATCCCTAAACAATTAGAACATGTATCTTATATCATCGGAAAGGTAATTTGACGAGGAAAACACCTAGACACATTTCATCAAGCAATTCAACACTTACAACAACCCAAAACCGCATTAAACGTTCATAATCAAAGTTTCAAGTTCTAAAAACGCATTTCATGATTCGGGCAACCAATTTACATGTATGATATGCCGTTTCGAAGGTAATCAAACACACATTGCAACTAAACACTTATCAACAACAATTCATAGCATTTGATGCACCAAAAGTTCATATAAAGCTTATCAAACCCTAATCCAAGTTCACAAAATCATTAATCATGTTCTTGGAGTTTCCTTAATCAACCTATACATCAAAACGAAGCTAATGATACTAGTAACACTTTTAAAACATGCACTTTAACAATCTAACAACATTTGATCATCCAAAATCAAGGATTTAGCAAGAAATTTTCATATTGAACTAGTTACACCAAAAACAACGAATCGAGCATACAAATTACATACACGACATCACAATGAGCCATAGACACTAATTAACAACATTTCAAGTCAAAAAAACGAATTTAGAGAAATCTAGAGTTTTAGAAATGTTACCCAAACTTGATGATATTGGTATCAAAATGTAGAGGATGAAGAGAGGATCACGAAAATGTAATTTGTTTTGATGTTTGCTTCTCCAATCGGATTTAGATGATGATTGAATGAATTTAGAATTTGGGTGTGTTCTTGCTAGAGAGAAAGAGAGAGAGAGGGAGATGGTTGAATGGTGGTGATTGGGGTGGACTAGGTGACCTAGTCAACTAGTTTGCCCCGTGTCAATTTTAGTCCCTCGAGTTTGTAGTCGGGTGCGGAAAATACCTAAACGGAATATTTTAAAACGCGTATTAACGGAAGATATTAAAATCCGATAACGAGAAATTTAGAATGTTAGCTAACGGAGGTTACGAATCTAGATACAAGGAATATTATCTAAAAAGAAAAAGACGGCGTTAAAAATAATTTAACGGAAAAATGCGGGATGTTACATGCGCCGCCAGATGGAGTACCACTTGGCGGCGCATAACCTTCAGTTTTTAATTGTGCTGAAAATCTCGAGATTACTCTAAAATGGCCTAACGAGCAAGACAATCTGAATGTTCTTTCCATTCGAGGTCATCCAGATTATGAAAAAGACATCTTTCCTCGCAAAATCGCACCACGCACCAAACACCACCGACGGTTCGTGGTGCTTGGTGTTTTGTTTCTTTGGCCAAAATGTTCGATCTATCGTATCTTTTGACTCGTAGCTCCTATTTAGTCACCGTTTTTTTTTTCAAATCGTGTAATTTTTGGGGATCTATCCGTTGGCAAACTACCGTAGGCGGTTTATCCAAAAAAATTTTCAAACGATACCTCGAAAGCCTTCAATTTTGCCTTTTTCAATTTTGACCGTTTTCATTCATATTATTCCTTTTGTGTATGCATGACTTAGCATGGTATATATTGTTTTAAGGCCTATTATTTCACTCGCAATGTAATTATGTATAACGGGTATAAATTTGAATCTAATGTCACTTCATTAGACACGTTCTTTTAAATCATTAGTATGCACCGCCAGATAGTGTACCACTTGGCGGCGCATAACCTTCGGTTTCTGATTGTGCTGAAAATCTCGAGATCACCCTAAAATGACCCTAACATCAAGACTCCTGGATAGTGTCTTGACATTCGAGGTCATCAGGATGCCGAAAAAAGACATTTTACTCATTTTTAATGTTCTATTTGATCATTTTCAATTTATATCGCATTATTAGTTTTGTGTATGGATGACTTAACATTGTATATATCGTTTTAAGGCCTATTATTTCACTCACAATGTAATTATGTATAACGGGTATAAATTTGAATCTAATATCACTTCATTAGACATGTTTTTTAAATCAATAGTATGCACCGCCAGATGGAGTACCACTTGGCAGCGCATAATTTTCGGTTTTAGATTGTGCTGAAAATCTCTAAATCACCCTAAAACGGCCAAACGAGCAAGACTCTCTGAACGTTTTTTCCATTCAAGGTCGTCTAGATTCTAAAAAAGTCATCTTTCCTCACAAAATCGCACCACGCACCAAACACCTCCGACGGTTCGTGGTGCTTGGTGTTTTTTGTCTTTGGCCAAAATGTACGATCTATCGTATCTTTTGACTCGTAGCTCCGATTTAGTCTCCGTTTTTTTAAATCGTGTAATTTTTCGGGATCTATCCATTGGAAAACTGCCGTAGGCGGTTTTTGAAATGTCCCATTCTTATTGATTAAAAACGTTCCATATTAATTGATTTCGTTGCGAGGTTTTGACCTCTATATGAGACGTTTTTCAAAGACTGCATTCATTTTAAAACAAACCATAACCTTTATTTCATCAATAAAGGTTTAAAAAGCTTTACGTAGATTATCAAATAATGATAATCTAAAATATCCTATTTACACACGACCATTACATAATGGTTTACAATACAAATATGTTACAACAAAATAAGTTTCTTGAATGCAGTTTTTACACAATATCATACAAGTATGGACTCCAAATCTCGTCCTTATTTAAGTATGCGATAGCGGAAGCTCTTAATAATCACCTGAGATTAAACATGCTTAAAACGTCAACAAACAATGTTGGTGAGTTATAGGTTTAACCTATATATATCAAATCATAATAATAGACCACAAGATTTCATATTTCAATACACATCCCATACATAGAGATAAAAATCATTCATATGGTGAACACCTGGTAACCGACATTAACAAGATGCATATATAAGAATATCCCCATCATTCCGGGACACCCTTCGGATATGATATAAATTTCGAAGTACTAAAGCATCCGGTACTTTGGATGGGGTTTGTTAGGCCCAATAGATCTATCTTTAGGATTCGCGTCAATTAGGGTGTCTGTTCCCTAATTCTTAGATTACCAGACTTAATAAAAAGGGGCATATTCGATTTTGATAATTCAACCATAGAATGTAGTTTCACGTACTTGTGTCTATTTTGTAAATCATTTATAAAACATGCATGTATTCTCATCCCAAAAATATTAGATTTTAAAAGTGGGACTATAACTCACTTTCACAGATTTTTACTTCGTCGGGAAGTAAGACTTGGCCACTGGTTGATTCACGAACCTATAACAATATATACATATATATCAAAGTATGTTCAAAATATATTTACAACACTTTTAATATATTTTGATGTTTTAAGTTTATTAAGTCAGCTGTCCTCGTTAGTAACCTACAACTAGTTGTCCACAGTTAGATGTACATAAATAAATCGATAAATATTATCTTGAATCAATCCACGACCCAGTGTATACGTATCTCAGTATTGATCACAACTCAAACTATATATATTTTGGAATCAACCTCAACCCTGTATAGCTAACTCCAACATTCACATATAGAGTGTCTATGGTTGTTTCGAAATATATATAGATGTGTCGACATGATAGGTCGAAACATTGTATACGTGTCTATGGTATCTCAAGATTACATAATATACAATACAAGTTGATTAAGTTATGGTTGGAATAGATTTGTTACCAATTTTCACGTAGCTAAAATGAGAAAAATTATCCAATCTTGTTTTACCCATAACTTCTTCATTTTAAATCCGTTTTGAGTGAATCAAATTGATATGGTTTCATGTTGAACTCTATTTTATGAATCTAAACAGAAAAAGTATAGGTTAATAGTCAGAAAAATAAGTTACAAGTCGATTTTGTAAAGGTAGTCATTTCAGTCGAAAGAACGACGTCTAGATGACCATTTTAGAAAACATACTTCCACTTTGAGTTTAACCATAATTTTTGGATATAGTTTCATGTTCATAATAAAAATCATTTTCTGAGAATAACAACTTTTAAATCAAAGTTTATCATAGTTTTTAATTAACTAACCCAAAACAGCCCGCGGTGTTACTACGACGGCGTAAATCCGGTTTTACGGTGTTTTTCTTGTTTCCAGGTTTTAAATCATTAAGTTAGCATATCATATAGATATAGAACATGTGTTTAGTTGATTTTAAAAGTAAAGTTAGAAGGATTAACTTTTGTTTGCGAACAAGTTTAGAATTAACTAAACTATGTTCTAGTGATTACAAGTTTAAACCTTCGAATAAGATAGCTTTATATGTATGAATCGAATGATGTTATGAACATCATTACTACCTTAAGTTCCTTGGATAAACCTACTGGAAAAGAGAAAAATGGATCTAGCTTCAATGGATCCTTGGATGGCTCGAAGTTCTTGAAGCAAAATCATGACACGAAAACAAGTTCAAGTAAGATCATCACTTGAAATAAGATTGTTATAGTTATAGAAATTGAACCAAAGTTTGAATATGATTATTACCTTGTATTAGAATGATAACCTACTGTAAGAAACAAAGATTTCTTGAGGGTGTATGATCACCTTACAAGATTGGAAGTGAGCTAGCAAACTTGAAAGTATTCTTGATTTTATGTAACTAGAACTTGTAGAATATATGAAGAACACTTAGAACTTGAAGATAGAACTTGAGAGAGATCAATTAGATGAATAAAATTGAAGAATGAAAGTGTTTGTAGGTGTTTTTAGTCGTTGGTGTATGGATTAGATATAAAGGATATGAAATTTTGTTTTCATGTAAATAAGTCATGAATGATTACTCATATTTTTGTAATTTTATGAGATATTTCATGCTAGTTGCCAAATGATGGCTCCCACATGTGTTAGGTGACTCACATGGCCTGCTAAGAGCTGATCATTGGAGTGTATATACCAATAGTACATACATCTAAAAGCTGTGTATTGTACGAGTACGAATACGGGTGCATACGAGTAGAATTGTTGATGAAACTGAACGAGGATGTAATTGTAAGCATTTTTGTTAAGTAGAAGTATTTTGATAAGTGTATTGAAGTCTTTCAAAAGTGTATAAATACATATTAAAACACTACATGTATATACATTTTAACTGAGTCGTTAAGTCATCGTTAGTCGTTACATGTAAGTGTTGTTTTGAAACCTTTAGGTTAACGATCTTGTTAAATGTTGTTAACCCAATGTTTATAATATCAAATGAGATTTTAAATTATTATATTATCATGATATTATTATGTATGAATATCTCTTAATATGATATATATACATTAAATGTCTTTACAACGATAATCGTTACATATATGTCTCGTTTAAACTCCATTAAGTTAGTATTATTATTTTTACATATGTAGTTCATTGTTAATGTACTTAATGATATGTTTACTTATCATAGTATCATGTTAACTATATATATATATATATCCATATATATGTGATCATATAGTTTTTACAAGTTTTAACGTTCGTGAATCACCGGTCAACTTGGGTGGTCAATTGTCTATATGAAACATATTTCAATTAATCAAGTCTTAACAAGTTTGATTACTTAACATGTTGGAAACATTTAATCATGTAAATATCAATCTCAATTAATATAAATAAACATGGAAAAGTTCGGGTCACTACAGTACCTACCCGTTAAATAAATTTCGTCCCGAAATTTTAAGCTGTTGAAGGTGTTGACGAATCTTCTGGAAATAGATGCGGGTATTTCTTCTTCATCTGATCTTCATGCTCCCAGGTGAACTTGGGTCCTCTACGAGAATTCCATCGAACCTTAACAATTGGTATCTTGTTTTGCTTAAGTCTTTTAACCTCACGATCCATTATTTCGACGGGTTCTTCGATGAATTGAAGTTTTTCGTTGATTTGGATTTCATCTAACGGAATAGTGACATCTTATTTAGAAAAATATTTCTTCAAATTCAAGACGTGGAATGTGTTATGTACAGCCGCGAGTTGTTGAGGTAACTCAAGTCGGTAAGCTACTGGTCCGACACGATCAATAATCTTGAATGGTCCAATATACCTTGGATTTAATTTCCCTCGTTTACCAAATCGAACAACGCCTTTCCAAGGTGCAACTTTAAGCATGACCATCTCTCCAATTTCAAATTCTATATATTTTCTTTTAATGTCAGCGTAGCTCTTTTGTCGACTTTGGGCGGTTTTCAACCGTTGTTGAATTTGGATGATCTTCTCGGTAGTTTCTTGTATAATCTCCGGACCCGTAATCTGTCTATCCCCCACTTCACTCCAACAAATCGGAGACCTGCACTTTATACCATAAAGTGCTTCAAACGGCGCCATCTCAATGCTTGAATGGTAGTTGTTGTTGTAGGAAAATTCTGCTAATGGTAGATGTCGATCCCAACTGTTTCCGAAATCAATAACACATGCTCGTAGCATGTCTTCAAGCGTTTGTATCGTCCTTTCGCTCTGCCCATCAGTTTGTGGATGATAGGCAGTACTCATGTCTAGACGAGTTCCTAATGCTTGCTGTAATGTCTGCCAGAATCTTGAAATAAATCTGCCATCCCTATCAGAGATAATAGAGATTGGTATTCCATGTCTGGAGACGACTTCCTTCAAATACACTCGTGCTAACTTCTCCATCTTGTCATCTTCTCTTATTGGCAGAAAGTGTGCTGATTTGGTGAGACGATCAACTATTACCCAAATAGTATCAAAACCACTTGCAGTCCTTGGCAATTTAGTGATGAAATCCATGGTAATGTTTTCCCATTTCCATTCCGGGATTTCGGGTTGTTGAAGTAGACCTGATGGTTTCTGATGCTCAGCTTTGACCTTAGAACACGTGAAACATTCTCCTACGTATTTAGCAACATCGGCTTTCATATCCGGCCACCAAAAATGTTTCTTGAGATCCTTGTACATCTTCCCCGTTCCAGGATGTATTGAGTATCTGGTTTTATGAGCTTCTCTAAGTACCATTTCTCTCATATCTCCAAATTTTGGTACCCAAATCCTTTCAGCCCTATACCGGGTTCCGTCTGCCCGAATATTAAGATGCTTCTCCGATCCTTTGGGTATTTCATCCTTTAAATTTCCCTCTTTTAAAACTCCTTGTTGCGCCTCCTTTATTTGAGTAGTAAGGTTATTATGAATCATTATATTCATAGATTTTACTCGAATGGGTTCTCTGTCCTTCCTGCTCAAGGCATCGGCTACCACATTTGCCTTCCCCGGGTGGTAACGAATCTCAAAGTCGTAATCATTCAATAATTCAATCCACCTACGCTGCCTCATATTCAGTTGTTTCTGATTAAATATGTGTTGAAGACTTTTGTGGTCGGTATATATAATACTTTTGACCCCATATAAGTAGTGCCTCCAAGTCTTTAATGCAAAAACAACCGCGCCTAATTCCAAATCATGCGTCGTATAATTTTGTTCGTGAATCTTCAATTGTCTAGACGCATAAGCAATCACCTGCATTCGTTGCATTAATACACAACCGAGACCTTGCTTTGATGCGTCACAATAAATCACAAAATCATCATTCCGTTCAGGCAATGACAATATAGGTGCCGTAGTTAGCTTTTTCTTCAATAATTGAAACGCTTTCTCTTGTTCATCATTCCATTCAAATTTCTTCCCTTTATGCGTTAATGCAGTCAAGGGTTTTGCTATTCTGGAAAAGTCTTGGATGAACCTTCTGTAGTAACCAGCTAGTCCTAAAAACTGGCGTATGTGTTTCGGAGTTTTCGGGGTCTCCCACTTTTCAACAGTTTCTATCTTTGCCGGATCCACCTTAATACCTTCTTTGTTCACTATGTGACCGAGGAATTGAACTTCTTCCAACCAAAATGCACACTTTGAAAACTTAGCGTACAATTCTTCCTTCCTCAATACTTCTAACACCTTTCTAAAATGTTCACCGTGTTCTTGGTCATTCTTTGAGTAAATAAGTATGTCATCAATGAAAACAATGACAAACTTGTTAAGGTATGGACCACACACCCGGTTCATAAGGTCCATGAACACAGCTGGTGCATTAGTTAAACCAAACGGCATGACCATAAACTCGTAATGACCGTAACGTGTTCTGAAAGCAGTCTTTGGAATATCATCTTCTTTCACCCGCATTTGATGATACCCGGAACGTAAGTCAATCTTTGAATAAACAGACGAGCCTTGTAGTTGATCAAATAAGTCGTCGATTCTCGGTAGTGGGTAGCGGTTCTTGATGGTAAGTTTGTTCAACTCTCGGTAGTCGATACACAACCTGAATGTACCATCTTTCTTCTTGACAAACAAAACAGGAGCTCCCCACGGTGATGTACTTGGTCGAATGAAACCACGCTCTAAAAGTTCTTGTAATTGGCTTTGCAGTTCTTTCATCTCGCTGGGTGCGAGTCTGTAAGGAGCACGAGCTATTGGTGCAGCTCCTGGTACAAGATCTATTTGAAATTCAACGGATCGGTGTGGGGGTAATCCCGGTAATTCTTTCGGAAATACATCGGGAAATTCTTTTGCAATGGGAACATCATTGATGCTCTTTTCTTCAGTTTGTACTTTCTCGACGTGTGCTAGAACAGCATAGCAACCTTTTCTTATTAGTTTTTGTGCCTTCAAATTACTAATAAGATGTAGCTTCGTGTTGCCCTTTTCTCCGTACACCATTAAGGGTTTTCCTTTTTCTCGTATAATGCGAATTGCATTTTTGTAACAAACGATCTCTGCTTTCACTTCTTTCAACCCGTCCATACCGATTATCACATCAAAACTCCCTAACTCTACTGGTATCAAATCAATCTTAAATGTTTCGCTAACCAGTTTAATTTCTCGATTCCGACATATATTATCTGCTGAAATTAATTTACCATTTGCTAATTCGAGTAAAAATTTACTATCCAAAGGCGTCAATGGACAACTTAATTTAGCACAAAAATCTCTACTCATATAACTTCTATCCGCACCCGAATCAAATAAAACGTAAGCAGATTTATTGTCAATAAGAAACGTACCCGTAACAAGCTCCGGGTCTTCCTGTGCCTCTGCTGCATTAATATTGAAAACTCTTCCGCGGCCTTGTCCATTCGTGTTCTCCTGGTTCGGGCAATTTCTAATAATGTGGCCCGGTTTTCCACATTTATAACAAACTACATTGGCATAACTTGCTCCGACACTACTTGCTCCGCCATTACTCGTTCCGACACCATTTGTTCCTTTCGTTCTATTAACCCCTGGTCCGTAGACCTCACACTTCACCGCGATATGACCATTTCTTTTACACTTGTTGCAAAATTTGGTGTAGAACCCCGAGTGATACTTTTCACACCTTTGGCATAGCTGCTTCTGATTGTTGTTGTTGTTGCGGTTATTATTGTTGTTGGGATGATTGTTGTAGTTGTTGTTGTTGTTGTTGTTGTTGTTGTTGGGCCGTTTGTTGTAGTTGCGATTGATGTTGCGATTGTTGGGATAATTGTTGCGATTATTGTTGTAATTGCTGTTGTTGTTGTATTGGTGATTCTTATCACCGTTTTCCTCCCACTTTCTTTTAACTTGCTTCACATTGGCCTCTTCAGCAGTCTGTTCTTTAATTCTTTCTTCAATCTGGTTCACTAGTTTGTGAGCCATTCTACATGCCTGTTGTATGGAGGCGGGCTCGTGTGAACTTATATCTTCTTGGATTCTTTCCGGTAATCCTTTCATGAACGCGTCGATCTTCTCTTCCTCATCTTCGAATGCTCCCGGACACAATAGGCACAATTCTGTGAATCGTCTTTCGTACGTGGTAATATCAAATCCTTGGGTTCGTAACCCTCTAAGTTCTGTCTTGAGCTTATTGACCTCGGTTCTGGGACGGTACTTCTCGTTCATCAAGTGCTTGAATGCTGACCACGGTAGTGCATACGCATCGTCTTGTCCCACTTGCTCTAGATAGGTATTCCACCATGTTAACGCAGAACCTGTGTAGGTATGCGTAGCGTACTTCACTTTGTCCTCTTCAGTACACTTACTTATGGCAAACACCGATTGGACCTTCTCGGTCCACCGTTTCAATCCGATCGGTCCTTCGGTTCCATCAAATTCCAAAGATTTGCAGGCAGTGAATTCTTTGTAGGTGCATCCTACACGATTTCCTGTACTGCCAGATCCAAGGTTATTGTTGGTATGTAGCGCAGCCTGTACTGCGGCTATGTTTGAAGCTAGAAAAGTACGGAATTCCTCTTCATTCATATTCACGGTGTGTCGAGTAGTCGGTGCCATTTCCTTCAAAATAGTCAAATGGAACAAGTTAATCATACAGAATATTAAGAGTAGTTAATAGTATTTCGTAGCATAATATGAACTCATTTATAAAAGCTTTTTCTTCATATTAGCGTTTTATAAGTTTAAATTCGGGTAGTACCTACCCGTTAAGTTCATACTTAGTAGCTAATATACAATTCAACTACTACAATTCTATATGAAAAACTGATTGTAATAATATTTCGCGTTCAAACTTTTATACAATATTTTACAAACTTACAATACCGCTTATTTTACATAAAGCATGAAATATAGCACACAATAACTTTGATACGAGATAGTTGTGAAGATAATTCTAGCTAGTACACAAGTCATTCAGCAAAGGCAATAAAGACACGTAATTCATACGTCCAGAAACAAGTCATGCATTCTGGTTTTACTAGGACTACTTCCCATCCTTGGTCTTGTGGAACATAACCGTTATGGCCATTGATAAGACATCGTGTTGTAACGTCGTCAAAGGGACGAGGGTTACGTAATGTCCAACAGTCCCGTAACAATCTAAAAACCTCATTTCTTACCCCAATTACCGACTCCGTCACTTGTGGAAACGTTTTGTTTAATAGTTGTAGCCCGATGTTCTTGTTCTCACTTTGGTGAGAAGCGAACATTACTAATCCGTAAGCATAACATGCTTCTTTATGTTGCATGTTAGCCGCTTTTTCTAAATCACGAAGTCCAATATTTGGATATATTGAGTCAAAATAATTTCTTAACCCGTTGCGTAAAATAGCATTTGGGTTCTCCGCAATATATGCGTCAAAGTAAACACATCGTAACTTATGGGTTTCCCAATGTGATATCCCCCATCTTTCAAACGAAAGTCTCTTATAAACCAAGACATTCTTGGAACGTTCTTCGAATGTCTTACAAACTGATCTCGCCTTAAATAGTTGTGCCGAGGAATTCTGACCGACTCTAGACAAGATTTCATCAATCATGTCTCCGGGTAGGTCTCTTAAAATATTGGGTTGTCTATCCATTTTGTGTTTTTAAACTTTAAAATAGACAAGAGTTAGATTCATAAAAAAATACTTATTAATACAAGCAATTTTTTTACATATATCATAAAGCATAAGCACACTATATTACATATATTACACCACACGAATACAACTATCTTATTCCGACTCGCTCGTTTCTTCTTCTTCAGTTTTGGTTCGTTTTGCCAAGTTTCTAGGGATATATGATGTTCCCCTAATACGAGCCGTCGTTATCCACATTGGTTTAGAAAAACCGGGTGGTTTAGAGGTTCCCGGGTCATTGTTACAACTTAAGGACTTCGGGGGTTGACGATACATATAAAGTTCATCGGGGTTGGAATTAGATTTCTCTATTTTTATGCCCTTTCCCTTATTATTTTCTTTTGCCTTTTTAAATTCAGTTGGGGTAATTTCTATAACATCATCGGAATTCTCGTCGGAATCCGATTCATCGGAGAATTGGTAATCCTCCCAATATTTTGCTTCCTTGGCGGAAACACCATTGACCATAATTAACCTTGGTCGGTTGGTTGAGGATTTTCTTTTACTTAACCGTTTTATTATTTCCCCCACCGGTTCTATTTCTTCATCCGATTCCTCCTCTTCCGGTTCTGATTCTTCTTCCGGTTCCGACTCTTCTTCCGGTTCCTCTTCGGGAACTTG
Source organism: Rutidosis leptorrhynchoides (assembly GCF_046630445.1). NCBI lineage: Eukaryota > Viridiplantae > Streptophyta > Magnoliopsida > Asterales > Asteraceae > Rutidosis > Rutidosis leptorrhynchoides. The sequence goes on along the minus strand of NC_092342.1, from coordinate 336,513,262 downwards.
TGAATCAGTCCACGAATCATTCCAATTTACATTTGACTCTTCATTATTATTAGGTGAGTCAATGGGACTTGTTCTAGAGGTAGACATCTATCACATAATATCAAACGCGTTAAGAGATTAATATATCACATAATATTCACATGTTAAAAATATATAGTTTCCAACAAAATTTGTTAAGCAATCATTTTTCAAGTAAACACGGTCGAAGTCCAGACTCACTAATGCATCCTAACAAACTCGATAAGACACACTAATACAAAATTCTGGTTCTCTAAGACCAACGCTCGGATACCAACTGAAATGTCCCGTTCTTATTGATTAAAAACGTTCCATATTAATTGATTTCGTTGCGAGGTTTTGACCTCTATATGAGACGTTTTTCAAAGACTGCATTCATTTTAAAACAAACCATAACCTTTATTTCATCAATAAAGGTTTAAAAAGCTTTACGTAGATTATCAAATAATGATAATCTAAAATATCCTGTTTACACACGACCATTACATAATGGTTTACAATACAAATATGTTACAACAAAATAAGTTTCTTGAATGCAGTTTTTACACAATATCATACAAGTATGGACTCCAAATCTCGTCCTTATTTAAGTATGCGACAGCGGAAGCTCTTAATAATCACCTGAGATTAAACATGCTTAAAACGTCAACAAAAAATGTTGGTGAGTTATAGGTTTAACCTTTATATATCAAATCATAATAATAGACCACAAGATTTCATATTTCAATACACATCCCATACATAGAGATAAAAATCATTCATATGGTGAACACCTAGTAACCGACATTAACAAGATGCATATATAAGAATATCCCCATCATTCCGGGACACCCTTCGGATATGATATAAATTTTGAAGTACTAAAGCATCCGGTACTTTGGATGGGGTTTGTTAGGCCCAATAGATCTATCTTTAGGATTCGTGTCAATTATGGTGTCTGTTCCCTAATTCTTAGATTACCAGACTTAATAAAAAGGGGCATATTCGATTTTGATAATTCAACCATAGAATGTAGTTTCACGTACTTGTGTCTATTTTGTAAATCATTTATAAAACATGCATGTATTCTCATCCCAAAAATATTAGATTTTAAAAGTGGGACTATAACTCACTTTCACATATTTTTACTTCGTCGGGAAGTAAGACTTGGCCACTGGTTGATTCACGAACCTATAACAATATATACATATATATCAAAGTATGTTCAAAATATATTTACAACACTTTTAATATATTTTGATATTTTAAGTTTATTAAGTCAGCTGTCCTCGTTAGTAACCTACAACTAGTTGTCCACAGTTAGATGTACAGAAATAAATCGATAAATATTATCTTGAATCAATCCACGACCCAGTGTATACGTATCTCAGTATTGATCACAACTCAAACTATATATATTTTGGAATCAACCTCAACCCTGTATAGCTAACTCCAACATTCACATATAGAGTGTCTATGGTTGTTCCGAAATATATATAGATGTGTTGACATGATAGGTCGAAACATTGTATACGTGTCTATGGTATCTCAAGATTACATAATATACAATACAAGTTGATTAAGTTATGGTTGGAATAGATTTGTTACCAATTTTCACGTAGCTAAAATGAAAAAATTATCCAATCTTGTTTTACCCATAACTTCTTCATTTTAAATCCGTTTTGTGTGAATCAAATTGATATGGTTTCATGTTGAACTCTATTTTATGAATGTAAACAGAAAAAGTATAGGTTTATAGTCAGAAAAATAAGTTACAAGTCGATTTTGTAAAGGTAGTCATTTCAGTCGAAAGAACGACGTCTAGATGACCATTTTAGAAAACATACTTCCACTTTGAGTTTAACCATAATTTTTGGATATAGTTTCATGTTCATAATAAAAATCATTTTCTGAGAATAACAACTTTTAAATCAAAGTTTATCATAGTTTTTAATTAACTAACCCAAAACAGCCCGCGGTGTTACTACGACGGCGTAAATCCGGTTTTACGGTGTTTTTCGTGTTTCCAGGTTTTAAATCATTAAGTTAGCATATCATATAGATATAGAACATGCGTTTAGTTGATTTTAAAAGTCAAGTTAGAAGGATTAACTTTTGTTTGCGAACAAGTTTAGAATTAACTAAACTATGTTCTAGTGATTACAAGTTTAAACCTTCGAATAAGATAGCTTTATATGTATGAATCGAATGATGTTATGAACATCATTACTACCTTAAGTTCCTTGGATAAACCTACTGGAAAAGAGAAAAATGGATCTACCTTCAATGGATCCTTGGATGGCTCGAAGTTCTTGAAGCAAAATCATGACACGAAAACAAGTTCAAGTAAGATCATCACTTGAAATAAGATTGTTATAGTTATAGAAATTGAACCAAAGTTTGAATATGATTATTACCTTGTATTAGAATAATAACCTACTGTAAGAAACAAAGATTTCTTGAGGGTGGATGATCACCTTACAAGATTGGAAGTGAGCTAGCAAACTTGAAAGTATTCTTGATTTTATGTAACTAGAACTTGTAGAATATATGAAGAACACTTAGAACTTGAAGATAGAACTTGAGAGAGATCAATTAGATGAAGAAAATTGAAGAATGAAAGTGTTTGTAGGTGTTTTTAGTCGTTGGTGTATGGATTAGATATAAAGGATATGAAATTTTGTTTTCATGTAAATAAGTCATGAATGATTACTCATATTTTTGTAATTTTATGAGATATTTCATGCTAGTTGCCAAATGATGGCTCCCACATGTGTTAGGTGACTCACATGGGCTGCTAAGAGCTGATCATTGGAGTGTATATACCAATAGTACATACATCTAAAAGCTGTGTATTGTACGAGTACGAATACGGGTGCATACGAGTAGAATTGTTGATGAAACTGAACGAGGATGTAATTGTAAGCATTTTTGTTAAGTAGAAGTATTTTGATAAGTGTATTGAAGTCTTTCAAAAGTGTATAAATACATATTAAAACACTACATGTATATACATTTTAACTGAGTCGTTAAGTCATCGTTAGTCGTTACATGTAAGTGTTGTTTTGAAACCTTTAGGTTAACGATCTTGTTAAATGTTGTTAACCCAATGTTTATAATATCAAATGAGATTTTAAATTATTATATTATCATGATATTATTATGTATGAATATCTCTTAATATGATATATATACATTAAATGTCTTTACAACGATAATCGTTACATATATGTCTCGTTTAAACTCCATTAAGTTAGTAGTATTGTTTTTACATATGTAGTTCATTGTTAATGTACTTAATGATATGTTTACTTATCATAGTATCATGTTAACTATATATATATATATATATATCCATATATATGTCATCATATAGTTTTTACAAGTTTTAACGTTCGTGAATCACCGGTCAACTTGGGTGGTCAATTATCTATATGAAACATATTTCAATTAATCAAGTCTTAACAAGTTTGATTGCTTAACATGTTGGAAACATTTAATCATGTAAATATCAATCTCAATTAATATATATAAACATGGAAAAGTTCGGGTCACTACAGTTTTTCCCAAATATTTTTCGAAACGAGACCTCGAAAGCCTTCAAATTTGCCTTTTTCGATTTGAACCGTTTTCATTCATATTATTCCTTTTGCGTATGCATGATTTAGCATGGTATATATCATTTTAAGGCCTATTATTTCACTCGCAATGTAATTATGTATAACGGGCATAAATTTGAATCTAATGTCACTTCATTAGACACGTTTTTTTATATCATTAGTATGCGCCGCCAGATGAAGTACCACTTGGCGGCGCATAACCTTCGGTTTCTGAGTATGCTGAAAATCTCGAGATCACCCTAAAACGACCCTAACATCAAGACTCCTGGATAGTGTCTTGACATTCGAGGTCGTCTGGATGCCGAAAAAAGATATTTTACTCATTTTTAATGTTCTATTTGATCATTTTCAATTTATATCGCATTATTAGTTTTGTGTATGGATGACTTAGCATTGTATATATCGTTTTAAGGCCTATTATTTCACTCACAATGTAATTATGTATAACGGGTATAAATTGGAATCTAATGTCACTTCATTAGACACGTTTTTTTAAATCAATAGTATGCACCGCCAGATGGAGTACCACTTGGCGGCGCATAACCTTCGGTTTCAGATTGTGCTGAAAATCTCTAAATCACCCTAAAACGGCCAAACGAGCAAGACTCTCTAAACGTTTTTACCATTCGAGGTCATCTAGATTCTAAAAAAGTCATCTTTCCTCACAAAATCGCACCACGCACCAAACACCACCGACGGTTCGTGGTGCTTGGTGTTTTTTGTCTTTGTCCAAAATGTTCGATCTATCGTATCTTTTGACTCGTAGCTCCGATTTAGTCCCCGTTTTTTTCAAATCGTGTAATTTTTCGGGATCTATACATTGGAAAACTGCCTTAGGCGGTTTGTCCCAAATATTTTTCGAAATGAGACCTCGAAAGCCTTCAATTTTGCCTTTTTTCGATTTTGACCGTTTTCATTCATATTATTCCTTTTGTGTATGCATGATTTAGCATGGTATATATCGTTTTAAGGCCTATTATTTCACACACAATGTAATTATGTATAACGGGTATAAATTTGACTCTAATGTCACTTCATTAGACAGGTTTTTTTAAATCATTAGTATGCGCCGCCAGATGGAGTACCACTTGGCGGCGCATAACCTTCGGTTTCTGATTGTGCTGAAAATCTCGAGATCACCCTAAAACGACCCTAACATCAAGACTCCTGGATAGTGTCTTGACATTCGAGGTCGTCTGGATGCCGAAAAAAGACATTTTACTCATTTTTAATGTTCTATTTTATCATTTTCAATTTATATCGCATTATTAGTTTTGTGTATGGATGACTTAGCATTGTATATATCGTTTTAAGGCCTATTATTTCACTCGCAATGTAATTATGTATAACGGGTATAAATTTGAATCTAATGTCACTTCATTAGACACATTTTTTTACATCATTAGTATGCACCGCCAGATGGAGTACCATTTGGCGGCGCATAACCTCCGATTTCAGATTGTGCTGAAAATCTCTAAATTACCCTAAAACGGTCGAACGAGCAAGACAATTTGAATGTCTTTCCATTCGAGTTCATCCAGATTCTGAAAAAGACATCTTTCCTCGAAAAATCGCACCACGCACCAAACACCACCGACGGTTCATGGTGCTTGGTGTTTTGTGTCTTTGGCCAAAATGTTTGATCTATCGTATCTTTTTACTCGTAGGTCCGATTTAGTCACTGTTTTTTTTTTCAAATCGTGTAATTGTTTGGGATCTATCCATTGGCAAACTGCCATAGGCGGTTTGTAACAAATATTTTTTGAAACGAGACCTCGAAAGCCTTCAATTTTGCCTTTTTCAATTTTGACCGTTTTCATTCATATTATTCCTTTTGTGTATGCATGACTTAGCATGGTATATATCGTTTTAAGGCCTATTGTTTCAATCGCAATGTAATTATGTATAACGGGTATAAATTTGAATCTAATGTCACTTCATTAGACACGTTCTTTTAAATCATTAGTATGCACCGACAGATAGAGTACCACTTGGCGGCGCATAACCTTCGGTTTCTGATTGTGCTGAAAATCTCGAGATCACCCTAAAACGACCCTAACATCAAGACTCCTGGATAGTGTCTTGACATTCGAGGTCGTCAGGATGCCGAAAAAAGATATTTTACTCATTTTTAATGTTCTATTTGATCATTTTCAATTTATATCGCATTATTAGTTTTGCGTATGGATTACTTAGCATTGTATATATCGTTTTAAGGCATATTATTTCACTCGCAATGTAATTATGTATAACGGGTATAAATTTGAATCTAATGTCACTTCATTAGACACGTATTTTTAAATCATTAGTATGCGCCGCCAGATGGAGTACCACTTGGCGGCACATAACCTTCAGTTTTTAATTGTGCTGAAAATCTCGAGATCACCCTAAAATGAACCTGACATCAAGACTCCTAGATAGTGTCTTGACATTCGAGGTCGTCAGGATGCCAAAAAAAGACATTTTACTCATTTTTAAGGTTCTATTTGAACATTTTCAATTTATATCGCATTATTAATTTTGTGTATGGATGACTTAGCATTGTATATATCATTTTAAGGCCTATTATTTCACTCACAATGTAATTATGTATAACATGTATAAATTTGAATCTAATGTCACTTCATTAGACACATTTTTTTAAATCAATAGTATGCACCGCCAGATGGAGTACCACTTGGCGGCGCATAACCTTCGGTTTCAGATTGTGCTGAAAATCTCTAAATCACCCTAAAACGGCCAAACGAGCAAGACTCTCTGAACATTTTTTTCTATACGAGGTCGTCTAGATTCTGAAAAAGTCATCTTTCCTCGCAAAATTGCACCACGCACCAAACACCACCGACGGTTCGTGGTGCTTGGTGTTTTGTGTCTTTGGCCAAAATGTTCGATCTATCGTATCTCTTTACTCGTAGCTCCGATTTTGTCCCCGTGTTTTTCAAATCGTGTAATTTTTCGGGATCTATCCATTAGAAAACTGCCGTAGGCGGTTTTTCCCAAATATTTTTCGAAACGAGACCTCGAAAGCCTTCAATTTTGTCTTTTTTCGATTTTGACCGTTTTCATTCATATTATTCCTTTTGTGTATGCATGATTTAGCATGGTATATATCGTTTTAAGGCCTATTATTTCACACGCAATGTAATTATGTATAACGGGTATAAATTTGACTCTAATGTCACTTCATTAGACACGTTTTTTTAAATCATTAGTATGCGCCGCCAGATGGAGTACCACTTGGCGGCGCATAACCTTCGGTTTTTGATTGTGCTGAAAATCTCGAGATCACCCTAAAACGACCCTAACATCAAGACTCCTGGATAGTGTCTTGACATTCGAGGTCGTCTGGATGCCGAAAAAAGATATTTTACTCATTTTTAATGTTCTATTTGATCATTTTCAATTTATATCGCATTATTAGTTTTGGGTATGGATGACTTAGCATTGTATATATCGTTTTAAGGCCTATTATTTCACTCGCAATGTAATTATGTATAACGGGTATAAATTTGAATCAAATGTCACTTCATTAGACACGTTTTTTTACATCATTAGTATGCACCGCCAGATGGAGTACCATTTGGCGGCGCATGACCTTCGGTTTCAGAATGTGCTGAAAATCTCTAAATTACCCTAAAACGGCCGAACGAGTAAGACAATCTGAATGTTCTTTCCATTCGAGGTTGTCCAGATTCTGAAAAAGACATCTTTCCTCACAAAATTGCACCACGCACCAAACATCACCGACGGTTCGTGGTGCCGGGTGTTTTGTGTCTTTGGCCAAAATGTTTGATCTATCGTATCTTTTGACTCGTAGGTCCGATTTAGTCACCATTTTTTTCAAATCGTGTAATTGTTTGGGATCTATCTGTTGGCCAACTGCTGTAGGCGGTTTGTAACAAATATTTTTCGAAACGAGACCTCGAAAACCTTCAATTTTGCCTTTTTCGATTTTGACCGTTTTCATTCATATTATTCCTTTTGTGTATGCATGACTTAGCATGGTATATATCGTTTTAAGGCCTATTATTTCACTCGCAATGTAATTATGTACAACGGGTATAAATTTGAATCTAATGTCACTTCATTAGACTCGTTCTTTTAAATCATTAGTATGCACCGCCAGATAGAGTACCACTTGGCGGCACATAATCTTCAGTTTATGATTGTGCTAAAAATCTCGAGATCACCCTAAAACGACCCTAACATCAAGACTCCTAGATAGTGTCTTGACATTCGAGGTCGTCAGGATGCCGAAAAAAGACATTTTACTCATTTTTAATGTTCTATTTGATCATTTTCAATTTATATCGCATTATTAGTTTTGTGTATGGATGACTTAGCATTGTATATATCGTTTTAAGGCCAATTATTTCACTCGCAATGTAATTATGTATAACGGGTATAAATTTGAATCTAATGTCACTTCATTAGACACATTTTTTTTACATTATTAGTATGCACCGCCAGATGGAGTACCATTTGGCGGCGCATAACCTTCGGTTTCAGATTGTGCTGAAAATCTCTAAATTACCCTAAAATTGCCGAAGAAGCAAGACAATTTGAATGTTCTTTCCATTCGAGGTCGTCCAGATTATGAAAAAGACATCTTTCCTCGTAAAATCGCACCACGCACCAAACACCACCGACGGTTCGTGGTGCTTGGTGTTTTGTGTCTTTGGCCAAAATGTTCGATCTATCGTATGTTTTGACTCGTAGCTCCGATTTAGTCACCGTTATTTTCAAATCGTGTAATATTTTGGGATCTATCCATTGGCAAACTGCCGTAGGCAGTTTATCCCAAATATTTTTCAAACGAGACCTCGAAAGCCTTCAATTTTGCCTTTTTCGATTTTGACCGTTTTCATTCATATTATTCCTTTTGTGTATGCATGAGTTAGCATGGTATATATTGTTTTAAGGCCTATTATTTCACTCGAAATATAATTATGTATAACGGGTATAAATTTGAATCTAATGTCACTTCATAATACACGTTCTTTTAAATCATTAGTATGCACCGCCAGATAGTGTACCACTTGGCGGCGCATAACCTTCGATTTCTGATTGTGCTGAAAATCTCGAGTTCACCCTAAAATGACCCTAACATCAAGACTCCTGGATAGTGTCTTGACATTCGAGGTCATCAGGATGCCGAAAAAAGACATTTTGCTCATTTTTAATGTTCTATTTGATCATTTTCAATTTATATCGCATTATTAGTTTTGTGTATGGATGACTTAGCATTGTATATATCGTTTTAAGGCCTATTATTTCACTGACAATGTAATTATGTATAACGGGTATAAATTTGAATCTAATGTCACTTCATTAGACACGTTTTTTTAAATCAATAGTATGCACCGCCAGATGGAGTACCACTTGGCGGCGCATAACCCTCAGTTTCAGATTGTGCTGAAAATCTCTAAATCACCCTAAAACGGCCAAACGAGCAAGACTCTCTGAACGTTTTTTCCATTCGAGGTCGTCTAGATTCTAAAAAAGTCATCTTTCCTCAAAAATCGCACCACGCACCAAACACCACCGACGGTTCGTAGTGCTTGGTGTTTTTTTGTCTTTGTCCAAAATGTTCGATCTATCGTATCTTTTGACTCGTAGCTCCGATTTAGTCCCTGTTTTTTTCAAATCGTGTAATTTTTCGGGATCTATACATTGGAAAACTGCCTTAGGCGGTTTGTCCCAAATATTTTTCGAAACGAGACCTCGAAAGCCTTCAATTTTGCCTTTTTTCGATTTTGACCGTTTTCATTCATATTATTCCTTTTGTGTATGAATGATTTAGCATGGTATATATCGTTTTAAGGCCTATTATTTCACACGCAATGTAATTATGTATAACGGGTATAAATTTGACTCTAATGTCACTTCATTAGACAGGTTTTTTTAAATCATTAGTATGCGCCGCCAGATGAAGTACCACTTGGCGGCGCATAACCTTCGGTTTCTGATTGTGCTGAAAATCTCGAGATCACCCTAAAACGACCCTAACATCAAGACTCCTGGATAGTGTCTTGACATTCTAGGTCGTCTGGATGCCGAAAAAAGATATTTTACTCATTTTTAATGTTCTATTTGATCATTTTCAATTTATATCGCATTATTAGTTTTGTGTATGGATGACTTAGCATTGTATATATCATTTTAAGGCCTATTATTTCACTCGCAATGTAATTATGTATAACGGGTATAAATTTGAATCAAATGTCACTTCATTAGACACGTTTTTTACATCATTAGTATGCACCCCCAGATGGAGTACCATTTGGCGGCGCATAACCTTCGGTTTCAGATTAAGCTGAAAATCTCTAAATTACCCTAAAACGGCCGAACGAGCAAGACAATCTGAATGTTCTTTCCATTCGAGGTTGTCCAGATTCTGAAAAAGACATATTTCCTCACAAAATTGCACCATGCACCAAACATCACCGACGGTTCGTGGTGCTTGGTGTTTTGTTTCTTTGGCCAAAATGTTTGATCTATCGTATCTTTTGACTCGTAGGTCCGATTTAGTCACCGTTTTTTTTCAAATCGTGTAATTGTTTGGGATCTATCCGTTACGAAACTGCTGTAGGTGGTTTGTAACAAATATTTTTCGAAATGAGACCTCGAAAGCCTTCAATTTTGCCTTTTTCGATTTTGACCGTTTTCATTCATATTATTGCTTTTGTGTAAGCATGACTTAGCATGGTATATATCGTTTTAAGGTCTATTATTTCACTCGCAATGTAATTATGTACAACGGGTATAAATTTGAATCTAATGTCACTTCATTAGACACGTTCTTTTAAATCATTAGTATGCACCGCCAGATAGAGTATCACTTGGCGGCGCATAACCTTCGGTTTCTGATTGTGCTGAAAATCTCGAGATCACCCTAAAACGACCCTAACATCAAGACTCCTGGATAGTGACTTGACATTCGAGGTCGTCAGGATGCCGAAAAAAGTCATTTTACTCATTTTTAATGTTCTATTTGATCATTTTCAATTTACATCGCATTATTAGTTTTGTGTATGGATGACTTAGCATTGTATATATCGTTTTAAGGCCAATTATTTCACTCGCAATGTAATTATGTATAATGGGTATAAATTTGAATCTAATGTCACTTCATTAGACACATTTTTTTACATCATTATTATGCACCGCCAGATGGAGTACCATTTGGCGGGGCATAACCTTCGGTTTCAGATTGTGCTGAAAATCTTTAAATTACCCTAAAACGGCCGAACGAGCAATACAATTTGAATGTTCTTTCCATTCGAGTTCATCCAGATTCTGAAAAAGACATCTTTCCTCGCAAAATTGCACCACGCACCAAACACCACCGACGGTTCGTGGTGCTTGGTGTTTTGTGTCTTTAGCCAAAATGTTTGATCTATCGTATCTTTTGACTCGTAGGTCCGATTTAGTCACCGTTTTTTTTTTCAAATCGTGTAATTGTTTGGGATCTATCCTTTGGCAAACTGCCATAGGCGGTTTGTAACAAATATTTTTTGAAACGAGACCTCGAAAGCCTTCAATTTTGCCTTTTTCGATTTTGACCGTTTTCATTCATATTATTCCTTTTGTGTAAGCATGACTTAGCATGGTATATATCGTTTTAAGGCCTATTGTTTCACTCGCAATGTAATTATGTATAACGGGTATAAATTTGAATCTAATATCACTTCATTAGACACGTTCTTTTAAATCATTAGTATGCACCGCCAGATAGAGTACCACTTGGCGGCGCATAACCTTCGGTTTCTGATTGTGCTAAAAATCTCGAGATCACGCTAAAACGACCCTAAGATCAAGACTCCTGGATAGTGTCTTGACATTCGAGGTCATCAGGATACCGAAAAAAGACATTTTACTCATTTTTAATGTTCTATTTGATCATTTTCAATTTATATCGCATTATTAGTTTTGTGTATGGATGACTTAACATTGTATATACTGTTTTAAGGCATATTATTTCACTCGCAATGTAATTATGTATAACGGGTATAAATTTGAATCTAATGTCACTTCATTAGACACATTTTTTTAAATCATTAGTATGCGCCGCCAGATGGAGTAACACTTGGCGGCGCATAACCTTCAGTTTTTAATTGTGCTGAAAATCTCGAGATCACCCTAAAATGAACCTAACATCAAGACTCCTAGATAGTGTCTTGACATTCGAGGTCGTCAGGATGCCAAAAAAAGACATTTTACTCATTTTTAATGTTCTATTTGAACATTTTCAATTTATATCGCATTATTAGTTTTGTGTATGGATGACTTAGCATTGTATATATCGTTTTAAGGCCTATTATTTCACTCACAATGTAATTATGTATAACAGGTATAAATTTGAATCTAATGTCACTTCATTAGACACATTTTTTTAAATCAATAGTATGCACCGCCAGATGGAGTACCACTTGGCGGCGCATAACCTTCGGTTTCAGATTGTGCTGAAAATCTCTAAATCACCCTAAAACGGCCAAACGAGCAAAACTCTCTGAACATTTTTTCCATTCGAGGTCGTCTAGATTCTGAAAAAGTCATCTTTCCTCGCAAAATTGCACCACGCACTAAACACCACCGACGGTTCGTGGTGCTTGGTGTTTTGTGTCTTTGGCCAAAATGTTCGATCTATCGTATCTTTTGACTCGTAGCTCCGATTTAGTCCCCATTTTTTTCAAATCGTGTAATTTTTCGGGATCTATACATTGGAAAACTGCCGTAGGCGGTTTTTCCCAAATATTTTTCGAAACGAGACCTCGAAAGCCTTCAATTTTGCCTTTTTTCGATTTTGACCGTTTTCATTCATATTATTCCTTTTGTGTATGCATGATTTAGCATGGTATATATCATTTTAAGGCATATTATTTCACTCGCAATGTAATTATGTATAACGGGTATAAATTTGACTCTAATGTCACTTCATTAGACACGTTTTTTTAAATCATTAGTATGCGTCGCTAGATGGAGTACCACTTGGCGGCGCATAACCTTCGGTTTTTGATTGTGCTGAAAATCTCGAGATCACCCTAAAACGACCCTAACATCAAGACTCCTGGATAGTGTCTTGACATTCGAGGTCGTCAGGATGCCGAAAAAAAGACATTTTACTCATTTTTAATGTTCTATTTGATCATTTTCAATTTATATCGCATTATTACTTTTGTGTATGGATGACTTAGCATTGTATATATCGATTTAAGGCCTATTATTTCACTCGCAATGTAATTATGTATAACGGGTATAAATTTGAATCTAATGTCACTTCATTAGACACATTTTTTACATCATTAGTATGCACCGCCAGATGGAGTACCATTTGGCGGCGCATAACCTTCGGTTTCAGATTGTGCTGAAAATCTCTAAATTACCCTAAAACGGTCGAACGAGCAAGACAATCTGAATGTTCTTTCCATTCGTGGTGCTTGGTGTTTTGTGTCTTTGGCCAAAATGTTTGATCTATCGTATCTTTTGACTCGCAAGTCCGATTTAGTCACCGTTTTTTTTCAAATCGTGTAATTGTTTGGGATCTATCTGTTGGCAAATTGCTGTAGGCGGTATGTAACAAATACTTTTCGAAACGAGACCTCGAAAGCCTTCAATTTTTCCTTTTTCGATTTTGACCGTTTTCATTCATATAATTCCTTTTGTGTATGCATGACTTAGCATGGTATATATTGTTTTAAGGCCTATTATTTCACTCGCAATGTAATTATGTATAATGGGTATAAATTTGAATCTAATGTCATTTCATTAGACACGTTCTTTTAAATCATTAGTATGCACCGCCAGATAGTGTACCACTTGGCGGCGCATAACCTTCGGTTTCTGATTGTGCTGAAAATCTCGAGATCACCCTAAAAAGACCCTAACATCAAGACTCCTGGATAGTGTCTTGACATTCGAGGTCATCAGGATGCCGAAAAAAGACATTTTACTCATTTTTAATGTTCTATTTGATCATTTTCAATTTATATCGCATTATTAGTTTTGTGTATGGATGACTTAGCATTGTATATATCGTTTTAAGGCCTATTATTTCACTCACAATGTAATTATGTATAACGGGTATAAATTTGAATCTAATGTCACTTCATTAGACACGTTTTTTTACATCATTAGTATGCACCGCCAGATGGAGTACCATTTGGCGGCGCATAACCTTCGGTTTCAGATTGTGGTGAAAATCTCTAAAGTACCCTAAAACGGCCGAACGAGCAAGACAATCTGAATGTTCTTTCCATTCGAGGTTGTACAGATTCTGAAAAAGACATCTTTCCTCACAAAATCGCACCACGCACCAAACACCACCGACGGTTCGTGGTGCTTGGTGTTTTTTGTCTTTGGCCAAAATGTTCGATCTATCGTATCTTTTGACTCGTAGCTCCGATTTAGTCGCCGTTTTTTTCAAATCGTGTAATTTTTCGGGATCTATACATTGGAAAACTGCCTTAAGCGGTTTGTGAAAGGACCCGTCCTAATCCATCCGGACGAAGTCCATATCGATTATAAACGATTCCCAACAGTTGATTACATCGCGAGGTACTTGACCTCTATATGATACATTTTACAAATATTGCATTCGTTTTGAAAAGACAATCTTTCATTACATCTGAAGTTGACAGACATGCATACCATTTCATAATATATCCAGCTATAATTGACTTAATAATAATCTTGATAAACTCGACGACTCGAATGCAACGTCTTTTGAAACATGCCCTGAATGACTCCAAGTAATATCTATAAATTGAGCAAATGCACAGCGGAAGACTTCTTTCATACCTGAGAATAAACATGCTTTAAAGTGTCAACCAAAAGGTTGGTGAGTTCATTAGTTTAACATAAATAATCATTTCATAATTTTAATAGACCACAAAATTTCATATTTCCATTTCTCATAAACATACGTCCCATGCATAGAGACAAAAATATCATTCATATGGATTGAACACCTGGTAACTGACATTCACAATATACATATTAGAATATCCCCATCATTCCGGGATCCTCCTTCGGACATGATATAAATTTCGAAGTACTAAAGCATCCGGTACTTTGGATGGGGCTTGTTGGGCCCGATAGATCTATCTTTAGGATTCGCGTCAATTAGGGTGTCTGTTCCCTAATTCTTAGATTACCAGACTATATAGGGGCATATTCGATTCGATAATCCAACCATAGAATGTAATTTTCGAGTACTTGTGTCTATTTCATAAAACAGTTATAAAAACAGCGCATGTATTCTCAGTCCCAAAAATATATATTGCAAAAGCATTTAAAAAGGGAATAATGAAACTCACCTAATGTATTTTGTAGTAAAAATACATATGACAACATTAGACAAACTGAAAAATGCAGGGTTGGCCTCGGATTCACGAACCTATAACAGATATATATATATTAATATATATAATTGTAATCGAACAAATGTATATATTGTTAGTGCTATAATTGTTATTTTAATTATGTTTTTCATTAATAATCTAATTAATTACATTTATTTTGTATACCATAAATAAATAATTATAAGATAGTTTTATTAAGTATATTTTCATATGATTAATTTTTATTGTAATAACAACATTGATAATAATAATATATTTAAAAATAATAATACTTATAACAATGATAATAAAATAATGATAATGTTAATAAAATAATACTATTAAATATAATAATAAAATTATGTTTACTGATAATAATAATAATAATAATAATAATAATAATAATAATAATAGTAATACCTTATGTATTACATAAGTCCATTTATGTTTTAAGGAGTCCAAGACTAGAGTCCATTTGAGTTGCTAAGTGGATAACAAAATAGCCCATAAAAAGAATCCAGTAATCAACAAGTTATCTTTTGTGTTGGGAAAAAAAAATATCGTGCAAGCAGTCGACAACAATTAAATCAATGGGTTCAATCTTTCTCTGCTCTCGATCGATCATCATCCGTCCTCTTCTCATCAAACATCGTTCATCCTTACAATCATCATCATCATCAGACCATAACAGGCACAGATCCGAATCCATATTAATGCTCAACTCATCTGCATAACCTCAACAGATTCTTCTTCAATTTAATCGTGTTCTTCGTTTGAAATCGTCATTCAAAGCTTTAGTCTCAGGAATGATTCAAAATGACATAGTGAAAGGTAAAAATTTCTGATCTCTTAGAATAGATTTTTGTGATTCTTTCAAGAATTTATCAGATCCTATTTCGCTACAATCCATTCGAATTCGTCAGTCAAATTTTTGTGACAAAAAGTCAACCAAAATTTTATGATTTAAAATTCGAATGAGATTCAATGTTTTTGGGTTATGAATAAGATTTACAAGAGTTAGATAATTGATTTGAAATCTCGTTTGAGAAGGAATCATGATTTAAATCGTGCTCTACCACAAGTTCACCATTTAAGTTTATTCATGATGGTTTTCGAAATGTTCAACATTGATTCTGCTATTTAATTGGATTTTAACAACTGATAGTTGTTGTTAATGAAAACTATTACCGTCAATCTACAGGGTTGCTTCAATGATCTGTTGCTTTTGATGAAATTTGGTCTTTATCCTGAACAATCACCATATTCTACTTCAACATATTCTGTCTCTGCACATAAATCTGTTTTGATTTGTGATTCTGATTCAGCATTGATAACGTATCGACTTGTGAAGGTATTTGTGGTTCAATGAAGATAGTAATTGATGGTGGTTTATTGCAGGTGGAGTGGTGTTATGTTGAGTTTGATCGAGCAATAGAAACCAAGTTTTGCAGCAGCAGCAAATAGCAGTAACAAGGTGAAGTTGCACAGTTTTGGTAATGGTTTGATTGAACAGTATATATGTAGTATGTTCAATTGATGATATCTGTATGTAATCATGTATGTCGAATCATGAAACAGATGTACCAGCAGGATTAGTCGTGGTTATGGTGATGGTTTGGTGATCAAAAGATTGTGGTTCGAGGTGGTTTCAAGGTGGTTTCGAGGGGTGGTTTTAGGCTGCAAATTAGTAGCAATAACAACCCCCATTTAGTCTAGTTTTTGATTGCTGTTTGTCGAGAAAGAAACTATAAAGAAATAGGAGGATGGATCGAACTGCAGTAGTGGTTTGATAATGATGAGGTTATGATGGTTATTTCTTGGGTCTTTGGTTCAATGAAGTAAAAGTAGAGATCATGAACTAGTTATGGATATGGTTTCGTGCTTGTGTAATTCCAATCATATGAGCCTATGTATAAATATTATAGTGATAGTGCAAGGAAGAAAATAACCAATATAGTGGAAGACAAGGAATCTTGTTATATGGAAAAAATCAAAAGTAGATAGAAAGTTGTAACTAATTTTGTATATACTTGTGGGTTTATTCCTTTGGTAATCAGTTTAAGGACATGAAACCAAAAGATATAAAAGGTGATGTAGATAAGAAAAGGATCCTATATCTCTATGTACGATTTTATTTATATATATAATATTAATAATTAATATATATAAATATCTTAACAATAATAATACATTTAATATAAATATAAATAACAAGGATTATGAGAAGCAAAAATTGACACCGGAAAGTGATACTTAATAAACTTCATATAGTTATTTTGTTTTTATACATTATATTAAATATTTATAATGAATAAAGATAGCTATATTAAAAATATAAATGATGATAATAAAAAGAATAAGATGTATTAGATTTTATATCTATAATAAATAATAATAATATTCATAATTCTGATATTAATATTAATATTAAAATTTATTTTAATGAAAGTAGTAACAAAATTATTAATATAATAGCTATATTTTAACTTGAAATTACTTTTAATATATTAATATTACAATTTATTATTTATGTAATATTTACTAATCATGTAATAACATATTTTTAATATTTAATATTTATACATTTTATTACATTACAATATACATATAATTATTAATTATATGGAAATCTTATTCATATATGTATTTATTTCAATCAACATTATAATCTTGTATATTATTTTACTTATTTATTATTATTTATTATGTATACCTACACTTGTGTAACTATATATATTTACTAGCAACCCATAGTTTGTGAATCGTCGGTAATAGTCAAAGGTTCACTGAATCCATAAAATTAGTTCAAAGACCAAATGTATACCTGAACACAGTTCAAAGTTTTTGAGACTCAACATTGTAGACTTTGCTTATCGTGTCAAAATTAAATAAGAATTAAGTTTAAATTTGGTCGGAAATCTCCGGGTCGTCACAGTACCTACCCGTTAAAGAAATTTCGTCCCGAAATTTGAGTGAGGTGGTCATGGCTAACAATAAAAATGTTTTCATGACGAATATGAGTTGATAAATAGAGTTTTATCATCATTGAGTAATACAGATAAAATAATTCGATTATTCGAAGAGCACGAATGAAACTATCATGAGAGAGGTCCCAACGGGCATCGTCCACCTTCGCCCAAAAACTTGCCCAAATTTTATTTATTTTTTTATTTTTTTTTTTTTTTTTTTTTTTTTAGCCGTTAGTAAAATAAGAAAATTCCAACGGCTATCCCAACGGTCACTTTTACCCTATAAAAACACCAACCATATACCTCATTTTATACACTCAAACATATATTTCTTTTACAATTCCACCTTTCTCAAAATCAAAATCAAACACTCCCAAACTGCAAAATGTTAACACTTCCCCCAATGATTGTTTCATTCGATGTTCATTACGGAGGTGATTTCCGTAATCAAATGAAGGAATATAAGTGGTGCGACAGTATTTCGTTTGAAGATATTGACATTCGTGATGTTGGTTTACAAGACTTGCTATCCTTTCTGAAGGAAAAAGTCCCGTGTGAATTCACGTCCGTGTTCTTTTATAAAGACGATTATGATGCGGATTGTAGGGCAAGTTTTCTGTGTACCGATGATCAATGGTACTTTATAAAAGATACCATTGAAGATCGTGGTAAACGTATTTCTTTGTATGCGGTTCTTGAAGATGAAGAGACGTTGAGTTATCGTTACCTCGATGAATCAACTGAAGCAGCAGTTGAGGCATCAAGAGAAATACTGATGTCTCCAGAGTACCTCACGGATGGTGAAATGACTGGTGAACGCTACTTTGCAGATGACAATTGACGACGACGAGTAGTTTGATTGTAATTTTTTTTAAATTTTTAATTGTCGTGATGTTTTAATTTTTAATTATTGTAATTTCAGTATTGTTGTCGAGTTTTATATCTTCCTTTATGTTTCGGAGCTCTTCGTCTTTTTAATCTCCTCTCAATCTCTAGTAAAACGAGTAATGGTCTAGAATTTGTAAGTATGGAGTTTCGAATGAATTTTATGTTATAATCAAGAATGAACGTAATAGCACGATTTGATTAGTCAAATTACCAGAATCATTGAGAGTAGAGCTATCAAGAATATACTTTCTTGATATGTTCAGAAGTTAATTAGAATGAAAGAGTTATGTAACATGACACATGATGGTGGTATGATCTACTGTGAACCATCATGTCCCATTAGAACTCAGCATGACTTACTGTAATATAATCACGTTGATCAAGTGTCATTATATTATACTAACTCATGCTTCAATTCCCAACACTACTTCAAAAACATCCATTTTTCGAAATTTTCAGAAATTAGAAACTAAAATAGTTTCTTTTATGATGTAACACAGATAGCGTGAAGAGATAAATGATTTCAGATAAGAATAGTTATGAAAATATCTTCAGAAATATCGAAGATATTGATGATGATATTTTGGAATTTCTAAGTTCGATGGTTGATAAGAAAAAAAATTTTCCGCAAGATTTTAACATGACTTCGGAGCAAGATATTCTCTAAAGATTTCAATAGATCCATAATTACCTGGATTCTTTGAATATAGAGTATGGTCCTTGTATTTGTCCTTGGTCTTCTTCGTGGTTAGCTCAATCCGTTTTCCAGTTTCAACTTTTCTGAGCTTTTCCAACATTCTATTCTTTATCATCAAACTTCCGATGATTAAGGTCGTTTACAGTTTTTGTTGCTTCATTCTACTTTTCAAAATTCAGAGTATTAGTTCGCAGACTGGGTGCTTTTCAGAATTTCAGAATGGAAGATCATTATTCTAAGAGATAAATGTTATACATATAACTGTTGATGTAGTTATGCTGTGAGTTTTCAAAGTACTGATTGTTGATTCCTCTACATTTACTGCTACCATATCTGAATCATTGGTTATCGATCTGAGGTGATTTCAAGAGAATTGTGTTTTTAGATGATTAAACGCTGACGGTAATATGGTGGAATATAAAAGGTTCTCCGGTAACAATAAAAGAACACACATATATATCAAGGTTATAATAAGGTTGTTTCGAACGAAAAGTCGAAGTTGCCTTGCTGAAGCTGTGACAAAATTGGCCAATTTGGAAAGAGATTGAAAAGTTATTTTCGGTAATAATAACGCTAAAGGAAATTAGCACAGCTCACATTAAACGTTTACTCAGTTTCTGAGAGTTTTCCGGTGTATAACTATACGCATCAATCTTTTCTTCCGTAGATGAAGTGCGGTTGATTCATCCTCTCGATTGAAGTGTTTCCAAGAATCATGAAAGGTTTGAACGCAGATAGTAATCGTCAAGATACAAATGAGGTTTAAAATGGAAATCAAGTGGCGAACTTGAAGAATTGTTTAGTTTCATATGTTATAATCAATATTTTAATTCATTTTAACTGTCCACTGTTGGTAGTCCTCAGTTGATTAGTCCACAGTTAGCTAGGATTTTGTTAGCGTGGATTCTTAACAAAATTTCTCATAGTTAATTTGTTTGTTTCTAACAAATTTTATTCCGTCAAATGTTTTTCTTCATTATGCCACTTGTTGGATTCTGATAGGTCAAAATCCAAATATGAAATTTGAAAGGAAATAGTTATTCTGTGGTGAATGGATTCATATATCTGTGGATGTAAGTAGGATGGGAAATGACTGTTGAATCAGATTTGAAGAATGTACAATGTAACTTATTAATGTGAAATCTTAAATATTCCCCGGGTATTACCTACCCGTTAAAATATTTTCATCAGTAACAGTTTGTACGAAAGAATTCTTAATCACAATCCCTATGAAAATCTATATACATATATATATTTTCTTCAAATGTAATCATGGATTTAATGAGTCAATATACTGTTAGACTCATTTGATTTTCGATTTGAGCTAGAATAAGTAATCTCTAAAACTATCAGTATCCACACATTCTTCGCAGAATATTAATGAAGTTATGGATCAATACTTCATCATTAATTATTAGGATCCACATATTCTTCGCAGAATATTAATGAAGTTATGGTTTAATACTTCATTGTTAATTGTTGTTGGTACTCCTTGGTACCCATGGTGTGTATGATGTTGATGTTCGTGGGACAGATTGTGAAATTTAGGCTTGAGATGCGGATGTTGTTGTTGGTGGTACTGTTGGTGCCGGTAATGTTGCTGAAGCTGGTACATTTTGCACCATATTTTTCAAAATCATTACTCATGTGCGAAGCCCGTTAACTTCTTCGATTACTCCGGGATGATTGTCGGTCGGAACGAGCGGATGAATAAGGTTTAGAATCTGAGTTATGATATAGTCGTGGCAAGATATTCGAGAAATGAGGGTGAAGATGGTGTTACGAACAGGTTCGCCAGTAAGTGCTTCAGGTTTTTCGCCAAAAGGTGAATTCGGTGAGTGGAAGGGATCGCCTTCTGCGCGTCTCCATTGATTAAGTCGACTATGAATCCATCAGATGAATTGGGGATGGATGATTGGTTGATTCATTCTGGTGACGTTGCTTCCGGAGCTTAGATGACTATCCATTCGGAATAACTGTCGGGATAACTATCGGAATAGCTGTCGGAATCCGAGGGACTCGAACTAGTTGAAGGATTCATCTCGTACGATCAGATGAAGGATTTTCGATAAGAAATAGATTATAGGATGTAGATTAGTATCCTGCAATACATAATTTACATATGCATATATAATACTAAAATTCCATAAGTTACGGAGGAATCTACGGAAACTGTCAGACAAAATCTACAGTAACAGGTATACTAAGATATGAATTAGCAGATACGCTAAGATACGAATTTCGTCTATACACTATTCATGCAATGATTGCAGTAAGATTTGTCTAGACTAAGAATGATAAGCAGGTAATTTCCTAAGGATAATAAGTAGATGATTTTCGACACGAATGATAAGCAAAACTTTTGACATGCAGACACGGTCGAAGTCCAGACTCACCAATGCATCCTAACGACTATCAGTTAGACACACTAATGCAAGACCCGGTTCGCTAAGACCACCGCTCTGATACCAACTGAAAGGACCCGTCCTAATCCATCCGGACGAAGTCCATATCGATTATAAACGATTCCCAACAGTTGATTACATCGCGAGGTACTTGACCTCTATATGATACATTTTACAAATATTGCATTCGTTTTGAAAAGACAATCTTTCATTACATCTGAAGTTGACAGACATGCATACCATTTCATAATATATCCAGCTATAATTGACTTAATAATAATCTTGATAAACTCGACGACTCGAATGCAACGTCTTTTGAAACATGCCCTGAATGACTCCAAGTAATATCTATAAATTGAGCAAATGCACAGCGGAAGACTTCTTTCATACCTGAGAATAAACATGCTTTAAAGTGTCAACCAAAAGGTTGGTGAGTTCATTAGTTTAACATAAATAATCATTTCATAATTTTAATAGACCACAAAATTTCATATTTCCATTTCTCATAAACATACGTCCCATGCATAGAGACAAAAATATCATTCATATGGATTGAACACCTGGTAACTGACATTCACAATATACATATTAGAATATCCCCATCATTCCGGGATCCTCCTTCGGACATGATATAAATTTCGAAGTACTAAAGCATCTGGTACTTTGGATGGGGCTTGTTGGGCCCGATAGATCTATCTTTAGGATTCGCGTCAATTAGGGTGTCTGTTCCCTAATTCTTAGATTACCAGACTATATAGGGGCATATTCGATTCGATAATCCAACCATAGAATGTAATTTTCGAGTACTTGTGTCTATTTCATAAAACAGTTATAAAAACAGCGCATGTATTCTCAGTCCCAAAAATATATATTGCAAAAGCATTTAAAAAGGGAATAATGAAACTCACCTAATGTATTTTGTAGTAAAAATACATATGACAACATTAGACAAACTGAAAAATGCAGGGTTGGCCTCGGATTCACGAACCTATAACAGATATATATATATTAATATATATAATTGTAATCGAACAAATGTATATATTGTTAGTGCTATAATTGTTATTTTAATTATGTTTTTCATTAATAATCTAATTAATTACATTTATTTTGTATACCATAAATAAATAATTATAAGATAGTTTTATTAAGTATATTTTCATATGATTAATTTTTATTGTAATAACAACATTGATAATAATAATATATTTAAAAATAATAATACTTATAACAATGATAATAAAATAATGATAATGTTAATAAAATAATACTATTAAATATAATAATAAAATTATGTTTACTGATAATAATAATAATAATAATAATAATAATAATAATAATAATAATAATAATAATAATAATAGTAATACCTTATGTATTACATAAGTCCATTTATGTTTTAAGGAGTCCAAGACTAGAGTCCATTTGAGTTGCTAAGTGGATCACAAAATAGCCCATAAAAAGAATCCAGTAATCAACAAGTTATCTTTTGTGTTGGGAAAAAAAAATATCGTGCAAGCAGTCGACAACAATTAAATCAATGGGTTCAATCTTTCTCTGCTCTCGATCGATCATCATCCGTCCTCTTCTCATCAAACATCGTTCATCCTTACAATCATCATCATCATCAGACCATAACAGGCACAGATCCGAATCCATATTAATGCTCAACTCATCTGCATAACCTCAACAGATTCTTCTTCAATTTAATCGTGTTCTTCGTTTGAAATCGTCATTCAAAGCTTTAGTCTCAGGAATGATTCAAAACGACATAGTGAAAGGTAAAAATTTCTGATCTCTTAGAATAGATTTTTGTGATTCTTTCAAGAATTTATCAGATCCTATTTCGCTACAATCCATTCGAATTCGTCAGTCAAATTTTTGTGACAAAAAGTCAACCAAAATTTTATGATTTAAAATTCGAATGAGATTCAATGTTTTTGGGTTATGAATAAGATTTACAAGAGTTAGATAATTGATTTGAAATCTCGTTTGAGAAGGAATCATGATTTAAATCGTGCTCTACCACAAGTTCACCATTTAAGTTTATTCATGATGGTTTTCGAAATGTTCAACATTGATTCTGCTATTTAATTGGATTTTAACAACTGATAGTTGTTGTTAATGAAAACTATTACCGTCAATCTACAGGGTTGCTTCAATGATCTGTTGCTTTTGATGAAATTTGGTCTTTATCCTGAACAATCACCATATTCTACTTCAACATATTATGTCTCTGCACATAAATCTGTTTTGATTTGTGATTCTGATTCAGCATTGATAACGTATCGACTTGTGAAGGTATTTGTGGTTCAATGAAGATAGTAATTGATGGTGGTTTATTGCAGGTGGAGTGGTGTTATGTTGAGTTTGATCGAGCAATAGAAACCAAGTTTTGCAGCAGCAGCAAATAGCAGTAACAAGGTG
Organism: Rutidosis leptorrhynchoides; assembly: GCF_046630445.1. Lineage (NCBI taxonomy): Eukaryota > Viridiplantae > Streptophyta > Magnoliopsida > Asterales > Asteraceae > Rutidosis > Rutidosis leptorrhynchoides. The sequence goes on along the minus strand of NC_092342.1, from coordinate 336,488,917 downwards.
AAGTTGCACAGTTTTGGTAATGGTTTGATTGAACAGTATATATGTAGTATGTGCAATTGATGATATCTGTATGTAATCATGTATGTCGAATCATGAAACAGATGTACCAGTAGGATTAGTCGTGGTTATGGTGATGGTTTGGTGATCAAAAGATTGTGGTTCGAGGTGGTTTCAAGGTGGTTTCGAGGGGTGGTTTTAGGCTGCAAATTAGTAGCAATAACAACCCCCATTTAGTCTAGTTTTTGATTGCTGTTTGTCGAGAAAGAAACTATAAAGAAATAGGAGGATGGATCGAACTGCAGTAGTGGTTTGATAATGATGAGGTTATGATGGTTATTTCTTGGGTCTTTGGTTCAATGAAGTAAAAGTAGAGATCATGAACTAGTTATGGATATGGTTTCGTGCATGTGTAATTCAATCATATGAGCCTATGTATAAATATTATAGTGATAGTGCAAGGAAGAAAATAACCAATATAGTGGAAGACAAGGAATCTTGTTATATGGAAAAAATCAAAAGTAGATAGAAAGTTGTAACTAATTTTGTATATACTTGTGGGTTTATTCCTTTGGTAATCAGTTTAAGGACATGAAACCAAAAGATATAAAAGGTGATGTAGATAAGAAAAGGATCCTATATCTCTATGTACGATTTTATTTATATATATAATATTAATAATTAATATATATAAATATCTTAACAATAATAATACATTTAATATAAATATAAATAACAAGGATTATGAGAAGCAAAAATTGACACCGGAAAGTGATACTTAATAAACTTCATATAGTTATTTTGTTTTTATACATTATATTAAATATTTATAATGAATAAAGATAGCTATATTAAAAATATCAATGATGATAATAAAAAGAATAAGATGTATTAGATTTTATATCTATAATAAATAATAATAATATTCATAATTCTGATATTAATATTAATATTAAAATTTATTTTAATGAAAGTAGTAACAAAATTATTAATATAATAGCTATATTTTAACTTGAAATTACTTTTAATATATTAATATTACAATTTATTATTTATGTAATATTTACTAATCATGTAATAACGTATTTTTAATATTTAATGTTTATACATTTTATTACATTACAATATACATATAATTATTAATTATATGGAAATCTTATTCATATATGTATTTATTTCAATCAACATTATAATCTTGTATATTATTTTACTTATTTATTATTATTTATTATGTATACCTACACTTGTGTAACTATATATATTTACTAGCAACCCATAGTTTGTGAATCGTCGGTAATAGTCAAAGGTTCACTGAATCCATAAAATTAGTTCAAAGACCAAATGTATACCTGAACACAGTTCAAAGTTTTTGAGACTCAACATTGTAGACTTTGCTTATCGTGTCAAAATTAAATAAGAATTAAGTTTAAATTTGGTCGGAAATCTCCGGGTCGTCACAGTTTGTCCCAAATATTTTTCGAAACGAGACCTCGAAAGCCTTCAGTTTTGCCTTTTTTCGATTTTGACCGTTTTCATTCATATTATTCCTTTTGTGTATGAATGATTTAGCATGGTATATATCGTTTTAAGGCCTATTATTTCACACGCAATGTAATTATGTATAACGGGTATAAATTTGACTCTAATGTCACTTCATTAGACAGGTTTTTTTAAATCATTAGTATGCGCCGCCAGATGGAGTACCACTTGGCGGCGCATAACCTTCGGTTTCTGATTGTGCTGAAAATCTCGAGATCACCCTAAAATGACCCTAACATCAAGACTCCTGAATAGTGTCTTGACATTCGAGGTCGTCTGGATGCCGAAAAAAGATATTTTACTCATTTTTAATGTCCTATTTGATCATTTTCAATTTATATCGCATTATTAGTTTTGTGTATGGATGACTTAGCATTGTATATATCGTTTTAAGGCCTATTATTTCACTCACAATGTAATTATGTATAACGGGTATAAATTTGAATCAAATGTCACTTCATTAGACACGTTTTTTTACATCATTAGTATGCACCGCCAGATAGAGTACCATTTGGCGGCGCATAACCTTCTGTTTCAGATTAAGCTGAAAATCTCTAAATTACCCTAAAACGGCCGAACGAGCAAGACAATCTGAATGTTCTTTCCATTTGAGGTTGTCCAGATTCTGAAAAAGACATCTTTCCTCACAAAATTGCACCACGCACCAAACATCACCGACGGTTCGTGGTGCTTGGTGTTTTGTGTCTTTGGCCAAAATATTTGATCTATCGTATCTTTTGACTCGTAGGTCCGATTTAGTCACCATTTTTTTTTTCAAATCGTGTAATTGTTTGGGATCTATCCGTTAGGAAACTGCTGTAGGCGGTTTGTAACAAATATTTTTCGAAACGAGACCTCGAAAGCCTTCAATTTTGCCTTTTTCGATTTTGACCGTTTTCATTCATATTATTCCTTTTGTGTAAGCATGACTTAGCATGGTATATATCGTTTTAAGGCCTATTATTTCCCTCGCATTGTAATTATGTACAACGGGTATAAATTTGAATCTAATGTCACTTCATTAGACACGTTCTTTTAAATCATTAGTATGCACCGCCAGATAGAGTACCACTTGGCGGCGCATAACCTTCGGTTTCTGATTGTGCTGAAAATCTCGAGATCACCCTAAAACGACCCTAACATCAAGACTCCTGGATAGTGTCTTGACATTCGAGGTCGTCAGGATGCCGAAAAAAGACATTTTACTCATTTTAATGTTCTATTTGATCATTTACAATTTACATCGCATTATTAGTTTTGTGTATGGATGACTTAGCATTGTATATATCGTTTTAAGGCCAATTATTTCACTCGCAATGTAATTATGTATAACGGGTATAAATTTGAATCTAATGTCACTTCATTAGACACATTTTTTACATCATTATTATGCACCGCCAGATGGAGTACCATTTGGCGGCGCATAACCTTCGGTTTCATATTGTGCTGAAAATCTTTAAATTACCCTAAAACGGCCGAACGAGCAAGACAATTTGAATGTTCTTTCCATTCGAGTTCATCCAGATTCTGAAAAAGACATCTTTCCTCGCAAAATCGCACCACGCACCAAACACCACCGACGGTTCGTGGTGCTTGGTGTTTTGTGTCTTTACCCAAAATGTTTGATCTATCGTATCTTTTGACTCGTAGGTCCGATTTAGTCACCGTTTTTTTCAAATCGTGTAATTGTTTGGGATCTATCCTTTGGCAAACTGCCATAGGCGGTTTGTAACAAATATTTTTTGAAACGAGACCTCGAAAGCAATCAATTTTACCTTTTTCGATTTTGACCGTTTCATTCATATTATTCCTTTTGTGTATGCATGACTTAGCATGGTATATATCGTTTTAAGGCCTATTGTTTCACTCGCAATGTAATTATGTATAACGGGTATAAATTTGAATCTAATATCACTTCATTAGACACGTTCTTTTAAATCATTAGTATGCACCGCCAGATAGAGTACCACTTGGCGGCGCATAACCTTCGGTTTCTGATTGTGCTGAAAATCTCGAGATCACCCTAAAACGACCCTAAGATCAAGACTCCTGGATAGTGTCTTGACATTCGAGGTCGTCAGGACACCGAAAAAAGACATTTTACTCATTTTTAATGTTCTATTTGATCATTTTCAATTTATATCGCATTATTAGTTTTGTGTATGGATGACTTAACATTGTATATACCGTTTTAAGGCATATTATTTCACTCGTAATGTAATTATGTATAACGGGTATAAATTTGAATCTAATGTCACTTCATTAGACACGTTTTTTTAAATCATTAGTATGCGCCGCCAGATGGAGTAACACTTGGCGGCGCATAACCTTCAGTTTTTAATTGTGCTGAAAATCTCGAGATCACCCTAAAACGGCCAAACGAGCAAGACTCTCTGAATGTTTTTTCCATTTGAGGTCGTCTAGATTCTGAAAAATTCATCTTTCCTCACAAAATCGCACCACGCACCAAACACCACCGACGGTTCGTGGTGCTTGGTGTTTTTTGTCTTTGGCCAAAATGTTCGATCTATCGTATCTTTTGACTCGTAGCTCCGATTTAGTCGCCGTTTTTTCAAATCGTGTAATTTTTCGGGATCTATCCATTGGAAAACTGCCGTAGGCGGTTTATCCCAAATATTTTTCGAAACGAGACCTCGAAAGCCTTCAATTTAGCCTTTTTTCGATTTTGACCGTTTTCATTCATATTATTCCTTTTGTGTATGCATGATTTAGCATGGTATATATCGTTTTAAGGCCTATTATTTCACTCGCAATGTAATTATGTATAACGGGTATAAATTTGACTCTAATGTCACTTCATTAGACAGGTTTTTTTAAATCATTAGTATGCGCCGCCAGATGGAGTACCACTTGGCGGCGCATAACCTTCGGTTTCTGATTGTGCTGAAAATCTCGAGATCACCCTAAAATGACCCTAACATCAAGACTCCTGAATAGTGTCTTGACATTCGAGGTCGTCTGGATGCCGAAAAAAGATATTTTACTCATTTTTAATGTTCTATTTGATCATTTTCAATTTATATCGCATTATTAGTTTTGTGTATGGATGACTTAGCATTGTATATATCGTTTTAAGGCCTATTATTTCACTCGCAATGTAATTATGTATAACGGGTATAAATTTGAATCAAATGTCACTTCATTAGACACGTTTTTTTACATCATTAGTATGCACCTCCAGATAGAGTACCATTTGGCGGCGCATAACCTTCTGTTTCAGATTAAGCTGAAAATCTCTAAATTACCCTAAAACGGCCGAACGAGCAAGACAATCTGAATGTTCTTTCCATTTGAGGTTGTCCAGATTCTGAAAAAGACATCTTTCCTCACAAAATTGCACCACGCACCAAACATCACCGACGGTTCGTGGTGCTTGGTGTTTTGTGTCTTTGGCCAAAATATTTGATCTATCGTATCTTTTGACTCGTAGGTCCGATTTAGTCACTATTTTTTTTTTCAAATCGTGTAATTGTTTGGGATCTATCCGTTAGGAAACTGCTGTAGGCGGTTTGTAACAAATATTTTTCGAAACGAGACCTCGAAAGCCTTCAATTTTGCCTTTTTCGATTTTGACCGTTTTCATTCATATTATTCCTTTTGTGTAAGCATGACTTAGCATGGTATATATCGTTTTAAGGCCTATTATTTCCCTCGCATTGTAATTATGTACAACGGGTATAAATTTGAATCTAATGTGACTTCATTAGACACGTTCTTTTAAATCATTAGTATGCACCGCCAGATAGAGTACCACTTGGCGGCGCATAACCTTCGGTTTCTGATTGTGCTGAAAATCTCGAGATCACCCTAAAATGACCCTAACATCAAGACTCCTGGATAGTGTCTTGACATTCGAGGTCGTCAGGATGCCGAAAAAAGACATTTTACTCATTTTTAATGTTCTATTTGATCATTTACAATTTACATCGCATTATTAGTTTTGTGTATGGATGACTTAGCATTGTATATATCGTTTTAAGGCCAATTATTTCACTCGCAATGTAATTATGTATAACGGGTATAAATTTGAATCTAATGTCACTTCATTAGACACATTTTTTTACATCATTATTATGCACCGCCAGATGGAGTACCATTTGGCGGCGCATAACCTTCGGTTTCATATTGTGCTGAAAATCTTTAAATTACCCTAAAACGGCCGAACGAGCAAGACAATTTGAATGTTCTTTCCATTCGAGTTCATCCAGATTCTTAAAAAGACATCTTTCCTCGCAAAATCGCACCACGCACCAAACACCACCGACGGTTCGTGGTGCTTGGTGTTTTGTGTCTTTACCCAAAATGTTTGATCTATCGTATCTTTTGACTCGTAGGTCCGATTTAGTCACCGTTTTTTCAAATCGTGTAATTGTTTGGGATCTATCCTTTGGCAAACTTCCATAGGCGGTTTGTAACAAATATTTTTTGAAACGAGACCTCGAAAGCAATCAATTTTTCCTTTTTCGATTTTGACCGTTTCATTCATATTATTCCTTTTGTGTATGCATGACTTAGCATGGTATATATCGTTTTAAGGCCTATTGTTTCACTCGCAATGTAATTATGTATAACGGGTATAAATTTGAATCTAATATCACTTCATTAGACACGTTCTTTTAAATCATTAGTATGCACCGCCAGATAGAGTACCACTTGGCGGCGCATAACCTTCGGTTTCTGATTGTGCTGAAAATCTCGAGATCACCCTAAAACGACCCTAAGATCAAGACTCCTGGATAGTGTCTTGACATTCGAGGTCGTCAGGACACCGAAAAAAGACATTTTACTCATTTTTAATGTTCTATTTGATCATTTTCAATTTATATCGCATTATTAGTTTTGTGTATGGATGACTTAACATTGTATATACCGTTTTAAGGCATATTATTTCACTCGCAATGTAATTATGTATAACGGGTATAAATTTGAATCTAATGTCACTTCATTAGAAACGTTTTTTTAAATCATTAGTATGCGCCGCCAGATGGAGTAACACTTGGCGGCGCATAACCTTCAGTTTTTAATTGTGCTGAAAATCTCGAGATCACCCTAAAACGGCCAAACGAGCAAGACTCTCTGAACGTTTTTTCCATTTGAGGTCGTCTAGATTCTGAAAAATTCATCTTTCCTCACAAAATCGCACCACGCACCAAACACCACCGACGGTTCGTGGTGCTTGGTGTTTTTTGTCTTTGGCCAAAATGTTCGATCTATCGTATCTTTTGACTCGTAGCTCCGATTTATTCCCCGTTTTTTTCAAATCGTGTAATTTTTCGGGATCTATCCATTGGAAAACTGCCGTAGGCGGTTTATCCCAAATATTTTTCGAAACGAGACCTCGAAAGCCTTCAATTTTGACTTTTTTCGATTTTGACCGTTTTCATTCATATTATTCCTTTTGTGTATGCATGATTTAGCATGGTATATATCGTTTTAAGGCCTATTATTTCACTCGCAATGTAATTATGTATAACGGGTATAAATTTGACTCTAATGTCACTTCATTAGACAGGTTTTTTTAAATCATTAGTATGCGCCGCCAGATGGAGTACCACTTGGCGGCGCATAACCTTCGGTTTCTGATTGTGCTGAAAATCTCGAGATCACCCTAAAATGACCCTAACATCAAGACTCCTGAATAGTGTCTTGACATTCGAGGTCGTCTGGATGCCGAAAAAAGATATTTTACTCATTTTTAATGTTCTATTTGATCATTTTCAATTTATATCGCATTATTAGTTTTGTGTATGGATGACTTAGCATTGTATATATCGTTTTAAGGCCTATTATTTCACTCGCAATGTAATTATGTATAACGGGTATAAATTTGAATCAAATGTCACTTCATTAGACACGTTTTTTTACATCATTAGTATGCACCGCCAGATAGAGTACCATTTGGCCGCGCATAACCTTCGGTTTCAGATTAAGATGAAAATCTCTAAATTACCCTAAAACGGCCGAACGAGCAAGACAATCTGAATGTTCTTTCCATTTGAGGTTGTCCAGATTCTGAAAAAGACATCTTTCCTCACAAAATTGCACCACGCACCAAACATCACCGACGGTTCGTGGTGCTTGGTGTTTTGTGTCTTTGGCCAAAATATTTGATCTATCGTATCTTTTGACTCGTAGGTCCGATTTAGTCACCATTTTTTTTTTCAAATCATGTAATTGTTTGGGATCTATCCGTTAGGAAACTGCTGTAGGCGGTTTGTAACAAATATTTTTCGAAACGAGACCTCGAAAGCCTTCAATTTTGCCTTTTTCGATTTTGACCGTTTTCATTCATATTATTCCTTTTGTGTAAGCATGACTTAGCATCGTATATATCGTTTTAAGGCCTATTATTTCCCTCGCATTGTAATTATGTACAACGGGTATAAATTTGAATCTAATGTCACTTCATTAGACACGTTCTTTTAAATCATTAGTATGCACCGCCAGATAGAGTACCACTTGGCGGCGCATAACCTTCGGTTTCTGATTGTGCTGAAAATCTCGAGATCACCCTAAAACGACCCTAACATCAAGACTCCTGGATAGTGTCTTGACATTCGAGGTCGTCAGGATGCCGAAAAAAGACATTTTACTCATTTTTAATGTTCTATTTGATCATTTACAATTTACATCGCATTATTAGTTTTGTGTATGGATGACTTAGCATTGTATATATCATTTTAAGGCCAATTATTTCACTCGCAATTTAATTATGTATAACGGGTATAAATTTGAATCTAATGTCACTTCATTAGACACATTTTTTTACATCATTATTATGCACCGCCAGATGGAGTACCATTTGGCGGCGCATAACCTTCGGTTTCATATTGTGCTGAAAATCTTTAAATTACCCTAAAACGGCCGAACGAGCAAGACAATTTGAATGTTCTTTCCATTCGAGTTCATCCAGATTCTGAAAAAGACATCTTTCCTCGCAAAATCGCACCACGCACCAAACACCACCGACGGTTCGTGGTGCTTGGTGTTTTGTGTCTTTACCCAAAATGTTTGATCTATCGTATCTTTTGACTCGTAGGTCCGATTTAGTCACCGTTTTTTTCAAATCGTGTAATTGTTTAGGATCTATCCTTTGGCAAACTGCCATAGGCGGTTTGTAACAAATATTTTTTGAAACGAGACCTCGAAAGCAATCAATTTTGCCCTTTTCGATTTTGACCGTTTCATTCATATTATTCCTTTTGTGTATGCATGACTTAGCATGGTATATATCGTTTTAAGGCCTATTGTTTCACTCGCAATGTAATTATGTATAACGGGTATAAATTTGAATCTAATATCACTTCATTAGACACGTTCTTTTAAATCATTAGTATGCACCGCCAGATAGAGTACCACTTGGAGACGCATAACCTTCGGTTTCTGATTGTGCTGAAAATCTCGAGATCACCCTAAAACGACCCTAAGATCAAGACTCCTGGATAGTGTCTTGACATTCGAGGTCGTCAGGACACCGAAAAAAGACATTTTACTCATTTTTAATGTTCTATTTGATCATTTTCAATTTATATCGCATTATTAGTTTTGTGTATGGATGACTTAACATTGTATATACCGTTTTAAGGCATATTATTTCACTCGCAATGTAATTATGTATAACGGGTATAAATTTGAATCTAATGTCACTTCATTAGACACGTTTTTTTAAATCATTAGTATGCGCCGCCAGATGGAGTAACACTTGGCGGCGCATAACCTTCAGTTTTTAATTGTGCTGAAAATCTCGAGATCACCCTAAAACGGCCAAACGAGCAAGACTCTCTGAACGTTTTTTCCATTTGAGGTCGTCTAGATTCTGAAAAATTCATCTTTCCTCACAAAATCGCACCACGCACCAAACACCACCGACGGTTCGTGGTGCTTGGTGTTTTTTGTCTTTGGCCAAAATGTTCGATCTATCGTATCTTTTGACTCGTAGCTCCGATTTAGTCCCCGTTTTTTTCAAATCGTGTAATTTTTCGGGATCTATCCATTGGAAAACTGCCGTAGGCGGTTTATCCCAAATATTTTTCGAAACGAGACCTCGAAAGCCTTCAATTTTGCCTTTTTTCGATTTTGACCGTTTTCATTCATATTATTCCTTTTGTGTATGCATGATTTAGCATGGTATATATCGTTTTAAGGCCTATTATTTCACTCCCAATGTAATTATGTATAACGGGTATAAATTTGACTCTAATGTCACTTCATTAGACAGGTTTTTTTAAATCATTAGTATGCGCCGCCAGATGGAGTACCACTTGGCGGCGCATAACCTTCGGTTTCTGATTGTGCTGAAAATCTCGAGATCACCCTAAAATGACCCTAACATCAAGACTCCTGAATAGTGTCTTGACATTCGAGGTCGTCTGGATGCCGAAAAAAGATATTTTACTCATTTTTAATGTTCTATTTGATCATTTTCAATTTATATCGCATTATTAGTTTTGTGTATGGATGACTTAGCATTGTATATATCGTTTTAAGGCCTATTATTTCACTCGCAATGTAATTATGTATAACGGGTATAAATTTGAATCTAATGTCACTTCATTAGACACATTTTTTTTACATCATTATTATGCACCGCCAGATGGAGTACCATTTGGCGGCGCATAACCTTCGGTTTCAGATTGTGCTGAAAATCTTTAAATTACCCTAAAACGGCCGAACGAGCAAGACAATTTGAATGTTCTTTCCATTCGAGTTCATCCAGATTCTGAAAAAGACATCTTTCCTCGCAAAATCGCACCACGCACCAAACACCACCGACGGTTCGTGGTGCTTGGTGTTTTGTGTCTTTAGCCAAAATGTTTGATCTATCGTATCTTTTGACTCGTAGGTCCGATTTAGTCACCGTTTTTTTCAAATCGTGTAATTGTTTGGGATCTATCCTTTGGCAAACTGCCATAGGCGGTTTGTAACAAATATTTTTTGAAACGAGACCTCGAAAGCCTTCAATTTTGCCTTTTTCGATTTTGACCGTTTTCATTCATATTATTCCTTTTGTGTAAGCATGACTTAGCATGGTATATATCGTTTTAAGGCCTATTATTTCACTCGCATTGTAATTATGTACAACGGGTATAAATTTGAATTTAATGTCACTTCATTAGACACGTTCTTTTAAATCATTAGTATGCACCGCCAGATAGAGTACCACTTGGCGGCGCATAACCTTCGGTTTCTGATTGTGCTGAAAATCTCGAGATCACCCTAAAACGACCCTAACATCAAGACTCCTGGATAGTGTCTTGACATTCGAGGTCGTCAGGATGCCGAAAAAGACATTTTACTCATTTTTAATGTTCTATTTGATCATTTACAATTTACATCGCATTATTAGTTTTGTGTATGGATGACTTAGAATTGTATATATCGTTTTAAGGCCAATTATTTCACTCGCAATGTAATTATGTATAACGGGTATAAATTTGAATCTAATGTCACTTCATTAGACACATTTTTTTTACATCATTATTATGCACCGCCAGATGGAGTACCATTTGGCGGCGCATAACCTTCGGTTTCAGATTGTGCTGAAAATCTTTAAATTACCCTAAAACGGCCGAACGAGCAAGACAATTTGAATGTTCTTTCCATTCGAGTTCATCCAGATTCTGAAAAAGACATCTTTCCTCGCAAAATCGCACCACGCACCAAACACCACCGACGGTTCGTGGTGCTTGGTGTTTTGTGTCTTTAGCCAAAATGTTTGATCTATCGTATCTTTTGACTCGTAGGTCCGATTTAGTCACCGTTTTTTTCAAATCGTGTAATTGTTTGGGATCTATCCTTTGGCAAACTGCCATAGGCGGTTTGTAACAAATATTTTTTGAAACGAGACCTCGAAAGCAATCAATTTTGCCTTTTTCGATTTTGACCGTTTCATTCATATTATTCCTTTTGTGTATGAATGACTTAGCATGGTATATATCGTTTTAAGGCCTATTGTTTCACTCGCAATGTAATTATGTATAACGGGTATAAATTTGAATCTAACTAGTGTTCGAACCCTCGCTTCGCGCCGGGGTTCGGTTTTCAATGTATTATATTGCATTTAGTTTGTAAAATTATTCTGTGGCTAACGATGATATCGTTGAAGCGCAACTCGAGTCGAACTAAAAGGTATAATCCGTGAAAGATTTAAATGTTATTTTAAATTAACAATATATGTACATCTCCGCGTTTCACTATGGAATTGTCGACTTTTAAAAATTTTATTCAAAATCGACGTGTATGAAAAGTACCTCAAATATTTAGTATTTTCTAAAAAGTGTCTGATTTGCGTATAGTTAGTGACAGTGTGCTCCTAAAATTGTTTCGAGTTTAACGATGGTGCCAGAAAAATTTAACTCGGTTCGTGCGAGAAGATATGGCCCGTTGAATATTTGGGTGTAGTTTTTTTAAATTTTTTTATGAAAATGAGTATTTGACACTTTACCCCCTGTTTGGGGGGTCGATTTTAATATTTGAACAAACTATGGGGGCTTTTTTAAAAAAAAAAAGGTGGAAAAGGGGGGGAAAAAGTGAAAGAACGAAAGCACCCCTGCCCTGGTGACTATTAATCGTTTTTTGTCTATTAGGTAGTATATAAAGTATGTAGTCGATTTATAATGAATGAGAAGTTTAATGGTTAAAGTATAAAATGTTAAAAGTTTGTGATAAGTTTGTAAAAAACCATAAAGGTAACTATTATATATTTTTTGGGGGCTAAAATGTAAGTAAGTAAAAGAGTGGGGGTGGTTTGTGAAACTTTTGAGGTTACTATTAAAATGTAAGTAAGTAAAAGAGTGGGGTGGTTTGTGAAACTTTTGAAGTTACTATTCACTTGGCCTATGCCTTTTAGATATAAGGTATAATATCACTTCATTAGACACGTTCTTTTAAATCATTAGTATGCACCGCCAGATAGAGTACCACTTGGCGGCGCGTAACCTTCGGTTTCTGATTGTGCTGAAAATCTCGAGATCACCCTAAAATGACCCTAAGATCAAGACTCCTGGATAGTGTCTTGACATTCGAGGTCGTCAGGACACCGAAAAAAGACATTTTACTCATTTTTAATGTTCTATTTGATCATTTTCAATTTATATCGCATTATTAGTTTTGTGTATGGATGACTTAACATTGTATATACCGTTTTAAGGCATATTATTTCACTCGCAATGTAATTATGTATAACGGGTATAAATTTGAATCTAATGTCACTTTATTAGACACGTTTTTTTAAATCATTAGTATGCGCCGCCAGATGGAGTAACACTTGGCGGCGCATAACCTTCAGTTTTTAATTGTGCTGAAAATCTCAAGATCACCCTAAAATGAACCTAACATCAAGACTCCTAGATAGTGTCTTGACATTCGAGGTCGTCAGGATGCCAAAAAAAGACATTTTACTCATTTTTAATGTTCTATTTGAACATTTTCAATTTATATCGCATTATTAGTTTTGTGTATGGATGACTTAGCATTGTATATATCGTTTTAAGGCCTATTATTTCACTCACAATGTAATTATGTATAACAGGTATAAATTTGAATCTAATGTCACTTCATTAGACACATTTTTTTAAATCAATAGTATGCACCGCCAGATGGAGTACCACTTGGCGGCGCATAACCTTCGGTTTCAGATTGTGCTGAAAATCTCTAAATCACCCTAAAACGGCCAAACGAGCAAGACTCTCTGAACATTTTTTCCATTCGAGGTCGTCTAGATTCTGAAAAAGTCATCTTTCCTCGCAAAATTGCACCACGCACTAAACACCACCGACGGTTCGTGATGCTTGGTGTTTTGTGTCTTTGGCCAAATGTTCGATCTATCGTATCTTTTGACTCGTAGCTCCGATTTAGTCCCTGTTTTTTTTAAATCGTGTAATTTTTCGGGATCTATCCATTAGAAAACTGCCGTAGGCAGTTTTTCCCAAATATTTTTCGAAACGAGACCTCGAAAGCCTTCAATTTTGCCTTTTTTCGATTTTGACCGTTTTCATTCATATTATTCCTTTTGTGTATGCATGATTTTGCATGGTATATATCATTTTAAGGCCTATTATTTCACTCGCAATGTAATTATGTATAACGGGTATATATTTGACTCTAATGTCACTTCATTAGACACGTTTTTTTAAATCATTAGTATGCGCCGCCAGATGGAGTACCACTTGGCAGCGCATAACCTTCGGTTTTTGATTGTGCTGAAAATCTCGAGATCACCCTAAAACGACCCTAACATCAAGACTCCTGGATAGTGTCTTGACATTCGAGGTCGTCAGGATGCCGAAAAAAGACATTTTACTCATTTTTAATGTTCTATTTGATCATTTTCAATTTATATCGCATTATTACTTTTGTGTATGGATGACTTAGCATTGTATATATCGTTTTAAGGCCTATTATTTCACTCGCAATGTAATTATGTATAACGGGTATAAATTTGAATCTAATGTCACTTCATTAGACACATTTTTTTACATCATTAGTATGCACCGCCAGATGGAGTACCATTTGGCGGCGCATAACATTCGGTTTCAGATTGTGCTGAAAATCTCTAAATTACCCTAAAACGGTCGAACGAGCAAGACAATCTGAATGTTCTTTCCATTCGAGTTCATCCAGATTCTGAAAAAGACATCTTTCCTCGCAAAATCGCACCACGCACCAAACACCACCGACGGTTCGTGGTGCTTGGTGTTTTGTGTCTTTGGCCAAAATGTTTGATCTATCGTATCTTTTGACTCGTAGGTCCGATTTAGTCACCGTTTTTTTCAAAGCGTGGATTGTTTGGGATCTATCTGTTGGCAAATTGCTGTAGGCGGTTTGTAACAAATACTTTTCGAAACAAGACCTCGAAAGCCTTCAATTTTGCCCTTTTCGATTTTGACCGTTTTCATTCATATTATTCCTTTTGTGTATGCATGACTTAGCATGGTATATATTGTTTTAAGGCCTATTATTTCACTCGCAATGTAATTATGTATAATGGGTATAAATTTGAATCTAATGTCACTTCATTAGACACGTTCTTTTAAATCATTAGTATGCACCGCCAGATAGTGTACCACTTGGCGGCGCATAACCTTCGGTTTCTGATTATGCTGAAAATCTCGAGATCACCCTAAAAAGACCCTAACATCAAGACTCCTGGATAGTGTCTTGACATTCGAGGTCATCAGGATGCTGAAAAAAGACATTTCACTCATTTTTAATGTTCTATTTGATCATTTTCAATTTATATCGCATTATTAGTTTTGTGTATGGATGACTTAGCATTGTATATATCGTTTTAAGGCCTATTATTTCACTCACAATGTAATTATGTATAACGGGTATAAATTTGAATCTAATGTCACTTCATTAGACACGTTTTTTTAAATCAATAGTATGCACCGCCAGATGGAGTACCACTTGGCGGCGCATAACCTTCGGTTTCAGATTGTGCTGAAAATCTCTAAATCACCCTAAAACGGCCAAACGAGCAAGACTCTCTGAACATTTTTTCCATTCAAGGTCGTCTAGATTCTGAAAAATTCATCTTTCCTCACAAAATCGCACCACGCACCAAACACCACCGACGGTTCGTGGTGCTTGGTGTTTTTTGTCTTTGGCCAAAATGTTCGATCTATCGTATCTTTTGACTCGTAGCTCCGATTTAGTCCCCGTTTTTTTCAAATCGTGTAATTTTTCGGGATCTATCCATTGGAAAACTACCGTAGGCGGTTTATCCCAAATATTTTTCGAAACGAGACCTCGAAAGCCTTCAATTTTGCCTTTTTAGATTTTGACCGTTTTCATTCATATTATTCCTTTTGTGTATGCATGATTTAGCATGGCATATATCGTTTTAAGGCCTATTATTTCACTCGCAATGTAATTATATATAACGGGTATAAATTTGACTCTAATGTCACTTCATTAGACACAACTTTTTAAATCATTAGTATGCGCCGCCAGATGGAGTACCACTTGGCGGCGCATAACCTTCGGTTTCTGATTGTACTGAAAATCTCGAGATCACCCTAAAACGACCCTAAAATCAAGACTCCTAGATAGTGTCTTGACATTCGAGGTCATCTGGATGCCGAAAAAAGATATTTTACTCATTTTTAATGTTCTATTTGATCATTTTCAATTTATATCGCATTATTAGTTTTGTGTATGGATGACTTAGCATTGTATATATCGTTTTTAAGGCCTATTATTTCACTCGCAATGTAATTATTTATAACGGGTATAAATTTAAATCAAATGTCACTTCATTAGACACATTTTTTTACATCATTAGTATGCACCGCCAGATGGAGTACCATTTGGCGGCGCATAACCTTCGGTTTCAGATTGTGCCGAAAATCTCCAAATTACCCTAAAACGGCCGAACGAGCAAGAGAATCTGAATGTTCTTTCCATTCGAGGTTGTACAGATTCTGAAAAAGACATCTTTCCTCACAAAATTGCACCACGCACCAAACATCACCGACGGTTCGTGGTGCTTGGTATTTTGTGTCTTTGGCCAAAATGTTTGATCTATCGTATCTTTTGACTCGTAGGTCTAATTTAGTCACCGTTTTTTTTTAAAATCGTGTAATTGTTTGGGATCTATCCGTTGGCAAACTGCCTTAGGCGGTTTTGTAACAAATATTTTTCGAAACGAGACCTCGAAAGCCTTCAATTTTGCCTTTTTCGATTTTGACCGTTTTCATTCATATTATTCCTTTTGTGTATGCATGACTTAGCATGGTATATATCGTTTTAAGGCCTATTATTTCACTCACAATGTAATTATGTATAACGGGTATAAATTTGAATCTAATGTCACTTCATTAGACACGTTCTTTTAAATCATTAGTATGCACCGCCAGATAGAGTACCACTTGACGGCGCATAACCTTCGGTTTCTGATTGTGCTGAAAATCTCGAGATCACCCTAAAACGACCCTAACATCAAGACTCCTGGATAGTGTCTTGACGTTCGAGGTCGTCAGGATGCCGAAAAAAGACATTTTACTCATTTTTAATGTTCTATTTGATCATTTTCAATTTATATCGCATTATTAGTTTTGTGTATGGATGACTTAGCATTGTATATATTGTTTTAAGGCCTATTATTTCACTCGCAATGTAATTATGTATAATGGGTATAAATTTGAATCTAATGTCACTTCATTAGACACGTTTTTTTAAATCAATAGTATGCACCGCCAGATGGAGTACCACTTGGCGGCGCGTAACCTTCGGTTTCAGATTGTGCTGAAAATCTCCAAATCACCCTAAAACGGCCAAACGAGCAAGACTCTCTGAACGTTTTTTCCATTTGAGGTCGTCTAGATTCTGAAAAATTCATCTTTCCTCACAAAATCGCACCACGCACCAAACACCACCGACGGTTCGTGGTGCTTGGTGTTTTTTGTCTTTGGCCAAAATGTTCGATCTATCGTATCTTTTGACTCGTAGCTCCGATTTAGTCCCCGTTTTTTTCAAATCGTGTAATTTTTCGGGATCTATCCATTGGAAAACTGCCGTAGGCGGTTTATCCCAAATATTTTTCGAAACGAGACCTCGAAAGCCTTCAATTTTGCCTTTTTTCGATTTTGACCGTTTTCATTCATATTATTCTTTTTGTGTATGCATGATTTAGCATGGTATATATCGTTTTAAGGCCTATTATTTCACTCGCAATGTAATTATGTATAACGGGTATAAATTTGACTCTAATGTCACTTCATTAGACACGTTTTTTTAAATCATTAGTATGCGCCGCCAGATGGAGTACCACTTGGCGGCGCATAACCTTCGGTTTCTGATTGTGCTGAAAATCTCGAGATCACCCTAAAACGACCCTAACATCAAGACTCCTGGATAGTGTCTTGACATTCGAGGTCGTCTGGATGCCGAAAAAAGATATTTTACTCATTTTTAATGTTCTATTTGATCATTTTCAATTTATATCGCATTATTAGTTTTGTGTATGGATGACTTAGCATTGTATATATCATTTTTAAGGCCTATTATTTCACTCGCAATGTAATTATTTATAACGGGTATAAATTTGAATCAAATGTCACTTCATTAGACACGTTTTTTACATCATTAGTATGCACCGCCAGATGGAGTACCATTTGGCGGCGCATAACCTTTGGTTTCAGATTGTGCTGAAAATCTCTAAATAACCCTAAAACGGCCGAACGAGCAAGACAATCTGAATGTTCTTTCCATTCGAGGTTGTACAGATTTTGAAAAAGACATCTTTCCTCACAAAATTGCACCACACACCAAACATCACCGACGGTTCGTGGTGCTTGGTGTTTTGTGTCTTTGGCCAAAATGTTTGATCTATCGTATCTTTTGACTCGTAGGTCCGATTTAGTCACTGTTTTTTTTCAAATCGTGTAATTGTTTGGGATCTATCCGTTGGCAAACTGCCGTAGGCGGTTTGTAACAAATATTTTTCAAAACGAGACCTCGAAAGCCTTCAATTTTGCCTTTTTCGATTTTGACCGTTTTCATTCATATTATTCCTTTTGTGTATGCATGACTTAGCATGTTATATATCGTTTTAAGGCCTATTATTTCACTCTCAATGTAATTATGTATAACGAGTATAAATTTGAATCTAATGTCACTTCATTAGACACGTTCTTTTAAATCATTAGTATGCACCGCCAGATAGAGTACCACTTGGCGGCGCATAACCTTCGGTTTCTGATTGTGCTGAAAATCTCGAGATCACCCTAAAACAACCCTAACATCAAGACTCCTGGATAGTGCCTTGACATTCGAGGTCGTCAGGATGCCGAAAAAAGACATTTTACTCATTTTTAATGTTCTATTTGATCATTTTCAATTTATATCGCATTATTAGTTTTGTGTATGGATGACTTAGCATTGTATATATCGTTTTAAGGCCTATTATTTCACTCGCAATGTAATTATGTATAACGGGTATAAATTTGAATCTAATATCACTTCATTAGACACATTTTTTTACATCATTAGTATGCACCGCCAGATGGAGTTCCATTAGGCGGCGCATAACCTTCGGTTTCAGATTGTGCTGAAAATCTCTAAATTACCCTAAAACGGTCGAACGAGCAAGATAATCTAAATGTTCTTTCCATTCGAGTTCATCCAGATTCTGAAAAAGTCATCTTTCCTCGCAAAATCGCACCACGCACCAAACACCACCGACGGTTCGTGGTGCTTGGTGTTTTGTGTCTTTGGCCAAAATGTTTGATCTATCGTATCTTTTGACTTGTAGGTCCGATTTAGTCACCGTTTTTTTCAAATCGTGTAATTGTTTGGGATCTATCCGTTGGTAAACTGCCGTAGGCGGTTTGTAACAAATATTTTTTGAAACGAGACCTCGAAAGCCTTCAATTTTGCCTTTTTCGATTTTGACCGTTTTCATTCATATTATTCCTTTTGTGTATGCAAGACTTAGCATGGTATATATCGTTTTAAGGCCTATTGTTTCACTCGCAATGTAATTATGTATAACGGGTATAAATTTGAATCTAATGTCACTTCATTAGAGACGTTCTTTTAAATCATTAGTATGCACCGCCAGATAGAGTACCACTTGGTGGCGCATAACCTTCGGTTTCTGATTGTGCTGAAAATCTCGAGATCACCCTAAAATGACCCTAACATCAAGACTCCTGGATAGTGTCTTGACATTCGAGGTCGTTAGGATGCCGAAAAAAGACATTTTACTCATTTTTAATGTTCTATTTGATCATTTTCAATTTATATTGCATTATTAGTTTTGTGTATGGATGACTTAGCATTGTATATATCGTTTTAAGGCCTATTATTTCACTCGCAATGTAATTATGTATAATGGGTATAAATTTGAATCAAATGTCACCTATTAGACACATTTTTTACATCATTAGTATGCACCACCAGATAGAGTACCATTTGGCGGCGCATATCCTTCGGTTTCAGATTGTGCTGAAAATCTCTAAATTACCCTAAAACGGCCAAACGAGCAAGACAATCTGAATGTTCTTCCCATTCGAGTTCATCCAGATTCTGAAAAAGACATCTTTCCTCACAAAATCGCACCACGCACCAAACACCACCGACGGTTCGTGGTGCTTGGTGTTTTGTGTCTTTGGCCAAAATGTTTGCTCTATCGTATCTTTTGACTCGTAGGTCCGATTTAGTCACCGTTTTTTTCAAATCATGTAATTGTTTGGGATCTATCCATTGGCAAACTGCCGTAGGCGGTTTGTAACAAATATTTTTTGAAACGAGACCTCGACAGCCTTCAATTTTGCCTTTTTTGATTTGGACCGTTTTCATTCATATTATTCCTTTTGTGTATGCATGACTTAGCATGGTATATATCATTTTAAGGCCTATTATTTCACTCGCAATGTAATTATGTATAACGGGTATAAATTTGAATCTAATGTCACTTCATTAGACACGTTCTTTTAAATCATTAGTATGCACCGCCAGATAGAGTACCACTTGGCGGCGCATAATCTCGGGTTTCTGATTGTGCTGAAAATCTCGAAAGCACCCTAAAACGACCCTAACATCAAGACTCCTGGATAGTGTCTTGACATTCGAGGTCGTCAGGATGCCGAAAAAAGATATTTTACTCATTTTTAATGTTCTATTTGATCATTTTCAATTTATATCGCATTATTAGTTTTGTGTATGGATGACTTAGCATTGTATATATCGTTTTAAGGCCTATTATTTCACTCGCAATGTAATTATGTATAACGGGTATAAATTTGAATCTAGTGTCACTTCATTAGACACTTTTTTTACATCATTAGTATGCACCGCCAGATGGAGTACCATTTGGCGGCGCATAACCTTCGGTTTCAGATTGTGCTGAAAATCTCTAAATTACCCTAAAACGGCCGAATGAGCAAGACAATCTGAATGTTCTTTCCATTCGAGGTCGTCCATATTCTGAAAAAGACATATTTCCTCGCAAAATCGCACCACGCACCAAACACCACCGACGGTTCGTGGTGCTTGGTGTTTTGTGTCTTTGGCCAAAATGATCGATCTATCGTATCTTTTGACTCGTAGCTCCGATTTAGTCACCGTTTTTTTTCAAATCGTGTAATTTTTTGGGATCTATCCGTTGGTAAACTACCATTGGTGGTTTGTCCCAAATATTTTTCAAACAGGACCTCGAAAGCCTTCAATTTTGCCTTTTTCGATTTTGACCGTTTTCATTCATATTATTCCTTTTGTGTATGCATGACTTAGCATGGTATATATCGTTTTAAGGCCTATTATTTCACTGGCAATGTAATTATGTATAACGGGTATAAATTTGAATCTAATGTCACTTCAATAGACAGGTTCTTTTAAATCATTAGTATGCACCGCCAGATAGTGTACCACTTGGCGGCGCATAACCTTCGGTTTCTGATTATGCTGAAAATCTAGAGATCACCCTAAAACGACCCTAACATCAAGACTCCTGGATAGTGTCTTGACCAAGGTTGTAAAAGTCGCGAGTCGGGGACGCATTGGTCGAGACCTAAAAAGGACGCGTCGGCCGAGTCGGGGGACGCGTCGGAGACGCATCGGTGATTGACCAACGTTGACTTTATTAATAATTTCTTAAAATATATATTTATATATATGTAAAATAGTTGATTATGTACCATAAATTTCTTAAATAAGAACTTGAATTTAAAAATAATCAAACATAAAACTCAATTAATGTTACCGAGTACATAATTAGTAAGGACACAGAGAAAATAGCGACCCAAAATATGAAAACACACCCTAATTTTAAAATATATCGAATCTTGACGAAAATTTGACTGACTTTGACCGTTTTTGACCTTCTTAGACAGACATTGACCAAACTTTTAGCTCTGACCGTCTTTTGAGTCGTTTTCAGAAAAAACGGGACGGAGAACCCAAAAAAACGACGCATCGGTCGACGCGTCAGTCAAGTCGGACGACTTTTACAACACTGGTCTTGACATTCGAGGTCATCAGTGAAATGTCCCGTTCTTATTGATTAAAAACGTTCCATATTAATTGATTTCGTTGCGAGGTTTTGACCTCTATATGAGACGTTTTTCAAAGACTGCATTCATTTTAAAACAAACCATAACCTTTATTTCATCAATAAAGGTTTAAAAGTTTTATGTAGATTATCAAATAATGATAATCTAAAATATCCTGTTTACACACGACCATTACATAATGGTTTACAATACAAATATGTTACAACAAAATAAGTTTCTTGAATGCAGTTTTTACACAATATCATACAAGCATGGACTCCAAATCTCGTCCTTATTTAAGTATGCGACAGCGGAAGCTCTTAATAATCACCTGAGAATAAACATGCTTTAAAACGTCAACAAAAATGTTGGTGAGTTATAGGTTTAACCTATATATATCAAATCATAATAATAGACCACAAGATTTCATATTTCAATACATATCCCATACATAGAGATAAAAATCATTCATATGGTGAACACCTGGTAACCGACATTAACAAGATGCATATATAAGAATATCCCCATCATTCCGGGACACCCTTCGGATATGATATAAATTTCGAAGTACTAAAGCATCCGGTACTTTGGATGGGGTTTGTTAAGCCCAATAGATCTATCTTTAGGATTCGCGTCAATTAGGGTGTCTGTTCCCTAATTCTTAGATTACCAGACTTAATAAAAAGGGGCATATTCGATTTCGATAATTCAACCATAGAATGTAGTTTCACGTACTTGTGTCTATTTTGTAAATCATTTATAAAACCTGCATGTATTCTCATCCCAAAAATATTAGATTTTAAAAGTGGGACTATAACTCACTTTCACAGATTTTTACTTCGTCGGGAAGTAAGACTTGGCCACTGGTTGATTCACGAACCTATAACAATATATACATATATATCAAAGTATGTTCAAAATATATTTACAACACTTTTAATATATTTTGATGTTTTAAGTTTATTAAGTCAGCTGTCCTCGTTAGTAACCTACAACTAGTTGTCCACAGTTAGATGTACAGAAATAAATCGATAAATATTATCTTGAATCAATCCACGACCCAGTGTATACGTATCTCAGTATTGATCACAACTCAAACTATATATATTTTGGAATCAACCTCAACCCTGTATAGCTAACTCCAACATTCACATATAGAGTGTCTATGGTTGTTCCGAAATATATATAGATGTGTCGACATGATAGGTCGAAACATTGTATACGTGTCTATGGTATCTCAAGATTACATAATATATAATACAAGTTGATTAAGTTATGGTTGGAATAGATTTGTTACTAATTTTCACGTAGCTAAAATGAGAAAAATTATCCAATCTTGTTTTACCCATAACTTCTTCATTTTAAATCCGTTTTGAGTGAATCAAATTGCTATGGTTTCATATTGAACTCTATTTTATGAATCTAAACCAAAAAAGTATAGGTTTCTAGTCGGAAAAATAAGTTACAAGTCGTTTTTGTAAAGGTAGTCATTTCAGTCGAAAGAACGACGTCTAGATGACCATTTTAGAAAACATACTTCCACTTTGAGTTTAACCATAATTTTTGGATATAGTTTCATGTTCATAATAAAAATCATTTTCTCAGAATAACAACTTTTAAATCAAAGTTTATCATAGTTTTTAATTAACTAACCCAAAACAGCCCGCGGTGTTACTACGACGGCGTAAATCCGGTTTTACGGTGTTTTTCGTGTTTCCAGGTTTTAAATCATTAAGTTAGCATATCATATAGATATAGAACATGTGTTTAGTTGATTTTAAAAGTCAAGTTAGAAGGATTAACTTTTGTTTGCGAACAAGTTTAGAATTAACTAAACTATGTTCTAGTGATTACAAGTTTAAACCTTCGAATAAGATAGCTTTATATGTATGAATCGAATGATGTTATGAACATCATTACTACCTTAAGTTCCTTGGATGAACCTACTGGAAAAGAGAAAAATGGATCTAGCTTCAATGGATCCTTGGATGGCTCAAAGTTCTTGAAGCAAAATCATGACACGAAAACAAGTTCAAGTAAGATCATCACTTGAAATAAGATTGTTATAGTTATAGAAATTGAACCAAAGTTTGAATATGATTATTACCTTGTATTAGAATGATAACCTACTGTAAGAAACAAAGATTTCTTGAGGTTGGATGATCACCTTACAAGATTGGAAGTGAGCTAGTAAACTTGAAAGTATTCTTGATTTTATGAAACTAGAACTTTTGGAATTTATGAAGAACACTTAGAACTTGAAGATAGAACTTGAGAGAGTTCAATTAGATGAAGAAAATTGAAGAATGAAAGTGTTTGTAGGTGTTTTTGGTCGTTGGTGTATGGATTAGATATAAAGGATATGTAATTTTGTTTTCATGTAAATAAGTCATGAATGATTACTCATATTTTTGTAATCTTATGAGATATTTCATGCTAGTTGCCAAATGATGGTTCCCACATGTGTTAGGTGACTCACATGGGCTGCTAAGAGCTGATCATTGGAGTGTATATACCAATAGTACATACATCTAAAAGCTGTGTATTGTACGAGTACGAATACGGGTGCATACGAGTAGAATTGTTGATGAAACTGAACGAGAATGTAATTGTAAGCATTTTTGTTAAGTAGAAGTATTTTGATAAGTGTATTGAAGTCTTTCAAAAGTGTATAAATACATATTAAAACACTACATGTATATACATTTTAACTGAGTCGTTAAGTCATCGTTAGTCGTTACATGTAAGTGTTGTTTTGAAACCTTTAGGTTAACGATCTTGTTAAATGTTGTTAACCCAATGTTTATAATATCAAAAGAGATTTTAAATTATTATATTATCATGATATTATGATGTACGAATATCTCTTAATATGATATATATACATTAAATATCGTTACAACGATAAACGTTACATATATGTCTCGTTTCAAAATCATTAAGTTAGTAGTCTTGTTTTTACATATGTAGTTCATTGTTAATATAATTAATGATATGTTTACTTATCATAATATCATGTTAACTATATATATAACCATATATATGTCATCATATAGTTTTTTTACAAGTTTTAACGTTCGTGAATCACCGGTCAACTTGGGTGGTCAATTGTCTATATGAAACCTATTTCAATTAATCAAGTCTTAACAAGTTTGATTGCTTAACATGTGGGAAACATTTAATCATGTAAACATCAATCTCAATTAATATATATAAACATGGAAAAGTTCGGGTCACTACAGTACCTACCCGTTAAATAAATTTCGTCCCGAAATTTTAAGCTGTTGAAGGTGTTGACGAATCTTCTGGAAATAGATGCGGGTATTTCTTCTTCATCTGATCTTCACGCTCCCAGGTGAACTCGGGTCCTCTACGAGCATTCCATCGAACCTTAACAATTGGTATCTTGTTTTGCTTAAGTCTTTTAACCTCACGATCCATTATTTCGACGGGTTCTTCGATGAATTGGAGTTTTTCGTTGATTTGGATTTCATCTAACGGAATAGTGAGATCTTCTTTAGCAAAACATTTCTTCAAATTCGAGACGTGGAAAGTGTTATGTACAGCCGCGAGTTGTTGAGGTAACTCAAGTCGGTAAGCTACTGGTCCGACACGATCAATAATCTTGAATGGTCCAATATACCTTGGATTTAATTTCCCTCGTTTACCAAATCGAACAACGCCTTTCCAAGGTGAAACTTTAAGCATGACCATCTCTCCAATTTCAAATTCTATATCTTTTCTTTTAATGTCAGCGTAGCTCTTTTGTCGACTTTGGGCGGTTTTCAACCGTTGTTGAATTTGGATGATCTTCTCGGTAGTTTCTTGTATAATCTCCGGACCCGTAATCTGTCTATCCCCCACCTCACTCCAACAAATCGGAGACCTGCACTTTCTACCATAAAGTGCTTCAAACGGCGCCATCTCAATGCTTGAATGGTAGCTGTTGTTGTAGGAAAATTCTGCTAACGGTAGATGTCGATCCCAACTGTTTCCGAAATCAATAACACATGCTCGTAGCATGTCTTCAAGCGTTTGTATCGTCCTTTCGCTCTGCCCATCAGTTTGTGGATGATAGGCAGTACTCATGTCTAGACGAGTTCCTAATGCTTGCTGTAATGTCTGCCAGAATCTTGAAATAAATCTGCCATCCCTATCAGAGATAATAGAGATTGGTATTCCATGTCTGGAGACGACTTCCTTCAAATACAGTCGT
Source organism: Rutidosis leptorrhynchoides (assembly GCF_046630445.1). Lineage (NCBI taxonomy): Eukaryota > Viridiplantae > Streptophyta > Magnoliopsida > Asterales > Asteraceae > Rutidosis > Rutidosis leptorrhynchoides. The sequence goes on along the minus strand of NC_092342.1, from coordinate 336,463,147 downwards.
GCTAACTTCTCCATCTTGTCATCTTCTCTTATTGGCAGGAAGAGTGCTGATTTGGTGAGACGATCAACTATTACCCAAATAGTATCAAAACCACTTGCAGTCCTTGGCAATTTAGTGATGAAATCCATGGTAATGTTTTCCGATTTCCATTCCGGGATTTCGGGTTGTTGAAGTAGACCTGATGGTTTCTGATGCTCAGCTTTGACCTTAGAACACGTCAAACATTCTCCTACGTATTTAGCAACATCGGCTTTCATACCCGGCCACCAAAAATGTTTCTTGAGATCCTTGTACATCTTTCCCGTTCCAGGATGTATTGAGTATCTGGTTTTATGAGCTTCTCTAAGTACCATTTCTCTCATATCTCCAAATTTTGGTACCCAAATCCTTTCAGCCCTATACCGGGTTCCGTCTTCCCGAATATTAAGATGCTTCTCCGATCCTTTGGGTATTTCATCCTTTAAATTTCCCTCTTTTAAAACTCCTTGTTGCGCCTCCTTTATTTGAGTAGTAATGTTATTATGAATCATTATATTCATAGATTTTACTCGAATGGGTTCTCTGTCCTTCCTGCTCAAGGCATCGGCTACCACATTTGCCTTCCCCGGGTGGTAACGAATCTCAAAGTCGTAATCATTCAATAATTCAATCCACCTACGCTGCCTCATATTCAGTTGTTTCTGATTAAATATGTGTTGAAGACTTTTGTGGTCGGTATATATAATACTTTTGACCCCATATAAGTAGTGCCTCCAAGTCTTTAATGCAAAAACAACCGCGCCTAATTCCAAATCATGCGTCGTATAATTTTGTTCGTGAATCTTCAATTGTCTAGACGCATAAGCAATCACCTTCGTTTGTTGCATTAATACACAACCGAGACCTTGCTTTGATGCATCACAATAAATCACAAAATCATCATTCCCTTCAGGCAATGACAATATAGGTGCCGTAGTTAGCTTTTTCTTCAATAACTGAAACGCTTTCTCTTGTTCATCATTCCATTCAAATTTCTTCCCTTTATGCGTTAATGCAGTCAAGGGTTTTGCTATTCTGGAAAAGTTTTGGATGAACCTTCTGTAGTAACCAGCTAGTCCTAAAAACTGGCGTATGTGTTTCGGAGTTTTCGGGGTTTCCCACTTTTCAACAGTTTCTATCTTTGCCGGATCCACCTTAATACCTTCTTTGTTCACTATGTGACCGAGGAATTGAACTTCTTCCAACCAAAATGCACACTTTGAAAACTTAGCGTACAATTCTTCCTTCCTCAATACTTCTAACACCTTTCTCAAATGTTCACCGTGTTCTTGGTCATTCTTTGAGTAAATAAGTATGTCATCAATGAAAACAATGACAAACTTGTCAAGGTATGGTCCACACACTCGGTTCATAAGGTCCATGAACACAGCTGGTGCATTAGTTAAACCAAACGGCATGACCATAAACTCGTAATGACCGTAACGTGTTCTGAAAGCAGTCTTTGGAATATCATCTTCTTTCACCCGCATTTGATGATACCCGGAACGTAAGTCAATCTTTGAATAAACAGACGAGCCTTGTAGTTGATCAAATAAGTCGTCGATTCTCGGTAGTGGGTAGCGGTTCTTGATGGTAAGTTTGTTCAACTCTCGGTAGTCGATACACAACCTGAATGTACCATCTTTCTTCTTGACAAACAAAACAGGAGCTCCCCACGGTGATGTGCTTGGTCGAATGAAACCACGCTCTAAAAGTTCTTGTAATTGGCTTTGCAGTTCTTTCATCTCGCTGGGTGCGAGTCTGTAAGGAGCACGAGCTATTGGTGCAGCTCCTGGTACAAGATCTATTTGAAATTCAACGGATCGCTGTGGGGGTAATCCCGGTAATTCTTTCGGAAATACATCGGGAAATTCTTTTGCAATGGGAACATCATTGATGCTCTTTTCTTCAGTTTGTACTTTCTCGACGTGTGCTAGAACAGCATAGCAACCTTTTCTTATTAGTTTTTGTGCCTTCAAATTACTAATAAGATGTAGCTTCGTGTTGCCCTTTTCTCCGTACACCATTAAGGGTTTTCCTTTTTCTCGTATAATGCGAATTGCATTTTTGTAACAAACGATCTCCGCTTTCACTTCTTTCAACCAGTCCATACCGATTATCACATCAAAACTCCCTAACTCTACTGGTATCAAATCAATCTTAAATGTTTCGCTAACCAGTTTAATTTCTCGATTCCGACATATATTATCTGCTGAAATTAATTTACCATTTGCTAATTCAAGTAAAAATTTACTATCCAAAGGCGTCAATGGACAACTTAATTTAGCACAAAAATCTCTACTCATATAGCTTCTATCCGCACCCGAATCAAATAAAACGTAAGCAGATTTATTGTCAATAAGAAACGTACCCGTAACAAGCTCCGGGTCTTCCTGTGCCTCTGCCGCATTAATATTGAAAACTCTTCCACGGCCTTGTCCATTCGTGTTCTCCTGGTTCGGGCAATTTCTAATAATGTGGCCCGGTTTTCCACATTTATAACAAACTACATTGGCATAACTTTCTCCGACACTACTTGCTCCGCCATTACTCGTTCCGACACCATTTGTTCCTTTCGTTCTATTAACCCCTGGTCCGTAGACCTCACACTTCGCCGCGCTATGACCATTTCTTTTACACTTGTTGCAAAATTTGGTGCAGAACCCCGAGTGATTCTTTTCACACCTTTGGCATAGTTGCTTCGGATTGTTGTTGTTGTTGCGGTTATTATTGTTGTTGGGATGATTGTTGTAGTTGCTGTTGTTGTTGTTGTTGTTGGGCCGTTTGTTGTAGTTGCGATTGATGTTGCGATTGTTGGGATAATTGTTGCGATTATTGTTGTAATTGCTGTTGTTGTTGTATTGGTGATTCTTATCACCGTTTTCCTCCCACTTTCTTTTGACTTGCTTCACATTGGCCTCTTCAGCCGTCTGTTCTTTAATTCTTTCTTCAATTTGGTTCACGAGTTTGTGAGCCATTCTACATGCCTGTTGTATGGAGGCGGGCTCGTGTGAACTTATATCTTCTTGGATTCTTTCCGGTAATCCTTTCACAAACGCGTCGATCTTCTCTTCCTCATCTTCGAATGCTCCCGGACACAATAGGCACAATTCTGTGAATCGTCTTTCGTACGTGGTAATATCAAATCCTTGGGTTCGTAACCCTCTAAGTTCTGTCTTGAGCTTATTGACCTCGGTTCTGGGACGGTACTTCTCGTTCATCAAGTGCTTGAATGCTGACCACGGTAGTGCGTACGCATCATCTTGTCCCACTTGCTCTAGATAGGTATTCCACCATGTTAACGCAGAACCTGTGAAGGTATGCGTAGCGTACTTCACTTTGTCCTCTTCAGTACACTTACTTATCGCAAACACCGATTCAACCTTCTCGGTCCACCGTTTCAATTCGATCGGTCCTTCGGTTCCATCAAATTCCAAAGGTTTGCAGGCAGTGAATTCTTTGTAGGTGCATCCTACACGATTTCCTGTACTGCTAGATCCAAGGTTATTGTTGGTATGTAGCGCAGCCTGTACTGCGGCTATGTTTGAAGCTAGAAAAGTACGGAATTCCTCTTCATTCATATTCACGGTGTGTCGAGTAGTCGGTGCCATTTCCTTCAAAATAGTTAAATGGAACAAGTTAATCATACAGAATATTAAGAGTAGTTAATAGTATTTCGTAGCATAATATGAACTCATTTATAAAAGCTTTTTCTTCATATTAGCGTTTTATAAGTTTAAATTCGGGTAGTACCTACCCGTTAAGTTCATACTTAGTAGCTAATATACAATTCAACTACTACAATTCTATATGAAAAACTGATTGTAATAATATTTCGCGTTCAAACTTTTATACAATATTTTACAAACTTACAATACCGCTTATTTTACATAAAGCATGAAATATAGCACATAATAACTTTGATACAAGATAGTTGTGAAGACAATTCTAGCTAGTACACAAGTCGTTCGGCAAAGGCAATAAAGACACGTAATTCATACGTCCAGAAACAAGTCATGCATTCTGGTTTTACTAGGACTACTTCCCATCCTTGGTCTTGTGCAACATAACCGTTATGGCCGTTGATAAGACAGCGTGTTGTAACGTCATCAAAGGGACGAGGGTTACGTAATGTCCAACAGTCCCGTAATAATCTAAAAACCTCATTTCTTACCCCAATTACCGACTCCGTCACTTGTGGAAACGTTTTGTTTAATAGTTGTAGCCCGATGTTCTTGTTCTCACTTTGGTGAGAAGCGAACATTACTAATCCGTAAGCATAACATGCTTCTTTATGTTGCATGTTAGCCGCTTTTTCTAAATCACGAAGTCCAATATTCGGATATATTGAGTCAAAATAATTTCTTAACCCGTTGCGTAAAATAGCATTTGGGTTCCCCGCAATATATGCGTCAAAGTAAACACATCGTAACTTATGGGTTTCCCAATGTGATATCCCCCATCTTTCAAACGAAAGTCTCTTATAAACCAAGACATTCTTGGAACGTTCTTCGAATGTCTTACAAACTGATCTCGCCTTAAATAGTTGTGCCGAGGAATTCTGGCCGACTCTAGACAAGATTTCATCAATCATGTCTCCGGGTAGGTCTCTTAAAATATTGGGTTGTCTATCCATTTTGTGTTTTTAAACTGTAAAATAGACAAGAGTTAGATTCATAAAAAAATACTTATTAATACAAGCAATTTTTACATATATCATAAAGCATAAGAACACTATATTACATATATTACACCACACGAATACAACTATCTTATTCCGACTCGCTCGTTTCTTCTTCTTCGGTTTTGGTTCGTTTTGCCAAGTTTCTAGGGATATATGATGTTCCCCTAATACGAGCCGTCGTTGTCCACATTGGTTTAGAAAAACCTGGTGGTTTAGAGGTTCCCGGGTCATTGTTACAACTTAAGGACTTCGGGGGTTGACGATACATATAAAGTTCATCGGGGTTGGAATTAGATTTCTCTATTTTTATGCCCTTTCCCTTATTATTTTCTTTTGCCTTTTTAAATTCAGTTGGGGTAATTTCTATAACATCATCGGAATTCTCGTCGGAATCCGATTCATCGGAGAATTGGTAATCCTCCCAATATTTTGCTTCCTTGGCGGAAACACCATTGACCATAATTAACTTTGGTCGGTTGGTTGAGGATTTTCTTTTACTTAACCGTTTTATTATTTCCCCCACCGGTTCTATTTCTTCATCCGGTTCCGATTCTTCTTCCGGTTCCGATTCTTCTTCCGGTTCCGACTCTTCTTCCGGTTCCTCTTCGGGAACTTGTGAATCAGTCCACAAATTATTCCAATTTACATTTGACTCTTCATTATTATTAGGTGAGTCAATGGGACTTGTTCTAGAGGTAGACATCTATCACATAATATCAAACACGTTAAGAGATTAATATATCACATAATATTCATATGTTAAAAATATATAGTTTCCAACAAAAATGTTAAGCAATCATTTTTAAAGAAAACACGGTCGAAGTCCAGACTCACTAATGCATCCTAACAAACTCGATAAGACACACTAATGCAAATTTTCTGGTTCTCTAAGACCAACGCTCGGATACCAACTGAAATGTCCCGTTCTTATTGATTAAAAACGTTCCATATTAATTGATTTCGTTGCGAGGTTTTGACCTCTATATGAGACGTTTTTCAAAGACTGCATTCATTTTAAAACAAACCATAACCTTTATTTCATCAATAAAGGTTTAAAAGTTTTATGTAGATTATCAAATAATGATAATCTAAAATATCCTGTTTACACACGACCATTACATAATGGTTTACAATACAAATATGTTACAACAAAATAAGTTTCTTGAATGCAGTTTTTACACAATATCATACAAGCATGGACTCCAAATCTCGTCCTTATTTAAGTATGCGACAGCGGAAGCTCTTAATAATCACCTGAGAATAAACATGCTTTAAAACGTCAACAAAAATGTTGGTGAGTTATAGGTTTAACCTATATATATCAAATCATAATAATAGACCACAAGATTTCATATTTCAATACATATCCCATACATAGAGATAAAAATCATTCATATGGTGAACACCTGGTAACCGACATTAACAAGATGCATATATAAGAATATCCCCATCATTCCGGGACACCCTTCGGATATGATATAAATTTCGAAGTACTAAAGCATCCGGTACTTTGGATGGGGTTTGTTAAGCCCAATAGATCTATCTTTAGGATTCGCGTCAATTAGGGTGTCTGTTCCCTAATTCTTAGATTACCAGACTTAATAAAAAGGGGCATATTCGATTTCGATAATTCAACCATAGAATGTAGTTTCACGTACTTGTGTCTATTTTGTAAATCATTTATAAAACCTGCATGTATTCTCATCCCAAAAATATTAGATTTTAAAAGTGGGACTATAACTCACTTTCACAGATTTTTACTTCGTCGGGAAGTAAGACTTGGCCACTGGTTGATTCACGAACCTATAACAATATATACATATATATCAAAGTATGTTCAAAATATATTTACAACACTTTTAATATATTTTGATGTTTTAAGTTTATTAAGTCAGCTGTCCTCGTTAGTAACCTACAACTAGTTGTCCACAGTTAGATGTACAGAAATAAATCGATAAATATTATCTTGAATCAATCCACGACCCAGTGTATACGTATCTCAGTATTGATCACAACTCAAACTATATATATTTTGGAATCAACCTCAACCCTGTATAGCTAACTCCAACATTCACATATAGAGTGTCTATGGTTGTTCCGAAATATATATAGATGTGTCGACATGATAGGTCGAAACATTGTATACGTGTCTATGGTATCTCAAGATTACATAATATATAATACAAGTTGATTAAGTTATGGTTGGAATAGATTTGTTACTAATTTTCACGTAGCTAAAATGAGAAAAATTATCCAATCTTGTTTTACCCATAACTTCTTCATTTTAAATCCGTTTTGAGTGAATCAAATTGCTATGGTTTCATATTGAACTCTATTTTATGAATCTAAACCAAAAAAGTATAGGTTTCTAGTCGGAAAAATAAGTTACAAGTCGTTTTTGTAAAGGTAGTCATTTCAGTCGAAAGAACGACGTCTAGATGACCATTTTAGAAAACATACTTCCACTTTGAGTTTAACCATAATTTTTGGATATAGTTTCATGTTCATAATAAAAATCATTTTCTCAGAATAACAACTTTTAAATCAAAGTTTATCATAGTTTTTAATTAACTAACCCAAAACAGCCCGCGGTGTTACTACGACGGCGTAAATCCGGTTTTACGGTGTTTTTCGTGTTTCCAGGTTTTAAATCATTAAGTTAGCATATCATATAGATATAGAACATGTGTTTAGTTGATTTTAAAAGTCAAGTTAGAAGGATTAACTTTTGTTTGCGAACAAGTTTAGAATTAACTAAACTATGTTCTAGTGATTACAAGTTTAAACCTTCGAATAAGATAGCTTTATATGTATGAATCGAATGATGTTATGAACATCATTACTACCTTAAGTTCCTTGGATGAACCTACTGGAAAAGAGAAAAATGGATCTAGCTTCAATGGATCCTTGGATGGCTCAAAGTTCTTGAAGCAAAATCATGACACGAAAACAAGTTCAAGTAAGATCATCACTTGAAATAAGATTGTTATAGTTATAGAAATTGAACCAAAGTTTGAATATGATTATTACCTTGTATTAGAATGATAACCTACTGTAAGAAACAAAGATTTCTTGAGGTTGGATGATCACCTTACAAGATTGGAAGTGAGCTAGTAAACTTGAAAGTATTCTTGATTTTATGAAACTAGAACTTTTGGAATTTATGAAGAACACTTAGAACTTGAAGATAGAACTTGAGAGAGTTCAATTAGATGAAGAAAATTGAAGAATGAAAGTGTTTGTAGGTGTTTTTGGTCGTTGGTGTATGGATTAGATATAAAGGATATGTAATTTTGTTTTCATGTAAATAAGTCATGAATGATTACTCATATTTTTGTAATCTTATGAGATATTTCATGCTAGTTGCCAAATGATGGTTCCCACATGTGTTAGGTGACTCACATGGGCTGCTAAGAGCTGATCATTGGAGTGTATATACCAATAGTACATACATCTAAAAGCTGTGTATTGTACGAGTACGAATACGGGTGCATACGAGTAGAATTGTTGATGAAACTGAACGAGAATGTAATTGTAAGCATTTTTGTTAAGTAGAAGTATTTTGATAAGTGTATTGAAGTCTTTCAAAAGTGTATAAATACATATTAAAACACTACATGTATATACATTTTAACTGAGTCGTTAAGTCATCGTTAGTCGTTACATGTAAGTGTTGTTTTGAAACCTTTAGGTTAACGATCTTGTTAAATGTTGTTAACCCAATGTTTATAATATCAAAAGAGATTTTAAATTATTATATTATCATGATATTATGATGTACGAATATCTCTTAATATGATATATATACATTAAATATCGTTACAACGATAAACGTTACATATATGTCTCGTTTCAAAATCATTAAGTTAGTAGTCTTGTTTTTACATATGTAGTTCATTGTTAATATAATTAATGATATGTTTACTTATCATAATATCATGTTAACTATATATATAACCATATATATGTCATCATATAGTTTTTTTACAAGTTTTAACGTTCGTGAATCACCGGTCAACTTGGGTGGTCAATTGTCTATATGAAACCTATTTCAATTAATCAAGTCTTAACAAGTTTGATTGCTTAACATGTGGGAAACATTTAATCATGTAAACATCAATCTCAATTAATATATATAAACATGGAAAAGTTCGGGTCACTACAATCAGGATGCCGAAAAAACACATTTTACTCATTTTTAATGTTCTATTTGATCATTTTCAATTTATATCGCATTATTAGTTTTGTGTATGGATGACTTAGCATTGTATATATCGTTTTAAGGCCTATTATTTCACTCACAATGTAATTATGTATAACGGGTATAAATTTGAATCTAATGTCACTTCATTAGACACGTTTTTTTAAATCAATAGTATGCACCGCCAGATGGAGTACCACTTGGCGGCGCATAACCTTCGGTTTCAGATTGTGCTGAAAATCTCTAAATCACCGTAAAACTCCCAAACGAGCAAGACTCTCTGAACGTTTTTTCCATTCGAGGGCGTCAAGATTCTGAAAAAGTCATCTTTCCTCACAAAATCGCACCACGCACCAAACACCACCGATGGTTCGTGGTGCTTGGTGTTTTTTGTCTTTGGCCAAAATGTTCGATCTATCGTATCTTTTGACTCGTAGCTCCGATTTAGTACCCGTTTTTTTCAAATCGTGTAATTTTTCGGGATCTATCCATTGGAAACCTGCCGTAGGCGGTTTTTCCCATAAATTTTTCGAAACGAGACCTCGAAATCCTTCAATTTTGCCTTTTTCCGATTTTGACCGTTTTCATTCATATTATTCCTTTTGTGTATGCATGATTTAGCATGGTATATATCGTTTTAAGGCCTATTATTTCACTCGCAATATAATTATGTATAACGGGTATAAATTTGACTCTAATGTCACTTCATTAGACACGTTTTTTTAAATTATTAGTATGCGCCGCAAGATGGAGTACCACTTGGCGACGCATAACCTTCGGTTTCTGATTGTGCTGAAAATCTTGAGATCACCTTAAAATGACCCTAACATCAAGACTCCTTGATAGTGTGTTGACATTCGAGGTCGTCTGGATGCCGAAAAAAGATATTTTACTCATTTTTAATGTTCTATTTGATCGTTTTCAATTTATATCGCATTATTAGTTTTGTGTATGGATGACTTAGCATTGTATATATCGTTTTAAGTCCTATTATTTCACTCGCAATGTAATTATGTATAACGGGTATAAATTTGAATCAAATGTCACTTCATTAGACACGTTTTTTTAATCATTAGTATGCACCGCCAGATGGAGTACCATTTGGCGGTGCATAACCTTCGGTTTCAGATTGTGCTGAAAATCTCTAAATTACCCTAAAACGGCCGAACGAGCAAGACAATCTGAATGTTCTTTCCATTCGAGGTTGTCCAGATTCTGAAAAAGACATCTTTCCTCACAAAATTGCACCACGCACCAAACATCACCGACGGTTCGTGGTGCTTGGTGTTTTGTGTCTTTGGCCAAAATGTTTGATCTATCGTATCTTTTGACTCGTAGGTCCGATTTAGTCACCGTTTTTTTCAAATCGTGTAATTATTTGGGATCTATCCGTTGGCAAACTGCCCTAGGCGGTTTGTAACAAATATTTTTCGAAACAAGAATTCGAAAGCCTTCAAATTTGCCTTTTTTGATTTTGACCGTTTTCATTCATATTATTCCTTTTGTGTATGCATGACTTAGCATGGTAAATATTGTTTTAAGGCCTATTATTTCACTCGCAATGTAATTATGTATAACGGGTATATATTTGACTCTAATGTCACTTCATTAGACACGTTTTTTTAAATCATTAGTATGCGCCGCCAGATGGAGTACCACTTGGCGGCGCATAACCTTCGGTTTCTGATTGTGCTGAAAATCTCGAGATCACCCTAAAACGACCCTAACATCAAGACTCCTGGATAGTGTCTTGACATTCGAGGTCATCTGGATGTCGAAAAAAGATATTTTACTCATTTTTAATGTTCTATTTGATCATTTTCAATTTATATCGCATTATTAGTTTTGTGTATGGATGATTTAGCATTGTATATATTGTTTTTAAGGCCTTTTATTTCACTCGCAATGTAATTATTTATAACGGGTATAAATTTGAATCAAATATCACTTCATTAGACACGTTTTTTACATCATTAGTATGCACCGCCAGATGGAGTACCATTTGGCGGCGCATAACCTTCGGTTTCAGATTGTGCTGAAAATCTCCAAATTACCCTAAAACGGCCGAACGAGCAAGAGAATCTGAATGTTCTTTCCATTCGAGGTTGTACAGATTCTGAAAAAGACATCTTTCCTCACAAAATTGCACCACGCACCAAACATCACCGACGGTTCGTGGTGCTTGGTATTTTGTATCATTGGCCAAAATGTTTGATCTATCGTATCTTTTGACTCGTAGGTCCGATTTAGTCACCATTTTTTTCAAATCGTGTAATTGTTTGGGATCTATCCGTTGGCAAACTGCCGTAGGCGGTTTGTAACAAATATTTTTTGTAACGACCCGGAAATTTCCGACCAAATTTAAACTCTAATCTCTATATGGTTCCGACACGATAAGCAAAAACCCTAAAGTTGAGTTTAGAAAGTCTCAAATTGTTATTCGGATAATTAGTTACCCTTTGACCAAGTCTGATGATTCACGAACATTTATGTGTGTATACGTGTTATATATTTATTTATAGTTAACGATAACAAAGTATTAGATATATGATAATAGGTTTTATAAATATCTGAAACCATTTTGTCAAATTATTTAAGAGTCATTTTAATAAGATTAAACGTTTTAACGTTATTTTAAAAATCGTAACTTTTCTAGAAACCTTTTGTTAAACGAGAAATGTAACGGTCCGTGATTTTATAAAAACAAAATAAAACGTGTTCATTAAATATATATATGTATTTTACAAAAACAATATTAAACATTTTCAATTTAAAAATATATTTTGACAAATAATTAAACTTTGATTTATACGAGTAAGTGACCACAATACTCAAAAGGTTAAGTTATATTTTTAGTGGGATTATTTTTATAAATAAAAGCCCATTATTTTGATAAAGGTACGAGTCTCAAAACGTTAAAAGCTAATTTTCTTCGCGTACGAAACTTTATCTGAAAAACCGGAACCAGGACATTAGTTGAATGACAATGTAAAAGTAATTTTTGTAAAAATTATATTTTTACCATTAATGTAAATATAATATAATATTTAATTAATTATATAAATAAAATATATTATAATATAAATTATAAATATCGGCATAAGAAATTTTTGGGGGAAACAACTGTCACCAAATGTGCTCATGCAACTTGCATGACAATCACACACATTCCTCATGCAACTTGCATGAGGAGAGAGAGTTGGAAAAGTCTTTAATTTGAAAACGAGTTCGTTTCTTTGTGAATCATTTTTTTTACTTCAAACATAACACACACTTACACAACACATATAAATATTACTCCCTCTGTATAATATTATTATTATTTATATATCATATTTATCATTATTAAAAATCAAGATTTTTAAGATTATGAATCTTAATCCTATTATGACTAGTACTAGTATTATTTTGGGTAGTATTATTGGTATTTATACTTAAAATTCTATGACGGGGTTCTGCCCAAGTGTACCAAAACTGGATTCATGAATGGGATAGAATTAAGGAGATTATGGGTCATAACTATGGAAGTTATGGGTATGGATTGGGGATTTTGCTCGTGGGACAAACTAGTGTTACTATCTTTGTGGCGTTTATATACCTTTCCTGCAATATTGAATCTCAATATTGATACGTGAGCACTCTAAACTTAACTTTTATTTACTTTTAGTGTATCCCTGACTAGAGCTCGAGAATTTAGGATCAAGCATGTTTATTTATTTATTTTGTCAAAATATACATTAGGATAGAATCTGAATTAGTTACTTCTGTGGTTAAAATAAAATATATGATATATATGTTTTTGGAAAGGTGGTGAAAAACTATAAACTTTTCATTTAGATGTCGAACGGATTCGACGGACGGATTTGAAGTTATAGTCAATTGAACTTTTTGTACAAATTTTTAAAAAATGAATATTTTTATTACGTCGTCGTTAAAATCATTATTATTATTAGATTTTTATCATAATTATTATTATTATCAAAATATTATTATAATTGTTATTATGAATATTTAAAGATAATTAATATTTTTATCAAAAACTATTAAACTATCATTTTGATCATTATTATTAATAAAACTATCAATTCATTTTCATTAACACTAAAATTATTATTAGAAGTAATATTTTAAAAAAAAATATATTGTATTTCTAAAATATTAACCTATCATTTGGTATATTTTATATAAAAATTTAGTTATAAATTATATAATTTATCCTAAAGAATTTTATAAAATATTTAAAAATATATAACAACGATATGTAATTATATTTAATCATGTATAATCTTTGGAAATCTTTTTAAGTCAAATGATTTTTTTTTTAACTTTTGCATTTTAGTCTCGAGCATTAGGATTGAGGTACACTGTAAATTGACTTTAATTGTTAATTAGATGTTAACCAATATATAAAAATATAATTAAATAGGTTCGTGAATCGAAGGCCAACCATATAAGTTATCAATGGTGTTATATGTATTTTTACTACAAAATACATTAGGTGAGTATATAGTCCCACTTTTAAACTCTAAGTATTTTGGGATGGGAATACATGTATTTTATGTTTTATGTTATGGACACAAGTAACTGAAAAATATATTCTACGTTGAGTTGTACCACTGGCATACTTCCCTGTAGCTTGGTAACTAATATTTACAGCGGTATTGTAAACGCGAATCCTGTTGATAGATCTATCGGGCCTGACAACCCCAACCGGACTGGACGACCAGTATTCAACGGTTGCACAGTACTTCGTTTCGTGACTACACTTGGTACAGTGTAGTAAGATTTCATAATAAAGGGAATATGCGACGTGAATAAATGTTAAGTATGGTTACCAAGTGCTCAACCACTTAGAATATTTTTATTAAATGTTTATATATGAAATCTTGTGGTCCATGGTTATTATATCGTTGCTAGCATCAAACCTATATATCTCACCAACTTTATGTTGACGTTTTAAAGCATGTTATTCTCAGGTACGAACTAAGTCTTCTGCTGTGCATTAGCTCATATTAAGGATATTGTTTGGGACCATTTAAGCTATGATTCAAAGACGTTGCATTCAAGTTATTGAAGTTCACTAGAGACTATTATTAAATAAATGACAGATTTGGTCATCTGAGTATTATGAAATGTTAGGCGAACATGTCAAATCTTGATGTAAAGATAGATTGCCTTTTAAGAATAAATGCAACGTTTGTAAAATGTATCATATAGAGGTCAGGTACCTCTCAATGTTATTAACTTTTGTAATTCGTTTATAATCAATATGGACGTTGTCCGGATGGATTAGTTCGGGTTATTAGAGTTGGTATCAGAGCGTTGGTCTTAGCGAACCAGGCCTTGCATTAGTGTGTCTAACTGGTAGTTATTAGGATACATTAGTGAGTCTGGACTTTGACCGTATCTACCTGCTAAAAATTTTTGCTTATCATTTCTAGTCGGAAACCATCTGCTTATCATCCTTAGGGAATTGCCTGCCTATCATTCTCTAGTCTAGACACGTCTTACTGCATTTAGTGCATCGATAGTGTATAGACGAAATTCATATCTTAGCGCATCTTAGATTTGCCTGACATATGCCGTAAATTCCTCTGAAGTCTATGAAATCTTTGGTAATATATATAGATATTCTATAAAGTTAAAATATCATACGACATCCGAAAATCATTTCACATCGAGGATCCTTTCCATCCACTAAATTGTTCTTTTGGCGATAAACCTGAAACACTTACCGACGAACCTGTTCGAGAAACCATTTCTTTTCCCCTTTTTCCGGATATCTCATCATAAATTACATACCATCTCATATTTCGAATCTTATACATCCGCTCGCTTCAATCGCCAATCATCCCAGTGTACAAGCATAAGTTAACGAACTTCGCGCTCGTGTGACGGCTATGGAGAATATGGTGCGACGGTTACAAACACCAGCAGCAGCCACAACCGCGTCGTAAACCTTAACGTCATAAACTATACCTTGAGTATAGTCACCATTCTACGTATCATTCTATCTACTTAATTTTCGTTCGACATATCGTTCTATATCGATTACCTTCGCTTTACGTTTTATCTCATATATCTTCGTTCGACATGGCAATCATGTAATCTCTAATGTTTTAGAGATCATGTAATCCAGTGCTAACGATAAATCAAATGAGTTTAATACCTTATTGACTCATTAAATCCATAATTACATCTGAAGAAAATATATATGCAAGTATATTTTCATAAAGATTGTAATTAAACATTCTTTCGTACAAACTGTTAATGATGAAAATATTTTAACGGGTGGGTAGCACCCGAGGAATATTTGGATTTCACATTAATAAGTTACACTGTACATTCATCGAATTTGATTCAATGATCATTTACTACCTTACTTACAACTACCGGTATACGTATCCGTTCCCCACAGAATAACCATTTCCATTCAAATTTCATATTTGGATTTTTACCTATCAGAATCCAACAAGTGGCATAACGAAGAAAACATTGGATATAATAAAATTTGTTAGAAACAAATGGATTAATTAATTGAAATATGGTTAAGATTTCACGCTAACTGTTCCTAGCTAACTGTTCCCGGCTAACATTTAATTTATCGCAATTTACATTCTCGTAATTTTATTTATCGTCATTTAATTTCTGCATTGTACATACTGTCGGGACACATGTACAACAATACGTCGGATTAATTCTGAGACAACACGTTGTATAATGGGTCATGATATATATTTATTTATTTTTCGCACTTTAAATAACGGGACACGTATACAAGGTTTCGACTTATCATATTGACCCATCTATATATACATTTCGGAACAACCGTAGACACTCTATATGTGAATGTAGGAGGTGGCTATACAGGGTCGGAGTTGATTCCAAAATATATATATACTTTGAGTTGTGATCGACACCGAGACCGGTACACGAGTCACGATACGTATTAAGTAATTCGATTATTATATATATAATTTATATATGAATTTATTGGACCATTGGACAATCGGACTATTGGACTGCTAACTTTGGACAATTAAAATGAATTAAAATGCTGATTATAACATATGAAACTAAACAATTCTTCAAGTTTGCCACTTGATTTCATCTTAAACCTCATTTGTACCTCGACAATTACCATTCCACGTTCGAATCTTTTCATGATTCTTAAAAACATCTTGATCGAGAAGCTGAACCAACCGCACCTCGTCTACGGAAGAAAGATTTATACATACAGTTATACACCTGAAGAACTCTCGAACCCAAATTCATAGTTTAACACATAACGTATTGAATCCTTTGCCATTTATTAGCAAAAACAACCCTACAATTCTTTTTTCAAGAAGCTAATTTTGTCACAGCTCCACTTCGACTTTTCAGTGAGACTATTTCTAGTATAATCATGATATTTATACCTTGTCCTTTAGCCATCATTACCGGAAAACCTTTTATATCCCTCGACAACATCAACAGATGCACCAGCAGATCGTTATCCTTTTGGCGAAATCAGTAATCAGTATTTTGAAAATCTCGCGGAACTTCTTCCATCATACCTATAATGTCTATCTCTAAGAATTTCATATTCTGAACGTGAAGTTTCTGAAAAACACCCGGGACTATGAAATAGTTCTTGAAATGCTAACGAAGCAGCAAAAACTGTAAACGACCTTAACGGTCAAAAGTTTGATGACAAAGAATAGTAAGGTGGTAAAGTTAAGAAAAAGAGAAGGTTTGGAACTAGAAAACGGATGAAGCAAAGTATGAAAGAGGCTGTGGATAAATCACAGGGACTGAACCTGCTCTCAAAGAATACAAACGATTCCGTACCTGCTGAAACCGTCAGTAAGAACCCTACTCTTTATTCTAAACCTTGCCCGGATGATATTCTTCATCATCATCTTATCTTGGATATTATAAGATATCTTCATATCATTCGTTATACATATTTTTCATATTTCTGTAGATATTTTCACAACTATTCCTATCTGCGATCATTTATCTCTCCGTAACATCTGCGTTACAATATAAAAGAAACTGTGTTAGTTTCTAAATTCTGAAACCTCCGAGATTAAAATATAAATGATTTGAAGTAGTGTTGGGAACTGATGCATGAATTAGTATAATATAATGAAACTTGATCAACTTCATTATATTACAGTAAGTCCTGTTAAGTTTCTAATGGAATGTGATGATTCACAGTACCGTCATCATGTGCCATGTTACACGGCTCTTACATTCTATCAAGTCTCCAAACATATTAGAACGTATCACCTTGATAGTTCTATTTTTCCGAAATATTCGAGTAATTTAACGAATCAAGATCGTGCCATTACAATTTCATTCTAAAACCAATAGCTAGGTTCATTCCAAATTTCCTACCTACGAATTTCGGACCAATGTTCGCTTGGCTCGAGGACGGGAAGAAAAAAAACGAAGGGACAAAACCTCAGAATAGAAATAGGAACATAAACCACAGCAAATAAGAGGGAACATTAACTGTGGATGACAATGATTTTAAGGGACAGGAGTAGGAACATCGAAATATAAGGGAAGATATAAAACCTAAACCCTGAAACTACAAACCGTGCATATCAATACGTATTGCAACGTAAAGGCACGGGAGAATTAAAAACATTATAATTCCAAGGAAAGGATAAAAGAGAATAGATTCTTCTGGAGATAGATGAAAAAGAAGAATGAAAGATATGAAAGTTAGAAATATAACAAGGATTAGAATGGGATGGAGCATATTAGCGAATGTCTTAAAGTAGGAACTAAAGAGAGAGAATAGAAGATGTGGGAAGTAAGAAAGGGAAGGAGGTAAATTTATAGTGAAATATTCGACAAAGAAATCAAAACAGATTGCCGCGTTAAATCAAAGAAGATCCTGATCGCCGCAAAACTAAATCTTATTACATAAAATTTTCTTTAAAACCCTTAAATCCCGGAAATCGATCATAATCACGTCATCGGTTGCAACAATTCTATATTTACTCATTTCACTCTTTTGTGATAGCTTCACTCGTGCGTCTCACATAACCGAATCGTTTTATCTAAATCTTTCAATAATGATAAAATTTCATTATTACCTCATATTCGTCATGAAAACATTCCTATTTTTATTTATGACAACCTTTACCAAATTTCGAGGACGAAATTTCTTTAACGGGTGGGTACTGTAACGACCCGGAAATTTCCGACCAAATTTAAACTCTAATCTCTATATGGTTCCGACACGATAAGCAAAAACCCTAAAGTTGAGTTTAGAAAGTCTCAAATTGTTATTCGGATAATTAGTTACCCTTTGACCAAGTCTGATGATTCACGAACATTTATGTGTGTATACGTGTTATATATTTATTTATAGTTAACGATAACAAAGTATTAGATATATGATAATAGGTTTTATAAATATCTGAAACCATTTTGTCAAATTATTTAAGAGTCATTTTAATAAGATTAAACGTTTTAACGTTATTTTAAAAATCGTAACTTTTCTAGAAACCTTTTGTTAAACGAGAAATGTAACGGTCCGTGATTTTATAAAAACAAAATAAAACGTGTTCATTAAATATATATATGTATTTTACAAAAACAATATTAAACATTTTCAATTTAAAAATATATTTTGACAAATAATTAAACTTTGATTTATACGAGTAAGTGACCACAATACTCAAAAGGTTAAGTTATATTTTTAGTGGGATTATTTTTATAAATAAAAGCCCATTATTTTGATAAAGGTACGAGTCTCAAAACGTTAAAAGCTAATTTTCTTCGCGTACGAAACTTTATCTGAAAAACCGGAACCAGGACATTAGTTGAATGACAATGTAAAAGTAATTTTTGTAAAAATTATATTTTTACCATTAATGTAAATATAATATAATATTTAATTAATTATATAAATAAAATATATTATAATATAAATTATAAATATCGGCATAAGAAATTTTTGGGGGAAACAGCTGTCACCAAATGTGCTCATGCAACTTGCATGACAATCACACACATTCCTCATGCAACTTGCATGAGGAGAGAGAGTTGGAAAAGTCTTTAAATTGAAAACGAGTTCGTTTCTTTGTGAATCATTTTTTTTACTTCAAACATAACACACACTTACACAACACATATAAATATTACTCCCTCTGTATAATATTATTATTATTATTTATATATCATATTTATCATTATTAAAAATCAAGATTTTTAAGATTATGAATCTTAATCCTATTATGACTAGTACTAGTATTATTTTGGGTAGTATTATTGGTATTTATACTTAAAATTCTATGACGGGGTTCTGCCCAAGTGTACCAAAACTGGATTCATGAATGGGATAGAATTAAGGAGATTATGGGTCATAACTATGGAAGTTATGGGTATGGATTGGGGATTTTGCTCGTGGGACAAACTAGTGTTACTATCTTTGTGGCGTTTATATACCTTTCCTGCAATATTGAATCTCAATATTGATACGTGAGCACTCTAAACTTAACTTTTATTTACTTTTAGTGTATCCCTGACTAGAGCTCGAGAATTTAGGATCAAGCATGTTTATTTATTTATTTTGTCAAAATATACATTAGGATAGAATCTGAATTAGTTACTTCTGTGGTTAAAATAAAATATATGATATATATGTTTTTGGAAAGGTGGTGAAAAACTATAAACTTTTCATTTAGATGTCGAACGGATTCGACGGACGGATTTGAAGTTATAGTCAATTGAACTTTTTCTACAAATTTTTAAAAAATGAATATTTTTATTACGTCGTCGTTAAAATCATTATTATTATTAGATTTTTATCATAATTATTATTATTATCAAAATATTATTATAATTGTTATTATGAATATTTAAAGATAATTAATATTTTTATCAAAAACTATTAAACTATCATTTTGATCATTATTATTAATAAAACTATCAATTCATTTTCATTAACACTAAAATTATTATTAGAAGTAATATTTTAAAAAAAAATATATTGTATTTCTAAAATATTAACCTATCATTTGGTATATTTTATATAAAAATTTAGTTATAAATTATATAATTTATCCTAAAGAATTTTATAAAATATTTAAAAATATATAACAACGATATGTAATTATATTTAATCATGTATAATCTTTGGAAATCTTTTTAAGTCAAATGATTTTTTTTTTAACTTTTGCATTTTAGTCTCGAGCATTAGGATTGAGGTACACTGTAAATTGACTTTAATTGTTAATTAGATGTTAACCAATATATAAAAATATAATTAAATAGGTTCGTGAATCGAAGGCCAACCATATAAGTTATCAATGGTGTTATATGTATTTTTACTACAAAATACATTAGGTGAGTATATAGTCCCACTTTTAAACTCTAAGTATTTTGGGATGGGAATACATGTATTTTATGTTTTATGTTATGGACACAAGTAACTGAAAAATATATTCTACGTTGAGTTGTACCACTGGCATACTTCCCTGTAGCTTGGTAACTAATATTTACAGCGGTATTGTAAACGCGAATCCTGTTGATAGATCTATCGGGCCTGACAACCCCAACCGGACTGGACGACCAGTATTCAACGGTTGCACAGTACTTCGTTTCGTGACTACACTTGGTACAGTGTAGTAAGATTTCATAATAAAGGGAATATGCGACGTGAATAAATGTTAAGTATGGTTACCAAGTGCTCAACCACTTAGAATATTTTTATTAAATGTTTATATATGAAATCTTGTGGTCCATGGTTATTATATCGTTGCTAGCATCAAACCTATATATCTCACCAACTTTATGTTGACGTTTTAAAGCATGTTATTCTCAGGTACGAACTAAGTCTTCCGCTGTGCATTAGCTCATATTAAGGATATTGTTTGGGACCATTTAAGCTATGATTCAAAGACGTTGCATTCAAGTTATTGAAGTTCACTAGAGACTATTATTAAATAAATGACAGATTTGGTCATCTGAGTATTATGAAATGTTAGGCGAACATGTCAAATCTTGATGTAAAGATAGATTGCCTTTTAAGAATAAATGCAACGTTTGTAAAATGTATCATATAGAGGTCAGGTACCTCGCAATGTTATTAACTTTTGTAATTCGTTTATAATCAATATGGACGTTGTCCGGATGGATTAGTTCGGGTTATTAGATTTTTCGAAACGAGACCTCGAAAGCCTTCAATTTTGCCTTTTTCGATTTTGACCTTTTTCATTCATATTATTCCTTTTGTGTATGCATGACTTAGCATGGTATATATCGTTTTAAGGCCTATTATTTCACTCGCAATGTAATTATGTATAACGGGTATAAATTTGAATCTAATGTCACTTCATTAGACACGTTCTTTTAAATCATTAGTATGCACCGCCAGATAGAGTACCACTTGATGGCGCATAACCTTCGGTTTCTGATTGTGCTGAAAATCTCGAGATCACCCTAAAACGACCCTAACATCAAGACTCCTGGATAGTGTCTTGACATTCGAGGTCGTCAGGATGCCGAAAAAGACATTTTACTCATTTTTAATGTTCTATTTGATCATTTTCAATTTATATCGCATTATTAGTTTTGTGTATGGATGACTTAGCATTGTATATATCGTTTTAAGGCCTATTATTTCACTTGCAATGTAATTATGTATAATGGGTATATATTTGAATCTAATGTCACTTCATTAAACACGTTTTTTTAAATCAATAGTATGCACCTCCAGATGGAGTACCACTTGGCGGCGAGTAACCTTCGGTTTCAGATTGTGCTGAAAATCTCTAAATCACCCTAAAACGGCCAAACGAGCAAGACTCTCTGAACGTTTTTTCCATTTGAGGTCGTCTAGATTCTGAAAAATTCATCTTTCCTCACAAAATCGCACCACGCACCAAACACCACCGACGGTTCGTGGTGCTTGGTGTTTTTTGTCTTTGGCCAAAATGTTCGATCTATCGTATCTTTTGACTCGTAGCTCCGATTTAGTCCCTATTTTTTTCAAATCGTGTAATTTTTCAGGATCTATCCATTGGAAAACTGCCGTAGGCGGTTTATCCCAAATATTTTTCGAAACGAGACCTCGAAAGCCTTCAATTTTGCCTTTTTTTGATTTTGACCGTTTTCATTCATATTATTCCTTTTGTGTATGCATGATTTAGCATGGTATATATTGTTTTAAGGCCTATTATTTCACTCGCAATGTAATTATGTATAACGGGTATAAATTTGACTCTAATGTCACTTCATTAGACACGTTTTTTTAAATCATTAGTATGCGTCGCCAGATGGAGTACCACTTGGCGGCCCATAACCTTCGGTTTCTGATTGTGCTGAAAATCTAGAGATCACCCTAAAACGACCCTAACATCAAGACTCCTGGATAGTGTCTTGACATTCGAGGTCGTCTGGATGCCGAAAAAAGATATTTTACTCATTTTTAATGTTCTATTTGATCATTTTCAATTTATATCGCATTATTAGTTTTGTGTATGGATGACTTAGCATTGTATATATTGTTTTTAAGGCCTTTTATTTCACTCGCAATGTAATTATTTATAACGGGTATAAATTTGAATCAAATGTCACTTCATTAGACACGTTTTTTTACATCATTAGTATGCACCGCCAGATGGAGTACCATTTGGCGGCGCATAACCTTCGGTTTCAGATTGTGCTGAAAATCTCTAAATTACCCTAAAACGGCCGAACGAGCAAGACAATCTGAATGTTCTTTCGATTCGAGGTTGTACAGATTCTGAAAAAGACATCTTTCCTCACAAAATTGCACCACGCACCAAACATCACCGACGGTTCGTGGTGCTTGGTGTTTTGTGTCTTTGGCCAAAATGTTTGATCTATCGTATCTTTTGACTCGTAGGTCCGATTTAGTCACCATTTTTTTTAAATCGTGTAATTGTTTGGGATCTATCCGTTGGCAAACTGCCGTAGGCGGTTTTTCACAAATATTTTTCGAAACGAGACCTCGAAAGCCTTCAATTTTGCCTTTTTCGATTTTGACCATTTTCATTCATATTATTCCGTTTGTGTATGCATGACTTAGCATGGTATATATCGTTTTAAGGCCTATTATTTCACTCATAATGTAATTATGTATAACGAGTATTAATTTGAATCTAATGTCACTTCATTAGACACGTTCTTTTAAATCATTAGTATGCACCGGCAGATAGAGTACCACTTGGCGGCGCATAACCTTCGGTTTCTGATTGTGCTGAAAATCTCGAGATCACCCTAAAACGACCCTAACATCAAGACTCCTGGATAGTGCCTTGACATTCGAGGTCGTCAGGATGCCGAAAAAAGACATTTTACTCATTTTTAAGGTTCTATTTGATCATTTTCAATTTATATCGCATTATTAGTTTTGTGTATGGATGACTTAGCTTTATATATATCGTTTTAAGGCCTATTATTTCACTCGCAATGTAATTATGTATAACGGTTATAAATTTGAATCAAATGTCACTTTATTAGACACATTTTTTTACATCATTAGTATGCACCGCCAGATGGAGTACCATTTGGCGGCGCATAACCTTCGGTTTCAGATTGTGCTGAAAATCTCTAAATTACCCTAAAACAACCGAACGAGCAAGACAATCTGAATGTTCTTCCCATTCGAGTTCATCCAGATTCTGAAAAAGACATCTTTCCTCGCAAAAACGCACCATGCACCAAACACCACCTACGGTTCGTGGTGCTTGGTGTTTTGTGTCTTTGGCCAAAATGTTTGCTCTATCGTATCTTTTGACTCGTAGGTCCGATTTAGTCACCGTTTTTTTCAAATCGTGTAATTGTTTGGGATCTATCCATTGGCAAACTGCCGTAGGCGGTTTGTAACAAATATTTTTTGAAACGAGACCTCGAAAGCCTTCAATTTTGCCTTTTTCGATTTTGACCGTTTTCATTCATATTATTCCTTTTGTGTATGCATGACTTAGCATGGTATATATTGTTTTAAGGCCTATTGTTTCACTCGCAATGTAATTATGTATAACAGGTATAAATTTGAATCTAATGTCACTTCATTAGACATGTTCTTTTAAATCATTAGTATGCACCGCCAGATAGAGTACCACTTGGCGGCGCATAATCTTGGGTTTCTGATTGTGCTAAAAATCTCGAAAGCACCCTAAAACGACCCTAACATCAAGAATCCTGGATAGTGTCTTGACATTCGAGGTCGTCAGGATGCCGAAAAAAGATATTTTACTCATTTTTAATGTTCTATTTGATCATTTTCAATTTATATCGCATTATTAGTTTTGTGTATGGATGACTTAGCATTGTATATATCGTTTTAAGGCCTATTATTTCACTCGCAATCTAATTATGCATAACGGGTATAAATTTGAATCTAGTGTCACTTCATTAGATACATTTTTTACATCATTAGTATGCACCGCCAGATGGAGTACCATTTGGCGGCGCATAACCTTCGGCTTCAGATTGTGCTGAAAATCTCTAAATTACCCTAAAACGGTCGAACGAGCAAGACAATCTGAATGTTCTTTCCACTCGAGTTCATCCAGATTCTGAAAAAGTCATCTTTCCTCGCAAAATCGCACCACGCACCAAACACCACCGACGGTTCGTGGTGCTTGGTGTTTTGTGTCTCTGGCCAAAATGTTTGATCTATCGTATCTTTTGACTCGTAGGTCCGATTTAGTCACCGTTTTTTTCAAATCGTGTAATTGTTTGGGATCTATCCGTTGGCAAACTGCCGTAGGCAGTTTGTAACAAATATTTTTTGAAACGAGACCTCGAAAGCCTTCAATTTTGCCTTTTTCGATTTTGACCGTTTTCATTCATATTATTCCTTTTGTGTATGCATGACTTAGCATGGTATATATCGTTTTAAGGCCTATTGTTTTACTCGCAATGTAATTATGTATAACGGGTATAAATTTGAATCTAATGTCACTTCATTAGAGACGTTCTTTTAAATCATTAGTATGCACCGCCAGATAGAGTACCACTTGGCGGCGCATAACCTTCGGTTTCTGATTGTGCTGAAAATCTCGAGATCACCCTAAAACGACCCTAACATCAAGACTCCTGGATAGTGTCTTGACATTCGAGGTCGTCAGGATGCCGAAAAAAGACATTTTACTCATTTTTAATGTTCTATTTGATCATTTTCAATTTATATTGCATTATTAGTTTTGTGTATGGATGACTTAGCATTGTATATATCGTTTTAAGGCCTATTATTTCACTCGCAATGTAATTATGTATAACGGGTATAAATTTGAATCAAATGTCACTTTATTAGACACATTTTTTTACATCATTAGTATGCACCGCCAGATGGAGTACCATTTGGCGGCGCATAACCTTCGGTTTCAGATTGTGCTGAAAATCTCTAAATTACCCTAAAACGACCGAACGAGCAAGACAATCTGAATGTTCTTCCCATTCGAGTTCATCCAGATTCTGAAAAAGACATCTTTCCTCGCAAAAACGTACCATGCACCAAACACCACCGACGGTTCGTGGTGCTTGGTGTTTTGTGTCTTTGGCCAAAATGTTTGCTCTATCGTATCTTTTGACTCGTAGGTCCGATTTAGTCACCGTTTTTTTCAAATCGTGTAATTGTTTGGGATCTATCCATTGGCAAACTGCCGTAGGCAGTTTGTAACAAATATTTTTTGAAACGAGACCTCGAAAGCCTTCAATTTTGCCTTTTTCGATTTTGACCGTTTTCATTCATATTATTCCTTTTCTGTATGCATGACTTAGCATGGTATATACCGTTTTAAGGCCTATTGTTTTACTCGCAATGTAATTATGTATAACGGGTATAAATTTGAATCTAATGTCACTTCATTAGAGACGTTCTTTTAAATCATTAGTATGCACCGCCAGATAGAGTACCACTTGGTGGCGCATAACCTTCGGTTTCTGATTGTGCTGAAAATCTCGAGATCACCCTAAAACGACCCTAACATCAAGACTCCTGGATAGTGTCTTGACATTCAAGGTCGTCAGGATGCCGAAAAAAGACATTTTACTCATTTTTAATGTTCTATTTGATCATTTTCAATTTATATTGCATTATTAGTTTTGTGTATGGATGACTTAGCATTGTATATATCGTTTTAAGGCCTATTATTTCACTCGCAATGTAATTATGTATAACGGGTATAAATTTGAATCAAATGTCACTTTATTAGACACACTTTTTTACATCATTAGTATGCACCGCCAGATGGAGTACCATTTGGCGGCGCATAACCTTCGGTTTCAGATTGTGCTGAAATTCTCTAAATTACCCTAAAACGACCGAACGAGCAAGACAATCCGAATGTTCTTCCCATTCGAGTTCATCCAGATTCTGAAAAAGACATCTTTCCTCGTAAAAACGCACCATGCACCAAACACCACCGACGGTTCGTGGTGCTTGGTGTTTTGTGTCTTTGGCCAAAATGTTTGCTCTATCGTATCTTTTGACTCGTAGGTCCGATTTAGTCACCGTTTTTTTCAAATCGTGTAATTGTTTGGGATCTATCCATTGGCAAACTGCCGTAGGCAGTTTGTAACAAATATTTTTTGAAACGAGACCTCGAAAGCCTTCAATTTTGCCTTTTTCGATTTTGACCGTTTTCATTCATATTATTCCTTTTCTGTATGCATGACTTAGCATGGTATATACCGTTTTAAGGCCTATTGTTTTACTCGCAATGTAATTATGTATAACGGGTATAAATTTGAATCTAATGTCACTTCATTAGAGACGTTCTTTTAAATCATTAGTATGCACCGCCAGATAGAGTACCACTTGGCGGCGCATAACCTTCGGTTTCTGATTGTGCTGAAAATCTCGAGATCACCCTAAAACGACCCTAACATCAAGACTCCTGGATAGTGTCTTGACATTCAAGGTCGTCAGGATGCCGAAAAAAGACATTTTACTCATTTTTAATGTTCTATTTGATCATTTTCAATTTATATTGCATTATTAGTTTTGTGTATGGATGACTTAGCATTGTATATATCGTTTTAAGGCCTATTATTTCACTCGCAATGTAATTATGTATAACGGGTATAAATTTGAATCAAATGTCACTTTATTAGACACACTTTTTTACATCATTAGTATGCACCGCCAGATGGAGTACCATTTGGCGGCGCATAACCTTCGGTTTCAGATTGTGCTGAAATTCTCTAAATTACCCTAAAACGACCGAACGAGCAAGACAATCCGAATGTTCTTCCCATTCGAGTTCATTCAGATTCTGAAAAAGACATCTTTCCTCGTAAAAACGCACCATGCACCAAACACCACCGACGGTTCGTGGTGCTTGGTGTTTTGTGTCTTTGGCCAAAATGTTTGCTCTATCGTATCTTTTGACTCGTAGGTCCGATTTAGTCACCGTTTTTTTCAAATCGTGTAATTGTTTGGGATCTATCCATTGGCAAACTGCCGTAGGCGGTTTGTAACAAATATTTTTTGAAACGAGACCTCGAAAGCCTTCAATTTTGCCTTTTTCGATTTTGACCGTTTTCATTCATATTATTCCTTTTGTGTATGCATGACTTAGCATGGTATATATCATTTTAAGGCCTATTGTTTCACTCGCAATGTAATTATGTATAACGGGTATAAATTTGAATCTAATGTCACTTCATTAGACACGTTCTTTTAAATCATTAGTATGCACCGCCAGATAGAGTACCACTTGGCGGCACATAATCTTGGGTTTCTGATTGTGCTGAAAATCTCGAAAGCACCCTAAAACGACCCTAACATCAAGACTCCTGGATAGTGTCTTGACATTCGAGGTCGTCAGGATGCCGAAAAAAGATATTTTACTCATTTTTAATGTTCTATTTGATCATTTTCAATTTATATCGCATTATTAGTTTTGTGTATGGATGACTTAGCATTGTATATATCGTTTTAAGGCCTATAATTTCACTCGCAATCTAATTATGTATAACGGGTATAAATTTGAATCTAGTGTCACTTCATTAGATACATTTTTTACATCATTAGTATGCACCGCCAGATGGAGTACCATTTGGCGGCGCGTAACCTTCGGCTTCAGATTGTGCTGAAAATCTCTAAATTACCCTAAAACGGTCGAACGAGCAAGACAATCTGAATGTTCTTTCCATTCAAGTTCATCCAGATTCTGAAAAAGTCATCTTTCCTCGCAAAATCGCACCACGCACCAAATACCACCGACGGTTCGTGGTGCTTGGTGTTTTGTGTCTTTGGCCAAAATGTTTGCTCTATCGTATCTTTTGACTCGTAGGTCCGATTTAGTCACCGTTTTTTTCAAATCGTGTAATTGTTTGGGATCTATCCATTGGCAAACTGCCGTAGGCGGTTTGTAACAAATATTTTTTGAAACGAGACCTCGAAAGCCTTCAATTTTGCCTTTTTCGATTTTGACCGTTTTCATTCATATTATTCCTTTTGTGTATGCATGACTTAGCATGGTATATATCATTTTAAGGCCTATTGTTTCACTCGCAATGTAATTATGTATAACGGGTATAAATTTGAATCTAATGTCACTTCATTAGACACGTTCTTTTAAATCATTAGTATGCACCGCCAGATAGAGTACCACTTGGCGGCACATAATCTTGGGTTTCTGATTGTGCTGAAAATCTCGAAAGCACCCTAAAACGACCCTAACATCAAGACTCCTGGATAGTGTCTTGACATTCGAGGTCGTCAGGATGCCGAAAAAAGATATTTTACTCATTTTTAATGTTCTATTTGATCATTTTCAATTTATATCGCATTATTAGTTTTGTGTATGGATGACTTAGCATTGTATATATCGTTTTAAGGCCTATTATTTCACTCGCAATCTAATTATGTATAACGGGTATAAATTTGAATCTAGTGTCACTTCATTAGATACATTTTTTACATCATTAGTATGCACCGCCAGATGGAGTACCATTTGGCGGCGCATAACCTTCGGCTTCAGATTGTGCTGAAAATCTCTAAATTACCCTAAAACGGTCGAACGAGCAAGACAATCTGAATGTTCTTTCCATTCGAGTTCATCCAGATTCTGAAAAAGTCATCTTTCCTCGCAAAATCGCACCACGCACCAAATACCACCGACGGTTCGTGGTGCTTGGTGTTTTGTGTCTCTGGCCAAAATGTTTGATCTATCGTATCTTTTGACTCGTAGGTCCGATTTAGTCACCGTTTTTTTCAAATCGTGTAATTGTTTGGGATCTATCCGTTGGCAAACTGCCGTAGCCAGTTTGTAACAAATATTTTTTGAAACGAGACCTCGAAAGCCTTCAATTTTCCTTTTTTGATTTTGACCGTTTTCATTCATATTATTCCTTTTGTGTATGCATGACTTAGCATGGTATATATCGTTTTAAGGCCTATTGTTTTACTCGCAAGGTAATTATGTATAACGGGTATAAATTTGAATCTAATGTGAAAGGATCCGAAACTAATCATCCGGACGTTGTCCATATTGATTACAAACGAATTACAATAGTTGATAACATTGCGAGGTACTTGCCCTCTATATGATACATCTTACAAACGTTGCATTTATTCTTAAAAGGCAATCTATAGTTACATCCAGAATTGACATAATAGCCTGACATTTCATAATATTCAAATGACCTAAACCGCCATTTACTTAATAATAGTCTCTATGAACTTCAATGACTCGAATGCAACGCCTTATGATATAAGTCCTTAATAGCCTCAAGTAGTATCCTTAGTACGAGCTAATGCACAGCGGAAGAGATAATTCATACCTGAGAATAACATGCTTTAAAATGTCAACATAAAGTTGGTGAGATATAGGTTTAATGCCGGCAGCGATATATATATATATATATATATATATATATATATATATATAGACCACAAGATTTCATATATAAACATTTTCATAAAAATATTCTAAGTGGTTGAGCACTTGGTAACCATACTTAACATTCAATCACGTCGCATATTCCCTTTAATATGAAATCTTACTACACCGTACCAAGTGTAGTCACAAAATGAAGTACTGTGCAACCGTTGAATACTGGTCGTCCAGTCCGGTTGGGGTTGTCAGGCCCGATAGATCTATCAACAGGATTCGCGTTTACAATACCGCTGTAAATATTAGTTACCAAGCTACAGGGAAGTATGCCAGTGGTACAACTCAACGTAGAATATATTTTTCAGTTACTTGTGTCCATAACGTAAAACATAAAATACATGTATTCTCATCCCAAAATATTTAGAGTTTAAAAGTGGGACTATATACTCATTGTTGTCTTGAAGATATGTAATTTCGACTCGGTCTCCGATTGATATCACGAACCTATCCATATAATATATCAATATATTTTCATTTTAAACAATCGTCACATATATATACTTATAATACTTTTAATACTTTGAATAATTCCTTAGTCCGTAGTTAGCAGTCCGATGTTAGTAATTCAATTTTAATGATTCATTTTTAGGTGTTTAATAAACCCCCGATGAAATAAATAAAACCCCCATCGTATATGTATTGGTCGAGATTAATCTTGACCCACGGTACCGGTGTTGTCAAATGACGTGTTGCGTACATAAAGTACCGGTGTTGTCAAATGACGTGTTGCGTACAAACATGGGATCTTATGATTAATCTTCTCGTGTTGTTTACGGGTGATCCTGAACCATATAAAATTGAATTATAAGTACATATATATAAAATATCATGTTATCTTAGAAAGATGTAATTTATTTAATTTTTCCCAATTATTTTCGTGGCTAAACTAGTCTTGGATATCCGATTTTGTTTCGGACATAGTTTCTTCGTTACAACTCCGTTTTCGTTGATTCAACTTGCCATCTCCTTGGATCGAGTCCCTCTTTAAGACTATGAACTGTAAATACCTTAGTTTGTATTCAAAATCACACGGCATAGGTGAAACTTTAGTGAAACTTATGAAGTTAAACATTTCCCTTTATGTAAACAACCTTAAATGATTATTTTTCTAAAAATACTTATACTTTGAATTAAATCATGAAATTTTTATGTGTTAACATATTTATAGTAAAAATCATTTTTCCAGAAAATAAACCTCCAATTCAAAGTTTAAGATGGTTTTTAATTATCCAACCCAAAACAGTCCCCGGTTGCACTCCGACGTCGTAAAAACAGTTTTTAAGGTATTCTTTGAAAAACCAAGTTTTACCTTGTTAAATTAGCATATATTTTTAAGTTATATTACAGGTCTTGAAGTATTTTAAAAGTTAAGTTAGAAGGATCTATTTAGTTTGCAAACAAGTTTGAAAACTTTCAAACTATGTTCTTGTTGTTAAAATTTTATACCACAAAATAAGATAGCTATATATATATGAATCGAATAAGGTTATGAACATAGTTACTACCTCAAGTTCCTTGGACAAGGTTGCTGTAAAAGAGGAGTAAGAACCTAGAACCAAAAGGGTGATGGAATTGGATGAAAGATTGGAAGTAAGTTTGTGTTCTTGGAAGGATTTCTTGAAGTGTTTTTGTAAGGTTTTCTTATGAGGTTTAAGTGTTGTTTTTGAAGCTAAATGATGGGGAAAATGCTTGGAGATGATCAAGTATGAAGTTAAGAGTATTTTGAGAGAGAAATGGAAGTGTAAGTATGAGAAAATGGGGTGAAGAAATGGTGTGCATGCATAAAAACGTTTTTAGGTTATAAAGGAAAAAAAAGATACCTAACTTTGTTTTCTTGCTAAATAATTCATGCTACTTGACAAATGGTTGGTTCCACATGTTTCTTAATCATTTAAGGCTGCTAAGGAGCAGATTTTTATTGGTATATACCAATAGTAAATACATCTAGAAGCTGCGTATGATACAGGTACATATACCCTAGGTATACGTATAGAAATCTTTGAGAAAACGGAACGAGGATTCAAATATAGCTATCTTTTGTAAATATACTTATATTGTTTTATGTATTTAAGTCTTTAAAAGTGATTAA
Organism: Rutidosis leptorrhynchoides; assembly: GCF_046630445.1. Classification (NCBI taxonomy): domain Eukaryota; kingdom Viridiplantae; phylum Streptophyta; class Magnoliopsida; order Asterales; family Asteraceae; genus Rutidosis; species Rutidosis leptorrhynchoides. Next base: position 336,431,273 of record NC_092342.1, on the reverse strand, counting down.
ATACATTACTTATACGATATATGTATAAACATTATAGGTCATAAGTATTTAAGTCGAAAAACATTACGTATAGTTATCGTTTTGAAAACTTAAGTTAGTAGTTTCAAAATATACTTATAACTCATTGTTATTAGTACACAATGAGATGTTAAACATCTTTAGATCATGTTAAATATGTATATATACATATATATACACAAACATATAATTATCATATGTTATATAGTTCGTGATATCATCGGTCAAACTAGACGGTCAAACGTTGTGTAAAACTCTTTTCGAAAACATAAGTCTCAACAATTTGGATTGCTTATCATGTTGGTAAGGTTTAATTTATGTAAATATTAATCTTATAAGTATAGAACGATCGAAAAAGTGCGGGTCAACTTTAGGGTTTTTGCTTATCGTGTCGGAACCATATAGAGATTAGAGTTTAAATTTGGTCGGAAATTTCCGGGTCGTTACAGTACCCATCCGTTAAAGAAATTTCGTCCTCGAAATTTGGTAGAGGTTGTCATAAATAACAATAGGAATGTTTTCATGACGAATATGAGGTAATAATGAAATTTTATCATTATTGAAAGATTTAGATAAAACGATTTGGTTATGTGAGACGCACGAGCGAAGCTATCACAAAAGAGTGAAATGAGTAAATATAGAATTGTTGTAACCGATGACGTGATTATGATCGATTTCCGGGATTTAAGGGTTTTAAAGAAAATCTTATGTAATAAGATTTAGTTTTGCGGCGATTAGGATCTTCTTTGATTTAATGCGGCAATCTGTTTTGATTTCTTTGTCGAATATTTCACTATAAATTTACCTCCTTCCCTTTCTTTCTTCCCACATCTTCTATTCTTTCTCTTTAGTTCCTACTTTAAGACATTCGCTAATATGCTCCATCCCATTCTAACCCTTGTTATATTTCTAACTTTCATATCTTTCATTCTTCTTTTTCATCTATCACCAGAAGAATCTATTCTCTTTTATCCTTTCCTTGGAATTATAATGTTTTTAATTCTCCCGTGCCTTTACGTTGCAATACGTATTGATATGCACGGTTTGTAGTTTCGGGGTTGTTGTTAGGTTTTATACCTTCCCTTATATTTCGATGTTCCTACTCCCGTCCCTTAAAATCATTGTCATCCACAGTTAATGCTCTCTCTTATTTGCTGTGGTTTATGTTCCTATTTCTATTCTGAGGTTTTGTCCCTTCATTTCTTCTTCCCGTCCTCGAGCCAAGCGAACAATGGTCCGAAATTCGTAGGTAGGAAATTTGGAATGAACCTAGCTATTGGTTTTAGAATGAAATTGTAATGGCACGATCTTGATTCGTTAAATTACTCGAATATTCCAAAAAAATAGAACTATCAAGGTGATACGTTCTAATATGTTTGGAGACTTGATAGAAGGTAAGAGCCGTGTAACATGGCACATGATGACGGTACTGTGAATCATCACATTCCATTAGAAACTTAACATGACTTACTGTAATATAATGAAGTTGATCAAGTTTCATTATATTATACTAATTCATGCATCAGTTCCCAACACTACTTTAAATCATTTATATTTTAATCTCGGAGGTTTCAGAATTTAGAAATTAACACAGTTTCTTTTATATTGTAACGCAGATGTTACGGAGAGATAAATGATCGCAGATAGGAATAGTTGTAAAAATATCTCCAGAAATATGAAAAATATGTATAACGAATGATATGAAGATATCTTATAATATCTAAGATAAGATGATGATGAAAAATATCATCCGAGCAAGGTTTTGAATAAAGAGTAGGGTTCTTACTGACGGTTTCAGCAGGTACGGAATCGTTTGTATTCTTTGAGAGCAGGTTCAGTCCCTGTGATTTATCCACAGCCTCTTTCATACTTTGCTTCATCCGTTTTCTAGTTCCAAACTCTTTTTTTTTTTTTTTTTTTTTCAGCTTTACCACCTTACTATTCTTTGTCATCAAACTTTTGACCGTTAAAGTCGTTTACAGTTTTTGCTGCTTCGTTAGCATTTCAAGAACTATTTCATAGTCCCGGGTGTTTTTCAGAAACTTCACGTTCAGATTATGAAATTCTTAGGGATAGACATTATAGATATGATGGAAGAAGTTCCGCGAGATTTTCAAAATACTGATTGTTGATTTCGCCAAAAGGATAACGATCTGCTGGTGCACCTGTTGATGTTGTCGAGGGATATAAAAGGTTTTTCGGTAATGACGGCGAAAGGACAAGGTATAAATATCATGATTATAATAGAAATAATCTCACTGAAAAGTCGAAGTGGAGCTGTGACAAAATTAGCTTCTTGAAAAGGAATTGTAGGGTTGTTCTAATAAATGGCAAAGGATTCAATACGTTATGTGTTAAATTATGAATTTGGGTTCGAGAGTTCTTCAGGTGTATAACTGTATGTATAAATCTTCATTCCTTAGGCGAGGTGCGGCAGGTTCAACTTCTCGGTCGAGGTGTTTTCAGGAATCATGAAAGGATTTGAATGCGAATTGTAATCGTCAAGTTACGAATGAGGTTTAAGATAAAATCAAGTGGCAAGCTTGAAGAATTGTTTAGTTTCATATGTTACAATCAACATTTTAATTCATTTTAATTGTCCAGAGTTTTCTTCTTTATGCCACTTGTTGGATTCTGGTAGGTCAAAATCCGAATATGAAATTTGATTGAAAATGGTTATTCTGGGGTGAGCGGATACGAATATCGGTGGTTGTAAGTAAGATAATAGATAACCGTTGAATCAGATTCAAGAATGTACAATATAACTTATTAATGTGAATTCTAAATATTCCTCGGGTACTACCCACCCGTTAAAATATTTTCATCATTAATAGTTTGTACGAAGGAATTTTTTATTACTATCTTTATGAAAATATAATTGCATATATATTTTCTTCAGAGATAATCATAGATTTAATGAGTCAATAAGATATTAAACTCATTTGATTTATCATTAATTCTAGATTACATAATCTCTAAGACTTTAGAAATTACATAATCGTCATACGATACGTAAAGCGAAGATAATCGATGTAGAACGATATATAGAATGAAGATCATACTCGAAGTACAGATATTGAGTCGTGTGATGTTGATAATCGAGATACAGATTGTGATGTTGAGATTTAAGGCACGGTTGTGATTGGGGTGATAAAGGTACTGTCGGCGTTGACGATGGTAGTACGGATTATGCTGCTGGTGTTGCTGTTGGTGTTTGTAACCTTCGCACCATATTCTCCAAAACCACTACCCGAGCACGGAGTTCGTTGACTTCTTCTATTATACCGGGATGATTGACGGTTGGAACGAGCGAATGAACAAGATTTGAAATATGGGATAGTATGTAATCATGACGAGATACTCTAGAAATGAGGAAAATGGTGTTTCGAATAGGTTCGCCGGTAAGTGCTTCAGGTTCATCGTTAAGAGGACAATTTGGTGGATGGAATGGATCACCTTCTTCTTGCCTCCAGAAATTTAGTATATTACGAACCCATCCCCAATTCATCCAGAATAGATGATGGGAAATTGGTTGATCCATTCCGGTAACGCTGTTCTCGGAGCTCGAATGGAAATCCATATCGGCGAAGCTATCGAAGTCGGAGGAATTTGAGCTGGATGAAGAATCCATCTTGTATGGTCGGAGAAATGAATTTTTGGTTTGGAATAGATTATAGGAGTTGGGTTTGGTACTCTTTAATACATAATTTACATATGTATATATATAATATCAAAATCCCATGAATTACGGAGAATCTTTGAAATACGTCAGGCAATGTCTAGAGTAACATATACGCTAGGATATGAATTTTGTCTATACACTATCGATGCACTAAATGCAGTAAGACGTGTCTAGACTTAAGAATGATAAGCAGGCAGTTCCCTAAGGATGATAAGCAGATGATTTCCAACTAGGATTGATAAGCAAAACTTTTGACAGGCAGACACGGTCAAAGTCCAGACTCACTTAATGTATCCTAACAACTACTAGTTAGACACACTAATGCAAGGCCTGGTTCGCTAAGACCAACGCTCTGATACCAACTGAAAGGATCCGAAACTAATCATCCGGACGTTGTCCATATTGATTACAAACGAATTACAATAGTTGATAACATTGCGAGGTACTTGCCCTCTATATGATACATCTTACAAACGTTGCATTTATTCTTAAAAGGCAATCTATAGTTACATCCAGAATTGACATAATCGCCTGACATTTCATAATATTCAAATGACCTAAACCGCCATTTACTTAATAATAGTCTCTATGAACTTCAATGACTCGAATGCAACGCCTTATGATATAAGTCCTTAATAGCCTCAAGTAGTATCCTTAGTACGAGCTAATGCACAGCGGAAGACTTAATTCATACCTGAGAATAACATGCTTTAAAATGTCAACATAAAGTTGGTGAGATATAGGTTTAATGCCGGCAGCGATATATATATATATATAGACCACAAGATTTCATATATAAACATTTTCATAAAAATATTCTAAGTGGTTGAGCACTTGGTAACCATACTTAACATTCAATCACGTCGCATATTCCCTTTAATATGAAATCTTACTACACCGTACCAAGTGTAGTCACAAAACGAAGTACTGTGCAACCGTTGAATACTGGTCGTCCAGTCCGGTTGGGGTTGTCAGGCCCGATAGATCTATCAACAGGATTCGCGTTTACAATACCGCTGTAAATATTAGTTACCAAGCTACAGGGAAGTATGCCAGTGGTACAACTCAACGTAGAATATATTTTTCAGTTACTTGTGTCCATAACGTAAAACATAAAATACATGTATTCTCATCCCAAAATATTTAGAGTTTAAAAGTGGGACTATATACTCACTGTTGTCTTGAAGATATGTAATTTCGACTCGGTCTCCGATTGATATCACGAACCTATCCATATAATATATCAATATATTTTCATTTTAAACAATCGTCACATATATATACTTATAATACTTTTAATACTTTGAATAATTCCTTAGTCCGTAGTTAGCAGTCCGATGTTAGTAATTCAATTTTAATGGTTCATTTTTAGGTGTTTAATAAACTCCCGATGAAATAAATAAAACCCCCATCGTATATGTATTGGTCGAGATTAATCTTGACCCACGGTACCGGTGTAGTCAAATGACGTGTTGCGTACATAAAGTACCGGTGTTGTCAAATGACGTGTTGTGTACAAACATGGGATCTTATGATTAATCTTCTCGTGTTGTTTACGGGTGATCCTGAACCATATAAAATTGAATTATAAGTACATATATATAAAATATCATGTTATCTTAGAAAGATGTAATTTATTTAATTTTTCCCAATTATTTTCGTGGCTAAACTAGTCTTGGATATCCGATGTTGTTTCGGACATAGTTTCTTCGTTACAACTCCGTTTTCGTTGATTCAACTTGCCATCTCCTTGGATCGAGTCCCTCTTTAAGATTATGAACTGTAAATACCTTAGTTTGTATTCAAAATCACACGGCATAGGTGAAACTTTAGTGAAACTTATGAAGTTAAACATTTCCCTTTGTGTAAACAACCTTAAATGATTATTTTTCTAAAAATACTTATACTTTGAATTAAATCATGAAATTTTTATGTGTTAACATATTTATAGTAAAAATCATTTTTCCAGAAAATAAACCTCCAATTCAAAGTTTAAGATGGTTTTTAATTATCCAAACCAAAACAGTCCCCGGTTGCACTCCGACGTCGTAAAAACAGTTTTTAAGGTATTCTTTGAAAAACCAAGTTTTACCTTGTTAAATTAGCATATATTTTTAAGTTATATTACAGGTCTTGAAGTATTTTAAAAGTTAAGTTAGAAGGATCTATTTAGTTTGCAAACAAGTTTGAAAACTTTCAAACTATGTTCTTGTTGTTAAAATTTTATACCACAAAATAAGATAGCTATATATATATGAATCGAATAAGGTTATGAACATAGTTACTACCTCAAGTTCCTTGGACAAGGTTGCTGTAAAAGAAGAGTAAGAACCTAGAACCAAAAGGGTGATGGAATTGGATGAAAGATTGGAAGTAAGTTTGTGTTCTTGGAAGGATTTCTTGAAGTGTTTTTGTAAGGTTTTCTTATGAGGTTTAAGTGTTGTTTTTGAAGCTAAATGATGGGGAAAATGCTTGGAGATGATCAAGTATGAAGTTAAGAGTATTTTGAGAGAGAAATGGAAGTGTAAGTATGAGAAAATGGGGTGAAGAAATGGTGTGCATGCATAAAAACGTTTTTAGGTTATAAAGGAAAAAAAAGATACCTAACTTTGTTTTCTTGCTAAATAATTCATGCTACTTGACAAATGGTTGGTTCCACATGTTTCTTAATCATTTAAGGCTGCTAAGGAGCAGATTTTTATTGGTATATACCAATAGTAAATACATCTAGAAGCTGCGTATGATACAGGTACATATACCCTAGGTATACGTATAGAAATCTTTGAGAAAACGGAACGAGGATTCAAATATAGCTATCTTTTGTAAATATACTTATATTGTTTTATGTATTTAAGTCTTTAAAAGTGATTAAATACATTACTTATACGATATATGTATAAACATTATAGGTCATAAGTATTTAAGTCGAAAAACATTACGTATAGTTATCGTTTTGAAAACTTAAGTTAGTAGTTTCAAAATATACTTATAACTCATTGTTATTAGTACACAATGAGATGTTAAACATCTTTAGATCATGTTAAATATGTATATATACATATATATACACAAACGTATAATTATCATATGTTATATAGTTCGTGATATCATCGGTCAAACTAGACGGTCAAACGTTGTGTAAAACTCTTTTCGAAAACATAAGTCTCAACAATTTGGATTGCTTATCATGTTGGTAAGGTTTAATTTATGTAAATATTAATCTTATAAGTATAGAACGATCGAAAAAGTGCGGGTCAACTTTAGGGTTTTTGCTTATCGTGTCGGAACCATATAGAGATTAGAGTTTAAATTTGGTCGGAAATTTCCGGGTCGTTACATAATGTCACTTCATTAGAGACGTTCTTTTAAATCATTAGTATGCACCGCCAGATAGAGTACCACTTGGCGGCGCATAACCTTCGGTTTCTGATTGTGCTGAAAATCTCGAGATCACCCTAAAACGACCCTAACATCAAGACTCCTGGATAGTGTCTTGACATTCGAGGTCGTCAGGATGCCGAAAAAAGACATTTTACTCATTTTTAATGTTCTATTTGATCATTTTCAATTTATATTGCATTATTAGTTTTGTGTATGGATGACTTAGCATTGTATATATCGTTTTAAGGCCTATTATTTCACTCGCAATGTAATTATGTATAACGGGTATAAATTTGAATCAAATGTCACTTTATTAGACACATTTTTTTACATCATTAGTATGCACCGCCAGATGGAGTACCATTTGGCGGCGCATAACCTTCGGTTTCAGATTGTGCTGAAAATCTCTAAATTACCCTAAAACGATCGAACGAGCAAGATAATCTGAATGTTCTTCCCATTCGAGTTCATCCAGATTCTGAAAAAGACATCTTTCCTCGCAAAAACGCACCATGCACCAAACACCACCGACGGTTCGTGGTGCTTGGTGTTTTGTGTCTTTGGCCAAAATGTTTGCTCTATCGTATCTTTTGACTCGTAGGTCCGATTTAGTCACCGTTTTTTTCAAATCGTGTAATTGTTTGGGATCTATCCATTGGCAAACTGCCGTAGGCAGTTTGTAACAAATATTTTTTGAAACGAGACCTCGAAAGCCTTCAATTTTGCCTTTTTCGATTTTGACCGTTTTCATTCATATTATTCCTTTTCTGTATGCATGACTTAGCATGGTATATACCGTTTTAAGGCCTATTGTTTTACTCGCAATGTAATTATGTATAACGGGTATAAATTTGAATCTAATGTCACTTCATTAGAGACGTTCTTTTAAATCATTAGTATGCACCGCCAGATAGAGTACCACTTGGCGGCGCATAACCTTCGGTTTCTGATTGTGCTGAAAATCTCGAGATCACCCTAAAACGACCCTAACATCAAGACTCCTGGATAGTGTCTTGACATTCAAGGTCGTCAGGATGCCGAAAAAAGACATTTTACTCATTTTTAATGTTCTATTTGATCATTTTCAATTTATATTGCATTATTAGTTTTGTGTATGGATGACTTAGCATTGTATATATCGTTTTAAGGCCTATTATTTCACTCGCAATGTAATTATGTATAACGGGTATAAATTTGAATCAAATGTCACTTTATTAGACACACTTTTTTACATCATTAGTATGCACCGCCAGATGGAGTACCATTTGGCGGCGCATAACCTTCGGTTTCAGATTGTGCTGAAATTCTCTAAATTACCCTAAAACGACCGAACGAGCAAGACAATCCGAATGTTCTTCCCATTCGAGTTCATCCAGATTCTGAAAAAGACATCTTTCCTCGTAAAAACGCACCATGCACCAAACACCACCGACGGTTCGTGGTGCTTGGTGTTTTGTGTCTTTGGCCAAAATGTTTGCTCTATCGTATCTTTTGACTCGTAGGTCCGATTTAGTCACTGTTTTTTTTCAAATCGTGTAATTGTTTGGGATCTATCCATTAGCAAACTGCCGTAGGCGGTTTGTAACAAATATTTTTTGAAACGAGACCTCGAAAGCCTTCAATTTTTCCTTTTTCGATTTTGACCGTTTTCATTCATATTATTCCTTTTGTGTATGCATGACTTAGCATGGTATATATCATTTTAAGGCCTATTGTTTCACTCGCAATGTAATTATGTATAACGGGTATAAATTTGAATCTAATGTCACTTCATTAGACACGTTCTTTTAAATCATTAGTATGCACCGCCAGATAGAGTACCACTTGGCGGCACATAATCTCGGGTTTCTGATTGTGCTGAAAATCTCGAAAGCACCCTAAAACGACCCTAACATCAAGACTCCTGGATAGTGTCTTGACATTCGAGGTCGTCAGGATGCCGAAAAAAGATATTTTACTCATTTTTAATGTTCTATTTGATCATTTTCAATTTATATCGCATTATTAGTTTTGTGTATGGATGACTTAGCATTGTATATATCGTTTTAAGGCCTATTATTTCACTCGCAATCTAATTATGTATAACGGGTATAAATTTGAATCTAGTGTCACTTCATTAGATACATTTTTTACATCATTAGTATGCACCGCCAGATGGAGTACCATTTGGCGGCGCATAACCTTCGGTTTCATATTGTGTTGAAAATCTCTAAATTACCCTAAAACGGTCGAATGAGCATGACAATCTGAATGTTATTTACATTCGAGGTCGTCCAGATTCTGAAAAAGACATATTTCCTCGCAAAATCGCACCACGCACCATACACCACCGACGGTTCGTGGTGCTTGGTGTTTTGTGTCTTTGGCCAAAATGTTCGATCTATCGTATCTTTTGACTCGTAGCTCCGATTTAGTCACCGTTTTTTTCAAATCGTGTAATTTTTTGGGATCTATCCGTTGGCAGACTGCCATGGGCGGTTTGTCCCAAATATTTTTCAAACGAGACCTCGAAAGCCTTCAATTTTGCCTTTTTCGATTTTGACCGTTTTCATTCATATTATTCCTTTTGTGTATGCATGACTTAGCATGGTATATGTCGTTTTAAGGCCTATTATTTCACTCGCAATGTAATTATGTATAACGGGTATAAATTTGAATCTAATGTCACTTCAATAGACAGGTTCTTTTAAATCATTAGTATGCAGCGCCATATAGTGTACCACTTGGCGGCGCATAACCTTCGGTTTCTGATTATGCTGAAAATCTCGAGATCACCCTAAAACGACCCTAACATCAAGACTCCTGGATAGTGTTTTGACCAAGGTTGTAAAAGTCGCGAGTCGGGGACGCATTGGTCGAGACCTAAAAAGGACGCGTTGGCCGAGTCGGGGGACGCGTCGGAGACGCATCGGTCATTGACCAACGTTGACTTTATTAATAATTTCTTAAATATATATTTATATATATGTAAAATAGTTGATTATGTACCATAAATTTCTTAAATAAGAACTTGAATTTAAAAAACAATCAAACATAAAACTCAGTTAATGTTACCGAGTACATAATCAGTAAGGACACAGAGAAAATAGCGACCCAAAATATGAAAACAAACCCTAATTTTAAAATATATCGAATCTTGAAGAAAATTTGACTGACTTTGACCGTTTTTGACCGTCTTAGACAGACTTTGACCAAACTTTTAGCTCTGACCGTCTTTTGAATCGTTTTCAGAAAAAACGGGACGGAGAACCCAAAATAACGACGCATCGGTCGACGCGTCAGTCAAGTCGGACGACTTTTACAACACTGGTCTTGACGTTCGAGGTCATCAGGATGCCGAAAAAAGACATTTTACTCATTTTTAATGTTCTATTTGATCATTTTCAATTTATATCGCATTATTAGTTTTGTGTATGGATGACTTAGCATAGTATATATCGTTTTAAGGCCTATTGTTTCACTCACAATGTAATTATGTATAACGGGTATAAATTTGAATCTAATGTCACTTCATTAGACACGTTTTTTTAAATCAATAGTATGCACCGCCAGATGGAGTACCACTTGGCGACGCATAACCTTCGGTTTCAGATTGTTATGAAAATCTCTAAATCACCATAAAACTCCCAAACGAGCAAGACTCTCTGAACATTTTTTCCATTCGAGGTCGTCTAGATTCTGAAAAATTCATCTTTCCTCACAAAATCGCACCATGCACCAAACACCACCGATGGTTCGTGGTGCTTGGTGTTTTTTGTCTTTGGCCAAAATGTTCGATCTATCGTATCTTTTGACTCGTAACTCCGATTTAGTCCCCGTTTTTTTCAAATCGTGTAATTTTTCGGGATCTATCCATTGGAAAACTGCCGTAGGCGGTTTTTCCCAAATATTTTTCAAAACGAGACCTCGAAAGCCTTCAATTTTGCCTTTTTCCGATTTTGACCGTTTTCATTCATATTATTCCTTTTGTGTATGCATGATTTAGCATGGTATATATCGTTTTAAGGCCTATTATTTCACTCGCAATGTAATTATGTATAACGGGTATAAATTTGACTCTAATGTCACTTCATTAGACACGTTTTTTTAAATCATTAGTATGCGCCGCAAGATGGAGTACCACTTGGCGGCGCATAACCTTCGGTTTCTGATTGTGCTGAAAATCTCGAGATCACCCAAAAACGACCCTCACATCAAGACTCCTGGATAGTGTGTTGACATTCGAGGTCGTCTGGATGCCGAAAAAAGATATTTTACTCATTTTTAATGTTCTATTTGATCGTTTTCAATTTATATCGCATTATTAGTTTTGTGTATGGATGACTTAGCATTGTATATATCGTTTTAAGTCCTATTATTTCACTCGCAATGTAATTATGTATAACGGGTATAAATTTGAATCAAATGTCACTTCATTAGACACGTTTTTTTAATCATTAGTATGCACCGCCAGATGGAGTACCATTTGGCGGTGCATAACCTTCGGTTTCAGATTGTGCTAAAAATCTCTAAATTACCCTAAAACGGCCGAACGAGCAAGACAATCTGAATGTTCTTTCCATTCGAGGTTGTCCAGATTCTGAAAAAGACATCTTTCCTCACAAAATTGCACCACGCACCAAACATCACCGACGGTTCGTGGTGCTTGGTGTTTTGTGTCTTTGGCCAAAATGTTCGATCTATCGTATCTTTTGACTCGTAGCTCCGATTTAGTCACCGTTTTTTTCAAATTGTGTAATTTTTTGGGATCTATCCGTTGGCAAACTGCCATGGGCGGTTTGTCCCAAATATTTTTCAAACGAGACCTCGAAAGCCTTCAATTTTGCCTTTTTCGATTTTGATCGTTTTCATTCATATTATTTCTTTTGTGTATGCATGACTTAGCATGGTATATATCGTTTTAAGGCCTATTATTTCACTCGCAATGTAATTATGTATAACGGGTATAAATTTGAATCTAATGTCACTTCAATACACAGGTTCTTTTAAATCATTAGTATGCACCGCCAGATAGTGTACCACTTGGCGGCGCATAACCTTCGGTTTCTGATTATGCTGAAAATCTCGAGATCACCCTAAAACGACACTAACATCAAGACTCCTGGATAGTGTTTTGACCAAGGTTGTAAAAGTCGCGAGTCGGGGACGCATTGGTCGAGACCTAAAAAGGACGCGTCGGCCGAGTCGGGGGACGCGTCGGAGACGCATCGGTCATTGACCAACGTTGACTTTATTAATAATTTCTTAAATATATATTTATATATATGTAAAATAGTTGATTATGTACCATAAATTTCTTAAATAAGAACTTGAATTTAAAAACAATCAAACATAAAACTCAATTAATGTTACCGAGTACATAATCAGTAAGGACACAGAGAAAATAGCGACCCAAAATATGAAAACAAACCCTAATTTTAAAATATATCGAATCTTGACGAAAATTTGACTGACTTTGACCGTTTTTGACCGTCTTAGACAGACTTTGACCAAACTTTTAGCTCTGACCGTCTTTTGAGTCGTTTTCAGAAAAAACGGGACGGAGAACCCAAAAAAACGACGCATCGGTCGACGCGTCAGTCAAGTCGGACGACTTTTACAACACTGGTCTTGACATTCGAGGTCATCAGGATGCCGAAAAAAGACATTTTACTCATTTTTAATGTTCTATTTGATCATTTTCAATTTATATCGCATTATTAGTTTTGTGTATGGATGACTTAGCATAGTATATATCGTTTTAAGGCCTATTATTTCACTCACAATGTAATTATGTATAACGGGTATAAATTTGAATCTAATGTCACTTCATTAGACACGTTTTTTTAAATCAATAGTGAAATGTCCCGTTCTTATTGATTAAAAACGTTCCATATTAATTGATTTCGTTGCCAGGTTTTGACCTCTATTTGAGACGTTTTTCAAAGACTGCATTCATTTTAAAACAAACCATAACCATTATTTCATCAATAAATGTTTAAAAAGCTTTACGTAGATTATCAAATAATGATAATCTAAAATATCCCGTTTACACACGACCATTACATCATGGTTTACAATACAAATATGTTACAACAAAATAAGTTTCTTGAATGCAGTTTTTACACAATATCATACAAGCATGGACTCCAAATCTCGTCCTTATTTAATGTTGGAAGATCTTAATAATCACCTGAGAATAAACATGCTTAAAATGTCAACAAAAATGTTGGTGAGTTATAGGTTTAACCTATATATATATCAAATCATAATAATAGACCACAAGGTTTCATATTTCAATACACATCCTATACATAGAGATAAAAATCATTCATATGGTGAACACCTGGTAACCGACATTAACAAGATGCATATATAAGAATATCCCCATCATTCCGGGACACCCTTCGGATATGATATAAATTTCGAAGTACTAAAGCATCCGGTACTTTGGATGGGGTTTGTTAGGCCCAATAGATCTATCTTTAGGATTCGCGTCAATTAGGGTGTCTGTTCCCTAATTCTTAGATTACCAGACTTAATAAAAAGGGCATATTCGATTTCGAAAATTCAACCATAGAATGTAGTTTCACGTACTTGTGTCTATTTTGTAAATCATTTATAAAACCTGCATGTATTCTCATCCCAAAAATATTAGATTTTAAAAGTGGGACTATAACTCACCTTCACAGATTTTTACTTCGTCGGGAAGTAAGACTTGGCCACTGGTTGATTCACGAACATATAACAATATATACATATATATCAAAGTATGTTCAAACTATATTTACAACACTTTTAATATATTTTGATGTTTAAGTTTATTAAGTCAGCTGTCCTCGTTAGTAACCTACAACTAGTTGTCCACAGTTAGATGTACAGAAATAAATCGATAAATATTATCTTGAATCAATCCACGACCCAGTGTATACGTATCTCAGTATTGATCACAACTCAAACTATATATATTTTGGAATCAACCTCAACCCTGTATAGCTAACTCCAACATTCACATATAGAGTGTCTATGGTTATTCCGAAATATATATAGATGTGTCGACATGATAGGTCGAAACATTGTATACGTGTCTATGGTATCTCAAGATTACATAATATACAATACAAGTTGATTAAGTTATGGTTGGAATAGATTTGTTACCAATTTTCACGTAGCTAAAATGAGAAAAATTATCCAATCTTGTTTTACCCATAACTTCTTCATTTTAAATCCGTTTTGAGTTAATCAAATTTCTATGGTTTCATATTGAACTCTATTTTATGAATCTAAACAGAAAAAGTATAGGTTTATAGTCGGAAAAATAAGTTACAAATCGTTTTTGTAAAGGTAGTCATTTTAGTCGAAAGAACGACGTCTAGATGACCATTTTAGAAAACATACTTTCACTTTGAGTTTAACCATAATTTTTGGATATAGTTTCATTTTCATAATAAAAATCATTTTCTCAGAATAACAACTTTTAAATCAAAGTTTATCATAGTTTTTAATTAACTAACCCAAAACAGCCCGCGGTGTTACTACGACGGCGTAAATCCGATTTTACGGTGTTTTTCGTGTTTTCAGGTTTTAAATCATTAAGTTAGCATATCATATAGATATATAACATGTGTTTAGTTGATTTTAAAAGTCAAGTTAGAAGGATTAACTTTTGTTTGCGAACAAGTTTAGAATTAACTAAACTATGTTCTAGTGATTACAAGTTTAAACCTTCGAATAAGATAGCTTTATAGAATCGAATGATGTTATGAACATCATTACTACCTTAAGTTCCTTGGATAAACCTACTGGAAAAGAGAAAAATGGATCTAGCTTCAACGGATCCTTGGATGGCTCGAAGTTCGTGAAGCAGAATCATGACACGAAAACAAGTTCAAGTAAGATCATCACTTGAAATAATATTGTTATAGTTATAGAAATTGAACCAAAGTTTGAATATGATTATTACCTTGTATTAGAATGATAACCTACTGTAAGAAATAAAGATTTCTTGAGGTTGGATGATCACCTTACAAGATTGGAAGTGAGCTAGCAAACTTGAAAGTATTCTTGATTTTATGTAACTAGAACTTGTAGAATTTATGAAGAACACTTAGAACTTGAAGATAGAACCTGAGTGAGATCAATTAGATGAAGAAAATTGAAGAATGAAAGTGTTTGTAGGTGTTTTTGGTCGTTGGTGTATGGATTAGATATAAAGGATATGTAATTTTGTTTTCATGTAAATAAGTCATGAATGATTACTCATATTTTTGTAATTTTATGAGATATTTCATGCTAGTTGCCAAATGATGGTTCCCACATGTATTAGGTGACTCACATGGCCTGCTAAGAGCTGATCATTGGAGTATATATATCAATAGTACATACATCTAAAAGCTGTGTATTGTACGAGTACGAATACGGGTGCATACGAGTAGAATTGTTGATGAAACTGAACGAGGATGTAATTGTAAGCATTTTTGTTAAGTAGAAGTATTTTGATAAGTGTATTGAAGTCTTTCAAAAGTGTATAAATACATATTAAAACACTACATGTATATACATTTTAACTGAGTCGTTAAGTCATCGTTAGTCGTTACATGTAAGTGTTGTTTTGAAACCTTTAGGTTAACGATCTTGTTAAATGTTATTAACCCAATGTTTATAATATCAAATGAGATTTTAAATTATTATATTATCATGATATTATCATGTATGAATATCTCTTAATATGATATATATATACATTAAATGTCTTTACAACAATAATCGTTACATATATGTCTCGTTTAAAAATCATTAAGTTAGTAGTCTTGTTTTTACATATGTAGTTCATTGTTAATATACTTAATGATATGTTTACTTATCATAGTATCATGTTAACTATATATATATATCCATATATATGTCATCATATAGTTTTTACAAGTTTTAACGTTCGTGAATCACCGGTCAACTTGGGTGGTCAATTGTCTATATGAAACATATTTCAATTAATCAAGTCTTAACAAGTTTGATTGCTTAACATGTTGGAAACATTTAATCATATAAATATCAATCTCAATTAATATATATAAACATGGAAAAGTTCGGGTCACTACAGTACCTACCCGTTAAATAAATTTCGTCCCGAAATTTTAAGCTGTTGAAGGTGTTGACGAATCTTCTGGAAATAGATGCGGGTATTTCTTCTTCATCTGATCTTCACGCTCCCAGGTGAACTCGGGTCCTCTACGAGCATTCCATCGAACCTTAACAATTGGTATCTTGTTTTGCTTAAGTCTTTTAACCTCACGATCCATTATTTCGACGGGTTCTTCGATGAATTGAAGTTTTTCGTTGATTTGGATTTCATCTAACGGAATAGTGAGATCTTCTTTAGCAAAACATTTCTTCAAATTCGAGACGTGGAAAGTGTTATGTACAGTCGCGAGTTGTTGAGGTAACTCAAGTCGGTAAGCTAATGGTCCGACACGATCAATAATCTTGAATGGTCCAATATACCTTGGATTTAATTTCCCTCGTTTACCAAATCGAACAACGCCTTTTCAAGGTGCAACTTTAAGCAAGACCATCTCTCCAATTTCAAATTCTATATCTTTTCTTTTAATGTCAGCGTAGCTCTTTTGTCGACTTTGGGCGGTTTTCAACCGTTGTTGAATTTGGATGATCTTCTCGGTAGTTTCTTGTATAATCTCCGGACCCGTAATCTGTCTATCCCCCACTTCACTCCAACAAATCGGAGACCTGCACTTTCTACCATAAAGTGCTTCAAACGGCGCCATCTCAATGCTTGAATGGTAGCTGTTGTTGTAGGAAAATTCTGCTAACGGTAGATGTCGATCCCAACTGTTTCTGAAATCAATAACACATGCTCGTAGCATATCTTCAAGCGTTTGTATCATCCTTTCGCTCTGCCCATCAGTTTGTGGATGATAGGCAGTACTCATGTCTAGACGAGTTCCTAATGCTTGCTGTAATGTCTGCCAGAATCTTGAAATAAATCTGCCATCCCTATCAGAGATAATAGAGATTGGTATTCCATGTCTGGAGACGACTTCCTTCAAATACAGTCGTGCTAACTTCTCCATCTTGTCATCTTCTCTTATTGGTAGGAAGTGTGCGGATTTGGTGAGACGATCAACTATTACCCAAATAGTATCAAAACCACTTGCAGTCCTTGGCAATTTAGTGATGAAATCCATGGTAATATTTTTCCATTTCCATTTCGGGATTTCGGGTTGTTGAAGTAGACCTGATGGTTTCTGATACTCAGCTTTGACCTTAGAACACGTCAAACATTCTCCTAAGTATTTAGCAACATCGGATTTCATATCCGGCAACCAAAAATGTTTCTTGAGATCCTTGTACATCTTCCCCGTTCCAGGATGTATTGAGTATCTGGTTTTATGAGCTTCTCTAAGTACCATTTCTCTCATATCTCCAAATTTTGGTACCCAAATCCTTTCAGCCCTATACCGGGTTCCGTCTTCCCGAATATTAAGATGCTTCTCCGATCCTTTGGGTATTTCATCCTTTAAATTTCCCTCTTTTAAAACTCCTTATTGCGCCTCCTTTATTTGAGTAGTAAGGTTATTATGAATCATTATATTCATAGATTTTACTCGAATGGGTTCTCTGTCCTTCCCGCTCAAGGCATCGGCTACCACATTTGCCTTCCCCGGGTGGTAACCAATCTCAAAGTCGTAATCATTCAATAATTCAATCCACCTACGCTACCTCATATTCAGTTGTTTCTGATTAAATATTTGTTGAAGACTTTTGTGGTCGGTATATATAATACTTTTGACCCCATATAAGTAGTGCCTCCAAGTCTTTAATGCAAAAACAACCGCGCCTAATTCCAAATCATGCGTCGTATAATTTTGTTCGTGAATCTTCAATTGTCTAGACGCATAAGCTATCACCTTCGTTCGTTGCATTAATACACAACCGAGACCTTACTTTAATGCGTCACAATAAATCACAAAATCATCATTCCCTTCAGGCAATGACAATATAGGTGCCGTAGTTAGCTTTTTCTTCAATAACTGAAACGCCTTCTCTTGTTCATCATTCCATTCAAATTTCTTCCCTTTATGCGTTAATGCAGTCAAGGGTTTTGCTATTCTGGAAAAGTCTTGGATGAACCTTCTGTAGTAACCAGCTAGTCCTAAAAACTGACGTATGTGTTTCGGAGTTTTCGGGGTTTCCCACTTTTCAACAGTTTCTATCTTTGCCGGATCCACCTTAATACCTTCTTTGTTCACTATGTGACCGAGGAATTGAACTTCTTCCAACCAAAATGCACACTTTGAAAACTTAGCGTACAATTCTTCCTTCCTCAATACTTCTAACACCTTTCTCAAATGTTCACCGTGTTCTTGGTCATTCTTTGAGTAAATAAGTATGTCATCAATGAAAACAATGACAAACTTGTCAAGGTATGGTCCACACACTCGGTTTATAAGGTCCATGAACACAGCTGGTGCATTAGTTAAACCAAACGGCATGACCATAAACTCGTAATGACCGTAACGTGTTCTGAAAGCAGTCTTTAGAATATCATCTTCTTTCACCCGCATTTGATGATACCCGGAACGTAAGTCAATCTTTGAATAAACAGACGAGCCTTGTAGTTGATCAAATAAGTCGTCGATTCTCGGTAGTGGGTAGCGGTTCTTGATGGTAAGTTTGTTCAACTCTCGGTAGTCGATACACAACCTGAATGTACCATATTTCTTCTTGACAAACAAAACAGGAGCTCCCCACGGTGATGTGCTTGGTCGAATGAAACCACGCTCTAAAAGTTCTTGTAATTGGCTTTGCAGTTCTTTCATCTCGCTGGGTGTGAGTCTGTAAGGAGCACGAGCTATTGGTGCAGCTCCTGGTACAAGATCTATTTGAAATTCAACGGATCGATGTGGGGGTAATCCCGGTAATTCTTTCGAAAATACATCGGGAAATTCTTTTGCAATGGGAACATCATTGATGCTCTTTTCTTCAGTTTGTACTTTCTCGACGTGTGCTAGAACATCATAGCAACCTTTTCTTATTAGTTTTTGTGCCTTCAAATTACTAATAAGATGTAGCTTCGTGTTGCCCTTTTCTCCGTACACCATTAAGGGTTTTCCTTTTTCTTGTATAATGCGAATTGCATTTTTGTAACAAACGATCTCTGCTTTCACTTCTTTCAACCAGTCCATACCGATTATCACATCAAAACTCCCTAACTCTACTGGTATCAAATCAATCTTAAATGTTTCGCTAACCAGTTTAATTTCTCGATTCCGACATATATTATCTGCTGAAATTAATTTACCATTTGCTAATTCGCGTAAAAATTTACTATCCAAAGGCGTCAATGGACAACTTAATTTAGCACAAAAATCTCTACTCATATAGCTTCTATCCGCACCCGAATCAAATAAAACGTAAGCAGATTTATTGTCAATAAGAAACGTACCCGTAACAAGCTCCGGGTCTTCCTGTGCCTCTGCCGCATTAATATTGAAAACTCTTCCGCGGCCTTGTCCATTCGTGTTCTCCTGGTTCGGGCAATTTCTAATAATGTGGCCCGATTTTCCACATTTATAACAAACTACATTGGCATAACTTGCTCCGACACTACTTGCTCCGCCATTACTCGTTCCGACACCATTTGTTCCTTTCGTTCTATTAACCCCTGGTCCGTAGACCTCACACTTCGCTGCGCTATGACCATTTCTTTTACACTTGTTGCAAAATTTGGTGCAGAACCCCGAGTGATACTTTTCACACCTTTGGCATAGCTGCTTCTGATTGTTGTTATTGTTGTTGTTGTTGCGGTTATTATTGTTGTTGGGATGATTGTTGTAGTTGTTGTTGTTGTTGTTGTTGTTGTTGTTGGGCCGTTTGTTGTAGTTGCGATTGATGTTGCGATTGTTGGAATAATTATTGCGATTATTGTTGTAATTGCTGTTGTTGTTGTATTGGTGATTCTTATCACCGTTTTCCTCTCACTTTCTTTTGACTTGCTTCACATTGGCCTCTTCAGCAGTCTGTTCTTTAATTCTTTCTTCAATCTGGTTCACTAGTTTGTGAGCCATTCTACATGCCTGTTGTATGGAGGCGGGCTCGTGTGAACTTATATCTTCTTGGATTCTTTCCGGTAATCCTTTCACAAACGCGTCGATCTTCTCTTCCTCATCTTTGAATGCTCCCGGACACAATAGGCACAATTCTGTGAATCGTCTTTCGTACGTGGTAATATCAAATCCTTGGGTTCGTAACCCTCTAAGTTCTGTCTTGAGCTTATTGACCTCGGTTCTGGGACGGTACTTCTCGTTCATCAAGTGCTTGAATGCTGACCACGGTAGTGCGTACGCATCGTCTTGTCCCACTTGCTCTAGATAGGTATTCCACCATGTTAACGCAGAACCTGTGAAGGTATGCGTAGTGTACTTTACCTTGTCCTCTTCAGTACACTTACTTATGGCAAACACCGATTCGACCTTCTCGGTCCACCGTTTCAATCCGATCGGTCCTTCGGTTCCATCAAATTCCAAAGGTTTGCAGGCAGTGAATTCTTTGTAGGTGCATCCTACACGATTTCCTGTACTGCTAGATCCAAGGTTATTGTTGGTATGTAGCGCAGCCTGTACTGCGGCTATGTTTGAAGCTAGAAAAGTACGGAATTCCTCTTCATTCATATTCACGGTGTGTCGAGTAGTCGGTGCCATTTCCTTCAAAATAGTCAAATGGAACAAGTTAATCATACAGAATATTAAGAGTAGTTAATAGTATTTTGTAGCATAATATGAACTCATTTATAAAAGCTTTTTCTTCATATTAGCGTTTTATAAGTTTAAATTCAGGTAGTACCTACCCGTTAAGTTCATACTTAGTAGCTAATATACAATTCAACTACTACAATTCTATATGAAAAACTGATTATAATAATATTTCGCGTTCAAACTTTTACACAATATTTTACAAACTTACAATACCGCTTATTTTACATATAGCATGAAATATAGCACACAATAAATTTGATACAAGATGGTTGTGAAGATAATTCTAGCAAGTACATAAGTCGTTCAGCATAGGCAATAAAGACACGTAATTCATACGTCCAGAAACAAGTCATGCATTCTGGTTTTACTAGGATTACTTCCCATCCTTGGTCTTGTGGAACATAACCGTTATGGCCGTTGATAAGACATCGTGTTGTAACGTCGTCAAAGGGACGAGGGTTACGTAATGTCCAACAGTCCCGTAACAATCTAAAAACCTCATTTCTTACCCCAATTACCGACTCCGTCACTTGTGGGAACGTTTTGTTTAATAGTTGTAGCCCGATGTTCTTGTTCTCACTTTGGTGAGAAGCGAACATTACTAATCCGTAAACATAACATGCTTCTTTATGTTGCATGTTAGCCGCTTTTTCTAAATCACGAAGTCCAATATTCGGATATATTGAGTCAAAATAATTTCTTAACCCATTGCGTAAAATAGCATTTGGGTTCCCCGCAATATATGCGTCAAAGTAAACACATCGTAACTTATGGATTTCCCAATGTGATATCCCCCATCTTTCGAATGAAAGCCTTTTATAAACCAAGGCATTCTTGGAACGTTCTTCGAATGTCTTACAAACTGATCTCGCCTTAAATAGTTGTGCTGAAGAATTCTGACTGACTCTAGACAAGATTTCATCAATCATGTCTCCGGGTAGGTCTCTTAAAATATTGGGTTGTCTATCCATTTTGTGTTTTTATACTGTAAAATAGACAAGAGTTAGATTCATAAAAAAAAATACTTATTAATACAAGCAATTTTTACATATATCATAAAGCATAAGCACACTATATTACATATATTACACCACACGAATACAACTATCTTATTCCGACTCGCTTGTTTCTTCTTCTTCAGTTTTGGTTCGTTTTGCCAAGTTTCTAGGGATATATGATGTTCCCCTAATACGAGGTTCCATTTTCCACATTGGTTTAGAAAAACCTGGTGGTTTAGAGGTTCCCGGGTCATTGTTACAACTTAAGGACTTCGGGGGTTGACGATACATATAAAGTTCATCGGGGTTGGAATTAGATTTCTCTATTTTTATGCCCTTTCCCTTATTATTTTCTTTTGTCTTTTTAAATTCAGTTGGGGTAATTTCTATAACATCATCGGAATTCTCGTCGGAATCCGATTCATCGGAGAATTGGTAATCCTCCCAATATTTTGCTTCCTTGGCGGAAACACCATTGACCATAATTAACCTTGGTCGGTTGGTTGAGGATTTTCTTTTACTTAACCGTTTTATTATTTCCCCCACCGGTTCTATTTCTTCATCCGGTTCCGATTCTTCTTCCGGTTCCGACTCTTCTTCCGGTTCCTCTTCGGGAACTTGTGAATCAGTCCACGAATCATTCCAATTTACATTTGACTCTTCATTATTATTAGGTGAGTCAATGGGACTTGTTCTAAAGGTAGACATCTATCACATAATATCAAACGCGTTAAGAGATTAATATATCACATAATATTCACATGTTAAAAATATATAGTTTCCAACAAAATTTGTTAAGCAATCATTTTTCAAGTAAACACGGTCGAAGTCCAGACTCACTAATGCATCCTAACAAACTCGATAAGACACACTAATGCAAAATTCTGGTTCTCTAAGACCAATGCTCGGATACCAACTGAAATGTCCCATTCTTATTGATTAAAAACGTTCTATATTAATTGATTTCGTTGCGAGGTTTTGACCTCTATATGAGACGTTTTTCAAAGACTGCATTCATTTTAAAACAAACCATAACCATTATTTCATCAATAAATGTTTAAAAAGCTTTACGTAGATTATCAAATAATGATAATCTAAAATATCCCGTTTACACACGACCATTATATAATGATTTACAATACAAATATGTTACAACAAAATAAGTTTCTTGAATGCAGTTTTTACACAATATCATACAAGCATGGACTCTAAATCTCGTCCTTATTTAAGTATGCGACAGCGGAAGCTCTTAATAATCACCTGAGAATAAACATGCTTAAAACGTCAACAAAAATGT
Organism: Rutidosis leptorrhynchoides; assembly: GCF_046630445.1. Taxonomy (NCBI): domain Eukaryota; kingdom Viridiplantae; phylum Streptophyta; class Magnoliopsida; order Asterales; family Asteraceae; genus Rutidosis; species Rutidosis leptorrhynchoides. The sequence goes on along the minus strand of NC_092342.1, from coordinate 336,408,146 downwards.
TGGTGAGTTATAGGTTTAACCTATATATATCAAATCATAATAATAGACCACAAGGTTTCATATTTCAATACACATCCCATACATAGAGATAAAAATCATTCATATGGTGAACACCTGGTAACCGACATTAACAAGATGCATATATAAGAATATCCCCATCATTCCGGGACACCCTTCGGATATGATATAAATTTCGAAGTACTAAAGCATCCGGTACTTTGGATGGGGTTTGTTAGGCCCAATAGATCTATCTTTAGGATTCGCGTCAATTAGGGTGTCTGTTCCCTAATTCTTAGATTACCAGACTTAATAAAAAGGGGCATATTCGATTTCGATAATTCAACCATAGAATGTAGTTTCACGTACTTGTGTCTATTTTGTAAATCATTTATAAAACCTGCATGTATTCTCATCCCAAAAATATTAGATTTTAAAAGTGGGACTATAACTCACCTTCACAGATTTTTACTTCGTCGGGAAGTAAGACTTGGCCACTGGTTGATTCACGAACCTATAACAATATATACATATATATCAAAGTATGTTCAAAATATATTTACAACACTTTTAATATATTTTGATGTTTAAGTTTATTAAGTCAGCTGTCCTCGTTAGTAACCTACCACTAGTTGTCCACAGTTAGATGTACAGAAATAAATCGATAAATATTATCTTGAATCAATCCACGACCCAGTGTATACGTATCTCAGTATTGATCACAACTCAAACTATATATATTTTGGAATCAACCTCAACCCTGTATAGCTAACTCCAACATTCACATATAGAGTGTCTATGGTTATTCCGAAATATATATAGATGTGTCGACATGATAGGTTGAAACATTGTATACGTGTCTATGGTATCTCAAGATTACATAATATACAATACAAGTTGATTAAGTTATGGTTGGAATAGATTTGTTACCAATTTTCACGTAGCTAAAATGAGAAAAATTATCCAATCTTGTTTTACCCATAACTTCTTCATTTTAAATCCGTTTTGAGTGAATCAAATTGCTATGGTTTCATATTGAACTCTATTTTATGAATCTAAACAGAAAAAGTATAGGTTTATAGACGGAAAAATAAGTTACAAATCGTTTTTGTAAAGGTAGTCATTTCAGTCGAAAGAACGACGTCTAGATGACCATTTTAGAAAACATACTTTCACTTTGAGTTTAACCATAATTTTTGGATATAGTTTCATGTTCATAATAAAAATCATTTTCTCAGAATAACAACTTTTAAATCAAAGTTTATCATAGTTTTTAATTAACTAACCCAAAACAGCCCGCGGTGTTACTACGACGGCGTAAATCCGGTTTTACGGTGTTTTTCGTGTTTTTAGGTTTTAAATCATTAAGTTAGCATATCATATAGATATAGAACATGTGTTTAGTTGATTTTAAAAGTCAAGTTAGAAGGATTAACTTTTGTTTGCGAACAAGTTTAGAATTAACTAAACTATGTTCTAGTGATTACAAGTTTAAACCTTCGAATAAGATAGCTTTATATGTATGAATCGAATGATGTTATGAACATCATTACTACCTTAAGTTCCTTGGATAAACCTACTGGAAAAGAGAAAAATGGATCTAGCTTCAACGGATCCTTGGATGGCTCGAAGTTCTTGAAGCAGAATCATGACACGAAAACAAGTTCAAGTAAGATCATCACTTGAAATAAGATTGTTATAGTTATAGAAATTGAACCAAAGTTTGAATATGATTATTACCTTGTATTAGAATGATAACCTACTGTAAGAAACAAAGATTTCTTGAGGTTGGATGATCACCTTACAAGATTGGAAGTGAGCTAGCAAACTTGAAAGTATTCTTGATTTTATGTAACTAGAACTTGTAGAATTTATGAAGAACACTTAGAACTTGAAGATAGAACTTGAGAGAGAGATCAATTAGATGAAGAAAATTGAAGAATGAAAGTTTTTGTAGGTGTTTTTGGTCATTGGTGTATGGATTAGATATAAAGGATATGTAATTTTGTTTTCATGTAAATAAGTCATGAATGATTACTCATATTTTTGTAATTTTATGAGATATTTCATGCTAGTTTCCAAATGATGGTTCCCACATGTGTTAGGTGACTCACATGGGCTGCTAATAGCTGATCATTGGAGTGTATATACCAATAGTACATACATCTAAAAGCTGTGTATTGTACGAGTACGAATACGGGTGCATACGAGTAGAATTGTTGATGAAACTGAACGAGGATGTAATTGTAAGCATTTTTGTTAAGTAGAAGTATTTTGATAAGTGTATTGAAGTCTTTCAAAAGTGTATAAATACATATTAAAACAATACATGTATATACATTTTAACTGAGTCGTTAAGTCATCGTTAGTCGTTACATGTAAGTGTTGTTTTGAAACCTTTAGGTTAACGATCTTGTTAAATGTTGTTAACCCAATGTTTATAATATCAAATGAGATTTTAAATTATTATATTATCATGATATTATCATGTATGAATATCTCTTAATATGATATATATACATTAAATGTCTTTACAACGATAATCGTTACATATATGTCTCGTTTAAAAATCATTAAGTTAGTAGTCTTGTTTTTACATATGTAGTTCATTGTTAATATACTTAATGATATGTTTACTTATCATAGTATCATGTTAACTATATATATATCCATATATATGTCATCATATAGTTTTTACAAGTTTTAACGTTCGTGAATCACCGGTCAACTTGGGTGGTCAATTGTCTATATGAAACATATTTCAATTAATCAAGTCTTAACAAGTTTGATTGCTTAACATGTTGGAAACATTTAATCATGTAAATATCAATCTCAATTAATATATATAAACATGGAAAAGTTCGGGTCACTACAAATAGTATGCACCGCCAGATGGAGTACCACTTGGCGGCGCATAACCTTCGGTTTCAGATTGTGCTGAAAATCTCTAAATCACCGTAAAACTCCCAAACGAGCAAGACTCTCTGAACGTTTTTCCATTCGAGGTCGTCTAGATTCTGAAAAATTCATCTTTCCTCACAAAATCGCACCACGCACCAAACACCACCGATGATTCGTGGTGCTTGGTGTTTTTTGTCTTTGGCCAAAATGTTCGATCTATCGTATCTTTTGACTCGTAGCTCCGATTTAGTCCCCGTTTTTTTTCAAATCGTGTAATTTTTCGGGATCTATCCATTGGAAAACTGCCGTAGGCGGTTTTTCCCAAATATTTTTCGAAACGAGACGTCGAAAGCCTTCAATTTTGCCTTTTTCCGATTTTGACCGTTTTCATTCATATTATTCCTTTTGTGTATGCATGATTTAGCATGGCATATATCGTTTTAAGGCCTTTTATTTCACTCGCAATGTAATTATGTATAACGGGTATAAATTTGACTCTAATGTCACTTCATTAGACACGTTTTTTTAAATCATTAGTATGCGCCGCAAGATGGAGTACCACTTGGCGGCGCATAACCTTCGGTTTCTGATTGTGCTGAAAATCTCGAGATCACCCTAAAACGACCCTAACATCAAGACTCCTGGATAGTGTCTTGACATTCGAGGTCGTCTGGATGCCGAAAAAAGATATTTTACTCATTTTTAATGTTCTATTTGATCGTTTTCAATTTATATCGCATTATTAGTTTTGTGTATGGATGACTGAGCATTGTATATATCGTTTTAAGTCCTATTATTTCACTCGCAATGTAATTATGTATAACGGGTATAAATTTGAATCAAATGTCACTTCATTAGACACGTTTTTTTAATCATTAGTATGCACCACCAGATGGAGTACCATTTGGCGGTGCATAACCTTCGGTTTCAGATTGTGCTGAAAATCTCTAAATTACCCTAAAATGGCCGAACGAGCAAGACAATCTGAATGTCCTTTCCATTCGAGGTTTTCCAGATTCTGAAAAAGACATCTTTCCTCACAAAATTGCACCACGCACCAAACATCACCGACGGTTCGTGGTGCTTGGTGTTTTGTGTCTTTGGCCAAAATGTTTGATCTATCGTATCTTTTGTCTCGTAGGTCCGATTTAGTCACCGTTTTTTTCAAATCGTGTAATTGTTTGGGATCTATCCGTTGGCAAACTGCCGTAGGCGGTTTGTAACAAATATTTTTCGAAACAAGACCTCGAAAGCCTTCAAATTTGCCTTTTTCGATTTTGACCGTTTTCATTCATATTATTCCTTTTGTGTATGCATGACTTAGCATGGTATATATCGTTTTAAGGCCTATTATTTCACTCGCAATGTAATTATGTATAACGGGTATAAATTTGACTCTAATGTCACTTCATTAGACATGTTTTTTAAATCATTAGTATGCGCCGCCAGATGGAGTACCACTTGGCGGCGCATAACCTTCGGTTTCTGATTGTGCTGAAAATCTCGAGATCACCCTAAAACGACCCTAACATCAAGACTCCTGGATAGTGTCTTGACATTCGAGGTCATCTGGATGCCGAAAAAAGATATTTTACTCATTTTTAATGTTCTATTTGATCATTTTCAATTTATATCGCATTATTAGTTTTGTGTATGGATGACTTAGCATTGTATATATCGTTTTTAAGGCCTATTATTTCACTCGCAATGTAATTATTTATAACGGGTATAAATTTGAATCAAATGTCACTTCATTAGACACGTTTTTTTACATCATTAGTTTGCACCGCCAGATGGAGTACCATTTGGCGGCGCATAACCTTCGGTTTCAGATTGTGCTGAAAATCTCCAAATTACCCTAAAACGGCCGAACGAGCAAGAGAATCTGAATGTTCTTTCCATTCGAGGTTGTACAGATTCTAAAAAAGACATCTTTCCTCACAAAATTGCACCACGCACCAAACATCACCGACGGTTCGTGGTGCTTGGTATTTTGTGTCTTTGGCCAAAATGTTTGATCTATCGTATCTTTTGACTCGTAGGTCCGATTTAGTCACCGTTTTTTTTCAAATCGTGTAATTGTTTGGGATCTATCCGTTGGAAAACTGCCGTAGGCGGTTTGTAACAAATATTTTTCGAAACGAGACCTCGAAAGCCTTCAATTTTGCCTTTTTCGATTTTGACCTTTTTCATTCATATTATTCCTTTTGTGTATGCATGACTTAGCATGGTATATATCATTTTAAGGCCTATTATTTCACTCGCAATGTAATTATGTATAACGGGTATAAATTTGAATCTAATGTCACTTCATTAGACACGTTCTTTTAAATCATTAGTATGCACCACCAGATAGAGTACCACTTGACGGCGCATAACCTTCGGTTTCTGATTGTGCTGAAAATCTCGAGATCACCCTAAAACGACCCTAACATCAAGACTCCTGGATAGTGTCTTGACATTCGAGGTCGTCAGGATGCCGAAAAAAGACATTTTACTCATTTTTAATGTTCTATTTTATCATTTTCAATTTATATCGCATTATTAGTTTTGTGTATGGATGACTTAGCATTGTATATATCGTTTTAAGGCCTATTATTTCACTCGCAATGTAATTATGTATAATGGGTATAAATTTGAATCTAATGTTACTTCATTAGACACGTTTTTTTAAATCAATAGTATGCACCGCCAGATGGAGTACCACTTGGCGGCGCGTAACCTTCGGTTTCAGATTGTGCTGAAAATCTCTAAATCACCCTAAAACGGCCAAACGAGCAAGACTCTCTGAACGTTTTTTCCATTTGAGGTCGTCTAGATTCTGAAAAATTCATCTTTCCTCACAAAATCGCACCACGCACCAAACACCACCGACGGTTCGTGGTGCTTGGTGTTTTTTGTCTTTGGCCAAAATGTTCGATCTATCGTATCTTTTGACTCGTAGCTCTGATTTAGTCCCCGTTTTTTTCAAATCGTGTAATTTTTCGGGATCTATCCATTGAAAAACAGCCGTAGGCGGTTTATGTGATGACCCGGGAATTTCCGACCAAATTTAAACTTAATCTTTAAATGATTTCGACAAGATAAGCAAAGTTTGTTAAGTTAAATCTCAAGAATTTTAAACTATGTTCATACATCCATTTGACCTTCGGCTATTCCCGATGATTGACGAACTATTAATTGTAAATAGAAATGTATATATAAATAATTATATACAAGAAAAATTATATATTATAAACTAAACTATTATGTGATAAACTCTAATGAAAGATAACTTAAGTATTGTAATATATATACACATATAGAAATATGTATTTATGAACCTATATACGATTCTATTAAATATATATATATAAAATATATAAATATTAACTATTCAATAAATGTCATCATAAAATATTAAAAAAAAAAAATAATAAATGGTATTATATCAAATTTAATTGTAAGTTTGAATCTAATTGTTACATTAATATTATTATCATTATTTTTATTATTGTTAATATTGACAATTATAATATTAATATTACTATTTTTAATATAAAACATATATATATATATATATATATATATATATAAATATATGATATATATATATATATATAAGTTATTATATTATTATTAATATTACTAATATCATTAATAAAACTAATAAGATTATTATTATCAACATTCATATTATTAATAAAACTAATAAGATTATTATTATCAACATTCATATTATTAATATTACTACTTTAAAGACATAATCCATAATTATGAAAGTTTGATAAGCATAAATTATTATATTATTAGTGTTATCATTATTAATATCATTATTTTCAAAAATCATTATTAATTAAAGTATCATTCTTAATAATTATTATTAAACTTATTATTTAAAAAAAAATCTATCATTATTGTTATTGTTAATAATATCATATTATTATTTTTTTTATCAATCTTATATATCTTTTTATTATGTATTTATTATTATTATTATTTAGTAATAATATTATTATTACTATATTTATTAATTATTAAAAATCATGTAAAAGGCATACAATCGTACGAAATATTCCAACCCCTTTCAATTTGTTCAGCTTTTCTTTTAATTAAACTAACATGTCGATTTCAATCTACATAACAGAGCCAAAATCTGTTAGCAATCAACCTCACAGAGATTTTATTTTATTTTTATTTTTATTTTTATTATCATTCTGTCAATTCAACTCTTTATACGACCATCAGATTATTGAGGGAATTCAATTGACTAACTCATTCGTTCCCTTCACCCTCTATATCAATTACAATTAGTCTGAAACAAATTCCAATTGATAACTTAATCAAATTTTATTATTTTTTTTATTTATTTTTCAACGAGTACCTCTGTACAAATGTCAATTTTGTCAATTGCTAGAACTCGATTTAAATATAAAAATCCTTAATTGCAGAGTTGTTATAAATCATGCGTTCAAACTATGTGCAAAGTTGCAAACCCCAATTTTTCATAACGAATGAGAATTACTGAGTCAAACCTTCAAATTCGAAAGTCAATTTTTTTGTTCATCGAGAAATTGGAGTTCCAGTTGATGTTTCAGGATCAATAAATGATTCAGATAGTTCCTAGGAGTAGTTTATGACTTATTTCATGTTATAAGCTTGAGCTAAAAACATCTAGAAATCAACTTCAATTATGGAGTTCAAATGTTTTTTTTTTCTTTCGCGAACAGCCTTGCTGTTTTTTTTTGTGTGTTATTAACTGTTAATTAGAATCACGAAGTCAATTGTTCTGTATCATATTGAAAGTCTGAAATTTATTGGTTAAATGGCCGAATTGATTAAAAACCACGGTCGGGTTATGTTTAGTATGAAGAAGATGAAAGGGGAAGGAAGTATAAACGGGTTATATAGTTTTGAATTGGGTATTATATCAGAAAAATGGAAACAGCCGAGTGGTAGGGTGTTGAGTCGGGTTAGCGTGAGGTCAAGGGTTCGAGCCCAGGCGTGGGCAGCAATTTTTTTTAAAAGCTTCTGAGGTAGTTTTCTCATTTTATTATTATTATTATTATTATTATTATTATTATTATTATTATTATTATTATTATTATTATTATTATTATTATTATTATTATTATTATTATTATTATTGCATGTATTATTATTATTATGTTTGTGAGTAATATTATTATTATTACTAATGACATGAGACTAATTATTAATAATATCATTTTTTATTATAACTAGTATTATTGTTATTACATTTATTATCATTATTCTCAGAAGTAGTAAAATAAATATTTTTATGATTATTATCAATATAAGTACTACTATTATTATTATTACTACTATTAAAATTATTATCGTTAGTATTAAAATGATTGATAAAAGTATTATTATTATTAACATTAATATTAGAACTAATATTATTATTTTTCATTAATATTAATAATACTATCATTGTTATAGTTAATAAGATTATTATGATTGTTATTAACATAGGTATCCTTATAAACAAAATCACTATAATTATTAATATTATCATTATTAATAAAGTTATTATTATTATTATTATTAGTAAATCATTAATATCATAACTATCATAAACAGTAAAATTAATATTTTTACAAGTATTACTATTAATATCATTGTTATTATCACTAATAGGGTTATTATTAACATATGTATATTATTAATGTTATTATCATTATTTTTACTAATATTAACTTAGTATAATAAAACTACTGATTTGATAAACAAACTAAATACATACATAATTATATATATTTAACACATATAACATAACAAAATTTAATATCTTTATATACAAAATGAACATATAAATCATATATATATATATATATATATATATATATATATATATATATATATATATATATATATATATATATATATATATATATATATATATATATATATATATATATGTGTGTGTGTGTTCAATTACAACTATGAATGTTAATAAATATACAAATGACATAGGTTCGTGAATCCAAGGCCAACCCTGCATTGTTCTGTTGTTCAATATCGTCATATGTATTTTTACTACAAAATACATTACGGTGAGTTTCATTATTTCCTTTTTAAATGCTTTTGCAATATATATCTTTGGGACTGAGAATACATGCACTATTTTTATAAATGCTTTACGAAATAGACACAAGTAATCAAAACTACATTCTATGGTTGAATTATTAAACCGAATATGCCCCTTTTTAGTCTGGTAATCTAAGAATTAAGGAACAGACACCCTAATTGACGCGAATCCTAAAGATAAATCTATCGGTCCCAACAAGCCCCATCCAAAGTACCGGATGCTTTAGTACTTCGAAATTTATATCATGTCCGAAGGAGGATCCCGGAATGATGGGGATATTCTTATATATGCATATTGTTAATGTCGGTTACCAGGTTTTCAATCCATATGAATGATTTTTATCTCTATGTATGGGATGTGTATTGAAATATGAAATCTTGTGGTCTATTAAAATATTGAAATGATTGTCATGATAAACTAATGAACTCACCAACCTTTTGGTTGACACTTTAAAGCATGTTTATTCTCAGGTACGAAAGAAAACTTCCGCAGTGCATTTGCTCATTCTAGAAATATTACTTGGAGTCATTCATGGTCTATTTCAAAAGATGTTGCATTCGAGTCGATGAGTTCATTAAGATTATTATTTAATCAATTATAGTATGATATGTTATGAAATGGCATGCATGTCTTCAACTTTAGATGTAATGAAAGTTTGTCTTTTCAAAACGAATGCAATGTTTGTAAAGTGTATCATATAGAGGTCAAGTACCTCGCGATGTAATCAACTGTTGTGAATCGTTTATAATCGATATGGACTTCATCCAGATGGATTAGGAGGGTCTTTACAGTTGGTATCAGAGCGGTGGTCTTAGCGAACCGGGTCTTGCGTTAGTGTGTCTAACTGATACTCGTTAGGATACATTAGTGAGTCTGGACTTCGACCGTGTCTGCATATCAAAAGTTTTGCTTATCATTTCGTGTTGAAAATTACCTCTTTATCATTCTTAGAGAATCACTTGCTTATCATCCTTAGTCTAGACACATCTTATTGCACTGACTGCATGAATAGTGTATAGACAAAATTCATATCTTAGTGTATCTGCTACGTCATATCTTAGCGTATCGGTTACTGTAACTTAGCCTGACAACTTCCGTAGATTCCTCCGTAACTGATGGGATTTTAGTATTATATATGCATATGTAAATTATGTATTGCAGGGTACTAATCTACATCCTATAATCTAGTTCTAATCAAAAAAAATCCTTCATCTGATCGTACTAGATGAATCCTTCAACCAGTTCGAATTCCTCAGATTCCGACAGCTATTCCGATTTGGAGTTTCACCTAAGCTCTAAAAGCAGTGTTACCAGAATGAATCAACCAATTCATCTGATGGGTTCGTAGCCTACTTAATCATTGAAGGCAAGAAGAAGGTGATCCCTTCCACCAACCGAATTCACCTCTTGGTGAAGAACTTGATGCACTTACCGGCGAATCTGTCTGAAACACCATATTCACCCTCATTTCTAGGATATCTCGCTATGATTATATACTATCTCAAATTCAAAACCTTATACATCCGCTCATTCCGACCGACAATCATCCCGGAGTAATTGAAGAAGTCAACGAGCTTCGCACCTGAGTAATGATTTTGGAGAATATGGTGCAAAACTTATCAGCTTCAGCAACAGCACCAACACCAACAGTACCACCAACAACAACATCCGCATCCCAAGCCTTAATTTCACAATCTGTCCCACGAACATCAACATCATACGCACCATAGATACCAAGGAGTACCAACAGCAATGAACGATGAAGTATTGATCCATAACTTCATTAATACTCTGCGAATAATATGTGGATCCTAACAGTTTTAGAGATTACTTATTCTAGCTCAAATCAAAAATCAAATGAGTCTAATATTATATTGACTCATTAAATCCATAATTACATCTGAAGAAAATATATATGCAAGTATATTTTCATAAGGATTGTAATTAAAAATTCATTTGTACAAATTGTTAATGGTGAAAATATTTTAACGGGTAGGTAATACCCGAGGAATATTTAAGATTTCACATTAATAAGTTACACTGTGCATGCTTCAAATCTGATTCAATAGTCATTTCCTATCCTAATTACATCCACAGGAATAACCATTTCCATTCAACTTTCATAATTGGATTTTGACCTATCAGAATCCAACAAGTGGTATAATGAAGAAAACATTTTAAAATTTGTTAGAAAAAAAACAAATTAACTATGAGAAATTTTGTTAAGAATCCACGCTAACAAAATCCTAGCTAACTGTTCCTAGCTAACTGTGGACTAATCAACTGAGGACTACCAACAGTGGACAATTAAAATGAAATAAAATATTGATTATAACATATGAAACTAAACATCTCTTCAAGTTTTCCACTTGATTTTATCTTAACCCTCATTCGTATCTTGACGATTACAATCTGCGTTTAAACATTTCATGATTCTTGAAAACACCTCAATCTTGAGGATGAATCAACCGCACTTCATCTACGTAAGAAGAGATTGATGCATATAGTTATGCACTTGAAAACTCTCGGAACCTGATTAAACGTTTAACACGTAGCTGTGCTAATTCCTTTAGCGTTATTATTACCAAAAATAACTTTGCATCTGCTGTTCGAGATAGCCAGTTTTGTCACAGCTCCAACAAGACAACTTCGACTTTTCGTACGAAATAATGTTATTATAACGTTGATATAAACGCATGCTCTTTTATTGTTACCAGGGAACCTTTCATATTCCACCATATTACCACCAGCGTTTAATCATCTAAAAACACAATTTTCCTGAAACCACCTCAGATCGATAACCAATGATTCAGATATGGTAGCAGTAAATGTAGAGGAATCGGCAATCAGTACTTTGAAAACTCACAGCATATCTACATCAACAGTTATATGAATAACATTTATCTCTTAGAATAATGATCTTCCATTCTGAAATTCTGAAAAGCACCCAGTCTGCGAACTAATACTCTGAAATTTTAAAAGATGAATGAAGCAACAAAAACTGTAAACAAACTTAATCATCGGAAGTTTGATGATAAAGAATAGAATGTTGGAAAAGCTCAGAAAATTTGGAACTGGAAAACGGATTGAGCTAACCATGAAGAAGACCAAGGACAAATACAAGGACCATACCCTATATTCAAAGAATCCAGGTAATTATGGATCTGTTGAAATCTTTAGAGAATATCTTGCTCCGAAGTCATGTTAAAATCTTGCGGAAAATTTTTTCCTTATAGAAATTCCAAAATATCATCATCAATATCTTCGATATTTCTGAGGATATTTTCATAAATATTCTCGTCCGAAATTATATACCTCTTCGTGCTTCCTGTGTATCATTATATTGAAAACATTCAAGAGAAAATTTAGTACCGAAAAGCAAATTATGCGAAACTATGAAGAAAGCCGTGGACAAATCACAAAGAATAAGTTTGACTTCAAAGAATCCAAATGATTCAATGTCTGCTAAAGTCTTTAGTGAATATCTTGCTCCTTACTCTAAACCCTTGCAGACAATAGTTTCTATCATCCGCTGATCTTAGATATTCCAAGATATTATCGTATCTTTCATTAAAGATATCCTCCATAATTCTGGAAATATTTTTATAACTATTCTTATCTGGAATCATTAATCTCTTCGTGCTATCAGTATTACATCATATAGAAGCTGTTAGTTTCTATATTCTGTAAACTTTCGAGCTTAAAATATGAATGTTATTGAAGTAATGTTGAGAACTGATGCATGAGTTAGTATAATATAATGACACTTGATCAACGTGATTATATTACAGTAAGTCATGCTGAGTTTCTAATGGGACGTGATGATTCACAGATCCTAACGTCATCACGTGCCATGTTACATAACTCTTTCATTATGCTTAACTTCTGAACATATCAAGAAAGTATTTTATTGATAGTTCTATTCTCAGTGGTTCTGGTAATTTGATAAATCAAATCGTGCTAATACATTAGTTCTTATTTAGAACACGATGTTTATTCGAAATTTCATACTTACGAATTCTGGACCATTACTCGTTTTACTAGAGGTCGGGAGGATAATAAAAAGGCAAAGAGCTCTAAAATATAAGAGAAAATATAAAGCCCAATAACAACACCGAAATTACAAACCGTAGATATCAGTACGTATAGCAATATAAAGACATGGGAGGATTACAAATACAATAATCCCTAGAGCATAATAGAAATAAACAAATTCTTCAGGTGGGAGTTGGAAAAGAAGAACGATCATTGCGATAGTTAGAATAAGAACAAGGATCGGAACAGGGTTAAGCATTTTCATAAATCTTTTGAATTTGGGAATTGAGTATAGAAGTGGTGAAAACAAATGGAACGGAAAAGGTAAATTTATAAAGGAAATATCAGACGTAGTAATCGGGGCAGATCACCGTATTTAAGTAAAGAGATCTTAATTTCCATAAATCCCGAAGAATCAGATCTTATAGATCTTCAAGATTTTCTTTTAAATCCCTTGAATTCCGAAATTCAAACCTGACTACGTCAAAAGTTAAAAACAAATCTTTGTTTCTCATTTCATTCTTTTGTGAATAGCTTCACTCGTGCTCTTCGAATAATCAAATTGTTTTATCTAAATTACTCAATAATGATAAAACTCTATTTATCAACTCATATTCGTCATGAAAACATTTTTATTGTTAGCCATGACGACCTCACTCAAATTTCGGGACGAAATTTCTTTAACGGGTAGGTACTGTGATGACCCGGGAATTTCCGACCAAATTTAAAATTAATCTTTAAATGATTTCGACAAGATAAGCAAAGTTTGTTAAGTTAAATCTCAAGAATTTTAAACTATGTTCATACATCCATTTGACCTTCGGCTATTCCCGATGATTCACGAACTATTAATTGTAAATAGAAATGTATATATAAATAATTATATACAAGAAAAATTATATATTATAAACTGAACTATTATGTGATAAACTCTAATGAAAGATAACTTAAGTTTTGTAATATATATACACATATAGAAATATGTATTTATGAACCTATATACGATTCTATTAAATATATATATATATATATATATATATATATATATATATATATATATATATATATATATATATATATATATATAAAATATATAAATATTAACTATTCAATAAATATCATCATAAAATATTAAAAAATGGTATTATATCAAATTTAATTGTAAGTTTGAATCTAATTGTTACATTAATATTATTATCATTATTTTTATTATTGTTAATATTGGCAATTATAATATTAATATTACTATTTTTAATATAAAACATATATATATATATATATATATATATATATATATATATATATATATATATATATATATATATATATATATATATATATATATATATATATATATATATATATATATATATATATATATATATAAGTTATTATATTATTATTAATATTACTAATATCATTAATAAAACTAATAAGATTATTATTATCAAAATTCATATTATTAATAAAACTAATAAGATTATTATTATCAACATTCATATTATTAATATTACTACTTTAAAGACATAATCCATAATTATGAAAGTTTGATAAGCATAACTTATTATATTATTAGTGTTATCATTATTAATATCATTATTTTCAAAAATCATTATTAATTAAAGTATCATTCTTAATAATTATTATTAAACTTATTATTTAAAAAAAAAACTATCATTATTGTTATTGTTAATAATATCATATTATTATTTTTGTTATCAATCTTATATATCTTTTTATTCTGTATTTATTATTATTATTATTTAGTAATAATATTATTATTACTATATTTATTAATTATTAAAAATCATGTAAAAGGCATACAATCGTACGAAATATTCCAACCCCTTTCAATTTGTTCAGCTTTTCTTTTAATTAAACTAACATGTCGATTTCAATCTACATAACAGAGCCAAAATCTGTTAGCAATCAACCTCACAGAGATTTTATTTTATTTTTATTTTTATTTTTATTATCATTCTGTCAATTCAACTCTTTATACGACCATCAGATTATTGAGGGAATTCAATTGACTAACTCATTCATTCCCTTCACCCTCTATATCAATTACAATTAGTCTGAAACAAATTCCAATTGATAACTTAATCAAATTTTATTATTTTTTTTATTTATTTTTCAACGAGTACCTCTGTACAAATGTCAATTTTGTCAATTGCTAGAACTCGATTTAAATATCAAAATCCTTAATTGCAGAGTTGTTATAAATCATGCGTTCAAACTATGTGCAAAGTTGCAAACCCCAATTTTTCATAACGAATGAGAATTACTGAGTCAAACCTTCAAATTTGAAAGTCAATTTTTTTGTTCATCGAGAAATTGGAGTTCCAGTTGATGTTTCAGGATCAATAAATGATTCAGATAGTTCCTAGGAGTAGTTTACAACTTATTTCATGTTATAAGTTTGAGCTAAAAACATCTAGAAATCAACTTCAATTATGGAGTTCAAATGTTTTTTTTTTCTTTCGCGAACAGCCTTGCTGTTTTAATTTTTTTTTGTGTTATTAACAGTTAATTAGAATCACGAAGTCAATTGTTCTGTATCATATTGAAAGTCTGAAATTTACTGGTTAAATGGCCGAATTGATTAAAAACCACGGTCGGGTTATGTTTAGTATGAAGAAGATGAAAGGGGAAGGAAGTATAAACGGGTTATATAGTTTTGAATTGGGTATTATATCAGAAAAATGGAAACAGCCGAGTGGTAGGGTGTTGAGTCGGGTTAGCGTGAGGTCAAGGGTTCGAGCCCAGGCGTGGGCAGCAATTTTTTTTAAAAGCTTCTGTGGTAGTTTTCTCATTTTATTATTATTATTTTTATTATTATTATTATTATTGTTATTATTATTATTATTATTATTATTATTATTATTATTATTATTATTATTGCATGTATTATTATTATTATGTTTGTGAGTAATATTATTATTATTACTAATGACATGAGACTAATTATTATTAATATCATTTTTTTTTATTATAACTAGTATTATTGTTATTACATTTATTATCATTATTCTCAGAAGTTGTAAAATAAATATTTTTATGATTATTATCAATATAAGTACTACTATTATTATTACTACTATTAAAATTATTATCGTTAGTATTAAAATGATTGATAAAAGTATTATTATTATTAACATTAATATTGGAACTAATATTATTATTTTTCATTAATATTAATAATACTATCATTGTTATAGTTAATAAGATTATTATGATTGTTATTAACATAGGTATCCTTATAAACAAAATCACTATAATTATTAATATTATCATTATTAATAAAGTTATTATTATTATTATTATTAGTAAATCATTAATATCATAACTATCATAAACAGTAAAATTAATATTTTTACAAGTATTACTATTAATATCATTGTTATTATCACTAATAGGGTTATTATTAACATATGTATATTATTAATGTTATTATCATTATTTTTACTAATATTAACTTAGTATAATAAAACTACTGATTTGATAAACAAACTAAATACATACATAATTATATATATTTAACACATATAACATAACAAAATTTAATATCTTTATATACAAAATGAACATATAAATCATATATATATATATATATATATATATATATATATATATATATATATATATATATATATATATTAATATTAACATAACAATAATATAATTAATACATTTATATATATATATGTGTTCAATTACAACTATGAATATTAATAAATATACAAATGACATAGGTTCGTGAATCCAAGGCCAACCCTGCATTGTTCTGTTGTTCAATATCGTCATATGTATTTTTACTACAAAATACATTACGGTGAGTTTCATTATTCCCTTTTTAAATGCTTTCGCAATATATATCTTTGGGACTGAGAATACATGCGCTATTTTTATAAATGCTTTACGAAATAGACACAAGTAATCGAAACTACATTCTATGGTTGAATTATTAAACCGAATATGCCCCTTTTTAGTCTGGTAATCTAAGAATTAGGGAACAGACACCCTAATTGACGCGAATCCTAAAGATAGATCTATCGGGCCCAACAAGCCCCATCCAAAGTACCGGATGCTTTAGTACTTCGAAATTTATATCATGTCCGAAGGAGGATCCCGGAATGATGGGGATATTCTTATATATGCATATTGTTAATGTCGGTTACCAGGTTTTCAATCCATATGAATGATTTTTATCTCTATGTATGGGATGTGTATTGAAATCTGAAATCTTGTGGTCTATTAAAATATTGAAATGATTGTCATGATAAACTAATGAACTCACCAACCTTTTGGTTGACACTTTAAAGCATGTTTATTCTCAGGTACGAAAGAAAACTTCCGCAGTGCTTTTGCTCATTCTAGAAATATTACTTGGAGTCATTCATGGTCTATTTCAAAAGATGTTGCATTCGAGTCGATGAGTTCATTAAGATTATTATTTAATCAATTATAGTATGATATGTTATGAAATGGCATGCATGTCGTCAACTTTAGATATAATGAAAGTTTGTCTTTTCAAAACGAATGCAATGTTTGTAAAGTGTATCATATAGAGGTCAAGTACCTCGCGATGTAATCAACTGTTGTGAATCGTTTATAATCGATATGGACTTCATCCAGATGGATTAGGACGGGTCTTTACAGTTTATCGCAAATATTTTTCGAAACGAGACCTCGAAAGCCTTCAATTTTGCCTTTTTTCGATTTTGACCGTTTTCATTCATATTATTCCTTTTGTGTATGCATGATTTAGCATGGTATATATCGTTTTAAGGCCTATTATTTCACTCGCAATGTAATTATGTATAACGGGTATAAATTTGACTCTAATGTCACTTCATTAGACACGTTTTTTTAAATCATTAGTATGCGCCGCCAGATGGAGTACCACTTGGCGGCGCATAACCTTCGGTTTCTGATTGTGCTGAAAATCTCGAGATCACCCTAAAACGACCCTAACATCAAGACTCCTGGATAGTGTCTTGACATTCGAGGTCGTCTGGATGCCGAAAAAAGATATTTTACTCATTTTTAATGTTCTATTTGATCATTTTCAATTTATATCGCATTATTAGTTTTGTGTATGGATGACTTAGCATTGTATATATCATTTTTAAGGCCTATTATTTCACTCGCAATGTAATTATTTATAACGGGTATAAATTTGAATCAAATGTCACTTCATTAGACACGTTTTTTTACATCATTAGTATGCACCGCCAGATGGAGTACCATTTGGCGGCGCATAACCTTCGGTTTCAGATTGAGCTGAAAATCTCTAAATTACCCTAAAACGGCCGAACGAGCAAGACAATCTGAATGTTCTTTCCATTCGAGGTTGTACAGATTCTGAAAAAGACATCTTTCCTCACAAAATTGCACCACGCACCAAACATCACCGACGGTTCGTGGTGCTTGGTGTTTTGTGTCTTTGGCCAAAATGTTTGATCTATCGTATCTTTTGACTCGTAGGTCCGATTTAGTCACTGTTTTTTTTCAAATCGTGTAATTGTTTGGGATCTATCCGTTGGCAAACTGCCGTAGGCGGTTTGTAACAAATATTTTTCGAAACGAGACCTCGAAAGCCTTCAATTTTGCCTTTTTCGATTTTGACCATTTTCATTCAAATTATTCCTTTTGTGTATGCATGACTTAGCATGGTATATATCATTTTAAGGCCTATTATTTCACTTGCAATGTAATTATGTATAACGAGTATAAATTTGAATCTAATGTCACTTCATTAGACACGTTCTTTTAAATCATTAGTATGCACCGCCAGATAGAGTACCACTTGGCGGCGCATAACCTTCGGTTTCTGATTGTGCTGAAAATCTCGAGATCACCCTAAAACGACCCTAACATCAAGACTCCTGGATAGTGCCTTGACATTCGAGGTCGTCAGGATGCCGAAAAAAGACATTTTACTCATTTTTAATGTTCTATTTGATCATTTTCAATTTATATCGCATTATTAGTTTTGTGTATGGATGACTTAGCATTGTATATATCGTTTTAAGGCCTATTATTTCACTCGCAATGTAATTATGTATAACGGGTATAAATTTGAATCTAATATCACTTCATTAGACACATTTTTTTACATCATTAGTATGCACCGCCAGATGGAGTACCATTTGGCGGCGCATAACCTTCGGTTTCAGATTGTGCTGAAAATCTCTAAATTACCCTAAAACGGTCGAACGAGCAAGACAATCTGAATGTTCTTTCCATTCGAGTTCATCCAGATTCTGAAAAAGTAATCTTTCCTCGCAAAATCGCACCACGCACCAAACACCACCGACGGTTCGTGGTGCTTGGTGTTTTGTTTCTTTGGCCAAAATGTTTGATCTATCGTATCTTTTGACTCGTAGGTCCGATTTAGTCACCGTTTTTTTCAAATCGTGTAATTGTTTAGGATCTATCCGTTGGCAAACTGCCGTAGGCGGTTTGTAACAAATATTTTTTGAAACGAGACCTCGAAAGCCTTCAATTTTGCCTTTTTCGATTTTGACCGTTTTCATTCATATTATTCCTTTTGTGTATGCATGACTTAGCATGGTATATATCGTTTTAAGGCCTATTGTTTCACTCGCAATGTAATTATGTATAACAGGTATAAATTTGAATCTAATGTCACTTCATTAGAGACGTTCTTATAAATCATTAGTATGCACCGCCAGATAGAGTACCATTTGGCGGCGCATAACCTTCGGTTTCTGATTGTGCTGAAAATCTCGAGATCACCCTAAAACGACCCTAACATCAAGACTCCTGGATAGTGTCTTGACATTCGAGGTCGTCAGGATGCCGAAAAAAGACATTTTACTCATTTTTAATGTTCTATTTGATCATTTTCAATTTATATTGCATTATTAGTTTTGTGTATGGATGACTTAGCATTGTATATATCGTTTTAAGGCCTATTATTTCACTCGCAATGTAATTATGTATAACGGGTATAAATTTGAATCAAATGTCACTTTATTAGACACATTTTTTTACATCATTAGTATGCACCGCCAGATGGAGTACCATTTGGCGGCGCATAACCTTCGGTTTCAGATTGTGCTGAAAATCTCTAAATTACCCTAAAACGGCCGAACGAGCAAGACAATCTGAATGTTCTTCCCATTCGAGTTCATCCAGATTCTAAAAAAGACCTCTTTCCTCGCAAAATCGCACCACGCACCAAACACCACCGACGGTTCGTGGTGCTTGGTGTTTTGTGTCTTTGGCCAAAATGTTTGCTCTATCGTATCTTTTGACTCGTAGGTCCGATTTAGTCACCGTTTTTTTCAAATCGTGTAATTGTTTGGGATCTATCCATTGGCAAACTGCCGTAGGCGGTTTGTAACAAATATTTTTTGAAACGAGACCTCGAAAGCCTTCAATTTTGCCTTTTTTGATTTTGACCGTTTTCATTCATATTATTCCTTTTGTGTATGCATGACTTAGCATGGTATATATCATTTTAAGGCCTATTGTTTCACTCGCAATGTAATTATGTATAACGGGTATAAATTTGAATCTAATGTCACTTCATTAGAGACGTTCTTATAAATCATTAGTATGCACCGCCAGATAGAGTACCACTTGGCGGCGCATAATCTTGGGTTTCTGATTGTGCTGAAAATCTCGAAAGCACCCTAAAACGACCCTAACATCAAGACTCATGGATAGTGTCTTGACATTCGAGGTCATCAGGATGCCGAAAAAAGATATTTTACTCATTTTTAATGTTCTATTTGATCATTTTCAATTTATATCACATTATTAGTTTTGTGTGTGGATGACTTAACATTGTATATATCGTTTTAAGGCCTATTATTTCACTCGCAATGTAATTATGTTTAACGGGTATAAATTTGAATCTAGTGTCACTTCATTAGACACATTTTTTACATCATTAGTATGCACCGCCAGATGGAGTACCATTTGGCGGCGCATAACCTTCGGTTTCAGATTGTGCTGAAAATCTCTAAATTACCCTAAAACAGCCGAATGAGCAAGACAATCTGAATGTTCTTTCCATTCGAGGTCGTATAGATTCTGAAAAAGTCATATTTCCTCGCAAAATTGCACCACGCACCAAACACCACCGACGGTTCGTGGTGCTTGGTGTTTTGTGTCTTTGGCCAAAATGTTCGATCTATCGTATCTTTTGACTCGTAGCTCCGATTTAGTCACCATTTTTTTTCAAATCGTGTAATTTTTTGGGATCTATCCGTTGGCAAACTGCCATGGGCGGTTTGTGCCAAATATTTTTCAAACGAGACCTCGAAAGCCTTCAATTTTGCCTTTTTCGATTTTGACCGTTTTCATTCATATTATTCCTTTTGTGTATGCATGACTTAGCATGGTATATATCGTTTTAAGGCCTATTATTTCACTCACAATGTAATTATGTATAACGGGTATAAATTTGAATCTAATGTCACTTCAATAGACAGGTTCTTTTAAATCATTAGTATGCACCGCCAGATAGTGTACCACTTGGCGGCGCATAACCTTCGGTTTCTGATTATGCTGAAAATCTCGAGATCACCCTAAAACGACCCTAACATCAAGACTCCTGGATAGTGTCTTGACCAAGGTTGTAAAAGTCGCGAGTCGGGGACGCATTGGTCGAGACCTAAAAAGGACACGTCGGCCGAGTCGGGGGACGCGTCGGAGACGCATCGGTCATTGACCAACGTTGACTTTATTAATAATTTCTTAAATATATATTTATATATATGTAAAATAGTTGATTATGTACCATAAATTTCTTAAATAAGAACTTGAATTTAAAAACAATCAAACATAAAACTCAATTAATGTTACCGAGTACATAATCAGTAAGGACACAGAGAAAATAGCGACCCAAAATATGAAAACAAACCCTAATTTTAAAATATATCGAATCTTGACGAAAATTTGACTGACTTTGACCGTTTTTGACCGTCTTAGACAGACTTTGACCAAACTTTTAGCTCTGACCGTTTTTTGAGTCGTTTTCAGAAAAAACGGGACGGAGAACCCAAAAAAACGACGCATCGGTCGACGCGTCAGTCAAGTCGGACGACTTTTACAACACTGGTCTTGACATTCGAGGTCATCAGGATGCCGAAAAAAGACATTTTACTCATTTTTAATGTTCTATTTGATCATTTTCAATTTATATCGCATTATTAGTTTTGTGTATGGATGACTTAGCATAGTATATATCATTTTAAGGCCTATTATTTCACTCACAATGTAATTATGTATAACGGGTATAAATTTGAATCTAATGTCACTTCATTAGACACGTTTTTTTAAATCAATAGTATGCACCGCCAGATGGAGTGCCACTTGGCGACGCATAACCTTCGGTTTCAGATTGTGCTGAAAATCTCTAAATCACCGTAAAACTCCCAAACGAGCAAGACTCTCTGAACGTTTTTTTCCATTCGAGGTCGTCTAGATTCTAAAAAAGTCATCTTTCCTCACAAAATCGCACCACGCACCAAACACCACCGATGGTTCGTGGTGCTTGGTGTTTTTTGTCTTTGGCCAAAATGTTCGATCTATCGTATCTTTTGACTCGTAGCTCCGATTTAGTCCCCGTTTTTTTCAAATCGTGTAATTTTTCGGGATCTATCCATTGGAAAATTGCCGTAGGCGGTTTTTGAAATGTCCCATTCTTATTGATTAAAAACGTTCCATATTAATTGATTTCGTTGCGAGGTTTTGACCTCTATATGAGACGTTTTTCAAAGACTGCATTCATTTTAAAACAAACCATAACCTTTATTTCATCAATAAAGGTTTAAAAAGCTTTACGTAGATTATCAAATAATGATAATCTAAAATATCCTGTTTACACACGACCATTACATAATGGTTTACAATACAAATATGTTACAACAAAATAAGTTTCTTGAATGCAGTTTTTACACAATATCATACAAGCATGGACTCTAAATCTCGTCCTTATTTAAGTATGCGATAGCGGAAGCTCTTAATAATCACCTGAGAATAAACATGCTTAAAACGTCAACAAAAATGTTGGTGAGTTATAGGTTTAACCTATATATATCAAATCATAATAATAGACCACAAGATTTCATATTTCAATACACATCCCATACATAGAGATAAAAATCATTCATATGGTGAACACCTGGTAACCGACATTAACAAGATGCATATATAAGAATATCCCCATCATTCCGGGACACCCTTCGGATATGATATAAATTTCGAAGTACTAAAGCATCCGGTACTTTGGATGGGGTTTGTTAGGCCTAATAGATCTATCTTTAGGATTCGCGTCAATTAGGGTGTCTGTTCCCTAATTCTTAGATTACCAGACTTAATAAAAAGGGGCATATTCGATTTCAATAATTCAACCATAGAATGTAGTTTCACGTACTTGTGTCTATTTTGTAAATCATTTATAAAACCTGCATGTATTCTCATCCCTAAAATATTAGATTTTAAAATTGGGACTATAACTCACTTTCACAGATTTTTACTTCGTCGGGAAGTAAGACTTGGCCACTGGTTGATTCACGAACCTATAACAATATATAAATATATATCAAAGTATGTTCAAAATATATTTACAACACTTTTAATATATTTTGATGTTTTAAGTTTATTAAGTCAGCTGTCCTCGTTAGTAACCTACAACTAGTTGTCCACAGTTAGATGTACAGAAATAAATCGATAAATATTATCTTGAATCAATCCACGACCCAGTGTATACGTATCTCAGTATTGATCACAACTCAAACTATATATATTTTGGAATCAACCTCAACCCTGTATAGCTAACTCCAACATTCACATATAGAGTGTCTATGGTTGTTCCGAAATATATATAGATGTGTTGACATGATAGGTCGAAACATTGTATACGTGTCTATGGTATCTCAAGATTACATAATATACAATACAAGTTGATTAAGTTATGGTTGGAATAGATTTGTTACCAATTTTCACGTAGCTAAAATGAGAAAAATTATCCAATCTTGTTTTACCCATAACTTCTTCATTTTAAATCCGTTTTGAGTGAATCAAATTGCTATGGTTTCATATTGAACTCTATTTTATGAATCTAAATAGAAAAAGTATAGGTTTATAGTCGGAAAAATAAGTTACAAGTCATTTTTGTAAAGATAGTCATTTCAGTCGAAAGAACGACGTCTAGATGACCATTTTAGAAAACATACTTCCACTTTGAGTTTAACCATAATTTTTGGATACAGTTTCATTTTCATAATAAAAATCATTTTCTCAAAATAACAACTTTTAAATCAAAGTTTATCATAGTTTTTAATTAACTAACCCAAAACAGCCCGCGGTGTTACTACGACGGCGTAAATCCGGTTTTACGGTGTTTTTCGTGTTTCCAGGTTTTAAATCATTAAGTTAGCATATAATATAGATATAGAACATGTGTTTAGTTGATTTTAAAAGTCAAGTTAGAGGGATTAACTTTTGTTTGCGAACAAGTTTAGAATTAACTAAACTATGTTCTAGTGATTACAAGTTTAAACCTTCGAATAAGATAGCTTTATATGTATGAATCGAATGATGTTATGAACATCAATACTACCTTAAGTTCCTTGGATAAACCTACTGGAAAAGAGAAAAATGGATTTAGCTTCAACGGATTCTTGGATGGCTCGAAGTTCTTGAAGCAGAATCATGACACGAAAACAAGTTCAAGTAAGATCATCACTTGAAATAAGATTGTTATAGTTATAGAAATTGAACCAAAGTTTGAATATGATTATTACCTTGTATTAGAATGATAACCTACTGTAAGAAACAAAGATTTCTTAAGGTTGGATGATCACCTTACAAGATTGGAAGTGAGCTAGCAAACTTGAAAGTATTCTTGATTTTATGAAACTAGAACTTTTGGAATTTATGAAGAACACTTAGAACTTGAAGATAGAACTTGAGAGAGATCAATTAGATGAAGAAAATTGAAGAATGAAAGTGTTTGTAGGTGTTTTTGGTCGTTGGTGTATGGATTAGATATAAAGGATATGTAATTTTGTTTTCATGTAAATAAGTCATGAATGATTACTCATATTTTTGTAATTTTATGAGATATTTCATGCTAGTTGCCAAATGATGGTTCCCACATGTGTTAGGTGACTCACATGGGCTGCTAAGAGCTGATCATTGGAGTGTATATACCAATAGTACATACATCTAAAAGCTGTGTATTGTACGAGTACGAATACGGGTGCATACGAGTAGAATTGTTGATGAAACTGAACGAGGATGTAATTGTAAGCATTTTTGTTAAGTAGAAGTATTTTGATAAGTGTATTGAAGTCTTTCAAAAGTGTATAAATACATATTAAAACACTACATGTATATACATTTTAACTGAGTCGTTAAGTCATCGTTAGTCGTTACATGTAAGTGTTGTTTTGAAACCTTTAGGTTAACGATCTTGTTAAATGTTGTTAACCCAATGTTTATAATATCAAATGAGATTTTAAATTATTATATTATCATGATATTATCATGTATGAATATCTCTTAATATGATATATATACATTAAATGTCTTTACAACGATAATCGTTACATATATGTCTCGTTTAAAAATCATTAAGTTAGTAGTCTTGTTTTTACATATGTAGTTCATTGTTAATATACTTAATGATATGTTTACTTATCATAGTATCATGTTAACTATATATATATCCATATATATGTCATCATATAGTTTTTACAAGTTTTAACGTTCGTGAATCACCGGTCAACTTGGGTGGTTAATTGTCTATATGAAACATATTTCAATTAATCAAGTCTTAACAAGTTTGATTGCTTAACATGTTGGAAACATTTAATCATGTAAATATCAATATCAATTAATATATATAAACATGGAAAAGTTCGGGTCACTACAGTACCTACCCGTTAAATAAATTTCGTCCCGAAATTTTAAGCTGTTGAAGGTGTTGACGAATCTTCTGGAAAAAGATGCGGGTATTTCTTCTTCATCTGATCTTCACGCTCCCAGGTGAACTCGGGTCCTCTACGAGCATTCCATCAAACCTTAATAATTGGTATCTTGTTTTGCTTAAGTCTTTTAACCTCACGATCCATTATTTCGACGGGTTCTTCGATGAATTGAAGTTTTTCGTTGATTTGGATTTCATCTAACGGAATAGTGAGATCTTCTTTAGCAAAACATTTCTTCAAATTCGAGACGTGGAAAGTGTTATGTACAGCCGCGAGTTGTTGAGGTAACTCAAGTCGGTAAGCTACTGGTCCGACACGATCAATAATCTTGAATGGTCCAATATACATTGGATTTAATTTCCCTCGTTTACCAAATCGAACAACGTCTTTCCAAGGTGCAACTTTAAGCATGACCATCTCTCCAATTTCAAATTCTATATCTTTTCTTTTAATGTCAGCGTAGCTCTTTTGTCGACTTTGGGCGGTTTTCAACCGTTGTTGAATTTGGATGATCTTCTCGGTAGTTTCTTGTATAATCTCCGGACCCGTAATCTGTCTATCCCCCACTTCACTCCAACAAATTGGAGACCTGCACTTTCTACCATAAAGTGCTTCAAACGGCGCCATCTCAATGCTTGAATGGTAGCTGTTGTTGTAGGAAAATTCTGCTAACGGTAGATGTCGATCCCAACTGTTTCCGAAATCAATAACACATGCTCGTAGCATGTCTTCAAGCGTTTGTATCGTCCTTTCGCTCTGCCCATCAGTTTATGGATGATAGGCAGTACTCATGTCTATACGAGTTCCTAATGCTTGCTGTAATGTCTGCCAGAATCTTGAAATAAATCTACCATCCCTATCAGAGATAATAGAGATTGGTATTCCATGTCTGGAGACGACTTCCTTCAAATACAGTCGTGCTAACTTCTCCATCTTATCATCTTCTCTTATTGGCAGGAAGTGTGCTGATTTGGTGAGACGATCAACTATTACCCAAATAGTATCAAAACCACTTGCAGTCCTTGGCAATTTAGTGATGAAATCCATGGTAATGTTTTCCCATTTCCATTCCGGGATTTCAGGTTGTTGAAGTAGACCTGATGGTTTCTGATGCTCAGCTTTGACCTTAGAACACGTCAAACATTCTCCTACGTATTTAGCAACATCGGCTTTCATACCCGGCCACCAAAAATGTTTCTTGAGATCCTTGTACATCTTCCCCGTTCCAGGATGTATTGAGTATCTGGTTTTATGAGCTTCTCTAAGTACCATTTCTCTCATATCTCCAAATTTTGGTACCCAAATCCTTTCAGCCCTATACCGGGTTCCGTCTTCCCGAATATTAAGATGCTTCTCCGATCCTTTGGGTATTTCATCCTTTAAATTTCCCTGTTTTAAAACTCCTTGTTGCGCCTCCTTTATTTGAGTAGTAAGGTTATTATGAATCATTATATTCATAGATTTTACTCGAATGGGTTCTCTGTCCTTCCTGCTCAAGGCATCGGCTACCACATTTGCCTTCCCCGGGTGGTAACAAATCTCAAAGTCGTAATCATTCAATAATTCAATCCACCTACGCTGCCTCATATTCAGTTGTTTCTGATTAAATATGTGTTGAAGACTTTTGTGGTCGGTATATATAATACTTTTGACCCCATATAAGTAGTGCCTCCAAGTCTTTAACGCAAAAACAACCGCGCCTAATTCCAAATCATGCGTCGTATAATTTTGTTCGTGAATCTTCAATTGTCTAGACGCATAAGCAATCACCTTCGTTCGTTGCATTAATACACAACCGACACCTTTCTTTGATGCGTCACAATAAATCACAAAATCATCATTCCCTTCAGGCAATGACAATATAGGTGCCGTAGTTAGCTTTTTCTTCAATAACTGAAACGCTTTCTCTTGTTCATCATTCCATTCAAATTTCTTCCCTTTATGCGTTAATGTAGTCAAGGGTTTTGCTATTCTGGAAAAGTCTTGGATGAACCTTCTGTAGTAACCAGCTAGTCCTAAAAACTGGCGTATGTGTTTCGGAGTTTTCGGGGTTTGCCACTTTTCAACAGTTTCTATCTTTGCCGGATCCACCTTAATACCTTCTTTGTTCACTATGTGACCGAGGAATTGAACTTCTTCCAACCAAAATGCACACTTTGAAAACTTAGCGTACAATTCTTCCTTCCTCAATACTTCTAACACCTTTCTCAAATGTTCACCGTGTTCTTGGTCATTCTTTGAGTAAATAAGTATGTCATCAATGAAAACAATGACAAACTTGTCAAGGTATGGTCCACACACTCGGTTCATAAGGTCCATGAACACAGCTGGTGCATTAGTTAGACCAAACGGCATGACCATAAACTCGTAATGACCGTAACGTGTTCTGAAAGCAGTCTTTGGAATATCATCTTCTTTCACCCGCATTTGATGATACCCGGAACGTAAGTCAATCTTTGAAGCCTTGTAGTTGATCAAATAAGTCGTCGATTCTCGGTAGTGGGTAGCGGTTCTTAATGGTAAGTTTGTTCAACTCTCGGTAGTCGATACACAACCTGAATGTACCATCTTTCTTCTTGACAAACAAAACAGGAGCTCCCCACGGTGATGTGCTTGGTCGAATGAAACCACGCTCTAACAGTTCTTGTAATTGGCTTTGCAGTTCTTTCATCTCGCTGGGTGCGAGTCTGTAAGGAGCACGAGCTATTGGTGCAGCTCCTGGTACAAGATCTATTTGAAATTCAACGGATCGATGTGGGGGTAATCCCGGTAATTCTTTCGGAAATACATCGGGAAATTCTTTTGCAATGGGAACATCATTGATGCTCTTTTCTTCAGTTTGTACTTTCTCGACGTGTGCTAGAACAGCATAGCAACTTTTTCTTATTAGTTTTTGTGCCTTCAAATTACTAATAAGATGTAGCTTCGTGTTGCCCTTTTCTCCGTACACCATTAAGGGTTTTCCTTTTTCTCGTATAATGCGAATTGCATTTTTGTAACAAACGATCTCTGCTTTCACTTCTTTCAACCAGTCCATACCGATTATCACATCAAAACTCCCTAACTCTACTGGTATCAAATCAATCTTAAATGTTTCGCTAACCAGTTTAATTTCTCGATTCCGACATATATTATCTGCTGAAATTAATTTACCATTTGCTAATTCGAGTAAAAATTTACTATCCAAAGGCGTCAATGGACAACTTAATTTAGCACAAAAATCTCTACTCATATAGCTTCTATCCGCACCCGAATCAAATAAAACGTAAGCAGATTTATTGTCAATAAGAAACGTACCTGTAACAAGCTCTGGGTCTTCATGTGCCTCTGCCGCATTAATATTGAAAACTCTTTCGCGGCCTTGTCCATTCGTGTTCTCCTGGTTCGGGCAATTTCTAATAATGTGGCCCGGTTTTCCACATTTATAACAAACTACATTGGCATAACTTGCTCCGACACTACTTGCTCCGCCATTACTCGTTCCGACACCATTTGTTCCTTTCGTTCTATTAACCCCTGGTCCGTAGACCTCACACTTCGCAGCGCTATGACCATTTCTTTTACACTTGTTGCAAAATTTGGTGCAGAACCCCGAGTGATACTTTTCACACCTTTGGCATAGCTGCTTCTGATTGTTGTTGTTGTTGCGGTTATTATTATTGTTGGGATGATTGTTGTAGTTGCTGCTGTTGTTGTTGTTGTTGTTGTTGTTGTTGTTGTTGTTGTTATTGTTGGGTCGTTTGTTGTAGTTGCGATTGATGTTGCGATTGTTGGGATAATTGTTGCGATTATTGTTGTAATTGCTGTTGTTGTTGTATTGGTGATTCTTATCACCGTTTTCCTCCCACTTTCTTTTGACTTGCTTCACATTGGCCTCTTCAGCAGTCTGTTCTTTAATTCTTTCTTCAATCTGGTTCACTAGTTTGTGAGCCATTCTACATGCCTGTTGTGAAATGTCCCGTTCTTATTGATTAAAAACGTTCCATATTAATTGATTTCGTTGCGAGGTTTTGACCTCTATATGAGACGTTTTTCAAAGACTGCATTCATTTTTAAAACAAACCATAACCTTTATTTCATAGATAAAGGTTTTAAAAATCTTTACGTAGATTATCAAATAATGATAATCTAAAATATCCTGTTTACACACGACCATTACATAATGGTTTACAATACAAATATGTTACAACAAAATAAGTTTCTTGAATGCAGTTTTTACACAATATCATACAAGCATGGACTCCAAATCTCGTCCTTATTTAAGTATGCGACAGCGGAAGCTCTTAATAATCACCTGAGAATAAACATGCTTAAAACGTCAACAAAAATGTTGGTGAGTTATAGGTTTAAACTATATATATCAAATCATAATAATAGACCACAAGATTTCATATTTCAATACACATCCCATACATAAAGATAAAAATCATTCATATGGTGAACACCTGGTAACCGACATTAACAAGATGCATATATAAGAATATCCCCATCATTCCGGGACACCCTTCGGATATGATATAAATTTCGAAGTACTAAAGCATCCGGTACTTTGGATGGGGTTTGTTAGGCCCAATAGATCTATCTTTAGGATTCGCGTCAATTAGGGTGTCTGATCCCTAATTCTTAGATTACCAGACTTAATAAAAAGGGGCATATTCGATTTTGATAATTCAACCATAGAATGTAGTTTCACGTACTTGTGTCTATTTTGTAAATCATTTATAAAACCTGCATGTATTCTCATCCCAAAAATATTATATTTTAAAAGTGGGACTATAACTCACTTTCACAGATTTTTACTTCGTCGGGAAGTAAGACTTGGCCACTGGATGATTCACGAACCTATAACAATATATACATATATATCAAAGTATGTTCAAAATATATTTACAACACTTTTAATATATTTTGATGTTTTAAGTTTATTAAGTCAGCTGTCCTCGTTAGTAACCTACAACTAGTTGTCCACAGTTAGATGTACAGAAATAAATCGATAAATATTATCTTGAATCAATCCATGACCCAGTGTATACGTATCTCAGTATTGATCACAACTCAAACTATATATATTTTGGAATCAACCTCAACCCTGTATAGCTAACTCCAACATTCACATATAG
This sequence comes from Rutidosis leptorrhynchoides, assembly GCF_046630445.1. Classification (NCBI taxonomy): domain Eukaryota; kingdom Viridiplantae; phylum Streptophyta; class Magnoliopsida; order Asterales; family Asteraceae; genus Rutidosis; species Rutidosis leptorrhynchoides. The sequence goes on along the minus strand of NC_092342.1, from coordinate 336,377,022 downwards.
AGTGTCTATGGTTGTTCCGAAATATATATAGATGTGTCGACATGATAGGTCGAAACATTGTATACGTGTCTATGGTATCTCAAGATTACATAATATACAATACAAGTTGATTAAGTTATGGTTGGAATAGATTTGTTACCAATTTTCACGTAGCTAAAATGAGAAAAATTATCCAATCTTGTTTTACCCATAACTTCTTCATTTTAAATCCATTTTGAGTGAATCAACTTGCTATGGTTTCATATTAAACTCTATTTTATGAATCTAAACAGAAAAAGTATAGGTTTATAGTCGAAAAAATAAGTTACAAGTCGTTTTTGTAAAGGTAGTCATTTCAGTCGAAAGAACGACGTCTAGATGACCATTTTAGAAAACATACTTCCACTTTGAGTTTAACCATAATTTTTGGATATAGTTTCATGTTCATAATAAAAATAATTTTCTCAGAATAACAACTTTTAAATCAAAGTTTATCATAGTTTTTAATTAACTAACCCAAAACAGCCCGCGGTGTTACTACGACGGCGTAAATCCAATTTTACGGTGTTTTTCGTGTTTCCAGGTTTTAAATCATTAAGTTAGAATATCATATAGATATAGAACATGTGTTTAGTTGATTTTAAAAGTCAAGTTAGAAGGATTAGCTTTTGTTTGCGAACAAGTTTAGAATTAACTAAACTATGTTCTAGTGATTACAAGTTTAAACCTTCGAATAAGATAGCTTTATATGTATGAATCGAATGATGTTATGAATATCATTACTACCTTAAGTTCCTTGGATAAACCTACTGGAAAAGAGAAAAATGGATCTAGCTTCAACGGATCCTTGGATGGCTCGAAGTTCTTGAAGCAGAATCATGACACGAAAACAAGTTCAAGTAAGATCATCACTTGAAATAAGATTGTTATAGTTATAGAAATTGAACCAAAGTTTGAATATGATTATTACCTTGTATTAGAATGATAACCTACTGTAAGAAACAAAGATTTCTTGAGGTTGGATGATCACCTTACAAGATTGGAAGTGAGCTAGCAAACTTGAAAGTATTCTTGATTTTATGTAACTAGAACTTGTAGAATATATGAAGAACACTTAGAACTTGAAGATAGAACTTGAGAGAGATCAATTAGATGAAGAAAATTGAAGAATGAAAGTGTTTGTAGGTGTTTTTGGTCGTTAGTGTATGGATTAGATATAAAGGATATGTAATTTTGTTTTCATGTAAATAAGTCATGAATGATTACTCATATTTTTGTAAATTTATGAGATATTTCATGCTAGTTGCCAAATGATGGTTCTCACATGTGTTAGGTGACTCACATGGGCTGCTAAGAGCTGATCATTGGGGTGTATATACCAATAGTACATACATCTAAAAGCTGTGTATTGTACGAGTACGAATTCGGGTGCATACGAGTAGAATTGTTGATGAAACTGAACGAGGATGTAATTGTAAGCATTTTTGTTAAGTAGAAGTATTTTGATAAGTGTATTGAAGTCTTTCAAAAGTGTATAAATATATATTAAAAAACTACATGTATATACATTTTAACTGAGTCGTTAAGTCATCGTTAGTCGTTACATGTAAGTGTTGTTTTGAAACCTTTAGGTTAACGATCTTGTTAAATGTTGTTAACCCAATGTTTATAATATCAAATGAGATTTTAAATTATTATATTATCATGATATTATCATGTATGAATATCTCTTAATATGATATATATACATTAAATGTCTTTACAACGATAATCGTTACATATATGTCTCGTTTAAAAATCATTAAGTTAGTAGTCTTGTTTTTACATATGTAGTTCATTGTTAATATACTTAATGATATGTTTACTTATCATAGTATAATGTTAACTATATATATATCCATATATATGTCATCATATAGTTTTTACAAGTTTTAACGTTCGTGAATCACCGGTCAACTTGGGTGGTCAATTGTCTATATGAAACATATTTCAATTAATCAAGTCTTAACAAGTTTGATTGCTTAACATGTTGGAAACATTTAATCATGTAAATATCAATCTCAATTAATATATATAAACATGGAAAAGTTCGGGTCACTACAGTACCTACCCGTTAAATAAATTTCGTCCCGAAATTTTAAGCTGTTGAAGGTGTTGACGAATCTTCTAGAAATAGATGCGGGTATTTCTTCTTCATCTGATCTTCACACTCCCAGGTGAACTCGGGTCCTCTACGAGCATTCCAACGAACCTTAACAATTGGTATCTTGTTTTGCTTAAGTCTTTTAACCTCACGATCCATTATTTCGACGGGTTCTTCGATGAATTGAAGTTTTTCATTGATTTGGATTTCATCTAACGGAATAGTGAGATCTTCTTTTGATGGAATTCTCCACATAAACAAGTCACAAAACCCATTTATATATGTATATATATTCGTGTATATATGTGTATAAAGCGGAAGCATTTTTACAAGTTTATGCATGCAAAGTTTTAACCTTTTAAAACAAGAATTCCATTAAAGATCTAGTCTTGGAAATACACTTAAATGTAAATAGAGCTAGTTATGGAGTTTTTACCTCCTCTAATCAAAGAGGGTGAAGAAACTAGATGTAGAGAAGAAGATGATGAAAAAGGGCTTGTTTCTCACTTGAAACCTCAAGTTTTGTATACCCACAAGTATGCAACCAACACCACCTTTAGTTAGGATTTACAAGACACCAAATTACAAGCAAAATCAAACCAAAACCACCTTTTGGAACCCCTTCAAAATCGGCCAAAATATGGAGGAGGAAGAAGAAGATTTTTTTTGCTAGTTTGAAACTTGAGAGAAGTGTGTGTAAAGTTGTGCAAGAGTCATATGCATGTATGGGAGACTACAACTAGTTAAAGCAAGCATGGGAGGTGTCTTGGGACTCCCCAAAACCGTCCCCCTTTGTTTTTTTTTTTTTTTTTTTTTTTTTTTTTTTTTTTTAATTAATGATTAAAGCATGCTTGAAACTAGTTACATACACTTTATTATGCATGTACATTTATATATGTTATAAACCTTTTATAAACATATAAATATACATATGTTACATGTACATGTATATTATTTATAAGCCACTTATAAATATATACATATAAGTTACTTGCACATCTATTCTATTTCATAACCATTTTATAAAATTATAACACACAAATAAGTTTAATCAACCAATTAAACTTATACTTAAAATTATCCAAATAATTTAATCTCAAGTATTTTACTTTAGAGAACCAATTTTCTAAAGTTTAAGTGTCAAGTATTAGTTTTAATAATCCAATCATTAAACAAATACATAAAGGTGTTGATAAACTTGTTATTGAGTATGACCCGACTTGGATCATAACATATTAGCCACATTAATTTATTATGTCTCTCGGGCATATAAAATACTATCAATCTCCCACTTGCACGAGAAACATAAGGAATTAATGCAAGTGACGGATACCACCTAACGACCGTCCATCACCCCCAATATGTTATGACTTAGTGCCATTCAATAACATCATCCCTTTCGAGTTCCCATCTCGAATATGATTAGGTGAATCTTTCACTATATCCTTTTGTCCTAGATGTCATGCTAAATCCAAGAGACATAGAGTGATCACTCTCTTATAGATTTAGCTTTATCAGGCCTTAGACATCTGACTCTCAACGAATAAGAGGGACAAATTCCATCTTGACTACATACGTCCTAGACACTACACCTTGCATCATACCTGAAGCCTCCCTTATGAGCTACCATGTTTCAGAATAGCGAAGGAAGGAATCAAAGCACAATACTCGGTGAATATCTGAACCCAATATGTATCTCAGGTCAGAGGATACAATGATATTCTCCTTTACTCAAGATTACATGTGATCAACCACAAAGGCTCCATACAGTAAACCTTGAGAGCGGGTCTTCCAATATTTGTGTCTCACAAATATCTATGAACCTTGGTTGCAACCTTGCCCCACATTCAGTCCTTGAATGTTAACCAATCCAAGTTCATAATAGTCTAAACCTCACACTTGTTCCCACAATTGTGATCAACTACGGAATTTAGAATAATAATTTATTCATGGATAAATATGCAAAATTGGAACATAACTCAAAATAAAATTAATACCATAATTATATTAATGAGTTTGAACTAATTCGTTCCGTTACAATACATAAAATAGATCATTTCCAATCACTAGAATATCGAAGCCCTAATTCACAAACATGTCCCTCATGTTTTGGCCCATGTAAAAGCTTCGTGAGTGGATCCGCAACATTATGATCTGTGTGAACTTTGTGAATACATATCTTTCCCTTTTCAACCTCATCCCTGATGTAGTTGAATCTCCGCTCAATGTGACGAGTCTTTTGATGAGCACGAGGTTCCTTGATTTGAGCAATCGCACCCTCGTTGTCACAAAAGATCTCAAGAGGGTCCTGAATGGAAGGGACCACTCCTAAGTCGTCGATAAATTTCTTCATCCATGCAGCTTCCTGAGCTGCCATTGAGGCGGCAATGTACTCCGACTCTGTAGTGGACAATGCAACAACATCTTGCTTTGAACTCTTCCAAGAGACCGCACCTCCATTTAACATGAAGACATAACCGGATTGTGATCGAGAATCATCTCGATCAGTTTGGAAGCTCGCGTCCACGTAACCTTTTACAGCGAGTTCCTCCTCACCAGACCCATATATTAGAAACATATCCTTAGTCCTCCTAAGGTATTTCAATATACTTTTAACAGCAATCCAATGACTGTTTCCTGGGTTATTCTGGTATCTACTTGTCAAGCTTAGAGCGCATGACACATCCGGTCTAGTACATATCATTGCATACATAATTGACCCAATAGCAGACGCGTATGGGACATTCTTCATCTTCTCTTGTTCATCTTTTGTGGTAGGACATTGAGATGAACTGAGAATGGTTCCTCTTTGAATAGGTACCAAACCTTTCTTAGAGTTTTCCATCTTGAACCTTTTCAAGACTTTATCAATGTATGTACTTTGACTTAAACCTATCAATCTCTTGGATCTATTCCTATAGATTCCAATCCCCAATATGTATTGTGCTTCTCCAAGATCCTTAATGGAGAAGCAACTCTTTAGCCAAGTTTTGACTTCTTGCATTGTGGTTATATCATTCCCAAATAATAATATATCATCCACATATAGCACAAGGAACATTATAGAGCTCCCACTAGCCTTCTTGTATACACAAGCTTCATCACCATTTTTAATGAAGCCAAATTTCTTTGCCTCTTCATTAAAACGATGATTCCACATTCTAGATGCTTGTTTCAATCCGTAGATCGATTTCTTTAACTTGCATACCTTTTTAGGATTTTTCGGATCGACAAAACCTTCGGGCTGTACCATATAGACATCTTCCTCAAGATATCCATTTAGGAAAGCAGTTTTGACATCCATTTGCCAAATTTCGTAATCATAATGAGCAGCGATGGCAAATAATATCCTAATAGACTTTAGCATTGCCACAGGCGAGAAAGTTTCATCATAGTCAACCCCTTGAGTTTGAGTGAAACCCTTTGCTACAAGTCTAGCTTTGTATGTATCCAAGTTTCCATGTATGTCGGTTTTCATTTTGAAAATCCACTTGCAATCAACTAGCTTAGAGCTAGGAGGTTGCTCAACAAGTTCCCAAACTTGGTTGTCATACATGGATTGCATCTCGGCGTTCATGGCTTCTTGCCATTTGTCTTTATCAATCCTTGACAAAGCATCTTTGTAGTTCGTGGGTTCATCCAAATCAACCACATAGCAACCATCCATGAGAAAACCATATCTCTCGGGAGGATTGCTAATCCTACTAGATCTTCGAACGCCTTGTATACCTTGATCATCCACTTGATCATTTTCAACATCCTCATGTTGAGTACTAGTGCCAACCATTTGTGCATCATCGGCTTGATCTTGAACCTCTTCAAAATCTATCTTCCTTTCACTATTTCCTTCCATTAGGAACTTAGTTTCAAGGAATTCCGCCTTTCGAGCAACAAATACATTTTGCTCGATCGGATCATAGAAATAATATCCCATGTCATCCTTGGGATATCCTATGAAGATACACTTCGTGGATCGAGCATTTAGCTTATTAGCGACGAAGCGCTTAGGATAAGCTTCACATCCCCATACTTTCAAGTATGATAGAGAAGGAGGTTTTCCAAACCACATCTCGTAAGGAGTTCGTTCCACTTTCTTGGTTGGGGCCATATTTAAAATACGAGCCGCGGAGCTTAGACAATAACCCCAAAATGATAGAGGTAACGAGCTTCTAGCCATCATAGATCGAACCATATCCATTAGGGTTCGGTTCCTCCTTTCGGAAACTCCATTAAGTTGGGGTGTTCCGGGTGGAGTAAGTTGCGAGATAATCCCACAACTCCTAAGATGATCTTGGAAAGCATCGCTTAGGTATTCACCTCCTCTATCGGTACGTAGTACCTTAATTGTCTTATTGAGTTGATTTTGTACTTCGTTTTGATATTCTTTGAATGCTTCAAACGTTTCTTCCTTGTGTCTTAATAAGTAGACATATCCGAAACGACTAAAGTCATCAATGAAAGTAACAAAGTATCTTTCACCATTCCTAGTCATGGGTTTAAAGGGTCCACATACATCCGAATGTATTAATCCCAATAAATCTTTAGCCCTTTCATAAGTCCCTTTGAAAGGTGCTTTAGTCATCTTGCCTTGTAAACAAGATTCACATACATCAAACGAATCCATTTCATTTGATTTCAAAAGTCCATTCTTTTGAAGTGTATGCATTCGGTTCTTGTTTATATGTCCAAGGCGACAATGCCATAAATAGGAATCACTCAAATCCCTTTTGAGTTTCTTGGTGCTAGTATTGTATATAGAGCTCGATGATGCGTCATCATGAACCAATTCATAAATTCCATTTGAAGGCGAAGCCTTGAAATAGAATACATTATCTTTAGAAAAATGGATATCATCATCAATAAAATTAACATTGAAACCACATTGTCTTAAGCGAGAAATAGAAATAATGTTTCGACATAAATCCGGTGCATACAAAACATTTTCTAAAATAAGCTTCAATCCACTTGGAAGCTTCAAAACAAATTCTCCTTGAGCTTTAACATGCACCTTTGCACCATTGCCCATATAGAGACTTGATGTTCCCGCTTTATGATCACTTCTTTTGAACCCCTGCAAAGTATTGCAAATATGAGTTCCACATCCCGTGTCTAATACCCATGTATTAGAAGAAGTAATACTAAGCTCTATATATACCATGTATATATTACCTGAGGTTTGCCCTGCATCCCTCTTGTCCTTCAACTCTTTAAGATAGACCGGACAGTTTCGTTTCCAATGACCCATCTCACCGCAACCGAAACATGGGTCTTCCTTGGGGTTTGCCTTCTCGGCTACCTTTTGCTTCTTTGCCTTGTTGATAGTTGGGGTAACCATCTTCCCCTTCCTTTTGCCTTGATGGGCGGGTCCTTTTCTCTTAGTCACCTTTGGCTTAGAGGTGTTACCTTTAGACCCACCTTGATCGATTGCTAACACGGGTAAAGTCCTTTTACCCATGCTAGTTTCCGCCGTCCTAAGCATACCATGAAGCTCACCTATGCTCTTATCCATCCCATTCATGTTGTAATTAATTACAAATTGATCAAACCTCTTTGATAGGGAGTTAAGGATAAGATCGGTGGCTAACTCATTAGATATGTTAAGGTTAAGACGGTTAGCACGATCGATAAGGCTCTTCATCTTAAGTACATAAGATGAAACCGATTGGGTATCGTCCATACGACAAGCATGAAGCGCCCGAACCGTTTCGAAACGCTCAACACGTGCTTGTTGGAGAAACATCTCCTTCAATTGTGTTATCATGTCGTATGCGCTATGATGCTCGAAATCCTTTTGGAGTTCGGGTATCATAGTCCCAAGCATTAAGCATGAGACTTGAAGGGAGTCGTGGCAATACTTATCGTAAGAGGCCATTGCCTCCACATCACTCTCATCCGGTTGATCAGGAATGGGGTCCTCAAGCACATACATTTTATCCTCTTGTTTGAGGACAATCCGAAGATTGCGGAACCAATCCATAAAATTTGTATGGTTGAGTTTGTCTTTCTCGAGGAGAGACCGTAACGATAGGTTGTTAAAGTTAAGTGGTGCATTGTTCATGTTGTTGTTGTTATTTGCGGCCATCTACAAAATTCAACAAAGTTCATTTAAGTATTGATTTAGATTTAATAGAAAATACCCTTTAATTTGTTTTATTAAATGTTAGAATCCAACGGTAAATCAAATTTCGGTTAGGTGACCTTTATCCCTTCATTTGATTTAGCTAGGTAGTCGTAATGACAATTGCAATCCTTTTGCAACTTCTAATTTATGGGATCATGCAATCCTTTTGCATGGCATATTAATCCCATCAACGCCTATTTGTTCCTCATGCTTCGGTGACCCTAAGTTCATGATTCCCAAATCAAGTTGTCCTACTTGTGTAGACATGTAAACTTAACATGCAAGTGGTTAGGTGACCTTTATCCCACATGTATGCAAAGTGTACCTTATTCATGTTAGTTCACTCATGACGGTTAGGTGACCTTTATCCCATCAAGAGATTCCTAATATGTCTAAGTGTTTCCACAAAAGGATGGCGTTTAACTTGTTTACCTTGTTTTAGTTAAGGGATTTTAGGTTTTCTACATTCTAGTTTAGAAAACAAAGTGCTATACACCAACATGCATTTGGTGTGTAGTATGTTTATGAAAAACCCATTTTCATGTACCTTTTAGTAACCAATTACTAGTTTTAACCATTTCATTACCTTTTTAAATAAACCATTTTACTTAAGTCTAATAACCAATTATTAGTGTCATTTTGTTATGTTTTATTATTTATTATAACCAATTATAATTTATCATGCAAGTTCATAACATGTGATGATCTTGTAGCAACCAAACATACAAACATACACAAACATGCATAACAAAGTGTTCACAATCAAGAGCCATTTTGGTGGACATTTGTTTAGCCAAAAAACAAATATCACTTAAGAGGGTTAACCAAAGTAAGAGATTTTTACCAAAACCTCCCACTTAAACTTGTAACTTCATAAGCTTCATCTTGAATCTTCTTCATGAATCTTCACTTTCATTTTACAAAATCATATCCTAATACAATTTTTCTAGAAAATGAAATAACAACCTATTCTATTTTACAAACCAAAATAGAACAAATTACATACAAAATTACAAGATCAAATACAACTTTTACAAACCAAATTTACAAAATAATTACAACCATATGAATGAATATTACAAATCATGAATAACAACCAAATCACCCAAACATACAACCACATGGTCTAGGCTCGATTGTGAACAACAACATAACAATAATCTTGGCCAAATTTGAAGTCCAAACCCACTTTTGGAACCCCAAATAATTCGGCCAAGCCATCATCCCCACCAAAACTCAAAATTTTTTACATTCTACTTTCATGCATGTTGGTAGATTGTAAAGAAAGTGAGTTTACTAGCCAAAACAAGAAGCATATTAACAAGACTTTGGCTCTAGATACCAATGATGGAATTCTCCACATAAACAAGTCACAAAACCCATTTATATATGTATATATATTCGTGTATATATGTGTATAAAGCGGAAGCATTTTTACAAGTTTATGCATGCAAAGTTTTAACCTTTTAAAACAAGAATTCCATTAAAGATCTAGTCTTGGAAATACACTTAAATGTAAATAGAGCTAGTTATGGAGTTTTTACCTCCTCTAATCAAAGAGGGTGAAGAAACTAGATGTAGAGAAGAAGATGATGAAAAAGGGCTTGTTTCTCACTTGAAACCTCAAGTTTTGTATACCCACAAGTATGCAACCAACACCACCTTTAGTTAGGATTTACAAGACACCAAATTACAAGCAAAATCAAACCAAAACCACCTTTTGGAACCCCTTCAAAATCGGCCAAAATATGGAGGAGGAAGAAGAAGATTTTTTTTGCTAGTTTGAAACTTGAGAGAAGTGTGTGTAAAGTTGTGCAAGAGTCATATGCATGTATGGGAGACTACAACTAGTTAAAGCAAGCATGGGAGGTGTCTTGGGACTCCCCAAAACCGTCCCCCTTTGTTTTTTTTTTTTTTTTTTTTTTTTTTTTTTTTTTTTAATTAATGATTAAAGCATGCTTGAAACTAGTTACATACACTTTATTATGCATGTACATTTATATATGTTATAAACCTTTTATAAACATATAAATATACATATGTTACATGTACATGTATATTATTTATAAGCCACTTATAAATATATACATATAAGTTACTTGCACATCTATTCTATTTCATAACCATTTTATAAAATTATAACACACAAATAAGTTTAATCAACCAATTAAACTTATACTTAAAATTATCCAAATAATTTAATCTCAAGTATTTTACTTTAGAGAACCAATTTTCTAAAGTTTAAGTGTCAAGTATTAGTTTTAATAATCCAATCATTAAACAAATACATAAAGGTGTTGATAAACTTGTTATTGAGTATGACCCGACTTGGATCATAACATATTAGCCACATTAATTTATTATGTCTCTCGGGCATATAAAATACTATCATCTTTAGCAAAACATTTCTTAAAATTCGAGACGTGGAAAGTGTTATGTACAGTCGCGAGTTGTTGAGGTAACTCAAGTCGGTAAGCTACTGGTCCGACACGATCAATAATCTTGAATGGTCCAATATACCTTGGATTTAATTTCCCTCGTTTACCAAATCGAACAACGCCTTTCCAAGGTGCAACTTTAAGCATGACCATCTCTCCAATTTCAAATTCTTTATCTTTTCTTTTAATGTCAGCGTAGCTCTTTTGTCAACTTTGGGCGGTTTTCAACCGTTGTTGAATTTGGATGATCTTCTCGGTAGTTTCTTGTATAATCTCCGGACCCGTAATCTGTCTATCCCCCACTTCACTCCAACAAATCGGAGACCTGCACTTTCTACCATAAAGTGCTTTAAACGGCACCATCTCAATGCTTGAATGGTAGCTGTTGTTGTAGGAAAATTCTGCTAACGGTAGATGTCGATCCCAACTGTTTCCGAAATCAATAACACATGCTCGTAGCATGTCTTCAAGCGTTTGTATCGTCCTTTCGCTCTGCCCATCAGTTTGTGGATGATAGGCAGTACTCATGTCTAGACGAGTTCCTAATGCTTGTTGTAATGTCTGCCAGAATCTTGAAATAAATCTGCCATCCCTATCAGAGATAATAGAGATTGGTATTCCATGTCTGGAGACGACTTCCTTCAAATACAGTCGTGCTAACTTCTCCATCTTGTCATCTTCTCTTATTGGCAGGAAGTGTGCTGATTTGGTGAGACGATCAACTATTACCCAAATAGTATCAAAACCACTTGCAGTCCTTGGCAATTTAGTGATGAAATCCATGGTAATGTTTTCCCATTTCCATTCCGGGATTTCGGGTTGTTGAAGTAGACCTGATGGTTTCTGATGCTCAGCTTTGACCTTAGAACACGTCAAACATTCTCCTACGTATTTAGCAACATCGGCTTTCATACCCGGCCACCAAAAATGTTTCTTGAGATCCTTGTACATCTTCCCCGTTCCAGGATGTATTGAGTATCTGGTTTTATGAGCTTCTCTAAGTACCATTTCTCTCATATCTCCAAATTTTGGTACCCAAATCCTTTCAGCCCTATACCGGGTTCCGTCTTCCCGAATATTAAGATGCTTTTCCGATCCTTTGGGTATTTCATCCTTTAAATTTTCCTCTTTTAAAACTCCTTGTTGCGCCTCCTTTATTTTACTCGAATCGGCTACCACATTTGCCTTCCCCGGGTGGTAACGAATCTCAAAGTTGTAATCATTCAATAATTCAATCCACCTATGCTGCCTCATATTCAGTTGTTTCTGATTAAATATGTGTTGAAGACTTTTGTGGTCGGTATATATAATACTTTTGACCCCATATAAGTAGTGCCTCCAAGTCTTTAATGCAAAAACAACCGCGCCTAATTCCAAATCATGCGTCGTATAATTTTGTTCGTGAATCTTCAATTGTCTAGACGCATAAGCAATCACCTTCGTTCGTTGTATTAATACACAACCGAGACCTTGCTTTGATGCGTCACAATAAATCACAAAATCATCATTCCCTTCAGGTAATGACAATATAGGTGCCGTAGTTAGCTTTTTCTTCAATAACTGAAACGCTTTCTCTTGTTCATCATTCCATTCAAATTTCTTCCCTTTATGCGTTAATGCAGTCAAGGATTTTGCTATTCTGGAAAAGTCTTGGATGAACCTTCTGTAGTAACCAGCTAGTCCTAAAAACTGGCGTATGTGTTTCGGAGTTTTCGGGGTTTCCCACTTTTCAACAGTTTCTATCTTTGCCGGATCCACCTTAATACCTTCTTTGTTCACTATGTGACCAAGGAATTGAACTTCTTCCAACCAAAATGCACACTTTGAAAACTTAGCGTACAATTCTTCCTTCCTCAATACTTCTAACACCTTTCTCAAATGTTCGCCGTGTTCTTGGTCATTCTTTGAGTAAATAAGTATGTCATCAATGAAAACAATGACAAACTTGTCAAGGTATGGTCCACACACTCGGTTCATAAGGTCCATGAACACAGCTGGTGCATTAGTTAAACCAAACGGCATGACCATAAACTCGTAATGACCGTAACGTGTTCTGAAAGCAGTCTTTGGAATATCATCTTCTTTCACCCGCATTTAATGATAACCGAAACGTAAGTCAATCTTTGAATAAATAGACGAGCCTTGTAGTTGATCAAATAAGTCGTCGATTCTCGGTAGTGGGTAGCGGTTCTTGATGGTAAGTTTGTTCAACTCTCGGTAGTCGATACACAACCTGAATGTACCATCTTTCTTCTTGACAAACAAAACAGGAGCTCCCCACTGTGATGTGCTTGGTCGAATGAAACCACGCTCTAAAAGTTCTTGTAATTAGGTTTGCAGTTCTTTCATCTCGCTGGGTGCGAGTCTGTAAGGAGCACGAGCTATTGGTGCAGCTCCTGGTACAAGATCTATTTGAAATTCAACGGATCGATGTGGGGGTAATCCCGATAATTCTTTCGGAAATACATCGGGAAATTCTTTTGCAATGGGAACATCATTGATGCTCTTTTCTTCAGTTTGTATTTTCTCGACGTGTGCTAGAACAGCATAGCAACCTTTTCTTATTAGTTTTTGTGCCTTCAAATTACTAATAAGATGTAGCTTCGTGTTGCCCTTTTTCTCCGTACACCATTAAGGGTTTTCCTTTTTCTCGTATAATGCGAATTGCATTTTTGTAACAAACGATCTCTGCTTTCACTTCTTTCAACCAGTCCATACCGATTATCACATCAAAACTCCCTAACTCTACTGGTATCAAATCAATCTTAAATGTTTCGCTAACCAGTTTAATTTCTCGATTCCGACATATATTATCTGCTAAAATTAATTTACCATTTGCTAATTCGAGTAAAAATTTACTATCCAAAGGCGTCAATGGACAACTTAATTTAGCACAAAAATCTCTACTCATATAGCTTCTATCCGCACCCGAATCAAATAAAACGTAAGCAGATTTATTGTCAATAAGAAACGTACCCGTAACAAGCTCCGGGTCTTCATGTGCCTCTACCGCATTAATATTGAAAACTCTTCCGCGGCCTTGTCCATTCGTGTTCTCCTGGTTCGGGCAATTTCTAATAATGTGGCCCGGTTTTCCATATTTATAACAAACTACATTGGCATAACTTGCTCCGACACTACTTGCTCCGCCATTACTCGTTCCGACACCATTTGTTCCTTTCGTTCTATTAACCCTGGTCCGTAGACCTCACACTTCACCGCGCTATGACCATTTCTTTTACACTTGTTGCAAAATTTGGTGCAGAACCCCGAGTGATACTTTTCACACCTTTGGCATAGCTGCTTCTGATTGTTGTTGTTGCTGCGATTATTATTGTTGTTGGGATGATTGTTGTAGTTGCTGTTGTTGTTATTGTTGTTGTTGTTGTTGGGCCATTTGTTGTAGTTGCATTGATGTTGCGATTGTTGGGATAATTGTTGCGATTATTGTTGTAATTGCTGTTGTTGTTGTATTGGTGATTCTTATCACCGTTTTCCTCCCACTTTCTTTTGACTTGCTTCACATTGGCCTCTTCAGCAGTCTGTTCTTTAATTCTTTCTTCAATCTGGTTCACTAGTTTGTGAGCCATTCTACATGCCTGTTGTATGGAGGCGGGCTCGTGTGAACTTATATCTTCTTGGATTCTTTCCGTTAATCCTTTCACAAACGCGTCGATCTTCTCTTCCTCATCTTCGAACGCTCCCGGACACAATAGGCACAATTCTGTGAATCGTCTTTCGTACGTGGTAATATCAAATCCTTGGGTTCGTAACCCTCTAAGTTCTGTCTTGAGCTTATTGACCTCGGTTCTGGGACGGTACTTCTCGTTCATCAAGTGCTTGAATGCTGACCACGGTAGTGCGTACGCATCGTCTTGTCCCACTTGCTCTAGATAGGTATTCCACCATGTTAACGCAGAACCTGTGAAGGTATGCGTAGCGTACTTCACTTTGTCCTCTTCAGTTCACTTACTTATGGCAAACACCGATTCGACCTTCTCGGTCCACCGTTTCAATCCGATCGGTCCTTCGGTTCCATCAAATTCCAAAGGTTTGCAGGCAGTGAATTCTTTGTAGGTGCATCCTACACGATTTCCTGTACTGCTAGATCCAAGGTTATTGTTGGTATGTAGCGCAGCCTGTACTGCGGCTATGTTTGAAGCTAGAAAAGTACGGAATTCCTCTTCATTCATATTCACGGTATGTCGAGTAGTCGGTGCCATTTCCTTCAAAATAGTCAAATGGAACAAGTTAATCATACAGAATATTAAGAGTAGTTAATAGTATTTCGTAGCATAATATGAACTCATTTATAAAAGCTTTTTCTTCATATTAGCGTTTTATAAGTTTAAATTCGGGTAGTACCTACCCGTTAAGTTCATACTTAGTAGCTAATATACAATTCAACTACTACAATTCTATATGAAAAACTGGTTATAATAATATTTCGCGTTCAAACTTTTACACAATATTTTACAAACTTACAATACCGCTTATTTTACATATAGCATGAAATATAGCAAACAATAAATTTGATACAAGATGGTTGTGAAGATAATTCTAGCTAGTACACAAGTCGTTCAGCAATGGTAATAAAGACACGTAATTCATACGTCCAGAAACAAGTAATGCATTCTGGTTTTACTAGGATTACTTCCCATCCTTGGTCTTGTGGAACATAACCATTATGGCCGTTGATAAGACAGCGTGTTGTAACGTCGTCAAAGGGACGAGGGTTACGTAATGTCCAACAGTCCCGTAACAATCTAAAAACCTCATTTCTTACCCCAATTACCGACTCCGTCACTTGTGGGAACGTTTTGTTTAATAGTTGTAGCCCGATGTTCTTGTTCTCACTTTGGTGAGAAGCGAACATTACTAATCCGTAAGCATAACATGCTTCTTTATGTTGCATGTTAGCCGCTTTTTCTAAATCACGAAGTCCAATATTCGGATATATTGAGTCAAAATAATTTCTTAACCCATTGCGTAAAATAGCATTTGGGTTCCCCGCAATATATGCGTCAAAGTAAACACATCGTAACTTATGGATTTCCCAATGTGATATCCCCCATCTTTCGAACGAAAGCTTTTTATAAACCAAGGCATTCTTGGAACGTTCTTCGAATGTCTTACAAACTGATCTCGCCTTAAATAGTTGTGCCGAAGAATTCTGACCGACTCTAGACAAGATTTCATCAATCATGTCTCCGGGTAGGTCTCTTAAAATATTGGGTTGTCTATACATTTTGTGTTTTTATACTGTAAAATAGACAAGAGTTAGATTCATAAAAAAAATACTTATTAATACAAGCAATTTTTACATATATCATAAAGCATAAGCACACTATATTACATATATTACACCACACGAATACAACTATCTTATTCCAACTCGCTTGTTTCTTCTTCTTCGGTTTTGGTTCGTTTTGCCAAGTTTCTAGGGATATATGATGTTCCCCTAATACGAACCGTCGTTTTCCACATTGGTTTAGAAAAACCTGGTGGTTTAGAGGTTCCCGGGTCATTGTTACAACTTAAAGACTTCGGGGGTTGACGATACATATAAAGTTCATCGGGGTTGGAATTAGATTTCTCTATTTTTATGCCCTTTCCCTTATTATTTTCTTTTGCCTTTTTAAATTCAGTTGGGGTAATTTCTATAACATAATCGGAATTCTCGTCGGAATCCGATTCATCGGAGAATTGGTAATCCTCCCAATATTTTGCTTCCTTGGCGGAAACACCATTGACCATAATTAACCTTGGTTGGTTGGTTGAGGATTTTCTTTTACTTAACCGTTTTATTATTTACCCCACCGGTTCTATTTCTTCATCCGGTTCCGATTCTTCTTCCGGCTCCGATTCTTCTTCCGGTTCCGACTCTTCTTCCGGTTCCTCTTCGGGAACTTGTGAATCAGTCCACGAATCATTCCAATTTACATTTGACTCTTCATTATTATTAGGTGAGTCAATGGGACTTGTTCTAGAGGTAGACATCTATCACATAATATCAAACGCGTTAAGAGATTAATATATTACATAATATTCACATGTTAAAAATATATAGTTTCCAACAAAATTTGTTAAGCAATCATTTTTCAAGTAAACACGGTCGAAGTCCAGACTCACTAATGCATCCTAACAAACTCGATAAGACACACTAATGCAAAATTCTGGTTCTCTAAGACCAACGCTCAGATACCAACTGAAATGTCCCGTTCTTATTGATTAAAAACGTTCCATATTAATTGATTTCGTTGCGAGGTTTTGACCTCTATATGAGACGTTTTTCAAAGACTGCATTCATTTTTAAAACAAACCATAACCTTTATTTCATAGATAAAGGTTTTAAAAAGCTTTACGTAGATTATCAAATAATGATAATCTAAAATATCCTGTTTACACACGACCATTACATAATGGTTTACAATACAAATATGTTACAACAAAATAAGTTTCTTGAATGCAGTTTTTACACAATATCATACAAGCATGGACTCCAAATCTCGTCCTTATTTAAGTATGCGACAGCGGAAGCTCTTAATAATCACCTGAGAATAAACATGCTTAAAACGTCAACAAAAATGTTGGTGAGTTATAGGTTTAACCTATATATAGCAAATCATAATAATAGACCACAAGATTTCATATTTCAATACACATCCCATACATAGAGATAAAAATCATTCATATGGTGAACACCTGGTAACCGACATTAACAAGATGCATATATAAGAATATCCCCATCATTCTGGGACACCCTTCGGATATGATATAAATTTTGAAGTACTAAAGCATCCGGTACTTTGGATGGGGTTTGTTAGGCCCAATAGATCTATCTTTAGGATTCGCTTCAATTAGGGTGTCTGTTCCCTAATTCTTAGATTACCAGACTTAATAAAAAGGGGCATATTCGATTTTGATAATTCAACCATAGAATGTAGTTTCACGTACTTGTGTCTATTTTGTAAATCATTTATAAAACCTGCATGTATTCTCATCCCAAAAATATTAGATTTTAAAAGTGGGACTATAACTCACTTTCACAGATTTTTACTTCGTCGGGAAGTAAGACTTGGCCACTGGATGATTCACGAACCTATAACAATATATACATATATATCAAAGTATGTTCAAAATATATTTACAACACTTTTAATATATTTTGATGTTTTAAGTTTATTAAGTCAGCTGTCCTCGTTAGTAACCTACAACTAGTTGTCCACAGTTAGATGTACAGAAATAAATCGATAAATATTATCTTGAATCAATCCACGACCCAGTGTATACGTATCTCAGTATTGATCATAACTCAAACTATATATATTTTAGAATCAACCTCAACCCTGTATAGCTAACTCCAACATTCACATATAGAGTGTCTATGGTTGTTCCGAAATATATATAGATGTGTCGACATGATAGGTCGAAACATTGTGTAGTGACCCGAACTTTTCCGTGTTTATATATATTAATTGAGATTGATATTTACATGATTAAATGTTTCCAACATGTTAAGCAATCAAACTTGTTAAGACTTGATTAATTGAAATATGTTTCATATAGACAATTGACCACCCAAGTTGACCGGTGATTCACGAACGTTAAAACTTGTAAAAACTATACGATGACATATATATGGTTATATATATAGTTAACATGTTTTTATTATAAGTATGTATCTCATTAGGTATTTTAACAATGAGTTATATACATAAAAATGAGACTATTAATTTAAGAAACTCGAAAACGATATATATAACGATTATCGTTATAACAACGTCTTACTAGGTACATATGAATCATATTAAGATATTGATACACTTGGTTAATTATGTTAAATGATAATTAAATATATTATTAAGTGTATTAACAATGAAATACATATGTAAAAATAAGACTACTAACTTAATGATTTCGAAACGAGACATATATGTAACGATTATCGTTGTAACGACATTTAACTGTATATACATCATACTGAGATATATTATATATCATAATATCATGATAATATAACAATTTAATATCTCATTTGTTATAATAAACAATGGGTTAACAACATTCAACAAGATCGTTAACCTAAAGGTTTCAAAACAACATTTACATGTAACGACTAACGATGACTTAACGACTCAGTTAAAATGTATATACATGTAGTGTTTTAATATGTATTCATACACTTTTGAAAGACTTCAAGACACTTATCAAAATACTTCTACTTAACAAAAATGCTTACAATTACATCCTCGTTCAGTTTCATCAACAATTCTACTCGTATGCACCCGTATTCGTACTCGTACAATACACAGCTTTTAGATGTATGTACTATTGGTATATACACTCCAATGATCAGCTCTTAGCAGCCCATGTGAGTCACCTAACACATGTGGGAACCATCATTTGGCAACTAGCATGAAATATCTCATAAAATTACAAAAATATGAGTAATCATTCATGACTTATTTACATGAAAACAAAATTACATATCCTTTATATCTAATCCATACACCAACGACCAAAAACACCTACAAACACTTTCATTCTTCAATTTTCTTCATCTAATTGATCTCTCTCAAGTTCTATCTTCAAGTTCTAAGTGTTCTTCATAAATTCCAAAAGTTCTAGTTTCATAAAATCAAGAATACTTTCAAGTTTGCTAGCTCACTTCCAATCTTGTAAGGTGATCATCCAACCTCAAGAAATCTTTGTTTCTTACAGTAGGTTATCATTCTAATACAAGGTAATAATCATATTCAAACTTTGGTTCAATTTCTATAACTATAATAATCTTATTTCAAGTGATGATCTTACTTGAACTTGTTTTCGTGTCATGATTTTGCTTCAAGAACTTCGAGCCATCCAAGGATCCATTGAAGCTAGATCCATTTTTCTCTTTTCCAGTAGGTTTATCCAAGGAACTTAAGGTAGTAATGATGTTCATAACATCATTCAATTCATACATATAAAGCTATCTTATTCGAAGGTTTAAACTTGTAATCACTAGAACATAGTTTAGTTAATCCTAAACTTGTTCGCAAACAAAAGTTAATCCTTCTAACTTGACTTTTAAAATCAACTAAACACATGTTCTATATCTATATGATATGCTAACTTAATGATTTAAAACCTGGAAACACGAAAAACACCGTAAAACCGGATTTACGCCGTCGTAGTAACACCGCGGGCTGTTTTGGGTTAGTTAATTAAAAACTATGATAAACTTTGATTTAAAAGTTGTTATTCTGAGAAAATGATTTTTATTATGAACATGAAACTATATCCAAAAATTATAGTTAAACTCAAAGTGGAAGTATGTTTTCTAAAATGGTCATCTAGACGTCGTTCTTTCGACTGAAATGACTACCTTTACAAAAACGACTTGTAACTTATTTTTTCTGACTATAAACCTATACTTTTTCTGTTTAGATTCATAAAATAGAGTTCAATATGAAACCATAGCAATTTGATTCACTCAAAACGGATTTAAAATGAAGAAGTTATGGGTAAAACAAGATTGGATAATTTTTCTCATTTTAGCTACGTGAAAATTGGTAACAAATCTATTCCAACCATAACTTAATCAACTTGTACTGTATATTATGTAATCTTGAGATACCATAGACACGTATACAATGTTTCGACCTATCATGTCGACACATCTATATATATTTCGGAACAACCATAGACACTCTATATGTGAATGTTGGAGTTAGCTATACAGGGTTGAGGTTGATTCCAAAATATATATAGTTTGAGTTGTGATCAATACTGAGATACGTATACACTGGGTCGTGGATTTATTCAAGATAATATTTATCGATTTATTTCTGTACATCTAACTGTGGACAACTAGTTGTAGGTTACTAACGAGGACAGCTGACTTAATAAACTTGAAACATCAAAATATATTAAAAGTGTTGTAAATATATTTTGAACATACTTTGATATATATGTATATATTGTTATAGGTTCGTGAATCAACCAGTGGCCAAGTCTTACTTCCCGACGAAGTAAAAATCTGTGAAAGTGAGTTATAGTCCCACTTTTAAAATCTAATATTTTTGGGATGAGAATACATGCAGGTTTTATAAATGATTTACAAAATAGACACAAGTATGTGAAACTACATTCTATGGTTGAATTATCGAAATCGAATATGCCCCTTTTTATTAAATCTGGTAATCTAAGAATTAGGGAACAGACACCCTAATTGACACGAATCCTAAAGATAGATCTATCGGGCCCAACAAGCCCCATCCAAAGTACCGGATGCTTTAGTACTTCGAAATTTATATCATATCCGAAGGGTGTCCCAGAATGATGGGGATATTCTTATATATGCATCTTGTTAATGTCGGTTACCAGGTGTTCACCATATGAATGATTTTTATCTCTATGTATGGGATGTGTATTGAAATATGAAATCTTGTGGTCTATTATTATGATTTGATATATATAGGTTAAACCTATAACTCACCAACATTTTTGTTGACGTTTTAAGCATGTTTATTCTCAGGTGATTATTAAGAGCTTCCGCTGTCGCATACTTAAATAAGGACGAGATTTGGAGTCCATGCTTGTATGATATTGTGTAAAAACTGCATTCAAGAAACTTATTTTGTTGTAACATATTTGTATTGTAAACCATTTTGTAATGGTTGTGTGTAAACAGGATATTTTAGATTATCATTATTTGATAATCTACGTAAAGCTTTTTAAACCTTTATTGATAAATAAAGGTTATGGTTTGTTTTAAAATGAATGCAGTCTTTGAAAAACGTCTCATATAGAGGTCAAAACCTCGCAACGAAATCAATTAATATGGAATGTTTTTAATCAATAAGAACGGGACATTTCACATTGTATACGTGTCTATGGTATCTCAAGATTACATAATATACAATACAAGTTGATTAAGTTATGGTTGGAATAGATTTGTTACCAATTTTCAGGTAGCTAAAATGAGAAAAATTATCCAATCTTGTTTTACCCATAACTTCTTCATTTTAAATCCATTTTGAGTGAATCAACTTGCTATGGTTTCATATTAAACTCTATTTTATGAATATAAACAGAAAAAGTATAGGTTTAGAGTCGAAAAAATAAGTTACAAGTCGTTTTTGTAAAGGTAGTCATTTCAGTCGAAAGAACGACGTCTAGATGACCATTTTAGAAAACATACTTCCACTTTGAGTTTAACGATAATTTTTGGATATAGTTTCATGTTCATAATAAAAATCATTTTCTCAAAATAACAACTTTTAAATCAAAGTTTATCATAGTTTTTAATTAACTAACCCAAAACAGCCCGCGGTGTTACTACGACGGCGTAAATCCGGTTTTACGGTGTTTTTCGTGTTTCTAGGTTTTAAATCATTAAGTTAGAATATAATATAGATATAGAACATGTGTTTAGTTGATTTTAAAAGTCAAGTTAGAAGGATTAACTTTTGTTTGCGAACAAGTTTAGAATTAACTAAACTATGTTCTAGTGGTTACAAGTTTAAACCTTCGAATAAGATAGCTTTATATGTATGAATCGAATGATGTTATGAACATCATTATTACCTTAAGTTCCTTGGATAAACCTATTGGAAAAGAGAAAAATGGATCTAGCTTCAACGGATCCTTGAATGGCTCGAAGTTCTTGAAGCAGAATCATGACACGAAAACAAGTTCAAGTAAGATCATCACTTGAAATAAGATTGTTATAGTTATAGAAATTGAACCAAAGTTTGAATATGATTATTACCTTGTATTAGAATGATAACCTACTGTAAGAAACAAAGATTTCTTGAGGTTGGATGATCACCTTACAAGATTGGAAGTGAGCTAGCAAACTTGAAAGTATTCTAGATTTTATGTAACTAGAACTTGTAGAATATATGAAGAACACTTAGAACTTGAAGATAGAACTTGAGATAGATCAATTAGATGAATAAAATTGAAGAATGAAAGTGTTTGTAGGTGTTTTTGGTCGTTGGTGTATGGATTAGATATAAAGGATATGTAATTTTGTTTTCATGTAAATAAGTCATGAATGATTACTCATATTTTTGTAATTTTATGAGATATTTCATGCTAGTTGCCAAATGATGGTTCCCACATGTGTTAGGTGACTCACATGGGCTGCTAAGAGCTGATCATTGGGGTGTATATACCAATAGTACATACATCTAAAAGCTGTGTATTGTACGAGTACGAATACGGGTGCATACGAGTAGAATTGTTGATGAAACTGAACGAGGATGTAATTGTAAGCATTTTTGTTAAGTAGAAGTATTTTGATAAGTGTATTGAAGTCTTTCAAAAGTGTATAAATACATATTAAAACACTACATGTATATACATTTTAACTGAGTCGTTAAGTCATCGTTAGTCGTTACATGTAAGTGTTGTTTTGAAACCTTTAGGTTAACGATCTTGTTAAATGTTGTTAACCCAATGTTTATAATATCAAATGAGATTTTAAATTATTATATTATCATGATATTATCATGTATGAATATCTCTTAATATGATATATATACATTAAATGTCTTTACAACGATAATCGTTACATATATGTCTCGTTTAAAAATCATTAAGTTAGTAGTCTTGTTTTTACATATGTAGTTCATTGTTAATATACTTAATGATATGTTTACTTATCATAGTATCATGTTAACTATATATATATCCATATATATGTCATCATATAGTTTTTACAAGTTTTAACGTTCGTGAATCACCGGTCAACTTGGGTGGTCAATTGTCTATATGAAACATATTTCAATTAATCAAGTCTTAACAAGTTTGATTGCTTAACATGTTGGAAACATTTAATCATGTAAATATCAATCTCAATTAATATATATAAACATGGAAAAGTTCGGGTCACTACATGTTGTATGGAGGCGGGCTCGTGTGAACTTATATCTTCTTGGATTCTTTCTGGTAATCCTTTCACAAACGCGTCGATCTTCTCTTCCTCATCTTCGAATGCTCCCGGACACAATAGGCACAATTCTGTGAATCGTCTTTTGTACGTGGTAATATCAAATCCTTGGGTTCGTAACCCTCTAAGTTCTGTCTTGAGCTTATTGACCTCGGTTCTGGGACGGTATTTCTCGTTCATCAAGTGCTTGAATGCTGACCACGGTAGTGCGTACGCATCGTCTTGTCCCACTTGCTCTAGATAGGTATTCCACCATGTTAACGCAGAACCTGTGAAGGTATGCGTAGCGTACTTCACTTTGTCCTCTTCAGTACACTTACTTATGGCAAACACCGATTCGACCTTCTCGGTCCACCGTTTCAATCCGATCGGTCCTTCGGTTCCATCAAATTCCAAAGGTTTGCAGGCAGTGAATTCTTTGTAGGTGCATCCTACACGATTTCCTGTACTGCTAGATCCAAGGTTATTGTTGGTATGTAGCGCAGCCTGTACTGCGGCTATGTTTGAAGCTAGAAAAGTACGGAATTCCTCTTCATTCATATTCACAGTGTGTCGAGTAGTCGGTGCCATTTCCTTCAAAATAGTCAAATGGAACAAGTTAATCATACAGAATATTAAGAGTAGTTAATAGTATTTCGTAGCATAATATGAACTCATTTATAAAAGCTTTTTCTTCATATTAGCGTTTTATAAGTTTAAATTCGGGTAGTACCTACCCGTTAAGTTCATACTTAGTAGCTAATATACAATTCAACTACTACAATTCTATATGAAAAACTGATTATAATAATATTTCGCGTTCAAACTTTTACACAATATTTTACAAACTTACAATACCGCTTATTTTACATATAGCATGAAATATAGCACACAATAAATTTGATACAAGATGGTTGTGAAGATAATTCTAGCTAGTACACAAGTCGTTCAGCAAAGGCAATAAAGACACGTAATTCATACGTCCAGAAACAAGTCATGCATTCTGGTTTTACTAGGATTACTTCCCATCCTTGCTCTTGTGGAACATAACCGTTATGGCCATTGATAAGACATCGTGTTGTAACGTCGTCAAAGGGACGAGGGTTACGTAATGTCCAACAGTCCCGTAACAATCTAAAAACCTCATTTCTTACCCCAATTACCGACTCCGTCACTTGTGGGAACGTTTTGTTTAATAGTTGTAGCCCGATGTTCTTGTTCTCACTTTGGTGAGAAGCGAACATTACTAATCCGTAAGCATAACATGCTTCTTTATGTTGCATGTTAGCCGCTTTTTCTAAATCACGAAGTCCAATATTCGGATATATTGAGTCAAAATAATTTCTTAACCCATTGCGTAAAATAGCATTTGGGTTCCCCGAAATATATGCGTCAAAGTAAACACATCGTAACTTATGGATTTCCCAATGTGATATCCCCCATCTTTCGAACGAAAGCCTTTTATAAACCAAGGCATTCTTGGAACGTTCTTCGAATGTCTTACAAACTGATCTCGCCTTAAATAGTTATGCCGAAGAATTCTGACCGACTCTAGACAAGATTTCATCAATCATGTCTCCGGGTAGGTCTCTTAAAATATTGGGTTGTCTATCCATTTTGTGTTTTTATACTGTAAAATAGACAAGAGTTAGATTCATAAAAAAAAAATACTTATTAATACAAGCAATTTTTACATATATCATAAAGCATAAGCACACTATATTACATATATTACACCACACGAATACAACTATCTTATTCCGACTTGCTTGTTTCTTCTTCTTCGGTTTTGGTTCGTTTTGCCAAGTTTCTAGGGATATATGATGTTCCCCTAATACGAGCCGTAATTTTCCACATTGGTTTAGAAAAACCCGGTGGTTTAGAGGTTCCCGGGTCATTGTTACAACTTAAGGACTTCGGGGGTTGACGATACATATAAAGTTCATCGGGGTTGGAATTAGATTTCTCTATTTTTATGCCCTTTCCCTTATTATTTTCTTTTGCCTTTTTAAATTCAGTTGGGGTAATTTCTATAACATCATCGGAATTCTCGTCGGAATCCGATTCATCGGAGAATTGGTAATCCTCCCAATATTTTGCTTCCTTGGCGGAAACACCATTGACCATAATTAACCTTGGTCGGTTGGTTGAGGATTTTCTTTTACTTAACCGTTTTATTATTTCCCCCACCGGTTCTATTTCTTCATCCGGTTCCGATTCTTCTTCCGGTTCCGACTCTTCTTCCGGTTCCTCTTCGGGAACTTGTGAATCAGTCCACGAATAATTCCAATTTACATTTGACTCTTCATTATTATTAGGTGAGTCAATGGGACTTGTTCTAGGGGTAGACATCTATCACATAATATCAAACGCGTTAAGAGATTAATATATCACATAATATTCACATGTTAAAAATATATAGTTTCCAACAAAATTTGTTAAGCAATCATTTTTCAAGTAAACACGGTCGAAGTCCAGACTCACTAATGCATCCTAACAAACTCGATAAGACACACTAATGCAAAATTCTGGTTCTCTAAGACCAACGCTCTGATACCAACTGAAATGTCCCGTTCTTATTGATTAAAAACGTTCCATATTAATTGATTTCGTTGCGAGGTTTTGACCTCTATATGAGACGTTTTTCAAAGACTGCATTCATTTTAAAACAAACCATAACCTTTATTTCATCAATAAAGGTTTAAAAAGCTTTACGTAGATTTTTAAATAATGATAATCTAAAATATCCTGTTTACACACGACCATTACATAATGGTTTACAATACAAATATGTTACAACAAAATAAGTTTCTTGAATACAGTTTTTACACAATATCATACAAGCATGGACTCCAAATCTCGTCCTTATTTAAGTATGCGACAGCGGAAGCTCTTAATAATCACCTGAGAATAAACATGCTTAAAACGTCAACAAAAATGTTGGTGAGTTATAGGTTTAACCTATATATATCAAATCATAATAATAGACCACAAGATTTCATATTTCAATACACATCCCATACATAGAGATAAAAATCATTCATATGGTGAACACCTGGTAACCGACATTAACAAGATGCATATATAAGAATATCCCCATCATTCCGGGACACCCTTCGGATATGATATAAATTTCGAAGTACTAAAGCATCCAGTACTTTGGATGGGGTTTGTTAGGCCCAATAGATCTATCTTTAGGATTCGCGTCAATTAGGGTGTCTGTTCCCTAATTCTTAGATTACCAGACTTAATAAAAAGGGGCATATTCGATTTCAATAATTCAACCATAGAATGTAGTTTCACATACTTGTGTCTATTTTGTAAATCATTTATAAAACCTGCATGTATTCTCATCCCAAAAATATTAGATTTTAAAAGTGGGACTATAACTCACTTTCACATATTTTTACTTCGTCGGGAAGTAAGACTTGGCCACTGGTTGATTCACGAACCTATAACAATATATACATATATATCAAAGTATGTTCAAAATATATTTACAACACTTTTAATATATTTTGATGTTTTAAGTTTATTAAGTCAGCTGTCCTCGTTAGTAACCTACAACTAGTTGTCCACAGTTAGATGTACAGAAATAAATCGATAAATATTATCTTGAATCAATCCACGACCCAGTGTATACGTATCTCAGTATTGATCACAACTCAAACTATATATATTTTGGAATCAACCTCAACCCTGTATAGCTAACTCCAACATTCACATATAGAGTGTCTATGGTTGTTCCGAAATATATATAGATGTGTCGAAATGATATGTTGAAACATTGTATACGTGTCTATGGTATCTCAAGATTACATAATATACAATACAAGTTGATTAAGTTATTGTTGGAATAGATTTGTTACCAATTTTCACGTAGCTAAAATGAGAAAAATTATCCAATCTTGTTTTACCCATAACTTCTTCATTTTAAATCCGTTTTGAGTGAATCAAATTGCTATGGTTTCATTTTGAACTCTATTTTATGAATATAAACAGAAAAAGTATAGGTTTATATTCGGAAAAATAAGTTAAAAGTCATTTTTGTAAAGGTAGTCATTTCAGTCGAAAGAACGACGTCTAGATGACCATTTTAGAAAACATACTTCCACTTTGAGTTTAACCATAATTTTTGGATATAGTTTCATGTTCATAATAAAAATCATTTTCTCAGAATAACAACTTTTAAATCAAAGTTTATCATAGTTTTTAATTAACTAACCCAAAACAGCCCGCGGTGTTACTACGACGGCGTAAATCCGGTTTTACGGTATTTTTCGTGTTTCCAGGTTTTAAATCATTAAGTTAGCATATAATATAGATATAGAACATGTGTTTAGTTGATTTTAAAAGTCAAGTTAGAAGGATTAACTTTTGTTTGCGAACAAGTTTAGAATTAACTAAACTATGTTCTAGTGATTACAAGTTTAAACCTTCAAATAAGATAGCTTTATATGTATGAATCGAATGATGTTATGAACATCATTACTACCTTAAGTTCCTTGGATAAACCTACTGGAAAAGAGAAAAATGGATCTAGCTTCAACGGATCCTTGGATGGCTCGAAGTTCTTGAAGCAGAATCATGACACGAAAACAAGTTCAAGTAAGATCATCACTTGAAATAAGATTGTTATAGTTACAGAAATTTAACCAAAGTTTGAATATGATTATTAACTTGTATTAGAATGATAACCTACTGTAAGAAACAAAGATCTCTTGAGGTTGGATGATCACCTTACAAGATTGGAAGTGAGCTAGCAAACTTGAAAGTATTCTTGATTTTATGTAACTAGAACTTGTAGAATATATGAAGAACACTTAGAACTTGAAGATAGAACTTGAGAGAGATTAATTAGATAAAGAAAATTGAAGAATGAAAGTGTTTGTAGGTGTTTTTAGTCGTTGGTGTATGGATTAGATATAAAGGATATGTAATTTTGTTTTCATGTAAATAAGTCATGAATGATTACTCATATTTTTGTAATTTTATGAGATATTTCATGCTAGTTGCCAAATGATGGTTCCCACATGTGTTAGGTGACTCACATGGGCTGCTAAGAGCTGATCATTGGAGTGTATATACCAATAGTACATACATCTAAAAGCTGTGTATTGTACGAGTACAAATACGGGTGCATACGAGTAGAATTGTTGATGAAACTGAACGAGGATGTAATTGTAAGCATTTTTGAAAAGTAGAAGTATTTTGATAAGTGTATTGAAGTCTTTCAAAAGTGTATAAATACATATTAAAACACTACATGTATATACATTTTAACTGAGTCGTTAAGTCATCGTTAGTCGTTACATGTAATTGTTGTTTTGAAACCTTTAGGTTAACGATCTTGTTAAATGTTGTTAACCCAATGTTTATAATATCAAATGAGATTTTAAATTACTATATTATCATGATATTATCATGTATGAATATCTCTTAATATGATATATATACATTAAATGTCTTTACAACGATAATCGTTACATATATGTCTCGTTTAAAAATCATTAAGTTAGTAGTCTTGTTTTTACATATGTAGTTCATTGTTAATATACTTAATGATATGTTTACTTATCATAGTATCATGTTAACTATATATATATCCATATATATGTCATCATATAGTTTTTACAAGTTTTAACGTTCGTGAATCACCGGTCAACTTGGGTGGTCAATTGTTTATATGAAACATATTTCAATTAATCAAGTCTTAACAAGTTTGATTGCTTAACATGTTGGAAACATTTAATCATGTAAATATCAATCTCAATTAATATATATAAACATGGAAAAGTTCGGGTCACTACAGTACCTACCCGTTAAATAAATTTCGTCCCGAAATTTTAAGCTGTTGAAGGTGTTGACGAATCTTCTGGAAATAGATGCGGGTATTTCTTCTTCATCTGATTTTCATGCTCCAAGGTGAACTCGGGTCCTCTACGAGCATTCCATCGAACCTTAACAATTGGTATCTTGTTTTGCTTAAGTCTTTTAACCTCACGATCCATTATTTCGACGGGTTCTTCGATGAATTGAAGTTTTTTGTTGATTTGGATTTCATCTAACAGAATAGTGAGATTGAAAGGATCCGAAACTAATCATCCGGACGATGTCCATATTGATTACAAACGAATTACAACAGTTGATAACATCGCGAGGTACTTGACCTCTATATGATACATTTTACAAACGTTGCATTTATTCTTAAAAGGCAATCTATCTTTACATAAAAAAAATTAATAAACTCGTCAAACATTTCTCGATATCCAAATGACCTAAACTGTCATTTACTTAATAAATGTCTTTAATGATCTTCAATGACTCGAATGCAACGTTCTTGTATCATGGCTTAAATGGTCCCAACTAGTATCCTTAATATGAGCTAACGCACAGCGGAAGTCTTAATTCATACCTGAGAATAACATGCTTTAAAACGTCAACATAAAGTTGGTGAGATATATAGGTTTGATGCTAGCAGCGATATAACGATGGACCACAAGATTTCATATATAAACATTTTAATAAAAATATTCTAAGTGGTTGAGCACTTGGTAACCATACTTAACAATTAATCACGTCGCATATTCCCTTTAATATGAAATCTTACTACACTGTACCAAGTGTAGTCACGAAACGAAGTACTGTGCAACCGTTGAATACTGGTCGTCCAGTCCGGTTGGGGTTGTCAGGCCCGATAGATCTATCAACAGGATTCGCGTTTACAATACCGCTGTAAATATTAGTTACCAAGCTACAGGGAAGTATGCCAGTGGTACAACTCAACGTAGAATATATTTTTCAGTTACTTGTGTCCATAATGTAAAACATAAAATACATGTATTCTCATCCCGAAATATTTAGAGTTTAAAAGTGGGACTATATACTCACTTTCGTCTTGAAGATATATATATAATTTGACTTCGTCTCCGGTTGATATCACGAACCTATCCATATATAATATATCAATACCTTTTCTTTTTTTAAACAAACGTCACATATATATACTTGTTATACTTTTAATACTTTGAATAATTCCTTAGTCCGTAGTTAGCAGTTCGTTGTTAGTAATTCAATTTTAATGGTTCATATTTAGATGTTTAATAAACCCCCAATGAAATAAATAAAACCCTCATCGTATATGTATTGGTCGAGATTAATCTTGACCCACGGTACCGGTGTTGTCAAATGACGTGTTGCGTACATAAAGTACCGGTGTTGTCAAATGACGTGTTGCGTACAATCATGGGATCTTATGATTAATCTTCTCGTATTGTTTACAGGTGATCCTGAACCATATAAAATTGAATTATGAGTACATATATATAAAATATCATGTTATTTTAGAAAGATGTGATTTTATTTAATTTTTCCCAATTAATCCCGAAGTTAAACAAGTCTTGGATAACCAATTTTGTTTCGGTCATAGTTTCTTCGTTACAAATCCGTTTTCGTTGATTCAACTTGCCATCTCCTTGGATCGAGTCCCTCTTTAATACTATGAACTGAAAATACCTTGGTTTGTATTCAAAATCACACGGCATAGGTGAAACTTTAGTGAAACTTATGAAGTTAAACATTTTCCTTTATTTAAACAACCTTAAATGATTATTTTTCTAAAAATACTTATACTTTGAATTAAATCATGAAATTTTTATGTGTTATCATATTCATAGTAAAAATCATTTTTCCAGAACATAAACCTCCAACTCAAAGTTTAAGATAGTTTTTAATTATCCAACCCAAAACAGTCCCCGGTGGCACTCCGACGTCGTAAAAACAGTTTTTAAGATATTCTTTGAAAAACCAAATTATACCTTGTTAAATTAGTATATATTTAAGTTATATTACAGGTCTTGAAGTATTTTAAAAGTTAAGTTAGAAGGATCTATTTAGTTTGCAAACAAGTTTGAAAACATTCAAACTATGTTCTTGTTGTTAAACTTTTATACCACAAAATAAGATAGCTATATATATATGAATCGAATAAGGTTATGAACATAGATACTACCTCAAGTTCCTTGGACAAGGTTGCTGTAAAAGAGGAGTAAGAAGCTAGAATCAAAAGGGTGATGGAAGTGGATGAAAGATTGGAAGTAAGTTTGTGTTCTTGGAAGGATTTCTTGAAGTGTTTTTGTATGGTTTTCTTATGGTGTTTAAGTAAGGTTTTTGAAGCTAGATCTTCATGGAACTTTGCTGAATGTTTATGGAGTTTAATGTTCTTGAGAGTGTGGGTGTTTTTAGCTAGAGAATGGAAGTAAAAATGAAACAAAATGAGGATACATATATACTCCTAAAAAAATGTTTATGTAGTAGACATGGACAAATTTTTAGTTTGTATTTTTGTAATTAGTCTTACAATCATTCAAAAGTAATTACCTTATACATAAGGCATGAACAAGGGCTGGTTAGGTGGTGATTTGATGTGTATATACCAATAGTAAATACGTATAGAAGCTAGGTATGATACGAGTACAAATACTCTAGATATACGTATAGAAATTTTGTGAAAAATGGAATGAGGATTCAAATATAGCTATCTTTTGTGAATACACTTATATGATTTTATGTATTTAAGTCTTTAAAAGTGATTAAATACATTACTTATACGATATATGTATAAACATTATAAGTCTTAAGTATTTATGTCAAATAACGTTACGTATAGTTATCGTTTTGAAAACTTAAGTTAGTAGTTTCAAAATATACTTATAACTTATTGTTATTAATACAAAATGAGATATTAAAACATTCATTAATCATGTTAAATATGTATATATACATATATATACACAAACGTATAATTATCATATATTGTATAGTTCGTGATATCATCGGTCAAACTAGACGGTCAAACGTTGTGTAAAACTCTTTTTGGAAACATAAATCTCAACAATTTGGATTGCTTATCATGTTGGTAAGGTTTAATTTATGTAAATATTAATCTTATAAGTATAGAATGATCGAAAAAGTGCGGGTCAACTTTAGGGTTTTTGCTTATCGTGTCGGAACCATATAGAGATTAGAGTTTAAATTTGGTCGGAAATTTCCGGGTCGTTACAGTACCCATCCGTTAAAGAAATTTCGTCCTCGAAATTTGGTAGAGGTTGTCATAAACAACAATAGGAATGTTTTCATGACGAATATGAGGTAATAATGAAATTTTATCATTATTGAAAGATTTAGATAAAACGATTTGGTTATGTGAGACGCACGAGCGAAGCTATCACAAAAGAGTGAAATGAGTAAATATAGAATTGTTGTAACCGATGACGTGATTATGATCGATTTCCGGGATTTAAGGGTTTTAAAGAAAATCTTATGTAATAAGATTTAGTTTTGCGGCGATCAGGATCTTCTTTGATTTAACGCGGCAATCTGTTTTGATTTCTTTGTCGAATATTTCACTATAAATTTACCTCCTTCCCTTTCTTTCTTCCCACATCTTCTATTCTTTCTCTTTAGTTCCTACTTTAAGACATTCGCTAATATGCTCCATCCCATTCTAACCCTTGTTATATTTCTAACTTTCATATCTTTCATTCTTCTTTTTCATCTATCACCAGAAGAATCTATTCTCTTTTATCCTTTCCTTGGAATTATAATGTTTTTAATTCTCCCGTGCCTTTACGTTGCAATACGTATTGATATGCACGGTTTGTAGTTTCGGGGTTGTTGTTAGGTTTTATACCTTCCCTTATATTTCGATGTTCCTACTCCTGTCCCTTAAAATCATTGTCATCCACAGTTAATGCTCTCTCTTATTTGCTGTGGTTTATGTTCCTATTTCTATTCTGAAGTTTTGTCCCTTCATTTCTTCTTCCCGTCCTCGAGCCAAGCGAACAATGGTCCGAAATTCGTAGGTAGGAAATTTGGAATGAACCTTGCTATTGGTTTTAGAATGAAATTGTAATGGCACGATCTTGATTCGTTAAATTACTCGAATATTCCGGAAAAAAAAATAGAACTATCAAGGTGATACGTTCTAATATGTTTGAAGACTTGATAGAATGTAAGAGCCGTGTAACATGGCACATGATGACGGTACTGTGAATCATCACATTCCATTAGAAACTTAACATGACTTACTGTAATATAATGAAGTTGATCAAGTTTCATTATATTATACTAATTCATGTATCAGTTCCCAACACTACTTCAAAACATTCATATTTTTAAACTTAGAGATTTCAGAATTTAGAAACTAACACAGTTTCTTTTATATTGTAGCGCAGATGTTACGGAGAGTTAAATGATCGCAGATAGGAATAGTTGTAAAAATATCTCCAGAAATATGAAAAATATGTATAACGAATGAAGATATCTTATAATATCTAAGATAAAATGATGGTGAAGAATATCATCTTGAAAAGTTTAGAATAAGGAGCAGTGTTCTTACTAACGGTTTCAGCAGGCACTGGATCATTTGGATCCTTTGAAGGCAGGTTCTGTTTTCATGATTTGTTCACGGCCTCCTTCATACTTTACTCAATCCGTTTTCCAGTTCCAAACCTTCTCTTTTTCTCAGCTTTACCACCATACCATTCTTTATCATCAATCTTTTGATTGTTAAAGTCGTTTACAGTTTTTGCTGCTTCATCAGCATTTCAAGAGCTACTTCATAGTTCAGGGTGTTTTCAGAAATCATGAAAGGATTTGAATGCGAATTGTAATCGTCAAGTTACGAATGAGGTTTAAGATAAAATCAAGTGGCAAACTTGAAGAATTGTTTAGTTTCATATGTTACAATCAACATTTTAATTCATTTTAATTGTCCAATGTTTTCTTCTTTATGCCACTTGTTGGATTCTGGTAGGTCAAAATCCGAATATGAAATTTGATTGAAAATGGTTATTCTGGGGTGAGCGGATACGAATATCGGTGGTTGTAAGTAAGATAATAGATAACCGTTGAATCAGATTCAAGAATGTACAATATAACTTATTAATGTGAATTCTAAATATTCCTCGGGTACTACCCACCCGTTAAAATATTTTCATCATTAATAGTTTGTACGAAGGAATTTTTAATTACTATCTTTATGAAAATATACTTGCATATATATTTTCTTCAGAGATAATCATAGATTTAATGAGTCAATAAGATATTAAACTCATTTGATTTATCGTTAATTCTAGATTACATAATCTCTAAGACTTTAGAAATTACATAATCGTCATACGATACGTAAAGCGAAGATAATCGATGTAGAACGATATATAGAACGAAGATCATACTCGAAGTACAGATATTGAGTCGTGTGATGTTGATATTCGAGATACAGATTGTGATGTTGAGATTGTGATTGGGGTAATAAAGGTACTGTCGGCGTTGACGATGGTAGTACGGATTATGCTGCTGGTGCTGCTGTTGGTGTTTGTAACCTTCGCACCATATTCTCCAAAACCACTACCCGAGCACGGAGTTCGTTGACTTCTTCTATTATACCGGGATGATTGACGGTTGGAACGAGCGAATGAACAAGATTTGAAATATGGGATAGTATGTAATCATGACGAGATACTCTAGAAATGAGCGAGAAAATGGTGTTTCGAATGGGTTCGCCGGTAAGTGCTTCAGGTTCATCGTTAAGAGGGCAATTTGGTGGATGAAATGGATCACCTTCTTCTTGCCTCCAGAAATTTAGTATATTACGAACCCATCCCCAGTTCATCCAGAATAGATGATGGGAAATTGGTTGATCCATTCCGGTGACGCTGTTCTCGGAGCTCGAATGGAAATCCATGTCGGCGTAGCTATCGAAGTCGGAGGAATTCGAACTGGATGAAGAATTCATCTTGTATAGTTGGAGAAATGAATTTTTTTGGTTTGGAATAGATTATAGGAGTTGGGTTTGGTACTCTTCAATACATAATTTTCATATGTATATATAATACCGAAATCCCGTGAATTACGGAGAATCTTTGAAATTCGTCGGGCAATGTTTATAGTAATAGATACGCTAGGATATGAATTTTGTCTATACACTATCGATGCACTAGATGCAGTAAGACGTGTCTAGACTAAAGAATGATAAGCAGGCAACTCCCTAAGGATGATAAGCAGATGGTTTCCGACTAGAAATGATAAGCAAAACTTTTTAGCAGGTAGATACGGTCAAAGTCCAGACTCACTAATGTATCCTAACAACTACCAGTTAGACACACTAATGCAAGGCCTGGTTCGCTAAGACCAACGCTCTGATACCAACTGAAAGGATCCGAAACTAATCATCCGGACGATGTCCATATTGATTACAAACGAATTACAACAGTTGATAACATCGCGAGGTACTTGACCTCTATATGATACATTTTACAAACGTTGCATTTATTCTTAAAAGGCAATCTATCTTTACATAAAAAAAATTAATAAACTCGTCAAACATTTCTCGATATCCAAATGACCTAAACTGTCATTTACTTAATAAATGTCTTTAATGATCTTCAATGACTCGAATGCAACGTTCTTGTATCATGGCTTAAATGGTCCCAACTAGTATCCTTAATATGAGCTAACGCACAGCGGAAGTCTTAATTCATACCTGAGAATAACATGCTTTAAAACGTCAACATAAAGTTGGTGAGATATATAGGTTTGATGCTAGCAGCGATATAACGATGGACCACAAGATTTCATATATAAACATTTTAATAAAAATATTCTAAGTGGTTGAGCACTTGGTAACCATACTTAACAATTAATCACGTCGCATATTCCCTTTAATATGAAATCTTACTACACTGTACCAAGTGTAGTCACGAAACGAAGTACTGTGCAACCGTTGAATACTGGTCGTCCAGTCCGGTTGGGGTTGTCAGGCCCGATAGATCTATCAACAGGATTCGCGTTTACAATACCGCTGTAAATATTAGTTACCAAGCTACAGGGAAGTATGCCAGTGGTACAACTCAACGTAGAATATATTTTTCAGTTACTTGTGTCCATAATGTAAAACATAAAATACATGTATTCTCATCCCGAAATATTTAGAGTTTAAAAGTGGGACTATATACTCACTTTCGTCTTGAAGATATATATATAATTTGACTTCGTCTCCGGTGGATATCACGAACCTATCCATATATAATATATCAATACCTTTTCTTTTTTTAAACAAACGTCACATATATATACTTGTTATACTTTTAATACTTTGAATAATTCCTTAGTCCGTAGTTAGCAGTTCGTTGTTAGTAATTCAATTTTAATGGTTCATATTTAGATGTTTAATAAACCCCCAATGAAATAAATAAAACCCTCATCGTATATGTATTGGTCGAGATTAATCTTGACCCACGGTACCGGTGTTGTCAAATGACGTGTTGCGTACATAAAGTACCGGTGTTGTCAAATGACGTGTTGCGTACAATCATGGGATCTTATGATTAATCTTCTCGTATTGTTTACAGGTGATCCTGAACCATATAAAATTGAATTATGAGTACATATATATAAAATATCATGTTATTTTAGAAAGATGTGATTTTATTTAATTTTTCCCAATTAATCCCGAAGTTAAACAAGTCTTGGATAACCAATTTTGTTTCGGTCATAGTTTCTTCGTTACAAATCCGTTTTCGTTGATTCAACTTGCCAT
Organism: Rutidosis leptorrhynchoides; assembly: GCF_046630445.1. Taxonomy (NCBI): domain Eukaryota; kingdom Viridiplantae; phylum Streptophyta; class Magnoliopsida; order Asterales; family Asteraceae; genus Rutidosis; species Rutidosis leptorrhynchoides. Next base: position 336,339,819 of record NC_092342.1, on the reverse strand, counting down.
CTCCTTGGATCGAGTCCCTCTTTAAGACTATGAACTGAAAATACCTTGGTTTGTATTCAAAATCACACGGCATAGGTGAAACTTTAGTGAAACTTATGAAGTTAAACATTTTCCTTTATTTAAACAACCTTAAATGATTATTTTTCTAAAAATACTTATACTTTGAATTAAATCATGAAATTTTTATGTGTTATCATATTCATAGTAAAAATCATTTTTCCAGAACATAAACCTCCAACTCAAAGTTTAAGATAGTTTTTAATTATCCAACCCAAAACAGTCCCCGGTGGCACTCCGACGTCGTAAAAACAGTTTTTAAGATATTCTTTGAAAAACCAAATTATACCTTGTTAAATTAGTATATATTTAAGTTATATTACAGGTCTTGAAGTATTTTAAAAGTTAAGTTAGAAGGATCTATTTAGTTTGCAAACAAGTTTGAAAACATTCAAACTATGTTCTTGTTGTTAAACTTTTATACCACAAAATAAGATAGCTATATATATATGAATCGAATAAGGTTATGAACATAGATACTACCTCAAGTTCCTTGGACAAGGTTGCTGTAAAAGAGGAGTAAGAAGCTAGAATCAAAAGGGTGATGGAAGTGGATGAAAGATTGGAAGTAAGTTTGTGTTCTTGGAAGGATTTCTTGAAGTGTTTTTGTATGGTTTTCTTATGGTGTTTAAGTAAGGTTTTTGAAGCTAGATCTTCATGGAACTTTGCTGAATGTTTATGGAGTTTAATGTTCTTGAGAGTGTGGGTGTTTTTAGCTAGAGAATGGAAGTAAAAATGAAACAAAATGAGGATACATATATACTCCTAAAAAAATGTTTATGTAGTAGACATGGACAAATTTTTAGTTTGTATTTTTGTAATTAGTCTTACAATCATTCAAAAGTAATTACCTTATACATAAGGCATGAACAAGGGCTGGTTAGGTGGTGATTTGATGTGTATATACCAATAGTAAATACGTATAGAAGCTAGGTATGATACGAGTACAAATACTCTAGATATACGTATAGAAATTTTGTGAAAAATGGAATGAGGATTCAAATATAGCTATCTTTTGTGAATACACTTATATGATTTTATGTATTTAAGTCTTTAAAAGTGATTAAATACATTACTTATACGATATATGTATAAACATTATAAGTCTTAAGTATTTATGTCAAATAACGTTACGTATAGTTATCGTTTTGAAAACTTAAGTTAGTAGTTTCAAAATATACTTATAACTTATTGTTATTAATACAAAATGAGATATTAAAACATTCATTAATCATGTTAAATATGTATATATACATATATATACACAAACGTATAATTATCATATATTGTATAGTTCGTGATATCATCGGTCAAACTAGACGGTCAAACGTTGTGTAAAACTCTTTTTGGAAACATAAATCTCAACAATTTGGATTGCTTATCATGTTGGTAAGGTTTAATTTATGTAAATATTAATCTTATAAGTATAGAATGATCGAAAAAGTGCGGGTCAACTTTAGGGTTTTTGCTTATCGTGTCGGAACCATATAGAGATTAGAGTTTAAATTTGGTCAGAAATTTCCGGGTCGTTACAGAGATCTTCTTTAGCAAAACATTTCTTCCAATTCGAGATGTGGAAAGTGTTATGTACAGCCGCGAGTTGTTGAGGTAACTCAAGTCGGTAAGCTACAGGTCCGACGCGATCAATAATCTTGAATGGTCCAATATACCTTGGATTTAATTTCCCTCGTTTACCAAATCGAACAATGCCTTTCCAAGGTGCAACTTTAAGCATGACCATCTCTCCAATTTCAAATTCTATATCTTTTCTTTTAATGTCAGCGTAGCTCTTTTGTCGACTTTGGGCGGTTTTCAACCGTTGTTGAATTTGGATGATCTTCTCGGTAGTTTCTTGTATAATCTCCGGACCCGTAATCTGCTATCCCCCACTTCACTCCAACAAATTGGAGACCTGCACTTTCTACCATAAAGTGCTTCAAACGGCGCCATCTCAATGCTTGAATGGTAGCTGTTGTTGTAGGAAAATTCTGCTAATGGTAGATGTCGATCCCAACTGTTTTCGAAATCAATAACACATGCTCGTAGCATGTCTTCAAGTGTTTGTATCGTCCTTTTGCTCTGCCCATCAGTTTGTGGATGATAGGCAGTACTCATGTCTAGACGAGTTCCTAATGCTTGCTGTAATGTCTACCAGAATCTTGAAATAAATCTGCCATCCCTATCAGAGATAATAGAGATTGGTATTCCATGTCTGGAGACGACTTCCTTCAAATACAGTCGTGCTAACTTCTCCATCTTGTCATCTTCTCTTATTGGCAGGAAGTGTGCTGATTTGGTGAGACGATCAACTATTACCCAAATAGTATCAAAACCACTTGCAGTCCTTGGCAATTTAGTGATGAAATCCATGGTAATGTTTTCCCATTTCCATTTCGGGATTTCGGGTTGTTGAAGTAGACCTGATGGTTTCTGATGCTCAGCTTTGACCTTAGAACACATCAAACATTCTCCTACGTATTTAGCAACATCGGCTTTCATACCCGGTCACCAAAAATGTTTCTTGAGATTCTTGTACATCTTTCCCGTTCCAGGATGTATTGAGTATCTGGTTTTATGAGCTTCTCTAAGTACCATTTCTCTCATATCTCTAAATTTTGGTACCCAAATCCTTTCAGCCCTATACCGGGTTCCGTCTTCCCGAATATTAAGATGCTTCTCCGATCCTTTGGGTATTTCATCCTTTAAATTTCCCTCTATTAAAACTCCTTGTTGCGCCTCCTTTATTTGAGTAGTAAGGTTATTATGAATCATTATATTCATAGATTTTACTCGAATGGGTTCTCTGTCCTTCCTGCTTAAGGCATCGGCTACCACATTTGCCTTCCCCGGGTGGTAATGAATCTCAAAGTCGTAATCATTCAATAATTCAATCCACCTACGCTGCCTCATATTCAGTTGTTTCTGATTAAATATGTGTTGAAGACTTTTGTGGTCGGTATATATAATACTTTTGACCCCATATAAGTAGTGCCTCCAAGTCTTTAATGCAAAAACAACCGTGCCTAATTCCAAATCATGCGTCGTATAATTTTGTTCGTGAATCTTCAATTGTCTAGACGCATAAGCAATCACCTTCGTTCGTTGCATTAATACACAACCGAGACCTTGCTTTGATGCGTCACAATAAATCACAAAATCATCATTCCCTTCAGGCAATGACAATTTAGGTGCCGTAGTTAGCTTTTTCTTCAATAACTGAAACACTTTCTCTTGTTCATCATTCCATTCAAATTTCTTCCCTTTATGCGTTAATGCAGTCAAGGGTTTTGCTATTCTGGAAAAGTCTTGGATGAACCTTCTGTAGTAACCAGCTAGTCCTAAAAACTGGCGTATGTGTTTCGGAGTTTTCGGGGTTTCCCACTTTTCAACAGTTTCTATCTTTGCCGGATCCACCTTAATACCTTCTTTGTTCACTATGAGACCGAGGAATTGAACTTCTTCCAACCAAAATGCACACTTTGAAAACTTAGCGTACAATTCTTCCTTCCTCAATACTTCTAACACCATTCTCAAATGTTCATCGTGTTCTTGGTCATTCTTTGAGTAAATAAGTATGTCATCAATGAAAACAATGACAAACTTGTCAAGGTATGGTCCACACACTCGGTTCATAAGGTCCATGAACACAGCTGGTGCATTAGTTAAACCAAACGGCATGACCATAAACTCGTAATGACCGTAACGTGTTCTGAAAGCAGTCTTTGGAATATCATCTTCTTTCACCCGCATTTGATGATACCTGGAACGTAAGTCAATCTTTGAAAAAACAGACGAGCCTTGTAGTTGATCAAATAATTCGTCGATTCTCAGTAGTGGGTAGCGGTTCTTGATGGTAAGTTTGTTCAACTCTCGGTAGTCGATACACAACCTGAATGTACCATCTTTCTTCTTGACAAACAAAACAGGAGCTCCCCACGTTGATGTGCTTGGTCGAATGAAACCACGCTCTAAAAGTTCTTGTAATTGGCTTTGCAGTTCTTTTATCTCGCTGGGTGCGAGTCTGTAAGGAGCACGAGCTATTGGTGCAGCTCCTGGTACAAGATCTATTTGAAATTCAACGGATCGATGTGGGGGTAATCCCGGTAATTCTTTCGGAAATACATCGGGAAATTCTTTTATAATGGGAACATCATTGATGCTCTTTTCTTCAGTTTGTACTTTCTCGACATGTGCTAGAACAGCATAGCAACCTTTTCTTATTAGTTTTTGTGCCTTCAAATTACTAATAAGATGTAGCTTCGTGTTGCCCTTTTCTCCGTACACCATTAAGGGTTTTCCTTTTTCTCGTATAATGCAAATTGCATTTTTGTAACAAACGATCTCTGTTTTCACTTCTTTCAACCAGTCCATACCAATTATCACATCAAAACTCCCTAACTCCACTGGTATCAAATCAATCTTAAATGTTTCGCTAACCAGTTTAATTTCTCGATTCCGACATATATTATTTACTGAAATTAATTTACCATTTGCTAATTCGAGTAAAAATTTACTATCCAAAGGCGTCAATGGACAACTTAATTTAGCACAAAAATCTCTACTCATATAGCTTCTATCCGCACCCGAATCAAATAAAACGTAAGCAGATTTATTATCAATAAGAAACGTACCCGTAACAAGCTCTGGGTCTTCCTGTGCCTCTGCCGCATTAATATTGAAAACTCTTCCGCGGCCTTATCCATTCGTGTTCTCCTGGTTCGGGCAATTTCTAATAATGTGGCCCGGTTTTCCACATTTATAACAAACTACATTGGCATAACTTGCTCCGACACTACTTGCTCCGCCATTACTCATTCCGACACTATTTGTTCCTTTCGTTCTATTAACCCCTGGTCCGTAGACCTCACACTTCGCCACGCTATGACCATTTCTTTTACACTTGTTGCAAAATTTAGTGCAGAACCCCGAGTGATACTTTTCACACCTTTGGCATAGCTGCTTCTGATTATTGTTGTTGTTGTTGTTGCGGTTATTATTGTTGTTGGGATGATTGTTGTAGTTGCTGCTGCTGTTGTTGTTGTTGTTGTTGTTGTTGGGCCGTTTGTTGTAGTTGCGATTGATGTTGCGATTGTTGGGATAATTGTTGCGATTATTGTTGTAATTGCTGTTGTTGCTGTGTTGGTGATTCTTATCACCGTTTTCCTCCCACTTTCTTTTGGCTTGCTTCACATTGGCCTCTTCAGCAGTCTGTTCTTTAATTCTTTCGTCAATCTGGTTCACTAGTTTGTGAGCCATTCTACATGCCTGTTGTATGGAGGCGGGCTCGTGTGAACTTATATCTTCTTGGATTCTTTCCGGTAATCCTTTCACAAACGCGTCGATCTTCTCTTCCTCATCTTCGAATGCTCCCAGACACAATAGGCACAATTCTGTGAATCGTCTTTCGTACGTGGTAATATCAAATCCTTGGGTTCGTAACCCTCTAAGTTCTGTCTTGAGCTTATTGACCTCGGTTCTGGGATGGTACTTCTCGTTCATCAAGTGCTTGAATGCTGACCACGGTAGTGCGTACGCATCGTCTTGTCCCACTTGCTCTAGATAGGTATTCCACCATGTTAACGCAGAACCTGTGAAGGTATGCGTAGCGTACTTCACTTTGTCCTCTTCAGTACACTTACTTATGGCAAACACCGATTCGACCTTCTCGGTCCACCGTTTCAATCCGATCGGTCCTTCGGTTCCATCAAATTCCAAAGGTTTGCAGGCAGTGAATTCTTTGTAGGTGCATCCTACATGATTTCCTGTACTGCTAGATCCAAGGTTATTGTTGATATGTAGCGCAGCCTGTACTGCGGCTATGTTTGAAGCTAGAAAAGTACGGAATTCCTCTTCATTCATATTCACGGTGTGTCGAGTAGTCGGTGCCATTTCCTTCAAAATAGTCAAATGGAACAAGTTAATCATACAGAATATTAAGAGTAGTTAATAGTATTTCGTAGCATAATATGAACTCATTTATAAAAGCTTTTTCTTCATATTAGCGTTTTATAAGTTTAAATTCGGGTAGTACCTACCCGTTAAGTTCATACTTAGTAGCTAATATACAATTCAACTACTACAATTCTATATGAAAAACTGATTATAATAATATTTCACGTTCAAACTTTTACACAATATTTTACAAACTTACAATACTGCTTATTTTACATATAGCATGAAATATAGCACACAATAAATTTGATACAAGGTGGTTGTGAAGATAATTCTAGCTAGTACACAAGTCGTTCAGCAAAGGCAATAAAGACACGTAATTCATACGTCCAGAAACAAGTCATGCATTCTGGTTTTACTAGGATTACTTCCCATCCTTGGTCTTGTGGAACATAACCGTTATGGCCGTTGATAAGACAGCGTGTTGTAACGTCGTCAAAGGGACGAGGGTTACGTAATGTCCAACAGTCCCGTAACAATCTAAAAACCTCATTTCTTACCCCAATTACCGACTCCGTCACTTGTGGGAACGTTTTGTTTAATAGTTGTAGCCCGATGTTCTTGTTCTCACTTTGGTGAGAAGCGAACATTACTAATCCGTAAGCATAACATGCTTCTTTATGTTGCATGTTAGCCGCTTTTTCTAAATCACGAAGTCCAATATTCGGATATATTGAGTCAAAATAATTTCTTAACCCATTGCGTAAAATAGCATTTGGGTTCCCCGCAATATATGCGTCAAAGTAAACACATCGTAACTTATGGATTTCCCAATGTGATATCCCCCATCTTTCGAACGAAAGCCTTTTATAAACCAAGGCATTCTTGGAACGTTCTTCGAATGTCTTACAAACTGATCTCGCCTTAAATAGTTGTGCCGAAGAATTCTGACCGACTCTAGACAAGATTTCATCAATCATATCTCCGGGTAGGTCTCTTAAAATATTGGGTTGTCTATCCATTTTGTGTTTTTATACTGTAAAATAGACAAGAGTTAGATTCATAAAAAAAAATACTTATTAATACAAGCAATTTTTACATATATCATAAAGCATAAGCACACTATATTACATATATTACACCACAAGAATACAACTATCTTATTCCGACTCGCTTGTTTCTTCTTCTTCGGTTTTGGATCGCTTTGCCAAGTTTCTAGGGATATATGATGTTCCCCTAATACGAGCCGTCATTTTCCACATTGGTTTAGAAAAACCTGGTGGTTTAGAGGTTCCCGGGTCATTGTTACAACTTAAGGACTTCGGGGGTTAACGATACATATAAAGTTCATCGGGGTTGGAATTAGATTTCTCTATTTTTATGCCCTTTCCCTTATTATTTTCTTTTGCCTTTTTAAATTCAGTTGGGGTAATTTCTATAACATCTTCGGAATTCTCGTCGGAATCCGATTCATCGGAGAATTGGTAATCCTCCCAATAATTTGCTTCCTTGGCGGAAACACCATTGACCATAATTAACCTTGGTCGGTTGGTTGAGGATTTTCTATTACTTAACCATTTTATTATTTCCCCCACCGGTTCTATTTCTTCATCCGGTTCCGATTCTTCTTCCGGTTCCGATTCTTCTTCCGGTTCCGACTCTTCTTCCGGTTCCTCTTCGGGAACTTGTGAATCAGTCCACGAATCATTCCAATTTACATTTGACTCTTCATTATTATTAGGTGAGTCAATGGGACTTGTTCTAGAGGTAGACATCTATCACATAATATCAAACGCGTTAAGAGATTAATATATCACATAATATTCACATGTTAAAAATATATAGTTTCCAACAAAATTTGTTAAGCAATCATTTTTCAAGTAAACACGATCGAAGTCCAGACTCACTAATGCATCCTAACAAACTCGATAAGACACACTAATGCAAAATTCTGGTTCTCTAAGACCAACGCTCGGATACCAACTGAAATGTCCCGTTCTTATTGATTAAAAACGTTCCATATTAATTGATTTCGTTGCGAGGTTTTGACCTCTATATGAGACGTTTTTCAAAGACTGCATTCATTTTAAAACAAACCATAACCTTTATTTCATCAATAAAGGTTTAAAAAGCTTTACGTAGATTATCAAATAATGATAATCTAAAATATCCTGTTTACACACGACCATTACATAATGGTTTACAATACAAATATGTTACAACAAAATAAGTTTCTTGAATGCAGTTTTTACACAATATCATACAAGCATGGACTCCAAATATCGTCCTTATTTAAGTATGCGATAGCAGAAGCTCTTAATAATCACCTGAGAATAAACATGCTTAAAACGTCAACAAAAATGTTGGTGAGTTATAGGTTTAACCTATACATATCAAATCATAATAATAGACCACAAGATTTCATATTTCAATACACATCCCATACATAGAGATAAAAATCATTCTTATGGTGAACACCTGGTAACCGACATTAACAAGATGCATATATAAGAATATCCCCATCATTCCGGGACACCCTTCGGATATGATATAAATTTCGAAGTACTAAAGCATCCGGTACTTTGGATGGGGTTCGTTAGGCCCAATAGATCTATCTTTAGGATTCGCGTCAATTAGGATGTCTGTTCCCTAATTCTTAGATTACCAGACTTAATAAAAAGGGGCATATTCGATTTCGATAATTCAACCATAGAATGTAGTTTCACGTACTTGTGTCTATTTTGTAAATCATTTATAAAACCTGCATGTATTCTCATCCCAAAAATATTAGATTTTAAAAGTGGGACTATAACTCACTTTCACAGATTTTTACTTCGTCGGGAAGTAAGATTTGGCCACTGGTTGATTCACGAACCTATAACAATATATACATATATATCAAAGTATGTTCAAAATATATTTACAACACTTTTAATATATTTTGATGTTTTTAGTTTATTAAGTCAGCTGTCCTCGTTAGTAACCTACAACTAGTTGTCCACAGTTAGATGTACAGAAATAAATCGATAAATATTATCTTGAATCAATCCACGACCCAGTGTATACGTATCTCAGTATTGATCACAACTCAAACTATATATATTTTGGAATCAACCTCAACCCTGTATAGCTAACTCCAACATTCACATATAGAGTGTCTATGGTTGTTCCGAAATATATATAGATGTGTCGACATGATAGGTCGAAACATTGTATACGTGTGTATGGTATCTCAAGATTACATAATATACAATACAAGTTGATTAAGTTATGGTTGGAATAGATTTGTTACCAATTTTCACGTAGCTAAAATGAGAAAAATTATCCAATCTTGTTTTACCCATAACTTCTTCATTTTAAATCCGTTTTGAGTGAATAAAATTGCTATGGTTTCATATTGAACTCTATTTTATGAATCTAAACAGAAAAAGTATAGGTTTATAGTCGGAAAAATAAGTTACAAGTCGTTTTTGTAAAGGTAGTCATTTCAGTCGAAAGAACGACGTCTAGATGACCATTTTAGAAAACATACTTCCACTTTGAGTTTAACCATAATTTTTGGATATAGTTTCATGTTCATAATAAAAATCATTTTCTCAGAATAACAACTTTTAAATCAAAGTTTATCATAATTTTTAATTAACTAACCCAAAACAGCCCGCGGTGTTACTACGACGGCGTAAATCTGGTTTTACGGTGTTTTTCGTGTTTCCAGGTTTTAAATCATTAAGTTAGCATATCATATAGATATAGAACATGTGTTTAGTTAATTTTAAAAGTCAAGTTAGAAGGATTAACTTTTGTTTGCGAACAAGTTTAGAATTAACTAAACTATGTTCTAGTGATTACAAGTTTAAACCTTCGAATAAGATAGCTTTATATATATGAATTGAATGATGTTAAGAACATCATTACTACTTTAAGTTCCTTGGATAAACCTACTGGAAAAGATAAAAATGTATCTAGCTTCAACGGATCCTTGGATGGCTCGAAGTTCTTGAAGCAGAATCATGACACGAAAACAAGTTCAAGTAAGATCATCACTTGAAATAAGATTGTTATAGTTATAGAAATTGAACCAAAGTTTGAATATGATTATTACCTTGTATTAGAATGATAACCTACTGTAAGAAACAAAGATTTCTTGAGGTTGGATGATCACCTTACAAGATTGGAAGTGAGCTAGCAAACTTGAAAGTATTCTTGATTTTATGTAACTAGAACTTGTAGAATATATGAAGAACACTTAGAACTTGAAGATAGAACTTGAGAGAGATCAATTAGATGAATAAAATTGAAGAATGAAAGTGTTTGTAGGTGTTTTTGGTCGTTGGTGTATGGATTAGATATAAAGAATATGTAATTTTGTTTTCATGTAAATAAGTCATGAATGATTACTCATATTTTTGTAATATTATGAGATATTTCATGCTAGTTGCCAAATGATGGTTCCCACATGTGTTAGGTGACTCACATGGGCTGCTAAGAGCTGATCATTGGAGTGTATATACCAATAGTACATACATCTAAAAGCTGTGTATTGTACGAGTACGAATACGGGTGCATACGAGTAGAATTGTTGATGAAACTGAACGAGGATATAATTGTAAGCATTTTTGTTAAGTAGAAGTATTTTGATAAGTGTATTGAAGTCTTTCAAAAGTGTATAAATACATATTAAAACACTACATGTATATACATTTTAACTGAGTCGTTAAGTCATCGTTAGTCGTTACATGTAATTGTTGTTTTGAAACCTTTAGGTTAACGATCTTGTTAAATGTTGTTAACCCAATGTTTATAATATCAAATGAGATTTTAAATTATTATATTATCATGATATTATCATGTATGAATATCTCTTAATATGATATATATACATTATGTAGAGACCCGTCCTAATCCATCCGGACGAAGTCCATATCGATTACAAACGATTCACAACAGTTGATTACATCGCGAGGTAATTGACCTCTATATGATAAATTTTACAAACATTGCATTCATTTTTAAAAGACAAACTTTCGTTACATCGACAGTTGACAGGCATGTAAAGCATTTCATAATATATCCAAATATAATTGACTTAATAATAATCTTGATGAACTCAACGACTCGAATGCAACATCTTTTGAAATATGTCATGAATGACTCCAAGTAATATCTCTAATATGAGCAAATGCACAGCGGGAGATTTCTTTCGTACCTGAGAATAAACATGCTTTAAAGTGTCAACCAAAAGGTTGGTGAGTTCATTAGTTTATCATAAAGAATCATTTCATAATTTTAATAGACCACAAGATTTCATACTTCCATTTCTCATAATCATACGTCCCATGCATAGAGACAAAAATATCATTCATATGGATTGAACACCTGGTAATTGACATTAACAAAATGCATATTAGAATATCCCCTATCATTCCGGTATCCTCCTTCGGACATGATATAAATTTCGAAGTACTAAAGCATCCGATACTTTGGATGGGGCTTGTTGGGCCCGATAGATCTATCTTTAGAGTTCGCGTCAATTAGGGTGTCTGTTCCCTAATTCTTAGATTACCAGACTTAATAAAAAGGGGCATATTCGATTTCGATAATTCAACCATATAATGTAGTTTCGATTACTTGTGTCTATTTCGTAAAACATTTATAAAAGCAGCGCATGTATTCTCAGTCCCAAAAATATATATTGCAAAAGCATTTAAAAGGGTAGTAATGAAGCTCACGCAAATAAATATTGTAAAACAGTTAATAAAGCATTTGCATGTATTCGCAGTTCAAAATGTATTTCAAAAGAATTTAATAAAGCAGTTGTAAAAGTAGCGCATGTATTCTCAGTCCCAAAAATGTAAAGAGTAAAAGGGAGCAAATGAAACTCACCATAATGTATTTTGTAGTAAAAATACATATGACGACATTTAACAAGTGTAGGGTTGGCCTCGGATTCACGAACCTATATCATTTGTATATATATTAATATATATAATCGAAATTGAATAAGTTTATATATGTATATTATTAATATACTTCTATTTTTTTATAATCTATTAACTATATTTATTCGTATATTTTTAATATTTAAAATTTATTTATATTTTTATGTATCCATATATCAGATTTAAAATGTACGTTAACTCATTTATTTTAAATATCTTGTTTTGATGTTTAAAAGTATTCTCATGTATTAAACTTAATATACATTTATTTTCAATATTCGAAATAGGTACTTAATATTATTATTATTATTTTTTACTAATAATGATAATAATAAGAATAAAAAATGATACTTTTAATAAGAACGATAGTTTTTAATAATAATAATACTAATAATAATAATAATAATAATAATAATAATAATAATAATAATAATAATAATAATAATAATAATAATAATAATAATAATAATAATAATAATAATAATAATAATAATAATAATAATAATAATAATAATACCTTTGAGGAAAAGCATCCAAAAACAATTAAACTGTCACAGTCCGGGCTCGAACTCAAGACCTCTCGCTTTAACCACAACACCCTAAACCATTCGTCTACCACTTCCCTTTCTGTTTTAACTACTACCTTATATTCTTTTAATGCGTTTTTCTGTCTCCTTTATAATTTTATGAATCACTTTTTATTATAATCGACCTTATAACATAAATCATCATCATACTCATAATCCTAATCCTAATCAGAATACAATCCTAATTCTAATTATCATTATGATCATCACCCTCATCATTAATGTCATCACTAAATTATCATTATCGTTGTTATTGTTCGGAACAGAAAAGGATTGCAGCAACAACCATTTTTCAAACGAATTTTCAGTACATCCTCCTTTTCCTTCTCATCATAATCATTTCCTCATCATTGCATCATCATTACATTCGTTCATCATCATCATGAACATATACATCGTCATCTTTTCTTTCGAATAACAACAGTAATACAAGACTATTTCTTAAAATAGTTGTTATAGAATAGGCCCAACAAGCATATTCCCATCAACCCAAATGTGTAACTTAATACACGGCCCAATTATATCAGTCCAATAAAAAAAAGAAGCCTGCTAGCAACGTTTTACAACCCAAACAAAATTCTAAAGAAATTAGATTCAACGCCTTTATCAAGTGGATAAGTGGGAGTAGGTTTTTCTGACTCACAATGATTAAAAAAAAAAAATAGCAGCCGCTTACTTAATGGTTGGTTTCTCTACCGACATAGCAACAGAAACAGCATAATTCGAACAACAACATCGTACATCATAATCATGTCGTCACCATAATCCTCTTCATTTACTGTTTTTAGAACGCTCGTAGCAGCAGCAATAGTAAATAATAACAGTTGGGTGGTGATGTTTAAAAGTGGGTTTCGATGGTGGTACAAAGGTTGAAGATGGTGTGATTGTTTACGGTTACCAGCATCCAACAATAATAGGTATAGTGGTGTGTATTGTGGAGCTTTAGTTTGACCCTAGAATCAAAATAATATCATCAATTTATAAGTGGTGTTTCTAAATGGGTCACGTATATATAAGAAAAGGTGGAGGTGATGAAGGTGGTTTTATGTATCGAAATATAAACTAACCGGCCGTGGCAAGGTAGCGGTGATTGGTGAGGAGACAAAGTGATGGTGTTGAAGTGGTTTGTGAGAGGTGACCGAATAGAACCCGAAGAATAATGCAGCAGTATGGTCTGATCGAAACAAGGTTATACAAGTAGCAGTTGGGTCACAAAAAGAAACAGCAACCTTCGTATCATCATCATTAATACATCGTCAACTAATTATACAACTTACAGTGCAACGTTATCTTCTTCACGTCCTTGTCACAATAACAAAATAGGCGATAGTAGTAGCAGCGTAACAGTTTGAAGGGTGATTTGATGGTGACATTTTAGGTTTGTTATGGGTTGAAACCAGGAACGAGCAAGTAACATCGAATAGGAAAACAAAAAAAATGTAAGTGTCTTGTTCTCGGATACAAACAGGAGGTGGTTTGTTTAATGGGTGACGGGTGGTGGTTATGGTGATCTCCGGTGGTCATGGGTGGTGCTTCTTGGTGGTGATGACGAATGCAAATAGAAAACTAGAAGAGGGTTAGCGGCTTCAACGAAGAGAGAGAGAGAGAGAGAGAGAGAGAGAGAGAGAGAGGAAGTGATGGTTAAGCCAAATAGATATAGCAGCTAATCATATGTGGTAATTTGGTTTTGGTGGATTTCGTTTTAAGATAATAATAATAATAATTTAAGATAAAATGTGTATCATGAATCAGATATAGTTAAGCCATCGACATCTTTTAATAATTATAATAATAATAATAAATAAAGATAAAATGTGTATCATGAATCAGATATAGTTAAGCCGTCGTTTACTATTTCATTTACGGACTGAAATTCGTACCCTGTTGTTAAATCGGTGACGGATAAAAAGTACACAGATAAATTCCAAATTTTTGTGATAATTATATTTATTTATTTCAGTCATTATGGTAACAAATTCAATCATTAATTATTAAACAAAATTTTACTCACTGTCCACTCCCGATCCCAGGTAAAATATAAAAAGTTTTAAAACATACCAAGTAGTTCCTAAATAAGTCTATGATTCATAGAACTTAGTTTCGGATCATCGTTTATTTTAAAATCATATAAGTTTGAATTTAGTCTGCTTAATATCAATCGGAACATCGAACGAGTATTACAATTATTTAATATTTATTTTTATTATACTTTATTTATATATATAGATATATTTTAAATAAATTATTATAATATCCAATTTTTATTTTGTTAGTTTTTAATACAATAACATTTAATACTTCAAATTATATTTTGAATTATTATTTATATATACATACACACATATCTATTTACAATTAATTGATCGTGAATCGTCGAGAGCAGTCTAAGGGTATATGCATATACGAACACAGTTCAAAGTTTTTGAGATTTCAATATTACAGACTTTGCTTATCGTGTCGAGTTCATATTAAGATTAAGTTTAAATTTGGTCGGAATTTCCCGGGTAGTCACAGTACCTACCCGTTAAAGAAATTTCGTCCCGAAATTTGAGTGAGG
The DNA here is from genome assembly GCF_046630445.1 of Rutidosis leptorrhynchoides. Taxonomy (NCBI): domain Eukaryota; kingdom Viridiplantae; phylum Streptophyta; class Magnoliopsida; order Asterales; family Asteraceae; genus Rutidosis; species Rutidosis leptorrhynchoides. The sequence continues at coordinate 336,324,787 of NC_092342.1, read as the reverse complement.
TGGTCATGGTTAACAATAAAAAAATTTTCATGACGTATATGAGCTGATAAATAGAGTTTTATCATCATTGAGTAATATAGCTATATCAATTCGATTTTATGGAGAGTACGAGTGAAGCTATCACAAAAGAACGAAATGAAAAAGTAAAATCTTATCATATCTTTTGACGTAGACATGATTGATCTCCGAAGTTCAAAGGATTTAGAGAAAATTTTTTGGAAATCTATAAGATCTGATTCTTCAGGATTTAAGGAAATTAAGATTTCTATAATTGAATGCGATCATCTGTCTCAATTACTTTGTCTGGTATTTTCATTATAAATGAACTTCTTCCGTTCCATTACTTCTCAACTCCTCTACTCCCTTCTATTTTGAAGCTTCATTCTTTTGTTTCCTTTTCTTGACTTTAAGTAAAGCGATTAAGACATCCCGAATTCGTAGTTATGAAGTTACAAATTATCCTAATATACTACGCAGAAAAGAGAGTTAATAGCATGATTTGATTTGTCAAATTACCAGAATCACTGGGAATTGAACTATCAAGAATATATTTTCTTGATATGTTTAGGAGTCAAGCAGAATGAAAGAGTTATGTAACATGACACATGATGATGATATGATCTACTGTGAACCATCATCACATTTCATTAGAAACTCAGCATGACCTACTGTAATATAATCACGTTGGCCGGGCGTCATTATATTATACTAACCCATGCTTCAATTCCCAACACTTCTCCACAATTCATTCATAATTTATACTCAGATTTTACAGAAGTTTCCAATATAATGGAATACAGAAAACATGAAGAGGTAGATAATTTCGGACATGAATATTTATGAAAATATCCTCAGAAATATCGAAGATATTTATGATGATATTTTGGGATTGCAAAGTTCGAAAGTTGATGACGAAAAGTTTTTCGCAAGATTTTAACATGAGTACAGAGCAAGATATTCTCTAAAGATTTCATCGAATACAGAATTTCCTGGATTCTTTGAATATAGGGTTTGGTCCTTGTATTTGTTCTTGGTCTCCTTCATGGTTAGCTCAATCCGTTTTTTTTCAGTACCAAATTTTCTATCGAGCGTTCCCAACACTCCATTCTTTATCATCAAACTCTCGGCCATTTAGGCCATCTACAATTTTACTATTTCGTCTGCATTTAATGCAGCCATATCTGAATCATCGGTTATCAATCCGAGGTGTTTTCAAGAGAATTGTGTTTTTAAATGATTAAACGCTGATGGTAGTATGGTGGAATATAAAAGGTTCCCAGGTAACAATAAAAGAGCACGCATATAAATTAAGGTTATAATAAGGTTGATTCGAACGAAAAGTCGAAGTTGATTTGCTGGAGCTGTGACAAAATTTGCTATTTTGAAAGGGATTACCAAGTTATTTTGGGTAATAATAACACTAAAGGAATTAGCACTGCTACGTGTTAAATGTTCACTCAGTTTCCGAGAGTTTTTCAGGTGCATAACTATGTGTATCAACCTTTTCTTCTGTAGATGAAGTGCAGTTGGTTCATCTTATCGATTGAGGTGTTTTCAAGAATCATGAAAGGTTTAGACATAGATTGTAATCATCAAGATACAAATGAGGTTTAAGATGAAATCAAGTGGCAAACTTGAAGAGATGTTTAGTTTCATATGTTATTATTAATATTTTAATTCATTTTAATTGTCCACTGTTGGTAGTTCTCAGTTGATTAGTCCACAGTTAGCTAGGAATAGTTAGCTAGGATTTTGTTAGCGTGAATTCTTAACAAAATTTCTCATAGTTAACTTGTTTGTTTCTAACAATTTTATTTCGTCAAATGTTTTCTTCATTATGCCACTTGTTGGATTCTGATAGGTCAAAATCCAAATATGAAATCTAAATGGAAATGGTTTATTCTGTGGTGCACGGATTCATTTATTTCTGTGGATGTAAGTAAGATAGTAAATGACTGTTGAATCACATTCGAGAATGTACAGTGTAACTTATTAATGTGAAATCTAAATATTTCTCGGGTATTACCTACCCGTTAAAATATTTTTACCATTAACAGTTTGTACGAAAAAAAATTTTAATCACAATCTTTATGAAAATATATTTACATAAATATTTTCTTCAGATGTAATTATGGATTTAATGAGTCAATGTGATATTAAACTTATTAGATTTACGATTAGAACTATGATACATAATCTCTAAAATATTAGAGTTTACATAATCGTCATGTCAAACGAAGATAAATGATGTAGAATGATTTGTGGAACGATAATTATACTCGAGGTACAGAATGAGATGTTGAGGCATGGATTGTTGAAACTTGGGTTGTTGGTGGTACTGGTGCCATTGGTGCTAAGACTGGTGATGTCACTGGTGTTGGTGATACTGTTGATGATTGCAAATTGTATACCGTACTCTCTAAAGTTAATACTCGAGCTCGGAGTTCTCTAACTTCTTCTACTAACCCGAGTTGTTTATCAATGTGAGGTAGAGGTCGGATATCTTCTCTAGTTCCATTAATGGTAGTTTCAAGACGAAAAATTCTTACAAATAGGGTATAAACGGTATTGCGAACGGGTTCGCCGGTGAGTGGGTCAAGTACTCCAAGGTTAGGTGGTAGATTTGATTCATGATATGGAGTACCTTCTTCCTTTCTCCATAAGGTGAGTATGTCGCGAACCCATCCCCATTTTCTACAGTAACCACGGTAGTTGATTGGTTGGTGTGTTCCTGTCACGCTGTCTTCGGAGTCAGAGGAACTTGGTCGATTCGTAGAGGCCATCTTAAACGATCTCAGGAAAGATTTTTGGTATGAAGAGTTTAGTGACATCAATTGATAGTTAGATGGTATTCTCAATGTATAATTTGCATAGATATATATAGTACCAGGATCCCTTAAATTAAGGAGAAATTTACGAGAGATATCAGGCAAGGTCTACAGTAACAGATACACTAAGATATGAATTATCAGAAACGCTAAGATATGAATTTTGTCTATACACTATTCATGCAGTCAATGCAGTAAAATGTGTCTAGACTAAGAATAATGAGTAGGTAATTTCCTAAGGATGATAAGCAGATGTTTTCCGATAAAAATGATAAGCAAAACTTTTGACATGCAGACACGGTCGAAGTCCAGACTCACTAATGCATCCTAACGACTATCAGTTAGGCACGCTAATGCAAGACCTGGTTCGCTAAGACCACCGCTCTGATACCAACTTTAGAGACCCGTCCTAATCCATCCGGACGAAGTCCATATCGATTACAAACGATTTACAACAGTTAATTACATCGCGAGGTAATTGACCTCTATATGATAAATTTTACAAACATTGCATTCGTTTTTAAAAGACAAACTTTCGTTACATCGACAGTTGACAGGCATGTAAAGCATTTCATAATATATCCAAATATAATTGACTTAATAATAATCTTGATGAACTCAACGACTCGAATGCAACATCTTTTGAAATATGTCATGAATGACTCCAAGTAATATTTCTAATATGAGCAAATGCACAGCGGAAGATTTCTTTCGTACCTGAGAATAAACATGCTTTAAAGTGTCAACCAAAAGGTTGGTGAGTTCATTAGTTTATCATAAAGAATCATTTCATAATTTTAATAGACCACAAGATTTCATACTTCCATTTCTCATAATCATACGTCCCATGCATAGAGACAAAAATATCATTCATATGGATTGAACACCTGGTAACCGACATTAACAAAATGCATATTAGAATATCCCCTATCATTCCGGGATCCTCCTTCAGACATGATATAAATTTCGAAGTACTAAAGCATCCAGTACTTTGGATGGGGCTTGTTGGGCCCGATAGATCTATCTTTAGAGTTCGCGTCAATTAGGGTGTCTGTTCCCTAATTCTTAGATTACCAGACTTAATAAAAAGGGGCATATTCGATTTCGATAATTCAACCATATAATGTAGTTTCGATTACTTGTGTCTATTTCGTAAAACATTTATAAAAGCAGCGCATGTATTCTCAGTCCCAAAAATATATATTGCAAAAGCATTTAAAAGGGGAGTAATGAAGCTCACGCATATAAATATTGTAAAATAGTTAATAAAGCATTTGCATGTATTCGCAGTTCAAAATGTATTTCAAAAGAATTTAATAAAGCAGTTGTAAAAGTAGCGCATGTATTCTCAGTCCCAAAAATGTAAAGAGTAAAAGGGAGCAAATGAAACTCACCATAATGTATTTTGTAGTAAAAATACATATGACGACATTTAACAAGTGTAGGGTTGGCCTCGGATTCACGAACCTATATCATTTGTATATATATTAATATATATAATCGAAATTGAATAAGTTTATATATGTATATTATTAATATACTTCTATTTTTTTTATAATCTATTAACTATATTTATTCGTATATTTTTAATATTTAAAATTTATTTATATTTTTATGTATCCATATATCAGATTTAAAATGTAAGTTACCTCATTTATTTTAAATATCTTGTTTTGATGTTTAAAAGTATTCTCATGTATTAAACTTAATATACATTTATTTTCAATATTCGAAATAGGTACTTAATATTATTATTTTTTTTTTTTTACTAATAATGATAATAATAAGAATAAAAAATGATACTTTTAATAAGAATGATAGTTTTTAATAATAATAATAATAATAATAATAATAATAATAATAATAATAATAATAATAATAATAATAATAATAATAATAATAATAATAATAATAATAATAATAATAATAATAATAATACCTTTGAGGAAAAGCATCCAAAATCAATTAAACTGTCACAGTCCGGGCTCGAACTCAAGACCTCTCGCTTTAACCACAACACCCTAAACCATTCGTCTACCACTTCCCTTTCTGTTTTAACTACTACCTTATATTCTTTCAATGCGTTTTTCTGTCTCCTTTATTATTTCATGAATCACTTTTTATTATAATCGACCTTATAACATAAATCATCATCATACTCATAATCCTAATCCTAATCAGAATACAATCCTAATTCTAATTATCATTATGATCATCACCCTCATCATTAATGTCATCACTAAATTATCATTATCGTTGTTATTGTTCGGAACAGAAAAGGATTGCAGCAACAACCATTTTTCGAACGAATTTTTAGTACATCCTCCTTTTCCTTCTCATCATAATCATTTCCTCATCATTGCATCATCATTATATTCGTTCATCATCATCATGAACATATACATCGTCATCTTTTCTTTCGAATAACAACAGTAATACAAGACTATTTCTTAAAATAGTTGTTATAGAATAGGCCCAACAAGCATATTCCCATCAACCCAAATGTGTAACTTAATTCACGGCCCAATTATATCAGTCCAATAAAAAAAAGAAGCCTGCTAGCAACGTTTTACAACCCAAATGAAATTTTAAAGAAATTAGATTCAACGCCTTTATCAAGTGGATAAGTGGGAGTAGGTTTTTCTGACTCACAATGATTAAAAAAAAAATAGCAGCCGCTTACTTAATGGTTGGTTTCTCTACCGACATAGCAACAGAAACAGCATAATTCGAACAACAACATCGTACATCATAATCATGTCGTCACCATAATCCTCTTCATTTACTGTTTTTAGAACGCTCGTAGCAGCAGCAATAGTAAATAATAACAGTTGGGTGGTGATGTTTAAAAGTGGGTTTCGATGGTGGTACAAAGGTTGAAGATGGTGTGATTGTTTACGGTTACCAGCATCCAACAATAATAGGTATAGTGGTGTGTATTGTGGAGCTTTAGTTTGACCCTAGATTCAAAATAATATCATCAATTTATAAGTGGTGTTTCTAAATGGGTCACGTATATATAAGAAAAGGTGGAGGTGATGAAGGTGGTTTTATGTATCGAAATAGAGACTAACCGGCCGTGGCAAGGTAGCGGTGATTGGTGAGGAGACAAAGTGATGGTGTTGAAGTGGTTTGTGAGAGGTGACCGAATAGAACCCGAAGAATAATGCAGCAGTATGGTCTGATCGAAACAAGGTTATACAAGTAGCAGTTGGGTCACAAAAAGAAACAGCAACCTTCGTATCATCATCATTAATACATCATCAACTAATTATACAACTTACAGTGCAACGTTATCTTCTTCACGTCCTTGTCACAATAACAAAATAGGCGATAGTAGTAGCAGCGTAACAGTTTGAAGAGTGATTTGATGGTGACATTTTAGGTTTGTTATGCGTTGAAACCAGGAACGAGCAAGTAACATCGAATAGGAAACAAAAAAAATGTAAGTGTCTTGTTCTCGGATACAAACAGGAGGTGGTTTGTTTAATGGGTGACGGGTGGTGGTTATGGTGATCTCCGGTGGTCATGGGTGGTGCTTCTTGGTGGTGATGACGAATGAAAATAGAAAACTAGAAGAGGGTTAGCGGCTTCAACGAAGAGAGAGAGAGAGAGAGAGAGAGAGAGAGAGAGAGAGAGAGAGGAAGTGATGGTTAAGCCAAATAGATATAGCAGCTAATCGTATGTGGTAATTTAGTTTTGGTGGATTTCGTTTTGAGCTTACGAGGGAACCAAGGACGTGCAACTTGTTTTGTTTGAGGATTGGCAATTGATCACAATATCAACCCAATGTGCAGTGATGGAAGAGCAAAGTATAGAAAGTTAATTATGATGAGTGGGTTATGATCAAACATGCGTCTTACTCATATATTTATATATTAGAAGAGACATAAAGGAGTACAGTGTAATAATATAACACAGTAATATGATTCAATATTATATGGTTTCTAATCTAATCGTGCAAAACAAATAGCAACCTACTACTTGGAAGTTAGCCATCGACATCTTTTAATAATTATAATAATAATAATAATTTAAGATAAAATGTGTATCATGAATCAGATATAGTTAAGCCGTCGTTTACTATTTCATTTACAGACTGAAATTCGTACCCCGTTGTTAAATCGGTGGCGGATAAAAAGTACACAGATAAATTCCAAATTTTTGTGATAATTATATTTATTTATTTCAGTCATTATGGTAACAAATTCAATCATTAATTATTAAACAAAATTTTACTCACTGTCCACTCCCGATGTAACGACCCGGAAATTTTCGACTAAATTTAAACCCTAATCTCTATATGTTTCCGACACGATAAGCCAAAAACCCTAATGTTGAGTCTAGAAAGTCAGAAATCTATATCTGGATAATTAGATACCCTTTGGCCATGCCCGACGATTCACGAACAACTGTTTGTAAATAAATATATATATAGATAAATATAGATGCAAGTATACTTAGATATTAATGAGGATTAGTAAAATACACTCCAAATAATTGAAATTAATAATGTAAAAGTCATTATACTTACCATTAGTGATATCATAATAAAATTACAATTTTAGTTATTTTTATTAAAAATGATTATGTAAAAATTTCTGTTTCGTTAATACACTCATCATCTTTACTTTTATTAATGCTAATATACATATTATTAAATATTTTACCATCAAATATTAGTATTTCTGTTATTATAAATATTAGTATTTCAATTATTATTAATTAGTATTATAATCAACAATTAGTATTAAAATTTGTAATATATTTAATTATTTATTTTTGGTTATATAAATAAAAAAAAATATAATAAGAGAATAAATAAATAAAAAGCAGGTAAGGGATCCGATCCATGTTAGTTTCATACTGTGATATTTTTGTTTTGTGTCTATAAAAATGGATACAAGATCAATTTTATGGCAATAAAAATCAAACTTAGTACAAATCAAGATCTAGATTTCTTATTTTCTTTCCTTTATCCTCTTCTGCGATGGAACCTGTCGACACTATCTCTTTTGATACAACAATCGATTTTCTCAAAAATCTATTGAAAAGTATATTCGAATTAAATCACTTAAAACTTCTATTGAATTGTTAATAGCTAATAAGGTAAGCATTTTTTTTTATTCAACCGAAACCTCTGTTCCAAATATAAAACTTTCATAACTCCACTTTGAATCAAATTTCAAAATTTATAAATACAGTTGAGTTTGAAATCGTGTATCCAAACTATCTGAAAAATTTCAAGTCTCAGTTCCAAATATCGAGTCCAAATTTCTAAAGTCAAACTTGATATGTCAAAAGTCAAACAGTTTATATAACGAGAAATTCGAATTCGTTTTACAGTTTTTGAATCAGTTAATGACTTGAAAAGTTTCTGAGAATAATTTAAAGTGTATCTTGTGTTGAAACAATTACTTAAAACTTTCTTAAAATCAAAAATCGATTTGGGTGTATTGTTACCGTCGCTGTTGTTACAAGCAGGCCTTTTTTTTATTTTTTTTTTCTTTCTACAACCGAGACTCATCATATGTCATTTATAATTAAGATTCAAGTTTTAAAAACAACTCTAAATTCGTATTTGGTATTTTGGTCGATTTTAAATTCTATGAGGAAGATGGAAGTGGAACCAGAAAACAATAGGGATTAAATATAAATGAGTTGTGATATTGATCAGAAAACGAGCTTGGTTGAATGGTTAAGAGTGTTAGTGTTTAATCGAGAGGTCGGGGGTTCGAGTCCCTGGAGGGGCTGTATTCTTTTTAGGCCGATTTTCTTGAGGTAGTCACATCTTTTTATTGTTATTTAATATTATCATTATTAATATTAATATTATTATTATTGTTGTTATTATCACTTTTTATTATTAGTATTAGATATATTATTATAAGTAAAAAAAAAATTATAAATTTTAGTATTACTATAATTGATAACATTATTAAAAATATTTTTTAAAATTCTCATTTTAGAATTAATACTATTATCATTATTATCTTTTTTTTTTAACGATATTATTATACTAAATAAATATTTTCTATATAAAAGAATATTATTTGCAACCACCACAATACATTTAATTAAATATATTAAGATTATTTATAAATATTTACATATAACAACTTGTTGTTTTTAAAAAAAAAAATATAAAAATAGTCATATGTATATATATAAAACTATAATAAATATATTCAAATTAAATGTATAAAATATACAATTTAAGATATAATTTTGTTTGATTACAATTATGTGTATTAATCAGTATACAACCGATATAGGTTCGTGAATCCAAGGCCAACCTTATACTTGATCAATGATGTTATATGTATTTTTACTACAAAATACATTAGGTGAGTATATAGTCCCTTTTAAACTCTAAACATTTTTGGGCTGAGAATACATGCGCTATATTTTTATAAATGTTTTACGTTATGGACACAAGTGACTAAAATTACGTTCTACATGGGTTTGAATCAAAAATCCCCTAGCTTGGTAACTTTAACTATTGGTTTATGAACTGGTAGGCGCGAATCCTAAAGATAGATCTATCGGGTTTTACACCCCCACCCAGATGTTGTTCTAGTCACTACTAAACTAGAAGAACGGGTGTTTAGTACTTCGAGGTTAACGGAACGCACTTGATTCGGTGCACATATTATTATAACTCAGGGGTACACACTCTTGTTAAGGCTAGTTACCGGGTGCCCACTGCTTGGAATGCTTTTCATACACTTGCGAGTGTATTATGTTTATAAACTTAAAATCTTGTGGTCCATAGTTATAACGCTGCTAGCATCAAACCTATATATCTCACCAACTTTATGTTGACATTTTAAAGCATGTTATTCTCAGGTACGAATTAAGTCTTCCGCTGTGCATTTGCTCATGTTAAAGTTATTATTTGAAGTCGATCATCGCAATGGGACCAACTGTTGAAGACTACGTCCGGAAGGATTAGGACCGGTCGTCAAAGTTGGTATCAGAGCGTTGGTCTTAGTGAACCAGACCTTGCATTAGTGTGTCTGACTAGTAGTTGTTAGGATACAGTAGTGAGTCTGGACTTCGACCGTGTCTGCCTGTCAAAAAGTTTTGCTTATCATTCTAGTCGGAAATCATCTGCTTATCATCCCTAGGGAATTTCCTGCTCATCATTCATAAGTCTAGACACGTCTTACTGCATTTAGTGCATCGATAGTGTATAGACAAGATTCATATCTTAGCATATCTGTAGACTTGCCTGATATATGCCGTAAACTCCTCTGTAGTCTACGAAATACATATAGATATTCTATATAGTTATAATATCATCCGATATTCAAAAATCATTTCACGTCGAATATCTCTTCCATCCACCAAATTGCCCTTTTCAACCTGAAGCGCTTACTGGCGAACCTGTTCGAGAAACCATTTTCTCTCCCCTTTTTCCGAGTATCCCATCACGATTACATACTATCCCATAGTTCGAATTTTATTCATTCACTCGGTTCAACCGTCAATCATTCCGTAGTACTAGAAGAAGTTAACGAACTACGCGCTCGCGTGACGACTTTGGAGAACCGGGTGCGAAGGTTACGAACACCAGCAGCAGCACCAGCAGCATAATCAGTACCATCATCATCGACGTCGACAGTACCCTTATCATCTCTAAACCATAACCGCGCCGTAACTCTCAATATCACAATCTGTACCTCGAATATCAACATAACATGCCTCAATATCACCATCTGTACTTCGAGTATGAACTTCGTTCTACACATCGATCTACATCGGCTATCTTCGCTTTACGTATCATTCTACCTCATTTTTTTCCTCGTTCGACATGGTGAATATGTAATTTCTAAAGTTTTAGAGATTATGTAATCTAGTATTAACGGTAAATCAGATGAGTTTTTGACTCATTAAATCCATGATTACATCCGATGAAAATATATATGCAAGTATATTTTCATAAAGATTGTAATTAAAAATTCTTTTGTACAAACTGTTAATGATGAAAATATTTAACGGGTGGGTAGTACCCGAGGAATATTTAGAATTCACATTAATAAGTTACACTATACATTTTTCGAATCTGATTCAACGATCATTTACTATTCTACTTACAACTACCGATATACGTATCCGTTCACCACATAATAACCATTTCTATTCAAATTTCATATTTGGATTTTGACCTATCAGAATCCAACAAGTGGCATAACGAAGAAAACATTGGACAAAAAAATAAAAAGTGTTAGAAACAAACGAATTAATTAATTGGAATTGTGATAGGATTTCACGCTAACTGTTCCGGCTAACTATTCCCAGCTAACTGATTAACATTTAATTTATCGCAATTTACATTCTCGCAATTTTATTTATCGTCATTTAATTTCTGTTATTTACTTTTACGCACTTTAAATAACGGGACACGTATGCAAGGTTTCGACTTATCATATCGACCCATCTATATATATATTTCGGAACAACCGTAGACATTCTATATGTGAAGGTGGGAGTTGGCTATACAGGGTCGGAGTTGATTCCAAAATATATATATACTTTGAGTTATGATCGACACCGAGACCGGTACACGGGTCACGATACGTATTATTTAATTCGAATATTATATATTAAATTATATATGAATCATTGAACCATCGGACTATTGGACTGCTAACTTTGGACAATTAAAATGAATTAAATTAAAATATTGATTATAACATATGAAACTAAATAATTCTTCAAGCATGCCACTTGATTTCATCTTAAACCTCATTTGTATCTCGATAATTACAATGCGTGTTCAAATCTTTCATGATTCTTGAAAACCCCTCAATCGAGAGGATGAACCAACCGCGTTTCATCTACGGAAGAAAAGACTTATGCTCCTGTAAGACTCTCGGAGACTCAGTCAACGTTTAACACGCAGCAGTGTTAATTTCTTTAGTGATATTATTACCCAAAATAACTTTGCAATCCCTTTTCAAATTAGCCAATTTTGTCACAGCTCCAGCAAGTTAACCTCGACTTCTCAGAAAGGTTAGTTTCGATATATATACACGTTATTCTTTCGCTGTCGTTACCGGAGAATCTTTTATATTCCATCATCAGCGTTTAACCATCTAAAAACACAATTCTCCTGAAACCACCTCAGTTTAATAACCGATGACCCAGATCCGTTAACTTTGAGAATGCTGACGAAGCAGCATGTTATAGATGGTCATAATAGCCAAAAGTTGATGATAAATAACGGAGTATTGGAAACACTCAATAGAAAATTTAGTATCAAAAAGCGGATTATGCGAAACTATGAAGTAAGCCGTGGACAAATCACAAAAAAAAAAAAAAAATAATAATAAGTTTGACTTCAAAGAATTTAAAAGATTCAGTGCCTGCCGAAATCCTTAGTACATACCCTACTCCTTACTCTAAAACCTTTGCTGACACTATTCTTCATCATCATCCTTCGGCATTAGAAGTTCCAAGATATTATCATATCTTTCATTATAAATATCCTCAATGTTTCTGAAGATATTTTTATAACTATTCTTATCGAAAATCATCTATCTTCTCGCGCTATCTGTATCACATCATAAAAGAAACTGTGTTAGTTTCTAAATTCTGAAAAACTTCCGAATTTAAAATATGAATGTTTTGAAGTAGTGTTAGGAACTGATACATGAATTAGTATAATATAATGAAACTTGATCAACTTCATTATATTAAAGTAAGTTATGTTAAGTTTCTAATGGAATGTGATGATTCACAGTACCATCATCATGTGCCATGTTACACGGCTCTTACATTCTATCCAATCTCCAAACATATCAAGAACATATCATCTTGATAGTTCTATCTTTCTGGATATTCTGGTAATTTGACAAATCAAAATCGTGCCATTTCCATTTCCTTCTAAGAACATTAGCTATGTTCATTTCAAATTTCATATCTACGAATTTCGGACCATTGCTCGCTTGACTCGAGGAAGGAAAGATATAAAACCCAACAATCACCCAGAAACTACAAATCGTGTATATCAATGCATATAGCAATATAAAGACACGGGAGAACTAGAAATACTATAAACATAAGAGTATAGTAGAAGTAAATAGATTTTTTCGGTGGTAGATTAAAGAGAAGAATGACGGATGTGAAAATTAAGAGTATATCAAGAACTAGAATGGGATGAAGCATATTGACGAATGTTATAAGGTAGGAATAAGGAAAAAGAGTAGAAGATGTGAGATATGGAAATAAGGAAACGAAGGAGGTAGTTTTATAGTGAAATATCCGACAAAGAAATCAAAACAGATTTGCCGCATTAAATCAAAGAAGATCCTGTTTCCTAAATCGCCGAAAAACCAACTCTTATTACGTAAGATTTTCTTTAAATCCCTTAAATTCTGGAAATCAATCCTAATCACGTCATCGGTTAAAATAATTCCATAATCACTTATTTCATTCTTTTGTGATAGCTTCACTCGTGCGCTTCACATGATCGAATCATTTTATCTATATCTTTCAATAATGATAAAACTCCGTTATTACCCCATATTCGTCATAAAAACATTCCTATTGTTATTTATGACAACCTCTACCAAATTTCAGGGACGAAATTTCTTTAACGGGTGGGTACTGTAACGACCCGGAAATTTTCGACTAAATTTAAACCCTAATCTCTATATGTTTCCGACACGATAAGCCAAAAACCCTAATGTTGAGTCTAGAAAGTCAGAAATCTATATCTGGATAATTAGATACCCTTTGGCCATGCCCGACGATTCACGAACAACTGTTTGTAAATAAATATATATATAGATAAATATAGATGCAAGTATACTTAGATATTAATGAGGATTAGTAAAATACACTCCAAATAATTGAAATTAATAATGTAAAAGTCATTATACTTACCATTAGTGATATCATAATAAAATTACAATTTTAGTTATTTTTATTAAAAATGATTATGTAAAAATTTCTGTTTCGTTAATACACTCATCATCTTTACTTTTATTAATGCTAATATACATATTATTAAATATTTTACCATCAATTATTAGTATTTCTGTTATTATAAATATTAGTATTTCAATTATTATTAATTAGTATTATAATCAACAATTAGTATTAAAATTTGTAATATATTTAATTATTTATTTTTGGTTATATAAATAAAAAAAATATAATAAGAGAATAAATAAATAAAAAGCAGGTAAGGGATCCGATCCATGTTACTTTCATACTGTGATATTTTTGTTTTGTGTCTATAAAAATGGATACAAGATCAATTTTATGGCAATAAAAATCAAACTTAGTACAAATCAAGATCTAGATTTCTTATTTTCTTTCCTTTATCCTCTTCTGCGATGGAACCTGTCGACACTATCTCTTTTGATACAACAATCGATTTTCTCAAAAATCTGTTGAAAAGTATATTCGAATTAAATCACTTAAAACTTCTATTGAATTGTTAATAGCTAATAAGGTAAGCATTTTTTTTTATTCAACCGAAACCTCTGTTCCAAATATAAAACTTTCATAACTCCACTTTGAATCAAATTTCAAAATTTATAAATACAGTTGAGTTTGAAATCGTGTATCCAAACTATCTGAAAAATTTCAAGTCTCAGTTCCAAATATCGAGTCCAAATTTCTAAAGTCAAACTTGATATGTCAAAAGTCAAACAATTTATATAACGAGAAATTCGAATTCGTTTTACAGTTTTTGAATCAGTTAATGACTTGAAAAGTTTCTGAGAATAATTTAAAGTGTATCTTGTGTTGAAATAATTACTTAAAACTTTCTTAAAATCAAAAATCGATTTGGGTGTATTGTTACCGTCGCTGTTGTTACAAGCAGGCCTTTTTTTTTATTTTTTTTTTCTTTCTACAACCGAGACTCATCATATGTCATTTATAATTAAGATTCAAGTTTTAAAAACAACTCTAAATTCGTATTTGGTATTTTGGTCGATTTTAAATTCTATGAGGAAGATGGAAGTGGAACCAGAAAACAATAGGGATTAAATATAAATGAGTTGTGATATTGATCAGAAAACGAGCTTGGTTGAATGGTTAAGAGTGTTAGTGTTTAATCGAGAGGTCGGGGGTTCGAGTCCCTGGAGGGGCTGTATTCTTTTTAGGCCGATTTTCTTGAGGTAGTCACATCTTTTTATTGTTATTTAATATTATCATTATTAATATTAATATTATTATTATTGTTGTTATTATCAC
Source organism: Rutidosis leptorrhynchoides (assembly GCF_046630445.1). NCBI lineage: Eukaryota > Viridiplantae > Streptophyta > Magnoliopsida > Asterales > Asteraceae > Rutidosis > Rutidosis leptorrhynchoides. The sequence goes on along the minus strand of NC_092342.1, from coordinate 336,309,743 downwards.
TTTTTATTATTAGTATTAGATATATTATTATAAGTAAAAAAAAAAATATAAATTTTAGTATTACTATAATTGATAACATTATTAAAAATATTTTTTAAAATTCTCATTTTAGAATTAATACTATTATCATTATTATCTTTTTTTTTAACGATATTATTATACTAAATAAATATTTTCTATATAAAAGAATATTATTTGCAACCACCACAATACATTTAATTAAATATATTAAGATTATTTATAAATATTTACATATAACAACTTGTTGTTTTTTTTAAAAAAAATATAAAAATAGTCATATGTATATATATAAAACTATAATAAATATATACAAATTAAATGTATAAAATATACAATTTAAGATATAATTTTGTTTGATTACAATTATGTGTATTAATCAGTATACAACCGATATAGGTTCGTGAATCCAAGGCCAACCTTATACTTGATCAATGATGTTATATGTATTTTTACTACAAAATACATTAGGTGAGTATATAGTCCCTTTTAAACTCTAAACATTTTTGGGCTGAGAATACATGCGCTATATTTTTATAAATGTTTTACGTTATGGACACAAGTGACTAAAATTATGTTCTACATGGGTTTGAATCAAAAATCCCCTAGCTTGGTAACTTTAACTATTGGTTTATGAACTGGTAGGCGCGAATCCTAAAGATAGATCTATCGGGTTTTACACCCCCACCCAGATGTTGTTCTAGTCACTACTAAACTAGAAGAACGGGTGTTTAGTACTTCGAGGTTAACGGAACGCACTTGATTCGGTGCACATATTATTATAACTCAGGGGTACACACTCTTGTTAAGGCTAGTTACCGGGTGCCCACTGCTTGGAATGCTTTTCATACACTTGCGAGTGTATTATGTTTATAAACTTAAAATATTGTGGTCCATAGTCATAACGCTGCTAGCATCAAACCTATATATCTCACCAACTTTATGTTGACATTTTAAAGCATGTTATTCTCAGGTACGAATTAAGTCTTCCGCTGTGCATTTGCTCATGTTAAAGTTATTATTTAAAGTCGATCATCGCAATGGGACCAACTGTTGAAGACTACGTCCGGAAGGATTAGGACCGGTCGTCAAACCCGATCCCAGGTAAAATATAAAAAGTTTTAAAACATACCAAGTAGTTCCTAAATAAGTCTATGATTCATAGAACTTAGTTTCGGATCATCGTTTATTTTAAAATCATATAAGTTTGAATTTAGTCTGCTTAATATCAATCGGAACATCGAACGAGTATTACAATTATTTAATATTTATTTTTATTATACTTTATTTATATATATAGATATATTTTAAATAAATTATTATAATATCCAATTTTTATTTTGTTAGTTTTTAATACAATAACATTTAATACTTCAAATTATATTTTGAATTATTATTTATATATACATACACACATATCTATTTACAATTAATTGATCGTGAATCGTCGAGAGCAGTCTAAGGGTAAATGCATATACGAACACAGTTCAAAGATTTGAGATTTCAATATTACAGACTTTGCTTATCGTGTCGAGTTCATATTAAGATTAAGTTTAAATTTGGTCGGAATTTCCCGGGTCGTCACACATTAAATGTCTTTACAACGATAATCGTTACATATATGTCTCGTTTAAAAATCATTAAGTTAGTAGTCTTGTTTTTACATATGTAGTTCATTGTTAATATACTTAATGATATGTTTACTTATCATAGTATCATGTTAACTATATATATATCCATATATATGTCATCATATAGTTTTTACAAGTTTTAACGTTCGTGAATCACCGGTCAACTTGGGTGGTCAATTGTCTATATGAAACATATTTCAATTAATCAAGTCTTAACAAGTTTGATTGCTTAACATGTTGGAAACATTTAATCATGTAAATATCAATCTCAATTAATATATATAAACATGGAAAAGTTCGGGTCACTACAGTCTGGATGCCGAAAAAAGATATTTTACTCATTTTTAATGTTCTATTTGATCGTTTTCAATTTATATCGCATTATTAGTTTTGTGTATGGATGACTTAGCATTGTATATATCGTTTTAAGTCCTATTATTTCACCCGCAATGTAATTATGTATAACGGGTATAAATTTGAATCAAATGTACTTCATTAGACACGTTTTTTTAATCATTAGTATGCACCGCCAGATGGAGTACCATTTGGCGGTTCATAACCTTCGGTTTCAGATTGTGCTGAAAATCTCTAAATTACCCTAAAACGGCCGAACGAGCAAGACAATCTGAATGTTCTTTCCATTCGAGGTTGTCCAGATTCTGAAAAAGACATCTTTCCTCACAAAATTGCACCACGCACCAAACATCACCGACGGTTCGTGGTGCTTGGTGTTTTGTGTCTTTGGCCAAAATGTTTGATCTATCGTATCTTTTGCCTCGTAGGTCCGATTTAGTCACCGTTTTTTTCAAATCGTGTAATTGTTTGGGATCTATCCGTTGGCAAACTGCCGTAGGCGGTTTTTAACAAATATTTTTCGAAACAAGACCTCGAAAGCCTTCAAATTTGCCTTTTTCGATTTTGACCGTTTTCATTCATATTATTCCTTTTGTGTATGCATGACTTAGCATGGTATATATCGTTTTAAGGCCTATTATTTCACTTGCAATGTAATTATGTATAACGGGTATAAATTTGAATCTAATGTCACTTCATTAGACACGTTCTTTTAAATCATTAGAATGCACCGCCAGATAGAGTACCACTTGGTGGCGCATAACCTTCGGTTTCTGATTGTGCTGAAAATCTCGAGATCACCCTAAAACGACCCTAACATCAAGACTCCTGGAGAATGTGTCTTGACATTCGAGGTCGTCAGGATGCCAAAAAAAGACATTTTACTCATTTTTAATGTTCTATTTGATCATTTTCAATTTATATCGCATTATTAGTTTTGTGTATGGATGACTTAGCATTGTATATATCGTTTAAAGGCCTATTATTTCACTCGCAATGTAATTATGTATAACGAGTATAAATTTGAATGTAATGTCACTTCATTAGACACATTTTTTTACATCATTAGTATGCACCGCCAGATGGAGTACCATTTGTCGGCGCATAACCTTCGGTTTCAGTTTGTGCTGAAAATCTCTAAATTACCCTAAAACGGCCGAACGAGCAAGACAATCTGAATGTTCTTTCCATTCGAGTTCATCCAGATTCTGAAAAAGACATCTTTCCTCGCAAAATCGCACCATGCACCAAACACCACCGACGGTTCGTGGTGCTTGGTGTTTTGTGTCTTTGGCCAAAATGTTTGATCTATCGTATCTTTTGACTCGTAGGTCCGATTTAGTCACCGTTTTCTTCAAATCGTGTAATTGGTTGGGATCTATCCGTTGGCAAACTGCCGTAGGCGGTTTGTAACTAATATTTTTTGAAACGAGACCTCGAAAGCCTTCAATTTTGCATTTTTCGATTTTGACCGTTTTCATTCATATTATTCCTTTTGTGTATGCATGACTTAGCATGGTATATATCATTTTAAGGCCTATTGTTTCACTCGCAATGTAATTATGTATAACGGGTATAAATTTGAATCTAATGTCACTTCATTAGACACGTTCTTTTAAATCATTAGTATGCACCGCCAGATAGAGTACCACTTGGCGGCGCATAACCTTCGGTTTCTGATTGTGCTGAAAATCTCGAGATCACCCTAAAACGACCCTAACATCAAGACTCCTGGATAGTGTCTTGACATTCGAGGTCGTCAGGATGCCGAAAAAAGACATTTTACTCATTTTTAATGTTCTATTTGATCATTTTCAATTTATATCGCATTATTAGTTTTGTGTATGGATGACTTAGCATGGTATATATCGGTTTAAGACCTATTATTTCACTCGCAATGTAATTATGTATAACGGGTATAAATTTGAATCTAATATCACTTCATTAGACACGTTCTTTTAAATCATTAGTATGCACTGCCTGATAGTGTACCACTTGGCGGCGCATAACCTTCGGTTTCTGATTATGCTGAAAATCTCGAGATCACCCTAAAACGACCCTAACATCAAGACTCCTTGATAGTGTCTTGACATTCGAGGTCATCAGGATGCCGAAAAAGACATTTTAGTCATTTTTAATGTTCTATTTGATCATTTTCAATTTATATCGCATTATTAGTTTTGTGTATGGATGACTTAGCATTGTATATATCGTTTTAAGGCCTATTATTTCACTCATAATGTAATTATATATAACGGGTATAAATTTGAATCTAATGTCTCTTCATTAGACACGTTTTTTTAAATCAATAGTATGCACCGCCAGATGGAGTACCACTTGGTGGCACATAACCTTCGGTTTCAGATTGTGCTGAAAATCTCTAAATCACCCTAAAACGGCCAAACGAGCAAGACTCTCTGAACATTTTTTCCATTCGAGGTCGTCTAGATTCTGAAAAAGTCATCTTTCCTCACAAAATCGCACCACGCATCAAACACCACCGACGGTTCGTGGTGCTTGGTGTTTTTTGTCTTTGGCCAAAATGTTCGATCTATCGTATCTTTTGACTCGTAGCTCCGATTTAGTCCCCGTTTTTTTCAAATCGTGAAATTTTTCGGGATCTATCCATTGGAAAACTGCCGTAGGCGGTTTTTCCCAAATATTTTTCGAAACGAGACCTCGAAAGCATTCAATTTTGCCTTTTTTCGATTTTGACCGTTTTCATTCATATTATTCCTTTTGTGTATGCATGATTTAGCATGGTATATATCGCTTTAAGTCCTATTATTTCACTCGCAATGTAATTATGTATATGCATGATTTAGCATGGTATATATCGCTTTAAGTCCTATTATTTCACCCGCAATGTAATTATGTATAACGGGTATAAATTTGAATCAAATGTACTTCATTAGACACATTTTTTTAATCATTAGTATGCACCGCCAGATGGAGTACCATTTGGCGGTTCATAACCTTCGGTTTCAGATTGTGCTGAAAATCTCTAAATTACCCTAAAACGGCCGAACGAGCAAGACAATCTGAATGTTCTTTCCATTCGAGGTTGTCCAGATTCTGAAAAAGACATCTTTCCTCACAAAATTGCACCACGCACCAAACATCACCGACTGCTCGTGGTGCTTGGTGTTTTGTGTCTTTGGCCAAAATGTTTGATCTATCGTATCTTTTGCCTCGTAGGTCCGATTTAGTCACCGTTTTTTTCAAATCGTGTAATTGTTTGGGATCTATCCGTTGGCAAACTGCCGTAGGCGGTTTGTAACAAATATTTTTCGAAACAAGACCTCGAAAGCCTTCAAATTTGCCTTTTTCGATTTTGACCGTTTTCATTCATATTATTCCTTTTGTGTATGCATGACTTAGCATGGTATATATCGTTTTAAGGCCTATTATTTCACTTGCAATGTAATTATGTATAACGGGTATAAATTTGAATCTAATGTCACTTCATTAGACACGTTCTTTTAAATCATTAGAATGCACCGCCAGATAGAGTACCACTTGGCGGCGCATAACCTTCGGTTTCTGATTTTGCTGAAAATCTCGAGATCACCCTAAAACGACCCTAACATCAAGACTCCTGGATCGTGTCTTGACATTCGAGGTCATCAGGATGCCAAAAAAAGACATTTTACTCATTTTTAATGTTCTATTTGATCATTTTCAATTTATATCGCATTATTAGTTTTGTGTATGGATGACTTAGCATTGTATATATCGTTTAAAGACCTATTATTTCACTCGCAATGTAATTATGTATAACGAGTATAAATTTGAATGTAATGTCACTTCATTAGACACATTTTTTTACATCATTAGTATGCACCGCCAGATGGAGTACCATTTGTCGGCGCATAACCTTCGGTTTCAGTTTGTGCTGAAAATCTCTAAATTACCCTAAAACGGCCGAACGAGCAAGACAATCTGAATGTTCTTTCCATTCGAGTTCATCCAGATTCTGAAAAAGACATCTTTCCTCGCAAAATCGCACCACGCACCAAACACCACCGACGGTTCGTGGTGCTTGGTTTTTTGTGTCTTTGGCCAAAATGTTTGATCTATCGTATCTTTTGACTCGTAGGTCCGATTTAATCACCGTTTTCTTCAAATCGTGTAATTGTTTGGGATCTATCCGTTGGCAAACTGCCGTAGGCGGTTTGTAACTAATATTTTTTGAAACGAGACCTCGAAAGCCTTCAATTTTGCATTTTTCGATTTTGACCGTTTTCATTCATATTATTCCTTTTGTGTATGCATGACTTAGCATGGTATATATCATTTTAAGGCCTATTGTTTCACTCGCAATGTAATTATGTATAACGGGTATAAATTTGAATCTAATGTCACTTCATTAGACACGTTCTTTTAAATCATTAGTATGCACCGCCAGATAGAGTACCACTTGGCGGCGCATAACCTTCGGTTTCTGATTGTGCTGAAAATCTCGAGATCACCCTAAAACGACCCTAACATCAAGACTCCTCGATAGTGTCTTGACATTCGAGGTCGTCAGGATGCCGAAAAAAGACATTTTACTCATTTTTAATGTTCTATTTGATCATTTTCAATTTATATCGCATTATTAGTTTTGTGTATGGATGACTTAGCATGGTATATATCGGTTTAAGACCTATTATTTCACTCGCAATGTAATTATGTATAACGGGTATAAATTTGAATCTAATATCACTTCATTAGACACGTTCTTTTAAATCATTAGTATGCACCGCCTGATAGTGTACCACTTGGCGGCGCATAACCTTCGGTTTCTGATTATGCTGAAAATCTCGAGATCACCCTAAAACGACCCTAACATCAAGACTCCTTGATAGTGTCTTGACATTCGAGGTCATCAGGATGCCGAAAAAGACATTTTACTCATTTTTAATGTTCTATTTGATCATTTTCAATTTATATCGCATTATTAGTTTTGTGTATGGATGACTTAGCATTGTATATATCGTTTTAAGGCCTATTATTTCACTCATAATGTAATTATTTATAACGGGTATAAATTTGAATCTAATGTCTCTTCATTAGACACGTTTTTTTAAATCAATAGTATGCACCGCCAGATGGAGTACCACTTGGTGGCACATAACCTTCGGTTTCAGATTGTGCTGAAAATCTCTAAATCACCCTAAAACGGCCAAACGAGCAAGACTCTCTGAACGTTTTTTCCATTCGAGGTCGTCTAGATTCTGAAAAAGTCATCTTTCCTCACAAAATCGCACCACGCATCAAACACCACCGACGGTTCGTGGTGCTTGGTGTTTTTTGTCTTTGGCCAAAATGTTCGATCTATCGTATCTTTTGACTCGTAGCTCCGATTTAGTCCCCGTTTTTTTCAAATTGTGAAATTTTTCGGGATCTATCCATTGGAAAACTGCCGTAGGCGGTTTTTCCCAAATATTTTTCGAAACGAGACCTCGAAAGCATTCAATTTTGCCTTTTTTCGATTTTGACCGTTTTCATTCATATTATTCCTTTTGTGTATGCATGATTTAGCATGGTATATATCGCTTTAATTCCTATTATTTCACTCGCAATGTAATTATGTATATGCATGATTTAGCATGGTATATATCGCTTTAAGTCCTATTATTTCACCCGCAATGTAATTATGTATAACGGGTATAAATTTGAATCAAATGTACTTCATTAGACACATTTTTTTAATCATTAGTATGCACCGCCAGATGGAGTACCATTTGGAGGTTCATAACCTTCGGTTTCAGATTGTGCTGAAAATCTCTAAATTACCCTAAAACGGCCGAACGAGCAAGACAATCTGAATGTTCTTTCCATTCGAGGTTGTCCAGATTCTGAAAAAGACATCTTTCCTCACAAAATTGCACCACGCACCAAACATCACCGACTGCTCGTGGTGCTTGGTGTTTTGTGTCTTTGGCCAAAATGTTTGATCTATCGTATCTTTTGCCTCGTAGGTCCGATTTAGTCACCGTTTTTTTCAAATCGTGTAATTGTTTGGGATCTATCCGTTGGCAAACTGCCGTAGGCGGTTTGTAACAAATACTTTTCGAAACAAGACCTCGAAAGCCTTCAAATTTGCCTTTTTCGATTTTGACCGTTTTCATTCATATTATTCCTTTTGTGTATGCATGACTTAGCATGGTATATATCGTTTTAAGGCCTATTATTTCACTTGCAATGTAATTATGTATAACGGGTATAAATTTGAATCTAATGTCACTTCATTAGACACGTTCTTTTAAATCATTAGAATGCACCGCCAGATAGAGTACCACTTGGCGGCGCATAACCTTCGGTTTCTGATTTTGCTGAAAATCTCGAGATCACCCTAAAACGACCCTAACATCAAGAATCCTGGATAGTGTCTTGACATTCGAGGTCGTCAGGATGCCAAAAAAAGACATTTTACTCATTTTTAATGTTCTATTTGATCATTTTCAATTTATATCGCATTATTAGTTTTGTGTATGGATGACTTAGCATTGTATATATCGTTTAAAGGCCTATTATTTCACTCGCAATGTAATTATGTATAACGAGTATAAATTTGAATGTAATGTCACTTCATTAGACACATTTTTTTACATCATTAGTATGCACCGCCAGATGGAGTACCTTTTGTCGGCGCATAACCTTCGGTTTCAGTTTGTGCTGAAAATCTCTAAATTACCCTAAAACGGCCGAACAAGCAAGACAATCTGAATGTTCTTTCCATTCGAGTTCATCCAGATTCTGAAAAAGACATCTTTCCTCGCAAAATCGCACCACGCACCAAACACCACCGACGGTTCGTGGTGCTTGGTGTTTTGTGTCTTTGGCCAAAATGTTTGATCTATCGTATCTTTTGACTCGTAGGTCCGATTTAGTCACCGTTTTCTTCAAATCGTGTAATTGTTTGGGATCTATCCGTTGGCAAACTGCCGTAGGCGGTTTGTAACTAATACTTTTTGAAACGAGACCTCGAAAGCCTTCAATTTTGCATTTTTCGATTTTGACTGTTTTCATTCATATTATTCCTTTTGTGTATGCATGACTTAGCATGGTATATATCATTTTAAGGCCTATTGTTTCACTCGCAATGTAATTATGTATAACGGGTATAAATTTGAATCTAATGTCACTTCATTAGACACGTTCTTTTAAATCATTAGTATGCACCGCCAGATAGAGTACCACTTGGCGGCGCATAACCTTCGGTTTCTGATTGTGCTGAAAATCTCGAGATCACCCTGAAACGACCCTAACATCAAGACTCCTGGATAGTGTCTTGACATTCGAGGTCGTCAGGATGCCGAAAAAAGACATTTTACTCATTTTTAATGTTCTATTTGATCATTTTCAATTTATATCGCATTATTAGTTTTGTGTATGGATGACTTAGCATGGTATATATCGGTTTAAGACCTATTATTTCACTCGCAATGTAATTATGTATAACGGGTATAAATTTGAATCTAATATCACTTCATTAGACACGTTCTTTTAAATCATTAGTATGCACCGCCTGATAGTGTACCACTTGGCGGCGCATATCCTTCGGTTTCTGATTATGCTGAAAATCTCGAGATCACCCTAAAACGACCCTAACATCAAGACTCCTTGATAGTGTCTTGACATTCGAGGTCATCAGGATGCCGAAAAAGACATTTTACTCATTTTTAATGTTCTATTTGATCATTTTCAATTTATATCGCATTATTAGTTTTGTGTATGGATGACTTAGCATTGTATATATCGTTTTAAGGCCTATTATTTCACTCATAATGTAATTATATATAACGGGTATAAATTTGAATCTAATGTCTCTTCATTAGACACGTTTTTTTAAATCAATAGTATGCACCGCCAGATGGAGTACCACTTGGTGGCACATAACCTTCGGTTTCAGATTGTGCTGAAAATCTCTAAATCACCCTAAAACGGCCAAACGAGCAAGACTCTCTGAACGTTTTTTCCATTCGAGGTCGTCTAGATTCTGAAAAAGTCATCTTTCCTCACAAAATCGCACCACGCATCAAACACCACCGACGGTTCGTGGTGCTTGGTGTTTTTTGTCTTTGGCCAAAATGTTCGATCTATCGTATCTTTTGACTCGTAGCTCCGATTTAGTCCCCGTTTTTTTCAAATCGTGAAATTTTTCGGGATCTATCCATTGGAAAACTGCCGTAGGCGGTTTTTCCCAAATATTTTTCGAAACGAGACCTCGAAAGCATTCAATTTTGCCTTTTTTCGATTTTGACCGTTTTCATTCATATTATTCCTTTTGTGTATGCATGATTTAGCATGGTATATATCGCTTTAAGTCCTATTATTTCACTCGCAATGTAATTATGTATATGCATGATTTAGCATGGTATATATCGCTTTAAGTCCTATTATTTCACTCGCAATGTAATTATGTATAACGGGTATAAATTTGACTCTAATGTCACTTCATTAGACACGTTTTTTTAATCATTAGTATGCGCCACCAGATGGAGTACCACTTGGCGGCGCATAACCTTCGGTTTCTGATTGTGCTGAAAATCTCGAGATCACCCTAAAACGGCCGAACGAGCAAGACAATCTGAATGTTCTTTCCATTCGAGGTTGTCCAGATTCTGAAAAAGACATCTTTCCTCACAAAATTGCACCACGCACCAAATATCACCGACGGTTCGTGGTGCTTGGTGTTTTGTGTATTTAGCCAAAATGTTTGATCTATTGTATCTTTTGACTCGTAGGTCCGATTTAGTCATCGTTTTTTTTCAAATCGTGTAATTTTTTGGGATCTATCCGTTGGCAAACTGACGTAGGTGGTTTGTAACAAATATTTTTCGAAACGAGACCTCGATAGAATTCAATTTTGCCTTTTTCGATTTTGACCGTTTTCATTCACATTATTCCTTTTGTGTATGCATGACTTAGCATGGTATATATCGTTTTAAGGCCTATTATTTCACTCACAATGTAATTATGTATAACGGGTATAAATTTGAATCTAATGTCACTTCATTAGACACGTTCTTTTAAATCATTAGTATGCACCGCCAGATGGAGTACCACTTGGCGGCGCATAACCTTCGGTTTCTGATTGTGCAAAAAATCTCGAGATCACCCTAAAACGACCCTAACATCAAGAATCCTGGATAGTGTCTTGACATTCGAGGTCGTCAGGATGCCGAAAAAGACATTTTACTCATTTTTAATGTTCTATTTGATTATTTTCAATTTATATCGCATTATTAGTTTTGTGTATGGATGACTTAGCATTGTATATATCGTTTTAAGGCCTATTATTTCACTCGCAATCTAATTATGTATAACGGGTATAAATTTGAATCTAATGTCACTTCATTAGACACATTTTTTTACATCATTAGTATGCACCGCCAGATGGAGTACCATTTGGCGGCGCATAACCTTTGGTTTCAGATTGTGCTGAAAATCTCTAAATTACCCTAAAACGGTCGAACGAGCAAGACAATCTGAATGTTCTTTCCATTCGAGTTCATCCAGATTCTGAAAAAGTCATCTTTCCTCGCAAAATCGTACCACGCACCAAACACCACCGATGGTTCATGGTGCTTGGTGTTTTGTGTCTTTGGCCAAAATGTTTGATCTATCGTATCTTTTGACTCGTAGGTCCGATTTAGTCACCGTTTTTTTCAATTCGTGTAATTGTTTGGGATCTATCCGTTGGCAAACTGCCGTAGGCGGTTTGTAACAAATATTTTTTGAAACGAGACCTCGAAAGCCTTCAATTTTGCCTTTTTCGATTTTGACCGTTTTCATTCATATTATTCCTTTTCTTTATGCATGACTTAGCATGGTATATATCATTTTAAGGCCTATTATTTCACTCGCAATGTAATTATGTATAACGGGTATAAATTTGAGTCTAATGTCACTTCATTAGACACGTTCTTTTAAATCATTAGTATGCACCGCCAGATAGAGTACCACTTGGCGGCGCATAACCTTCGGTTTCTGATTGTGCTGAAAATCTCGAGATCACCCTAAAACGACCCTAACATCAAGACTCCTGGATAGTGTCTTGACATTTGAGGTCGTCAGGATGCCGAAAAAAGACATTTTACTCATTTTTAATGTTCTATTTGATCATTTTCAATTTATATTGCATTATTAGTTTTGTGTATGGATGACTTAGCATTGTATATATCATTTTAAGGCCTATTATTTCACTCGCAATGTAATTATGTATAACGGGTATAAATTTGAATCAAATGTCACTTTATTAGACACATTTTTTACATCATTAGTGTGCACCGCCAGATGGAGTACCATTTGGCGGCGCATAACCTTCGGTTTCAGATTGTGTTGAAAATCTCTAAATTACCCTAAAACGGCCGAACGAGCAAGACAATCTGAATGTTCTTCCCATTCGAGTTCATCCAGATTCTGAAAAAGACATCTTTCCTCGCAAAATCGCACCACGCACCAAACACCACCGATGGTTCGTGGTGCTTAGTGTTTTGTGTCTTTGGCCAAAATGTTTGCTCTATCGTATCTTTTGACTCGTAGGTCCGATTTAGTCACCGTTTTTTTCAAATCGTGTAATTGTTTGGGATCTATCCATTGGCAAACTGCCGTAGGCGGTTTGTTTCAAATATTTTTTGAAACGAGACCTCGAAAGCCTTCAATTTTGCCTTTTTCCGATTTTGACCGTTTTCATTCATATTATTCCTTTTGTGTATGCATGATTTAGCATGGTATATATCGTTTTAAGGCCTATTATTTCACTCGCAATGTAATTATGTATAACGGGTATAAATTTGACTCTAATGTCACTTCATTAGACACGTTTTTTAAATCATTAGTATGCGCCGCAAGATGGAGTACCACTTGGCGGCGCATAACCTTCGGTTTCTGATTGTGCTTAAAATCTCGAGATCACCCTAAAACGACCCTAACATCAAGACTCCTGGATAGTGTGTTGACATTCGAGGTCGTCTGGATGCCGAAAAAAGATATTTTACTCATTTTTAATGTTCTATTTGATCGTTTTCAATTTATATCGCATTATTAGTTTTGTGTATGGATGACTTAGCATTGTATATATCGTTTTAAGGCCTATTATTTCACTCGCAATGTAATTATGTATAACGGGTATAAATTTGAATCAAATGTCACTTCATTAGACACGTTTTTTTAATCATTAGTATGCACCGCCAGATGGAGTACCATTTGGCGGTGCATAACCTTCGGTTTCAGATTGTGCTGAAAATCTCTAAATTACACTAAAACGGCCGAACGAGCAAGACAATCTGAATGTTCTTTCCATTCGAGGTTGTCCAGATACTGAAAAAGACATCTTTCCTCACAAAATTGCACCACGCACCAAACATCACCGACGGTTCGTGGTGCTTGGTGTTTTGTGTCTTTGGCCAAAATGTTTGATCTATCGTATCTTTTGACTCGTAGGTCCGATTTAGTCACCGTTTTTTTCAAATCGTGTAATTGTTTGGGATCTATCCGTTGGCAAACTGCCGTAGGCGGTTTGTAACAAATATTTTTCGAAACAAGACCTCGAAAGCCTTCAATTCTGCCTTTTTCAATTTTGACCGTTTTCATTCATATTATTCCTTTTGTGTATGCATGACTTAGCATGGTATATATCGTTTTAAGGCCTATTATTTCACTTGCAATGTAATTATGTATAACGGGTATAAATTTGAATCTAATGTCACTTCATTAGACACGTTCTTTTAAATCATTAGAATGCACCGCCAGATAGAGTACCACTTGGCGGCGCATAACCTTCGGTTTCTGATTGTGCTGAAAATCTCGAGATCACCCTAAAACGACCCTAACATCAAGACTCCTGGATAGTGTCTTGACATTCAAGGTCGTCAGGATGCCAAAAAAAGACATTTTACTCATTTTTAATGTTCTATTTGATCATTTTCAATTTATATCGCATTATTAGTTTTGTGTATGGATGACTTAGCATTGTATATATCGTTTAGAGGCCTATTATTTCACTTGCAATGTAATTATGTATAACGGGTATAAATTTGAATCTAATGTCACTTCATTAGACACATTTTTTTACATCATTAGTATGCACCGCCAGATGGAGTACCATTTGTCGGCGCATAACCTTCGGTTTCAGATTGTGTTGAAAATCTCTATATTACCCTAAAACGGCCGAACGAGCAAGACAATCTGAATGTTCTTTCCATTAGTTCATCCAGATTCTGAAAAAGACATCTTTCCTCGCAAAATCGCACCACGCACCAAACACCACCGACGGTTCGTGGTGCTTGGTGTTTTGTGTCTTTGGCCAAAATGTTTGATCTATCGTATCTTTTGACTCGTAGGTCCGATTTAGTCACCGTTTTCTTCAAATCGTGTAATTGTTTGGGATCTATCCGTTGGCAAACTACCGTAGGCGGTTTGTAACAAATATTTTTTGAAACGAGACCTCGAAAGCCTTCAATTTTGCCTTTTTCCGATTTTGACCGTTTTCATTCATATTATTCCTTTTGTGTATGCATGATTTATCATGGTATATATCGTTTTAAGGCCTATTATTTCACTCGCAATGTAATTATGTATAACGGGTATAAATTTGACTCTAATGTCACTTCATTAGACACGTTTTTTAAATCATTAGTATGCGCCGCAAGATGGAGTACCACTTGGCGGTGCATAACCTTCGGTTTCTGATTGTGCTTAAAATCTCGAGATCACCCTAAAACGATCCTAACATCAAGACTCCTGGATAGTGTGTTGACATTCGAGGTAGTCTGGATGCCGAAAAAAGATATTTTACTCATTTTTAATGTTCTATTTGATCGTTTTCAATTTATATCGCATTATTAGTTTTGTGTATGGATGACTTAGCATTGTATATATCGTTTTAAGGCCTATTATTTCACTCGCAATGTAATTATGTATAACGGGTATAAATTTGAATCAAATGTCACTTCATTAGACACGTTTTTTTAATCATTAGTATGCACCGCCAGATGGAGTACCATTTGGCGGTGCATAACCTTCGGTTTCAGATTGTGCTGAAAATCTCTAAATTACACTAAAACGGCCGAACGAGCAAGACAATCTGAATGTTCTTTCCATTCGAGGTTGTCCAGATTCTGAAAAAGACATCTTTCCTCACAAAATTGCACCATGCACCAAACATCACCGACGGTTCGTGGTGCTTGGTGTTTTGTGTCTTTGGCCAAAATGTTTGATCTATCGTATCTTTGGACTCGTAGGTCCGATTTAGTCATCGTTTTTTTCAAATCGTGTAATTGTTTGGGATCTATCCGTTGGCAAACTGCCGTAGGCGGTTTGTAACAAATATTTTTCGAAACAAGACCTCGAAAGCCTTCAATTTTGCCTTTTTCGATTTTGACCGTTTTCATTCATATTATTCCTTTTGTGTATGCATGACTTAGAATGGTATATATCGTTTTAAGGCCTATTATTTCACTTGCAATGTAATTATGTATAACGGGTATAAATTTGAATCTAATGTCACTTCATTAGACACGTTCTTTTAAATCATTAGAATGCACCGCCAGATAGAGTACCACTTGGCGGCGCATAACCTTCGGTTTCTTATTGTGCTGAAAATCTCGAGATCACCCTAAAACGACCCTAACATCAAGACTCCTGTATAGTGTCTTGACATTCGAGGTCGTCAGGATGCCAAAAAAAGACATTTTACTCATTTTTAATGTTCTATTTGATCATTTTCAATTTATATCGCATTATTAGTTTTGTGTATGGATGACTTAGCATTGTATATATCGTTTAAAGGCCTATTATTTCACTCGCAATGTAATTATGTATAACGGGTATAAATTTGAATCTAATGTCACTTCATTAGACAAATTTTTTTACATCATTAGTATGCACCGCCAGATGGAGTACCATTTGTCGGCGCATAACCTTCAGTTTCAGATTGTGTTGAAAATCTCTATATTACCCTAAAATGGCTGAACGAGCAAGACAATCTGAATGTTCTTTCCATTAGTTCATCCAGATTCTGAAAAAGACATCTTTCCTCGCAAAATCGCACCACGCACCAAACACCACCGACGGTTCGTGGTGCTTGGTGTTTTGTGTCTTTGGCCAAAATGTTTGATCTATCGTATCTTTTGACTCGTAGGTCCGATTTAGTCACCGTTTTCTTCAAATCGTGTAATTGTTTGGGATCTATCTGTTGGCAAACTACCGTAAGCGGTTTGTAACAAATATTTTTTGAAACGAGACCTCGAAAGCCTTCAATTTTGCCTTTTTCGATTTTGACCGTTTTCATTCATATTATTCCTTTTGTGTATGCATGACTTAGCATGGTATATATCATTTTAAGGCATATTGTTTCACTCGCAATGTAATTAAGTATAACGGGTATAAATTTGAATCTAATGTCACTTCATTAGACACGTTCTTTTAAATCATTAGTATGCACCGCCAGATAGAGTACCACTTGGCGGCGCATAACCTTCGGTTTCTGATTGTGCTGAAAATCTCGAGATCACCCTAAAACGACCCTAACATCAAGACTCCTGGATAGTGTCTTGACATTCGAGGTCGTCAGGATGCCGAAAAAAGACATTTTACTCATTTTTAATGTTCTATTTGATCATTGTCAATTTATATCGCATTATTAGTTTTGTGTATGGATGACTTAGCATGGTATATGTAGTGACCCGAACTTTTCCATGTTTATATATATTAATTGAGATTGATATTTACATGATTAAATGTTTCCAACATGTTAAGCAATCAAACTTGTTAAGACTTGATTAATTGAAATATGTTTCATATAGACAATTGACCACCCAAGTTGACCGGTGATTCACGAACGTTAAAACTTGTAAAAACTATATGATGACATATATATGGATATATATATATAGTTAACATGATACTATGATAAGTAAACATATCATTAAGTATATTAACAATGAACTACATATGTAAAAACAAGACTACTAACTTAATGATTTTTAAACGAGACATATATGTAACGATTATCGTTGTAAAGACATTTAATGTATATATATCATATTAATAGATATTCATACATGATAATATCATGATAATATAATAATTTAAAATCTCATTTGATATTATAAACATTGGGTTAACAACATTTAACAAGATCGTTAACCTAAAGGTTTCAAAACAACACTTACATGTAACGACTAACGATGACTTAACGACTCAGTTAAAATGTATATACATGTAGTGTTTTAATATGTATTTATACACTTTTGAAAGACTTCAATACACTTATCAAAATACTTCTACTTAACAAAAATGCTTACAATTACATCCTCGTTCAGTTTCATCAACAATTCTACTCGTATGCACCCGTATTCGTACTCGTACAATACACAGCTTTTAGATGTATGTACTATTGGTATATACACTCCAATTATCAGCTCTTAGCAGCCCATGTGAGTCACCTAACACATGTGGGAACCATCATTTGGCAACTAGCATGAAATATCTCATAAAATTACAAAAATATGAGTAATCATTCATGACTTATTTACATGAAAACAAAATTACATATCCTTTATATCTAATCCATACACCAACGACCAAAAACACCTACAAACACTTTCATTCTTCAATTTTCTTCATCTAATTGATCTCTCTCAAGTTCTATCTTCAAGTTCTAAGTGTTCTTCATAAATTCTACAAGTTCTAGTTACATAAAATCAAGAATACTTTCAAGTTTGCTAGCTCACTTCCAATCTTTTAAGGTGATCATCCAACCTCAAGAAATCTTTGTTTCTTACAGTAGGTTATCATTCTAATACAAGATAATAATCATATTCAAAGTTTGGTTCAATTTCTATAACTATAACAATCTTATTTCAAGTGATGATCTTACTTGAACTTGTTTTCGTGTCATGATTCTGCTTCAAGAACTTCGAGCCATCCAAGGATCCGTTGAAGCTAGATCCATTTTTCTCTTTTCCAGTAGGTTTATCCAAGGAACTTAAGGTAGTAATGATGTTCATAACATCATTCGATTCATACATATAAAGCTATCTTATTCGAAGGTTTAAACTTGTAATCACTAGAACATAGTTTAGTTAATTCTAAACTTGTTCGTAAACAAAAGTTAATCCTTCTAACTTGACTTTTAAAATCAACTAAACACATGTTCTATATCTATATGATATGCTAACTTAATGATTTAAAACCTGGAAACACGAAAAACACCGTAAAACCGGATTTACGCCGTCGTAGTAACACCGCGGGCTGTTTTGGGTTAGTTAATTAAAAAATATGATAAACTTTGATTTAAAAGTTGTTATTCTGAGAAAATTATTTTTATTATGAACATGAAACTATATCCAAAAATTATGGTTAAACTCAAAGTGGAAGTATGTTTTCTAAAATGGTCATCTAGACGTCGTTCTTTCGACTGAAATGACTACCTTTACAAAAACGACTTGTAACTTATTTTTCTGACTATAAACCTATACTTTTTCTGTTTAGATTCATAAAATAGAGTTCAATATGAAACCATAGCAATTTGATTCACTCAAAACGGATTTAAAATGAAGAAGTTATGGGTAAAACAAGATTGGATAATTTTTCTCATTTTAGCTACGTGAAAATTGGTAACAAATCTATTTCAACCATAACTTAATCAACTTGTATTGTATATTATGTAATCTTGAGATACCATAGACACGTATACAATGTTTCGACCTATCATGTAGACACATCTATATATATTTCAGAACAACCATAGACACTCTATATGTGAATATTGGAGTTAGCTATACAGGGTTGAGGTTGATTCCAAAATATATATAGTTTGAGTTGTGATCAATACTGAGATACGTATACACTAGGTCGTGGATTGATTCAAGATAATATTTATCGATTTATTTCTGTACATCTAACTGTGGACAACTAGTTGTAGGTTACTAACGAGGACAGCTGACTTAATAAACTTAAAACATCAAAATATATTAAAAGTGTTGTAAATATATTTTGAACATACTTTGATATATATGTATATATTGTTATAGGTTCGTGAATCAACCAGTGGCCAAGTCTTACTTCCCGACGAAGTAAAAATCTGTGAAAGTGAGTTACAGTCCCACTTTTAAAATCTAATATTTTTGGGATGAGAATACATGTAGGTTTTATAAATGATTTACAAAATAGACACAAGTACGTGAAACTACATTCTATGGTTGAATTATCGAAATCGAATATGCCCCTTTTTATTAAGTCTGGTAATCTAAGAATTAGGGAACAGACACCCTAATTGACGCGAATCCTAAAGATAGATCTATCGGGCCCAACAAGCCCCATCCAAAGTACCGGATGCTTTAGTACTTCGAAATTTATATCATATCCGAAGGGTGTCCCGGAATGATGGGGATATTCTTATATATGCATCTTGTTAATGTCGGTTACCAGGTGTTCACCATATGAATGACTTTTATCTCTATGTATGGGATGTGTATTGAAATATGAAATCTTGTGGTCTATTATTATGATTTGATATATATAGGTTAAACCTATAACTCACCAACATTTTTGTTGACGTTTTAAGCATGTTTATTCTCAGGTGATTATTAAGAGCTTCCGCTGTCGCATACTTAAATAAGGACGAGATTTGGAGTCCATGTTTGTATGATATTGTGTAAAAACTGCATTCAAGAAACTTATTTTGTTGTAACATATTTGTATTGTAAACCATTATGTAATGGTCGTGTGTAAACAGGATATTTTAGATTATCATTATTTGATAATCTACGTAAAGCTTTTTAAACCTTTATTGATGAAATAAAGGTTATGGTTTGTTTTAAAATGAATGCAGTCTTTGAAAAACGTCTCATATTGAGGTCAAAACCTCGCAACGAAATCAATTAATATGGAACGTTTTTAATCAATAAGAACGGGACATTTCAGTTGGTATCCGAGCGTTGGTCTTAGAGAACTAGAATTTTGCATTAGTGTGTCTTATCGAGTTTGTTAGGATGCATTAGTGAGTCTGGACTTCGACCGTGTTTACTTGAAAAATGATTGCTTAACAAATTTTGTTGGAAACTATATATTTTTAACATGTGAATATTATGTGATATATTAATCTCTTAACGCGTTTGATATTATGTGATAGATGTCTACCTCTAGAACAAGTCCCATTGACTCACCTAATAATAATGAAGAGTCAAATGTAAATTGGAATGATTCGTGGACTGATTCACAAGTTCCCGAAGAGGAACCGGAAGAAGAGTCGGAACCAGAAGAAGAATCGGAACCGAAAGAAGAATCGGAACCGGATGAAGAAATAGAATCGGTGGAGGAAATAATAAAACAGTTGAGTAAAAGAAAATCCTCAACCAACCGACCAAGGTTAATTATGGTCAATGGTGTTTCCGCTAAGGAAGCAAAATATCGGGAGGATTACCAATTCTCCGATGAATCGGATTCTGACGAGAATTCCGATGATGTTATAAAAATTACCCCAACTGAATTTAAAAAGGCAAAAGAAAATAATAAGGGAAAGGGCATAAAAATAGAGAAATCTAATTCCAACCCCGATGAACTTTATATGTATCGTCAACCCCCGAAGTCCTTAAGTTGTAACAATGACCCGGGAACCTCTAAACCACCAGGTTTTTCTAAACCAATGTGGAAAACGACGGCTCGTATTAGGGGAACATCATATATCCCTAGAAACTTGGCAAAACGAACCAAAACCGAAGAAGAAGAAACAAGCGAGTCGGAATAAGATAGTTGTATTCGTGTGGTGTAATATATGTAATATAGTGTGCTTATGCTTTATGATATATGTAAAAATTGCTTGTATTAATAAGTATTTTTTTTTATGAATCTAACTCTTGTTCTATTTTACAGTATAAAAACACAAAATGAATAGACAACCCAATATTTTAAGAGACCTACCTGGAGACATGATTGATGAAATCTTGTCTAGAGTCGTTCAGAATTCTTCGGCACAACTATTTAAGGCGAGATCAGTTTGTAAGATATTCGAAGAACGTTCCAAGAATGCCTTGATTTATAAAAGGCTTTCGTTTGAAAGATGGGGGATATCACATTGGGAAATCCATAAGTTACGATGTGTTTACTTTGACGCATATATTGCGGGGAACCCAAATGCTATTTTACGCAATGGGTTAAGAAATTATTTTGACTCAATATATCCGAATATTGGACTTCATGATTTAGAAAAAGTGGCTAACATGCAACATAAAGAAGCATGTTATGTTTACGGATTAGTAATGTTCGCTTCTCACCAAAGTGAGAACAAGAACATCGGGCTACAACTATTAAACAAAACATTCTCACAAGTGACGGAGTCGGTAATTGGGGTAAGAAATGAGGTTTTTAGATTGTTACGGGACTGTTGGACATTACGTAAACCTCGTCCCTTTGACGACGTTACAACACGCTGTCTTATCAACGGCCATAACGGTTATGTTCCACAAGACCAAGGATGGGAAGTAATTCTAGTAAAACCAGAATGCATGACTTGTTTCTGGACGTATGAATTACGTGTCTTTATTGCCTTTGCTGAACGACTTGTATACTAGCTAGAATTATCTTCACAACCATCTTGTATCAAATTTATTGTGTGCTATATTTCATGCTATATGTAAAATAAGCGGTATTGTAAGTTTGTAAAATATTGTGTAAAAGTTTGAACGCGAAATATTATTATAATCAGTTTTTCTTATAGAATTGTAGTAGTTGAATTGTATATTAGCTACTAAGTATGAACTTAACGGGTAGGTACTACCCGAATTTAAACTTATAAAACGCTAATATGAAGAAAAAGGTTTTATAAATGAGTTCATATTATGCTTCGAAATACTATTAACTACTCTTAATATTCTGTATGATTAACTTGTTCCATTTGACTATTTTGAAGGAAATGGCACCGACTACTCGACACACCGTAAATATGAATGAAGAGGAATTCCGTACTTTTCTAGCTTCAAACATAGCCGCAGTACAGGCTACGCTACATACCAACAATAACCTTGGATCTAGCAGTACAGGAAATCGTGTAGGATGCACCTACAAAGAATTCACTGCCTGCAAACCTTTTGGAATTTGATGGAACCGAAGGACCGATCGGATTGAAACGGTGGACCGAGAAGGTCGAATCGGTGTTTGCCATAAGTAAGTGTACTGAAGAGGACAAAGTAAAGTACGCTACGCATACCTTCATAGGTTCTGCGTTAACATGTAGGAATACCTATCTAGAGCAAGTGGGACAAGACGATGCGTACGCACTACCATGGTCAGCATTCAAGCACTTGATGAATGAGAAGTACCGTCCCAGAACCGAGGTCAATAAGCTCAAGACAGAACTTAGAGGGTTACGAACCCAAGGATTTGATATTACCACGTACGAAAGACGATTCACAGAATTGTGCCTATTGTGTCCGGGAGCATTCGAAGATGAGGAAGAGAAGATCGACGCGTTTGTGAAAGGATTACCGGAAAGAATCCAAGAAAATATAAGTTCACACGAGCCCGTCTATACAACAGGCATGTAGAATGGCTCACAAACTAGTGAACCAGATTGAAGAAAGAATTAAAGAACAGACTGCTGAAGAGGCCAATGTGAAGCAAGTCAAAAGAAAGTGGGAGGAAAACGGTGATAAGAATCACCAATACAACAACAACAGCAATTACAAAAACAATCGCAACAATTATCCCAACAATCGCAACATCAATCGCAACTACAACAAACGGCCCAACAACAACAACAACAACAACAACAGCAACTACAACAATCATCCCAACAACAATAATAACCGCAACAACAACAACAATCAGAAGCAGCTATGCCAAAGGTGTGAAAAGTATCACTCGGGGTTCTGCACCAAATTTTGCAACAAGTGTAAAAGAAATGGTCATAGTGCGGCGAAGTGTGAGGTCTACGGACCAGGGGTTAATAGAACGAAAGGAACAAATGGTATCGGAACGAGTAATGGCGGAGCAAGTAGTGTCGGAGTAAGTTATGCCAATGTAGTTTGTTATAAATGTGGAAAACCGGGCCACATTATTAGAAATTGCCCGAACCAGGAGAACACGAATGGACAAGGCCGCGGAAGAGTTTTCAATATTAATGCGGCAGAGGCACAGGAAGACCCGGAGCTTGTTACGGGTACGTTTCTTATTGACAATAAATCTGCTTACGTTTTATTTGATTCGGGTGCGGATAGAAGCTATATGAGTAGAGATTTTTGTGCTAAATTAAGTTGTCCATTGACGCCTTTGGATAGTAAATTTTTACTCGAATTAGCAAATGGTAAATTAATTTCAGCAGATAATATATGTCGGAATCGAGAAATTAAACTGGTTAGCGAAACATTTAAGATTGATTTGATACCAGTAGAGTTAGGGAGTTTTGATGTGATAATCGGTATGGACTGGTTGAAAGAAGTGAAAGCAGAGATCGTTTGTTACAAAAATGCAATTCGCATTATACGAGAAAAAGGAAAACCCTTAATGGTGTACGGAGAAAAGGGCAACACGAAGCTACATCTTATTAGTAATTTGAAGGCACAAAAACTAATAAGAAAAGGTTGCTATGTTGTTCTAGCACACGTCGAGAAAGTACAAATTGAAGAAAAGAGCATCAATGATGTTCCCATTGCAAAAGAATTTCCCGATGTATTTCTGAAAGAATTACCGGGATTACCCCCACATCGATCTGTTGAATTTCAAATAGATCTTGTACCAGGAGCTGCACCAATAGCTCGTGCTCCTTACAGACTCGCACCCAGCGAGATGAAAGAACTGCAAAGCCAATTACAAGAACTTTTAGAGCGTGGTTTCATTCGACCAAGCATATCACCGTGGGGAGCTCCTGTTTTGTTTGTCAAGAAGAAAGATGGTACATTCAGGTTGTGTATCGACTACCGAGAGTTGAACAAACTTACCCTCAAGAACCGCTACACACTACCGAGAATCGATGACTTATTTGATCAACTACAAGGCTCGTCTGTTTATTCAAAGATAGACTTACGTTCCGGGTATTATCAAATGCGGGTGAAAGAAGATGATATTCCAAAGACTGCTTTCAGAACACGTTACGGTCATTACGAGTTTATGGTCATGCCGTTTGGTTTAACTAATGCACCAGCTGTGTTCATGGACCTTATGAACCGAGTGTGTGGACCATACCTTGACAAGTTTGTCATTGTTTTCATTGATGACATACTTATTTACTCAAAGAATGACCAAGAACACGGTGAACATTTGAGAAAGGTGTTAGAAGTATTGAGGAAGGAAGAATTGTACGCTAAGTTTTCAAAGTGTGCATTTTGGTTGGAAGAAGTTCAATTCCTCGGTCACATAGTGAACAAAGAAGGTATTAAGGTGGATCCGGCAAAGATAGAAACTGTTGAAAAGTGGGAAACCCCAAAAACTCCGAAACACATACGCCAGTTTTTAGGACTAGCTGGTTACTACAGAAGGTTCATCCAAGACTTTTCCAGAATAGCAAAACCCTTGACTGCATTAACGCATAAAGGGAAGAAATTTGAATGGAATGATGAACAAGAGAAAGCGTTTCAGTTATTGAAGAAAAAGCTAACTACGGCACCTATATTGTCATTGCCTGAAGGGAATGATGATTTTGTGATTTATTGTGACGCATCAAAGCAAGGTCTCGGTTGTGTATTAATGCAATGAACGAAGGTGATTGCTTATGCGTCTAGACAATTGAAGATTCACGAACAAAATTATACGACGCATGATTTGGAATTAGGCGCGGTTGTTTTTGCATTAAAGACTTGGAGGCACTACTTATATGGGGTTAAAAGTATTATATATACCGACCACAAAAGTCTTCAACAAATATTTAATCAGAAACAACTGAATATGAGGCAGCGTAGGTGGATTGAATTATTGAATGATTACGACTTTGAGATTCGTTACCACCCGGGGAAGGCAAATGTGGTAGCCGATGCCTTGTGCAGGAAGGACAGAGAACCCATTCGAGTAAAATCTATGAATATAATGATTCATAATAACATTACTACTCAAATAAAGGAGGCGCAACAAGGAGTTTTAAAAGAGGGAAATTTAAAGGATGAAATACCCAAAGGATAGGAGAAGCATCTTAATATTCGGGAAGACGGAACCCGGTATAGGGCTGAAAGGATTTGGGTACCAAAATTTGGAGATATGAGAGAAATGGTACTTAGAGAAGCTCATAAAACCAGATACTCAATACATCCTGGAATGGGGAATATGTACAAGGATATCAAGAAACATTTTTGGTGGCCGGGTATGAAAGCCGATGTTGCTAAATATGTAGGAGAATGTTTGACGTGTTCTAAGGTCAAAGCTGAGCATCAGAAACCATCAGGTCTACTTCAACAACACGAAATCCCGGAATGGAAATGGGAAAACATTACCATGGATTTCATCACTAAATTGCCAAGGACTGCAAGTGGTTTTGATACTATTTGGGTAATAGTTGATCGTCTCACCAAATTAGCACACTTCCTGCCAATAAGAGAAGATGATAAGATGGAGAAGTTAGCACGACTGTATATGAAGGAAGTCGTCTCCAGGCATGGAATACCAATCTCTATTATCTCTGATAGGGATGGCAGATTTATTTCAAGATTCTGGCAGACATTACAGCAAGCATTAGGAACTCGTCTAGACATGAGTACTGCCTATCATCCACAAACTGATGGGCAGAGTGAAAGGACGATACAAATGCTTGAAGACATGCTACGAGCATGTGTTATTGATTTCGGAAATAGTTGGGATCGACATCTACCGTTAGCAGAATTTTCCTACAACAACAGCTACCATTCAAGCATTGAGATGGCGCCGTTTGAAGCACTTTATGGTAGAAAGTGCAGGTCTCCGATTTGTTGGAGTGAAGTAGGGGATATACAGATTACGGGTTCGGAGATTATACAAGAAACTACCGAGAAGATCATCCAAATTCAACAACGGTTGAAAACCGCCCAAAGTCGACAAAACAGCTACGCTGACATTAAAAGAAAAGATATAGAATTTGAAATTGGAGAGATGGTCATGCTTAAAGTTGCACCTTGGAAAGGCGTTGTTCGATTTGGTAAACGAGGGAAATTAAATCCAAGGTATATTGGACCATTCAAGATTATTGATCGTGTCGGACCAGTAGCTTACCGACTTGAGTTACCTCAACAACTCGCGGCTGTACATAACACTTTCCACGTCTCGAATTTGAAGAAATGTTTTGCTAAAGAAGATCTCACTATTCCGTTAGATGAAATCCAAATCAACGAAAAACTTCAATTCATCGAAGAACCCGTCGAAATAATGGATCGTGAGGTTAAAAGACTTAAGCAAAACAAGATACCAATTGTTAAGGTTCGATGGAATGCTCGTAGAGGACCCGAGTTTACCTGGGAGCGTGAAGATCAGATGAAGAAGAAATACCCGCATCTATTTCCAGAAGATTCGTCAACACCTTCAACAGCTTAAAATTTCGGGACGAAATTTATTTAACGGGTAGGTACTGTAGTGACCCGAACTTTTCCATGTTTATATATATTAATTGAGATTGATATTTACATGATTAAATGTTTCCAACATGTTAAGCAATCAAACTTGTTAAGACTTGATTAATTGAAATATGTTTCATATAGACAATTGACCACCCAAGTTGACCGGTGATTCACGAACGTTAAAACTTGTAAAAACTATATGATGACATATATATGGATATATATATTGTTAACATGATACTATGATAAGTAAACATATCATTAAGTATATTAACAATGAACTACATATGTAAAAACAAGACTACTAACTTAATAATTTTTAAACGAGACATATATGTAACGATTATCGTTGTAAAGACATTTAATGTATATATATCATATTAATAGATATTCATACATGATAATATCATGATAATATAATAATTTAAAATCTCATTTGATATTATAAACATTGGGTTAACAACATTTAACAAGATCGTTAACCTAAAGGTTTCAAAACAACACTTACATGTAACGACTAACGATGACTTAACGACTCAGTTAAAATGTATATACATGTAGTGTTTTAATATGTATTTATACACTTTTGAAAGACTTCAATACACTTATCAAAATACTTCTACTTAACAAAAATGCTTACAATTACATCCTCGTTCAGTTTCATCAACAATTCTACTCGTATGCACCCGTATTCGTACTCGTACAATACAAAGCTTTTAGATGTATGTACTATTGGTATATACACTCCAATGATCAGCTCTTAGCAGCCCATGTGAGTCACCTAACACATGTGGGAACCATCATTTGGCAACTAGCATGAAATATCTCATAAAATTACAAAAATATGAGTAATTATTCATGACTTATTTACATGAAAACAAAATTACATATCCTTTATATCTAATCCATACACCAACGACCAAAAACACCTACAAACACTTTCATTCTTCAATTTTCTTCATCTAATTGATCTCTCTCAAGTTCTATCTTCAAGTTCTAAGTGTTCTTCATAAATTCTACAAGTTCTAGTTACATAAAATCAAGAATACTTTCAAGTTTGCTAGCTCACTTCCAATCTTTTAAGGTGATCATCCAACCTCAAGAAATCTTTGTTTCTTACAGTAGGTTATCATTCTAATACAAGGTAATAATCATATTCAAACTTTGGTTCAATTTCTATAACTATAACAATCTTATTTCAAGTGATGATCTTACTTGAACTTGTTTTCGTGTCATGATTCTGCTTCAAGAACTTCGAGCCATCCAAGGATCCGTTGAAGCTAGATCCATTTTTCTCTTTTCCAGTAGGTTTATCCAAGGAACTTAAGGTAGTAATGATGTTCATAACATCATTCGATTCATACATATAAAGCTATCTTATTCGAAGGTTTAAACTTGTAATCACTAGAACATAGTTTAGTTAATTCTAAACTTGTTCGCAAACAAAAGTTAATCCTTCTAACTTGACTTTTAAAATCAACTAAACACATGTTCTATATCTATATGATATGCTAACTTAATGATTTAAAACCTGAAAACACGAAAAACACCGTAAAACCGGATTTACGCCGTCGTAGTAACACCGCGAGCTGTTTTGGGTTAGTTAATTAAAAACTATGATAAACTTTGATTTAAAAGTTGTTATTCTGAGAAAATTATTTTTATTATGAACATGAAACTATATCCAAAAATTATGGTTAAACTCAAAGTGGAAGTATGTTTTCTAAAATGGTCATCTAGACGTCGTTATTTCGACTGAAATGACTACCTTTACAAAAACGACTTGTAACTTATTTTTCCGACTATAAACCTATACTTTTTCTGTTTAGATTCATAAAATAGAGTTCAATATGAAACCATAGCAATTTGATTAACTCAAAACGGATTTAAAATGAAGAAGTTATGGGTAAAACAAGATTGGATAATTTTTCTCATTTTAGCTACGTGAAAATTGGTAATAAATCTATTTCAACCATAACTTAATCAACTTGTATTGTATATTATGTAATCTTGAGATACCATAGACACGTATACAATGTTTCGACCTATCATGTCGACACATCTATATATATTTCGGAACAACCATAGACACTCTATATGTGAATGTTGGAGTTAGCTATACAGGGTTGAGGTTGATTCCAAAATATATATAGTTTGAGTTGTGATCAATACTGAGATACGTATACACTAGGTCGTGGATTGATTCAAGATAATATTTATCGATTTATTTCTGTACATCTAACTGTGGACAACTAGTTGTAGGTTACTAACGAGGACAGCTGACTTAATAAACTTAAAACATCAAAATATATTAAAAGTGTTGTAAATATATTTTGAACATACTTTGATATATATGTATATATTGTTATAGGTTCGTGAATCAACCAGTGGCCAAGTCTTACTTCCCGACGAAGTAAAAATCTGTGAAAGTGAGTTACAGTCCCACTTTTAAAATCTAATATTTTTGGGATGAGAATACATGCAGGTTTTATAAATGATTTACAAAATAGACACAAGTACGTGAAACTACATTCTATGGTTGAATTATCGAAATCGAATATGCCCCTTTTTATTAAGTCTGGTAATCTAAGAATTAGGGAACAGACACCCTAATTGACGCGAATCCTAAAGATAGATCTATCGGGCCCAACAAGCCCCATCCAAAGTACCGGATGCTTTAGTACTTCGAAATTTATATCATATCCGAAGGGTGTCCCGGAATGATGGGGATATTCTTATATATGCATCTTGTTAATGTCGGTTACCAGGTGTTCACCATATGAATGACTTTTATCTCTATGTATGGGATGTGTATTGAAATATGAAATCTTGTGGTCTATTATTATGATTTGATATTTATAGGTTAAACCTATAACTCACCAACATTTTTGTTGACGTTTTAAGCATGTTTATTCTCAGGTGATTATTAAGAGCTTCCGCTGTCGCATGCTTAAATAAGGACGAGATTTGGAGTCCATGTTTGTATGATATTGTGTAAAAACTGCATTCAAGAAACTTATTTTGTTGTAACATATTTGTATTGTAAACCATTATGTAATGGTCGTGTGTAAACAGGATATTTTAGATTATCATTATTTGATAATCTACGTAAAGCTTTTTAAACCTTTATTGATGAAATAAAGGTTATGGTTTGTTTTAAAATGAATGAAGTCTTTGAAAAACGTCTCATATTGAGGTCAAAACCTCGCAACGAAATCAATTAATATGGAACGTTTTTAATCAATAAGAACGGGACATTTCAGTATATATCGGTTTAAGGCCTATTATTTCACTCGCAATGTAATTATGTATAACGGGTATAAATTTGAATCAAATGTCACTTCATTAGACACGTTTTTTTAATCATTAGTATGCACCGCCAGATGGAGTACCATTTGGCGGTGCATAACCTTCGGTTTCAGATTGTGCTGAAAATCTCTAAATTACCCTAAAACGGCCGAACGAGCAAGATAATCTGAATGTTCTTTCCATTCGAGGTTGTCCAGATTCTGAAAAAGACATCTTTCCTCACAAAATTGCACCACGCACCAAACATCACCGACGGTTCGTGGTGTTTGGTGTTTTGTGTCTTTGGCCAAAATGTTTGATCTATCCTATCTTTTGACTCGTAGGTCCGATTTAGTCACCGTTTTTTTCAAATCGTGTAATTGTTTGGGATCTATCCATTGGCAAACTGCCGTAGGCGGTTTGTAACAAATATTTTCTGAAATGAGACCTCGAAAGCCTTCAATTTTGCCTTTTTCCGATTTTAACCGTTTTCATTCATATTATTCCTTTTGTGTATGCATGATTTAGCATGGTATATATCGTTTTAAGGCCTATTATTTCACTCGCAATGTAATTATGTATAACGGGTATAAATTTGACTCTAATGTCACATCATTAGACACGGTTTTTAAATCATTAGTATGCGCCGCAAGATGGAGTACCACTTGGCGGCGCATAACCTTCAGTTTCTGATTGTGCTGAAAATCTCGAGATCACCCTAAAACGACCCTAACATCAAGACTCCTGGATAGTGTGTTGACATTCGAGGTCGTCTGGATGCCGAAAAAAGATATTTTACTCATTTTTAATGTTCTATTTGATCGTTTTCAATTTATATCGCATTATTAGTTTTGTGTATGGATGACTTAGCATTGTATATATCGTTTTAAGGCCTATTATTTCACTCGCAATGTAATTATGTATAACGGGTATAAATTTGAATCAAATGTCACTTCATTAGACACGTTTTTTTAATCATTAGTATGCACCGCCAGATGGAGTACAATTTGGCGGTGCATAACCTTTGGTTTCAGATTGTGCTGAAAATCTCTAAATTACCCTAAAATGGCCGAACGAGCAAGACAATCTGAATGTTCTTTCCATTCGAGGTTGTCCAGATTCTGAAAAAGACATCTTTCCTCACAAAATTGCACCACGCACCAAACATCACCGACGGTTCGTGGTGCTTGGTGTTTTGTGTCTTTGGCCAAAATGTTTGATCTATCGTATCTTTTGACTCGTAGGTCCGATTTAGTCACCGTTTTTTTCAAATCGTGTAATTTTTTGGGATCTATCCGTTGGCAAACTGCCGTAGGCGGTTTGTAACAAATATTTTTCGAAACAAGATCTCGAAAGCCTTCAATTTTGCCTTTTTCGATTTTGACCGTTTTCATTCATATTATTCCTTTTGTGTATGCATGACTTAGCATGGTATATATCGTTTTAAGGCCTATTATTTCACTTGCAATGTAATAATGTATAACGGGTATAAATTTGAATCTAATGTCACTTCATTAGACACGTTCTTTTAAATCATTAGAATGCACCGCCAGATAGAGTACCACTTGGCGGCGCATAACCTTGGGTTTCTGATTGTGCTAAAAATCTCGAGATCACCCTAAAACGACCCTAACATCAAGACTCCTGGATAGTGTCTTGACATTCGAGGTCGTCAGGATGCCGAAAAAAGACATTTTACTCATTTTTAATGTTCTATTTGATCATTTTCAATTTATATCGCATTATTAGTTTTGTGTATGGATGACTTAGCATTGTATATATCGTTTTAAGACCTATTATTTCACTCGCAATGTAATTATGTATAACGGGTATAAATTTGAATCTAGTGTCACTTCATTAGACACATTTTTTTACATCATTAGTATGCACCGCCAGATGGAGTACCATTTGTCGGCGCATAACCTTCGGTTTCAGATTGTGTTGAAAATCTCTATATTACCCTAAAACGGCCGAACGAGCAAGACAATCTGAATGTTCTTTCCATTAGTTCATCCAGATTCTGAAAAAGACATCTTTCCTCGCAAAATCGCACCACGCACCAAACACCACCGACGGTTCGTGGTGCTTGGTGTTTTGTGTCTTTGGCCAAAATGTTTGATCTATCGTATCTTTTGACTCGTAGGTCCGATTTAGTCACCGTTTTCTTCAAATCGTGTAATTGTTTGGGATCTATCCGTTGCCAAACTACCGTAGGCGGTTTGTAACAAATATTTTTTGAAACGAGACCTCGAAAGCCTTCAATTTTGCCTTTTTCCGATTTTGACCGTTTTCATTCATATTATTCCTTTTGTGTATGCATGATTTAGCATGGTATATATCGTTTTAAGGCCTATTATTTCACTCGCAATGTAATTATGTATAACGGGTATAAATTTGACTCTAATGTCACTTCATTAGACACATTTTTTAAATCATTAGTATGCGCCGCAAGATGGAGTACCACTTGGCGGCGCATAACCTTCGGTTTCTGATTGTGCTGAAAATCTCGAGATCACCCTAAAACGACCCTAACATCAAGACTCCTGGATAGTGTCTTGACATTCGAGGTCGTCTGGATGCCGAAAAAAGATATTTTACTCATTTTTAATGTTCTATTTGATCGTTTTCAATTTATATCGCATTATTAGTTTTGTGTATGGATGACTTAGCATTGTATATATCGTTTTAAGGTCTATTATTTCACTCGCAATGTAATTATGTATAATGGGTATAAATTTGAATCAAATGTCACTTCATTAGACACGTTTTTTTAATCATTAGTATGCACCGCCAGATGGAGTACCATTTGGCGGTGCATAACCTTCGGTTTCAGATTGTGCTGAAAATCTCTAAATTACCCTAAAACGGCTGAACGAGCAAGACAATCTGAATGTTCTTTCCATTCAAGGTTGTCCAGATTCTGAAAAAGACATCTTTCCTCACAAAATTGCACCACGCACCAAACATCACCGATGGTTCGTGGTGCTTGGTGTTTTGTGTCTTTGGCCAAAATGTTTGATCTATCGTATCTTTTGACTCGTAGGTCCGATTTAGTCACCGTTTTTTTCAAATCGTGTAATTGTTTGGGATCTATCCGTTGGCAAACTGCCGTAGGCGGTTTGTAACAAATATTTTTTGAAACAAGACCTCGAAAGCCTTCCATTTTGCCTTTTTCGATTTTGACCGTTTTCATTCATATTATTCCTTTTGTGTATGCATGACTTAGCATGGTATATATCATTTTAAGGCCTATTATTTCACTTGCAATGTAATTATGTATAACGGGTATAAATTTGAATCTAATGTCACTTCATTAGACACGTTCTTTTAAATCATTAGAATGCACCGCCAGATAGAGTACCACTTGGCGGCGCATAACCTTCGGTTTCTGATTGTGCTGAAAAACTCGAGATCACCCTAAAACGACCCTAACATCAAGACTCCTGGATAGTGTCTTGACATTCGAGGTCGTCAGGATGCCAAAAAAAGACATTTTACTCATTTTTAATGTTCTATTTGATCATTTTCAATTTATATCGCATTATTAGTTTTGTGTATGGATGACTTAGCATTGTATATATCGTTTAAAGGCCTATTATTTCACTCGCAATGTAATTATGTATAACGGGTATAAATTTGAATCTAATGTCACTTCATTAGACACATTTTTTTACATCATTAGTATGCACGGCCGAACGAGCAAGACAATCTGAATGTTCTTTCCATTAGTTCATCCAGATTCTGAAAAAGACATCTTTCCTCGCAAAATCGCACCATGCACCAAACACCACCGACGGTTCGTGGTGCTTGGTGTTTTGTGTCTTTGGCCAAAATGTTTGATCTATCGTATCTTTTGACTCGTAGGTCCGATTTAGTCACCGTTTTCTTCAAATCGTGTAATTGTTTGGGATCTATCCGTTGGCAAACTACCGTAGGCGGTTTGTAACAAATATTTTTTGAAACGAGACCTCGAAAGCCTTCAATTTTGCCTTTTTCGATTTTGACCGTTTACATTCATATTATTCCTTTTGTGTATGCATGACTTAGCATGGTATATATCATTTTAAGGCCTATTGTTTCACTTGCAATGTAATTATGTATAACGTGTATAAATTTGAATCTAATGTCACTTCATTAGACACGTTCTTTTAAATCATTAGTATGCACCGCCTGATAGAGTACCACTTGGCGGCGCATAACCTTCGGTTTCTGATTGTGCTGAAAATCTCGAGATCACCCTAAAACGACCCTAACATCAAGACTCCTGGATAGTGTCTTGACATTCGAGGTCGTCAGGATGCCGAAAAAAGACATTTTACTCATTTTTAATGTTCTATTTGATCATTGTCAATTTATATCGCATTATTAGTTTTGTGTATGGATGACTTAGCATGGTATATATCGGTTTAAGGCCTATTATTTCACTCGCAATGTAATTATGTATAACGGGTATAAATTTGAATCTAATGTCACTTCATTAGACACGTTCTTTTAAATCATTAGTATGCACCGCCAGATAGTGTACCACTTGGCGGCGCATAACCTTCGGTTTCTGATTATGCTGAAAATCTCGAGATCACCTTAAAACGACCCTAACATCAAGACTCCTGGATAGTGTCTTGACATTCGAGGTCATCAGGATGCCGAAAAAGACATTTTACTCATTTTTAATGTTCTATTTGATCATTTTCAATTTATATCGCATAATTAGTTTTGTGTATGGATGACTTAGCATTGTATATATTGTCTTAAGGCCTATTATTTCACTCACAATGTAATTATGTATAACGGGTATAAATTTGAATCTAATGTCACTTCATTAGACACGTTTTTTTAAATCAATAGTATGCACCGCCAGACGGAGTACCACTTGGCGGCGCATAACCTTCGGTTTCAGATTGTGCTGAAAATCTCTGAATCACCCTAAAACGGCCAAACGAGCAAGACTCTCTGAACGTTTTTTCCATTCGAGGTCGTCTAGATTCTGAAAAAGTCATATTTCCTCACAAAATCGCACCACGCATCAAACACCACCGACGGTTCGTGGTACTTGGTGTTTTTTGTCTTTGGCCAAAATGTTCGATCTATCGTATCTTTTGACCAGTAGCTCCGATTTAGTCCTCGTTTTTTTCAAATCGTGAAATTTTTCGGGATCTATCCATTGGAAAACTGCCGTAGGCGGTTTTTCCCAAATATTTTTCGAAACGAGACCTTGAAAGCATTCAATTTTGCCTTTTTCGATTTTGACCATTTTCATTCATATTATTCCTTTTGTGTATGCATGATTTAGCATGGTATATATCGCTTTAAGTCCTATTATTTCACTCGCAATGTAATTATGTATAACAGGTATAAATTTGACTCTAATGTCACTTCATAAGACACGTTTTTTAAATCATTAGTATGCGCCGCCAGATGGAGTACCACTTGGCGGTGCATAACCTTCGGTTTCTGATTGTGCTGAAAATCTCGAAGATCACCCTAAAACGGCCGAACGAGCAAGACAATCTGAATGTTCTTTCCATTCGAGGTTGTCCAGATTCTGAAAAAGACATCTTTCCTCACAAAATTGCACCACGCACCAAACATCACCGACGGTTTGTGGTGCTTGGTGTTTTGTGTCTTTGGCCAAAATGTTTGATCTATTGTATCTTTTGACTCGTAGGTCCGATTTAGTCATCGTTTTTTTTCAAATCGTGTAATTGTTTGGGATCTATCCATTGGCAAACTGACGTAGGCGGTTTGTAACAAATATTTTTCGAAACGAGACCTCGAAAGCCTTCAATTTTGCCTTTTTCGATTTTGACCGTTTTCATTCATATTATTCCTTTTGTGTATGCATGACTTAGCATGGTATATATTGTTTTAAGGCCTATTATTTCACTCACAATGTAATTATGTATAACGGGTATAAATTTGAATCTAATGTCACTTCATTAGACACGTTCTTTTAAATCATTAGTATGCACCGCCAGATAGAGTACCACTTGGCGGCGCATAACCTTCGGTTTCTGATTGTGCTGAAAATCTCGAGATCACCCTAAAACGACCCTAACATCAAGAATCCTGGATAGTGTCTTGACATTCGAGGTCGTCAGGATGCCGAAAAAAGACATTTTACTTATTTTTAATGTTCTATTTGATTATTTTCAATTTATATCGCATTATTAGTTTTGTGTATGGATGACTTAGCATTGTATATATCGTTTTCAGGCCTATTATTTCACTCGCAATCTAATTATGTATAACGGGTATAAATTTGAATCTAATGTCACTTCATTAGACACATTTTTTTACATCATTAGTATGCACCGCCAGATGGAGTACCATTTGGCGGCGCATAACCTTCGGTTTCAGATTGTGCTGAAAATCTCTAAATTACCCTAAAACGGCCAAACGAGCAGGACTCTCTGAATGTTTTTTCCATTCGAGGTCTTCTAGATTCTGAAAAAGTCATCTTTCCTCACAAAATCGCACCACGCATCAAACACCACCGACGGTTCGTGGTGCTTGGTGTTTTTTGTCTTTGGCCAAAATGTTCGATCTATCGTATCTTTTGACTCGTAGCTCCGATTTAGTCCCCGTTTTTTTCAAATCGTGAAATTTTTCGGGATCTATCCATTGGAAAACTGCCGTAGGCGGTTTTTCTCAAATATTTTTCAAAACGAGACCTCGAAAGCATTCAATTTTGCCTTTTTTCGATTTTGACCATTTTCATTCATATTATTCCTTTTGTTTATGCATGATTTAGCATGATATATATCGCTTTAAGTCCTATTATTTCACTCGCAATGTAATTATGTATAACGGGTATAAATTTGACTCTAATGTCACTTCATTAGACACATTTTTTTAAATCATTAGTATGCGCTGCCAGATGGAGTACCACTTGGCGGCGCATAACCTTCGGTTTCTGATTGTGCTGAAAATCTCGAGATCACCCTAAAACGGCCGAACGAGCAAGACAATCTGAATGTTCTTTCCATTCGAGGTGTAACGACCCGGAAATTTCCGACCAAATTTAAACTCTAATCTCTATATGTTTCCGACACGATAAAAAAAAAAAAAAAAACCCTAATGTTGAGTTTAGAAAGTCTGAAATCTATATTGGAATGATTAGTTACCTTTGACCAAGCCTGACGATTCACGAACATTATGTGTATGTATGATATATATTTATTAACTGATAACGTTAACAAGATATTAGATATGTAATATCAGGTTTCGATATAAGATTACTATAATTATCGACAAGTGTAAAAGATAATATAAATTTTATAAATATCTGAAACTGTCTTTGTCAAATTATTAACGAGTCATTTTAATAAAATAAAGATTTTTAATAAGCACCAAAAGACTACAACATTTCATCACATGATTTTAAGTTAAAACTTTGGAAATCACTAAACCTGCGCACTTGCACGAGAAAAATCATAACTAATTCATTCGGACTCGAAAAAGGGTGATCTTGGTGTCCAGACGACCGTAACTCAAAAATCTACAACTTTCGTGAAGACACCTTACACGAATCGTGTACCCATCTACACGAATCGTGTAATGTTTGCCGACATAAAAAAAGTGGACACCATAAATTCGCTGGATTTGGTCATTTACACTTATTTTTTTTTTCTAAACTTCTCTTTCTCTCTATATTACTCCGTAAGATTTATTTATTTATTTTATTTATTTACTTATCTACTAATATTATTAATTCAAGTATTATTATTAGTAGCATAAACAAGTATTATTAGTAGTATTAGGAGTGATATTATCAGCTTATACATAAAATACTACGACAAGGTTCTGCCCAAATGTTTCCAAAAATGGTTTCATGAGTGGGAGTGATTGAGCTAGATTATGGGTTATAGCTATGGAGGTTATGGGTATGGATCGGGGGTTTTGCTTATGAGACAAACTAGTGTTTGTCATCTCCGTTGCGTCTAAATATTATCCTGCAATATTGAATCTCAATATTGATACGTGAGCACTCTAAACTTAACTTTTATTTACTTTTAGTGTATCCCTGACTAGTGCTCGAGAAATTAGGATCGTACCTGTTATTTTATTTATTTTTAACAAATTATATTTTAGAATAGAATCTGAATTAGTTACCTCTGCGGTTAAGATAAGGTATATGAATAATATGTTTTTGGAAAGGTGGCGAAAAACTATAAACTTTTCATTTAGATGTCGAATGGATTCGGCGGATGAATTTGAAGTTATAATCAATTGAACTTTGTACAAATTACCAAAAATGAATATTTTAACATTACGTTGTTGTTATAAATTTCTATTATTATTGATATTATAATTTTATGGGAAAACTAATAATTTTATTAACAACTATAAAATTTTTATTTTAGTTGTTATTATTAAAACTACCAAATATCATTTTACTAAAAATATTATTTTTACGATTATTATGTTTGTTGTTATTAATATTTCAAAGAAACTAATATTTTTATCAAAACTATAAACTTATTATTTTTGTTGTAATTAAAAATAATAATTATGTTAAAACTATAAAAATTTCAATTATCAATATTATTAATATTAAAATTATTATTTAAAAATATTATCTAAAAGTGAAAAGTATCTTTATATCAAAAGTTAGTATAATTTTAAGATATCATAAAAGAATTACATTATTATTTACTTTAATAAGTATTGTCAAAATATTTGAGAATATAAAACAGTGATATATAACTGTATTTTTTGGAAATCTTTTTGAGTCAAACAAATTTCTGTTAACTTTTACATATTAGTCTCGAGCATTAGGGTTGGTACACTATAAATTGACTTAAATTGTTATTTAGATATTAATCGATATATAATTATATAATTAATTAGGTTCGTGAATCGAAGGCCAACCTTATAAGTTATCAATGATGTTATATGTATTTTTACTACAAAATACAATTGGTGAGTTTCATTTGCTCCCTTTTTAATTGCTTTTGCAATATATATTTTTGGGACTGAGAATACATGCGATGCTTTTATAAATGTTTACGAAATAGACACAAGTACTTAAAATACATTCTACGTTGAGTTGTACCACTTGCATACTTCCCTGTAGCTTGGTAACTAATATTTACAGCGGTATTGTAAACGCGAATCCTGTTGATAGATCTATCGGGCCTGACAACCCCAACCGGACTGGACGACCAGTATTCAACGGTTGCACAGTACTTCGTTAAAGCGACTACACTTTGGTACAGTGTAGTAAGATTATATATTAAAGGGAATATGCGACGTGATTAAATGTTAAGTATGGTTACCAAGTGCTCAACCACTTAGAATGCTTTTATACACTTGCGAGTGTACAGATATTTATAACTATGAAATCTTGTGGTCTATTGAAATTTCTGATAACTGTTGTTACGATAAACCTATGAACTCACCAACCTTTTGGTTGACACTTTTAAGCATGTTTATTCTCAGGTACGAATTAAGTCTTCCGCTGTGCATTAGCTCATATAAAGGATACTAGTTGGGACCATTTAAGTCATGATACAAGAACGTTGCATTCGAGTCATTGAAGATCATTAAGAGCTAAAATTTAGTTATTTGAATTTTGGGAAATGTTAGACGAACATGTCAATTTTGATGTAATGGTAGATTGTCTTTTTAAGAATAAATGCAACGTTTGTAAAATGTATCATATAGAGGTCAAATACCTCGCGATGTTATCAACTATTATAATTCGTTTGTAATCTATATGGACGTTGTCCGAATGGATTAGGAACGGATCGTTATAGGTGGTATCAGAGCGTTGGTCTTAGCGAACCAGGTCACCCATTAGTGTGTCTAACTGGTGGTTGTTAGGATACATTAGTGAGACTGGACTTTGACCGTGTCTGCTTGTCAAAAAGTTTTGCTTATCACATTAGTCGGAAATCATCTGCTTATCATCTTTAGGGAATTGCCTGCTTAGCATTCTTAAGCCTAGACACGTCTTACTGCATTTAGTGCATCGATAGTGTATAGACGAAATTCATATCTTAGCGCATCCTAGATTTGCCTGACTTATGCTGTAAATT
The DNA here is from genome assembly GCF_046630445.1 of Rutidosis leptorrhynchoides. Taxonomy (NCBI): domain Eukaryota; kingdom Viridiplantae; phylum Streptophyta; class Magnoliopsida; order Asterales; family Asteraceae; genus Rutidosis; species Rutidosis leptorrhynchoides. The sequence continues at coordinate 336,269,906 of NC_092342.1, read as the reverse complement.
CCTCTGAAGTTTATGAAATCTTTGGTAATATATATAGATATTCTATAAAGTTAGAATATCATACGACATCCGAAAATCATTTCACATCGAGGATTCTTTCCATCCACTAAATTGTTCTTTTGGCGATAAACCTGAAACACTTACCGACGAACCTGTTCGAGGAACCATTTATTTTCCCCTTTTTCCGGATATCTCATCATAAATTACATACCATTTCATATTTCGAATCTTATACATCCGTTCGCTTCAATCGCCAATTATCCCGGAGTACAAGCATAAGTTAACGAACTTCGCGCTCGTGTGACGGTTATGGAGAATATGGTGCGACGGTTACAAACACCAGCAGCAACCATAACCGCGTCGTAACTATCAACATCACACGCCTCGATATTACCACCTGTATCACGAGTATGATCTTCGTTCTACATATCATTCTACATCGATTATCTTCGCTTTACGTATCGTTCTACCTCATATATCTTCGTTCGACATGGTGATTATGTAATCTCTAATGTTTTAGAGATCATGTAATCCAGTGTTAACGATAAATCAAATGAGTATAATATCTTATTGACTCATTAAATTTATGATTACATCTGAAGAAAATATATATGCAAATATATTTTCATAAAGATTGTAATTAAAAATTTCTTTCGTACAAACTAATAATGATGAAAATATTTTAACGGGTGGGTAACACCCGAGGAATATTTAGAATTCACATTAATAAGTACACTGTACATTCTTTGAATCTGATTCAACGGTCATCTATTATTTTACTCGCAACCACCGGTATTCGTATCCGCTCATCCCAGAATAACCATTCTCATTTCATATTCGGATTTTGACTTATCAGAATCCAACAAGTGGCATAATGAAGAAAACATTGGATATATTAAAATTGTTAGAAACACACGATTTAACTAATTGAAAATCTATTAAGGATTTCACGCTAACTGTTCCGGCTAACTGTTCCCAGCTAACTGATTAACATTTAATTTATCGCAATTTATATTCTCGCAAATTACATTCTCGCAATTTACATTTCCGCAATTTACATTCCCGCAATTTTAATTTCCGCACTGTACTACTGTCGGGACACATGTACGCAACACGTCGGATTAATTCTGAGACAACACCGGTGCATGGGTCATGATATACATTTATTTATTTTACGCACTTTATATAACGGGACACGTATACAAGGTTTCGATTTATCATATCGACCCATCTATATATATAGTTTGAGTTGTGATCAATACCGAGACCGGTACACGGGTCACGATATGTATTATTTAATTCGAATATTATAATATATATATATTATTTAACTATTGTATTATTGGACAATCGAACTAACAGACTGCTAACTATGGACAAGTAAAATGAATTAAAATATAGAATATAACATATGAAACTAAACAATTCTTCAAGTTCGCCACTTGATTTTATCTCAAACCTCATTCGTATCTTGACGATTACAATTCGTATTCAAATCCTTTCATGATTCTTGAAAACATTTCGATCGAGAAGTCGAAACCGCCGCGCCTCGTCTACCGAAGCAAAGATTTATACGCCGGAAAACTCTCGAAACCAAATTCATAAGTTTAACACATACTGTGTTGAATCCTCCGTCATTCATTAGCAAAACAACCCTACAATTCCTTTTCAAGAAGCTAATTTTGTCACAGCTCCACTTCGGCTTCTCAGTAAGACTACTCCTACTATAATCTCGAAATCTATACCTTGTTCTTTCGCCGTTACCACCGAAGAATCTTTTATAATTCACAACGTTATCAGCAGATGTACCAGCAGCTTGACATTCCTAGGACGGAATCCGCAAGTCGTATTTTGAAAATCTTGCAGAATTTCTTCATCTATACTTATGATATTATCTCTAAGAACTTCATACCCCGAATGTGAAGTTTCTGAAGAACGTCTTGAACTATGAAGTAGTTCTTGAAATACCGACGAAGCAACATGTTGTAAGACAGTCATAATGACCAAAACTTGATGATAAAAAGAGGAAGTGTTAGGAATGCTCGATAGAAAATTTGGTACTGAAAACCGGATTGAGCAAATCGTGAAGGAGACTCTGAACAAATTACAAGGACTAAACTTGTACATAAAAGAATCATGACAATTCCATAGCAAACACCTTGCTTCCGAATCTAAACCCTTACGGGTCAATCTTCATCATCATCCTTCGACATTAGAAATTCTAAAACATTATCATATCATTCATTATAAATATCCTCAATATTTCTGAAGATGTTTTCGAAGCTATCCTTATTTGAAATCATTCATTCCTCCGTAATATCTACGTTACAACGTAAAAGAAACTGTGTTAGTTTCTAAATTCTGAAACCTTCAGGTTAAAATAAGAATGTTCTGAAGCAGTGTTGAGAACTGATGCATAAATTAGTATAATATAATGAAACTTGATCAACTTCATTATATTACATTAAGTTATGATAAGTTTTTAATGAAATGTGATGATTCACAGTACCATCCTCATGTGCCATGTTACGCGGCTCTTACATTCTATACAATCTTCAAACATATTAGAACGTATCACCCTGATAGTTCTAATTTCCCAAAATATTCTGGTAATTTTTACTAATCAAAATCATACCATTACCATTTCTTTCTAAGAGCAATATCTATGTTCATTCTGAATCTCATACCTACGAAATTCGGATCATTATTCGCTTGGTTCGAGGACGGGAAGATATAAAACCTAACCACAACCTTGAAACTACAAACCGTGCATATCAATACGTATGGCAACGTAAAGGCACGGGAGAATTAAAGACATTATAATTCCAAGGAAAGGATAAAAGAAAATAGATTCTTCTGGTGATAGATGAAAAAGAAGAATGAAAGATATGAAAGTTAGAAATATAACAAGGATTAGAATGGGATGGAGCATTTTTAGTGAATGTCTTAAAGTAGAAACTAAAGAGAAAGAATAGAAGGTGTGGGCAGTAAGGAAAAGAAGGAGGTAAATTTATAGTGAGATGTTCGACAAAGAAATCAAAATAGATTGCTGTGTTAAATCAAAGAAGATCCTGATCGCCGCAAAGCCAAATCTTATTACATAAGATTTTTCTCGAAACCCTTAAATTCCGGAAATCAATCATAATCATGTCATCGGTTACAACAATTCTATATTTACTCATTTCACTCCCTTTTAGCTTCGCTAGTACGCTTCACATAATCGAAATGTTTTATCTATATCTAATAATGATAAAACTTTGTTATCACTACATATTCGTCATGAAAGCATTCCTATTGTTATCCATAACGACCTCTAACAAATTTCGGGACGAAATTTCTTTAACGGGTGGGTACTGTAACGACCCGGAAATTTCCGACCAAATTTAAACTCTAATCTCTATATGTTTCCGACACGATAAAAAAAAAAAAAAAAACCCTAATGTTGAGTTTAGAAAGTCTGAAATCTATATTGGAATGATTAGTTACCTTTGACCAAGCCTGACGATTCACGAACATTATGTGTATGTATGATATATATTTATTAACTGATAACGTTAACAAGATATTAGATATGTAATATCAGGTTTCGATATAAGATTACTATAATTATCGACAAGTGTAAAAGATAATATAAATTTTATAAATATCTGAAACTGTCTTTGTCAAATTATTAACGAGTCATTTTAATAAAATAAAGATTTTTAATAAGCACCAAAAGACTACAACATTTCATCACATGATTTTAAGTTAAAACTTTGGAAATCACTAAACCTGCGCACTTGCACGAGAAAAATCATAACTAATTCATTCGGACTCGAAAAAGGGTGATCTTGGTGTCCAGACGACCGTAACTCAAAAATCTACAACTTTCGTGAAGACACCTTACACGAATCGTGTACCCATCTACACGAATCGTGTAATGTTTGCCGACATAAAAAAAGTGGACACCATAAATTCGCTGGATTTGGTCATTTACACTTATTTTTTTTTTCTAAACTTCTCTTTCTCTCTATATTACTCCGTAAGATTTATTTATTTATTTTATTTATTTACTTATCTACTAATATTATTAATTCAAGTATTATTATTAGTAGCATAAACAAGTATTATTAGTAGTATTAGGAGTGATATTATCAGCTTATACATAAAATACTACGACAAGGTTCTGCCCAAATGTTTCCAAAAATGGTTTCATGAGTGGGAGTGATTGAGCTAGATTATGGGTTATAGCTATGGAGGTTATGGGTATGGATCGGGGGTTTTGCTTATGAGACAAACTAGTGTTTGTCATCTCCGTTGCGTCTAAATATTATCCTGCAATATTGAATCTCAATATTGATACGTGAGCACTCTAAACTTAACTTTTATTTACTTTTAGTGTATCCCTGACTAGTGCTCGAGAAATTAGGATCGTACCTGTTATTTTATTTATTTTTAACAAATTATATTTTAGAATAGAATCTGAATTAGTTACCTCTGCGGTTAAGATAAGGTATATGAATAATATGTTTTTGGAAAGGTGGCGAAAAACTATAAACTTTTCATTTAGATGTCGAATGGATTCGGCGGATGAATTTGAAGTTATAATCAATTGAACTTTGTACAAATTACCAAAAATGAATATTTTAACATTACGTTGTTGTTATAAATTTCTATTATTATTGATATTATAATTTTATGGGAAAACTAATAATTTTATTAACAACTATAAAATTTTTATTTTAGTTGTTATTATTAAAACTACCAAATATCATTTTACTAAAAATATTATTTTTACGATTATTATGTTTGTTGTTATTAATATTTTAAAGAAACTAATATTTTTATCAAAACTATAAACTTATTATTTTTGTTGTAATTAAAAATAATAATTATGTTAAAACTATAAAAATTTCAATTATCAATATTATTAATATTAAAATTATTATTTAAAAATATTATCTAAAAGTGAAAAGTATCTTTATATCAAAAGTTAGTATAATTTTAAGATATCATAAAAGAATTACATTATTATTTACTTTAATAAGTATTGTCAAAATATTTGAGAATATAAAACAGTGATATATAACTGTATTTTTTGGAAATCTTTTTGAGTCAAACAAATTTCTGTTAACTTTTACATATTAGTCTCGAGCATTAGGGTTGGTACACTATAAATTGACTTAAATTGTTATTTAGATATTAATCGATATATAATTATATAATTAATTAGGTTCGTGAATCGAAGGCCAACCTTATAAGTTATCAATGATGTTATATGTATTTTTACTACAAAATACAATTGGTGAGTTTCATTTGCTCCCTTTTTAATTGCTTTTGCAATATATATTTTTGGGACTGAGAATACATGCGATGCTTTTATAAATGTTTACGAAATAGACACAAGTACTTAAAATACATTCTACGTTGAGTTGTACCACTTGCATACTTCCCTGTAGCTTGGTAACTAATATTTACAGCGGTATTGTAAACGCGAATCCTGTTGATAGATCTATCGGGCCTGACAACCCCAACCGGACTGGACGACCAGTATTCAACGGTTGCACAGTACTTCGTTAAAGCGACTACACTTTGGTACAGTGTAGTAAGATTATATATTAAAGGGAATATGCGACGTGATTAAATGTTAAGTATGGTTACCAAGTGCTCAACCACTTAGAATGCTTTTATACACTTGCGAGTGTACAGATATTTATAACTATGAAATCTTGTGGTCTATTGAAATTTCTGATAACTGTTGTTACGATAAACCTATGAACTCACCAACCTTTTGGTTGACACTTTTAAGCATGTTTATTCTCAGGTACGAATTAAGTCTTCCGCTGTGCATTAGCTCATATAAAGGATACTAGTTGGGACCATTTAAGTCATGATACAAGAACGTTGCATTCGAGTCATTGAAGATCATTAAGAGCTAAAATTTAGTTATTTGAATTTTGGGAAATGTTAGACGAACATGTCAATTTTGATGTAATGGTAGATTGTCTTTTTAAGAATAAATGCAACGTTTGTAAAATGTATCATATAGAGGTCAAATACCTCGCGATGTTATCAACTATTATAATTCGTTTGTAATCTATATGGACGTTGTCCGAATGGATTAGGAACGGATCGTTATACGAGGTTGTCCAGATTCTGAAAAAGACATCTTTCCTCACAAAATTGCACCACGCACCAAACATCACCGACGGTTCGTGGTGCTTGGTGTTTTGTGTCTTTGGCCAAAATGTTTGATCTATTGTATCTTTTGACTCGTAGGTCCGATTTAGTCATTGTTTTTTTTCAAATTGTGTAATTGTTTGGGATCTATCCATTGGCAAACTGACGTAGGCGGTTTGTAACAAATATTTTTTGAAACGAGACCTCGAAAGCCTTCAATTTTGCCTTTTTCGATTTTGACCGTTTTCATTCATATTATTCCTTTTGTGTATGCATGACTTAGCATGGTATATATCGTTTTAAGGCCTATTATTTCACTCACAATGTAATTATGTATAACGGGTATAAATTTGAATCTAATGTCACTTCATTAGACTCGTTCTTTTAAATCATTAGTATGCACCGCCAGATAGAGTACCACTTGGCGGCGCATAACCTTCGGTTTCTGATTGTGCTGAAAATCTCGAGATCACCCTAAAACGACCCTAACATCAAGAATCCTGGATAGTGTCTTGACATTCGAGGTCGTCAGGATGCCGAAAAAAGACATTTTACTCATTTTTAATGTTCTATTTAATTATTTTCAATTTATATCGCGTTATTAGTTTTGTGTATGGATGACTTAGCATTGTATATATCGTTTGTAGGCCTATTATTTCACTCGAAATCTAATTATGTATAACGGGTATAAATTTGAATCTAATGTCACTTCATTAGACACATTTTTTTACATCATTAGTATGCACCGCCAGATGGAGTACCATTTGGCGGCGCATAACCTTCGGTTTCAGATTGTGCTGAAAATCTCTAAATTACCCTAAAACGGCCAAACAAGCAAGACAATCTGAATGTTCTTTCCATTCGAGTTCATCCAGATTCTAAAAAAGATATCTTTCCTCGCAAAATTGCACCACGCACCAAACACCACCGATGGTTCGTGGTGCTTGGTGTTTTGTGTCTTTGGCCAAAATGTTTGATCTATCGTATCTTTTGACTCGTAGGTCCGATTTAGTCACCGTTTTTTTCAAATCGTGTAATTATTTAGGATCTATCCATTGGCAAACTGCCTTAGGCGGTTTGCAACAAATATTTTTTGAAACGAGACCTCGAAAACCTTCAATTTTGCCTTTTTCGACTTTGACCGTTTACATTCATATTATTCCTTTTGTGTATGCATGACTTAGCATGGTATATATCATTTTAAAGCCTATTGTTTCACTCGCAATGTAATTATGTATAACGGTTATAAATTTGAATCTAATGTCACTTCATTAGACACGTTATTTTAAATCATTAGTATGCACCGCCAGATAGAGTACCACTTGGCGGCGCATAACCTTCGGTTTCTGATTGTACTGAAAATCTCGAGATCACCCTAAAACGAACCTAACATCAAGACTCCTGGATAGTGTCTTGACATTCGAGGTCGTCAGGATGCCGAAAAAAGATATTTACTCATTTTTAATGTTCTATTTGATCATTTTCAATTTATATCGCATTATTAGTTTTGTGTATGGATGACTTAGCATTGTATATATCGTTTTAAGGCCTATTATTTCACTCGCAATGTAATTATGTATAACGGGTATAAATTTGAATCTAATGTCACTTCATTTGACACGTTTTTTTAAATTATTAGTATGCGCCGCCAGATGGAATACCACTTGGCGGCGCATAACCTTCGGTTTCAGATTGTGCTGAAAATCTCTAAATCACCCTAAAACGGCCAAACGAGCAAGACTCTCTGAACATTTTTTCCATTTGAGGTCATCTAGATTCTGAAAAAGTCATCTTTCTTCGCAAAATTGCACCACGCACCAAACACCACCGACGGTTCGTGGTGCTTGGTGTTTTGTGTCTTTAGCCAAAATTTTCGATCTATCGTATCTTTTGACTCGTAGCTCCGATTTAGTCCCCGTTTTTTCAAATCGTGTAATTTTTCGGGATCTGTCCATTGGAAAACTGCCGTAGGCAGTTTTTCCCAAATATTTTTCGAAACGAGACCTCAAAAGCCTTCAATTTTGCCTTTTTTCGATTTTGACCATTTTCATTCATATTAATCCTTTTGTGTATGCATGATTTAGCATGGTATATATCGTTTTAAGGCCTATTATTTCACTCGCAATGTAATTATGTATAACGGGTATAAATTTGACTCTAATGTCACTTCATTAGACACGTTTTTTAAATCATTAGTATGCGCCGCCAGATGGAGTACCACTTGGCGGCGCATAACCTTCGGTTTCTGATTGTGCTGAAAATCTCAAGATTACCCTAAAACGACCCTAACATCAAGACTCCTGGATAGTGTCTTGACATTCGAGGTCATCTGGATGCCGAAAAAGATATTTTACTCATATTTAATGTTCTATTTGATCATTTTCAATTTATATCGCATTATTAGTTTTGTGTATCGATGACTTAGCATTGTATATATCGTTTTAAGGCCTATTATTTCACTCGCAATGTAATTATGTATAACGGGTATAAATTTGAATCAAATGTCACTTCATTAGACACGTTTTTTTACATCATTAGTATGCACCGCCAGATGGAGTACCATTTGGCGGCGCATAACCTTCGGTTTCAGATTGTGCTGAAAATCTCTAAATTACCCTTAAACGGCCGAACGAGCAAGACAATCTGAATGTGCTTTCCATTCGAGTTCATCCAGATTCTGAAAAAGACATCTTTTCTCGCAAAATCGCACCATGCACCAAACACCACCGACGGTTCGTGGTGCTTGGTGTTTTGTGTCTTTGGCCAAAATGTTTGATCTATCGTATCTTTTGACTCGTAGGTCCGATTTAGTCACCGTTTTTTTCAAATCGAGTAATTGTTCGGGATCTATCCGTTGGCAAACTGCCGTAGGCGGTTTGTAACAAATATTTTTTGAAACGAGACCTCGAAAGCCTTCAATTTTGCCTTTTTTGATTTTGACCGTTTTCATTCATATTATTCCTTTTGTGTATGCATGACTTAGCGCGGAATATATTGTTTTAAGGCCTATTGTTTCACTCGCAATGTAATTATGTATAACGGGTATAAATTTGAATCTAATGTCACTTCATTAGACACGTTCTTTTAAATCATTAGTATGCACCGCCAGATAGAGTACCACTTGGCGGCGCATAACCTTGGGTTTCTGATTGTGCTGAAAATCTCGAGATCACCCTAAAACGACCCTAACATCAAGACTCCTGGATAGTGTCTTGACATTCGAGGTCATCAGGATGCCGAAAAAAGACATTTTACTCATTTTTAATGTTCTATTTGATCATTTTCAATTTATATCGCATTATTAGTTTTGTGTATGGATGACTTAGCATTGTATATATCGTTTTAAGGCCTATTATTTCACTCGCAATGTAATTATGTATAACGGGTATAAATTTGAATCTAGTGTCACTTCATTTGTAACGACCCGCAATTTTTCGATCGTTCTATACTTATAAGATTAATATTTACATAAATTAAACCTTACCAACATGATAAGCAACCCAAATTGTTGAGACTTATGTTTTTGAAAAGAGATTTACACAACGTTTGACCGTCTAGTTTGACCGATGATATCACGAACTATATAACATATGATAATTATACGTTTGTGTATATATATGTATATATACATATTTAACATGATCTAAGGATGTTTTAATATCTCATTTTGTATTAATAACAATAAGTTATAAGTATATTTTGAAACTACTAACTTAAGTTTTCAAAACGATAACTTTAAGTAAAGTTTTTTTGATATAAATACTTATAACCTATAATGTTTATACATATATCGTATATGTAATGTATTTAATCACTTTTTAAGGACTTAAATACATAAAACAATATAAGTATATTCACAAAAGATAACTATATTTGAATCCTCGTTCCGTTTTCACAAGATTTCTATACGTATATCTAAAGTATATGTACTCGTATCATACCTAACTTCTATACGTATTTACTATTGGTATATACACATCAAATCACCACCTAACTAGCCCTTGTTACTGCCCTAAGGTAGACGTAATTACTTTTGTAAGATAGTATGACTAATTACACAAGATTACAAGCTTGGAAATTTGTCCATGTCCCCCCCCCCATTCACGTTTTTAATGGGGGTATTCTCACCTCATTTTGGTTCAACTTCTATCATCATTTCTCTAGCTAAACACACACACTTACTAGCCTCATGTCTCTCTAAGAACTCCAGCAAAAATCCTCTCAAGAATCACCTTAAACACCACCATAACAAGATCAAACAAAAACACTACAAAAATACAACTTTCAATTCAAGTTTATGTCTTAAGTTGCTTCCAATCTTTCATTCAACTCCATCACTCTTTTGGTTCTAGGTTTTTACTCCTCTTTTACAGCAACCTTGTCCAAGTAACTTGAGGTAGTAACTTTGTTCATAACCTTATTCGATTCATATATATATAGTTATCTTATTTTATGGTATACAATTTTAACAACAAGAACATAGTTTGAATGATTTCAAACTTGTTTGCAAACTAAATAGATCCTTCTAACTTAACTTTTAAAATACTTCAAGACCTGTAATATATCATAAATATATGCTAATTTAACAAGGTATAACTTGGTTTTTCAAAGAACACCTTAAAAACTGAATTTACGACGTCGGAGTGTAACCGGGGGCTGTTTTGGGTTGGATAATTAAAAACTATCTTGAACTTTGAATTGGAGGCTTATTTTCTGGAAAATTGATATTTACTACGAATATGATAACACATAAAAATTTCATGATTTAACTCAAAGTATAAGTATTTTTTAGAAAAATAATCATTTAATGTTGTTTACATAAGGGAAAATGATCAACTTCATAAGTTTCACTAAAGTTTGACCTATGACCTGTGATTTCGAATACAAACTAAGGTATTTACAGTTCATAGTCTTAAAGAGGAACTCGATCCAAGGAAGTGGCAAGTTGAACCAACGAAAACGGAGTTGTAACGAAGAAACTACGACCAAAACAAAATCGGATATCCAAGACTAGTTTAGCTACGAAAATAATTGGAGAAAATTAAATAAATCACATCTTTTTAAAATAACATGATATATTATATATATGTACTCATAATTTAATTTTATATGGTTCAGGATCACCCGTAAACAATACGAGAAGATTAATCATAAGATCCCATGATTGTATGCAACACGTCATTTGACAACACCGGTACTTTATGTACGCAACACGTCATTTGACAACACCGGTATCGTGGGTCAAGATTAATCTCGACCAATACATATACGATGGAGGTTTTATTTATTTCGTTGGGGGTTTATTAAACACCTAAAAATGAACCATTTAAAATTGAATTACTAACATCGGACTGCTAACTACGGACTAAGGAATTATTAAAAGTATTAAAAGTATTATAAGTATATATATGTGACGATTGTTTAAAAAGAAAAGGTATTGATATATTATATGGATAGGTTCGTGATATCAATCGGAGACCAAGTCAAAATTACATATCTTCAAGACGAAAGTGAGTATATAGTCCCACTTTTAAACTCTAAATATTTCGGGATGAGAATACATGTATTTTATGTTTTACATTATGGACACAAGTAACTGAAAAATATATTCTACGTTGAGTTGTACCACTGGCATACTTCCCTGTAGCTTGGTAACTAATATTTACAGCGGTATTGTAAACGCGAATCCTGTTGATAGATCTATCGGGCCTGACAACCCCAACCGGACTGGACGACCAGTATTCAACGGTTGCACAGTACTTCATTTCGTGACTACACTTGGTACGGTGTAGTAAGATTTCATAATAAAGGGAATATGCGACGTGATTAAATGTTAAGTATGGTTACCAAGTGCTCAACCACTTAGAATATTTTTATTAAAATGTTTATATGTGAAATCTTGTGGTCTATATATATATTGCTGCCGGCATTAAACCTATATCTCACCAACTTTATGTTGACGTTTTAAACATGTCTATTCTCAGGTGATAACTAGAAGCTTCCGCTGCAACATGTTGAATTTAAGCAAGATCTTGAGTATGCATATTTGTGTCAAAAATAAAACTGCATATCCGAGGAATTGTAATGTAAAATATGCTAGAAATCGTATTGTTATCATCACATGTAAAGTTTGTAAGTCTAAGATTATCGCTAAACGATAATCATCTTTATATTTTCTAAAGCTTGTATTATTATAAGAGTTATGGTTTGTAATGTAAAATAAATGCAGTTGTTCTTTTAAAAATGTCGCATATAGAGGTCAATACCTCGCAATGAAATCATACGTTATCTAACTCGTTCTTATGGTTAAGGACGGGTTATGACATGTGGTATCAGAGCGGTGGTCTTAACGAACCAGGTTTGCATTAGTGTGTCTAACTGATAAGTCGTTAGGATACATTAGTAAGTCTGGACTTTGACCGGGTCTGATTTAAAAACCATTGCTATCATTGTTGGTTAAAATTTATATGTAAATATTATGTAGTACTAATGGGTTAGTTGTTGTGTGATAGATGTCGGGCTCAAAACTTGTTATCACATTCAGCGACTCCGAACCAGAATCTTCAGATGGTGTTCCAGTCATTAACCTATCCGATGACGAAAATAATATCTTTGGGGAAGACTCACAAATTCCGGATGAACCGACTATAGAGAACCCGGAAAGTGAACCCGAGGAGGAAAGTGAACCCGAGGAGGAAAGTGAACCCGAGGAAGAAATACAGGAAATTACGAAAGACAAGTTCGAATTAGGAAAGAAACGAAAGGCTAATGAATTAGAAAATTTAAATCCCGAAGAGGATGATGTGGCACCAACTCCACTAGAGACTACCACCCCTATTCCCGCTATTCCTATTCGTTCTATCCCGGCATCCAGTTCTTCAGCCCCGCAGCCAAAATATAGGCAGACAGCTAGGATAAGCGTTAAGAGATTCCTTGAACCTAAACGTCCTAGAAAATAGACCAAACGATGCGCTGCCGTATTAAACCATGGGATCATATAATGTTTTGTATAATATTATTAGTGTGGTTTGCTTAATGTTCGATGTAAGATAAGCATATGTAAAATAGTGAAGTATGAAATGCAATAATTTCCATGGTTAAGTATTATTTAGATGGTAGTAATTGGTTCTGTACTAAGCTATTAAGTATGAACATTAACGGGTAGGTACTACCCTAGATATAATTATAAAATGCTAATAAGAAGAAAAGGCTTTTATAATAATACCTGGTTTATATTATTAATAAGCTATAATGTACTGTAAATATACACTACATCTATAATATTCCATGTGAATAATTATTTTCTTTTCATTCTTATAGAAGAATATGGCGCGATTGAATCGAATGACGAAACAAGAAGTCGAGGAATTCATCAACCAGCGAGTGAACGACAGAATGTTATGGGTCGAGGCTGCAAGAGCTGCTGCAGTTAACCCAAATCCTCGTGTAGGATGCACCTACAAGACTTTTCAAGCTTGCAAGCCCTCATCATTCAGTGGAACGGAAGGACCGATCGGTTTAACCCGGTGTATAGAAAAGATGGAGACTGTGTTTAAAATCAGTGGTTGTGTTGAAAAGGACATGACCAAGTATGCATCGTGCACTTTACAAGATAGTGCACTCACGTGGTGGAAAAATTTTGTGAAGGCTGTAGGAGGAGATGTAGCTTATGATACTCCATGGGAAGAATTCAAAACAATGTTAATCAACGAATATTGTCCAAGGAACGAGGTTAGGAAGTTGGAAGATGAATTACGAAGCCTGAAGGTTGTTGGTACTGAAATCACCAACTACAATTAGCGATTCATGGAATTAGTTTTGCTATGTCCTGAATTGGTTCCAACCGAAGAACGGAAGATTGAAATGTACAAAGATGGTTTGCCCAAAAAGGTCAAGGCAAACGTTACAGCATCGAAACCTAAGACAATTCATGAAGCTATAATCATGGCAAACGAGCTAATGGATCAGGTCATCATGGATAAGAAAGCATCCAATACTGATGTGAAGGTATCAGGTAACAAAAGAAAGTGGAATGGAAATTATGATCGAGGTAACCAACAACAATCTTTTAAGAAACAAGAAACCACGCAAGGTGTGGGTAGTGGTTCAAGCTTTGGTTACAAAGGACAAAATCCTTTATGCAACCGATGCCACAAACATCACTTTGGTTACTGTAATGTGGTATGCAACAAATGTAATCGAAAGGGTCATCTTGCTGAAGATTGTAGGGCTCTCGTTACAAATACAAATGGTACCAAGACTCCTGCCACCAATGCAAATAGAACTGCTTTGGCTACCGTTACTTGTTTTGGGTGTGGAAAACAAGGTCACTATAAGAGCCAGTGCCCGAATCCAGAGAAGAATATCAAACCTGCACGCGGGAGAGCATTTATTATTAATGCTAGAGAGGCACGTGAAGACCCGGAGCTTGTTACGGGTACGTTTACCATTAATAACTTATCAGCATCTATTATATTTGATACTGGTGCCGATAGAAGTTACGTGTGTAGAAATTTTTACACTAAATTGAATTGTTCATCATTACCTCTAGATGCTAAGTACATGATTGCGTTAGCTAATGGTAAACTAATTAAAGCCGATAAAATTTGTTGTGATTGTGAAATAAATTTAGCCGGAGAAACGTTTAAAATTGACTTGATACCCGTAGAATTAGGAAGTTTTGATGTAATAGTCGGCATGGACTGGATGTCCAAAGTAGGAGTTGAAGTTGTATGTGCCAAGAAGGCAATTCGCATTCCTTGTAAGGATAAAATGCCGGTGATGATTTATGGAGAGAAGGGTAATTCAAAGCTAAAACTCATTAGCTGTTTGAAAGCCAAGAAGTGTTTAGAAAAGGGATGTTATGCTATTCTAGCACATGTTAATAAAGTCGAAAAGAAAGAAAAAGAGAAGTGCATCAACGACGTGCCTGTGGCAAGAGATTTTCCTGAAGTTTTTCCGGAAGAGTTGCCGGGATTACCTCCATTTAGATCGGTAGAATTTCAGATAGATCTTGTACCAGGAGCTGCACCAGTGGCTCGTGCTCCATATAGACTTGCACCGTCCGAGTTAAAAGAACTTCAAAGTCAGTTAAAAGAATTACTGGACCGTGGATTCATATTACCAAGCACTTCACCTTGGGGAGCTCCAATTTTGTTTGTTAAGAAGAAAGATGGATCTTTTAGGATGTGTATAGATTATCGTGAATTAAATAAGTTAACTATCAAGAATCGGTATCCACTACCGAGAATTGACGACTTATTTGATCAACTGTAAGGATCATGTGTTTATTCGAAAATCGACCTAAGATCGGGCTATCATCAATTACGTGTCAAAGAAGAAGACATTCCGAAAACTGCTTTTCGGACACGTTATGGTCATTACGAATTTTTGGTTATGCCGTTTGGGTTGACAAATGCGCCAGCTGTATTCATGGACCTCATGAATCGAGTTTGTAGTCCGTATTTAGATAAGTTTGTTATCGTTTTCATTGATGATATTCTTATCTATTCCAAGAGTGAGCAAGAGCATGAGCAGCATTTAAGGTTATTATTAGAGTTGTTGAGAAAAGAACAGTTATATGCTAAATTTTCTAAATGTGCTTTCTGGTTGAAAGAAGTGCAATTTCTTGGCCACGTTGTTAGTAGTAAAGGAATTCAGGTTGATCCAGCAAAAATTGAAGCCATTGAAAAATGGGAGACTCCTAAGACACCAACGCAGATACGCCAATTTTTGGGTTTAGCCGGTTATTATAGAAGGTTTATTCAAGATTTTTCCCGAATAGCTAAGCCGTTGACAGCGTTAACGCAAAAAGGGAAGAAATATGAATGGACCTCTGAGCAGGAGAGTGCATTTCAATTACTGAAAAAGAAGTTGACTACGACGCCTATTTTATCGTTACCTGAAGGGAACGATGATTTTGAAATATATTGTGACGCTTCGCGACAAGGTTTTGGTTGCGTTCTTATGCAACGGAAGAAAGTTATTGCATACGCATCCCGACAATTGAAGATTCACGAGCGGAATTATACGACACATGATCTAGAACTAGGAGCAGTCGTGTTTGCACTGAAGATATGGAGACACTACTTGTATGGGGTTAAATGCACTGTGTTTACTGATCATAAAAGCCTTCAACATATTTTTGATCAGAAACAGCTGAACATGAGGCAACGTAGGTGGGTCGAGTTAATAAACGACTATGATTGTGAAATTCGTTATCATCCCGAGAAAGCGAATGTGGTGGCTGAAGCACTAAGCAGAAAGGAACGAGAACCAATTCGAGTACGAGCAATGAACATAAAAATTCGCATGAATCTCAACTCACAAATCAAAGAAGTTCAACGAGAAGCACTTACTAAAGAAAATATAGGAAATGAAATAATGAAGAAGTATGAGAAGCAACTCGTTATACGGGAAGATGGAATTCGATATTTTGCAAATCGTATTTGGGTACCAAAGTTGGGTGGATTATGGAAGTTAATATTGAATGAGGCACATAAGACAAGATACTCGATACATCCTGGAGTTGGAAAGATGTATCAAGATCTTAAGACACATTATTGGTGGCCTAATTTAAAGACAGACGTTGCAACATATGTTGGGGAATGTTTAACTTGTTCCAAAGTCAAAGCAGAACACCAAAAGCCGTCAGGGTTACTTCAACAACCAGAAATCCCAGAATGGAAATGGGATGGTATTACCATGGATTTCATCACGAAGTTACCAAAGACTGCCTGGGGATACGACACCATTTGGGTAATTGTTGATCGTCTTACCAAATCTGCACATTTCTTGCCTATAAAGGAAACGGATAGAATGGAGAAATTATTATGATTATATATAAAGGAAATAGTTTCAAGGCATGGAATACCTATTTCCATTATATCTGATCGTGATAGTAGATTTACCTCAAAGTTCTGGAAATCACTACAGGAGGCACTAGGAACTCGTTTGGATATGAGTACCGCATATCATCCGCAAACGGACGGGCAGAGTGAAAGAACAATTCAGACTCTTGAAGACATGCTCAGGGCATGTGTGATCGATTTTGGAAACGGATGGGATAAGTATCTACCATTAGCAGAATTCTCGTATAATAATAGTTATCATGCGAGGATTAAAGCTGCACCATTCGAAGCATTGTACGGAAGGAAGTGTAGATCTCCTATCTGTTGGAATGAAGTAGGAGATCGACAATTAACTGGTCCCGAGATCATACACGAAACGACTGAGAAGATAGTACAAATCAAGGAGAGATTGAAAACAGCCCGTAGTCGCCAAAAGAGCTACGCCGATGTCTGAAGGAAACCATTAGAGTTTCAGATCGGTGACATGGTTATTCTAAAGGTGTCACCTTGGAAAGGTGTAATACGTTTTGGAAAAAGGGGTAAACTAAACCCAAGATATGTAGGCCCGTTCAAGATCATCGAACGCATTGGACCGGTAGCTTATCGACTCGAGTTACCGCAACAACTCGCCGGAGTACATAATACCTTTCACGTCTCAAACCTTAAGAAGTTTCTTGCAAAGGAATACCTCACCATTCCTCTTGAAGAAATCCAGTTGACGAGAAACTACAATTCATCGAAGAACCAATCGAAATCATGGATCGTGAAGTTAAACAGCTCAAGCAGAGCAACATACCGATCATTAAGGTTCGTTGGAGTGCTAGAAGAGGTCCCGAGTTTACTTGGGAATGAGAGGATCAGATGAAACAAAAGTATCCACACTTGTTTCTCAATGACGCAAAATAGGTACAATTTTAAAATTTCGGGACGAAATTTATTTAACGGGGAGGTAATGTAACGACCCGCACTTTTTCGATCATTCTATACTTATAAGATTAATATTTACATAAATTAAACCTTACCAACATGATAAGCAACCCAAATTGTTGAGACTTATGTTTTTGAAAAGAGATTTACACAACGTTTGACCGTCTAGTTTGACCGATGATATCACGAACTATATAACATATGATAATTATACGTTTGTGTATATATATGTATATATACATATTTAACATGATCTAAGGATGTTTTAATATCTCATTTTGTATTAATAACAATAAGTTATAAGTATATTTTGAAACTACTAACTTAAGTTTTCAAAACGATAACTTTAAGTAACGTTTTTTTGATATAAATACTTATAACCTATAATGTTTATACATATATCGTATATGTAATGTATTTAATCACTTTTTAAGAACTTAAATACATAAAACAATATAAGTATATTCACAAAAGATAACTATATTTGGATCCTCGTTCCGTTTTCACAAGATTTCTATACGTATATCTAGAGTATATGTACTCGTATCATACCTAACTTCTATACATATTTACTATTGGTATATACACATCAAATCACCACCAAACTAGCCCTTGTTACTGCCCTAAGCTAGAGGTAATTACTTTTGTAAGATAGTATGACTAATTACACAAGATTACAAGCTTGAAAATTTGTCCATGTCCCCCCCCCCCCCATTCACGTTTTTAATGGGGGTATTCTCACCTCATTTTGGTTCAACTTCTATCATCATTTCTCTAGCTAAACACACACACTTACTAGCCTCATGTCTCTCTAAGAACTCCAGCAAAAAACCTCTCAAGAATCACCTTAAACACCACCATAACAAGATCAAACAAAAACACTATAAAAATACAACTTTCAATTCAAGTTTATGTCTTAAGTTGCTTCCAATCTTTCATTCAACTCCATCAATCTTTTGGTTCTAGGTTTTTACTCCTCTTTTACAGCAACCTTGTCCAAGTAACTTGAGGTAGTAACTTTGTTCATAACCTTATTCGATTCATATATATATAGTTATCTTATTTTATGGTATACAATTTTAACAACAAGAACATAGTTTGAATGATTTCAAACTTGTTTGCAAACTAAATAGATCCTTCTAACTTAACTTTTAAAATACTTCAAGACCTGTAATATATCATAAATATATGCCAATTTAACAAGGTATAACTTGGTTTTTCAAAGAACACCTTAAAAACTGAATTTACGACGTCGGAGTGTAACCGGGGGCTGTTTTGGGTTGGATAATTAAAAACTATCTTGAACTTTGAATTGGAGGCTTATTTTCTGGAAAATTGATATTTACTATGAATATGATAACACATAAAAATTTCATGATTTAACTCAAAGTATAAGTATTTTTTAGAAAAATAATCATTTAATGTTGTTTACATAAGGGAAAATGATCAACTTCATAAGTTTCACTAAAGTTTGACCTATGACCTGTGATTTCGAATACAAACTAAGGTATTTACAGTTCATAGTCTTAAAGAGGAACTCGATCCAAGGAAGTGGCAAGTTGAACCAACGAAAACGGAGTTGTAACGAAGAAACTACGACCAAAACAAAATCGGATATCCAAAACTAGTTTAGCTACGAAAATAATTGGAGAAAATTAAATAAATCACATCTTTTTAAAATAACATGATATTTTATATATATGTACTCATAATTTAATTTTATATGGTTCAGGATCACCCGTAAACAATACGAGAAGATTAATCATAAGATCCCATGATTGTACGCAACACGTCATTTGACAACACCGGTACTTTATGTACGCAACACGTCATTTGACAACACCGGTACCGTGGGTCAAGATTAATCTCGACCAATACATATACGATGGGGGTTTTATTTATTTCGTTGGGGGTTTATTAAACACCTAAAAATAAACCATTTAAAATTGAATTACTAACATCGGACTGCTAACTACGGACTAAGGAATTATTAAAAGTATTAAAAGTATTATAAGTATATATATGTGACGATTGTTTAAAAAGAAAAGGTATTGATATATTATATGGATAGGTTCGTGATATCAATCGGAGACCAAGTCAAAATTACATATCTTCAAGACGAAAGTGAGTATATAGTCCCACTTTTAAACTCTAAATATTTCGGGATGAGAATACATGTATTTTATGTTTTACATTATGGACACAAGTAACTGAAAAATATATTCTACGTTGAGTTGTACCACTGACATACTTCCCTGTAGCTTGGTAACTAATATTTACAGCGGTATTGTAAACGCGAATCCTGTTGATAGATCTATCGGGCCTGACAACCCCAACCGGACTGGACGACCAGTATTCAACGGTTGCACAGTACTTCGTTTCGTGACTACACTTGGTACGGTGTAGTAAGATTTCATAATAAAGGGAATATGCGACGTGATTAAATGTTAAGTATGGTTACCAAGTGCTCAACCACTTAGAATATTTTTATTAAAATGTTTATATGTGAAATCTTGTGGTCTATATATATATTGCTGCCGGAATTAAACCTATATCTCACCAACTTTATGTTGACGTTTTAAACATGTCTATTCTCAGGTGATAACTAGAAGCTTCCGCTGCAACATGTTGAATTTAAGCAAGATCTTGAGTATGCATATTTGTGTCAAAAATAAAACTGCATATCCGAGGAATTGTAATGTAAAATATGCTAGAAATCGTATTGTTATCATCACATGTAAAGTTTGTAAGTCTAAGATTATCGCTAAACGATAATCATCTTTATATTGTCTAAAGCTTGTATTATTATAAGAGTTATGGTTTGTAATGTAAAATAAATGCAGTTGTTCTTTTAAAAATGTCGCATATAGAGGTCAATACCTCGCAATGAAATCATACGTTATCTAACTCGTTCTTATGGTTAAGGACGGGTTATGACATGTGGTATCAGAGCGGTGGTCTTAGCGAACCAGGTTTGCATTAGTGTGTCTAACTGATAAGTCGTTAGGATACATTAGTAAGTCTGGACTTTGACCGGGTCTGATTTAAAAACCATTGCTTATCATTGTTGGTTAAAATTTATATGTAAATATTATGTAGTACTAATGGGTTAGTTGTTGTGTGATAGATGTCGGGCTCAAAACTTGTTATCACATTCAGCGACTCCGAACCAGAATCTTCAGATGGTGTTCCAGTCATTAACCTATCCGATGACGAAAATAATATCTTTGGGGAAGACTCACAAATTCCGGATGAACCGACTATAGAGAACCCGGAAAGTGAACCCGAGGAGGAAAGTGAACCCGAGGAGGAAAGTGAACCCGAGGAAGAAATACAGGAAATTACGAAAGACAAGTTCGAATTAGGAAAGAAACGAAAGGCTAATGAATTAGAAAATTTAAATCCCGAAGAGGATGATGTGGCACCAACTCCACTAGAGACTACCACCCCTATTCCCGCTATTCCTATTCGTTCTATCCCGGCATCCAGTTCTTCAGCCCCGCAGCCAAAATATAGGCAGACAGCTAGGATAAGCGTTAAGCGATTCCTTGAACCTAAACGTCCTAGAAAATAGACCAAACGATGCGCTGCCGTATTAAACCATGGGATCATATAATGTTTTGTATAATATTATTAGTGTGGTTTGCTTAATGTTCGATGTAAGATAAGCATATGTAAAATAGTGAAGTATGAAATGCAATAATTTCCATGGTTAAGTATTATTTAGATGGTAGTAATTGGTTCTGTACTAAGCTATTAAGTATGAACATTAACGGGTAGGTACTACCCTAGATATAATTATAAAATGCTAATAAGAAGAAAAGGCTTTTATAATAATACCTGGTTCATATTATTAATAAGCTATAATGTACTGTAAATATACACTACATCTATAATATTCCATGTGAATAATTATTTTCTTTTCATTCTTATAGAAGAATATGGCGCGATTGAATCGAATGACGGAACAAGAAGTCGAGGAATTCATCAACCAGCGAGTGAACGACAGAATGTTATGGGTCGAGGCTGCAAGAGCTGCTGCAGTTAACCCAAATCCTCGTGTAGGATGCACCTACAAGACTTTTCAAGCTTGCAAGCCCTCATCATTCAGTGGAACGGAAGGACCGATCGGTTTAACCCGGTGGATAGAAAAGATGGAGACTGTGTTTAAAATCAGTGGTTGTGTTGAAAAGGACATGACCAAGTATGCATCGTGCACTTTACAAGATAGTGCACTCACGTGGTGGAAAAATTTTGTGAAGGCTGTAGGAGGAGATGTAGCTTATGATACTCCATGGGAAGAATTCAAAACAATGTTAATCAACGAATATTGTCCAAGGAACGAGGTTAGGAAGTTGGAAGATGAATTACGAAGCCTGAAGGTTGTTGGTACTGAAATCACCAACTACAATCAGCGATTCATGGAATTAGTTTTGCTATGTCCTGAATTGGTTCCAACCGAAGAACGGAAGATTGAAATGTACAAAGATGGTTTGCCCAAAAAGGTCAAGGCAAACGTTACAGCATCGAAACCTAAGACAATTCATGAAGCTATAATCATGGCAAACGAGCTAATGGATCAGGTCATCATGGATAAGAAAACATCCAATACTGATGTGAAGGTATCAGGTAACAAAAGAAAGTGGAATGGAAATTATGATCGAGGTAACCAACAACAATCTTTTAAGAAACAAGAAACCACGCAAGGTGCGGGTAGTGGTTCAAGCTTTGGTTACAAAGGACAAAATCCTTTATGCAACCGATTCCACAAACATCACTTTGGTTACTGTAATGTGGTATGCAACAAATGTAATCGAAAGGGTCATCTTGCTGAAGATTGTAGGGCTCTCGTTACAAATACAAATGGTACCAAGACTCCTGCCAGCAATGCAAATAGAACTGCTTTGGCTACCGTTACTTGTTTTGGGTGTGGAAAACAAGGTCACTATAAGAGCCAGTGCCCGAATCCAGAGAAGAATATCAAACCTGCACGCGGGAGAGCATTTATTATTAATGCTAGAGAGGCACGTGAAGACCCGGAGCTTGTTACGGGTACGTTTACCATTAATAACTTATCAGCATCTATTATATTTGATACTGGTGCCGATAGAAGTTACGTGTGTAGAAATTTTTACACTAAATTGAATTGTTCATCATTACCTCTAGATGCTAAGTACATGATTGAGTTAGCTAATGGTAAACTAATTAAAGCCGATAAAATTTGTTGTGATTGTGAAATAAATTTAGCCGGAGAAACGTTTAAAATTGACTTGATACCCGTAGAATTAGGAAGTTTTGATGTAATAGTCGGCATGGACTGGATGTCCAAAGTAGGAGTTGAAGTTGTATGTGCCAAGAAGGCAATTCGCATTCCTTGTAAGGATAAAATGCCGGTGATGATTTATGGAGAGAAGGGTAATTCAAAGCTAAAACTCATTAGCTGTTTGAAAGCCAAGAAGTGTTTAGAAAAGGGATGTTATGCTATTCTAGCACATGTTAATAAAGTCGAAAAGAAAGAAAAAGAGAAGTGCATCAACGACGTGCCTGTGGCAAGAGATTTTCCTGAAGTTTTTCCGGAAGAGTTGCCGGGATTACCTCCATTTAGATCGGTAGAATTTCAGATAGATCTTGTACCAGGAGCTGCACCAGTGGCTCGTGCTCCATATAGACTTGCACCGTCCAAGTTAAAAGAACTTCAAAGTCAGTTAAAAGAATTACTGGACCGTGGATTCATATTACCAAGCACTTCACCGTGGGGAGCTCCAATTTTGTTTGTTAAGAAGAAAGATGGATCTTTTAGGATGTGTATAGATTATCGTGAATTAAATAAGTTAACTATCAAGAATCGGTATCCACTACCGAGAATTGATGACTTATTTGATCAACTGCAAGGATCATGTGTTTATTCGAAAATCGACCTAAGATCGGGCTATCATCAATTACGTGTCAAAGAAGAAGACATTCCGAAAACTGCTTTTCGGACACGTTATGGTCATTACGAATTTTTGGTTATGCCGTTTGGGTTGACAAATGCGCCAGCTGTATTCATGGACCTCATGAATCGAGTTTGTAGTCCGTATTTAGATAAGTTTGTTATCGTTTTCATTGATGATATTC
The DNA here is from genome assembly GCF_046630445.1 of Rutidosis leptorrhynchoides. Lineage (NCBI taxonomy): Eukaryota > Viridiplantae > Streptophyta > Magnoliopsida > Asterales > Asteraceae > Rutidosis > Rutidosis leptorrhynchoides. The sequence goes on along the minus strand of NC_092342.1, from coordinate 336,245,853 downwards.
TTATCTATTCCAAGAGTGAGCAAGAGCATGAGCAGCATTTAAGGTTAATATTAGAGTTGTTGAGAAAAGAACAGTTATATGCTAAATTTTCTAAATGTGCTTTCTGGTTGAAAGAAGTGCAATTTCTTGGCCACGTTGTTAGTAGTAAAGGAATTCAGGTTGATCCAGCAAAAATTGAAGCCATTGAAAAATGGGAGACTCCTAAGACACCAACGCAGATACGCCAATTTTTGGGTTTAGCCGGTTATTATAGAAGGTTTATTCAAGATTTTTCCCGAATAGCTAAGCCGTTGACAGCGTTAACGCAAAAAGGGAAGAAATATGAATGGACCTCTGAGCAGGAGAGTGCATTTCAATTACTGAAAAAGAAGTTGACTACGGCGCCTATTTTATCGTTACCTGAAGGGAACGATGATTTTGAAATATATTGTGACGCTTCGCGACAAGGTTTTGGTTGCGTTCTTATGCAACGGAAGAAAGTTATTGCATACGCATCCCGATAATTGAAGATTCACGAGCGGAATTATACGACACATGATCTAGAACTGGGAGCAGTCGTGTTTGCACTGAAGATATGGAGACACTACTTGTATGGGGTTAAATGCACTGTGTTTACTGATCATAAAAGCCTTCAACATATTTTTGATCAGAAACAGCTGAACATGAGGCAACGTAGGTGGGTCGAGTTAATAAACGACTATGATTGTGAAATTCGTTATCATCCCGAGAAAGCGAATGTGGTGGTTTTTCCCAAATATTTTTCGAAACGAGACCTCGAAAGCCTTCAATTTTGCCTTTTTTCGATTTTGACCATTTTCATTCGTATTATTCCTTTTGTGTATGCATGATTTAGCATGGTATATATCATTTTAAGGCCTATTATTTCACTCGCAATGTAATTATGTATAACTGGTATAAATTTGACTCTAATGTCACTTCATTAGACACGTTTTTTTAAATCATTAGTATGCGCCGCCAGATGGAGTACCACTTGGCGGCGCATAACCTTCGGTTTCTGATTGTGCTGAAAATCTCGAGATCACCTTAAAACGACCCTAACATCAAGACTCCTGGATAGTGTCTTGACATTCGAGGTCGTCTGGATGCCGAAAAAAGATATTTTACTCATTTTTAATGTTCTATTTGATCATTTTCAATTTATATCGCATTATTAGTTTTGTGTATGGATGACTTAGCATTGTATATATCGTTTTAAGGCCTATTATTTTACTCGCAATGTAATTATGTATAACGGGTATAAATTTGAATCAAATGTCACTTCATTAGACACGTTTTTTTACCTCATTAGTATGCACCGCCAGATGGAGTACCATTTGGCGGCGCATAACCTTCGGTTTCAGATTGTGCTGAAAATCTCTAAATTACCCTAAAACGGCCGAACGAGCAAGACAATCTGAATGTTCTTTCCATTCGAGGTTGTCCAGATTCTGAAAAAGACATCTTTCCTCACAATATTGCACCACGCACCAAACATCACCGACGGTTCGTGGTGCTTGGTGTTTTGTGTCTTTGGCCAAAATGTTTGATCTATCGTATCTTTTGACTCGTAGGTCCGATTTAGTCACCGTTTTTTTTCAAATCGTGTAATTGTTTGGGATCTATCTGTTGGCAAACTGCTGTAGGCGGTTTGTAACAAATATTTTTCAAAACGAGACCTCGAAAGCCTTCAATTTTGCCTTTTTCGATTTTGACCGTTTTCATTCATATTATTCCTTTTGTGTATGCATGACTTAGCTTGGTATATATCGTTTTAAGGCCTATTATTTCACTCGCAATGTAATTATGTACAACGGGTATAAATTTGAATCTAATGTCACTTCATTAGACACGTTCTTTTAAATCATTAGTATGCACCGCCAGATAGAGTACCACTTGGCGGCGCATAACCTTTGGTTTCTGATTGTGCTGAAAATCTCGAGATCACCCTAAAACGACCCTAACATCAAGACTCCTGGATAGTGTCTTGACATTCGAGGTCGTCAGGATGCCCAAAAAAGACATTTTACTCATTTTTAATGTTCTATTTGATCATTTTCAATTTATATCGCATTATTAGTTTTGTGTATGGATGACTTAGCATTGTATATATCGTTTTAAGGCCTATTATTTCACTCGCAATGTAATTATGTATAACGAGTATAAATTTGAATCTAATATCACTTCATTAGACACATTTTTTTACATCATTAGTATGCACCGCCAGATGGAGTACCATTTGGCGGCGCATAACCTTCGGTTTCAGATTGTGCTGAAAATCTCTAAATTACCCTAAAACGGCCGAACGAGCAAGACAATCTGAATGTTCTTTCCTTCGAGTTCATCCAGATTCTGAAAAAGACATCTTTCCTCGCAAAATCGCACCACGTACCAAACACCACCGATGGTTCGTGGTTCTTGGTGTTTTGTGTCTTTGGCCAAAATGTTTGATCTATCGTATCTTTTGACTCGTAGGTCCGATTTAGTCATCGTTTCTTTCAAATCGTGTAATTGTTTGGGATCTATCCGTTGACAAACTTCCGTAGGCGGTTTGTAACAAATATTTTTTGAAACGAGACCTCGAAAGCCTTCAATTTTGCCTTTTTGGATTTTGACCGTTTTCATTCATATTATTCCTTTTGTGTATGCATGACTTAGCATGGTATATATCGTTTTAAGGCCTATTGTTTCACTCGCAATGTAATTATGTATAACGGGTATAAATTTGAATCTAATGTCACTTCATTAGACACGTTCTTTTAAATCATTAGTATGCACCACCAGATAGTGTACCACTTGACGGCGCATAACCTTTCGTTTCTGATTGTGCTGAAAATCTCGAGATCACCCTAAAACGACCCTAACATCAAGACTCCTAGATAGTGTCTTGACATTCGAGGTCGTCAGGATGCCGAAAAAAGACATTTTACTCATTTTTAATGTTCTATTTGATCATTTTCAATTTATATCGCATTATTAGTTTTGTGTATGGATGACTTAGCATTGTATATATCGTTTTAAGGCCTATTATTTTACTCGCAATGTAATTATGTATAACGGGTATAAATTTGAATCTAATGTCACTTCATTAGACATGTTTTTTTAAATCATTAGTATGCGCCGCCAGATGGAGTACCACTTGGCGGCGCATAACCTTCAGTTTTTAATTGTGCTGAAAATTTCGAGATCACCCTAAAATGAACCTAACATCAAGACTCCTGGATAGTGTCTTGACATTCGAGGTCGTCAGGATGCCAAAAAAAGACATTTTACTCTCTTTTAATGTTCTATTTGAACATTTTCAATTTATATCGCATTATTAGTTTTGTGTATGGATGACTTAGCATTGTATATATCGTTTTAAGGCCTATTATTTCACTCACAATGTAATTATGTATAACGGGTATAAATTTGAATCTAATGTCACTTCATTAGACACGTTTTTTTAAATCAATAGTATGCACCGCCAGATGGAGTACCACTTGGCGGGCATAACCTTCGGTTTCAGATTGTGCTGAAAATCTCTAAATCACCCTAAAACGGCCAAACGAGCAAGACTCTCTGAACATTTTTTCCATTCAAGGTCGTCTAGATTCTGAAAAAGTCATCTTTCCTCGCAAAATTGCACCACGCACCAAACACCACCGACGGTTCGTGGTGCTTGGTGTTTTATGTCTTTGGCCAAAATGTTCGATCTATCGTATCTTTTGACTCGTAGCTCCGATTTAGTCCCCGTTTTTTTCAAATCATGTAATTTTTCGGGATCTATCCATTGGAAAACTGCTGTAGGCGGTTTTTCTCAAATATTTTTTGAAACGAGACCTCGAAAGCCTTCAATTTTGCCTTTTTTCGATTTTGACCGTTTTCATTCATATTATTCCTTTTGTGTATGCATGATTTAGCATGGTATATATCATTTTAAGGCCTATTATTTCACTCGCAATGTAATTATGTATAACGGGTATAAATTTGACTCTAATGTCACTTCATTAGACACGTTTTTTTAAATCATTAGTATGCGCCGCCAGATGGAGTACCACTTGGCGGCGCATAACCTTCGGTTTTTGATTGTGCTAAAAATCTTGAGATCACCCTAAAACGACCCTAACATCAAGACTCCTGGATAGTGTCTTGACATTCGAGGTCGTCTGGATGCCGAAAAAAGATATTTTACTCATTTTTAATGTTCTATTTGATCATTTTCAATTTATATCGCATTATTAGTTTTGTGTATGGATGACTTAGCATTGTATATATCGTTTTAAAGCCTTTTATTTCACTCACAATGTAATTATGTATAACGGGTATAAATTTGAATCTAATGTTACTTCATTAGACACGTTCTTTTAAATCATTAGTATGCACCACCAGATAGTGTACCACTTGACGGCGCATAACCTTCAGTTTTTAATTGTGCTGAAAATCTCGAGATCACCCTAAAACGACCCTAACATCAAGACTCCTAGATAGTGTCTTGACATTCGAGGTCGTCAGGATGCCGAAAAAAGACATTTTACTCATTTTTAATGTTCTATTTGATCATTTTCAATTTATATCGCATTATTAGTTTTGTGTATGGATGACTTAGCATTGTATATATCGTTTTAAGGCCTATTATTTTACTCGCAATGTAATTATGTATAACGGGTATAAATTTGAATCTAATGTCACTTCATTAGACATGTTTTTTTAAATCATTAGTATGCGCCGCCAGATGGAGTAACAATTGGCGGCGCATAACCTACGGTTTCAGATTGTGCTGAAAATCTCTAAATCACCCTAAAACGGCTAAACGAGCAAGACTCTCTGAACATTTTTTCCATTCGAGGTCGTCTAGATTCTGAAAAAGTCATCTTTTCTCGTAAAATTGCACCACGCACCAAACACCACCGACGGTTCGTGGTGCTTGGTGTTTTGTGTCTTTGGCCAAAATGTTAGATCTATCGTATCTTTTGACTCGTAGCTCCGATTTAGTCCCTGTTTTTTTCAAATCGTGTAATTTTTCGAGATCTATCCATTGGAAAAATGCTGTAAGCGGTTTTCCCAAATATTTTTCGAAACGAGACCTCGAAAGCCTTCAATTTTGCCTTTTTTCGATTTTGACCGTTTTCATTCATATTATTCCTTTTATGTATGCATGATTTAGCATGGTATATATCGTTTTAAGGCCTATTATTTCACTCGCAATGTAATTATGTATAACTGGTATAAATTTGAATCTAATGTCACTTCATTAGACACGTTCTTTTAAATCATTAGTATGCACCGCCAGATAGAGTACCACTTGGCGGCGCATAACCTTTGGTTTCTGATTGTGCTGAAAATCTCGAGATCACCCTAAAACGACCCTAACATCAAGACTCCTGGAGATTGTCTTGACTTTCGAGGTCGTCAGGATGCCGAAAAAAGACATTTTACTCATTTTTAATGTTCTATTTGATCATTTTCAATTTATATCGCATTATTAGTTTTGTGTATAGATGACTTAGCATTGTATATATCGTTTTAAGGCCTATTATTTCACTCGCAATGTAATGATGTATAACGGGTATAAATTTGAATCTAATGTCACTTCATTAGACATGTTTTTTTAAATCATTAGTATGCGCCGCCAGATGGAGTACCACTTGGCGGCGCATAACCTTCAGTTTTAATTGTGCTGAAAATCTCGAGATCACCCTAAAATGAACCTAACATCAAGACTCCTGGATAGTGTCTTGACATTTGAGGTCGTCAGGATGCCAAAAAGAGACATTTTACTCATTTTTAATGTTCTATTTGAACATTTTCAATTTATATCGCATTATTAGTTTTGTGTATGGATGACTTAGCATTGTATATATTGTTTTAAGGCCTATTATTTCACTCACAATGTAATTATGTATAACAGGTATAAATTTGAATCTAATGTCACTTCATTAGACACGTTTTTTTAAATCAATAGTATGCACCGCCAGATGGAGTACCACTTGGCGGCGCATAACCTTCGGTTTCAGATTGTGCTGAAAATCTCTAAATCACCCTAAAACGGTCAAACGAGCAAGACTCTCTGAACATTTTTTCCATTCGAGGTCGTCTAGATTCTGAAAAAGTCATCTTTCCTCGCAAAATTGCACCACGCACCAAACACCACCGACGGTTCGTGGTGCTTGGTGTTTTGTGTCATTGGCCAAAATGTTCGATCTATCATATCTTTTGACTCGTAGCTCCGATTTAGTCCCCGTTTTTTTCAAATCGTGTAATTTTTCGGGATCTATCCATTGGAAAACTGCCATAGGTGGTTTTTCCCAAATATTTTTCGAAACAAGACCTCGAAAGCCTTCAATTTTGCCTTTTTCCGATTTTGACCGTTTTCATTCATATTATTCCTTTTGTGTATGCATGATTTAGCATGGTATATATCGTTTTAAGGCCTATTATTTCACTCGCAATGTAATTATGTATAACAGGTATAAATTTGACTCTAATGTCACTTCATTAGACACGTTTTTTTAAATCATTAGTATGCGCCGCCAGATGGAGTACCACTTGGCGGCGCATAACCTTCGGTTTCTGATTGTGCTGAAAATCTCGAGATCACCCTAAAACAACCCTATCATCAAGACTCCTGGATAGTTTCTTGACATTCGAGGTCGTCTGGATGCCGAAAAAAGATATTTTACTCATTTTTAATGTTCTATTTGATCATTTTCAATTTATATCGCATTATTAGTTTTGTGTATGGATGACTTAGCATTGTATATGAAATGTCCCGTTCTTATTGATTAAAAACGTTCCATATTAATTGATTTCGTTGCGAGGTTTTGACCTCTATATGAGACGTTTTTCAAAGACTGCATTCATTTTTAAAACAAACCATAACCTTTATTTCATAAATAAAGGTTTAAAAAGCTTTACGTAGATTATCAAATAATGATAATCTAAAATATCCTGTTTACACACGACCATTACATAATGGTTTACAATACAAATATGTTACATCGAAATCAGTTTCTTGAATGCAGTTTTTACACAATATCATACAAACATGGACTCCAAATCTTGTCCTTATTTTAGTATGCAACAGCGGAAGCTCTTAGTATTCACCTGAGAATAAACTTGCTTTAAACGTCACCAAAAATGTTGGTGAGTTATAGGTTTAACCTATATATATCAAATCGTAACAATAGACCACAAGATTTCATATTTCAATACACATCCCATACATAGAGATAAAAATCATTCATATGGTGAACACCTGGTAACCGACATTAACAAGATGAATATATATAAGAATATCCCCATCATTCTGGGACACCCTTCGGATATGATATAAATTTCGAAGTACTAAAGCATCCGGTACTTCGGTTGGGGTTTGTTAGGCCCAATAGATCTATCTTTAGGATTCGCGTCAATTAGGGTGTCTGTTCCCTAATTCTTAGATTACCAGACTTAATAAAAAGGGGCATATTCGATTTCGATAATTCAACCATAGAATGTAGTTTCACGTACTTGTGTCTATTTTGTAAATCATTTATAAAACCTGCATGTATTCTCATCCCAAAAATATTAGATTTTAAAAGTGGGACTATAACTCACTTTCACAGATTTTTACTTCGTCGGGAAGTAAGACTTGGCTACTGGTTGATTCACGAACCTATAACAATATATACATATATATCAAAGTATGTTTAAAATATATTTACAACACTTTTAATATATTTTGATGTTTTAAGTTTATTAAGTCAGCTGTCCTCGTTAGTAACCTACCACTAGTTGTCCACAGTTAGATGTACAGAAATAAATCGATAAATATTATCTTGAATCAATCCACGACCCAGTGTATACGTATCTCAGTATTGATCACATCTCAAACTATATATATTTTGGAATCAACCTCAACCCTGTATAGCTAACTCCAACATTCACATATATAGTGTCTATGGTTGTTCCGAAATATATATAGATGTGTCGACATGATAGGTCGAAACATTGTATACGTGTCTATGGTATCTCAAGATTACATAATATACAATACAAGTTGATTAAGTTATGGTTGGAATAGATTTGTTACCAATTTTCACGTAGCTAAAATGAGAAAAATTATCCAATCTTGTTTTACCCATAACTTCTTCATTTTAAATCCGTTTTGAGTGAATCAAATTGCTATGGTTTCATATTGAACTCTATTTTATGAATCTAAACAGAAAAGTATAGGTTTATAGTTGGAAAAATAAGTTACAAGTCGTTTTTGTAAAGGTAGTCATTTCAGTCGAAAGAACGACGTCTAGATGATCATTTTAGAAAACATACTTCCACTTTGAGTTTAACCATAATTTTTGGATATAGTTTAATGTTCATAATAAAAATCATTCTCTCAGAATAACAACTTTTAAATCAAAGTTTATCATAGTTTTTAATTAACTAACCCAAAACAGCCCGCGGTGTTACTACGACGGCGTAAATCCGGTTTTACGGTGTTTTTCGTGTTTCCAGGTTTTAAATCATTAAGTTAGCATATCATATAGATATAGAACATGTGTGTAGTTAATTTTAAAAGTCAAGTTAGAAGGATTAACTTTTGTTTGCGAACAAGTTTAGAATTAACTAAACGATGTTCTAGTGATTACCAGTTTAAACCTTCGAATAAGATAGTTTTATATATATGAATCGAATGATGTTATGAACATCATTACTACCTCAAGTTTAGTAGGTAAACCTACTGGAAGTGACAAGAAATGATCTAGCTTCAAAGGATCTTGGATGGCTTGAAAGTTCTTGAAGTAAGATCATGACACAAAAACAAGTTCAAGTAAGATTTTTACTCGAATTAAGATAGTTTATAGTTATAGAAATTGAATCAAAGTTTGAATATGAATATTACCTTGAATAAGAAAGATAACCTACTGTATATAACAAAGGTTTCTTGATCTTAGATGATTACTTGGAATGGATTAGAAAGCTTGGAAGTAAATTAGTAAACTTGAAGGGATTTTTGAAGTGTTCTTGAAGTGTTCTTCCTATGATGATTATAGCTTGATTCTTGAAGTGATTTTTGATGAAGATGATGATTAACTACTGGAAAAATACGTTCATAATAGTGTGTGTGTGTGTGTGTGTTGAGAGAGAATTAGAAAGAGAATTGGAAGTGAAATGGAGTGAATGATGAGTGGTAATTGGTGAGTGGTGAGTGGGGTTAAAAGGAGTTCTAGTTAGTTGACTAGCTCATGGTAGAAGTTAAAATTGATTAGTCATACATGACATAATCAAGAGTAGAATCCCATGCTAGTTCCTATTGGTATATACTCATAGTAAGTACGTTTTGAAGCTGTGTATAATACGGGTAAGAATACGACTAGAATTCTTGATGAAAGAAAAGAATGGAAAAGTAACTGTAACCATTTTTGTTAAGTATGAGTGTTTTGATATATGTCTTGAAGTCTTCCAAAAGTATTTTAATACATCTAAATACACTACATGTATATACATTTTAACTGAGTCGTTAAGTCATCGTTAGTCGTTACATGTAAGTGTTGTTTTGAAACCTTTAAGTTAACGATCTCAATTAATGTTGTTAACCCATTGTTTATTATATCTAATGAGATGTTAAATTATTATATTATCATGATATTATGATATATTAATATATCTTAATATGATATATATACATTTAAATGTCGTTACAACGATAATCGTTACATATATGTCTCGTTTCGAAATCCTTAAGTTAGTAGTCTTGTTTATATTTATATAACTCATTATTAATATACTTATGGAGATACTTACTTATCATAATCTCATGTTAACCATATGTATATCCATATATATATCGTCATGTCGTTTTTACAAGTTTTAACGTTCGTGAATCGCCGGTCAACTTGGGTGGTCAATTGTCTATATGAAACATATTTCAATTAATCAACTCTTAACAAGTTTGATTGCTTAACATGTTGGAAACATTTAATCATGTAAATATCAATCTCAATTAATATATATAAACATGGAAAAGTTCGGGTCACTACAGTATATATCGTTTTAAGGCCTATTATTTCACTCGCAATGTAATTATGTATAACGGGTATAAATTTGATTCAAATGTCACTTCATTAGACACGTTTTTTTACATCATTAGTATGCACCGCCAGATGGAGTACCATTTAGCGGCGCATAACCTTCGGTTTCAGATTGTGCTGAAAATCTCTAAATTACCCTAAAACGGCCGAACGAGCAAGACAATCTGAATGTTCTTTCCATTCGAGGTTGTCCAGATTCTGAAAAAGACATCTTTCCTCACAAAATTGCACCACGCACCAAACATCACCGACGGTTCTTGGTGCTTGGTGTTTTGTGTATTTGGCCAAAATGTTTGATCTATCGTATCTTTTGACTCGTAGGTCCGATTTGGTCACCGTTTTTTTTCAAATCGTGTAATTGTTTGGGATCTATCCATTGGCAAACTGCCGTAGGCGGTTTGTAATATGTCTTCAAACGTTTGTATCGTCCTTTCGCTCTGCCCATCAGTTTGTGGATGATAGGCAGTACTCATGTCTAGACGAGTTCCTAATGCTTGCTGTAATGTCTGCCAGAATCTTGAAATAAATCTGCCATCCCTATCAGAGATAATAGAGATTGGTATTCCATGTCTGGAGACAACTTCCTTCAAATACAGTCGTGCTAACTTCTCCATCTTGTCATCTTCTCTTATTGGCAGGAAATATGCTGATTTGGTGAGACGATCAACTATTACCCAAATAGTATCAAAACCACTTGCAGTCCTTGGCAATTTAGTGATGAAATCCATGGTAATGTTTTCCCATTTCCATTCCGGGATTTCGGGTTGTTGAAGTAGACCTGATGGTTTCTGATGCTCAGCTTTGACCTTAGAACACGTCAAACATTCTCCTACGTATTTAGCAACATCGGCCTTCATACCCGGCCACCAAAAATATTTCCTGAGATCCTTGTACATCTTCCCCGTTCCAGGATGTATTGAGCATCTGGTTTCATGAGCTTCTCTAAGTACCATTTCTCTCATATCTCCAAATTTTTGTACCCAAATCCTTTCAGCCCTATACCGGATTCCGTCTTGCCGAATATTAAGATGTTTCTCCGATCCTTTGGGTATTTCATCCTTTAAATTTTCCTCTTTTAAAACTCCTTGTTGCGCCTCCTTTATTTGAGTAGTAAGGTTATTATGAATCATTATATTCATAGATTTTAGTCGAATAGGTTCTCTGTCCTTCCTGCTCAAGGCATCGGCTACCACATTTGCCTTTCCCGGGTGGTAACAAATCTCAAAGTCATAATCATTCAATAATTTAATCCACCTACGCTGCCTCATATTCAGTTGTTTCTGATTAAATATGTGTTGAAGACTTTTGTGGTCGGTATATATAATACTTTTGACCCCATATAAGTAGTGCCTCCAAGTCTTTAATGCAAAAACAACCGTGCCTAATTCCAAATCATGCGTCGTATAATTTTGTTTGTGAATCTTCAATTGTCTAGACGCATAAGCAATCACCTTCGTTCGTTGCATTAATACACAACCGAGACCTTGCTTTGATGCATCACAATAAATCACAAAATCATCATTCCCTTCAGGCAATGACAATATAGGTGCCGTAGTTAGCTTTTTCTTCAATAACTGAAACGCTTTCTCTTGTTCATCATTCCATTCAAATTTCTTCCCTTTATGCGTTAATGCAGTCAAGGGTTTTGCTATTCTGGAAAAGTCTTGGATGAACCTTCTGTAGTAACCAGCTAGTCCTAAAAACTGGCGTATGTGTTTCGGAGTTTTCGGGGTTTCCCACTTTTCAACAGTTTCTATCTTTGCCGGATCCACCTTAATACCTTCTTTGTTCACTATGTGACCGAGGAATTGAACTTCTTCCAACCAAAATGTACACTTTGAAAACTTAGCGTACAATTCTTCCTTCCTCAATACTTCTAACACCTTTCTCAAATATTCACCGTGTTCTTGGTCATTCTTTGAGTAAATAAGTATGTCATCAATGAAAACAATGACAAACTTGTCAAGGTATGGTCCACACACTCGGTTCATAAGGTCCATGAACACAGCTGGTGCATTAGTTAAACCAAACGGCATGACCATAAACTCGTAATGACCATAACGTGTTCTGAAAGCAGTCTTTGGAATATCATCTTCTTTCACCCGCATTTGATGATACCCGGAACGTAAGTCAATCTTTGAATAAACAGACGAGCCTTGTAGTTGATCAAATAAGTCGTCGATTCTCGGTAGTGGGTAGCGGTTCTTGATGGTAAGTTTGTTCAACTCTCGGTAGTCGATACACAACCTGAATGTACCATCTTTCTTCTTGACAAACAAAACAGGAGCTCCCCACGGTGATGTACTTGGTCGAATGAAACCACGCTCTAAAAGTTCTTGTAATTGGCTTTGCAGTTCTTTCATCTCGCTGGGTGCGAGTCTGTAAGGAGCACGAGCTATTGGTGCAGCTCCTGGTACAAGATCTATTTGAAATTCAACAGATCGCTGTGGGGGTAATCCCGGTAATTCTTTCGGAAATACATCGGGAAATTCTTTTGCAATGGGAACATCATTGATGCTCTTTTATTCAGTTTGTACTTTCTCGACGTGTGCTAGAACAGCATAGCAACCTTTTCTTATTAGTTTTTGTGCCTTCAAATTACTAATAATATGTAGCTTCGTGTTGCCCTTTTCTCCGTACACCATTAAGGGTTTTCCTTTTTCTCGTATAATGCGAATTGCATTTTTGTAACAAACGATCTCTGCTTTTACTTCTTTCAACCAGTCCATACCGATTATCACATCAAAACTCCCTAACTCTACTGGTATCAAATCAATCCTAAATGTTTCGCTAACCAGTTTAATTTCTCGATTCCGACATATATTATCTGCTGAAATTAATTTACCATTTGCTAATTCGAGTAAAAATTTACTATCCAAAGGCGTCAATGGACAACTTAATTTAGCACAAAAATCTCTACTCATATAGCTTCTATCCGCACCCGAATCAAATAAAACGTAAGCAGATTTATTGTCAATAAGAAACGTACCTGTAACAAGCTCCGGGTCTTCATGTGCCTCTGCCGCATTAATATTGAAAACTCTTCCGCGGCCTTGTCCATTCGTGTTCTCCTGGTTCGGGCAATTTCTAATAATGTGGTCCGGTTTTCCACATTTATAACAAACTACATTGGCATAACTTGCTCCGACACTACTTGCTCCGCCATTACTTGTTCCGACACCATTTGTTCCTTTCGTTCTATTAACCCCTGGTCCGTAGACCTCACACTTCACCGCGCTATGACCATTTCTTTTACACTTGTTGCAAAATTTGGTGCAGAGCCCCGAGTGATACTTTTCACACCTTTGGAATAGCTGCTTCTGATTGTTGTTGTTGTTGCGGTTATTATTGTTGTTGGAATGATTATTGTAGTTGCTGTTGTTGTTGTTGTTGTTGTTGTTGTTGTTGTTGGGCCGTTTGTTGTAGTTGCGATTGATGTTGCGATTGTTGGGATAATTGTTGCGATTATTGTTGTAATTGCTGTTGTTGTTGTATTGGTGATTCTTATCACCGTTTTCCTCCCACTTTCTTTTGACTTGCTTCACATTGGCCTCTTCAGCAGTCTGTTCTTTAATTCTTTCTTCAATCTGTTTCACTAGTTTGTGAGCCATTCTACATGCCTGTTGTATGGAGGCGGGTTCGTGTGAACTTATATCTTCTTGGATTCTTTCCGGTAATCCTTTCACAAACGCGTCGATCTTCTCTTCCTCATCTTCGAATGCTCCCGGACACAATAGGCACAATTCTGTGAATCGTCTTTCGTACGTGGTAATATCAAATCCTTGGGTTCGTAACCCTCTAAGTTCTGTCTTGAGCTTATTGACCTCGGTTCTGGGACGGTACTTCTCGTTCATCAAGTGCTTGAATGCTGACCACGGTAGTGCGTACGCATCATCTTGTCCCACTTGCTCTAGATAGGTATTCCACCATGTTAACGCAGAACCTGTGAAGGTATGCGTAGCGTACTTCACTTTATCCTCTTCAGTACACTTACTTATGGCAAACACCGATTCGACCTTCTCGGTCCACCGTTTCAATCCGATCGGTCCTTCGGTTCCATCAAATTCCAAAGGTTTGCAGGCAGTGAATTCTTTGTAGGTGCATCCTACACGATTTCCTGTACTGCCAGATCCAAGGTTATTGTTGGTATGTCGCGCAGCCTGTACTGCGGCTATGTTTGAAGCTAGAAAAGTACTGAATTCCTCTTCATTCATATTCACGGTGTGTCGAGTAGTCGGTGCCATTTCCTTCAAAATAGTCAAATGGAACAAGTTAATCATACAGAATATTAAGAGTAGTTAATAGTATTTCGTAGCATAATATGAACTCATTTATAAAAGCTTTTTCTTCATATTAGCGTTTTATAAGTTTAAATTCGGGTAGTACCTACCCGTTAAGTTCATACTTAGTAGCTAATATACAATTCAACTACTACAATTCTATATGAAAAACTGATTGTAATAATATTTCGCGTTCAAACTTTTATACAATATTTTACAAACTTATAATACCGCTTATTTTACATAAAGCATGAAATATAGCACACAATAACTTTGATACAAGATAGTTTTGAAGATAATTCTAGCTAGTACACAAGTCGTTCAGCAAAGACAATAAAGACACGTAATTCATACGTCCAGAAACAAGTCATGCATTCTGGTTTTACTAGGACTACTTCCCATCCTTGGTCTTGTGGAACATAACCGTTATGGCCGTTGATAAGACAGCGTGTTGTAACGTCGTCAAAGGGACGAGGGTTACGTAATGACCAACAGTCTCGTAATAACCTAAAAACCTCATTTCTTACCCCAATTACCGACTCCGTCACTTGTGGGAACGTTTTGTTTAATAGTTGTAGCCCGATGTTCTTGTTCTCACTTTGGTGAGAAGCGAACATTACTAACCCGTAAGAATAACATGCTTCTTTATGTTGCATGTTAGCCGCTTTTTCTAAATCACGAAGTCCTATATTCGGATATACTGAGTCAAAATAATTTCTTAACCCGTTGCGTAAAATAGCATTTGGGTTCCCCGCAATATATGCGTCAAAGTAAACACATTGTAACTTATGGATTTCCCAATGTGATATCCCCCATCTTTCGAACGAAAGCCTTTTATAAACCAAGGCATTCTTGGAACGTTCTTCGAATGTCTTACAAACTGATCTCGCCTTAAATAGTTGTGCCGAGTAATTCTGACCGACTCTAGACAAGATTTCATCAATCCTGTCTCCGGGTAGGTCTCTTAAAATATTGGGTTGTCTATCCATTTTGTGTTTCTATACTGTAAAATAGACAAGAGATAGATTCATAAAAAAAATACTTATTAATACAAGCAATTTTTTTACATATATCATAAAGCATAAGCACACTATATTACATATATTACACTACATGAATACAACTATCTTATTCCGACTCGCTCGTTTCTTCTTGTTCGGTTTTGGTTCATTTTGCCAAGTTTCTAGGGATATATGATGTTCCCCTAATACGAGCCGTCGTTGTCCACATTGGTTTAGAAAAACCTGGTGGTTTAGAGGTTCCCGGGTCATTGTTACAACTTAAGGACTTCGGGGGTTGACGATACATATAAAGTTCATCGGGGTCGGAATTAGATTTCTCTATTTTTATGCCCTTTCCCTTATTATTTTCTTTTGCCTTTTTAAATTCAGTTGGGGTAATTTCTATAACATCATCGGAATTGTCGTCGGAATCCGATTCATCGGAGAATTGGTAATCCTCCCAATATTTTGCTTCCTTGGCGGAAACACCATTGACCATAATTAACCTTGGTCGGTTGGTTGAGGATTCTCTTTTACTTAACCGTTTTATTATTTCCCCCACCGGTTCTATTTCTTCTTCCGGTTCCGATTCTTCTTCCGGTTCCGATTCTTCTTCCGGTTCCGACTCTTCTTCCGGTTCCTCTTCGGGAACTTGTGAATCAGTCCACGAATCATTCCAATTTACATTTGACTCTTCATTATTATTAGGTGAGTCAATGGGACTTGTTCTGGAGGTAGACATCTATCACATAATATCAAACACGTTAAGAGATTAATATATCACATAATATTCATATGTAAAAATATATAGTTTCCAACAAAAATGTTAAGCAATCATTTTTAAAGAAAACACGGTCGAAGTCCAGACTCACTAATGCATCCTAACAAACTCGATAAGACACACTAATGCAAATTTTCTGGTTCTCTAAGACCAACGCTCGGATACCAACTGAAATGTCTCGTTCTTATTGATTAAAAACGTTCCATATTAATTGATTTCGTTGCGAGGTTTTGACCTCTATATGAGACGTTTTTCAAAGACTGCATTCATTTTTAAAACAAACCATAACCTTTATTTCATAAATAAAGGTTTAAAAAGCTTTACGTAGATTATCAAATAATGATAATCTAAAATATCCTGTTTACACACGACCATTACATAATGGTTTACAATACAAATATAGTATATCGAAATCAGTTTCTTGAATGCAGTTTTTACACAATATCATACAAACATGGACTCCAAATCTTGTCCTTATTTTAGTATGCAACAGCGGAAGCTCTTAGTATTCACCTGAGAATAAACATGCTTTAAACGTCAACAAAAATGTTGGTGAGTTATAGGTTTAACCTATATATATCAAATCGTAACAATAGACCACAAGATTTTATATTTCAATACACATCCCATACATAGAGATAAAAATCATTCATATGGTGAACACCTGGTAACCGACATTAACAAGATGCATATATATAAGAATATTCCCATCATTCCGGGACACCCTTTGGATATGATATAAATTTCGAAGTACTAAAGCATCCGGTACTTTGGATGGGGTTTGTTAGGCCCAATAGATCTATCTTTAGGATTCGCGTCAATTAGGGTGTCTGTTCCCTAATTCTTAGATTACCAGACTTAATAAAAAGGGGCATATTCGATTTCTATAATTCAACCATAGAATGTAGTTTCACGTACTTGTGTCTATTTTGTAAATCATTTATAAAACCTGCATGTATTCTCATCCCAAAAATATTAGATTTTAAAAGTGGGACTATAACTCACTTTCACAGATTTTTACTTCGTCGGGAAGTAAGACTTGGCCACTGGTTGATTCACGAACCTATAACAATATATACATATATATCAAAGTATGTTTAAAATATATTTACAACACTTTTAATATATTTTGATGTTTTAAGTTTATTAAGTCAGCTGTCCTCGTTAGTAACCTACCACTAGTTGTCCACAGTTAGATGTACAGAAATAAATCGATAAATATTATATTGAATCAATCCACGACCCAGTGTATACGTATCTCAGTATTGATCACAACTCAAACTATATATATTTTGGAATCAACCTCAACCCTGTATAGCTAACTCCAACATTCACATATATAGTGTCTATGGTTGTTCCGAAATATATATAGATGTGTCGACATGATAGGTCGAAACATTGTATACGTGTCTATGGTATCTCAAGATTACATAATATACAATACAAGTTGATTAAGTTATGGTTGGAATAGATTTGTTACCAATTTTCACGTAGCTAAAATGAGAAAAATTATCCAATCTTGTTTTACCCATAACTTCTTCATTTTAAATCCGTTTTGAGTGAATCAAATTGCTATGGTTTCATATTGAACTCTATTTTATGAATCTAAACAGAAAAGTATAGGTTTATAGTTGGAAAAATAAGTTACAAGTCGTTTTTGTAAAGGTAGTCATTTCAGTCGAAAGAACGACGTCTAGATGACCATTTTTGAAAACATACTTCCACTTTGAGTTTAACCATAATTTTTGGATATAGTTTCATGTTCATAATAACAATTATTTTCTCAGAATAACAACTTTTAAATCAAAGTTTATCATAGTTTTTAATTAACTAACCCAAAACAGCCCGCGGTGTTACTACGACGGCGTAAATCCGGTTTTACGGTGTTTTTCGTGTTTCCAGGTTTTAAATCATTAAGTTAGCATATCATATAGATATAGAACATGTGTGTAGTTAATTTTAAAAGTCAAGTTAGAAGGATTAACTTTTGTTTGCGAACAAGTTTAGAATTAACTAAAGTATGTTCTAGTGATTACCAGTTTAAACCTTCGAAGAAGATAGTTTTATATATATGAATTGAATGATGTTATTAACATCATTACTACCTCAAGTTTAGTAGGTAAACCTACTGCAAGTGACAAGAAATGATCTAGCTTCGAAGGATCTTGGATGGCTTGAAAGTTCTTGAAGTAGGATCATGACACAAAAACAAGTTCAAGTAAGATTTTTACTCGAATTAAGATAGTTTATAGTTATAGAAATTGAATCAAAGTTTGAATATGAATATTACCTTGAATAAGAAAGATAACCTACTGTATATAACAAAGGTTTCTTGATCTTAGATGATTACTTGGAATGGATTAGAAAGCTTGGAAGTAAATTAGTAAACTTGAAGGGATTTTTGAAGTGTTCTTGAAGTGTTCTTCCTATGATGATTATAGCTTGATTCTTGAAGTGATTTTTGATGAAGATGATGATTAACTACTAGAAAAATACGTTCATAATAGTGTGTGTGTGATGAGAGAGAATTAGAAAGAGAATTGGAAGTGAAATGGAGTGAATGATGAGTGGTAATTGGTGAGTGGTGAGTGGGGTTAAAAGGAGTTCTAGTTAGTTGACTAGCTCATGGTAGAAGTTAAAATTGATTAGTCATACATGACATAATCAAGAATGGAATCCCATGATAGTTCCTATTGGTATATACTCATAGTAAGTACGTTTTGAAGCTGTGTATAATACGGGTAAGAATACGACTAGAATTCTTGATGAAAGAAAAGAATGGAAAAGTAACTGTAACCATTTTCGTTAAGTATGAGTGTTTTGATATATGTCTTGAAGTCTTCCAAAAATATTTTAATACATCTAAATACACTACATGTATATACATTTTAACTGAGTCGTTAAGTCATCGTTAGTCGTTACATGTAAGTGTAGTTTTGAAACCTTTAAGTTAACGATCTCAATTAATGTTGTTAACCCATTGTTTATTATATCTAATGAGATGTTAAATTATTATATTATCATGATATTATGATATATTAATATATCTTAATATGATATATATACATTTAAATGTCGTTACAACGATAATCGTTACATATATGTCTCGTTTCGAAATCCTTAAGTTAGTAGTCTTGTTTATATGTATATAACTCATTGTTAATATACTTATGGAGATACTTACTTATCATAATCCCATGTTAACCATATGTATATCCATATATATATCGTCATGTCATTTTTACAAGTTTTAACGTTCGTGAATTGCCGGTCAACTTGGGTGGTCAATTGTCTATATGAAACATATTTCAATTAATCAAGTCTTAACAAGTTTGATTGCTTAACATGTTGGAAACATTTAATCATGTAAATATCAATCTCAATTAATATATATAAACATGGAAAAGTTCGGGTCACTACAGTATATATCGTTTTAAGGCCTATTATTTCACTCGCAATGTAATTATGTATAACGGGTATAAATTTGATTCAAATGTCACTTCATTAGACACGTTTGTTTACATCATTAGTATGCACCACCAGATGGAGTACCATTTGGCGGCGCATAACCTTCGATTTCAGATTGTGCTGAAAATCTCTAAATTACCCTAAAACGGCCGAACGAGCAAGACAATCTGAATGTTCTTTCCATTCGAGGTTGTCCAGATTCTGAAAAAGACATCTTTCCTCACAAAATTGCACCACGCACCAAACATCACCGACGGTTCTTGGTGCTTGGTGTTTTGTGTATTTGGCCAAAATGTTTGATCTATCGTATCTTTTGACTCGTAGGTCCGATTTAGTCACCGTTTTTTTTAAAATCGTGTAATTGTTTGGGATCTATCCATTGGCAAACTGCCGTAGGCGGTTTGTAACAAATATTTTTTGAAACGAGACCTCAAAAGCCTTCAATTTTGCCTTTTTCGATTTTGACCGTTTTCATTCATATTATTCCTTTTGTGTATGCATGATTTAGCATGGTATATATTGTTTTAAGGCTTATTATTTCACTCGCAATGTAATTATGTATAACGGGTATAAATTTGAATCTAATGTCACTTCATTAGACACGTTCTTTTAAATCATTAGTATGCATCGCCAGATAGAGTACCACTTGGCGGCGCATAACCTTCGGTTTCTGATTTTGCTGAAAATCTCGAGATCACCCTAAAACGACCCTTACATCAAGACTCCTAGATAGTGTCTTGACATTCGAGGTCGTCAGGATGCCGAAAAAAGACATTTTACTCATTTTTAATGTTCTATTTGATCATTTTCAATTTATATCGCATTATTAGTTTTGTGTATGGATGACTTAGCATTGTATATATCGTTTTAAGGCCTATTATTTCACTCGCAATGTAATTATGTATAACGGGTATAAATTTGAATCTAATGTCACTTCATTAGACACATTTTTTACATCATTAGTATGAACCGCCAGATGGAGTACCATTTGGCGGCGCATAACCTTCGGTTTCAGATTGTGCTGAAAATCTCTAAATTACCCTAAAACGGCCAAACGAGCAAGACAATCTGAATGTTCTTTCCATTCGAGTTCATCTAGATTCTAAAAAAGATATCTTTCCTCGCAAAATCGCACCACGCACCAAACACCACCGACGGTTCGTGGTGCTTGGTGTTTTGTGTCTTTGGCCAAAATGTTTGATCTATCGTATCTTTTGACTCGTAGGTCCGATTTAGTCACCGTTTTTTTCAAATCGTGTAATTATTTAGGATCTATCCATCGGCAAACTGCCTTAGGTGGTTTGCAACAAATATTTTTTGAAACGAGACCTCGAAAACCTTCAATTTTGCCTTTTTCGACTTTGACCGTTTACATTCATATTATTCCTTTTGTGTATGCGTGACTTAGCATGGTATATATCATTTTAAAGCCTATTGTTTCACTCGCAATGTAATTATGTATAACGGTTATAAATTTGAATCTAATGTCACTTCATTAGACACGTTATTTTAAATCATTAGTATGCACCGCCCGATAGAGTACCACTTGGCGGCGCTTAACCTTCAGTTTCTGATTGTACTGAAAATCTCGAGATCACCCTAAAACGAACCTAACATCAAGACTCCTGGATGGTGTCTTGACATTCGAGGTCGTCAGGATGCCGAAAAAAGATATTTTACTCATTTTTAATGTTCTATTTGATCATTTTCAATTTATATCGCATTATTAGTTTTGTGTATGGATGACTTAGCATTGTATATATCGTTTTAAGGCCTATTATTTCACTCGCAATGTAATTATGTATAACGGGTATAAATTTGAATCTAATGTCACTTCATTTGACACGTTTTTTTAAATTATTAGTATGCGCCGCCAGATGGAATACCACTTGGCGGCGCATAACCTTCAGTTTTTAATTGTGCTGAAAATCTCGAGATCACCCTAAAATGAACTTAACATCAAGACTCCTGGATAGTGTCTTGACATTCGAGTTCGTCAGGATGCCAAAAAAGACATTTTACTCATTTTTAATGTTCTATTTGAACATTTTCAATTTATATCGCATTATTAGTTTTGTGTATGGATGACTTAGCATTGTATATATCGTTTTAAGGCCTATTATTTCACTCGCAATGTAATTATGTATAACGGGTATAAATTTGAATCTAATGTAACTTCATTAGACACATTTTTTTAAATCAATAGTATACACCGCCAGATGGAGTACCACTTGGCGGCGCATAACCTTCGGTTTCAGATTGTGCTGAAAATCTCGTGATCACCCTAAAATGAACCTAACATCAAGACTCCTGGATAGTGACTTGACATTCGAGGTCGTCAGGATGCCAAAAAAGACATTTTACTCATTTTTAATGTTCTATTTGAACATTTTCAATTTATATCGCATTATTAGTTTTGTGTATGGATGACTTAGCATTGTATATATCGTTTTAAGGCTTATTATTTCACTCACAATGTAATTATATATAACAGGTATAAATTTGAATCTAATGTCACTTCATTAGACACGTTTTTTAAATCAATAGTATGCACCGCCAGATGGAGTAACACTTGGCGGCGCATAACCTTCGGTTTCAGATTGTGCTGAAAATCTCTAAATCACCCTAAAACGGCCAAACGAGCAAGACTCTCTGAACATTTTTTCCATTTGAGGTCGTCTAGATTCTGAAAAAGTCATCTTTCCTCGCAAAATTGCACCACGCACCAAACACCACCGACGGTTCGTGGTGCTTGGTGTTTTGTGTCTTTGGCCAAAATGTTAGATCTATCGTATCTTTTGACTCGTAGCTCCAATTTAGTCCCCGTTTTTTTCAAATCGTGTAATTTTTCGAGATCTATCCATTGGAAAACTACCGTAAGCAGTTTTTCCCAAATATTTTTCGAAACGAGACCTCGAAAGCCTTCAATTTTGCCCTTTTTCGATTTTGACCGTTTTCATTCATATTATTCCTTTTGTGTATGCATGATTTAGCATGGTATATATCGTTTTCAGGCCTATTATTTCACTCGCAATATAATTATGTATAACGAGTATAAATTTGAATCTAATGTCACTTCATTAGACACGTTCTTTTAAATCATTAGTATGCACCGCCAGATAGAGTACCACTTGGCGGCGCATAACCTTTGGTTTCTGATTGTGCTGAAAATCTCGAGATCACCCTAAAACGACCCTAACATCAAGACTCCTGGAGATTGTCTTGACTTTCGAGGTCGTCAGGATGCCGAAAAAAGACATTTACTCATTTTTAATGTTCTATTTGATCATTTTCAATTTATATCGCATTATTAGTTTTGTGTATAGATGACTTAGCATTGTATATATCGTTTTAAGGCCTATTATTTCACTCGCAATGTAATTATGTATAACGGGTATAAATTTGAATCTAATGTCACTTCATTAGACATGTTTTTTTAAATCATTAGTATGCGCCGCCAGATGGAGTACCACTTGGCGGAGCATAACCTTCAGTTTTAATTGTGCTGAAAATCTCGAGATCACCCTAAAATGAACCTAACATCAAGACTCCTGGATAGTGTCTTGACATTCGAGGTCGTCAGGATGCCAAAAAGAGACATTTTACTCATTTTTAATGTTCTATTTGAACATTTTCAATTTATATCGCATTATTAGTTTTGTGTATGGATGACTTAGCATTGTATATGTTGGGATTTAACAAGTTTGATAAGTCTTATAACCTTTTAAGAATCTTAATAAACGGAAGCGTGTAATTATCAAATTTAACTTGTTAAACTTTAAGCCAATTAAAGCTAAATCCCAATAGGATCAAGTTGTGAATATATGCTTACAAATAACAAGAAAGGATAAGAGTGTCATACCTCCTCAAATCAAATTTGAGGGTTGCTGAAAATGAGCAGAAAATATATGGAGATGATGGTGAAAATAACCTCCAAATTGATACTTCAAGTGGTTTAAACTCCAAGCCCTTGAAGCTCCAACACCACCCTTGAGCTTGCTAATATTTTGGACCCTTAAACACCTTGAACATAAGCTTTAAACTCACTTTCCTTTCTGCTCAAAAACTGGACAGCAACTTTGAGAAAAGATGATGGTGAATGGAGTCTCAAAAGAATGAAACCTCAAGTTGTTATACCCCAAACTTGTGCACCAACACCCTAGCTTTTAGTTAGGATTTAATTGACACTTGATTGCTTGCAAAATCAACCTTGAACACCCTTGTTCTTGCTCAAAATGTACGGCACCCAACAGCTCACTTTGAGCAGAATTTTGCAAATGTTTTTGTAAAAACATATATGTATTTTTGAGTCAAGGATTCCCTTTTATTAAAGAGTGACCATGCACATAAGGAAGAGTGACCTTAAAAGTAACAAAAGCATGGGAGTTGTTTTGTTGGAGACCAAAAAGACGTCCACCATCTTGGTGTGATTATTATTATTATTTTTTTTATCAACTTTGCAATTTATAAAACCTTGTTATATATATTTCCATGCTCTTACTAAGTTACTTGCATTTTATAACCAATTTATAAAATATAACTCAACATAATTATTTAAACTTATAAATAATTAAATCCTCATTGTGTAAATTATCCAAATAATTTATCTCAAGTGATAATAATTTAGAAAACCGATTTTCTAAATTTCAAGTGTCGCGTATTTATTTAACGAACCAATCGATAAGATAAACATATAAGGTGTCGGTAAGCTTGTTATTGGGTATGACCCGACTTGGATCATAACATGTTAGCCACATTAATTTAATATGTCTCTCGGGCATACGAAATACCTTCAATCTCCCACTTGCACGAGAAACATAAGAAATTAATGCAAGTGATGGATACCACCTAACTACCGTCCATCACCCCCAATATGTTATGACTTTGTGCCATTCAATAACATCATCCCTTTCGAGTACCCGACTCGAATTGATATATAGGTGAATCTTTCATTATATCCTTTCATCCTAGATGTCATGTTAAATCCAAGAGACACAGAGTGATCACTCTCTTATAGATTTAACTTTATCAGGCCTTAGACATCTGACTCTCAACGAATAAGAGGGACAAATTCCATCTTGACTACATACGTCCTAGATACACACTTTGTATTATACCTGAGCTCTTCCTTATGTACTACCATATTTCAGAATAGCGAAGGAAAGAATCAAGGCATAATACTCGGTGAATATCAGGACCCAATATGTATCTCAGGTCAGAGGATACGATGATATTCGCCTTTACTCAAGATTACATGTGATCAACCACAAAGGCTCTATACAGTAATTCTTGAGAGCGGGTCTTCCAATATTTGTTTCCCACAAATATCTATGAACCTTGGTTGCAACCTTGCTCCACATTCAACCTATGAAAGTATACCAATCCGAGTTCATAATAGTCTAAACCTCACACTTGTTCCCACAAATGTGATCAACTACGGAAATTTTGAATAATTGCTAATTCATGGATGAAATATGCAAAATAGGAACATAACTCAATTAAATTAACACCATAGTTATATTAATGAGTTTGAATAATTTCGTTCCGGTACAAATACTTAAAATAGATCATATCCAATCACTAGAATATCGAAGCCCTAATGCACAAACATGTCCCTCATGTTTTGGCCTATGTAAAAGCTTCGTGAGTGGATCCGCAACATTATGATCTGTATGAACTTTGCGAATACATATCTTTCCTTTTTCAACTTCATCCCTTATGTAGTTGAATCTCCGCTCAATGTGACGAGTCTTTTGATGGGCACGAGGTTCCTTGATTTGAGCAATCGCACCCTCGTTGTCACAAAAGATCTCAAGAGGGTCCTGAATGGAAGGGACCACTCCTAAGTCGTCGATGAATTTCTTCATCCATGCAGCTTCCTGAGCTGCCAGTGAGGCGGCAATGTACTCCGACTCTGTAGTGGATAACGCAACAACCTCCTGTTTCGAACTCTTCCAAGAGACCGCACCACCATTTAACATGAAGACATAACCAGATTGTGATCGAGAGTCATCTCGATCAGTTTGGAAACTCGCGTCCACGTAACCTTTTACGGCGAGTTCCTCCTCACCAGACCCATATATTAGAAACATATCCTTGGTCCTCCTAAGGTATTTCAATATACTTTTAACAGCAATCCAATGACTGTTTCCTGGGTTGTTCTGGTATCTACTTGTCAAGCTTAGAGCGCATGACACATCCGGTCTAGTACATATCATTGCATACATGATGGACCCAATAGCAGATGCGTATGGGACTTTCTTCATTTTCTCTTGTTCATCTTTCGTGGTGGGACACTGAGATGAACTGAGACTGGTTCCTCTTTGAATAGGTACCAAACCTTTCTTAGAGTTTTCCATCTTGAACCTTTTCAAGATTTTATCAATGTATGTACTTTGACTTAAACCTATCAATCTCTTGGATCTATTCCTATAGATCCCTATCCCCAATATGTATTGTGCATCTCCAAGATCCTTAATGGAGAAGCAACTCTTTAGCCAAGTTTTGACTCCTTGCATTGTGGTAATATCATTCCCAAATAATAATATATCATCCACATATAGTACAAGGAATATGATAGTGCTCCCACTAGCTTTCTTATATACACAAGCTTCATCACCATTTTTAATGAAGCCAAATTTCTCGGCTTCCTCATTAAAACGATGATTCCACATTCTAGATGCTTGTTTCAATCCGTAGATTGACTTCTTTAACTTGCATACCCTTTTAGGATATTTTGGATCAACAAAACCTTCAGGTTGGACCATATAGACATCTTCCATAAGATATCCATTTAGGAAAGCGGTTTTGACATCCATTTGCCATATTTCATAGTCGTAGTGAGAAGCAATGGCAAATAATATCCTAATAGACTTTAGCATTGCCAATGGCGAGAAAGTTTCATCATAATCAACCCCTTGAGTTTGAGTGAAACCTTTTGCTACAAGTCTAGCTTTATATGTATCCAAGTTTCCATGTATGTCGGTTTTCTTCTTGAAAAGCCATTTGCAATCAACTAGCTTAGAGCTAGGAGGTTGCTCAACAAGTTCCCACACTTGGTTTTCATACATGGATTGCATCTCGGCGTCCATGGCATCCTGCCATTTATCTTTATCAATCCTTGATAAAGCATCTTGGTAGTTTGTTGGTTCATCCAAATCAACCGTATAGCAACCATCTATGAGAAACCCATATCTCTCAGGAGGATTGCTAATCCTACCAGATCTACGAATGTCTTGTGTATTTTGATCATCCATTTGATCACTATCAACATTTTCATGTTGAGTGCTAGTGTTAACCAATTGTGTATCATCTACTTGATCTTGAACCTCTTCAAGATCTATCTTCCTTTCACTATTTCCTTCCATTAGGAACTTAGTTTCAAGGAATTCCGCCTTCCGAGCAACAAATACATTCTGCTCGGATGGATCATAGAAATAGTATCCCATATCATCCTTGGGATATCCTATGAAGATACACTTCGTGGATCGAGCATTCAACTTATTAGGGACGTAACGCTTAGGATAAGCTTCACATCCCCATACCTTTAAGTATGATAGAGATGGAGGTTTGCCAAACCACATCTCGTGAGGAGTTCGTTCCACTTTCTTGGTTGGGGCCATATTTAAAATACGAGCCGCGGAGCTTAGACAATAACCCCAAAATGATAGAGGCAACGAGCTTCTTGCCATCATAGATCGAACCATATCCATTAGGGTTCGGTTCCTCCTTTCGGAAACTCCATTAAGTTGGGGTGTTCCGGGTGGAGTAAGTTGTGAGATAATCCCACAACTCCTAAGATGATCTTGGAAAGCATCGCTTAGGTATTCACCTCCTCTATCGGTACGAAGTACCTTAATTGTCTTGTTGAGTTGATTTTGTACTTCGTTTTGATATTCTTTGAATGCTTCAAACATTTCGTCCTTGTGTCTTAATAAATAGACATATCCGAAACGACTAAAGTCATCAATGAATGTAACAAAGTATCTTTCACCATTCCTAGTCATGGGTTTAAAGGGTCCACATACATCCGAATGTATTAATCCCAATAAATCTTTAGCCCTTTCATAAGTCCCTTTGAAAGGTGCTTTAGTCATCTTGCCTTGTAAACAAGATTCACATACATCAAACGAATCCATTTCATTTGATTTCAAAAGTCCATCCTTTTGAAGTGTATGCATTCGGTTCTTGTTTATGTGACCAAGGCGACAATGCCATAAATAGGAATCACTCAAATCCCTTTTGAGTTTCTTGGTGCTTGTATGGTACATTGAGCTACTAGATGATGTGTCATCATGAACCAATTCATAAATTCCATTTGAAGGTGAAGCCTTGAAATAGAATACATTATCTAAATAAATATGGATATCATCATTAACAAAATTAAGATAAAAACCACATTGTTTCAAACGGGAAATGGAAATAATGTTTCGACATAAATCGGGTGCATACAAAACATCTTTCAAAATAAGTTCCAAACCACTTGGAAGCTTTAACACAAAGTCTCCTTGAGCCTTCACTTGCACTTTGGCCCCATTACCCATGTAGAGACTTGATGTTCCCGTTTGCTTGCTACTTCTTTTGAACCCCTGCAATGAATTGCAAATGTGAGTTCCACATCCAGTGTCTAATACCCATGTATTAGAAGAAGTAATACTAAGCTCTATATATACCATATATATATTACCTGAGGTTTGCCCTGCATCCCTCTTGTCCTTCAACTCCTTAAGATAGACTGGACAGTTTCGTTTCCAATGACCCATTTCACCGCAACCGAAACATGGGTCTTCCTTGGGGTTTGCCTTCTCGGCTACCTTTTGCTTCTTAGCCTTGTTCTTGGTTGGGGTAACCATCTTCCCCTTCCCTTTGCCTTGATGGGCGGGTCCTTTCCTCTTAGCCACCTTTGGCTTAGAGGTGTTACCTTTGGATCCACCTTGATCGATTGCTAACACGGGTAAAGCCCTTTTACCCATGCTAGTTTCCGCCGTTCTAAGCATACCGTGAAGCTCACCTATGCTCTTATCCATCCCATTCATATTGTAATTAATTACAAATTGATCAAACCTTTTTGATAGGGAGTTAAGGATAAGATCGGTGGCTAACTCATTAGATATGTTTAGGTTAAGACGGTTAGCACGATCGATAAGGCTTTTCATCTTAAGTACATAAGATGAAACCGATTGGGTATCGTCCATACGACAAGCATGTAGCGCCCGAACCGTTTCGAAGCGTTCGACACGCGCTTGTTGGAGGAACATCTCCTTCAATTGCGTTATCATGTCGTATGCACTATGATGCTCGAAATCCTTTTGGAGTTCGGGTATCATAGTCCCAAGCATTAAGCATGAGACTTGAAGGGAGTCGTGGCAATACTTATCGTAAGAGGCCATTGCCTCCACATCATTCTCATCCGGTTGATCGGGAATGGGGTCCTCAAGCACATACATTTTATCCTCTTGTTTGAGGACAATCCGAAGATTGCGGAACCAATCCATAAAGTTTGTATGGTTGAGTTTGTCTTTCTCTAAGAGAGACCTTAATGATAGGTGGTTCAGGTTAAGTGGTGCGTTTGGAATGTTGTTGTTGTTATTGGCGGCCATCTACAAAATTAACAAAGTTCGTTTAAGTATCGATTTTAATGTAACATTCAATACCCTTTTAAAATTTTAATTGACTTATTAAATATTAGAATCCAACGGTAAATCAAATTTCGGTTAGGTGACCTTTATCCCGTTATTTGATTTAGCTAGGTAGTCATTATATGACAATTGCAATCCTTTTGCAACTTCTAAGTTATGGGATCATGCAATCCTTTTGCATGGCATATTTATCCCATCAACGCCTATTTGTTCCTCATGCTTCGGTGACCCTAAGTTCATGATTCCCAAATCAAGTCGTCCCACTAGTGTAAACATGTAAATTCAACATACAAGTGGTTAGGTGACCTTTATCCCACAAGTGTGCGAAATTTACCTTATTGATATTAGTCCGCTCATGACGGTTAGGTGACCTTTATCCCGTCAAGAGTTTCTTAATATGTCTAAGTGTTTTCACAAAAGGATGGCGTTAAACTTGTTAAGCTTGTTTGTTAAAGGGATTTTGAGTTTTCGTTATTTCTAGTTTAGGAAAACTTTCATGCCATACACCAACATGCATTTAGTGTATGGTACTTATGAAAAACCAATTTCATGTCTTGTAATTGAGCCAATTACTTGATATAAACCATTTTATATACGTTATCCTTTTCTTGTTCTTAATAACCATTTATTAAGGTTTTTGGTTGCTATTTTAATTTAACCATTTAAATTGCCGTTTTGCATGTCGTTAATACGTCTAATTTAACCAATTAAATTGTCGTTTTGTTTGTTGTTAACTTGTGTGATTAATTTGTTGCAATCAAACATACAATCCATAAACATACAAACAACCACACATGCAAAATAAGTATGTTCACAATCTAGCCATTTTGGTGGACATTTGTTTAGCCGAAAACAAATGTCACCGGGTAAGGGTTAATCATACAAAGTAGGAGATTACAATCTCCCACTTAACCTTGCATCCATATGCTCCTTGTGTTCTTGAAGTCTTCATGATCTTGTTCTTCATTTTTACAAAATTTGTATCCTAATACATTTTTATCTAGAAAATGAAATACAACCTATTCTATTTTACATACCAAATGTAAAACAAATTACATAGCCAAAATAATAATTATTACATGCCAATTGAATGAATAATATTACATACCAAATGAATATAACAAATCAACCAAATATAACATGCAATCAACACAAGGTCAAGGCTAGGATTGTGAACTTTAACATGCAACCAAAATTGACCAAAATGCAAGTTCCAAACCCTCTTGGAACCTCTTTCAAATTCGGCCAAGCTTACAAACCCACCCAAACCCATTTGTTTTTGCAATCTACATTCATGCATGTTAGTAGATTGCAAATGTAGTGGGTTTTAAACAACAATTCGAAGCATATTTCAACAACTTCGGCTCTAGATACCATTGTTGGGATTTAACAAGTTTGATAAGTCTTATAACCTTTTAAGAATCTTAATAAACGGAAGCGTGTAATTATCAAATTTAACTTGTTAAACTTTAAGCCAATTAAAGCTAAATCCCAATAGGATCAAGTTGTGAATATATGCTTACAAATAACAAGAAAGGATAAGAGTGTCATACCTCCTCAAATCAAATTTGAGGGTTGCTGAAAATGAGCAGAAAATATATGGAGATGATGGTGAAAATAACCTCCAAATTGATACTTCAAGTGGTTTAAACTCCAAGCCCTTGAAGCTCCAACACCACCCTTGAGCTTGCTAATATTTTGGACCCTTAAACACCTTGAACATAAGCTTTAAACTCACTTTCCTTTCTGCTCAAAAACTGGACAGCAACTTTGAGAAAAGATGATGGTGAATGGAGTCTCAAAAGAATGAAACCTCAAGTTGTTATACCACAAACTTGTGCACCAACACCCTAGCTTTTAGTTAGGATTTAATTGACACTTGATTGCTTGCAAAATCAACCTTGAACACCCTTGTTCTTGCTCAAAATGTACGGCACCCAACAGCTCACTTTGAGCAGAATTTTGCAAATGTTTTTGTAAAAACATATATGTATTTTTGAGTCAAGGATTCCCTTTTATTAAAGAGTGACCATGCACATAAGGAAGAGTGACCTTAAAAGTAACAAAAGCATGGGAGTTGTTTTGTTGGAGACCAAAAAGACGTCCACCATCTTGGTGTGATTATTATTATTATTTTTTTTATCAACTTTGCAATTTATAAAACCTTGTTATATATATTTCCATGCTCTTACTAAGTTACTTGCATTTTATAACCAATTTATAAAATATAACTCAACATAATTATTTAAACTTATAAATAATTAAATCCTCATTGTGTAAATTATCCAAATAATTTATCTCAAGTGATAATAATTTAGAAAACCGATTTTCTAAATTTCAAGTGTCGCGTATTTATTTAACGAACCAATCGATAAGATAAACATATAAGGTGTCGGTAAGCTTGTTATTGGGTATGACCCGACTTGGATCATAACATGTTAGCCACATTAATTTAATATGTCTCTCGGGCATACGAAATACCTTCAGTATATATTGTTTTAAGGCCTATTATTTCACTCACAATGTAATTATGTATAACAGGTATAAATTTGAATCTAATGTCACTTCATTAGACACGTTTTTTTAAATCAATAGTATGCACCGCCAGATGGAGTACCACTTGGCGGCGCATAACCTTCGGTTTCAGATTGTGCTGAAAATCTCTAAATCACCCTAAAATGGTCAAACGAGCAAGACTCTCTGAACATTTTTTCCATTCGAGGTCGTCTAGATTCTGAAAAAGTCATCTTTCCTCGCAAAATTGCACCACGCACCAAACACCACCGACGGTTCGTGGTGCTTGGTGTTTTGTGTCATTGGCCAAAATGTTCGATCTATCGTATCTTTTGACTCGTAGCTCCGATTTAGTCCCCGTTTTTTTCAAATCGTGTAATTTTTCGGGATCTATCCATTGGAAAACTGCCATAGGTGGTTTTTCCCAAATATTTTTCGAAACAAGACCTCGAAAGCCTTCAATTTTGCCTTTTTTCGATTTTGACCGTTTTCATTCATATTATTCCTTTTGTGTATGCATGATTTAGCATGGTATATATCGTTTTAAGGCCTATTATTTCACTCGCAATGTAATTATGTATAACGGGTATAAATTTGACTCTAATGTCACTTCATTAGACACGTTTTTTTAAATCATTAGTATGCGCCGCCAGATGGAGTACCACTTGGCGGCGCATAACCTTCGGTTTCTGATTGTGCTGAAAATCTCGAGATCACCCTAAAATGACCCTATCATCAAGACTCCTGGATAGTTTCTTGACATTCGAGGTCGTCTGGATGCCGAAAAAAGATATTTTACTCATTTTTAATGTTCT
Source organism: Rutidosis leptorrhynchoides (assembly GCF_046630445.1). Taxonomy (NCBI): domain Eukaryota; kingdom Viridiplantae; phylum Streptophyta; class Magnoliopsida; order Asterales; family Asteraceae; genus Rutidosis; species Rutidosis leptorrhynchoides. The sequence goes on along the minus strand of NC_092342.1, from coordinate 336,213,307 downwards.
ATTTGATCATTTTCAATTTATATCGCATTATTAGTTTTGTGTATGGATGACTTTGCATTGTATATATCGTTTTAAGGCCTATTATTTCACTCGCAATGTAATTATGTATAACGGGTATAAATTTGATTCAAATGTCACTTCATTAGACACGTTTTTTTACATCATTAGTATGCACCGCCAGATGGAGTACCATTTGGCGGCGCATAACCTTCGGTTTCAGATTGTGCTGAAAATCTCTAAATTACCCTAAAATGGCCGAACGAGCAAGACAATCTGAATGTTCTTTCCATTCAAGGTTGTCCAGATTCTGAAAAAGACATCTTTCCTCACAAAATTGCACCACGCACCAAACATCACCGACGGTTCTTGGTGCTTGGTGTTTTGTGTATTTGGCCAAAATGTTTGATCTATCGTATCTTTTGACTCGTAGGTCCGATTTAGTCACCGTTTTTTTTCAAATCGTGTAATTGTTTGGGATCTATCCATTAGCAAACTACCGTAGGCGGTTTGTAACAAATATTTTTTGAAACGAGACCTCGAAAGCCTTCAATTTTGCCTTTTTCGATTTTGACCGTTTTCATTCATATTATTCCTTTTGTGTATGCATGACTTAGCATGGTATATATCGTTTTAAGGCCTATTATTTCACTCGCAATGTAATTATGTATAACAGGTATAAATTTGAATCTAATGTCACCTCATTAGACACGTTCTGTTAAATCATTAGTATGCATCGCCAGATAGAGTACCACTTGGCGGCGCATAACCTTCGGTTTCTGATTGTGCTAAAAATCTAGAGATCACCCTAAAACGAACCTTACATCAAGACTCCTGGATAGTGTCTTGACATTCGAGGTCGTCAGGATGCCGAAAAAAGACATTTTACTCATTTTTAATGTTCTATTTGATCATTTTCAATTTATATCGCATTATTAGTTTTGTGTATGGATGACTTAGCATTGTATATATCGTTTTAAGGCCTATTATTTCACTCGCAATGTAATTATGTATAACAGGTATAAATTTGAATCTAATGTCACTTCATTAGACACATTTTTTACATCATTAGTATGAACCGCCAGATGGAGTACCATTTGGCGGCGCATAACCTTCGGTTTCAGATTGTGCTGAAAATCTCTAAATTACCCAAAAACGGCCAAACGAGCAAGACAATCTGAATGTTCTTTCCATTCGATTTCATCTAGATTCTGAAAAAGACATCTTTCCTCGCAAAATCGCACCACGCACCAAACACCACCGACGGTTCGTGGTGCTTGGTGTTTTGTGTCTTTGGCCAAAATGTTTGTTCTATCGTATCTTTTGACTCGTAGTTCCGATTAAGTCACCGTTTTTTTCAAATCGTGTAATTGTTTGGGATCTATCCGTTGGCAAACTGCTGTAGGCGGTTTGTAACAAATATTTTTTGAAACGAGATCTCGAAAGTCTTCAATTTTGCCTTTTTCGATTTTGACCGTTTTCATTCATATTATTCCTTTTGTGTATGCATGAGTTAGCATGGTATATATTGTTTTAAGGCCTATTGTTTCACTCGCAATGTAATTATGTATAATGGGTATAAATTTGAATCTAATGTCACTTCATTAGACACGTTCTTTTAAATCATTAGTATGCACCGCCAGATAGAGTACCACTTGGCGGCGCATAACCTTCGGTTTCTGATTGTGCTGAAAATCTCGAGATCACCCTAAAATGACCCTAACATCAAGACTCCTGGATAGTGTCTTGACATTCGAGGTCGTCAGTGAAATGTCCAGTTCTTATTGATTAAAAACGTTCCATATTAATTGGTTTCGTTGCGAGGTTTTGACCTCTATATGAGACGTTTTTTAAAGACTACATTCATTTTAAAACAAACCATAACCTTTATTTCATCAATAAAGGTTTAAAAAGCTTTACGTAGATTATCAAATAATGATAATCTAAAATATCCCGTTTACACACGACCATTACATAATGGTTTACAATACAAATATGTTACAACAAAATAAGTTTCTTGAATGCAGTTTTTACACAATATCATACAAGCATGGACTCCAAATCTCATCCTTATTTAATTATGCGACAGCGGAAGCTCTTAATAATCACCTGAGAATAAACATGCTTAAAACGTCAACAAAAATGTTGGTGAGTTATAGGTTTAACCTATATATATCAAATCATAATAATAGACCACAAGATTTCATATTTCAATACACATCCCATACATAGAGATAAAAATCATTCATATGGTGAACACCTGGTAACTGACATTAACAAGATACATATATAAGAATATCCCCATCATTCTGGGACACCCTTCGGATATGATATAAATTTCGAAGTACTAAAGCATCCGGTACTTTGGATGGGGTTTGTTAGGCCCAATAGATCTATCTTTAGGATTCGCGTCAATTAGGGTGTCTGTTCCCTAATTCTTAGATTACCAGACTTAATAAAAAGGGGCATATTCGATTTCGATAATTCAACCATAGAATGTAGTTTCACGTACTTGTGTCTATTTTGTAAATCATTTATAAAACCTGCATGTATTCTCATCCCAAAAATATTAGATTTTAAAAGTGGGACTATAACTCATTTTCACAGAACCTATAACAATATATACATATATATCAAAGTATGTTCAAAATATATTTACAACACTTTAAATATATATTGATGTTTTAAGTTTATTAAGTCAGCTGTCCTCGTTAGTAACCTACAACTAGTTGTCCACAGTTAGATGTACAGAAATAAATCGATAAATATTATCTTGAATCAATCCACGACCCAGTGTATACGTATCTCAGTATTGATTACAACTCAAACTATATATATTTTGGAATCAACCTCAACCCTGTATAGCTAACTCCAACATTCACATATAGAGTGTCTATGGTTGTTCCGAAATATATATAGATGTGTTGACATGATAGGTCAAAACATTGTATACGTGTCTATGGTATCTCAAGATTACATAATACACAATACAAGTTGATTAAGTTATGATTGGAATAGATTTGTTACCAATTTTCACGTAGCTAAAATGAGAAAACTTATCCAATCTTGTTTTACCCATAACTTCTTCATTTTAAATCCGTTTTGAGTGAATAAAATTGCTATGGTTTCATATTGAACTCTATTTTATGAATCTAAACAGAAAAAGTATAGGTTTATAGTCGGAAAAATAAGTTACAAGTCGTTTTTGTAAAGGTAGTCATTTCAGTCGAAAGAACGACGTCTAGATGACCATTTTAGAAAACATACTTCCACTTTGAGTTTAACCATAATTTTTGGATATAGTTTCATGTTCATAATAAAAATCATTTTCTCATAATAACAACTTTTAAATCAAAGTTTATCATAGTTTTTAATTAACTAACCCAAAACAGCCCGCGGTGTTACTACGACGGCGTAAATCCGGTTTTACGGTGTTTTTCGTGTCTCCAGGTTTTAAATCATTAAGTTAGCATATCATATAGATATAGAACATGTGTTTAGTTGATTTTAAAAGTCAAGTTAGAAGGATTAACTTTTGTTTGCGAACAAGTTTAGAATTAACTAAACTATGTTCTAGTGATCACAAGTTTAAACCTTCGAATAAGATAGCTTTATATGTATGAATCGAATGATGTTATGAACATCATTACTACCTTAAGTTCCTTGGATAAACCTACTGGAAAAGAGAAAAATGGATCTAGCTTCAACGGATCCTTGGATGGCTCGAAGTTCTTGAAGCAGAATCATGACACGAAAACAAGTTCAAGTAAGATCATCACTTTAAATAAGATTGTTATAGTTATAGAAATTGAACCAAAGTTTGAATATGATTATTACCTTTTATTAGAATGATAACCTACTGTAATAAACAAAGATTTCTTGAGGTTGGATGATCACCTTACAAGATTGAAAGTGAGCTAGCAAACTTGAAAGTATTCTTGATTTTATGTAACTAGAACTTGTAGGATATATGAAGAACACTTAGAACTTGAAGATAGAACTTGAGAGAGATCAATTAGATGAAGAAAATTGAAGAATGGAAGTGTTTGTAGGTGTTTTTGGTCGTTGGTGTATGGATTAGATATAAAGGATATGTAATTTTGTTTTCATGTAAATAAGTCATGAATGATTACTCATATTTTTGTAATTTTATGAGATATTTCATGTTAGTTGCCAAATGATGGTTCCCACATGTGTTAGTTGACTCACATGGGCTGCTAAGAGCTGATCATTGGAGTGTATATACCAATAGTACATACATCTAAAAGCTGTGTATTGTACGAGTACGAATACAGGTGCATACGAGTAGAATTGTTGATGAAACTGAACAAGGATGTAATTGTAAGCATTTTTGTTAAGTAGAAGTATTTTGATAAGTGTATTGAAGTCTTTAAAAAGTGTATAAATACATATTAAAACACTACATGTATATACATTTTAACTGAGTCGTTAAGTCATCGTTAGTCGTTACATGTAAGTGTTGTTTTGAAACCTTTAGGTTAACGATCTTGTTAAATGTTGTTAATCCAATGTTTATAATATCAAATGAGATTTTAAATTATTATATTATCATGATATTATCATGTATGAATATCTCTTAATATGATATATATACATTAAATGTCTTTACAACGATAATCGTTACATATATGTCTCGTTTAAAAATCATTAAGTTAGTAGTCTTGTTTTTACATATGTAGTTCATTGTTAATATACTTAATGATATGTTTACTTATCATAGTATCATGTTAACTATATATATATATATCCATATATATGTCATCATATAGTTTTTACAAGTTTTAACGTTCGTGAATCACCGGTCAACTTGGGTGGTCAATTGTCTATATGAAACATATTTCAATTAATCAAGTCTTAACAAGTTTGATTGCTTAACATGTTGGAAACATTTAATCATGTAAATATCAATCTCAATTAATATATATAAACATGGAAAAGTTCGGGTCACTACAGTACCTACCCGTTAAATAAATTTCGTCCCGAAATTTTAAGCTGTTGAAGGTGTTGACGAATCTTCTGGAAATAGATGCGGATATTTCTTCTTCATCTGATCTTCATGCTCCTAGGTGAACTCGGTTCCTCTATGAGCATTCCATCGAACCTTAACAATTGGTATCTTGTTTTGCTTAAGTCTTTTAACCTCACGATCCATTATTCCGACGGGTTCTTCGATGAATTGAAATTTTTCGTTGATTTGGATTTCATCTAACGGAATAGTGAGATCTTCTTTAGCAAAATATTTCTTCAAATTCGAGACGTGAAAAGTGTTATGTACATCCGCGAGTTGTTGAGGTAACTCAAGTCGGTAAGCTACTGGTCAGACACGATCAATAATCTTGAATGGTCCAATATACCTTGGATTTAATTTCCCTCGTTTACTAAATCGAACAACGCCTTTCCAAGGTGCAACTTTAAGCATGACCATCTCTCCAATTTCAAATTCTATATCTTTTCTTTTAATGTCAGCGTAGCTCTTTTGTAGACTTTGGGAGGTTTTCAACCGTTGTTGAATTTGGATGATCTTCTCGGTAGTTTCTTGTATAATCTCCGGACCCGTAATCTGTCTATCCCCCACTTCACTCCAACAAATCGGAGACCCGCACTTTCTACCATAAAGTTCTTCAAACGGCGCCATCTCAATGCTTGAATTGTAGTTGTTGTTGTAGGAAAATTCTGCTAATGGTAGATGTCGATCCCAACTGTTTCCAAAATCAATAACACATGCTTGTAGCATGTCTTCAAGCGTTTGTATTGTCCTTTCGCTCTGCCCATCAGTTTATAGATGATAGGCAGTACTCATGTCTAGTCGAGTTCCTAATGCTTGCTGTAATGTCTGCCAGAATCTTGAAATAAATCTACAATCCTTATCAGAGATAATAGAGATTGGTATTCCATGTCTGGAGACGACTTCCTTCAAATACAGTCGTGCTAACTTCTCCATCTTGTCATCTTCTCTTATTGGCAGGAAGTGTGCTGATTTGGTGAGACGATCAACTATTACCCAAATAGTATCAAAACCACTTACAGTCCTTGGCAATTTAGTGATGAAATCCATGGTAATGTTTTCCCATTTCCATTCCGGGATTTCGGGTTGTTGAAGTAGACCTGATGGTTTCTGATGCTCAGCTTTGACCTTAGAACACGTCAAACATTCTGCTACGTATTTAGCAACATCGGCTTTCATACCCGGCCACCAAAAATGTTTCTTGAGATCCTTGTACATCTTCCCCGTTCCAGGATGTATTGAGTATCTGGTTTTATGAGCTTCTCTAAGTACCATTTCTCTCATATCTCCAAATTTTGGTACCCAAATCCTTTCAGCCCTATACCGGGTTCCGTCTTCCCGAATATTAAGATGCTTCTCAGATCCTTTGGGTATTTCATCCTTTAAATTTCCCTCTTTTAAAACTCCTTGTTGCGCCTCCTTTATTTGAGTAGTAAGGTTATTATGAATCATTATATTCATAGATTTTACTCGAATGGGTTCTCTGTCCTTCCTGCTCAAGGCATCGGCTACCACATTTTCCTTCCCCGGGTGGTAACGAATCTCAAAGTCGTAATCATTCAATAATTCAATCCACCTACGCTGCCTCATATTCAGTTGTTTCTGATTAAATATGTGTTGAAGACTTTTGTGATCGGTATATATAATACTTTTGACCCCATATAAGTAGTGCCTCCAAGTCTTTAATGAAAAACAACTGCGCCTAATTCCAAATCATGCGTCGTATAATTTTGTTCGTGAATCTTCAATTGTCTAGACGCATAAGCAATCACCTTCGTTCGTTGCATTAATACACAACCGAGACCTTGCTTTGATGCGTCACAATAAATCACAAAATCATCATTCCCTTCAGGCAATGACAATATAGGTGCCGTAGTTAGCTTTTTCTTCAATAACTGAAACGCTTTCTCTTGTTCATCATTCCATTCAAATTTCTTCTCTTTATGCGTTAAAGCAGTCAAGGGTTTTGCTATTCTGGAAAAGTCTTGGATGAACCTTCTGTAGTAACCAGCTAGTCCTAAAAACTGGCGTATGTGTTTCGGAGTTTTCGGGGTTTCCCACTTTTCAACAGTTTCTATCTTTGCCGGATCCACCTTAATACCTTCTTTGTTCACTATGTGACCGAGGAATTGAACTTCTTCCAACCAAAATGCACACTTTGAAAACTTAGCGTACAATTCTTCCTTCCTCAATACATCTAACACCTTTCTCAAATGTTCACCATGTTCTTGGTCATTCTTTGAGTAAATAAGTATGTCATCAATGAAAACAATGATAAACTTGTCAAGGTATGGTCCACACACTCGTTTCATAAGGTCCATGAACACAGCTGGTGCATTAGTTAAACCAAACGGCATGACCATAAACTCGTAATGACCGTAACGTGTTCTGAAAGCAGTCTTTGGAATATCATCTTCTTTCACCCGCATTTGATGATACCCGGAACGTAAGTCAATCTTTGAATAAATAGACGAGCCTTGTAGTTGATCAAATAAGTCGTCGATTCTCGGTAGTGGGTAGCGGTTCTTGATGGTAAGTTTGTTCAACTCTCGGTAGTCGATACACAACCTGAATGTACCATCTTTCTTCTTGACAAACAAAACAGGAGCTCCCCACGGTGATGTGCTTGGTCGAATGAAACCACGCTCTAAAAGTTCTTGTAATTGGCTTTGCAGTTCTTTCATCTCGCTGGGTGCGAGTCTGTAAGGAGCACGAGCTATTGGTGCAGCTCCTGGTACAAGATCTATTTGAAATTCAACGGATCGATGTGGGGGTAATCCCGGTAATTCTTTCGGAAATACATCGGGAAATTCTTTTGCAATGGGAACATCATTGATGCTCTTTTCTTCAGTTTGTACTTTCTCGACGTGTGCTAGAACAGCATAGCAACCTTTTCTTATTAGTTTTTGTGCCTTCAAATTACTAATAAGATGTAGCTTCGTGTTGCCCTTTTCTCCGTACACCATTAAGTGTTTTCCTTTTTCTCGTATAATGCAAATTGCATTTTTGTAACAAACGATCTCTGCTTTCACTTCTTTCAACCAGTCCATACCTATTATCACATCAAAACTCCCTAACTCTACTGGTATCAAATCAATCTTAAATGTTTCGCTAACCAGTTTAATTTCTCGATTCCGACATATATTATCTGCTGAAATTAATTTACCATTTGCTAATTCGAGTAAAAATTTAATATCCAAAGGCGTCAATAGACAACTTAATTTAGCACAAAATCTCTACTCATATAGCTTCTATCCGCACCCGAATCAAATAAAACGTAAGCAGATTTATTGTCAATAAGAAACGTACCCGTAACAAGCTCCGGGTCTTCCTGTGCCTCTGCCGCATTAATATTGAAAACTCTTCCGCGGCCTTGTCCATTCGTGTTCTCCTGGTTCGGGAAATTTCTAATAATGTGGCCCAGTTTTCCACATTTATAACAAACTACATTGGCATAACTTGCTCCGACACTACTTGCTCCGCCATTACTCGTTCCGACACCATTTGTTCCTTTCGTTCTATTAACCCCTGGTCCGTAGACTTCACACTTCGCCGCGCTATGACCATTTCTTTTACACTTGTTGCAAAATTTGGTGCAGAACCCCGAGTGATACTTTTCACACCTTTGGCATAGCTGCTTCTGATTGTTGTTGTTGCGGTTATTATTGTTGTTGGGATGATTGTTGTAGTTGCTGTTGTTGTTGTTGTTGTTGTTGTTGTTGTTGTTGTTGGGCCGTTTGTTGTAGTTGCGATTGATGTTGCGATTGTTGGGATAATTGTTGCGATTATTGTTGTAATTGCTGTTGTTGTTGTATTGGTGATTCTTATCACCGTTTTCCTCCCACTTTCTTTTGACTTGCTTCACATTGTCCTCTTCAGCAGTCTGTTCTTTAATTTTTTCTTCAATCTGGTTCACTAGTTTGTGAGCCATTCTACATACCTGTTGTATGGAGGCGGGCTCGTGTGAACTTATATCTTCTTGGATTCTTTCCGGTAATCCTTTCACAAACGCGTCGATCTTCTCTTCCTCATCTTCGAATGCTCCCGGACACAATAGGCACAATTCTGTGAATCGTCTTTCGTACGTGTTAATATCAAATCCTTAGGTTTGTAACCCTCTAAGTTCTGTCTTGAGCTTATTGACCTCGGTTCTGGGACGGTATTTCTCGTTCATCAAGTGCTTGAATGCTTACCACGGTAGTGTGTACGCATCGTCTTGTCCCACTTGCTCTAGATAGGTATTCCACCATGTTAACGCAGAACCTGTGAAGGTATGCGTAGCGTACTTCACTTTGTCCTCTTCAGTACACTTACTTATGGCAAACACTGATTCGACCTTCTCGGTCCACCGTTTCAGTCCGATCGGTCCTTCGGTTCCATCAAATTCCAAAGGTTTGCAGGCAGTGAATTCTTTGTAGGTGCATCCTACACGATTTCTTGTACTGCTAGATCCAAGGTTATTGTTGGTATGTAGCGCAGCCTGTACTGCAGCTATATTTGAAGCTAGAAAAGTACAGAATTCCTCTTCATTCATATTCACGGTGTGTCGAGTAGTCGGTGCCATTTCCTTCAAAATATTCAAATGGAACAAGTTAATCATACAGAATATTAAGAGTAGTTAATAGTATTTTGTAGCATAATATGAACTCATTTATAAAATCCTTTTCTTCATATTAGCGTTTTATAAGTTTAAATTCGGGTAGTACCTACCCGTTAAGTTCATACTTAGTAGCTAATATACAATTCAACTACTACAATTCTATATGAAAAACTGATTATAATAATATTTCGCGTTCAAACTTTTACACAATATTTTACAAACTTACAATACCGCTTATATTACATATAGCATGAAATATAGCACACAATAAATTTGATACAAGATGGTTGTGAAGATAATTCTAGCTAGTACACAAGTCGTTCAGCAAAGGCAATAAAGACACGTAATTCATACGTCCAGAAACAAGTCATGCATTCTGGTTTTACTAGGATTACTTCCCATCCTTGGTCTTGTGGAACATAACCGTTATGGCCGTTGATAAGACATCGTGTTGTAATGTCGTCAAAGGGACGAGGGTTACGTAATATCCAACAGTCCCATAACAATCTAAAAACCTCATTTCTTACCCCAATTACCGACTTCGTCACTTGTGGGAACGTTTTGTTTAATAGTTGTAGCCCGATGTTCTTGTTCTCACTTTGGTGAGAAGCGAACATTACTAATCCGTAAGCATAACATGCTTCTTTATGTTGCATGTTAGCCGCTTTTTCTAAATCACGAAGTCCAATATTCGGATATATTGAGTCAAAATAATTTCTTAACCCATTGCGTAAAATAGCATTTGGGTTCCCCGCAATATATGCGTCAAAGTAAACACATCGTAACTTATGGATTTCCCAATGTGATATCCCCCATCTTTCGAATGAAAGCCTTTTATAAACCAAGGCATTCTTGGAACGTTCTTCAAATGTCTTACAAACTGATCTCGCCTTAAATAGTTGTGCCGAAGAATTCTGACCGACTCTAGACAAGATTTCATCAATCATGTCTCCGGGTAGGTCTCTTAAAATATTGGGTTGTCTATCCATTTTGTGTTTTTATACTGTAAAATAGACAAGAGTTAGATTCATAAAAAAAAAATACTTATTAATACAAGCAATTTTTACATATATCATAAAGCATAAGCACACTATATTACATATATTACACCACACGAATACAACTATCTTATTCCGACTTGCTTGTTTCTTCTTCTTCGGTTTTGGTTCGTTTTGCCAAGTTTCTAGGGATATATGATGTTCCCCTAATACGAGCCGTCGTTTTCCACATTGGTTTAGAAAAACCTGGTGGTTTAGAGGTTCCCGGGTCATTGTTACAACTTAAGGACTTCGGGGGTTGACGATACATATAAAGTTCATCGGGGTTGGAATTAGATTTCTCTATTTTTATGCCCTTTCCCTTATTATTTTCTTTTGCCTTTTTAAATTCAGTTGGGGTAATTTCTATAACATCATCGGAATTCTCGTCGGAATCCGATTCATCGGAGAATTGGTAATCCTCCCAATATTTTGCTTCCTTGGCGGAAACACCATTGACCATAATTAACCTTGGTCGGTTGGTTGAGGATTTTCTTTTACTTAACCGTTTTATTATTTCCCCCACCGTTTCTATTTCTTCATCCAGTTCCGATTCTTCTTCCGGTTCCGATTCTTCTTCCGGTTCCGACTCTTCTTCCGGTTCCTCTTCGGGAACTTGTGAATCACTCCACGAATCATTCCAATTTATATTTGACTCTTCATTATTATTAGGTGAGTCAATGGGACTTGTTCTAGAGGTAGACATCTATCACATAATATCAAACGCGTTAAGAGATTAATATATCACATAATATTCACATGTTAAAAATATATAGTTTCCAACAAAATTTGTTAAGCAATCATTTTTCAAGTAAACACGGTCGAAGTCCAGACTCACTAATGCATCCTAACAAACTCGATAAGACACACTAATGAAAAATTCTGGTTCTCTAAGACCAACGCTCGGATACCAACTGAAATGTCCCGTTCTTATTGATTAAAAACGTTCCATATTAATTGATTTCGTTGCGAGGTTTTGACCTCTATATGAGACGTTTTTCAAAGACTGCATTCATTTTAAAACAAACCATAACCTTTATTTCATCAATAAAGGTTTAAAAAGCTTTACGTAGATTATCAAATAATGATAATCTAAAATATCCCATTTACACACGACCATTACATAATGGTTTACAATACAAATATGTTACAACAAAATAAGTTTCTTGAATGCAGTTTTTACACAATATCATAAAAGCATGAACTCCAAATCTAATCCTTATTTAAGTATGCGACAGCGGAAGCTCTTAATAATCACCTGAGAATAAACATGCTTAAAACGTCAACAAAAATGTTGGTGAGTTATAGGTTTAACCTATATATATCAAATCATAATAATATACCACAAGATTTCATATTTCAATACACATCCCATACATAGAGATAAAAATCATTCATATGGTGAACACCTGGTAAACGACATTAACAAGATGCATATATAAGAATATCCCCATCATTCCGGGACACCCTTCGGATATGATATAAATTTGGAAGTACTAAAGCATCCGGTACTTTGGATGGGGTTTGTTAGGCCCAATAGATCTATCTTTAGGATTCGCGTCAATTAGGGTGTCTGTTCCCTAATTCTTAGATTACCAGACTTAATAAAAAGGGGCATATTCGATTTCGATAATTCAACCATAGAATGTAGTTTCACGTACTTGTGTCTATTTTGTAAATCATTTATAAAACTTGCATGTATTCTCATCCCAAAAATATTAGATTTTAAAAGTGGGACTATAACTCACTTTCACAGATTTTTACTTCGTCGGGAAGTAAGACTTGGCCACTGGTTGATTCACGAACCTATAAAAATATATACATATATATCAAAGTATGTTCAAAATATATTTACAACACTTTTAATATATTTTGATGTTTTAAGTTTATTAAGTCAGCTGTCCTCGTTAGTAACCTACAACTAGTTGTCCACAGTTAGATGTACAGAAATAAATTGATAAATATTATCTTGAATCAATCCACGACCCAGCGTATACGTATCTCAGTATTGATCACAACTCAAACTATATATATTTTGGAATCAACCTCAACCCCTGTATAGGTAACTCCAACATTCACATATAGAGTGTCTATGGTTGTTCCGAAATATATATAGATGTGTCGACATGATAGGTCGAAACATTGTATACGTGTCTATGGTATCTCAAGATTACATAATATACAATACAAGTTGATTAAGTTATGGTTGGAATAGATTTGTTACCAATTTTCACGTAGCTAAAATGAGAAAAATTATTCAATCTTGTTTTACCCATAACTTCTTCATTTTAAATCCGTTTTGAGTGAATCAAATTGCTATGGTTTCATATTGAACTCTTTTTATGAATCTAAATAGAAAAAGTATAGGTTTATAGTCGGAAAAATAAGTTACAAGTCGTTTTTGTAAAGGTAGTCATTTCAGTCGAAAGAACGACGTCTAGATGACCATTTTAGAAAACATACTTCCACTTTGAGTTTAACCATAATTTTTGGATATAGTTTCATGTTAATAATAAAAATCATTTTCTCAGAATAACAACTTTTAAATCAAAGTTTATCATAGTTTTTAATTAACTAACCCAAAACAGCCCGCGGTGTTACTACGACGGCGTAAATCCGGTTTTACGATGTTTTTCGTGTCTCCAGGTTTTAAATCATTAAGTTAGCATATCATATAGATATAGAACATGTGTTTAGTTGATTTTAAAAGTCAAGTTAGAATGATTAACTTTTGTTTGCGAACAAGTTTAGAATTAACTAAACTATGTTCGAGTGATTACAAGTTTAAACCTTCGAATAAGATAGCTTTATATGTATGAATCGAATGATGTTATGAACATCATTACTACCTTAAGTTCCTTGGATAAACCTACTGGAAAAGAGAAAAATGGATCTAGCTTCAACGTATCCTTGGATGGCTCGAAGTTCTTGAAGCAGAATCATGACACGAAAACAAGTTCAAGTAAGATCATCACTTGAAATAAGATTGTTATAGTTATAGAATTGAACCAAAATTTGAATATGATTATTACCTTGTATTAGAATGATAACCTACTGTAAGAAACAAAGATTTCTTGAGGTTGGATGATCACCTTACAAGATTGGAAGTGAGCTAGCAAACTTGAAAGTATTCTTGATTTTATGTAACTAGAACTTGTAGGATATATGAAGAACACTTAGAACATGAAGATAGAACTTGAGAGAGATCAATTAGATGAATAAAATTGAAGAATGAAAGTGTTTGTAGGTGTTTTTGGTCGTTGGTGTATGGATTAGATAAAAAGGATATGTAATTTTGTTTTCATGTAAATAAGTCATGAATGATTACTCATATTTTTGTAATTTTATGAGATATTTCATGCTAGTTGCCAAATGATGGTTCCCACATGTGTTAGGTGTAGTGACCCGAACTTTTCTATGTTTATATATATTAATTGAGATTGATATTTACATGATTAAATGTTTCCAACATGTTAAGCAATCAAACTTGTTAAGACTTGATTAATTGAAATATGTTTCATATAGACAATTGACCACCCAAGTTGACCGGTGATTCACGAACGTTAAAACTTGTAAAAACTATATGATGACATATATATGGATATATATAGTTAACATGATACTATGATAAGTAAACATATCATTAAGTATATTAACAATGAACTACATATGTAAAAACAAGACTACTAACTTAATGATTTTTAAACGAGACATATATGTAACGATTATCGTTGTAAAGACATTTAATGTATATATATCATATTAAGAGATATACATACATGATAATATCATGATAATATAATAATTTAAAATCTCATTTGATATTATAAACATTGGGTTAACAACATTTAACAAGATCGTTAACCTAAAGGTTTCAAAACAACACTTACATGTAACGACTAACGATGACTTAACGACTCAGTTAAAATGTATATACATGTAGTGTTTTAATATGTATTTATACACTTTTGAAAGACTTCAATACACTTATCAAAATACTTCTACTTAACAAAAATGCTTACAATTACATCCTCGTTCAGTTTCATCAACAATTCTACTCGTAGGCACCCGTATTCGTACTCGTACAATACACAGCTTTTAGATGTATGTACTATTGGTATATACACTCCAATGATCAGCTCTTAGCAGCCCATGTGAGTCACCTAACACATGTGGGAACCATCATTTGGCAACTAGCATGAAATATCTCATAAAATTACAAAAATATGAGTAATCATTCATGACTTATTTACATGAAAACAAAATTACATATCCTTTATATCTAATCCATACACCAACGACCAAAAACACCTACAAACACTTTCATTCTTCAATTTTCTTCATCTAATTGATCTCTCTCAAGTTCTATCTTCAAGTTCTAAGTGTTCTTCATATATTCTACAAGTTCTAGTTACATAAAATCAAGAATACTTTCAAGTTTGCTAGCTCACTTCCAATCTTGTAAGGTGATCATCCAACCTCAAGAAATCTTTGTTTCTTACAGTAGATTATCATTCTAATACAAGGTAATAATCATATTCAAACTTTGGTTCAATTTCTATAACTATAACAATCTTATTTCAAGTGATGATCTTACTTGAACTTGTTTTCGTGTCATGATTCTGCTTCAAGAACTTCGAGCCATCCAAGGATCCGTTGAAGCTAGATCCATTTTTCTCTTTTCCAGTAGGTTTATCCAAGGAACTTAAGGTAGTAATGATGTTCATAACATCATTCGATTCATACATATAAAGCTATCTTATTCGAAGGTTTAAACTTGAAATCACTAGAACATAGTTTAGTTAATTCTAAACTTGTTCGCAAACAAAAGTTAATCCTTCTAACTTGACTTTTAAAATCAACTAAACACATGTTCTATATCTATATGATATGCTAACTTAATGATTTAAAGCCTGGAGACACGAAAAACACCGTAAAACCGGATTTACGCCGTCGTAGTAACACCGCGGGCTGTTTTGGGTTAGTTAATTAAAAACTATGATAAACTTTGATTTAAAAGTTGTTATTATGAGAAAATGATTTTTATTATGAACATGAAACTATATCCAAATATTATGGTTAAACTCAAAGTGGAAGTATGTTTTCTAAAATGGTCATCTAGACGTCGTTCTTTCGACTGAAATGACTACCTTTACAAAAACGACTTGTAACTTATTTTTCCAACTATAAACCTATACTTTTTCTGTTTAGATTCATAAAATAGAGTTCAATATGAAACCATAGCAATTTGATTCACTCAAAACGGATTTAAAATGAAGAAGTTATGGGTAAAACAAGATTGGATAATTTTTCTCATTTTAGCTACGTGAAAATTGGTAACAAATCTATTCCAACCATAACTTAATCAACTTGTATTGTATATTATGTAATCTTGAGATACCATAGACACGTATACAATGTTTCGACCTATCATGTCGACACATCTATATATATTTCGGAACAACCATAGACACTCTATATGTGAATGTTGGAGTTAGCTATACAGGGTTGAGGTTGATTCCAAAATATATATAGTTTGAGTTGTGATCAATACTGAGATATGTATACACTGGGTCGTGGATTGATTCAAGATAATATATATCGATTTATTTCTGTACATCTAACTGTGGACAACTAGTTGTAGGTTACTAACGAGGACAGCTGACTTAATAAACTTAAAACATCAAAATATATTAAAAGTGTTGTAAATATATTTTGAACATACTTTGATATATATGTATATATTGTTATAGGTTCGTGAATCAACCAGTGGCCAAGTCTTACTTCCCGACGAAGTAAAAATATGTGAAAGTGAGTTATAGTCCCACTTTTAAAATCTAATATTTTTGGGATGAGAATACATGCAGGTTTTATAAATGATTTACAAAATAGACACAAGTACGTGAAACTACATTCTATGGTTGAATTATCGAAATCGAATATGCCCCTTTTTATTAAGTCTGGTAATCTAAGAATTAGGGAACAGACACCCTAATTGACGCGAATCCTAAAGATAGATCTATTGGGCCTAACAAACCCCATCCAAAGTACCGGATGCTTTAGTACTTCGAAATTTATATCATATTCGAAGGGTGTCCCGGAATGATGGGGATATTCTTATATATGCATCTTGTTAATGTCGGTTACCAGGTGTTCACCATATGAATGATTTTTATCTCTATGTATGGGATGTGTATTGAAATATGAAATCTTGTGGTCTATTATTATGATTTGATATATATAGGTTAAACCTATAACTCACCAATATTTTTGTTGACGTTTTAAGCATGTTTATTCTCAGGTGATTATTAAGAGCTTCCGCTGTCACATACTTAAATAAGGACGAGATTTGGAGTCCATGCTTGTATGATATTGTGTAAAAAACTGCATTCAAGAAACTTATTTTGTTGTAACATATTTGTATTGTAAACCATTATGTAATGGTCGTGTGTAAACAGGATATTTTAGATTATCATTATTTGATAATCTACGTAAAGCTTTTTAAACCTTTATTGATGAAATAAAGGTTATGGTTTGTTTTAAAATGAATGCAGTCTTTGAAAAACGTCTCATATAGAGGTCAAAACCTCGCAACGAAATCAATTAATATGGAACGTTTTTAATCAATAAGAACGGGACATTTCATTAGGTGACTCACATGGGCTGCTAAGAGCTGATCATTGGAGTGTATATACCAATAGTACATACATCTAAAAGCTGTGTATTGTACGAGTACGAATACGGGTGCATACGAGTAGAATTGTTGATGAAACTGAACGAGGATGTAATTGTAAGCATTTTTGTTAAGTAGAAGTATTTTGATAAGTGTATTGAAGTCTTTCAAAAGTGTATAAATACATATTAAAACACTATATGTATATACATTTTAACTGAGTCGTTAAGTCATCATTAGTCGTTACATGTAAGTGTTGTTTTGAAACCTTTAGGTTAACGATCTTGTTAAATGTTGTTAACCCAATGTTTATAATATCAAATGAGATTTTAAATTATTATATTATCATGATATTATCATGTATGAATATCTCTTAATATGATATATATACATTAAATGTCTTTACAACGATAGTCGTTACATATATGTCTCGTTTAAAAATCATTAAGTTAGTAGTCTTGTTTTTACATATGTAGTTCATTGTTAATATACTTAATGATATGTTTACTTATCATAGTATCATTTTAACTATATATATATATATCCATATATATGTCATCATATAGTTTTTACAAGTTTTAACGTTCGTGAATCACCGGTCAACTTGGGTGGTCAATTGTCTATATGAAACATATTTCAATTAATCAAGTCTTAACAAGTTTGATTGCTTAACATGTTGGAAACATTTAATCATGTAAATATCAATCTCAATTAATATATATAAACATGGAAAAGTTCGGGTCACTACAGTCAGGATGCCGAAAAAGACATTTTACTCATTTTTAATGTTCTATTTGATCATTTTCAATTTATATCGCATTATTAGTTTTGTGTATGGATGACTTAGCATTGTATATATCGTTTTAAGGCCTATTATTTCACTCGCAATGTAATTATGTATAATGGGTATAAATTTGAATCTAATGTCACTTCATTAGACATGTTTTTTTAAATCATTAGTATGCGCCGCCAGATGGAGTACCACTTGGCGGCGCATAACCTTCAGTTTTTAATTGTGCTGAAAATCTCGAGATCACCCTAAAATGAACCTAACATCAAGACTCCTGGATAGTGTCTTGACATTCGAGGTCGTCAGGATGCTAAAAAAAGACATTTTACTCATTTTTAATGTTCTATTTGAACATTTTCAATTTATATCGCATTATTAGTTTTGTGTATGGATGACTTAGCATTGTATATATCGTTTTAAGGCCTATTATTTCACTCACAATGTAATTATGTATAACGGGTATAAATTTGAATCTAATGTCACTTCATTAGACATGTTTTTTTTAAATCAATAGTATGCACCGCCAGATGGAGTACCACTTGGCGGCACATAACCTTCGGTTTCAGATTGTGTTGAAAATCTCTAAATCACCCTAAAACGGCCAAACGAGCAAGACTCTCTAAACATTTTTTCCATTCGAGGTCATATAGATTCTGAAAAAGTCATCTTTCCTCGCAAAATTGCACCACGCACCAAACACCACCGACGGTTCGTGGTGCTTGGTGTTTTGTGTCTTTGGCCAAAATGTTCGATCTATCGTATCTTTTGACTCGTAGCTCCGATTTAGTCCCCGTTCTTTTCAAATCGTGTAATTTTTCGGGATCTATCCATTGGAAAACTGCCGTAGGCGGTTATTCCCAAATATTTTTCGAAACGAGACCTCGAAAGCCTTCAATTTTGCCTTTTTCGATTTTGACCGTTTTCATTCATATTATTCCTTTTGTGTATGCATGATTTAGCATGGTATATATCGTTTTAAGGCCTATTATTTCACTCGCAATGTAATTATGTATAACGGGTATAAATTTGACTCTAATGTCACTTCATTAGACACGTTTTTTTAAATCATTAGTATGCGCCGCCAGATTACTCTACTTGGCGGCGCATAACCTTCAGTTTTTAATTGTGCTGAAAATCTCGAGATCACCCTAAAATGAACCTAACATCAAGACTCATGGATAGTGTCTTGACATTCGAGGTCGTCAGGATGCCAAAAAAAGACATTTTACTCATTTTTAATGTTCTATTTGAATATTTTCAATTTATATCGCATTATTAGTTTTGTGTATGGCTGACTTAGCATTGTATATATCGTTTTAAGGCCTATTATTTCACTCACAATGTAATTATGTATAACGGGTATAAATTTAAATCTAATGTCACTTCATTAGACACGTTTTTTTAAATCAATAGTTTGCACCGCCAGATGGAGTACCACTTGGCTGCGCATAACCTTCGGTTTCAGATTGTGCTGAAAATCTCTAAATCACCCTAAAACGGCCAAACGAGCAAGACTCTCTGAATATTTTTTCCATTCGAGGTCATCTAGATTCTGAAAAAGTCATCTTTCCTCGCAAAATTGCACCACGCACCAAACACCACCGACGGTTCGTGGTGCTTGGTGTTTTGTGTCTTTGGCTAAAATGTTCGATCTATCGTATCTTTTGACTCGTAGCTCCGATTTAGTCCCCGTTTTTTTAAAATCGTGTAATTTTTCGAGATATATCCATTGGAAAACTGCCGTAGGCAGTTTTTCCCAAATATTTTTCGAAACGAGACCTCGAAAGCCTTCAATTTTGCCTTTTTTCGATTTTGATCGTTTTCATTCATATTATTCCTTTTGTGTATGCATGATTTAGCATGGTATATATCGTTTTAAGGCCTATTATTTCACTCGCAATGTAATTATGTATAACGGGTATAAATTTGACTCTAATGTCATTTCATTAGCCACGTTTTTTTAAATCATTACTATACGCCGCCAGATGGAGTACCACTTGGCGGCGCATAACCTTCGGTTTCTGATTGTGCTGAAAATCTCGAGATCACCCTAAAACGACCCTAACATCAAGACTCCTGGATAGTGTCTTGACATTCGAGGTCGTCTGGATGCCGAAAAAAGATATTTTACTCATTTTTAATGTTCTATTTGATCATTTTCAATTTATATCGCATTATTAGTTTTGTGTATGGATGACTTAGCATTGTATATATCGTTTTAAGGCCTATTATTTCACTCACAATGTAATTATGTATAACGGGTATAAATTTGAATCAAATGTCACTTCATTAGACACGTTTTTTTACATCATTAGTATGCACCGCCAGATGGAGTACCATTTGGCGGCGCATAACCTTCGGTTTCAGATTAAGCTGAAAATCTCTTAATTACCCTAAAACGGCCGAACGAGCAAGACAATCTGACTGTTCTTTCCATTCGAGGTTGTCCAGATTCTGAAAAAGACATCTTTCCTCACAAAATTGCACCACGCACCAAACATCACCGACGGTTTGTGGTACTTGGTGTTTTGTGTCTTTGGCCAAAATGTTTGATCTATCGTATCTTTTGACTCGTAGGTTCGATTTAGTCACCGTTTTTTTTTCAAATCGTGTAATTGTTTGGGATCTATCCGTTAGCAAACTGCCGTAGGCGGTTTGTAACAAATATTTTTCGAAACGAGACCTCGAAAGCCTTCAATTTTTCGTTTTTCGATTTTGACCGTTTTCATTCATATTATTCCTTTTGTGTAAGCATGACTTAGCATGGTATATATTGTTTTAAGGCCTATTATTTCACTCGCAATGTAATTATGTATAACTTGTATAAATTTGAATATAATGTCACTTCATTAGACACGTTCTTTTAAATCATTAGTATGCACCTCCAGATAGAGTACCACTTGGCGGCGCATAACCTTCGGTTTCTGATTGTGCTAAAAATCTCGAGATCACCCTAAAACGACCATAACATCAAGAATCCTGGATAGTTTCTTGACATTCGAGGTCGTCAGGATGCCGAAAAAAGACATTTTACTCATTTTTAATGTTCTATTTGATCATTTTCAATTTATATCGCATTATTAGTTTTGTGTATGGATGACTTAGCATTGTATATATCGTTTTAAGGCCTATTATTTCACTTGCAATGTAATTATGTATAACGGGTATAAATTTGAATCTAATGTCACTTCATTAGACACATTTTTTTACATCATTATTATGCACCGCCAGATGGAGTACCATTTGGCGGCGCATAACCTTCGGTTTCAGATTGTGCTGAAAATCTTTAAATAACCCTAAAACGGTCGAACGAGCAAGACAATTTGAATGTTCTCTCCATTCGAGTTCATCCAGATTCTGAAAAAGACATCTTTCCTCGCAAAATCGCACCACGCACCAAACACCACCGACGGTTCGTGGTGCTTGGTGTTTTGTGTCTTTAGCCAAAATGTTTGATCTATCGTATCTTTTGACTCGTAGGTCCGATTTAATCACCGTTTTTTTTCAAATCGTGTAATTGTTTGGGATCTATCTGTTGGCAAATTGCCATAGGCGGTTTGTAACAAATATTTTTTGAAACGAGACCTCGAAAGCCTTCAATTTTGCCTTTTTCGATTTTGACCGTTTTCATTCATATTATTCCTTTTGTGTATGCATGACTTAGCATGGTATATATCGTTTTAAGGCCTATTGTTTCACTCGCAATGTAATTATGTATAACGGGTATAAATTTGAATCTAATGTCACTTCATTAGACACGTTCTTTTAAATCATTAGTATGCACCGCCAGATAGAGTACCACTTGGCGGCGCATAACCTTCGGTTTCTGATTGTGCTAAAAATCTCGAGATCACCCTAAAACGACCCTAAGATCAAGACTCCTGGATAGTGTCTTGACATTCGAGGTCGTCAGGATACCGAAAAAAGACATTTTACTCATTTTTAATGTTCTATTTGATCATTTTCAATTTATATCGCATTATTAGTTTTGTGTATGGATGACTTAACATTGTATATACCGTTTTAAGGCATATTATTTCACTCGTAATGTAATTATGTATAATGGGTATAAATTTGAATCTAATGTCACTTCATTAGACATGTTTTTTTAAATCATTAGTATGCGCCGCCAGATGGAGTACCACTTGGCGGCGCATAACCTTCAGTTTTTAATTGTGCTGAAAATCTCGAGATCACCCTAAAATGAACCTAACATCAAGACTCCTGGATAGTGTCTTGACATTCGAGGTCGTCAGGATGCCAAAAAAAGACATTTTACTCATTTTTAATGTTCTATTTGAACATTTTCAATTTATATCGCATTATTAGTTTTGTGTATGGATGACTTAGCATTGTATATATCGTTTTAAGGCCTATTATTTCACTCACAATGTAATTATGTATAACGGGTATAAATTTGAATCTAATGTCACTTCATTAGACATGTTTTTTTAAATCAATAGTATGCACCGCCAGATGGAGTACCACTTGGCGGCACATAACCTTCGGTTTCAGATTGTGTTGAAAATCTCTAAATCACCCTAAAACGGCCAAACGAGCAAGACTCTCTAAACATTTTTTCCATTCGAGGTCATATAGATTCTGAAAAAGTCATCTTTCCTCGCAAAATTGCACCACGCACCAAACACCACCGACGGTTCGTGGTGCTTGGTGTTTTGTGTCTTTGGCCAAAATGTTCGATCTATCGTATCTTTTGACTCGTAGCTCCGATTTAGTCCCCGTTCTTTTCAAATCGTGTAATTTTTCGGGATCTATCCATTGGAAAACTGCCGTAGGCGGTTATTCCCAAATATTTTTCGAAACGAGACCTCGAAAGCCTTCAATTTTGCCTTTTTCGATTTTGACCGTTTTCATTCATATTATTCCTTTTGTGTATGCATGATTTAGCATGGTATATATCGTTTTAAGGCCTATTATTTCACTCGCAATGTAATTATGTATAACGGGTATAAATTTGACTCTAATGTCACTTCATTAGACACGTTTTTTTAAATCATTAGTATGCGCCGCCAGATTACTCTACTTGGCGGCGCATAACCTTCAGTTTTTAATTGTGCTGAAAATCTCGAGATCACCCTAAAATGAACCTAACATCAAGACTCATGGATAGTGTCTTGACATTCGAGGTCGTCAGGATGCCAAAAAAAGACATTTTACTCATTTTTAATGTTCTATTTGAATATTTTCAATTTATATCGCATTATTAGTTTTGTGTATGGCTGACTTAGCATTGTATATATCGTTTTAAGGCCTATTATTTCACTCACAATGTAATTATGTATAACGGGTATAAATTTAAATCTAATGTCACTTCATTAGACACGTTTTTTTAAATCAATAGTTTGCACCGCCAGATGGAGTACCATTTGGCTGCGCATAACCTTCGGTTTCAGATTGTGCTGAAAATCTCTAAATCACCCTAAAACGGCCAAACGAGCAAGACTCTCTGAATATTTTTTCCATTCGAGGTCGTCTAGATTCTGAAAAAGTCATCTTTCCTCGCAAAATTGCACCACGCACCAAACACCACCGACGGTTCGTGGTGCTTGGTGTTTTGTGTCTTTGGCTAAAATGTTCGATCTATCGTATCTTTTGACTCGTAGCTCCGATTTAGTCCCCGTTTTTTTAAAATCGTGTAATTTTTCGAGATATATCCATTGGAAAACTGCCGTAGGCAGTTTTTCCCAAATATTTTTCGAAACGAGACCTCGAAAGCCTTCAATTTTGCCTTTTTTCGATTTTGATCGTTTTCATTCATATTATTCCTTTTGTGTATGCATGATTTAGCATGGTATATATCGTTTTAAGGCCTATTATTTCACTCGCAATGTAATTATGTATAACGGGTATAAATTTGACTCTAATGTCATTTCATTAGCCACGTTTTTTTAAATCATTAGTATACGCCGCCAGATGGAGTACCACTTGGCGGCGCATAACCTTCGGTTTCTGATTGTGCTGAAAATCTCGAGATCACCCTAAAACGACCCTAACATCAAGACTCCTGGATAGTGTCTTGACATTCGAGGTCGTCTGGATGCCGAAAAAGATATTTTACTCATTTTTAATGTTCTATTTGATCATTTTCAATTTATATCGCATTATTAGTTTTGTGTATGGATGACTTAGCATTGTATATATCGTTTTAAGGCCTATTATTTCACTCACAATGTAATTATGTATAACGGGTATAAATTTGAATCAAATGTCACTTCATTAGACACGTTTTTTTACATCATTAGTATGCACCGCCAGATGGAGTACCATTTGGCGGCGCATAACCTTCGGTTTCAGATTAAGCTGAAAATCTCTTAATTACCCTAAAACGGCCGAACGAGCAAGACAATCTGACTGTTCTTTCCATTCGAGGTTGTCCAGATTCTGAAAAAGACATCTTTCCTCACAAAATTGCACCACGCACCAAACATCACCGACGGTTTGTGGTACTTGGTGTTTTGTGTCTTTGGCCAAAATGTTTGATCTATCGTATCTTTTGACTCGTAGGTTCGATTTAGTCACCGTTTTTTTTTTCAAATCGTGTAATTGTTTGGGATCTATCCGTTAGCAAACTGCCGTAGGCGGTTTGTAACAAATATTTTTCGAAACGAGACCTCGAAAGCCTTCAATTTTTCGTTTTTCGATTTTGACCGTTTTCATTCATATTATTCCTTTTGTGTAAGCATGACTTAGCATGGTATATATTGTTTTAAGGCCTATTATTTCACTCGCAATGTAATTATGTATAACTTGTATAAATTTGAATATAATGTCACTTCATTAGACACGTTCTTTTAAATCATTAGTATGCACCTCCAGATAGAGTACCACTTGGCGGCGCATAACCTTCGGTTTCTGATTGTGCTAAAAATCTCGAGATCACCCTAAAACGACCATAACATCAAGAATCCTGGATAGTTTCTTGACATTCGAGGTCGTCAGGATGCCGAAAAAAGACATTTTACTCATTTTTAATGTTCTATTTGATCATTTTCAATTTATATCGCATTATTAGTTTTGTGTATGGATGACTTAGCATTGTATATATCGTTTTAAGGCCTATTATTTCACTTGCAATGTAATTATGTATAACGGGTATAAATTTGAATCTAATGTCACTTCATTAGACACATTTTTTTACATCATTATTATGCACCGCCAGATGGAGTACCATTTGGCGGCGCATAACCTTCGGTTTCAGATTGTGCTGAAAATCTTTAAATAACCCTAAAACGGTCGAACGAGCAAGACAATTTGAATGTTCTCTCCATTCGAGTTCATCCAGATTCTGAAAAAGACATCTTTCCTCGCAAAATCGCACCACGCACCAAACACCACCGATGGTTCGTGGTGCTTGGTGTTTTGTGTCTTTAGCCAAAATGTTTGATCTATCGTATCTTTTGACTCGTAGGTCCGATTTAATCACCGTTTTTTTTCAAATCGTGTAATTGTTTGGGATCTATCTGTTGGCAAATTGCCATAGGCGGTTTGTAACAAATATTTTTTGAAACGAGACCTCGAAAGCCTTCAATTTTGCCTTTTTCGATTTTGACCGTTTTCATTCATATTATTCCTTTTGTGTATGCATGACTTAGCATGGTATATATCGTTTTAAGGCCTATTGTTTCACTCGCAATGTAATTATGTATAACGGGTATAAATTTGAATCTAATGTCACTTCATTAGACACGTTCTTTTAAATCATTAGTATGCACCGCCAGATAGAGTACCACTTGGCGGCGCATAACCTTCGGTTTCTGATTGTGCTGAAAATCTCGAGATCACCCTAAAACGACCCTAAGATCAAGACTCCTGGATAGTGTCTTGACATTCGAGGTCGTCAGGATACCGAAAAAAGACATTTTACTCATTTTTAATGTTCTATTTGATCATTTTCAATTTATATCGCATTATTAGTTTTGTGTATGGATGACTTAACATTGTATATACCGTTTTAAGGCATATTATTTCACTCGTAATGTAATTATGTATAACGGGTATAAATTTGAATCTAATGTCACTTCATTAGACACGTTTTTTTAAATCATTAGTAAGCGCCGCCAGATGGAGTAACACTTGGCGGCGCATAACCTTCAGTTTTTAATTGTGCTGAAAATCTCGAGATCACCCTAAAATGAACCTAACATCAAGACTCCTAGATAGTGTCTTGACATTTGAGGTCGTCAGGATGCCAAAAAAGATATTTTACTCATTTTTAATGTTCTATTTGAACATTTTCAATTTATATCGCATTATTAGTTTTGTGTATGGATGACTTAGCATTGTATATATCGTTTTAAGGCCTATTATTTCACTCACAATGTAATTATGTATAACAGGTATAAATTTAAATCTAATGTCACTTCATTAGACACATTTTTTTAAATCAATAGTATGCACCGCCAGATGGAGTACCACTTGGCGGCGCATAACCTTCGATTTCAGATTGTGCAGAAAATCTCTAAATCACCCTAAAACGGCCAAACGAGCAAGACTCTCTGAACATTTTTTCCATTTGAGGTCGTCTAGATTCTGAAAAAGTCATCTTTCCTCGCAAAATTGCACCACGCACTAAACACCACCGACGGTTCGTGGTGCTTGGTGTTTTGTGTCTTTGGCCAAAATGTTCTATCTATCGTATCTTTTGACTCGTAGCTCCGATTTAGTCCCCGTTTTTTTTTCAAATCGTGTAATTTTTCGAGATCTATCCATTGGAAAACTGCCGTAGGCGGTTTTTCCAAAATATTTTTCGAAACGAGACCTCGAAAGCCTTCAATTTTGCCTTTTTTCGATTTTGACCGTTTTCATTCATATTATTCCTTTTGTGTATGCATGATTTAGCATGGTATATATCGTTTTAAGGCCTATTATTTCACTCGCAATGTAATTATGTATAACGGGTATAAATTTAACTCTAATGTCATTTCATTAGACACGTTTTTTTTAATCATTAGTATGCGCCGCCAGATGGAGTACCACTTGGCGGCGCATAACCTTCGGTTTCTGATTGTGCTGAAAATCTCGAGATCACCCTAAAACGACCCTAACATCAAGACTCCTGGATAGTGTCTTGACATTCGAGGTCGTCTGGATGCCGAAAAAAGATATTTTACTCATTTTTAATGTTCTATTTGATCATTTTCAATTTATATCGCATTATTAGTTTTGTGTATGGATGACTTAGCATTGTATATATCGTTTTAAGGCCTATTATTTCACTCGCAATGTAATTATGTATAACGGGTATAAATTTGAATCAAATGTCACTTCATTAGACAAGTTTTTTTACATCATTAGTATGCACCGCCAGATGGAGTACCATTTGGCGGCGCATAACCTTCGGTTTCAGATTAAGCTGAAAATCTCTTAATTACCCTAAAACGGCCGAACGAGCAAGACAATCTGAATGTTCTTTCCATTCGAGGTTGTCCAGATTCTGAAAAAGACATCTTTCCTCACAAAATTGCACCACGCACCAAACATCACCGACAGTTCGTGGTGCTTGGTGTTTTGTGTCTTTGGCCAAAATGTTTGATATATCTTATCTTTTGACTCGTAGGTCCGATTTAGTCACCGTTTTTTTCAAATCGTGTAATTGTTTGGGATCTATCTGTTAGCAAACTGCCGTAGGCAGTTTGTGAAATGTCCCGTTCTTATTGATTAAAAACGTTCCATATTAATTGATTTCGTTGCGAGGTTTTGACCTCTATATGAGACGTTTTTCAAAGACTGCATTCATTTTAAAACAAACCATAACCTTTATTTCATCAATAAAGGTTTAAAAAGCTTTACGTAGATTATCAAATAATGATAATCTAAAATAACCTGTTTACACACGAGCATTACATAATGGTTTACAATACAAATATGTTACAACAAAATAAGTTTCTTGAATGCAGTTTTTACACAATATCATACAAGCATGGACTCCAAATCTCGTCCTTATTTAAGTATGCCACAGCGGAAGCTCTTAATAATCACCTGAGAATAAACATGTTTAAAACGTCAACAAAAATGTTGGTGAGTTATAGGTTTAACCTATATATATCAAATCATAATAATAGACCACAAGATTTCATATTTCAATACACATCCCATACATAGAGATAAAAATCATTCATATGGTGAACACCTGGTAACCGACATTAACAAGATACATATATAAGAATATCCCCATCATTCCGGGACACCCTTCGGATATGATATAAATTTCGAAGTACTAAAGCATCCGGTACTTTGGATGGGGTTTGTTGGGCCCGATAGATCTATCTTTAGGATTCGCGTCAATTAGGGTGTCTGTTCCCTAATTCTTAGATTACCAGACTTAATAAAAAGGGGCATATTCGATTTCGATAATTCAACCATAGAATGTAGTTTCACGTACTTGTGTCTATTTTGTAAATCATTTATAAAACCTGCATGTATTCTCATCCCAAAAATATTAGATTTTAAAAGTGGGACTATAACTCACTTTCACAGATTTTTACTTCGTCGGGAAGTAAGACTTGGCCACTGGTTGATTCACGAACCTATAACAATATATACATATATATCAAAGTATATTCAAAATATATTTACAACACTTTTAATATATTTTGATGTTTTAAGTTTATTAAGTCAGCTGTCCTCGTTAGTAACCTACAACTAGTTGTCCACAGTTAGATGTACAGAAATAAATCGATAAATATTATCTTGAATCAATCCACGACCCAGTGTATACGTATCTCAGTATTGATCACAACTCAAACTATATATATTTTGGAATCAACCTCAACCCTGTATAGCTAACTCCAACATTCACATATAGAGTGTCTATGGTTGTTCCGAAATATATATAGATGTGTCGACATGATAGGTCGAAACATTGTATACGTGTCTATGGTATCTCAAGATTACATAATATACAATACAAGTTGATTAAGTTATGGTTGGAATAGATTTGTTACCAATTTTCACGTAGCTAAAATGAGAAAAATTATCCAATCTTGTTTTACCCATAACTTCTTCATTTTAAATCCGTTTTGAGTGAATCAAATTGCTATGGTTTCATATTGAACTCTATTTTATGAATCTAAACAGAAAAAGTATAGGTTTATTGTCGGAAAAATAAGTTACAAGTGGTTTTTGTAAAGGTAGTCATTTCAGTCGAAAGAACGACGTCTAGATGACCATTTTAGAAAACATACTTCCACTTTGAGTTTAACCATAATTTTTGGATATAGTTTCATGTTCATAATAAAAATCATTTTCTCAGAATAACAACTTTTAAATCAAAGTTTATCATAGTTTTTAATTAACTAACCCAAAACAGCCCGCAGTGTTACTACGACGGCGTAAATCCGGTTTTACGGTGTTTTTCGTGTTTCCAGGTTTTAAATCATTAAGTTAGCATATCATAGAGATATAGAACATGTGTTTAGTTGATTTTAAAAGTCAAGTTAGAAGGATTAACTTTTGTTTGCGAACAAGTTTAGAATTAACTAAACTATGTTCTAGTGATTACAAGTTTAAACCTTCGAATAAGATAGCTTTATATGTATGAATCGAATGACGTTATGAACATCATTACTACCTTAAGTTCCTTGGATAAACCT
This sequence comes from Rutidosis leptorrhynchoides, assembly GCF_046630445.1. Taxonomy (NCBI): domain Eukaryota; kingdom Viridiplantae; phylum Streptophyta; class Magnoliopsida; order Asterales; family Asteraceae; genus Rutidosis; species Rutidosis leptorrhynchoides. The sequence continues at coordinate 336,183,572 of NC_092342.1, read as the reverse complement.
ACTGGAAAAGATAAAAATGGATCTAGCTTCAACGGATCCTTGGATGGCTCGAAGTTCTTGAAGCAGAATCATGACACGAAAACAAGTTCAAGTAAGATCATCACTTGAAATAAGATTGTTATAGTTATAGAAATTGAACCAAAGTTTGAATATGATTATTACCTTGTATTAGAATGATAACCTAATGTAAGAAACAAAGATTTCTTGAGGTTGGATGATCACGAAGTGAGCTAACAAACTTGAAAGTATTCTTGATTTTATGTAACTAGAACTTGTAGAATTTATGAAGAACACTTAGAACTTGAAGATAGAACTTGAGAGAGATCAATTAGATGAAGAAAATTGAAGAATGAAAGTGTTTGTAGGTGTTTTTGGTCGTTGGTGTATGGATTAGATATAAAGGATATGTAATTTTGTTTTCATGTAAATAAGTCATGAATGATTACTCATATTTTTGTAATTTTATGAGATATTTCATGCTAGTTGCCAAATAATGGTTCCCACATGTGTTAGGTGACTCACATGGGCTGCTAAGAGCTGATCATTGGAGTATATATACCAATAGTACATACATCTAAAAGCTGTGTATTGTACGAGTACGAATACGGGTGCATACGAGTAGAATTGTTGATGAAACTGAACGAGGATGTAATTGTAAGCATTTTTGTTAAGTAGAAGTATTTTGATAAGTGTATTCAAGTCTTTCAAAAGTGTATAAATACATATTAAAACACTACATGTATATACATTTTAACTGAGTTGTTAAGTCATCGTTAGTCGTTACATGTAAGTGTTGTTTTGAAACCTTTAGGTTAACGATTTTGCTAAATGTTGTTAACCCAATGTTTATAATATCAAATGAGATTTTAAATTATTATATTATCATGATATTATCATGTATGAGTATCTCATAATATGATATATATACATTAAATGTCTTTACAACGATAATCGTTACATATATGTCTCGTTTAAAAATCATTAAGTTAGTAGTCTTGTTTTTACATATGTAGTTCATTGTTAATATACTTAATGATATGTTTACTTATCATAGTATCATGTTAACTATATATATATCCATATATATGTCATCATATAGTTTTTACAAGTTTTAACGTTCGTGAATCACCGGTCAACTTGGGTGGTCAATTGTCTATATGAAACATATTTCAATTAATCAAGTCTTAACAAGTTTGATTGCTTAACATGTTGGAAACATTTAATCATGTAAATATCAATCTCAATTAATATATATAAACATGGAAAAGTTCGGGTCACTACAGTACCTACCCGTTAAATAAATTTCGTCCCGAAATTTTAAGCTGTTGAAGGTGTTGACGAATCTTCTGGAAATAGATGTGGGTATTTCTTCTTCATCTGATCTTCACACTCCCAGGTGAACTCGGGTCCTCTACGAGCATTCCATCGAACCTTAACAATTGGTATCTTGTTTTGCTTAAGTCTTTTAACCTCACGATCCATTATTTCAACGGGTTCTTCGATGAATTTGAGTTTTTCGTTGATTTGGATTTCATCTAACGGAATAGTGAGATCTTCTTTAGCAAAACATTTCTTCAAATTCGAGACATGGAAAGTGTTACGTACAGCCGCGAGTTGTTGAGGTAACTCAAGTCGGTAAGCTACTGGTCCGACACGATCAATAATCTTGAATGGTCCAATATACCTTGGATTTAATTTCCCTCGTTTACCAAATCGAACAACGCCTTTCCAAGGTGCAACTTTAAGCATGACCATCTCTCCAATTTCAAATTCTATATCTTTTCTTTTAATGTCAGCGTAGCTCTTTTGTCGACTTTAGGCGGTTTTCAACCGTTGTTGAATTTGGATGATCTTCTCGGTAGTTTCTTGTATAATCTCTGGACCCGTAATCTGTCTATCCCCCACTTCACTCCAACAAATCGGAGACCTGCACTTTCTACCATAAAGTGCTTCAAACGGCGCCATCTCAATGCTTGAATGGTAGCTGTTGTTGTAGGAAAATTCTGCTAACGGTAGATGTCGATCCCAACTGTTTTCGAAATCAATAACACATGCTCGTAGCATGTCTTCAAGCGTTTGTATCGTCCTTTCGCTCTGCCCATCAGTTTGTGGATGATAGGCAGTACTCATGTCTAGACGAGTTCCTAATGCTTGCTGTAATGTCTGCCAGAATCTTGAAATAAATCTGCCATCCCTATCAGAGATAATAGAGATTGGTATTCCATGTCTGGAGACGACTTCCTTCAAATACAGTCGTGCTAACTTCTCCATCTTGTCATCTTCTCTTATTGGCAGGAAGTGTGCTGATTTGGTGAGACGATCAACTATTACCCAAATAGTATCAAAACCACTTGCAGTCCTTGGCAATTTAGTGATGAAATCCATGGTAATGTTTTCCCATTTCCATTCTGGGATTTCGGGTTGTTGAAGTAGACCTGAAGGTTTCTGATGCTCAGCTTTGACCTTAGAACACGTCAAACATTCTCCTACGTATTTAGAAACATCGGCTTTCATACCCGGCCACCAAAAATGTTTCTTGAGATCCTTGTACATCTTCCCCGTTCCAGGATGTATTGAGTATCTGGTTTTATGAGCTTCTCTAAGTACCATTTCTCTCATATCTCCAAATTTTGGTACCTAAATCCTTTCAGCCCTATACCAGGTTCCGTCTTCCCGAATATTAAGATGCTGCTCCGATCCTTTGGGTATTTCATCCTTTAAATTTCCTTCTTTTAAAACTCCTTGTTGCGCCTCCTTTATTTGAGTAGTAAGGTTATTATGAATCATTATATTCATAGATTTTACTCGAATGGGTTCTCTGTCCTTCCTGCTCAAGGCATCGGCTACCACATTTGCCTTCCTCGGGTGGTAACGAATCTCAAAGTCGTAATCATTCAACAATTCAATCCACCTACGCTGCCTCATATTCAGTTGTTTCTGATTAAATATGTGTTGAAGACTTTTGTGGTCGGTATATATAATACTTTTGACCCCATATAAGTAGTGCCTCCAAGTCTTTAATGCAAAAACAACCGCGCCTAATTCCAAATCATGCGTCGTATAATTTTGTTCGTGAATCTTCAATTGTCTAGACGCATAAGCAATCACCTTCGTTCATTGCATTAATACACAACCGAGACCTTGCTTTGATGCGTCACAATAAATCACAAAATCATCATTCCCTTCAGGCAATGACAATATAGGTGCCGTAGTTAGCTTTTTCTTCAATAACTGAAACGCTTTCTCTTGTTCATCATTCCATTCAAATTTCTTCCCTTTATGCGTTAATGTAGCCAAGGGTTTTGCTATTCTGGAAAAGTCTTGGATGAACCTTCAGTAGTAACCAGCTAGTCCTAAAAACTGGCGTATGTGTTTCGGAGTTTTCGGGGTTTCCCACTTTTCAACAGTTTCTATCTTTGCCGGATCCACCTTAATACCTTCTTTGTTCACTATGTGACCGAGGAATTGAACTTCTTCCAACCAAAATGCACACTTTGAAAACTTAGCGTACAATTCTTCCTTCCTCAATACTTCTAACACCTTTCTCAAATGTTCACCGTGTTCTTGGTCATTCTTTGAGTAAATAAGTATGTCATCAATGAAAACAATGACAAACTTGTCAAGGTATGGTCCACACACTCGGTTCATAAGGTCCATGAACACAGCTGGTGCATTAGTTAAACCAAACGGCATGACCATAAACTCGTAATGACCGTAACGTGTTCTGAAAGCAGTCTTTGGAATATCATCTTCTTTCACCCGCATTTGATGATACCCGGAACGTAAGTCAATCTTTGAATAAACAGACGAGCCTTGTAGTTGATCAAATAAGTCGTCGATTCTCGGTAGTGGGTAGCGGTTCTTGATGGTAAGTTTGTTCAACTCTCGGTAGTCGATACACAACCTGAATGTACCATCTTTCTTCTTGACAAACAAAACAGGAGCTCCCCACGGTGATGTGCTTGGTCGAATGAAACCACGCTCTAAAAGTTCTTGTAATTGGCTTTGCAGTTCTTTCATCTCGCTGGGTGCGAGTCTGTAAGGAGCACGAGCTATTTGTGCAGCTCCTGGTACAAGATCTATTTGAAATTCAACGGATCGATGTGGGGGTAATCCCGGTAATTATTTCGGAAATACATCGGGAAATTCTTTTGCGACGGGAACATCATTGATGCTCTTTTCTTCAGTTTGTACTTTCTCGACGTGTGCTAGAACAGCATAGCAACCTTTTCTTATTAGTTTTTGTGCCTTCAAATTACTAATAAGATGTAGCTTCGTGCTGCCCTTTTCTCCGTACACCATTAAGGGTTTTTCTTTTTCTCGTATAATGCGAATTGCATTTTTGTAACAAACGATCTCTGCTTTCACTTCTTTCAACCAGTCCATACCGATTATCACATCAAAACTCCCTAACTCTACTGGTATCAAGTCAATCTTAAATGTTTCACTAACAAGTTTAATTTCTCGATTCCGACATATATTATCTGCTGAAATTAATTTACCATTTGCTAATTCGAGTAAAAATTTACTATCCAAAGGCGTCAATGGGCAACTTAATTTAGCACAAAAATCTCTACTCATATAGCTTCTATCCGCACCCGAATCATATAAAACGTAAGCAGATTTATTGTCAATAAGAAACGTACCGGTAACAAGCTCCGGGTCTTCCTGTGCCTCTGCCGCATTAATATTGAAAACTCTTTCACGGCCTTGTCCATTCGTGTTCTCCTGGTTCGGGAAATTTCTAATAATGTGGCCCGGTTTTCCACATTTATAACAAACTACATTGGCATAACTTGGTCCGACACTACTTGCTCCACCATTACTCGTTCCGACACCATTTGTTCCTTTCGTTCTATTAACCCCTGGTCCGTAGACCTCACACTTCGCCGCGCTATGACCGTTTCTTTTACACTTGTTGCAAAATTTGGTGCAGAACCCCGAGTGATACTTTTCACACCTTTGGCATAGCTGCTTCTGATTGTTGTTGTTGTTGCGGTTATTATTGTTGTTGGAATGATTGTTGCAGTTGCTGTTGTTGTTGTTGTTGTTGTTGGGCCGTTTGTTGTAGTTGCGATTGATGTTGCGATTGTTGGGATAATTGTTGCGATTATTGTTGTAATTGCTGTTGTTGTTGTATTGGTGGTTCTTATCACCGTTTTCCTCCCACTTTCTTTTGACTTGCTTCACATTGGCCTCTTCAGCAGTCTGTTCTTTAATTCTTTCTTCAATCTGGTTCACTAGTTTGTGAGCCATTCTACATGCCTGTTGTATGGAGGCGGGCTCGTGTGAACTTATATCTTCTTGGATTCTTTTCGGTAATCCTTTCACCAACGCGTCGATCTTCTCTTCCTCATCTTCGAATGCTCCCGGACACAATAGGCACAATTCTGTGAATCGTCTTTCGTACGTGGTAATATCAACTCCTTGGGTTCGTAACCCTCTAAGTTCTGTCTTGAGCTTATTGACCTCGGTTCTGGGACGGTACTTCTCGTTCATCAAGTGCTTGAATGCTGACCACGGTAGTGCATACGCATCGTCTTGTCCCACTTGCTCTAGATAGGTATTCCACCATGTTAACGCAGAACCTGTGAAGGTATGCATAGCGTACTTCACTTTGTCCTCTTCAGTACACTTACTTATGGCAAACACCAATTCGACCTTCTCGGTCCACCGTTTCAATCTGATCGGTCCTTCGGTTCCATCAAATTCCAAAGGTTTGCAGGCAGTGAATTCTTTGTAGGTGCATCCTACACGATTTCCTGTACTGCTAGATCCAAGGTTATTGTTGGTATGTAGCGCAGCCTCTACTGCGGCTATGTTTGAAGCTAGAAAAGTACAGAATTCCTCTTCATTCATATTCACGGTGTGTCGAGTAGTCGGTGCCATTTCCTTCAAAATAGTCAAATGGAACACGTTAATCATACAGAATATTAAGAGTAGTTAATAGTATTTCGTAGCATAATATGAACTCATTTATAAAAGCTTTTTCTTCATATTAGCATTTTATAAGTTTAAATTCGGGTAGTACCTACCCGTTAAGTTCATACTTAGTAGCTAATATACAATTCAACTACTACAATTCTATATGAAAAACTGATTATAATAATATTTCGCGTTCAAACTTTTACACAATATTTTACAAACTTACAATACCGCTTATTTTACATATAGCATGAAATATAGCACACAATAAATTTGATACAAGATGGTTGTGAAGATAATTCTAGCTAGTACACAAGTCGTTCAGCAAAGGCAATAAAGACACGTAATTCATACGTCCAGAAACAAGTCATGCATTCTGGTTTTACTAGGATTACTTCCCATCCTTGGTCTTGTGGAACATAACCGTTATGGCCGTTGATAAGACAGCGTGTTGTAACGTCGTCAAAGGGACGAGGGTTACGTAATGTCCAACAGTCCCGTAACAATCTAAAAACCTCATTTCTTACCCCAATTACCGACTCCGTCACTTGTGGGAACGTTTTGTTTAATAGTTGTAGCCCGATGTTCTTGTTCTCACTTTGGTGAGAAGCGAACATTACTAATCCGTAAGCATAACATGCTTCTTTATGTTGCATGTTAGCCGCTTTTTCTAAATCATGAAGTCCAATATTCGGATATATTGAGTCAAAATAATTTCTTAACCCATTGCGTAAAATAGCATTTGGGTTCCCCGCAATATATGCGTCAAAGTAAACACATCGTAACTTATGGATTTCCCAATGTGATATCCCCCATCTTTCGAACGAAAGCCTTTTATAAACCAAGGCATTCTTGGAACGTTCTTCGAATGTCTTACAAACTGATCTCGCCTTAAATAGTTGTGCCGAAGAATTCTGACCGACTCTAGACAAGATTTCATCAATCATGTCTCCGGGTAGGTCTCTTAAAATATTGGGTTGTCTATCCATTTTGTGTTTTTATACTGTAAAATAGACAAGGGTTAGATTCATAAAAAAAAATACTTATTAATACAAGCAATTTTTACATATATCATAAAGCATAAGCACACTATATTACATATATTACACCACACGAATACAACTATCTTATTCCGACTCGCTTGTTTCTTCTTCTTCGGTTTTGGTTCGTTTTGCCAAGTTTCTAGGGATATATGATGTTCCCCTAATACGAGCCGTAATTTTCCACATTGGTTTAGAAAAACCTGGTGGTTTAGAGGTTCCCGGGTCATTGTTACAACTTAAGGACTTCGGGGGTTGACGATACATATAAAGTTCATCGGGGTTGGAATTAGATTTCTCTATTTTTATGCCCTTTCCCTTATTATTTTCTTTTGCCTTTTTAAATTCAGTTGGGGTAATTTCTATAACATCATCGGAATTCTCGTCAGAATCCGATTCATCGGAGAATTGGTAATCCTCCCGATATTTTGCTTCCTTAGCGGAAACACCATTGACCATAATTAACCTTGGTCGGTTGGTTGAGGATTTTCTTTTACTCAACTGTTTTATTATTTCCTCCACCGATTCTATTTCTTCATCCGGTTCCGATTCTTCTTCCGGTTCCGATTCTTCTTCTGGTTCCGACTCTTCTTCCGGTTCCTCTTCGGGAACTTGTGAATCAGTCCACGAATCATTCCAATTTACATTTGACTCTTCATTATTATTAGGTGAGTCAATGGGACTTGTTCTAGAGGTAGACATCTATCACATAATATCAAACGCGTTAAGAGATTAATATATCACATAATATTCACATGTTAAAAATATATAGTTTCCAACAAAATTTGTTAAGCAATCATTTTTCAAGTAAACACGGTCGAAGTCCAGACTCACTAATGCATCCTAACAAACTCGATAAGACACACTAATGCAAAATTCTGGTTCTCTAAGACCAACGCTCGGATACCAACTGAAATGTCCCGTTCTTATTGATTAAAAACGTTCCATATTAATTGATTTCGTTGCGAGGTTTTGACCTCTATATGAGACGTTTTTCAAAGACTGCATTCATATTAAAACAAACCATAACCTTTATTTCATCAATAAAGGTTTAAAAAGCTTTACGTAGATTATCAAATAATGATAATCTAAAATATCCTGTTTACACAAGACCATTACATAATGGTTTACAATACAAATATGTTACAACAAAATAAGTTTCTTGAATGTAGTTTTTACACAATATCATACAAGCATGGACTCCAAATCTCGTCCTTATTTAAGTATGCGACAGCGGAAGCTCTTAATAATCACCTGAGAATAAACATGCTTAAAACGTCAACAAAAATGTTGGTGAGTTATAGGTTTAACCTATATATATCAAATCATAATAATAGACCACAAGATTTCATATTTCAATACACATCCCATACATAGAGATAAAAATCATTCATATGGTGAACACCTGGTAACCGACATTAACAAGATGCATATATAAGAATATCCCCATCATTCCGGGACACCCTTCGGATATGATATAAATTTCGAAGTACTAAAGCATCCGGTACTTTGGATGGGTCTTGTTGGGACCGATAGATCTATCTTTAGGATTCGCGTCAATTAGGGTGTCTGTTCCCTAATTCTTAGATTACCAGACTTAATAAAAAGGGGCATATTCGATTTCGATAATTCAACCATAGAATGTAGTTTCACATACTTGTGTCTATTTTGTAAATCATTTATAAAACCTGCATGTATTCTCATCCCAAAAATATTAGATTTTAAAAGTGGGACTATAACTCACTTTCACATATTTTTACTTCGTCGGGAAGTAAGACTTGGCCACTGGTTGATTCACGAACATATAACAATATATACATATATATCAAAGTATGTTCAAAATATATTTACAACACTTTTAATATATTTTGATGTTTTAAGTTTATTAAGTCAGCTGTCCTCGTTAGTAACCTACAACTAGTTGTTCACAGTTAGATGTACAGAAATAAATCGATAAATATTATCTTGAATCAATCCACGACCCAGTGTATACGTATCTCAGTATTGATCACAACTCAAACTATATATATTTTGGAATCAACCTCAACCCTGTATAGCTAACTCCAACATTCACATATAGAGTGTCTATGGTTGTTCCGAAATATATATAGATGTGTCGACATGATAGGTCGAAACATTGTATACGTGTCTATGGTATCTCAAGATTACATAATATACAATACAAGTTGATTAAGTTATGGTTGGAATAGATTTGTTACCAATTTTCACGTAGCTAAAATGAGAAAAATTATCCAATCTTGTTTTACCCATAACTTCTTCATTTTAAATCCGTTTTGAGTGAATCAAATTTCTATGGTTTCATATTGAACTCTATTTTATGAATCTAAACAGAAAAAGTATAGGTTTATAGTCGGAAAAATAAGTTACAAGTCGTTTTTGTAAAGGTAGTCATTTCAGTCGAAAGAACGACGTCTAGATGACCATTTTAGAAAACATACTTCCACTTTGAGTTTAACCATAATTTTTGGATATAGTTTCATGTTCATAATAAAAATCATTTTCTCAGAATAACAACTTTTAAATCAAAGTTTATCATAGTTTTTAATTAACTAACCCAAAACAGCCCGCAGTGTTACTACGACGGCGTAAATCCGGTTTTACGGTGTTTTTCGTGTTTCCAGGTTTTAAATTATTAAGTTAGCATATCATAGAGATATAGAACATGTGTTTAGTTGATTTTAAAAGTCAAGTTAGAAGGATTAACTTTTGTTTGCGAACAAGTTTAGAATTAACTAAACTATGTTCTAGTGATTACAAGTTTAAACCTTCGAATAAGATAGCTTTATATGTATGAATCGAATGATGTTATGAACATCATTACTACCTTAAGTTCCTTGGATAAACCTACTGGAAAAGATAAAAATGGATCTAGCTTCAACGGATCCTTGGATGGCTCGAAGTTCTTGAAGCAGAATCATGACACGAAAACAAGTTCAAGTAAGATCATCACTTGAAATAAGATTGTTATAGTTATAGAAATTGAACCAAAGTTTGAATATGATTATTACCTTGTATTAGAATGATAACCTACTGTAAGAAACAAAGATTTCTTGAGGTTGGATGATCACCTTACAAGATTGGAAGTGAGCTAGCAAACTTGAAAGTATTCTTGATTTTATGTAACTAGAACTTGTAGAATTTATGAAAACACTTAGAACTTGAAGATAGAACTTGAGAGAGATCAATTAGATGAAGAAAATCGAAGAATGAAAGTGTTTGTAGGTGTTTTTGGTCGTTGGTGTATGGATTAGATATAAAGGATATGTAATTTTGTTTTCATGTAAATAAGTCATGAATGATTACTCATATTTTTGTAATTTTATGAGATATTTCATGCTAGTTGCCAAATGATGGTTCCCACATGTGTTAGGTGACTCACATGGGCTGCTAAGAGCTGATCATTGGAGTGTATATACCAATAGTACATACATCTAAAAGCTGTGTATTGTACGAGTACGAATACGGGTGCATACGAGTAGAATTGTTGATGAAACTGAACGAGGATGTAATTGTAAGCATTTTTGTTAAGTAGAAGTATTTTGATAAGTGAATTCAAGTCTTTCAAAAGTGTATAAATACATATTAAAACACTACATGTATATACATTTTAACTGAGTTGTTAAGTCATCGTTAGTCGTTACATGTAAGTGTTGTTTTGAAACCTTTAGGTTAACGATTTTGTTAAATGTTGTTAACCCAATGTTTATAATATCAAATGAGATTTTAAATTATTATATTATCATGATATTATCATGTATGAGTATCTCATAATATGATTTATATACATTAAATGTCTTTACAACGATAATCGTTACATATATGTCTCGTTTAAAAATCATTAAGTTAGTAGTCTTGTTTTTACATATGTAGTTCATTGTTAATATACTTAATGATATGTTTACTTATCATAGTATCATGTTAACTATATATATATCCATATATATGTCATCATATAGTTTTTACAAGTTTTAACGTTCGTGAATCACCGGTCAACTTGGGTGGTCAATTGTCTATATGAAACATATTTCAATTAATCAAGTCTTAACAAGTTTGATTGCTTAACATGTTGGAAACATTTAATCATGTAAATATCAATCTCAATTAATATATATAAACATGGAAAAGTTCGGGTCACTACAGTTTGTAACAAATATTTTTCGAAACGAGACCTCGAAAGCCTTCAATTTTGCCTTTTTTGATTTTGACCGTTTTCATTCATATTATTCCTTTTGTGTAAGCATGACTTAACATGGTATATATTGTTTTAAGGCCTATTATTTCACTCGCAATGTAATTATGTATAACGGGTATAAATTTGAATCTAATGTCACTTCAATGGACACGTTCTTTTAAATCATTAGTATGCACCGCCAGATAGAGTACCACTTGGCGGCGCATAACCTTCGGTTTCTGATTGTGCTAAAAATCTCGAGATCACCCTAAAACGACCCTAACATCAAGACTCCTGGATAGTGTCTTGACATTCGAGGTCGTCAGGATGCCGAAAAAAGACATTTTGCTCATTTTTAATGTTCTATTTGATCATTTTCAATTTATATCGCATTATTAGTTTTGTGTATGGATGACTTAGCATTGTATATATCGTTTTAAGGCCTATTATTTCACTTGCAATGTAATTATGTATAACGGGTATAAATTTGAATCTAATGTCACTTCATTAGACACATTTTTTTACATCATTATTATGCACCGCCAGATGGAGTACCATTTTGCGGCGCATAACCTTCGGTTTCAGATTGTGCTGAAAATCTTTAAATTACCCTAAAACGGCCGAACGAGCAAGACAATTTGAATGTTCTTTCCATTCGAGTTCATCCAGATTCTGAAAAAGACATCTTTCCTCGCAAAATCGCACCACGCACCAAACACCACCGACGGTTCGTGGTGCTTGGTGTTTTGTGTCTTTAGCCAAAATGTTTGATCTATCGTATCTTTTGACTCGTCGGTCCGATTTAGTCACCGTTTTTTTTCAAATCGTGTAATTGTTTGGGATCTATCCATTGGCAAACTGCCATAGGAGGTTTGTAACAAATATTTTTTGAAACGATACCTCGAAAGCCTTCAATATTGCCTTTTTCGATTTTGACCGTTTTCATTCATATTATTCCTTTTGTGTATGCATGACTTAGCATGGTATATATCGTTTTAAGGCGTATTGTTTCACTCGCAATGTAATTATGTATAACGGGTATAAATTTGAATCTAATATCACTTAATTAGACACGTTCTTTTAAATCATTAGTATGCACCGCCAGATAGAGTACCACTTGGCGGCGCATAACCTTCGGTTTCTGATTGTGCTGAAAATCTCAAGATCACCCTAAAACGACCCTAAGATCAAGACTCAATAGTGTCTTGACATTCGAGGTCGTCAGGATACCGAAAAAGACATTTTACTCATTTTTAATGTTCTATTTGATCATTTTCAATTTATATCGCATTATTAGTTTTGTGTATGGATGACTTAACATTGTATATACCGTTTTAAGGCGTATTATTTCACTCGCAATGTAATTATGTATAACGGGTATAAATTTGAATCTAATGTCACTTCATTAGACACGTTTTTTTAAATCATTAGTAAGCGCCGCCAGATGGAGTAACACTTGGCGGCGCATAACCTTCAGTTTTTAATTGTGCTAAAAATCTCGAGATCACCCTAAAATGAACCTAACATCAAGACTCCTAGATAGTGTCTTGACATTCGAGGTCGTCAGGATGCCAAAAAAAGACATTTTACTCATTTTTAATGTTCTATTTGAACATTTTCAATTTATATCGCATTATTAGTTTTGTGTATGGATGACTTAGCATTGTATATATCGTTTTAAGGCCTATTATTTCACTCACAATGTAATTATGTATAACAGGTATAAATTTGAATCTAATATCACTTCATTAGACACATTTTTTTAAATCAATAGTATGCACCGCCAGATGGAGTACCACTTGGCGGCGCATAACCTTCGATTTCAGATTGTGCTGAAAATCTCTAAATCACCCTAAAACGGCCAAACGAGCAAGACTCTCTGAACATTTTTTCCATTCGAGGTCGTCTAGATTCTGAAAAAGTCATCTTTCCTCGCAAAATTGCACCACGCACTAAACACCACCGACGGTTCGTGGTGCTTGGTGTTTTGTGTCTTTGGCCAAAATGTTCGATCTATCGTATCTTTTGACTCGTAGCTCCGATTTAGTCCCCTTTTTTTTCAAATCGTGTAATTTTTCAGGATCTATCCATTAGAAAACTACCGTAGGCGGTTTTTCCCAAATATTTTTCGAAACGAGACCTCAAAAGCCTTCAATTTTGCCTTTTTTCAATTTTGACCGTTTTCATTCATATTATTCCTTTTGTGTATGCATGATTTAGCATGGTATATATCATTTTAAGGCCTATTATTTCACTCGCAATTTAATTATGTATAACGGGTATAAATTTGACTCTAATGTCACTTCATTAGACACGTTTTTTTAAATCATTAGTTTGCGCCGCCAGATGGAGTACCACTTGGCGGCGCATAACCTTCGGTTTTTGATTATGCTGAAAATCTCGAGATCACCCTAAAACGACCCTAACATCAAGACTCCTAGATATTTTCTTGACATTCGAGGTCGTCAGGATGCCGAAAAAAGACATTTTACTCATTTTTAATGTTCTATTTGATCATTTTCAATTTATATCGCATTATTACTTTTGTGTATGGATGACTTAGCATTGTATATATCGTTTTAAGGCCTATTATTTCACTCGCAATGTAATTATGTATAACGGGTATAAATTTGAATCTAATGTCACTTCATTAGACACATTTTTTTACATCATTAGTATGCACCGCCAGATGGAGTACCATTTGGCGGCGCATAACCTTCGGTTTCAGATTGTGCTGAAAATCTCTAAATTACCCTAAAACTTTCGAACGAGCAAGACAATCTGAATGTTCTTTCCATTCAAGTTCATCCAGATTCTGAAAAAGACATCTTTCCTCGCAAAATCGCACCACGCACCAAACACCACCGACGGTTCTTGGTGCTTGGTGTTTTGTGTCTTTGGCCAAAATGTTTGATCTATCGTATCTTTTGACTCGTAGGTCCGATTTAGTCACCGTTTTTTTTCAAATCGTGTAATTGTTTGGGATCTATCTGTTGGAAAATTGCTGTAGGCGGTTTGTAACAAATATTTTTCGAAACGAGACCTCGAAAGCCTTCAATTTTGCATTTTTCGATTTTGACCGTTTTCATTCATATTATTCCTTTTGTGTATGCATGACTTAGCATGGTATATATTGTTTTAAGGCCTATTATTTCACTCGCAATGTAATTATGTATAATGGGTATAAATTTGAATCTAATGTCACTTCATTAGACACGTTCTTTTAAATCATTAGTATGCACCGCCAGATAGTGTACCACTTAGTGGCGCATAACCTTCGGTTTCTGATTGTGCTGAAAATCTCGAGATCACCCTAAAAAGACCCTAACATCAAGTCTCCTGGATAGTGTCTTGACATTCGAGGTCATCAGGATGCCGAAAAAAGACATTTTACTCATTTTTAATGTTCTATTTGATCATTTTCAATTTATATCGCATTATTAGTTTTGTGTATGGATGACTTAGCATTGTATATATCGTTTTAAGGCCTATTATTTCACTCACAATGTAATTATGTATAACGGGTATAAATTTGAATCTAATGTCACTTCATTAGACATGTTTTTTTAAATCAATAGTATGCACCGCCATATGGAGTACCACTTGGCGGCGCATAACCTTCGGTTTCAGATTGTGTTGAAAATCTCTAAATCACCCTAAAACGGCCAAACGAGCAAGACTCTCTAAACAGTTTTTCCATTCGAGGTCATATAGATTCTGAAAAAGTCATCTTTCCTCGCAAAATTGCACCACGCACCAAACACCACCGACGGTTCGTGGTGCTTGGTGTTTTGTGTCTTTGGCCAAAATGTTCGATCTATCGTATCTTTTGACTCGTAGCTCCGATTTAGTCCCCGTTCTTTTCAAATCGTGTAATTTTTCGGGATCTATCCATTGGAAAACTGCCGTAGGCGGTTATTCCCAAATATTTTTCGAAACGAGACCTCGAAAGCCTTCAATTTTGCCTTTTTTCAATTTTGACCGTTTTCATTCATATTATTCCTTTTGTGTATGCATGATTTAGCATGGTATATATCGTTTTAAGGCCTATTATTTCATTCGCAATGTAATTATGTATAACGGGTATAAATTTGACTCTAATGTCATTTCATTAGACACGTTTTTTTAAATCATTAGTATGCGCCGCCAGATTACTCCACTTGGCGGCGCATAACCTTCAGTTTTTAATTGTGCTGAAAATCTCGAGATCACCCTAAAATGAACCTAACATCAAGACTCATGGATAGTGTCTTGACATTCGAGGTCGTCAGGATGCCAAAAAAAGACATTTTACACATTTTTAATGTTCTATTTGAATATTTTCAATTTATATCGCATTATTAGTTTTGTGTATGGATGACTTAGCATTGTATATATCGTTTTAAGGCCTATTATTTCACTCACAATGTAATTATGTATAACGGGTATAAATTTAAATCTAATGTCACTTCATTAGACACGTTTTTTTAAATCAATAGTTTGCACCGCCAGATGGAGTACCACTTGGCTGCGCATAACCTTCGGTTTCAGATTGTGCTGAAAATCTCTAAATCACCCTAAAACGGCCAAACGAGCAAGACTCTCTGAATATTTTTTCCATTCGAGGTCGTCTAGATTCTGAAAAAGTCATCTTTCCTCGCAAAATTGCACCACGCACCAAACACCACCGACGGTTCGTGGTGCTTGGTGTTTTGTGTCTTTGGCTAAAATGTTCGATCTATCGTATCTTTTGACTCGTAGCTCCGATTTAGTCCCCGTTTTTTTAAAATCGTGTAATTTTTCGAGATCTATCCATTGGAAAACTGCTGTAGGCAGTTTTTCCCAAATATTTTTCGAAACGAGACCTCGAAAGCCTTCAATTTTGCCTTTTTCGATTTTGATCGTTTTCATTCATATTATTCCTTTTGTGTATGCATGATTTATCATGGTATATATCGTTTTAAGGCCTATTATTTCACTCGCAATGTAATTATGTATAACGGGTATAAATTTGACTCTAATGTCATTTCATTAGCCACGTTTTTTTAAATCATTAGTATACGCCGCCAGATGGAGTACCACTTGGCGGCGCATAACCTTCGGTTTCTGATTATGCTAAAAATCTCGAGATCACCCTAAAATGACCCTAACATCAAGACTCCTGGATAGTGTCTTGACATTCGAGGTCGTCTGGATGCCAAAAAAAGATATTTTACTCATTTTTAATGTTCTATTTGATCATTTTCAATTTATATCGCATTATTAGTTTTGTGTATGGATGACTTAGCATTGTATATATCGTTTTAAGGCCTATTATTTCACTCGCAATATAATTATGTATAACGGGTATAAATTTGAATCAAATGTCACTTCATTAGACACGTTTTTTTACATCATTAGTATGCACCGCCAGATGGAGTACCATTTGGCGGCGCATAACCTTCGGTTTCAGATTAAGCTGAAAATCTCTTAATTACCCTAAAACGGCCGAACGAGCAAGACAATCTGAATGTTCTTTCCATTCGAGGTTGTCCAGATTCTGAAAAAGACATCTTTCCTCACAAAATTGCACCACGCACCAAACATCACCGACGGTTCGTGGTGCTTGGTGTTTTGTGTCTTTGGCCAAAATGTTTGATCTATCGCATCTTTTGACTCGTAGGTCCGATTTAGTCACCGTTTTTTTTCAAATCGTGTAATTGTTTGGGATCTATCCGTTAGCAAACTGCCGTAGGCGGTTTGTAACAAATATTTTTCGAAACGAGACCTCGAAAGCCTTCAATTTTGCGTTTTTCGATTTTGACCGTTTTCATTCATATTATTCCTTTTGTGTAAGCATGACTTAGCATGGTATATATTGTTTTAAGGCCTATTATTTCACTCGCAATGTAATTATGTATAACGGGTATAAATTTGAATCTAATGTCACTTCATTAGACACGTTCTTTTAAATCATTAGTATGCACCGCCAGTTAGAGTACCACTTGGCGGCGCATAACCTTCGGTTACTGATTGTGCTGAAAATCTCGAGATCACCCTAAAACGACCCTAACATCAAGACTCCTGGATAGTGTCTTGACATTCGAGGTCGTCAGGATGCCGAAAAAAGACATTTTGCTCATTTTTAATGTTCTATTTGATCATTTTCAATTTATATCGCATTATTAGTTTTGTGTATGGATGACTTAGCATTGTATATATCGTTTTAAGGCCTATTATTTCACTTGCAATGTAATTATGTATTACGGGTATAAATTTGAATCTAATGTCACTTCATTAGACACATTTTTTTACATCATTATTATGCACCGCCAGATGGAGTACCATTTGGCGGCGCATAACCTTCGGTTTCAGATTGTGCTGAAAATCCTTATATAACCCTAAAACGGCCGAACGAGCAAGACAATTTGAATGTTCTTTCCATTCGAGTTCATCCAGATTCTGAAAAAGACATCTTTCCTCGCAAAATTGCACCACGCACCAAACACCACTGACGGTTCGTGGTGCTTGGTGTTTTGTGTCTTTAGCCAAAATGTTTGATCTATCGTATCTTTTGACTCGTAGGTCCGATTTAGTCACCATTTTTTTTCAAATCGTGTAATTGTTTGGGATCTATCCATTGGCAAACTGCCATAGGCGGTTTGTAACAAATATTTTTTGAAACGAGACCTCGAAAGCCTTCAATATTGCCTTTTTTGATTTTGACCATTTTCATTCATATTATTCCTTTTGTGTATGTATGGCTTAGCATGGTATATATCGTTTTAAGGCCTATTGTTTCACTCGCAATGTAATTATGTATAACGGGTATAAATTTGAATCTAATATCACTTCATTAGACACGTTCTTTTAAATCATTAGTATGCACCGCCAGATAGAGTACCACTTGGCGGCGCATAACCTTCGGTTTCTGATTGTGCTGAAAATCTCGAGATCACCCTAAAATGACCCTAAGATCAAGACTCAATAGTGTCTTGACATTCGAGGTCGTCAGGATACCGAAAAAAGACATTTTACTCATTTTTAATGTTCTATTTGATCATTTTCAATTTATATCGCATTATTAGTTTTGTGTATGGATGACTTAACATTGTATATACCGTTTTAAGGCATATTATTTCACTCGCAATGTAATTATGTATAACGGGTATAAATTTGAATCTAATGTCACTTCATTAGACACGTTTTTTTAAATCATTAGTAAGCGCCGCCAGATGGAGTAACACTTGGCGGCGCATAACCTTCAGTTTTTAATTGTGCTAAAAATCTCGAGATCACCCTAAAATAAACCTAACATCAAGACTCCTAGATAGTGTCTTGACATTCGAGGTCGTCAGGATGCCAAAAAAAGACATTTTACTCATTTTTAATGTTCTATTTGATCATTTTCAATTTATAACGCATTATTAGTTTTGTGTATGGATGACTTAGCATTGTATATATCGTTTTAAGGCCTATTATTTCACTCACAATGTAATTATGTATAACGGGTATAAATTTGAATCTAATGTCACTTCATTAGACACGTTTTTTTAAATCAATAGCATGCACCGCCAGATGGAGTACCACTTGGCGGCCCATAACCTTCGGTTTCAGATTGTGCTGAAAATCTCTAAATCACCCTAAAACGGCCAAACGAGCAAGACTCTCTGAACGTTTTTTCCATTCGAGGTCGTCTAGATTCTGAAAAATTCATCTTTCCTCACAAAATCGCACCACGCACCAAACACCACCGACGGTTCGTGGTGCTTGGGGTTTTTTGTGTTTGGCCAAAATGTTCGATCTATCGTATCTTTTGACTCGTAGCTCCGATTTAGTCCCTGTTTTTTTCAAATCGTGTAATTTTTTGGGATCTATCCATTGGAAAACTGCCGTAGGCGGTTTATCCCAAATATTTTTCAAAACGAGACCTCGAATGCCTTCAAATTTGCCTTTTTTCAATTTTGACCGTTTTCATTCATATTATTCCTTTTGTGTATGCATGATTTACCATGGTATATATCGTTTTAAGGCCTATTATTTCACTCGCAATGTAATTATGTATAACGGGTATAAATTTGACTCTAATGTCACTTCATTAGACACATTTTTTTAAATCATTAGTATGTGCCGCCAGATGGAGTACCACTTGGCGGCGCATAACCTTCGGTTTCTGATTGTGCTGAAAATCTCGAGATCACCCTAAAACGACCCTAACATCAAGACTCCTGGATAGTGTCTTGACATTCGAGGTCATTTGGATGCCGAAAAAAGATATTTTACTCATTTTTAATGTTCTATTTGATCATTTTCAATTTATATCGCATTATTAGTTTTGTGTATGGATGACTTAGCATTGTATATATCGTTTTTAAGGCCTATTATTTCACTCGCAATGTAATTATTTATAACGGGTATAAATTTGAATCAAATGTCACTTCATTAGACACGTTTTTTTACATCATTAGTATGCACCGCCAGATAGAGTACCATTTGGCGGCGCATAACCTTCGGTTTCAGATTGTGCTGAAAATCTCTAAATTACCCTAAAACGGCCGAACGAGCAAGACAATCTGAATGTTCTTTCCATTCGAGGTTGTACAGATTCTGAAAAAGACATCTTTCCTCACAAAATTGCACCACGCACCAAACATCACCGACGGTTCGTGGTGCTTGGTGTTTTGTGTCTTTGGCCAAAATGTTTGATCTATCGTATCTTTTGACTCGTAGGTCCGATTTAGTCACCGTTTTTTTTCAAATCGTGTAATTGTTTGGGATCTATCCGTTGGCAAACTGCCGTAGGCGGTTTATAACAAATATTTTTCGAAACGAGACCTCGAAAGCCTTCAATTTTGCCTTTTTAGATTTTGACCGTTTTCATTCATATTATTCCTTTTGTGTATGCATGACTTAGCATGGTATATATCGTTTTAAGGCCTATTATTTCACTCGCAATGTAATTATGTATAACGGGTATAAATTTGAATCTAATGTCACTTCATTAGACACGTTCTTTTAAATCATTAGTATGCACCGCCAGATAGAGTACCACTTGACGGCGCATAACCTTCGGTTTCTGATTGTGCTGAAAATCTCGAGATCACCCTAAAACGACCTAACATCAAGACTCCTGGATAGTGTCTTGACATTCGAGGTCGTCAGGATGCCGAAAAAAGACATTTTACTCATTTTTAATGTTATATTTGATCATTTTCAATTTATATCGCATTATTAGTTTTGTGTATGGATGACTTAGCATTGTATATATCGTTTTAAGGCCTATTATTTCACTCGCAATGTAATTATGTATAACGGGTATAAATTTGAATCTAATGTCACTTCATTAGACACGTTTTTTTAAATCAATAGTATGCACCGCCAGATGGAGTACCACTTGGCGGCGCATAACCTTCGGTTTCAGACTGTGCTGAAAATCTCTAAATCACCGTAAAACTCCCAAACGAGCAAGACTCTCAGAACGTTTTTTCCATTCGAGGTCGTCTAGATTCTGAAAAAGTCATCTTTCCTCACAAAATCGCACCACGCACCAAACACCACCGATGGTTCGTGGTGCTTGGTGTTTTTTGTCTTTGGCCAAAATGTTCGATCTATCGTATCTTTTGACTCGTAGCTCCGATTTAGTCCCCGTTTTTTTCAAATCGTGTAATTTTTCGGGATCTATCCATTGGAAAACTGCCATAGGCAGTTTTTCCCAAAAATTTTTCGAAACGAGACCTCGAAAGCCTTCAATTTTGCCTTTTTCCGATTTTGACCGTTTTCATTCATATTATTCCTTTTGTGTATGCATGATTTAGCATGGTGTATATCGTTTTAAGGCCTATTATTTCACTCGCAATGTAATTATGTATAACGGGTATAAATTTGACTCTAATGTCACTTCATTAGACACATTTTTTTAAATCATTAGTATGCGCCGCCAGATGGAGTACCACTTGGCGGCGCATAACCTTCGGTTTCTGATTGTGCTGAAAATCTCGAGATCACCTTAAAACGACCCTAACATCAAGACTCCTGGATAGTGTCTTGACATTCGAGGTCATTTGGATGCCGAAAAAAGATATTTTACTCATTTTTAATGTTCTATTTGATCATTTTCAATTTATATCGCATTATTAGTTTTGTGTATGGATGACTTAGCATTCTATATATCGTTTTTAAGGCCTATTATTTCACTCGCAATGTAATTATTTATAACGGGTATAAATTTGAATCAAATGTCACTTCATTAGACACGTTTTTTTACATCATTAGTATGCACCGCCAGATGGAGTACCATTTGGCGGCGCATAACATTCGGTTTCAGATTGTGCTGAAAATCTCTAAATTACCCTAAAACGGCCGAACGAGCAAGACAATCTGAATGTTCTTTCCATTCGAGGTTGTACAGATTCTGAAAAAGACATCTTTCCTCACAAAATTGCACCACGCACCAAACATCACCGACGGTTCGTGGTGCTTGGTGTTTTGTGTCTTTGGCCAAAATGTTTGATCTATCGTATCTTTTGACTCGTATGTCCGATTTAGTCACCGTTTTTTTTCAAATCGTGTAATTGTTTGGGATCTATCCGTTGGCAAACTGCCGTAGGCGGTTTGTAACAAATATTTTTCGAAACGAGACCTCGAAAGCCTTCAATTTTGCCTTTTTCGATTTTGACCGTTTTCATTCATATTATTCCTTTTGTGTATGCATGACTTAGCATGGTATATATCGTTTTAAGGCCTATTATTTCACTCGCAATGTAATTATGTATAACGGGTATAAATTTGAATCTAATGTCACTTCATTAGACACGTTCTTTTAAATCATTAGTATGCACCGCCAGTTAGAGTACCACTTGGCGGCGCATAACCTTCGGTTACTGATTGTGCTGAAAATCTCGAGATCACCCTAAAACGACCCTAACATCAAGACTCCTGGATAGTGTCTTGACATTCGAGGTCGTCTGGATGCCGAAAAAAGATATTTTACTCATTTTTAATGTTCTATTTGATCATTTTCAATTTATATCGCATTATTAGTTTTGTGTATGGATGACTTAGCATTGTATATATCGTTTTAAGGCCTATTATTTCACTCGCAATATAATTATGTATAACGGGTATAAATTTGAATCAAATGTCACTTCATTAGACACGTTTTTTTACATCATTAGTATGCACCGCCAGATGGAGTACCATTTGGCGGCGCATAACCTTCGGTTTCAGATTAAGCTGAAAATCTCTTAATTACCCTAAAACGGCCGAACGAGCAAGACAATCTGAATGTTCTTTCCATTCGAGGTTGTCCAGATTCTGAAAAAGACATCTTTCCTCACAAAATTGCACCACGCACCAAACATCACCGACGGTTCGTGGTGCTTGGTGTTTTGTGTCTTTGGCCAAAATGTTTGATCTATCGCATCTTTTGACTCGTAGGTCCGATTTAGTCACCGTTTTTTTTCAAATCGTGTAATTGTTTGGGATCTATCCGTTAGCAAACTGCCGTAGGCGGTTTGTAACAAATATTTTTCGAAACGAGACCTCGAAAGCCTTCAATTTTGCGTTTTTCGATTTTGACCGTTTTCATTCATATTATTCCTTTTGTGTAAGCATGACTTAGCATGGTATATATTGTTTTAAGGCCTATTATTTCACTCGCAATGTAATTATGTATAACGGGTATAAATTTGAATCTAATGTCACCTCATTAGACACGTTCTTTTAAATCATTAGTATGCACCGCCAGTTAGAGTACCACTTGGCGGCGCATAACCTTCGGTTACTGATTGTGCTGAAAATATCGAGATCACCCTAAAACGACCCTAACATCAAGACTCCTGGATAGTGTCTTGACATTCGAGGTCGTCAGGATGCCGAAAAAAGACATTTTGCTCATTTTTAATGTTCTATTTGATCATTTTCAATTTATATCGCATTATTAGTTTTGTGTATGGATGACTTAGCATTGTATATATCGTTTTAAGGCCTATTATTTCACTTGCAATGTAATTATGTATAATGGGTATAAATTTGAATCTAATGTCACTTCATTAGACACATTTTTTTACATCATTATTATGCACCGCCAGATGGAGTACCATTTGGCGGCGCATAACCTTCGGTTTCAGATTGTGCAGAAAATCCTTAAATAACCCTAAAACGGCCGAACGAGCAAGACAATTTGAATGTTCTTTCCATTCGAGTTCATCCAGATTCTGAAAAAGACATCTTTCCTCGCAAAATCGCACCACGCACCAAACACCACTGACGGTTAGTGGTGCTTGGTGTTTTGTGTCTTTAGCCAAAATGTTTGATCTATCGTATCTTTTGACTCGTAGGTCCGATTTAGTCACCGTTTTTTTTCAAATCGTGTAATTGTTTGGGATCTATACGTTGGCAAACTGCCATAGGCGGTTTGTAACAAATATTTTTTGAAACGAGACCTCGAAAGCCTTCAATATTGCCTTTTTTGATTTTGACCATTTTCATTCATACTATTCCTTTTGTGTATGTATGGCTTAGCATGGTATATATCGTTTTAAGGCCTATTGTTTCACTCGCAATGTAATTATGTATAACGGGTATAAATTTGAATCTAATATCACTTCATTAGACACGTTCTTTTAAATCATTAGTATGCACCGCCAGATAGAGTACCACTTGGCGGCGCATAACCTTCGGTTTCTGATTGTGCTGAAAATCTCGAGATCACCCTAAAATGACCCTAAGATCAAGACTCAATAGTGTCTTGACATTCTAGGTCGTCAGGATACCGAAAAAAGACATTTTACTCATTTTTAATGTTCTATTTGATCATTTTCAATTTATATCGCATTATTAGTTTTGTGTATGGATGACTTAACATTGTATATACCGTTTTAAGGCATATTATTTCACTCGCAATGTAATTATGTATAACGGGTATAAATTTGAATCTAATGTCACTTCATTAGACACGTTTTTTTAAATCATTAGTAAGCGCCGCCAGATGGAGTAACACTTGGCGGCGCATAACCTTCAGTTTTTAATTGTGCTAAAAATCTCGAGATCACCCTAAAATAAACCTAACATCAAGACTCCTAGATAGTGTCTTGACATTCGAGGTCGTCAGGATGCCAAAAAAAGACATTTTACTCATTTTTAATGTTCTATTTGATCATTTTCAATTTATAACGCATTATTAGTTTTGTGTATGGATGACTTAGCATTGTATATATCGTTTTAAGGCCTATTATTTCACTCACAATGTAATTATGTATAACGGGTATAAATTTGAATCTAATGTCACTTCATTAGACACGTTTTTTTAAATCAATAGTATGCACCGCCAGATGGAGTACCACTTGGCGGCCCATAACCTTCGGTTTCAGATTGTGCTGAAAATCTCTAAATCACCCTAAAACGGCCAAACGAGCAAGACTCTCTGAACGTTTTTTCCATTCGAGGTCGTCTAGATTCTGAAAAATTCATCTTTCCTCACAAAATCGCACCACGCACCAAACACCACCGACGGTTCGTGGTGCTTGGTGTTTTTTGTGTTTGGCCAAAATGTTCGATCTATCGTATCTTTTGACTCGTAGCTCCGATTTAGTCCCTGTTTTTTTCAAATCGTGTAATTTTTCGGGATCTATCCATTGGAAAACTGCCGTAGGCGGTTTATCCCAAATATTTTTCGAAACGAGACCTCGAATGCCTTCAAATTTGCCTTTTTCAATTTTGACCGTTTTCATTCATATTATTCCTTTTGTGTATGCATGATTTACCATGGTATATATCGTTTTAAGGCCTATTATTTCACTCGCAATGTAATTATGTATAACGGGTATAAATTTGACTCTAATGTCACTTCATTAGACACATTTTTTTAAATCATTAGTATGTGCCGCCAGATGGAGTACCACTTGGCGGCGCATAACCTTCGGTTTCTGATTGTGCTGAAAATCTCGAGATCACCCTAAAACGACCCTAACATCAAGACTCCTGGATAGTGTCTTGACATTCGAGGTCATTTGGATGCCGAAAAAAGATATTTTACTCATTTTTAATGTTCTATTTGATCATTTTCAATTTATATCGCATTATTAGTTTTGTGTATGGATGACTTAGCATTGTATATATCGTTTTTAAGGCCTATTATTTCACTCGCAATGTAATTATTTATAACGGGTATAAATTTGAATCAAATGTCACTTCATTAGACACGTTTTTTTACATCATTAGTATGCACCGCCAGATAGAGTACCATTTGGCGGCGCATAACCTTCGGTTTCAGATTGTGCTGAAAATCTCTAAATTACCCTAAAACGGCCGAACGAGCAAGACAATCTGAATGTTCTTTCCATTCGAGGTTGTACAGATTCTGAAAAAGACATCTTTCCTCACAAAATTGCACCACGCACCAAACACCACCGACGGTTCGTGGTGCTTGGTGTTTTGTGTCTTTGGCCAAAATGTTTGATCTATCGTATCTTTTGACTCGTAGGTCCGATTTAGTCACCGTTTTTTTTCAAATCGTGTAATTGTTTGGGATCTATCCGTTGGCAAACTGCCGTAGGCGGTTTGTAACAAATATTTTTCGAAACGAGACCTCGAAAGCCTTCAATTTTGCCTTTTTCGATTTTGACCGTTTTCATTCATATTATTCCTTTTGTGTATGCATGACTTAGCATGGTATATATCGTTTTAAGGCCTATTATTTCACTCGCAATGTAATTATGTATAACGGGTATAAATTTGAATCTAATGTCACTTCATTAGACACGTTCTTTTAAATCATTAGTATGCACCGCCAGTTAGAGTACCACTTGGCGGCGCATAACCTTCGGTTACTGATTGTGCTGAAAATCTCGAGATCACCCTAAAACGACCCTAACATCAAGACTCCTGGATAGTGTCTTGACATTCGAGGTCGTCTGGATGCCGAAAAAAGATATTTTACTCATTTTTAATGTTCTATTTGATCATTTTCAATTTATATCGCATTATTAGTTTTGTGTATGGATGACTTAGCATTGTATATATCGTTTTAAGGCCTATTATTTCACTCGCAATATAATTATGTATAACGGGTATAAATTTGAATCAAATGTCACTTCATTAGACACGTTTTTTTACATCATTAGTATGCACCGCCAGATGGAGTACCATTTGGCGGCGCATAACCTTCGGTTTCAGATTAAGCTGAAAATCTCTTAATTACCCTAAAACGGCCGAACGAGCAAGACAATCTGAATGTTCTTTCCATTCGAGGTTGTCCAGATTCTGAAAAAGACATCTTTCCTCACAAAATTGCACCACGCACCAAACATCACCGACGGTTCGTGGTGCTTGGTGTTTTGTGTCTTTGGCCAAAATGTTTGATCTATCGCATCTTTTGACTCGTAGGTCCGATTTAGTCACCGTTTTTTTTAAAATCGTGTAATTGTTTGGGATCTATCCGTTAGCAAACTGCCGTAGGCGGTTTGTAACAAATATTTTTCGAAACGAGACCTCGAAAGCCTTCAATTTTGCGTTTTTCGATTTTGACCGTTTTCATTCATATTATTCCTTTTGTGTAAGCATGACTTAGCATGGTATATATTGTTTTAAGGCCTATTATTTCACTCGCAATGTAATTATGTATAACGGGTATAAATTTGAATCTAATGTCACCTCATTAGACACGTTCTTTTAAATCATTAGTATGCACCGCCAGTTAGAGTACCACTTGGCGGCGCATAACCTTCGGTTACTGATTGTGCTGAAAATCTCGAGATCACCCTAAAACGACCCTAACATCAAGACTCCTGGATAGTGTCTTGACATTCGAGGTCGTCAGGATGCCGAAAAAAGACATTTTGCTCATTTTTAATGTTCTATTTGATCATTTTCAATTTATATCGCATTATTAGTTTTGTGTATGGATGACTTAGCATTGTATATATCGTTTTAAGGCCTATTATTTCACTTGCAATGTAATTATGTATAACGGGTATAAATTTGAATCTAATGTCACTTCATTAGACACATTTTTTTACATCATTATTATGCACCGCCAGATGGAGTACCATTTGGCGGCGCATAACCTTCGGTTTCAGATTGTGCTGAAAATCCTTAAATAACCCTAAAACGGCCGAACGAGCAAGACAATTTGAATTTTCTTTCCATTCGAGTTCATCCAGATTCTGAAAAAGACATCTTTCCTCGCAAAATCGCACCACGCACCAAACACCACTGACGGTTCGTGGTGCTTGGTGTTTTGTGTCTTTAGCCAAAATGTTTGATCTATCGTATCTTTTGACTCGTAGGTCCGATTTAGTCACCGTTTTTTTTCAAATCGTGTAATTGTTTGGGATCTATACGTTGGCAAACTGCCATAGGCGGTTTGTAACAAATATTTTTTGAAACGAGACCTCGAAAGCCTTCAATATTGCCTTTTTTGATTTTGACCGTTTTCATTCATACTATTCCTTTTGTGTATGTATGGCTTAGCATGGTATATATCGTTTTAAGGCCTATTGTTTCACTCGCAATGTAATTATGTATAACGGGTATAAATTTGAATCTAATATCACTTCATTAGACACGTTCTTTTAAATCATTAGTATGCACCGCCAGATAGAGTACCACTTGGCGGCGCATAACCTTCGGTTTCTGATTGTGCTGAAAATCTCGAGATCACCCTAAAATGACCCTAAGATCAAGACTCAATAGTGTCTTGACATTCTAGGTCGTCAGGATACCGAAAAAAGACATTTTACTCATTTTTAATGTTCTATTTGATCATTTTCAATTTATATCGCATTATTAGTTTTGTGTATGGATGACTTAACATTGTATATACCGTTTTAAGGCATATTATTTCACTCGCAATGTAATTATGTATAACGGGTATAAATTTGAATCTAATGTCACTTCATTAGACACGTTTTTTTAAATCATTAGTAAGCGCCGCCAGATGGAGTAACACTTGGCGGCGCATAACCTTCAGTTTTTAATTGTGCTAAAAATCTCGAGATCACCCTAAAATAAACCTAACATCAAGACTCCTAGATAGTGTCTTGACATTCGAGGTCGTCAGGATGCCAAAAAAAGACATTTTACTCATTTTTAATGTTCTATTTGATCATTTTCAATTTATAACGCATTATTAGTTTTGTGTATGGATGACTTAGCATTGTATATATCGTTTTAAGGCCTATTATTTCACTCACAATGTAATTATGTATAACGGGTATAAATTTGAATCTAATGTCACTTCATTAGACACGTTTTTTTAAATCAATAGTATGCACCGCCAGATGGAGTACCACTTGGCGGCCCATAACCTCCGGTTTCAGATTGTGCTGAAAATCTCTAAATCACCCTAAAACGGCCAAACGAGCAAGACTCTCTGAACGTTTTTTCCATTCGAGGTCGTCTAGATTCTGAAAAATTCATCTTTCCTCACAAAATCGCACCACGCACCAAACACCACCGACGGTTCGTGGTGCTTGGTGTTTTTTGTGTTTGGCCAAAATGTTCGATCTATCGTATCTTTTGACTCGTAGCTCCGATTTAGTCCCTGTTTTTTTCAAATCGTGTAATTTTTCGGGATCTATCCATTGGAAAACTGCCGTAGGCGGTTTATCCCAAATATTTTTCGAAACGAGACCTCGAATGCCTTCAAATTTGCCTTTTTCAATTTTGACCGTTTTCATTCATATTATTCCTTTTGTGTATGCATGATTTACCATGGTATATATCGTTTTAAGGCCTATTATTTCACTCGCAATGTAATTATGTATAACGGGTATAAATTTGACTCTAATGTCACTTCATTAGACACATTTTTTTAAATCATTAGTATGTGCCGCCAGATGGAGTACCACTTGGCGGCGCATAACCTTCGGTTTCTGATTGTGCTGAAAATCTCGAGATCACCCTAAAACGACCCTAACATCAAGACTCCTGGATAGTGTCTTGACATTCGAGGTCATTTGGATGCCGAAAAAAGATATTTTACTCATTTTTAATGTTCTATTTGATCATTTTCAATTTATATCGCATTATTAGTTTTGTGTATGGATGACTTAGCATTGTATATATCGTTTTTAAGGCCTATTATTTCACTCGCAATGTAATTATTTATAACGGGTATAAATTTGAATCAAATGTCACTTCATTAGACACGTTTTTTTACATCATTAGTATGCACCGCCAGATAGAGTACCATTTGGCGGCGCATAACCTTCGGTTTCAGATTGTGCTGAAAATCTCTAAATTACCCTAAAACGGCCGAACGAGCAAGACAATCTGAATGTTCTTTCCATTCGAGGTTGTACAGATTCTGAAAAAGACATCTTTCCTCACAAAATTGCACCACGCACCATACACCACCGACGGTTCGTGGTGCTTGGTGTTTTGTGTCTTTGGCCAAAATGTTTGATCTATCGTATCTTTTGACTCGTAGGTCCGATTTAGTCACCGTTTTTTTTCAAATCGTGTAATTGTTTGGGATCTATCCGTTGGCAAACTGCCGTAGGCGGTTTGTAACAAATATTTTTCGAAACGAGACCTCGAAAGCCTTCAATTTTGCCTTTTTCGATTTTGACCGTTTTCATTCATATTATTCCTTTTGTGTATGCATGACTTAGCATGGTATATATCGTTTTAAGGCCTATTATTTCACTCGCAATGTAATTATGTATAACGGGTATAAATTTGAATCTAATGTCACTTCATTAGACACGTTCTTTTAAATCATTAGTATGCACCGCCAGATAGAGTACCACTTGACGGCACATAACCTTCGGTTTCTGATTGTGCTGAAAATCTCGAGATCACCCTAAAACGACCCTAACATCAAGACTCCTGGATAGTGTCTTGACATTCGAGGTCGTCAGGATGCCGAAAAAAGACATTTTACTCATTTTTAATGTTATATTTGATCATTTTCAATTTATATCGCATTATTAGTTTTGTGTATGGATGACTTAGCATTGTATATATCGTTTTAAGGCCTATTATTTCACTCGCAATGTAATTATGTATAACGGGTATAAATTTGAATCTAATGTCACTTCATTAGACACGTTTTTTTAAATCAATAGTATGCACCGCCAGATGGAGTACCACTTGGCGGCGCATAACCTTCGGTTTCAGACTGTGCTGAAAATCTCTAAATCACCGTAAAACTCCCAAACGAGCAAGACTCTCAGAACGTTTTTTCCATTCGAGGTCGTCTAGATTCTAAAAAAGTCATATTTCCTCACAAAATCGCACCACGCACCAAACACCACCGATGGTTCGTCGTGCTTGGTGTTTTTTGTCTTTGGCCAAAATGTTCGATCTACCGTATCTTTTGACTCGTAGCTCCGATTTAGTCCCCGTTTTTTTCAAATCGTGTAATTTTTCGGGATCTATCCATTGGAAAACTGCCATAGGCAGTTTTTCCCAAAAATTTTTCGAAACGAGACCTCGAAAGCCTTCAATTTTGCCTTTTTCCGATTTTGACCGTTTTCATTCATATTATTCCTTTTGTGTATGCATGATTTAGCATGGTGTATATCGTTTTAAGGCCTATTATTTCACTCGCAATGTAATTATGTATAACGGGTATAAATTTGACTCTAATGTCACTTCATTAGACACATTTTTTTAAATCATTAGTATGCGCCGCCAGATGGAGTACCACTTGGCGGCGCATAACCTTCGGTTTC
Source organism: Rutidosis leptorrhynchoides (assembly GCF_046630445.1). NCBI lineage: Eukaryota > Viridiplantae > Streptophyta > Magnoliopsida > Asterales > Asteraceae > Rutidosis > Rutidosis leptorrhynchoides. Next base: position 336,152,778 of record NC_092342.1, on the reverse strand, counting down.
TGATTGTGCTGAAAATCTCGAGATCACCCTAAAACGACCCTAACATCAAGACTCCTGGATAGTGTCTTGACATTCGAGGTCATTTGGATGCCGAAAAAAGATATTTTACTCATTTTTAATGTTCTATTTGATCATTTTCAATTTATATCGCATTATTAGTTTTGTGTATGGATGACTTAGCATTGTATATATCGTTTTTAAGGCCTATTATTTCACTCGCAATGTAATTATTTATAACGGGTATAAATTTGAATCAAATGTCACTTCATTAGACACGTTTTTTTACATCATTAGTATGCACCGCCAGATGGAGTACCATTTGGCGGCGCATAACCTTCGGTTTCAGATTGTGCTGAAAATCTCTAAATTACCCTAAAACGGCCGAACGAGCAAGACAATCTGAATGTTCTTTCCATTCGAGGTTGTACAGATTCTGAAAAAGACATCTTTCCTCACAAAATTGCACCACGCACCAAACATCACCGACGGTTCGTGGTGCTTGGTGTTTTGTGTCTTTGGCCAAAATGTTTGATCTATCGTATCTTTTGACTCGTAGGTCCGATTTAGTCACCGTTTTTTTTTTCAAATCGTGTAATTGTTTGGGATCTATCCGTTGGCAAACTGCCGTAGGCGGTTTGTAACAAATATTTTTCGAAACGAGACCTCGAAAGCCTTCAATTTTGCCTTTTTCGATTTTGACCGTTTTCATTCATATTATTCCTTTTGTGTATGCATGACTTAGCATGGTATATATCATTTTAAGGCCTATTATTTCACTCACAATGTAATTATGTATAACGGGTATAAATTTGAATCTAATGTCACTTCATTAGACACGTTCTTTTAAATCACTAGTATGCACCGCCAGATAGAGTACCACTTGGCGGCGCATAACCTTCGGTTTCTGATTGTGCTGAAAATCTCGAGATCACCCTAAAATGACTCTAACATCAAGACTCCTGGATAGTGCCTTGACATTCGAGGTCGTCAGGATGCCGAAAAAAGACATTTTACTCATTTTTAATGTTCTATTTGATCATTTTCAATTTATATCGATTTATTAGTTTTGTGTATGGATGACTTAGCATTGTATATATCATTTTAATGCCTATTATTTCACTCGCAATGTAATTATGTATAACGGGTATAAATTTGAATCTAATGTCACTTCATTTGACACATTTTTTTACATCATTAGTATGCACCGCCAGATGGAGTACCATTTGGCGGCGCATAACCTTCGGTTTCAGATTGTGCTGAAAATCTCTAAATTACCCTAAAACGGCCGAACGAGCAAGACAATCTGAATGTTCTTTCCATTCGAGTTCATCCAGATTCTGAAAAAGACATCTTTCCTCGCAAAATCGCACCACGCACCAAACGCCACCGACGGTTCGTGGTGCTTGGAGTTTTGTGTCTTTGGCCAAAATGTTTGATCTATCGTATCTTTTGACTCGTAGGTCCGATTTAGTCACCGTTTTCTTCAAATCGTGTAATTGTTTGGGATCTATCCGTTGGCAAACTGCCGTAGGCGGTTTGTAACAAATATTTTTTGAAACGAGACCTCGAAAGCCTTCAATTTTGCCTTTTTCGATTTTGACCATTTTTATTCATATTATTCCTTTTGTGTATGCATGACTTAGCATGGTATATATCATTTTAAGGCCTATTGTTTCACTCGCAATGTAATTATGTATAACGGGTATAAATTTGAATCTAATGTCACTTCATTAGACACGTTCTTTTAAATCATTAGTATGCACCGCCAGATAGAGTACCACTTGGCGGCGCATAACCTTCGGTTTCTGATTGTGCTGAAAATCTCGAGATCACCCTAAAACGACCCTAACATCAAGACTCCTGGATAGTGTCTTGACATTCGAGGTCGTCAGGATGCCGAAAAAAGACATTTTACTCATTTTTAATGTTCTATTTGATCATTTTCAATTTATATCGCATTATTAGTTTTGTGTATGGATGACATAGCATGGTATATATCGTTTTAAATCCTATTATTTCACTCGCAATGTAATTATGTATAACGGGTATAAATTTGAATCTAATGTCACTTCATTAGACACGTTCTTTTAAATCATTAGTATGCACCGCCAGATAGTGTACCACTTGGCGGCGCATAACCTTCGGTTTCTGATTATGCTGAAAATCTCGAGGTCACCCTAAAACGACCCTAACATCAAGACTCCTGGATAGTGTCTTGACATTCGAGGTCGTCAGGATGCCGAAAAAAGACATTTTACTCATTTTTAATGTTCTATTTGATCATTTTCAATTTATATCGCATTATTAGTTTTGTGTATGGATGACTTAGCATTGTATATATCGTTTTAAGGCCTATTATTTCACTCGCAATGTAATTATGTATAACGGGTATAAATTTGAATCTAATGTCACTTCATTAGACACGTTTTTTTAAATCAATAGTATGCACCGCCAGATGGAGTACCACTTGGCGGCGCATAACCTTCGGTTTCAGATTGTGCTGAAAATCTCTAAATCACCGTAAAACTCCCAAACGAGCAAGACTCTCTGAAAGTTTTTTCCATTCGAGGTCGTCTAGATTCTGAAAAAGTCATCTTTCCTCACAAAATCGCACCACGCACCAAACACCACCGATGGTTCGTGGTGCTTGGTGTTTTTTGTCTTTGGCCAAAATGTTCGATCTATCGTATCTTTTGACTCGTAGCTCCGATTTAGTCCCCGTTTTTTTCAAATCGTGTAATTTTTCGGGATCTATCCATTGGAAAACTGCCATAGGCAGTTTTTCCCAAATATTTTTCGAAACGAGACCTCGAAAGCCTTCAATTTTGCCTTTTTCCGATTTTGACCGTTTTCATTCATATTATTCCTTTTGTGTATGCATGATTTAGCATGGTGTATATCGTTTTAAGGCCTATTATTTCACTCGCAATGTAATTATGTATAACGGGTATAAATTTGACTCTAATGTCACTTCATTAGACACATTTTTTTAAATCATTAGTATGCGCCGCCAGATGGAGTACCACTTGGCGGCGCATAACCTTCGGTTTTTGATTGTGCTGAAAATCTCGAGATCACCCTAAAACGACCCTAACATCAAGACTCCTGGATAGTGTCTTGACATTCGAGGTCATTTGGATGCCGAAAAAAGATATTTTACTCATTTTTAATGTTCTATTTGATCATTTTCAATTTATATCGCATTATTAGTTTTGTGTATGGATGACTTAGCATTGTATATATCGTTTTTAAGGCCTATTATTTCACTCGCAATGTAATTATTTATAACGGGTATAAATTTGAATCAAATGTCACTTCATTAGACACGTTTTTTTACATCATTAGTATGCACCGCCAGATGGAGTACCATTTGGCGGCGCATAACCTTCGGTTTCAGATTGTGCTGAAAATCTCTAAATTACCCTAAAACGGCCGAACGAGCAAGACAATCTGAATGTTCTTTCCATTCGAGGTTGTACATATTCTGAAAAAGACATCTTTCCTCACAAAATTGCACCACGCACCAAACATCACCGACGGTTCGTGGTGCTTGGTGTTTTGTGTCTTTGGCCAAAATGTTTGATCTATCGTATCTTTTGACTCGTAGGTCCGATTTAGTCATCGTTTTTTTTCAAATCGTGTAATTGTTTGGGATCTATCCGTTGGCAAACTGCCGTAGGCGGTTTGTAACAAATATTTTTCGAAACAAGACCTCGAAAGCCTTCAATTTTGCCTTTTTCGATTTTGACCGTTTTCATTCATATTATTCCTTTTGTGTATGCATGACTTAGCATGGTATATATCGTTTTAAGGCCTATTATTTCACTCGCAATGTAATTATGTATAAAGGGTATAAATTTGAATCTAATGTCACTTCATTAGACACGTTCTTTTAAATCATTAGTATGCACCGCCAGATAGAGTACCACTTGACGGTGCATAACCTTCGGTTTCTGATTGTGCTGAAAATCTCGAGATCACCCTAAAATGACCCTAACATCAAGACTCCTGGATAGTGTCTTGACATTCGAGGTCGTCAGAATGCCGAAAGAAGACATTTTACTCATTTTTAATGTTCTATTTGATCATTTTCAATTTATATCGCATTATTAGTTTTGTGTATGGATGACTTAGCATTGTATATATCGTTTTAAGGCCTATTATTTCACTCGCAATGTAATTATGTATAACGGGTATAAATTTGAATCTAATGTCACTTCATTAGACACGTTTTTTTAAATCAATAGTATGCACCGCCAGATGGAGTACCACTTGGCGGCGCATAACCTTCGGTTTCAGATTGTGCTGAAAATCTCTAAATCACCGTAAAACTCCCAAACGAGCAAGACTCTCAGAACGTTTTTTCCATTCGAGGTCGTCTAGATTCTGAAAAAGTCATCTTTCCTCACAAAATCGCACCACGCACCAAACACCACCGATGGTTCGTGGTGCTTGGTGTTTTTTGTCTTTGGCCAAAATGTTCGATCCATCGTATCTTTTGACTCGTAGCACCGATTTAGTCCCCGTTTTTTTCAAATCGTGTAATTTTTCGGGATCTATCCATTGGAAAACTGCCATAGGTAGTTTTTCCCAAATATTTTTCGAAAAGAGACCTCGAAAGCCTTCAATTTTGCCTTTTTCCGATTTTGACCGTTTTCATTCATATTATTCCTTTTGTGTATGCATGATTTAGCATGGTGTATATCGTTTTAAGGCCTATTATTTCACTCGCAATGTAATTATGTATAACGGGTATAAATTTGACTCTAATGTCACTTCATTAGACACATTTTTTTAAATCATTAGTATGCGCCGCCAGATGGAGTACCACTTGGCGGCGCATAACCTTCGGTTTCTGATTGTGCTGAAAATCTCGAGATCACCCTAAAACGACCCTAACATCAAGACTCCTGGATAGTGTCTTGACATTCGAGGTCAATTGGATGCCGAAAAAAGATATTTTACTCATTTTTAATGTTCTATTTGATCATTTTCAATTTATATCGCATTATTAGTTTTGTGTATGGATGACTTAGCATTGTATATATCGTTTTTAAGGCCTATTATTTCACTCGCAATGTAATTATTTATAACGGGTATAAATTTGAATCAAATGTCACTTCATTAGACACGTTTTTTTACATGATTAGTATGCACCGCCAGATGGAGTACCATTTGGCGTCGCATAACCTTCGGTTTCAGATTGTGCTGAAAATCTCTAAATTACCCTAAAACGGCCGAACGAGCAAGAAAATCTGAATGTTCTTTCCATTCGAGGTTGTACAGATTCTGAAAAAGACATCTTTCCTCACAAAATTGCACCACGCACCAAACATCACCGACGGTTCGTGGTGCTTGGTGTTTTGTGTCTTTGGCCAAAATGTTTGATCTATCGTATCTTTTGACTCGTAGGTCCGATTTAGTCACCGTTTTTTTTCAAATCGTGTAATTGTTTGGAATCTATCCGTTGGCAAACTGCCGTAGGCGGTTTGTAACAAATATTTTTCGAAACGAGACCTCGAAAGCCTTCAATTTTGCCTTTTTCGATTTTGACCGTTTTCATTCATATTATTCCTTTTGTGTATGCATGACTTAGCATGGTATATATCGTTTTAAGGTCTATTATTTCACTCGCAATGTAATTATGTATAACGGGTATAAATTTGAATCTAATGTAACTTCATTAGACACCTTCTTTTAAATCATTAGTATGCACCTCCAGATAGAGTACCACTTGACGGCGCATAACCTTCGGTTTCTGATTGTGCTGAAAATCTCGAGATCACCCTAAAACGACCCTAACATCAAGACTCCTGGATAGTGTCTTGACATTCGAGGTCGTCAGGATGCTGAAAAAAGACATTTTACTCATTTTTAATGTTCTATTTGATCATTTTCAATTTATATCGCATTATTAGTTTTGTGTATGGATGACTTAGCATTGTATATATCGTTTTAAGGCCTATTATTTCACTCGAAATGTAATTATGTATAACGGGTATAATGAATCTAATGTCACTTCATTTGACACATTTTTTTACATCATTAGTATGCACCGCCAGATGGAGTACCATTTGGCGGCGCATAACCTTCGGTTTCAGATTGTGCTGAAAATCTCTAAATTACCCTAAAACGGCCGAACGAGCAAGACAATCCGAATGTTCTTTCCATTCGAGTTCATCCAGATTTTGAAAAAGACATCTTTCCTCGCAAAATCGCACCACGCACCAAACGCCACCGACGGTTCGTGGTGCTTGGAGTTTTGTGTCTTTGGCCAAAATGTTTGATCTATCGTATCTTTTGACTCGTAGGTCCAATTTAGTCACCGGTTTCTTCAAATCGTGTAATTGTTTGGGTTCTATCCGTTGGCAAACTGCCGTAGGCGGTTTGTAACAAATATTTTTTGAAACGAGACCTCGAAAGCCTTCAATTTTGCCTTTTTCGATTTTGACCGTTTTCATTCATATTATTCCTTTTGTGTATGCATGACTTAGCATGGTATATATCATTTTAAGGCCTATTGTTTCACTCGCAATGTAATTATGTATAACGGGTATAAATTTGAATCTAATGTCACTTCATTAGACACGTTCTTTTAAATCATTAGTATGCACCGCCAGATAGAGTACCACTTGACGGCGCATAACCTTCGGTTTCTGATTGTGCTGAAAATCTCGAGATCACCCTAAAACGACCCTAACATCAAGACTCCTGGATAGTGTCTTGACATTCGAGGTCGTCAGGATGCCGAAAAAAGACATTTTACTCATTTTTAATGTTCTATTTGATCATTTTCAATTTATATCGCATTATTAGTTTTGTGTATGGATGACATAGCATGGTATATATCGTTTTAAGGCCTCTTATTTCACTCGCAATGTAATTATGTATAACGGGTATAAATTTGAATCTAATGTCACTTCATTAGACACGTTCTTTTAAATCATTAGTATGCACCGCCAGATAGTGTACCACTTGGCGGCGCATAACCTTCGGTTTCTGATTATGCTGAAAATCTCGAGATCACCCTAAAACGACCCTAACATCAAGACTCCTGGATAGTGTCTTGACATTCGAGGTCGTCAGGATGCCGAAAAAAGACATTTTACTCATTTTTAATGTTCTATTCGATCATTTTCAATTTATATCGCATTATTAGTTTTGTGTATGGATGACTTAGCATTGTATATATCGTTTTAAGGCCTATTATTTCACTCGCAATGTAATTATGTATAACGGGTATAAATTTGAATCTAATGTCACTTCATTAGACATGTTTTTTTAAATCAATAGTATGCACCGCCAGATGGAGTACCACTTGGCGGCGCATAACCTTCGGTTTCAGATTGTGCTGAAAATCTCTAAATCACCGTAAAACTCCCAAACGAGCAAGACTCTCTGAAAGTTTTTTCCATTCGAGGTATTCTAGATTCTGAAAAAGTCATCTTTCCTCACAAAATCGCACCACGCACCAAACACCACCGATGGTTCGTGGTGCTTGGTGTTTTTTGTCTTTGGCCAAAATGTTCGATCTATCATATCTTTTGACTCGTAGCTCCGATTTAGTCCCCGTTATTTTCAAATCGTGTAATTTTTCGGGATCTATCCATTGGAAAACTGCCGTAGGCGGTTTTTCCCAAATATTTTTCGAAACGAGACCTCGAAAGCCTTCAATTTTGCCTTTTTCCGATTTTGACGGTTTTCATTCATATTATTCCTTTTGTGTATGCATGATTTAGCATGGTGTATATCGTTTTAAGGCCTATTATTTCACTCGCAATGTAATTATGTATAACGGGTATAAATTTGACTCTAATGTCACTTCATTAGACACGTTTTTTTAAAATCATTAGTATGCGCCGCAAGATGGAGTACAACTTGGCGGCGCATAAACTTCGGTTTCTGATTGTGCTGAAAATCTCGAGATCACCCTAAAACGACCCTAACATTAAGACTCCTGGATAGTGTCTTGACATTCGAGGTCGTCTGGATGCCGAAAAAAGATATTTTACTCATTTTTAATGTTCTAATTGATCATTTTCAATTTATATCGCATTATTAGTTTTGTGTATGGATGACTTAGCATTGTATATATCATTTTTAAGGCCTATTATTTCACTCGCAATGTAATTATTTATAACGGGTATAAATTTGAATCAAATGTCACTTCATTAGACACATTTTTTTACATCATTAGTATGCACCGCCAGATGGAGTACCATTTGGCGGCGCATAACCTTCGGTTTCAGATTGTGCTGAAAATCTCTAAATTACCCTAAAATGGCCGAACGAGCAAGACAATCTGAATGTTCTTTCCATTCGAGGTTGTACAGATTCTGAAAAAGACATCTTTCCTCACAAAATTGCGCCACGCACCAAACATCACCGACGGTTCGTTGTGCTTGGTGTTTTGTGTCTTTGGCCAAAATGTTTGATCTATCGTATCTTTTGACTCGTAGGTCCGATTTAGTCACCGTTTTTTTTTTCAAATCGTGTAATTGTTTGGGATCTATCCGTTGGCAAACTGCCGTAGGCGGTTTGTAACAAATATTTTTCGAAACGAGACCTCGAAAGCCTTCAATTTTGCCTTTTTTGATTTTGACCGTTTTCATTCATATTATTCCTTTTGTGTATGCATGACTTAGCATGGTATATATAGTTTTAAGGCCTATTATTTCACTCACAATGTAATTATGTATAACGGGTATAAATTTGAATCTAATGTCACTTCATTAGACACGTTCTTTTAAATCACTAGTATGCACCGCCAGATAGAGTACCACTTGGCGACGCATAACCTTCGGTTTCTGATTGTGCTGAAAATCTCGAGATCACCCTAAAATGAACCTAACATCAAGACTCCTGGATAGTGCCTTGACATTCGAGGTCGTCAGGATGCCGAAAAAAGACATTTTACTCATTTTTAATGTTCTATTTGATCATTTTCAATTTATATCGCATTATTAGTTTTGTGTATGGATGACTTAGCATTGTATATATCGTTTTAAGGCCTATTATTTCACTCGCAATGTAATTATGTATAACGGGTATAAATTTGAATCTAATGTCACTTCATTTGACACATTTTTTTACATCATTAGTATGCACCGCCAGATGGAGTACCATTTGGCGGCGCATAACCTTCGGTTTCAGATTGTGCTGAAAATCTTTAAATTACCCTAAAACGGCCGAACGAGCAAGACAATCTGAATGTTCTTTCCATTCGAGTTCAACCAGATTTTGAAAAAGACATCTTTCCTCGCAAAATCGCACCACGCACCAAACGCCACCGACGGTTCGTGGTGCTTGGAGTTTTGTGTCTTTGGCCAAAATGTTTGATCTATCGTATCTTTTGACTCGTAGGTCCGATTTAGTCACCGTTTTCTTCAAATCGTGTAATTGTTTGGGATCTATCCGTTGGCAAACTGCCGTAGGCGGTTTGTAACAAATATTTTTTGAAACGAGACCTCGAAAGCCTTCAATTTTGCCTTTTTCGATTTTGACCGTTTTCATTCATATTATTCCTTTTGTGTATGCATGACTTAGCATGGTATATATCATTTTAAGGCCTATTGTTTCACTCGCAATGTAATTATGTATAACGGGTATAAATTTGAATCTAATGTCACTTCATTAGACACGTTCTTTTAAATCATTAGTATGCACCGCCAGATAGAGTACCACTTGGCGGCGCATAACCTTCGGTTTCTGATTGTGCTGAAAATCTCGAGATCACCCTAAAACGACCCTAACATCAAGACTCCTGGATAGTGTCTTGACATTCGAGGTCGTCAAGATGCCGAAAAAAGACATTTTACTCATTTTAATGTTCTATTTGATCATTTTCAATTTATATCGCATTATTAGTTTTGTGTATGGATGACATAGCATGGTATATATCGTTTAAAGGCCTATTATTTCACTCGCAATGTAATTATGTATAACGGGTATAAATTTGAATCTAATGTCACTTCATTAGACACGTTCTTTTAAATCATTAGTATGCACCGCCAGATAGTGTACCACTTGGCGGCGCATAACCTTCGGTTTCTGATTATGCTGAAAATCTCGAGATCACCCTAAAACGACCCTAACATCAAGACTCCTGGATAGTGTCTTGACATTCGAGGTCGTCAGGATGCCGAAAAAAGACATTTTACTCATTTTTAATGTTCTATTTGATCATTTTCAATTTATATCGCATTATTAGTTTTGTGTATGGATGACTTAGCATTGTATATATCGTTTTAAGGCCTATTATTTCACTCGCAATGTAATTATGTATAACGGGTATAAATTTGAATCTAATGTCACTTCATTAGACACGTTTTTTTAAATCAATAGTATGCACCGCCAGATGGAGTACCACTTGGCGGCGCATAACCTTCGATTTCAGATTGTGCTGAAAATCTCTAAATCACCGTAAAACTCCCAAACGAGCAAGACTCTCTGAAAGTTTTTTCCATTCGAGGTCGTCTAGATTCTGAAAAAGTCATCTTTCCTCACAAAATCGCACCACGCACCAAACACCACCGATGGTTCGTGGTGCTTGGTGTTTTTTGTCTTTGGCCAAAATGTTCGATCTATCGTATCTTTTGACTCGTAGCTCCGATTTAGTCCCCGTTTTTTTCAAATCGTGTAATTTTTCGGGATCTATCCATTGGAAAACTGCCGTAGGTGGTTTTTCCCAAATATTTTTCGAAACGAGACCTCGAAAGCCTTCAATTTTCCCTTTTTCCAATTTTGACGGTTTTCATTCATATTATTCCTTTTGTGTATGCATGATTTAGCATGGTGTATATCGTTTTAAGGCCTATTATTTCACTCGCAATGTAATTATGTATAACGGGTATAAATTTGACTCTAATGTCACTTCATTAGACACGTTTTTTTAAATCATTAGTATGCGCCGCAAGATGGAGTACCACTTGGCGGCGCATAAACTTCGGTTTCTGATTGTGCTGAAAATCTCGAGATCACCCTAAAACGACCCTAACATTAAGACTCCTGGATAGTGTCTTGACATTCGAGGTCGTCTGGATGCCGAAAAAAGTTATTTTACTCATTTTTAATGTTCTATTTGATCATTTTCAATTTATATCGCATTATTAGTTTTGTGTATGGATGACTTAGCATTGTATATATCATTTTTAAGGCCTATTATTTCACTCGCAATGTAATTATTTATAACGGGTATAAATTTGAATCAAATGTCACTTCATTAGACACGTTTTTTTACATCATTAGTATGCACCGCCAGATGGAGTACCATTTGGCGGCGCATAACCTTCGGTTTCAGATTGTGCTGAAAATCTCTAAATTACCCTAAAATGGCCGAACGAGCAAGACAATCTGAATGTTCTTTCCATTCGAGGTTGTACAGATTCTGAAAAAGACATCTTTCCTCACAAAATTGCATCACGCACCAAACATCACCGACGGTTCGTGGTGCTTGGTGTTTTGTGTCTTTGGCCAAAATGTTTGATCTATCGTCTCTTTTGACTCGTAGGTCCGATTTAGTCACCGTTTTTTTTTCAAATCGTGTAATTGTTTGGGATCTATCCGTTGGCAAACTGCCGTAGGCGGTTTGTAACAAATATTTTTCGAAACGAGACCTCGAAAGCCTTCAATTTTGCCTTTTTCGATTTTGACCGTTTTCATTCATATTATTCCTTTTGTGTATGCATGACTTAGCATGGTATATATCGTTTTAAGGCCTATTATTTCACTCACAATGTAATTATGTATAACGGGTATAAATTTGAATCTAATGTCACTTCATTAGACACGTTCTTTTAAATCACTAGTATGCACCGCCAGATAGAGTACCACTTGGCGGCGCATAACCTTCGGTTTCTGATTGTGCTGAAAATCTCGAGATCACCCTAAAATGACCCTAACATCAAGACTCCTGGATAGTGCCTTGACATTCGAGGTCGTCAGGATGCCGAAAAAAGACATTTTACTCATTTTTAATGTTCTATTTGATCATTTTCAATTTATATCGCATTATTAGTTTTGTGTATGGATGACTTAGCATTGTATATATCGTTTTAAGGCCTATTATTTCACTCGCAATGTAATTATGTATAACGGGTATAAATTTGAATCTAATGTCACTTCATTAGACACGTTTTTTTAAATCAATAGTATGCACCGCCAGAAGGAGTACCACTTGGCGGCGCATAACCTTCGGTTTCAGATTGTGCTGAAAATCTCTAAATCACCGTAAAACTCCCAAACGAGCAAGACTCTCTGAAAGTTTTTTCCATTCGAGGTCGTCTAGATTCTGAAAAAGTCATCTTTCCTCACAAAATCACACCACGCACCAAACACCACCGATGGTTCGTGGTGCTTGGTGTTTTTTGTCTTTGGCCAAAATGTTCGATCTATCGTATCTTTTGACTCGTAGCTCCGATTTAGTCCCCGTTTTTTTCAAATCGTGTAATTTTTCGGGATCTATCCATTGGAAAACTGCCGTAGGCGGTTTTTCCCAAATATTTTTCGAAACGAGACCTCGAAAGCCTTCAATTTTGCCTTTTTCCGATTTTGACGGTTTTCATTCATATTATTCCTTTTGTGTATGCATGATTTAGCATGGTGTATATCGTTTTAAGGCCTATTATTTCACTCGCAATGTAATTATGTATAACGGGTATACATTTGACTCTAATGTCACTTCATTAGACACGTTTTTTTAAATCATTAGTATGCGCCGCAAGATGGAGTACCACTTGGCGGCGCATAAACTTCGGTTTCTGATTGTGCTGAAAATCTCGAGATCACCCTAAAACGACCCTAACATTAAGACTCCTGGATAGTGTCTTGACATTCGAGGTCGTCTGGATGCCGAAAAAAGATATTTTACTCATTTTTAATGTTCTATTTGATCATTTTCAATTTATATCGCATTATTAGTTTTGTGTATGGATGACTTAGCATTGTATATATCATTTTTAAGGCATATTATTTCACTCGCAATGTAATTATTTATAACGGGTATAAATTTGAATCAAATGTCACTTCATTAGACACGTTTTTTTACATCATTAGTATGCACCGCCAGATGGAGTACCATTTGGCGGCGCATAACCTTCGGTTTCAGATTGTGCTGAAAATCTCTAAATTACCCTAAAATGGCCGAACGAGCAAGACAATCTGAATGTTCTTTCCATTCGAGATTGTACAGATTCTGAAAAAGACATCTTTCCTCACAAAATTGCATCACGCACCAAACATCACCGACGGTTCGTGGTGCTTGGTGTTTTGTGTCTTTGGCCAAAATGTTTGATCTATCGTATCTTTTGACTCGTAGGTCCGATTTAGTCACCGTTTTTTTTTCAAATCGTGTAATTGTTTGGGATCTATCCGTTGGCAAACTGCCGTAGGCGGTTTGTAACAAATATTTTTCGAAACGAGACCTCGAAAGCCTTCAATTTTGCCTTTTTAGAATTTGACCGTTTTCATTCATATTATTCCTTTTGTGTATGCATGACTTAGCATGGTATATATTATTTTAAGGCCTATTATTTCACTCACAATGTAATTATGTATAACGGGTATAAATTTGAATCTAATGTCACTTCATTAGACACGTTCTTTTAAATCACTAGTATGCACCGCCAGATAGAGTACCACTTGGCGGCGCATAACCTTCGGTTTCTGATTGTGCTGAAAATCTCGAGATCACCCTAAAATGACCCTAACATCAAGACTCCTGGATAGTGCCTTGACATTCGAGGTCGTCAGGATGCCGAAAAAAGACATTTTACTCATTTTAATGTTATATTTGATCATTTTCAATTTATATCGCATTATTAGTTTTGTGTATGGATGACTTAGCATTGTATATATCGTTTTAAGGCCTATTATTTCACTCGCAATGTAATTATGTATAACGGGTATAAATTTGAATCTAATGTCACTTCATTTGACACATTTTTTTACATCATTAGTATGCACCGCCAGATGGAGTACCATTTGGCGGCGCATAAACTTCGATTTCAGATTGTGCTGAAAATCTCTAAATTACCCTAAAACTGCCGAACGAGCAAGACAATCTGAATGTTCTTTCCATTCGAGTTCATCCAGATTCTGAAAAAGACATCTTTCCTCGCAAAATCGCACCACGCACCAAACGCCACCGACGGTTCGTGGTGCTTGGAGTTTTGTGTCTTTGGCCAAAATGTTTGATCTATCGTATCTTTTGACTCGTAGGTCCGATTGATTCACCATTTTCTTCAAATCGTGTAATTGTTTGGGATCTATCCGTTGGCAAACTGCCGCAGGCGGTTTGTAACAAATATTTTTTGAAACGAGACCTCGAAAGCCTTCAATTTTGCCTTTTTCGATTTTGACGGTTTTCATTCATATTATTCCTTTTGTGTATGCATGACTTAGCATGGTATATATCATTTTAAGGCCTATTGTTTCACTCGCAATGTAATTATGTATAACGGGTATAAATTTGAATCTAATGTCACTTCATTAGACACGTTCTTTTAAATCATTAGTATGCACCGCCAGATAGAGTACCACTTGGCGGCGCATAACCTTCGGTTTCTGATTGTGCTGAAAATCTCGAGATCACCCTAAAACGACCCTAACATCAAGACTCCTGGATAGTGTCTTGACATTCGAGGTCGTCAGGATACCGAAAAAAGACATTTTACTCATTTTTAATGTTCTATTTGATCATTTTCAATTTATATCGCATTATTAGTTTTGTGTATGGATGACATAGCATGGTATATATCGTTTTAAGGCCTATTATTTCACTCGCAATGTAATTATGTATAACGGGTATAAATTTGAATCTAATGTCACTTCATTAGACACGTTCTTTTAAATCATTAGTATGCACCGCCAGATAGTGTACCACTTGGCGGCGCATAACCTTCGGTTTCTGATTATGCTGAAAATCTCGAGATCACCCTAAAACGACCCTAACATCAAGACTCCTGGATAGTGTCTTGACATTCGAGGTCATCATGATGCCGAAAAAGACATTTTACTCATTTTTAATGTTCTATTTGATCATTTTCAATTTATATCGCATTATTAGTTTTGTGTATGGATGACTTAGCATTGTATATATCGTTTTAAGGCCTATTATTTCACTCACAATGTAATTATGTATAACGGGTAAAAATTTGAATCTAATGTCACTTCATTAGACACATTTTTTTAAATCAATAGTATGCACCGCCAGATGGAGTACCACTTGGCGGCGCATAACCTTCGGTTTCAGATTGTGCTGAAAATCTCTAAATCACCCTAAAACGGCCAAACGAGCAAGACTCTCTGAACGTTTTTTCCATTCGAGGTCGTCTAGATTCTGAAAAGTCATCTTTCCTCACAAAATCACACCACGCATCAAACACCACCGACGGTTCGTGGTGCTTGGTTTTTTTGTCTTTGGCCAAAATGTTCGATCTATCGTATCTTTTGACTCGTAGCTCCGATTTAGTCCCCATTTTTTTCAAATCGTGTAATTTTTCGAGATCTATCCATTGGAAAACTTCCGTAGGCGGTTTTTGTAGTGACCCGAACTTTTCTATGTTTATATATATTAATTGAGATTGATATTTACATGATTAAATGTTTCCAACATGTTAAGCAATCAAACTTGTTAAGACTTGATTAATTGAAATATGTTTCATATAGACAATTGACCACCCAAGTTGACCGGTGATTCACGAACGTTAAAACTTGTAATAACTATATGATGACATATATATGGATATATATATAGTTAACATGATACTATGATAAGTAAACATATCATTAAGTATATTAACAATAAACTACGTATGTAAAAACAAGACTACTAACTTAATGATTTTTAAACGAGACATATATGTAACGATTATCGTTGTAAAGATATTTAATGTATATATATCATATTAAGAGATATTCATACATGATAATATCATGATAATATAATAATTTAAAATCTCATTTGATATTATAAACATTGGGTTAACAACATTTAACAAGATCGTTAACCTAAATGTTTCAAAACAACACTTACATGTAACGACTAACGATGACTTAACGACTCAGTTAAAATGTATATGCATGTAGTGTTTTAATATGTATTTATACACTTTTGAAAGACTTCAATACACTTATCAAAATACTTCTACTTAACAAAAATGCTTACAATTACATCCTCGTTCAGTTTCATCAACAATTCTACTCGTATGCACCCGTATTCGTACTCGTACAATACACAGCTTTTAGATGTATGTACTATTGATATATATACTCCAATGATCAGCTCTTAGCAGCCCATGTGAGTCACCTAACACATGTGGGAACCATCATTTGGCAACTAGTATGAAATATCTCATAAAATTACAAAAATATGAGTAATCATTCATGACTTATTTACATGAAAACAAAATTACATATCCTTTATATCTAATCCATACACCAACGACCAAAAACACCTACAAACACTTTCATTCTTCAATTTTCTTCATCTAATTGATCTCTCTCAAGTTCTATCTTCAAGTTCTAAGTGTTCTTCATAAATTCTACAAGTTCTAGTTACATAAAATCAAGAATACTTTCAAGTTTGCTAGCTCACTTCCAATCTTGTAAGGTGATCATCCAACCTCAAGAAATCTTTGTTTCTTACAGTAGGTTATCATTCTAATACAAGGTAATAATCATATTCAAACTTTGGTTCAATTTCTATAACTATAACAATCTTATTTCAAGTGATGATCTTACTTGAACTTGTTTTCGTGTCATGATTCTGCTTCAAGAACTCCGAGCCATCCAAGGATCCGTTGAAGCTAGATCCATTTTTCTCTTTTCTAGTACGTTTATCCAAGGAACTTAAGGTAGTAATGATGTTCATAACATCATTCGATTCATACATATAAAGCTATCTTATTCGAAGGTTTAAACTTGTAATCACTAGAACATAGTTTAGTTAATTCTAAACTTGTTCGCAAACAAAAGTTAATCCTTCTAACTTGACTTTTAAAATCAACTAAACACATTTTCTATATCTATATGATATGCTAACTTAATGATTTAAAACATGGAAACACGAAAAACACCGTAAAATCGGATTTACGCCGTCGTAGTAACACCGCGGGCTGTTTTGGGTTAGTTAATTAAAAACTATGATAAACTTTGATTTAAAAGTTGTTATTCTGAGAAAATAATTTTTATTATGAACATGAAACTATATCCAAAAATTATGGTTAAACTCAAAGTGGAAGTATGTTTTCTAAAATGGTCATCTAGACGTCGTTCTTTCGACTGAAATGACTACCTTTACAAAAATGACTTGTAACTTATTTTTCTGACTATAAACCTATAATTTTTCTGTTTAGATTCATAAAATAGAGTTCAATATGAAACCATAGCAATTTGATTCACTCAAAATGGATTTAAAATGAAGAATTTATGGGTAAAACAAGATTGGATAATTTTTCTCATTTTAGCTACGTGAAAATTGGTAACAAATCTATTCCAACCATAACTTAATCAACTTGTATTGTATATTATGTAATCTTGAGATACCATAGACACGTATACAATGTTTCGACCTATCATGTCGACACATCTATATATATTTCGGAACAACCATAGACACTCTATATGTGAATGTTGGAGTTAGCTATACAGGGTTGAGGTTGATTCCAAAATATATATAGTTTGAGTTGTGATCAATACTGAGATACGTATACACTGGTTCGTGGATTGATTCAAGATAATATTTATTGATTTATTTCTGTACATCTAACTGTGGACAACTAGTTGTAGGTTACTAACGAGGACAGCTGACTTAATAAACTTAAAACATCAAAATATATTAAAAGTGTTGTAAATATATTTTGAACATACTTTGATATATATGTATATATTGTTATAGGTTCGTGAATCAACCAGTGGCCAAGTCTTACTTCCCGACGAAGTAAAAATATGTGAAAGTGAGTTATAGTCCCACTTTTAAAATCTAATATTTTTGGGATGAGAATACATGCAGGTTTTATAAATGATTTATAAAATAGACACAAGTACGTGAAACTACATTCTACGGTTGAATTATCGAAATCGAATATGCCCCTTTTTATTAAGTCTGGTAATCTAAGAATTAGGGAACAGACACCCTAATTGACGCGAATCCTAAAGATAGATCTATTGGGCCTAACAAACCCCATCCAAAGTACCGGATGCTTTAGTACTTCGAAATATATATCATATCTGAAGGGTGTCCCGGAATGATGGGGATATTCTTATATATGCATCTTGTTAATGTCGGTTACTAGGTGTTCACCATATGAATGATTTTTATCTCTATGTATGGGATGTGTATTGAAATATGAAATCTTGTGGTCTATTATTATGATTTGATATATATATATATATATATATATATATATATATATATATAGGTTAAACCTATAACTCACCAACATTTTTGTTGACGTTTTAAGCATGTTTATTCTCAGGTGATTATTAAGAGCTTCTGCTGTCGCATACTTAAATAAGGACGAGATTTGGAGTCCATGCTTGTATGATATTGTGTAAAAACTGCATTCAAGAAACTTATTTTGTTGTAACATATTTGTATTGTAAACCATTATGTAATGGTCGTGTGTAAACAGGATATTTTAGATTATCATTATTTGATAATCTACGTAAAGCTTTTTAAACCTTTATTGATGAAATAAAGGTTATGGTTTGTTTTAAAATGAATGCAGTCTTTGAAAAATGTCTCATATAGAGGTCAAAACCTCGCAACGAAATCAATTAATATGGAACGTTTTTAATCAATAAGAACGGGACATTTCAGTTGGTATCAGAGCGTTGGTCTTAGAGAACCAGAATTTTGCATTAGTGTGTCTTATCGAGTTTGTTAGGATGCGTTAATGAGTCTGGACTTAGACCGTGTTTACTTGAAAAATGATTTCTTAACAAATTTTTTTGGAAACTATATATTTTTAACATGTGAATATTATGTGATATATTAATCTCTTAACGCGTTTGATATTATGTGATAGATGTCTACCTCTAGAACAAGTCCCATTGACTCACCTAATAATAATGAAGAGTCAAATGTAAATTGGAATGATTCGTGGACTGATTCACAAGTTCCCGAAGAGGAACCGGAAGAAGAGTCGGAACCGGAAGAAGAATCGGAACCGGAAGAAGAATCGGAACCGGATGAAGAAATAGAACCGGTGGGGGAAATAATAAAACGGTTAAGTAAAAGAAAATCCTCAACCAACCGACCAAGGTTAATTATGGTCAATGGTGTTTCCGCCAAAGAAGCAAAATATTGGGAGGATTACCAATTCTCCGATGAATCGAATTCCGACGAGAATTCCGATGATGTTATAGAAATTACCCCAACTGAATTTAAAAAGGCAAAAGAAAATAATAAGGGAATGGGCATAAAAATAGAGAAATCTAATTCCAACCCCGATGAACTTTATATGTATCGTCAACCCCCGAAGTCCTTAAGTTGTAACAATGACCCGGGAACCTCTAAACCACCAGATTTTTCTAAACCAATGTGGAAAATGACGGCTCGTATTAGGGGAACGTCATATATCCCTAGAAACTTGGCAAAACGAAACAAAACCGAAGAAGAAGAAACAAGCGAGTCGGAATAAGATAGTTGTATTCGTGTGGTGTAATATATGTAATATAGTGTGCTTATGCTTTATGATATATGTAAAAATTGCTTGTATTAATAAGTATTTTTTTTTATGAATCTAACTCTTGTCTATTTTACAGTATAAAAACACAAAATGGATAGACAACCCAATATTTTAAGAGACCTACCCGGAGACATGATTAATGAAATCTTGTCTAGAGTCGGTCAGAATTCTTCGGCACAACTATTTAAGGCGAGATCAGTTTGTAATACATTCGAAGAACGTTCCAAGAATGCCTTGGTTTATAAAAGGCTTTCGTTCAAAAGATGGGGGATATCACATTGGGAAATCCATAAGTTACGATGTGTTTACTTTGACGCATATATTGCGGGGAACCCAAATGCTATTTTACGCAATGGGTTAAGAAATTATATTGACTCAATATATCTGAATATTGGACTTCGTGATTTAGAAAAAGCGGCTAACATGCAACATAAAGAAGCATGTTATGCTTACGGATTAGTAATGTTCGCTTCTCACCAAAGTGAGAACAAGAACATCGGGCTACAACTATTAAACAAAACGTTCCCACAAGTGACGGAGTCGGTAATTGGGGAAAGAAATGAGGTTTTTAGATTGTTACGGGACTGTTGGACATTACGTAACCCTCGTCCCTTTGACGATGTTACAACACGCTGTCTTATCAACAGCCATAACGGTTATGTTCCACAAGACCAAGGATGGGAAGTAATCCTAGTAAAACCAGAATGCATGACTTGTTTCTGGACGTATGAATTATGTGTCTTTATTGCCTTTGCTGAACGACTTGTGTACTAGCTAGAATTATCTTCACAACCATCTTGTATCAAATTTATTATGTGCTATATTTCATGCTATATGTAAAATAAGCGGTATTGTAAGTTTGTAAAATATTGTGTAAAAGTTTGAACGCGAAATATTATTATAATCAGTTTTTCATATAGAATTGTAGTAGTTGAATTGTATATTAGCTACTAAGTATGAACTTAACGGGTAGGTACTACCCGAATTTAAACTTAGAAAACGCTAATATGACGAAAATGCTTTTATAAATGAGTTCATATTATGCTACGAAATACTATTAACTACTCTTAATATTCTGTATGATTAACTTGTTCCATTTGACTATTTTGAAGGAAATAGCACCGACTACTCGACACACCGTGAACATGAATGAAGAGGAATTCCGTACTTTTCTAGCTTCAAACATAGCCGCAGTACAGGCTGCGCTACATACCAACAATAACCTTGGATCTAGCCGTACAGGAAATCGTGTAGGATGCACCTACAAAGAATTCACTGCCTGCAAACCTTTGGAATTTGATGGAACCGAAGGACCGATCGGATTGAAACGGTGGACCGAGAAGGTCGAATCGGTGTTTTCCATAAGTAAGTGTACTGAAGAGGATAAAGTGAAGTACGCTACGCATACCTTTACAGGTTCTGCGTTAACATGGTGGAATACCTATCTAGAGCAAGTGGGACAAGACGATGCGTACGCACTACCGTGGTCAGCATTCAAGCACTTGATGAACGAGAAGTACCGTCCCAGAACCGAGGTCAATAAGCTCAAGACAGAACTTAGAGGGTTACGAACCCAAGGATTTGATATTACCACGTACGAAAGACGATTCACAGAATTGTGCCTATTGTATGTATATATATATATATATATATATATATATATATATATATATATATATATATATATATATATATATATATATATATGAAGTTTTAAAATAAAAGTTATTACAAAATTTGATTAAAAAGATAGTAGTTTTGATAAATATTTTTTTTTACCTTTTCAATCTAAGTTTTTGTACTCCGTACATATAAATTGGAACAGAAAAGAAATAATTATCGAATCTTTTTGATCAGGTTTCAAACAGGTAATGTACCGTTTGTGAAAGGATTACCGGAAAGAATCCAAGAAGATATAAGTTCACACGAGCCCGCCTCCATACAACAGGCATGTAGAATGGCTCACAAACTAGAGAACCAGATTGAAGAAAGAATTAAAGAACAGACTGCTGAAGAGGCCAATGTGAAGCAAGTCAAAAGAAAGTGGGAGGAAAACGGTGATAAGAATCACCAATACAACAACAACAGCAATTACAACAATAATCGCAACAATTATCCCAACAATCGCAACATCAATCGCAACTACAACAAACGGCCCAACAACAACAACAACAACAACAACAACAACAACTACAACAATCATCCCAACACAATTATAATCGCAACAACAACAACAATCAGAAGCAGCTATGCCAAAGGTGTGAAAAGTATCACTCGGGGTTCTGCACCAAATTTTGCAACAAGTGTAAAAGAAATGGTCATAGCGCGGTGAAGTGTGAGGTCTACGGACCTGGGGTTAATAGAACGAAAGGAACAAATGGTATCGGAACGAGTAATGGCGGAGCAAGTAGTGTCGGAGCAAGTTATGCCAATGTAGTTTGTTATAAATGTGGAAAACCGGGCCACATTATTAGAAATTGCCCGAACCAGGAGAACACGAATGGACAAGGCCGCGGAAGAGTTTTCAATATTAATGCGGCAGAGGCACAGGAAGACCCGGAGCTTGTTACGAGTACGTTTCTTATTGACAATAAATCTGCTTACGTTTTATTTGTTTCTGGTGCGGATAGAAGCTATATGAGTAGAGATTTTTGTGCTAAATTAAGTTGTCCATTGACACCTTTGGATAGTAAATTTTTACTCGAATTAGCAAATGGTAAATTAATTTCAGCAGATAATATATGTCGGAATCGAGAAATTAAACTCGTTAGCAAAACATTTAAGATTGATTTGATACCAGTAGAGTTAGGGAGTTTTGATGTGATAATCGGTATGGACTGGTTGAAAGAAGTGAAAGCAGAGATCGTTTGTTACAAAAATGCAATTCGCATTATATGAGAAAAAGGAAAACCCTTAATGGTGTACGGAGAAAAGGGCAACACGAAGCAACATCTTATTAGTAATTTGAAGGCACAAAAACTAATAAGAAAAGGTTGCTATGCTGTTCTAGCACACGTCGAGAAAGTATAAACTGAAGAAAAGAGTATCAATGATGTTCCCATTGCAAAAGAATTTCGCGATGTATTTTTGAAAGAATTACCGGGATTACCCCCACATCGATCCGTTGAATTTCAAATAGATCTTATACCAGGAGCTGCACCAATAGCTCGTGCTCCTTACAGACTCGCACCCAGCGAGATGAAAGAACTGCAAAGCCAATTACAAGAACTTTTAGAGCGTGGTTTCATTCGACCAAGCACATCACCGTGGGGAGCTCCTGTTTTTTTTTGTCAAGAAAAAAGATGGTACATTCAGGTTGTGTATCGACTACCGAGAGTTGAACAAACTTACCATCAAGAACCGCTACCCACTACCGAGAATCGACAACTTATTTGATCAACTACAAGGCTCGTCTGTTTATTCAAAGATTGACTTACGTTCCGGGTATCATCAAATGCGGGTGAAAGAAGATGATATTCCAAAGACTACTTTCAGAACACGTTACGGTCATTACGAGTTTATGGTCATGCCGTTTGGTTTAACTAATGCACCAGCTGTGTTCATGGACCTTATGAATCGAGTGTGTGGACCATACCTTGACAAGTTTGTCATTGTTTTCATTGATGACATACTTATTTACTCAAAGAATGACCAAGAACACGGTGAACATTTGAGAAAGGTGTTAGAAGTATTGAGGAAGGAAGAATTGTACGCTAAGTTTTCAAAGTGTGCATTTTGGTTGGAAGAAGTTCAATTCCTCGGTCACATAGTGAACAAAGAAGGTATTAAGGTGGATCCGGCAAAGATAGAAACTGTTGAAAAGTGGGAAACCCCGAAAACTCCGAAACACATACGCCAGTTTTTAGGACTAGCTGATTACTACAGAAGGTTCATCCAAGACTTTTCCAGAATAGCAAAACCCTTGACTGCATTAACGCATAAAGGGAAGAAATTTGAATGGAATGATGAACAAGAGAAAGCGTTTTAGTTATTGAAGAAAAAGCTAACTACGGCACCTATATTGTCATTGCCTGAAGGGAATGATGATTTTGTGATTTATTGTGACGCATCAAAGCAAGGTCTCGGTTGTGTATTAATGCAACGAACGAAGGTGATTGCTTATGCGTCTAGACAATTGAAGATTCACGAACAAAATTATACGACGCATGATTTGGAATTAGGCGCGGTTGTTTTTGCATTAAAGACTTGGAGGCACTACTTATATGGGGTCAAAAGTATTATATATACCGACCACAAAAGTCTTCAACACATATTTAATCAAAAACAACTGAATATGAGGCAGCGTAGGTGGATTGAATTGTTGAATGATTATGACTTTGAGTTTCGTTTCCACCCGGGGAAGGCAAATGTGGTAGCCGATGCCTTGAGTAGGAAGGACAGAAAACCCATTCGAGTAAAATCTATGAATATAATGATTCATAATAACCTTACCACTCAAATAAAGGAGGCGCAACAAGGAGTTTTAAAAGAGGGAAATTTAAAGGATGAAATACCCAAAGGATCGGAGAAGCATCTTAATATTCGGGAAGACGGAACCCGGTATAGGGCTGAAAGGATTTGGGTACCAAAATTTGGAGATATGAGAGAAATGATACTTAGAGAAGCTCATAAAACCAAATACTCAATACATCCTGGAACGGGGAAGATGTACAAGGATCTCAAGAAACATTTTTGGTGGCCGGGTATGAAAGCTGATTTTGCTAAATACGTAGGAGAATGTTTGACGTGTTCTAAGGTCAAAGCTGAGCATCAGAAACCATCAGGTCTACTTCAACAGCCTGAAATCCCGGAATGGAAATGGGAAAACATTACCATGGATTTCATCACTAAATTGCCAAGGACTGCAAGTAGTTTTGATACTATTTGGGTAATAGTTGATCGTCTCACCAAATCATCACACTTCCTGCCAATAAGAGAAGATGACAAGATGGAGAAGTTAGCACGACTGTATTTGAAGGAAGTCGTCTCCAGACATGGAATACCAATCTCTATTATCTCTAATAGGGATGGCAGATTTATTTCAAGATTCTGGCAGACATTACAGCAAGCATTAGGAACTCGTCTAGACATGAGTACTGCCTATCATCCACAAACTGATGGGCAGAGCGAAAGGACGATACAAACGCTTGAAGACATGCTACGAGCATGTGTTATTGATTTCGGAAACAGTTGAGATCGACATCTACCGTTAGCAGAATTTTCCTACAACAACAGCTACCATTCAAGCATTGAGATGGCACCGTTTGAAGCACTTTATGGTAGAAAGTGCAGGTCTCCGATTTGTTGGAGTGAAGTGGGGGATAGACAGATTACGGGTCCGGAGATTATACAAGAAACTACCGAGAAGATCATCCAAATTCAACAACGGTTAAAAACCGCCCAAAGTCGACAAAAGAGCTACGCTGACATTAAAAGAAAAGATATAGAATTTGAAATTGGAGAGATGGTCATGCTTAAAGTTGCACCTTGGAAAGGCGTCGTTCGATTTGGTAAACGAGGAAAATTAAATCCAAGGTATATTGGACCATTCAAGATTATTGATCGTGTCGGACCAGTAGCTTACCGACTTGAGTTACCTCAACAACTTGCAGCTGTACATAACACTTTCCACGTCTCAAATTTGAAGAAATGTTTTGCTAAAGAAGATCTCACTATTCCATTAGATGAAATCCAAATTAACGAAAAACTCCAATTCATCGAAGAACCCGTCAAAATAATGGATCGTGAGGTTAAAAGATTTAAGCAAAACAAGATACCAATTATTAAGGTTTGATGGAATGCTCATAGAGGACCCGAGTTCACCTGGGAGCGTGAAGATCAGATGAAGAAGAAATACCCGCATCTATTTCCAGAAGATTCGTCAACACCTTCAACAGCTTAAAATTTCGGGACGAAATTTATTTAACGGGTAGGTACTGTAGTGACCCGAACTTTTCCATGTTTATATATATTAATTGAGATTGATATTTACATGATTAAATGTTTCCAACATGTTAAGCAATCAAACTTGTTAAGACTTGATTAATTGAAATATGTTTCATATAGACAATTGACAACCCAAGTTGACCGGTGATTCACGAACGTTAAAACTTGTAAAAACTATATGATGACATATATATGGATATATATATATATATATATATATATATATATATATATATATATATATATAGTTAACATGATACTATGATAAGTAATGTGACGACCCGGAAATTTCTGACCAAATTTAAACTTTAATCTTTATATTATTCCGACACGATAAGCAAAGTTTTTTAAGTTAAATCTCAAGAATTTTAAACTGTGTTCATACATTCATTATAACCTCGACCAAATTCCGACGATTCACGAACCGTTATATATAAATAGATATGTATATGTATATATATATTATAACTTGAGAATATTAATAAAGTATTAAACGTATAATACTTTACACGAACGTATTTGTTTCAATATGATTTTCGACGAAATTAAAAAAATATATATTAAATGATTGAATTATCAGAAATATTGAATTATGATTACAAGTCTCTGTTGAGAGGTCCACTATGATTTGAGAAAATCTATTCCTCTTAACGATATTCAGAATAATTTGTAAAGCTATTTATAAATAAAAACAAAAAGTATCATTTACGAAAGTTAGACAAAAGTTAGTGGAGAATTGGTTTCCATAATATTCTATTAATCTATTTTCAAACGTACAAAGACGTTTTCAGTTTAAAAAGAACTTTATTATTAAAACGTATATAACTTTTATAAATATCTAGAATCACTTTTGACAACTCATTACTTAACCAGTATAATAAATATAACGATATTTATATTTTATTTCATTAAATATATATAACAATTTAAATTAATATTATATATATTTATACGCGTATTATACATACATAGTTTTTATACTTTTACTATACTTTAACTTTACCTTTACTTTACTTTTACTTTACTTTAACTTTAATAATTCACTTTAATAATTTATACTTTAATAATTCACTTTAATAATTCATAATTTAATAATTCACTTTAATAATTCATACTTTAATAATTCACTTTAATAATTCAAAAATCTATTATAAATAGAATTCAATAGGTTTCATTATTTCATAGAAACTTGAAAATATATTTCTCTAAACTCTCTCAATCGATTTTTATATATATATATATATATATATATATATATATATATATATATATATATATATATATATATTTGCTCTGTATTATTTCAAGATATTATTAGTATACATAAAATATTACGATGGAGTACTGTCCGAGTGATTTCAAAATAGTTTTTTTTGAATGAGTCGAAGCTAAGGAAATTATGAGTTATAGCTATGGAGGTGATGGGTATGGTTCATGGGTATGCTCGTGAGGTCAATCTAGTGTTTATCATCTCTTTGTGTCTACGTAGTTTCCTGCAATATTGAATCTCAATATTGATACGTTCGTGAATCCGAGGCCAACCTTGCACTTGTTAAATGACGTTATATGTATTATTACTACGAAATACAGTATTGTGAGTTTCATTTGCTCCCTTTTTAATTGCTTTTGCAATATATATTTTTGGGCTGAGAATACATGCGCTATTTTATAAATGTTTTACGAAATAGGCACAAGTACTAAAACTAATTCTATGTGGGTTTAAACCAGAAATATACCCTTAGCTTGGTAACATTAAACTACTTGTCTATGTACGGTAGGCGCTAATTCTAAAGATAGATCTATTGTGCCTGACAAACCCCATCCTGACTATGGGATGCTTTAGTACTTCGAGGTTATTTTAAACACACATGATCTGGTGTACTTCAGAGGGTAAAACATGAACGTTAAGGCTTGTTACCAGGTGCCTACAACTTATAGAATACTTTTATACACTTGCGAGTGTACATATATTTATAAACGGAAATCTTGTGGTCTATTAATATATTGAAATGATTGTTATGATAAACCTATGAACTCACCAACCTTTTGGTTGACACTTTAAAGCATGTTGATTCTCAGGTATTAAAGAAATCTTCCGCTGTGCATTAGCTCATTTTAAGGATATTACTTGGAGTCATTCATGGCATATTTTGAAAGACGTTGCATTCGAGTCATTAAGTTCATCAAGATTATTATTAAGCCAATTATAGTTGGATGTATTATGAAATGGTGTGCATGCCGTCAACTTTCGTTGTAAAGAAAGTTTGTCTTTTAAAAACGAATGCAATGTTTGTAAAATGTATCATATAGAGGTCAAATACCTCGCGATGTAATCAACTATTGTGAATCGTTTATAATGTATATGAACGGGTCCTTTCAGTTGGTATCAGAGCGGTGGTCTTAGTGAACCAGGTCTGCATTAGTGTGTCTAACTGATAGTCGTTAGGATGCATTAGTGAGTCTGGACTTCGACCGTGTCTGCATGTTAAAAGTTTTGCTCATCATTTTTGTCGGAAATTACCTGCTTATCATTCTTAGTCTAGACACATCTTATTGCATTGATTGCATGGATAGTGTATAGACAAAATTCATATCTTAGCGTATCTGCTAATTCATATCTTAGCGTATCTGTTACTGTAAACTTTTCCTGACATATTCAGTAAATTCCTCCGTAATCTACGAAACCTTTTGCTCTATATAATTAGAATACCACCCGATAGCCAGAAAATCATTTCATATCGAAAAATTCTTTATTCAATCGTACGAAATGAAATTCTTCATTAGTTCAAGTCCCTCGGATTCCGAAATGGAATCCCACTCAAGTTTCGAAAGCAGTGTGATCGGAATGGATCAACCAATTAGTCATCATCTATTCTGGATGAATTGGGGATGGGTTCGTAGTCTCCTTAATCATTGGAGACAAGAAGAAGGTGATCCCTTCCATCCACAAAATTGCCCTCTTGGCGAAGAACCTGAAGCACTTACCGACGAACCTATCCGAAACACCATTTTCTCTCTTATTTCTAGAGTATCTCGTCACGATTACATACTACACCAAATTCTAGATTTTATTTATCCGCTCGTCCGAACCGACAATCGCCCCGGTGTAATAGAAGAAGTCAACGAGCTTCGCCCTCGGGTAGTGGCTTTGGAGAATATGGTGCAAAGGTTACAAACACCAGCAGCAGCACCAGCAGCATAAACAGTACCACCATCAGCAACACCAACAGTACCATCACCACCACCAACAACAACATCCACATCCCACACCGCAACATCACAATCTGTATCTCAAACATCAACGTCATACGCCCTGTAAATATCCAGGAATATCAACAACAACAAACGATGAAGTATTAATTCATAAACTTCATTGAAGAGATATCTCTGCGGCAGTTATGTAATCTCCAAAATCTTAGAGATTATTTAATTCTGACCGTAAATCGGATGAGTGAACGGAGATGGTAGAGTAGAAACTTTGATCGAAAATGGTATACGATTTACAAGCTAGATTTGTTTTACCAACAGCATCAACATGACCGTAGCATCATCAACACAGTCAGTGCCGTCAGTATCGTCAGAATCAACAGCACCTGTAACATCACAAACTCTGTCAGTTCAAGAATCATTGTGGACATCCTTAAGAATCAGCAACAAATATATTGTATCAACGAGTTATGAAATATTAACTCATTTCCAATCGAAAGATTTATATGTATATTTTATATGTATAAATTTTTAAACCATAATAAATCTTCCCGTACTAAGCTATTATGTGTGAATCTTAACTACTCAGTTAATTCATATTACAAATATGCAATGATGTACGTCCTTCGTCCGCAATTTAACCATCGTTAATTACAATCTCTGTCTCAATTCAATAAAAATCCAATTCATAATAAATCAAGTGTATTATTCGAATATATGTTTGATTTTACACTTTCATCATCAATGTACTCGAAATTTTTCAAATAACATCATTCGTACCTTGCGAAGTTCACAAGAATTTCACGAAAACCAACAAATAACAAAGTAATGATTCATAATTTCAATATTATTGAAGAAACACTTATGCAATTTATAAAGTTTTAGGGATTACTCAATTCTAGTTCCAACCATAAAACAAATGAGTTTAATTTAATATTAACTCATTAAATCTATATTACATCTAAAGAAAATATACACATATATTTTCATAAAGACTGTAATAAACTTCTTTTGTACAAAATATTAATTGTGAAATTTTTTTTAACGGGTAGGTAATACCCGAGATATATATAAATTCACAATTAATATATTACATTTTTCGAAACTGATTCAGCAATCATCAACTATACTCTCTACTTTCACAACAATATCCATTCTTTCATATAAATCAAAACAATCATACTCATTCAAATTCAATTACATATTCTGATTTTGAAATCGCATAATTCAATTCGAAATATAACCAGTATCATCACTCATAGATTCCTATATCTTTCAAAGCTATACTTTGACTTCAAAACTATGTTAGAACATCATATGTATTAACGATTACAATATGTGCTCAAACCCTTCGAAATTCCTGAAGACACTTCAACTAAGGAACAATTGAGATGATGATCCAACCACATGTTACCCACAGTTATACACCTGAAAAACTCTCAAAACCCAAGTCATAGTTCGACACGTATCCGTGTTAGACCCTTTGGCATTTACTAACTAAAATAACTTTTCAATTCCGTTTTAAAATAGACAGTTTTGTCACAGCTCCAGCAAGTCAACTTTGACTTCTCAATCAAAACAGTCTTATTATAACCTCGATAGATACGTTGCCCTTTCGCCAACGTTATCGGGGAATCGTTTATATTCACCACATTAGCAATAAACTTACCAACAACTTCACTGATCTTTGACTTTAAAAAAAAAAATCATTATAATTATCGAAACCCTATCATATACTCATTCGTACCTTATAACAAGAATTTCCATACCAATTATTGAGAATCAGCAATCAGTATTTTGAAACCTCGCAGCATGTCTACATCAACAATTACATATACACACAACGTCTACCTCCAAGACTTACATTCTTTGAATGAGAAATTTCTGAAAAACACCCTAAACTGCGAACCAGTTCTCGAAATTTTGAAAAATGCTGATGAAGCAGCAAAAACTGTAAACGACCTTAACAGTAAAAAGTTGGATGATAAAGGATAGTATATTGGAAAAGCTCAGAAAAAGAGAAGCTTTGGAACTGGAAAACGGATTGAGCAAAGTATGAAGGAGGTTGTGGACAAATCACAAAGGTTGAACCTGCCTTCAAAGAATCCAAATGATTCAGTACTTGCTGAAGTCATTAACGAATACCTTGCTCCTGACTCTAAACCACTGCGGACAATATCCTTCATCATCCTCTGATATTAGACATTCTAAGATATCATCGTATCTTTCATTATAAATATCATCCATACTTCTGAAGATATTTTTATAATTATTCTTATCTGAAATCATTTACCTCTTCGCGCTATCTGTATTATATCATAAAAGAAACTATTTTAGTTTCTAAATTCTGAAACATTCGAGTTTAAAATAGGAATATTCTTGAAGAAGTGTTGGGAGCTGAAGCATGAGTTAGTATAATATAATGACACTTGATCAACGTGATTATATTACAGTAATTCATGCTGAGTTTCTAAATGGAACATGATGATTCACAGATCATAACGTCATCATGTGCTATGTTACACGACTCTTGTATTCTCTTTGATCTCTAAATATCAAGAAAATATTTCTTGATGATTCGGCCTTTTCCGAGGTATTCTGGTAATTTGACAAGTCAAGATCGTGCCATTACAATTTCCTTCCTAGAACATTAACAATGTTCATTCCGAAATTTATATCTGCGAATTCTGGACCATTACAAGCGGTGCTTAATCGCAAGAAGAAGAAACGAAAGGACAAAGCTCCGAACTAGAAATGGGAGTATAAATCATAGCAAATAGAAGAGAGCATTAACTGTGGATGACAATGATTATAGAAGAAGCAAGGACTTTGAAATATAAGGGAAGATATAAAACCCAACAACAACCCAGAAATCACAAACCGTATATATCAATGCATATAGCAATATAAAGGCACGGGAGAACTAAAAACACTATAAAACCAAGAGTATAGTAGAAGTAAATAGATTCTTCCGGAGGCAGATGAAAAAGAAGAGCGACAGATATGAAAGTGAGGAGTATATCAAGAATCAGCACTGGATGAAGCATATTGACAAATACTTTAAAATATGAGTTGAGAAGGTGTGAGTTGTAAGAAAACAAATGAGGTGGAATTATAGTGAAATATCCGACAGAGAAATCAAAATGGATTATCGCATTAATTCGAAGAGGATCATAATTTCCTTAATCACCGAATAATCAAATCCAATATAGATTACAAAGATTTTCTTTTCGGAGATCAATCGTGATGACGTCAAAAGATACGACGAATCACTATTATCTTATTTCATTCATTTACGATAACTTCACTCACACGCTTTGAGTAATCGAATTATTTTATCCATTCTTCTTGAACATGATAAAACTCTATAATCGTTATAATAACATTCTCATTGTTAGTCATGACGACCTCTATCAAATTTCGGGGACGAAATTTCTTTAACGGGTAGGTACTGTGACGACCCGGAAATTTCTGACCAAATTTAAACTTTAATCTTTATATTATTCCGACACGATAAGCAAAGTTTTTTAAGTTAAATCTCAAGAATTTTAAACTGTGTTCATACATTCATTATAACCTCGACCAAATTCCGACGATTCACGAACCGTTATATATAAATAGATATGTATATGTATATATATATTATAACTTGAGAATATTAATAAAGTATTAAACGTATAATACTTTACACGAACGTATTTGTTTCAATATGATTTTCGACGAAATTAAAAAATATATATATTAAATGATTGAATTATCAGAAATATTGAATTATGATTACAAGTCTCTGTTGAGAGGTCCACTATGATTTGAGAAAATCTATTCCTCTTAACGATATTCAGAATAATTTGTAAAGCTATTTATAAATAAAAACAAAAAGTATCATTTACGAAAGTTAGACAAAAGTTAGTGGAGAATTGGTTTCCATAATATTCTATTAATCTATTTTCAAACGTACAAAGACGTTTTCAGTTTAAAAAGAACTTTATTATTAAAACATATATAACTTTTATAAATATCTAGAATTACTTTTGACAACTCATTACTTAACCAGTATAATAAATATAACGATATTTATATTTTATTTCATTAAATATATATAATAATTTAAATTAATATTATATATATTTATACGCGTATTATACATACATTGTTTTTATACTTTTACTATACTTTAACTTTACCTTTACTTTACTTTTACTTTACTTTAACTTTAATAATTCACTTTAATAATTCATACTTTAATAATTCACTTTAATAATTCATACTTTAATAATTCACTTTAATAATTCATACTTTAATAATTCACTTTAATAATTCATACTTTAATAATTTATACTTTAATAATTCACTTTAATAATTCATACTTTAATAATTCACTTTAATAATTCATACTTTAATAATTCACTTTAATAATTCATACTTTAATAATTCACTTTAATAATTCAAAAATCTATTATAAATAGAATTCAATAGGTTTCATTATTTCATAGAAACTTGAAAATATATTTCTCTAAACTCTCTCAATCGATTTATATATATATATATATATATATATATATATATATATATATATATATATATATATATATATTTGCTCTGTATTATTTCAAGATATTATTAGTATACATAAAATATTACGACGGAGTACTGTCCGAGTGATTTCAAAATAGTTTTTTTTGAATGAGTCGAAGCTAAGGAAATTATGAGTTATAGCTATGGAGGTGATGGGTATGGTTCATGGGTATGCTCGTGAGGTCAATCTAGTGTTTATCATCTCTTTGCGTCTACGTACTTTCCTGCAATATTGAATCTCAATATTGATACGTTCGTGAATCCGAGGCCAACCTTGCACTTGTTAAATGACGTTATACGTATTTTTACTACGAAATACAGTATTGTGAGTTTCATTTGCTCCATTTTTAATTGCTTTTGCAATATATATTTTTGGGCTGAGAATACATGCGCTATTTTATAAATGTTTTACGAAATAGGCACAAGTACTAAAACTAATTCTATGTGGGTTTAAACCAGAAATATACCCTTAGCTTGGTAACATTAAACTACTTGTCTATGTACGGTAGGCGCGAATTCTAAAGATAGATCTATTGGGCCTGACAAACCCCATCCTGACTATGGGATGCTTTAGTACTTCGAGGTTATTTTAAACACACATGATCTGGTGTACTTCAGAGGGTAAAACATGAACGTTAAGGCTTGTTACCAGGTGCCTACAACTTATAGAATACTTTTATACACTTGTGAGTGTACATATATTTATAAACGGAAATCTTGTGGTCTATTAATATATTGAAATGATTGTTATGATAAACCTATGAACTCACCAACCTTTAGGTTGACACTTTAAAGCATGTTTATTCTCAGGTATTAAAGAAATCTTCCGCTGTGCATTAGCTCATTTTAAGGATATTACTTGGAGTCATTCATGGCATATTTTGAAAGACGTTGCATTCGAGTCATTAAGTTCATCAAGATTATTATTAAGCCAATTATAGTTGGATGTATTATGAAATGGTGTGCATGCCGTCAACTTTCGTTGTAAAGAAAGTTTGTCTTTTAAAAACGAATGCAATGTTTGTAAAATGTATCATATAGAGGTCAAATACCTCGCGATGTAATCAAGTAAACATATCATTAAGTATATTAACAATGAACTACATATGTAAAAACAAGACTACTAACTTAATGATTTTTAAACGAGACATATATGTAATGATTATCGTTGTAAAGACATTTAATGTATATATATCATATTAAGAGATATTCATACATGATAATATCATGATAATATAATAATTTAAAATCTCATTCGATATTATAAACATTGGGTTAACAACATTTAACAAGATCGTTAACCTAAAGGTTTCAAAACAACACTTACATGTAACGACTAACGATGACTTAACGACTCAGTTAAAATGTATATACATGTAGTGTTTTAATATGTATTTATACACTTTTGAAAGACTTCAATACACTTATCAAAATACTTCTACTAAACAAAAATGCTTACAATTACATCCTCGTTCAGTTTCATCAACAATTCTACTCGTATGCACCCGTATTCGTACTCATACAATACACAGCTTTTAGATGTATGTACTATTGGTATATACACTCCAATGATCAGCTCTTAGCAGCCCATGTGAGTCACCTAACACATGTGGGAACCATCATTTGGCAACTAGCATGAAATATCTCATAAAATTACAAAAATATAAGTAATCATTCATGACTTATTTACATGAAAACAAAATTACATATCCTTTATATCTAATCCATACACCAACGACCAAAAACACCTACAAACACTTTCATTATTCAATTTTCTTCATCTAATTGATCTCTCTCAAGTTCTATCTTCAAGTTCTAAGTGTTCTTCATAAATTCTACAAGTTCTAGTTACATAAAATCAAGAATACTTTCAAGTTTGCTAGCTCACTTCCAATCTTGTAAGGTGATCATCCAACCTCAAGAAATCTTTGTTTCTTACAGTAGGTTATCATTCTAATACAAGGTAATAATCATATTCAAACTTTGGTTCAATTTCTATAACTATAACAATCTTATTTCAAGTGATGATCTTACTTGAACTTGTTTTCGTGTCATGATTCTGCTTCAAGAACTCCGAGCCATCCAAGGATCCGTTGAAGCTAGATCCATTTTTCTCTTTTCCAGTAGGTTTATCCAAGGAACTTAAGGTAGTAATGATGTTCATAACATCATTCGATTCATACATATAAAGCTATCTTATTCGAATGTTTAAACTTGTAATCACTAGAACATAGTTTAGTTAATTCTAAACTTGTTCGCAAACAAAAGTTAATCCTTCTAACTTGACTTTTAAAATCAACTAAATACATGTTCTATATCTATATGATATGCTAACTTAATGATTTAAGACCTGGAAACTCGAAAAACACCGTAAAACCGGATTTACGCCGTCGTAGTAACACCGCGGGCTGTTTTGGGTTAGTTAATTAAAAACTATGATAAACTTTGATTTAAAAGTTGTTATTCTGAGAAAATGATTTTTATTATGAACATGAAACTATATCCAAAAATTATGGTTAAACTCAAAGTGGAATTATATTTTCTAAAATGGTCATCTAGACGTCGTTTTTTCGACTGAAATGACTACCTTTACAAAAATGACTTGTAACTTATTTTTCCGACTATAAACCTATACTTTTTCTGTTTAGATTCATAAAATAGAGTTCAATATGAAACCATAGCAATTTGATTCACTCAAAATGGATTTAAAATGAAGAAGTTATGGGTAAAACAAGATTGGATAATTTTTCTCATTTTAGCTACGTGAAAATTGGTAACAAATCTATTCCAACCATAACTTAATCAACTTGTATTGTATATTATGTAATCTTGAGATACCATAGACACGTATACAATATTTCGACCTATCTTGTCGACACATCTATATATATTTCGGAACAACCATAGACACTCTATATGTGAATGTTGGAGTTAGCTATACAGGGTTGAGGTTGATTCCAAAATATATATAGTTTGAGTTGTGATCAATACTGAGATACGTATACACTGGGTCGTGGATTGATTCAAGATAATATTTATCGATTTATTTCTGTACATCTAACTGTGGACAACTAGTTGTAGGTTACTAACGAGGACAACTGACTTAATAAACTTAAAACATCAAAATATATTAAAAGTGTTGTAAATATATTTTGAACATACTTTGATATATATGTATATATTGTTATAGGTTCGTGAATCAACCAGTGGCCAAGTCTTACTTCCCGACGAAGTAAAAATCTGTGAAAGTGAGTTATAGTCCCACTTTTAAAATCTAATATTTTTGGGATGAGAATACATGCAGGTTTTATAAATGATTTATAAAATAGACACAAGTACGTGAAACTACATTCTATGGTTGAATTATCAAAATCGAATATGCCCCTTTTTATTAAGTCTGGTAAACTAAGAATTAGGAAACAGACACCCTAATTGACGCGAATCCTAAAGATAGATCTATTGGGCCTAACAAACCCCATCCAAAGTACCGGATGCTTTAGTACTTCGAAATATATATCATATCCGAAGGGTGTCCCGGAATGATGGGGATATTCTTATATATGCATCTTGTTAATGTCGGTTACCAGGTGTTCACCATATGAATGATTTTTATCTCTATGTATGGGATGTGTATTGAAATATGAAATCTTGTGGTCTATTATTATGATTTGATATATATATAGGTTAAACCTATAACTCACCAACATTTTTGTTGACGTTTTAAGCATGTTTATTCTCAGGTGATTATTAAGAGCTTCCGCTGTCGCATACTTAAATAAGGACGAGATTTGGAGTCCATGCTTGTATGATATTGTGTAAAAACTGCATTCAAGAAACTTATTTTTGTTGTAACATATTTGTATTGTAAACCATTATGTAATGGTCGTGTGTAAACAGGATATTTTAGATTATTATTATTTGATAATCTACGTAAAGCTTTTTAAACCTTTATTGATGAAATAAAGGTTATGGTTTATTTTAAAATGAATGCAGTCTTTGAAAAACGTCTCATATAGAGGTCAAAACCTCGCAACGAAATCAATTAATATGGAACGTTTTTAATCAATAAGAACGGGACATTTCAGTTGGTATCAGAGCATTGGTCTTAGAGAACCAGAATTTTGCATTAGTGTGTCTTATCGAGTTTGTTAGGATGCATTAGTGAGTCTGGACTTCGACCGTGTTTACTTGAAAAATGATTGCTTAACAAATTTTGTTGAAAACTATATATTTTTAACATGTGAATATTATGTGATATATTAATCTCTTAACGCTTTTGATAGTATGTGATAGATGTCTACCTCTAGAACAAGTCCCATTGACTCACCTAATAATAATGAAGAGTCAAATGTAAATTAGAATGATTCGTGGACAGATTCACAAGTTCCCGAAGAGGAACCGGAAGAAGAGTCGGAACCGGAAGAAGAATCGGAACCGGAAGAAGAATCGGAACCGGATGAAGAAATAGAACCGGTGGGGAAAATAATAAAACGGTTAAGTAAAAGAAAATCCTCAACCAACCGACCAAGGTTAATTATGGTCAATGGTGTTTCCGCCAAGGAAGCAAAATATTGGGAGGATTACCAATTCTCCGATGAATCGAATTCCGATGAGAATTCCGTTGATGTTATAGAAATTACCCCAACTGAGTTTAAAAAGGCAAAAGAAAATAATAAGGGAATGGGCATAAAAATAGAGAAATCTAATTCCAACCCCGATGAACTTTATATGTATCGTCAACCCTCGAAGTCCTTAACTTGTAACAATGACCCGGGAACCTCTAAACCACCAGGTTTTTCTAAACCAATGTGGAAAATGACGGCTCGTATTAGGGGAACATCATATATCCCTAGAAACTTGGCAAAAC
Source organism: Rutidosis leptorrhynchoides (assembly GCF_046630445.1). Classification (NCBI taxonomy): domain Eukaryota; kingdom Viridiplantae; phylum Streptophyta; class Magnoliopsida; order Asterales; family Asteraceae; genus Rutidosis; species Rutidosis leptorrhynchoides. The sequence goes on along the minus strand of NC_092342.1, from coordinate 336,114,492 downwards.
GAACCAAAACCGAAGAAGAAGAAACAAGCGAGTCGGAATAAGATAGTTGTATTCGTGTGGTGTAATATATGTAATATAGTGTGCTTATGCTTTATGATATATGTAAAAATTGCTTGTATTAATAAGTATTTTTTTATGAATCTAACTCTTGTCTATTTTACAGTATAAAAACACAAAATGGATAGACAACCCAATATTTTAAAAGACCTACCCGGAGACGTGATTGATGAAATCTTGTCTAGAGTCGGTCAGAATGCTTCGGCACAACTATTTAAGGCGAGATCAGTTTGTAAGACATTCGAAGAACGTTCCAAGAATGCCTTGGTTTATAAAAGGCTTTCGTTCAAAAGATGGGGGATATCACATTGGGAAATCCATAAGTTACGATGTGTTTACTTTGACGCATATATTGCGGGGAACCCAAATGCTATTGTACGCAATGGGTTAAGAAATTATTTTGACTCAATATATCCGAATATTGGACTTCGTGATTTAGAAAAAGCGGCTAACATGCAACGTAAAGAAGCATGTTGAAATGTCCCGTTCTTATTGATTAAAAACGTTCCATATTAATTGATTTCGTTGCGAGGTTTTGACCTCTATATGAGACGTTTTTCAAAGACTGCATTCATTTTTAAAACAAACCATAACCTTTATTTTATAAATAAAGGTTTAAAAAGCTTTACGTAGATTATCAAATAATGATAATCTAAAATCATCTGTTTACACACGACCATTACATAATGGTTTACAATACAAATATGTTACATCGAAATCAGTTTCTTGAATGCAGTTTTTACACAATATCATACAAACATGGACTCTAAATCTTGTCCTTATTTTAGTATGCAACAGCGGAAGCTCTTAGTATTCACCTGAGAATAAACATGCTTTAAACGTCAACAAAAATGTTGGTGAGTTATAGGTTTAACCTATATATATCAAATCGTAACAATAGACCACAAGATTTCATATTTCAATACACATCCCATACATAGAGATAAAAATCATTCATATGGTGAACACCTGGTAACCGACATTAACAAGATGCATATATAAGAATATCCCCATCATTCCGGGACACCCTTCGGATATGATATAAATTTCGAAGTACTAAAGCATCCGGTACTTTGGATGGGGTTTGTTAGGCCCAATAGATCTATCTTTAGGATTCGCGTCAATTAGGGTGTCTGTTCCCTAATTCTTAGATTAACAGACTTAATAATAAGGGGCATATTCGATTTCGATAATTCAACCATAGAATGTAGTTTCACATACTTGTGTCTATTTTGTAAATCATTTATAAAACCTGCATGTATTCTCATCCCAAAAATATTAGATTTTAAAAGTGGGACTATAACTCACTTTCACAGATTTTTACTTCGTCGGGAAGTAAGACTTGGCCACTGGTCGATTCACGAACCTATAACAATATATACATATATATCAAAGTATGTTCAAAATATATTTACAACACTTTTAATATATTTTGATGTTTTAAGTTTATTAAGTCAGCTGTCCTCGTTAGTAACCTACAACTAGTTGTCCACAGTTAGATGTACAGAAATAAATCGATAAATATTATCTTGAATCAATCCACGACCCAGTGTATACGTATCTCAGTATTGATCACAACTCAAACTATATATATTTTGGAATCAACCTCAACCCTGTATAGCTAACTCCAACATTCACATATAGAGTGTCTATGGTTGTTCCGAAATATATATAGATGTGTCGACATGATAGGTCGAAACATTGTATACGTGTCTATGGTATCTCAAGATTACATAATATACAATACAAGTTGATTAAGTTATGGTTGGAATAGATTTGTTACCAATTTTCACGTAGCTAAAATGAGAAAAATTATCCAATCTTGTTTTACCCATAACTTCTTCATTTTAAATCCGTTTTGAGTGAATCAAATTGCTATGGTTTCATATTGAACTCTATTTTATGAATATAAACAGAAAAAGTATAGGTTTATAGTCGGAAAAATAAGTTACAAGTGATTTTTGTAAAGGTAGTCATTTCAGTCGAAAGAACGACGTCTAGATGACCATTTTAGAAAACATACTTCCACTTTGAGTTTAACCATAATTTTTGGATATAGTTTCATGTTCATAATAAAAATCATTTTCTCAGAATAACAACTTTTAAATCAAAGTTTATCATAGTTTTTAATAAACTAACCCAAAACAGCCCGCGGTGTTACTACGACGGCGTAAATTCGGTTTTACGGTGTTTTTCGTGTTTCCAGGTTTTAAATCATTAAGTTAGCATATCATATAGATATAGAACATGTGTTTAGTTGATTTTAAAAGTCAAGTTAGAAGGATTAACTTTTATTTGCGAACAAGTTTAGAATTAACTAAACTATGTTCTAGTGATTACAAGTTTAAACCTTCGAATAAGATAGCTTTATATGTATGAATTGAATGATGTTATGAACATCATTACTACCTTAAGTTCCTTGGATAAACCTACTGGAAAAGAGAAAAATGGATCTAGCTTCAACGGATCCTTGGATGGCTCGAAGTTCTTGAAGCAGAATCATGACACGAAAACAAGTTCAAGTAAGATCATCACTTGAAATAAGATTGTTATAGTTATAGAAATTGAACCAAAGTTTGAATATGATTATTACCTTATATTAGAATGATAACTTACTGTAAGAAACAAAGATTTCTTAAGGTTGGATGATCACCTTACAAGATTGGAAGTGAGCTAGCAAACTTGAAAGTATTCTTGATTTTATGTAACTAGAACTTGTAGAATATATGAAGAACACTTGAACTTGAAGATAGAACTTGAGAGAGATCAATTAGATGAAGAAAATTGAAGAATGAAAGTATTTGTAGGTGTTTTTGGTCGTTGGTGTATGGATTAGATATAAAGGATATGTAATTTTGTTTTCATGTAAATAAGTCATGAATGATTACTCATATTTTTGTAATTTTATGAGATATTTCATGCTAGTTTCCAAATGATGGTTCCCACATGTTTTAGGTGACTCACATGGGCTGCTAAGAGCTGATCATTGGAGTGTATATACCAATAGTATATACATCTAAAAGTTGTGTATTGTACGAGTACGAATACGGGTGCATACGAGTAGAATTGTTGATGAAACTGAACGAGGATGTAATTGTAAACATTTTTGTTAAGTAGAAGTATTTTGATAAGTGTATTTAAGTCTTTAAAAAGTGTATAAATACATATTAAAACACTACATGTATATACATTTTAACTGAGTAGTTAAGTCATCGTTAGTCGTTACATGTAAGTGTTGTTTTGAAACCTTTAGGTTAACGATCTTGTTAAATGTTGTTAACCCAATGTTTATAATATCAAATAAGATTTTAAATTATTATATTATCATGATATTATCATGTATGAATATCTCTTAATATGATATATATACATTAAATGTCTTTACAACGATAATCATTACATATATGTCTCGTTTAAAAATCATTAAGTTAGTAGTCTTGTTTTTACATATGTAGTTCATTGTTAATATACTTAATGATATGTTTACTTATCATAGTATCATGTTAACTATATATATATCCATATATATGTCATCATATAGTTTTTACAAGTTTTAACGTTTGTGAATCACCGGTCAACTTGGGTGGTCAATTGTCTATATGAAACCTATTTCAATTAATGAAGTATTAACAAGTTTGATTGCTTAACATGTTGGAAACACTTAATTATGTAAATAACAATTTCATTTAATATATATATAAACATGGAAAAGTTCGGGTCACTACAGTACCTACCAGTTAAATAAATTTCGTCCCGAAATTTTAAGCAGTTGGAGGTGTTGACGTATCTTCTGGAAATAAATGCGGGTATTTCTTCTTCATTTGATCTTCACGCTCCCAGGTGAACTCGGGTCCTCTACGAGCATTCCATCGAACCTTAACAATCGGTATCTTGTTTTGTTTAAGTCTCTTAACCTCACGATCCATTATTTCGACGGGTTCTTCAATGAATTGAAGTTTTTCATTGATTTGGATTTCGTCCAACGGAATAGTGAGATCTTCTTTAGCAAAACATTTCTTCAAATTTGAGATGTGGAAAGTGTTATGTACAGCCGCGAGTTGTTGAGGTAGCTCCAGTTGGTAAGCTACTGGTCCGACACGATCTATAATCTTGAATGGTCCAATGTACCTTGGATTTAGTTTCCCCGTTTACCAAATCGAACAACGCCTTTCCAAGGTGAAACCTTAAGCATGACCATTTCTCCAATTTCAAACTCTATATCTTTTCTTTTACTGTCCGTGTAGCTCTTTTGTCGATTCTGGGCGGTTTTCAATCTTTGTTGAATTTGGATAATTTTCTCGGTAGTTTCTTGTATTATCTCCGGACCCGTAATCTGTCTATCCCCCACTTCACTCCAACAAATTGGAGACCTGCACTTTCTACCATAAAGTGCTTCAAACGGTGCCATCTCAATGCTTGAATGGTAGCTGTTGTTGTAGGAAAATTCTACTAACGGTAGATGTCGATCCCAACTGTTTCTGAAATCAATAACACATGCTCGTAGCATGTCTTCAAGCGTTTGTATCGTCCTTTCGCTCTGCCCATCAGTTTGTGGATGATAGGCAGTACTCATGTCTAGACGAGTTCCTAATGCTTGCTGTAATGTCTGCCAGAATCTTGAAATAAATCTGCCATCCCTATCGGAGATAATAGAGATTGGTATTCCATGTCTGGAGATGACTTCCTTCAAATACAGTCGTGCTAACTTCTCCATCTTGTCATCTTCTCTTATTGGCAGGAAGTGTGCTGATTTGGTGAGACGATCAACTATTACCCAAATAGTATCAAACCACTTGCAGTCCTTGGCAATTTAGTGATGAAATCCATGGTAATGTTTTCCCATTTCCATTCCGGGATTTCGGGTTGTTGAAGTAGACCTGATGGTTTCTATTGCTCAGCTTTGACCTTAGAACACGTCAAACATTCTCCTACGTATTTAGCAACATCGGCTTTCATACCCGGCCACCAAAAATGTTTCTTGAGATCCTTGTACATCTTCCCCGTTCCAGGATGTATTGAGTATCTGGTTTTATGAGCTTCTCTAAGTATCATTTCTCTCATATCTCCAAATTTTGGTACACAAATCCTTTCAGCCCTATACCGGGTTCCGTCTTCCCACATATTAAGATGCTTCTCCGATCCTTTGGGTATTTCATCCTTTAAATTTCCCTCTTTTAAAACTCCTTGTTGCGCCTCCTTTATTTGAGTAGTAAGGTTATTGTGAATCATTATATTCATAGATTTTACTCGAATGGGTTCTCTGTCCTTCCTTCTCAAGGCGTCGGCTACCACATTTGCCTTCCCCGGGTGGTAACGAATCTCAAAGTCGTAATCATTTAACAATTCAATCCACCTACGCTGCCTCATATTCAGTTGTTTCTGATTAAATATGTGTTGAAGACTTTTGTGGTCGGTATATATAATACTTTTGACCCCATATAAGTAGTGCCTCCAAGTCTTTAATGCAAAAACAACCGCGCCTAATTCCAAATCATGCATCGTATAATTTTGTTCGTGAATCTTCAATTGTCTAGATGCATAAGCAATCACCTTCGTTCGTTGCATTAATACACAACCGAGACCTTGCTTTGATGCGTCACAATAAATCACAAAATCATCATTCCCTTCAGGCAATGACAATATAGGTGCCGTAGTTAGCTTTTTCTTCAATAACTGAAACGCTTTCTCTTGTTCATCCTTCCATTCAAATTTCTTCCCTTTATGCGTTAATGCAGTCAAGGGTTTTGCTATTCTGGAAAAGTCTTGGATGAACCTTCTGTAATAACCAGCTAGTCCTAAAAACTGGCGTATGTGTTTCGGAGTTTTCGGGGTTTCCCACTTTTCAACAGTTTCTATCTTTGCCGGATCCACCTTAATACCTTCTTTGTTCACTATGTGACCGAGGAATTGAACTTCTTCCAACCAAAATGCGCACTTTGAAAACTTAGCGTACAATTCTTCCTTCCTCAATACTTCTAACACCTTTCTCAAATGTTCACCGTGTTCTTGGTCATTCTTTGAGTAAATAAGTATGTCATCAATGAAAACAATGACAAACTTGTCAAGGTATGGTCCACACACTCGGTTCATAAGGTCCGTGAACACAGCTGGTGCATTAGTTAAACCAAACGGCATGACCATAAACTCGTAATGACCGTAACGTGTTCTGAAAGCAGTCTTTGGAATATCATCTTCTTTTACTCGCATTTGATGATATCCAGAACGTAAATCGATCTTCGAATAAACCGACGAGCCTTGTAGTTGATCAAATAAGTCTTCAATTCTCGGCAGTGGATAACAGTTTTTGATGGTAAGTTTGTTCAAATCTTTGTAGTCAATACACAACCTAAATGTACCATCCTTCTTCTTGACAAACAAAACAGGAGCTCCCCACGGTGATGTGCTTGGTCGAATGAAACCACGCTCTAAAAGTTCTTGTAATTGGCTTTGCAGTTCTTTCATCTCGCTGGGTGCGAGTCTGTAAGGAGCACGAGCTATTGGTGCAGCTCCTGGTACAAGATCTATTTTAAATTCAACGGATCGATGTGGGGGTAATCCCGGTAATTCTTTCAGAAATACATCGGGAAATTCTTTTGCAATGGGAACATCATTGATGCTCTTTTCTTCAGTTTGTACTTTCTCGACGTGTGCTAGAATAGCATAGCAACCTTTTCTTATTAGTTTTTGTGCCTTCAAATTACTAATAAGATGTAGCTTCGTGTTGCCCTTTTCTCCGTACACCATTAAGGGTTTTCCTTTTTCTCGTATAATGCGAATTGCATTTTTGTAACAAACGATCTCTGCTTTTACTTTTTTCAACCAGTCCATACCGATTATCACATCAAAACTCCCTAACTCTACTGGTATCAAATCAATCTTAAATGTTTCGCTAACCAGTTTAATTTCTCGATTCCGACATATATTATCTGCTGAAATTAATTTACCATTTGCTAATTCGAGTAAAAATTTACTATCCAAAGGCGTCAATGGACAACTTAATTTAGCACAAAAATCTCTACTCATATAGCTTCTATCCGCACCCGAATCAAATAAAACGTAAGCAGATTTATTGTCAATAAGAAACGTACCCGTAACAAGCTCCGGGTCTTCCTGTGCCTCTGCCGCATTAATATTGAAAACTCTTCCGCGGCCTTGTCCATTCGTGTTCTCCTGGTTCGGGCAATTTCTAATAATGTGGCCCGGTTTTCCACATTTATAACAAACTACATTTGCATAACTTGCTCTGACACTACTTGCTCCGCCATTACTCGTTCCGACACCATTTGTTCCTTTCATTCTATTAACCCCTGGTCCGTAGACCTCACACTTCGCCGCGCTATGACCATTTCTTTTACACTTGTTGCAAAATTTGGTGCAGAACCCCGAGTGATACTTTTCACACCTTTGGCATAGCTGCTTCTGATTGTTGTTGTTGTTGCGGTTATTATTGTTGTTGGGATGGTTGTTGTCGTTGATGTTGTTGTTGTTGTTGTTGTTGGCCGTTTGTTGTAGTTGCGATTGATGTTGCGATTGTTGGGATAATTGTTGCGATTATTGTTGTAATTGATGTTGTTGTTGTATTGGTGATTCTTATCACCGTTTTCCTCCCACTTTCTTTTGACTTGCTTCACATTGGCCTCTTCAGCAGTCTGTTCTTTAATTCTTTCTTCAATCTAGTTCACTAGTTTGTGAGCCATTCTACATGCCTGTTGTATGGAGGCGGGCTCGTGTGAACTTATATCTTCTTGGATTCTTTCCGGTAATCCTTTCACAAACGAGTCGATCTTCTCTTCCTCATCTTCGAATGCTCCCGGACACAATAGGCACAATTTTGTGAATCGTCTTTCGTACGTGGTAATATCAAATTCTTGGGTTCGTAACCCTCTAAGTTCTGTCTTGAGCTTATTGACCTCGGTTCTGGGATGGTATTTCTCGTTCATCAAGTGCTTGAATGCTGACCACGGTAGTGCGTACGCATCGTCTTGTCCCACTTACTCTAGATAGGTATTCCACCATGTTAACGCAGAACCTGTGAAGGTATGCATAGCGTACTTCACTTTGTCCTCTTCAGTACACTTACTTATGGCAAACACCAATTCGACCTTCTCGGTCCACCGTTTCAATCCGATCGGTCTTTCGGTTCCATCAAATTCCAAAGGTTTGCAGGCAGTGAATTCTTTGTAGGTGCATCCTACACGATTTCCTGTACTGCTAGATCCAAGGTTATTGTTGGTATGTAGCGCAGCCTGTACTGCGGCTATGTTTGAAGCTAGAAAAGTACAGAATTCCTCTTTATTCATATTCACGGTGTGTCGAGTGGTCGGTGCCATTTCCTTCAAAATAGTCAAATGGAACAAGTTAATCATACAGAATATTAAGAGTAGTTAATAGTATTTCGTAGCATAATATGAACTCATTTATAAAAGCTTTTTCTTCATATTAGCGTTTTATAAGTTTAAATTCGGGTAGTACCTACCCGTTAAGTTCATACTTAGTAGCTAATATACAATTCAACTACTACAATTCTATATGAAAAACTGATTATAATAATATTTCGCGTTCAAACTTTTATACAATATTTTACAAACTTACAATATCGCTTATTTTACATAAAGCATGAAATATAGCACACAATAACTTTGATACAAGATAGTTGTGAAGATAATTCTAGCTAGTACACAAGTCGTTCAGCAAAGGCAATAAAGATACGTAATTCATACGTCCAGAAACAAGTCATGCATTCTGGTTTTACTAGGACTACTTCCCATCCTTGGTCTTGTGGAACATAACCGTTATGGCCGTTGATAAGACAGCGTGTTGTAACGTCGTCAAAGGGACGAGGGTTACGTAATGACCAACAGTCTCGTAATAACCTAAAAACCTCATTTCTTACCCCAATTACCGACTCCGTCACTTATGGGAACGTTTTGTTTAATAGTTGTAGCCCGATGTTCTTGTTCTCACTTTGGTGAGAAGCGAACATTAATAATCCGTAAGCATAACATGCTTCTTTATGTTGCATGTTAGCCGCTTTTTCTAAATCACGAAGTCCAATATTCGGATATATTGAGTCAAAATAATTTCTTAACCCATTGCGTAAAATAGCATTTGGGTTCCCCGCAATATATGCGTCAAAGTAAACACATCGTAACTTATGGATTTCCCAATGTGATATCCCCCATCTTTCAAACGAAAGCCTTTTATAAACCAAGGCATTCTTGGAACGTTCTTCGAATGTCTTACAAACTGATCTCGCCTTAAATAGTTGTGCCGAAGAATTCTGACCGACTCTAGACAAGATTTCATCAATCATGTCTCCGGGTAGGTCTCTTAAAATATTGGGTTGTCTATCCATTTTGTGTTTTTATACTGTAAAATAGACAAGAGTTAGATTCATAAAAAAAATATACTTATTAATACAAGCAATTTTTACATATATCATAAAGCATAAGCACACTATATTACATATATTACACCACACGAATACAACTATCTTATTCCGACTAGCTTGTTTCTTCTTCTTCGGTTTTGGTTCGTTTTGCCAAGTTTCTAGGGATATATGATGTTCCCCTAATACGAGCCGTCGTTTTCCACATTGGTTTAGAAAAACCTGGTGGTTTAGAGGTTCCCGGGTCATTGTTACAACTTAAGGACTTCGGGGGTTGACGATACATATAAAGTTCATCGTGGTTGGAATTTGATTTCTTTATTTTTATGCCCTTTTCCTTATTATTTTCTTTTGCCTTTTTAAATTCAGTTGGGGTAATTTCTATAACATCATCGGAATTCTCGTCGGAATCCGATTCATCGGAGAATTGGTAATCCTCCCAATATTTTGCTTCCTTGGCGGAAACACCATTGACCATAATTAACCTTGGTCGGTTGGTTGAGGATTTTCTTTTACTTAAACGTTTTATTATTTCCCCCACCGGTTCTATTTCTTCATCCGGTTCCGATTCTTCTTCCGGTTCCGATTCTTCTTCCAGTTCCGACTCTTCTTCCGGTTCCTCTTCGGGAACTTGTGAATCAGTCCACGAATCATTCCAATTTACATTTGACTCTTCATTATTATTAGGTGAGTCAATGGGACTTGTTCTAGAGGTAGACATCTATCACATAATATCAAACTCGTTAAGAGATTAATATATCATATAATATTCACATGTTAAAAATATATAGTTTCCAACAAAATTTGTTAAGCAATCATTTTTCAAGTAAACACGGTCGAAGTCCAGACTCACTAATGCATCCTAACAAACTCAATAAGACACACTAATGCAAAATTCTAGTTCTCTAAGACCAACGCTCGGATACCAACTGAAATGTCCCGTTCTTATTGATTAAAAACGTTCCATATTAATTGATTTCGTTGCGAGGTTTTGACCACTATATGAGACGTTTTTCAAAGACTGCATTCATTTTTAAAACAAACCATAACCTTTATTTCATAAATAAAGGTTTAAAAAGCTTTACGTAGATTATCAAATAATGATAATCTAAAATCATCTGTTTACACACGACCATTACATAATGGTTTACAATACAAATATGTTACATCGAAATCAGTTTCTTGAATGCAGTTTTTACACAATATCATACAAACATGGACTCCAAATCTTGTCCTTATTTTAGTATGCAACAGCGGAAGCTCTTAGTATTCACCTGAGAATAAACATGCTTTAAACGTCAACAAAAATGTTGGTGAGTTATAGGTTTAACCTATATATATCAAATCGTAACAATAGACCACAAGATTTCATATTTCAATACACATCCCATACATAGAGATAAAAATCATTCATATGGTGAACACCTGGTAACCGACATTAACAAGATGCATATATAAGAATATCCCCATCATTCCGGGACAACCTTCGGATATGATATAAATTTCGAAGTACTAAAGCATCCGGTACTTTGGATGGGGTTTGTTAGGCCCAATAGATCTATCTTTAGGATTCGCGTCAATTAGGGTGTCTGTTCCCTAATTCTTAGATTAACAGACTTAATAATAAGGGGCATATTCGATTTCGATAATTCAACCATAGAATGTAGTTTCACGTACTTGTGTCTATTTTGTTAATCATTTATAAAACCTGCATGTATTCTCATCCCAAAAATATTAGATTTTAAAAGTGGGACTATAACTCACTTTCACAGATTTTTACTTCGTCGGGAAGTAAGACTTGGCCACTGGTCGATTCACGAACCTATAACAATATATACATATATATCAAAGTATGTTCAAAATATATTTACAACACTTTTAATATATTTTGATGTTTTAAGTTTATTAAGTCAGCTGTCCTCGTTAGTAACCTACAACTAGTTGTCCACAGTTAGATGTACAGAAATAAATCGATAAATATTATCTTGAATCAATCCACGACCCAGTGTATACGTATCTCAGTATTGATCACAACTCAAACTATATATATTTTGGAATCAACCTCAACCCTGTATAGCTAACTCCAACATTCACATATAGAGTGTCTATGGTTGTTCCGAAATATATATAGATGTGTCGACATGATAGGTCAAAACATTGTATACGTGTCTATGGTATCTCAAGATTACATAATATACAATACAAGTTGATTAAGTTATGGTTGGAATAGATTTGTTACCAATTTTCACGTAGTTAAAATGAGAAAAATTATCCAATCTTGTTTTACCCATAACTTCTTCATTTTAAATCCATTTTGAGTGAATCAAATTGCTATGGTTTCATATTGAACTCTATTTTATGAATATAAATATAAAAAGTATAGGTTTATAGTCGGAAAAATAAGTTACAAGTCATTTTTGTAAAGGTAGTCATTTCAGTCGAAAGAACGACGTCTAGATGACCATTTTAGAAAACATACTTCCACTTTGAGTTTAACCATAATTTTTGGATATAGTTTCATGTTCATAATAAAAATTATTTTCTCAGAATAACAACTTTTAAATCAAAGTTTATCATAGTTTTTAATTAACTAACCCAAAACAGCCCGCGGTGTTACTACGACGGCGTAAATCCTGTTTTACGGTGTTTTTCATATTTCCAGGTTTTAAATCATTAATTTAGCATATCATATAGATATAGAACATGTGTTTAGTTGATTTTAAAAGTCAATTTAGAAGGATTAACTTTTATTTGCGAACAAGTTTAGAATTAACTAAACTATGTTCTAGTGATTACAAGTTTAAACCTTCGAATAAGATAGCTTTATATGTATGAATCGAATGATGTTATGAACATCATTACTATCTTAAGTTCCTTGGATAAACCTACTGGAAAAGAGAAAAATGGATCTAGCTTCAACGGATCCTTGGATGGCTCGAAGTTCTTGAAGCAGAATCATGACACGAAAACAAGTTCAAGTAAGATCATCACTTGAAATAAGATTGTTATAGTTATAGAAATTGAACCAAAGTTTGAATATGATTATTACCTTGTATTAGAATGATAACTTACTGTAAGAAACAAAGATTTCTTGAGGTTGGATGATCACCTTACAAGATTGGAAGTGAGCTAGCAAACTTGAAAGTATTCTTGATTTGATGTAACTAGAACTTGTAGAATTTATGAAGAACACTTAGAACTTGAAGATAGAACTTGAGAGAGATCAATTATATGAAGAAAATTGAAGAATGAAAGTGTTTGTAGGTGTTTTTGGTCATTGGTGTATGGATTAGATATAAAGGATATGTAATTTTGTTTTCATGTAAATAAGTCATGAATGATTACTCATATTTTTGTAATTTTATGAGATATTTCATGCTAGTTGCCAAATGATGGTTCCCACATGTGTTAGGTTACTCACATGGGCTGCTAAGAGCTGATCATTGGAGTGTATATACCAATAGTACATACATCTAAAAGTTGTGTATTGTACGAGTACGAATACGGGTGCATACGAGTAGAATTGTTGATGAAACTGAACGAGGATGTAATTGTAAGCATTTTTGTTAAGTAGAAGTATTTTGATAAGTGTATTTAAGTCTTTCAAAAGTGTATAAATACATATTAAAACACTACATGTATATACATTTTAACTGATTCGTTAAGTCATCGTTAGTCGTTACATGTAAGTTTTGTTTTGAAACCTTTAGGTTAACGATCTTGTTAAATGTTGTTAACCCAATGTTTATAATATCAAATGAGATTTTAAATTATTATATTATCATGATATTATCATGTATGAATATCTCTTAATATGATATATATATATATACATTAAATGTCTTTACAACGATAATCGTTACATATATGTCTCGTTTAAAAATCATTAAGTTAGTAGTCTTGTTTTTACATATGTAGTTCATTGTTAATATACTTAATGATATGTTTACTTATCATAGTATCATGTTAACTATATATGTATCCATATATATGTCATCATATAGTTTTTACAAGTTTTAATGTTCTTGAATCACCGGTCAACTTGGGTGGTCAATTGTCTATATGAAACCTATTTCAATTAATCAAGTATTAACAAGTTTGATTGCTTAACATGTTGGAAACACTTAATCATGTAAATAACAATTTCATTTAATATATATATAAACATGGAAAAGTTCGGGTCACTACACATGTTATGCTTACGGATTAGTAATGTTCGCTTCTCACCAAAGTGAGAACAAGAACATCGGGCTACAACTATTAAACAAAACGTTCCCACAAGTGACGGAGTCGGTAATTGGGGTAAGAAATGAGGTTTTTAGATTGTTACGGGACTGTTGGACATTACGTAACCCTCGTCCCTTTGACGACGTTACAACACGCTGTCTTATCAACGGCCATAACGGTTATGTTCCACAAGACCAAGGATGGGAAGTAATCCTAGTAAAACCAGAATGCATGACTTGTTTCTGGACGTATGAATTACGTGTATTTATTGCCTTTGCTGAACGACTTGTGTACTAGCTAGAATTATCTTCACAACCATCTTGTATCAAATTTATTGTGTGCTATATTTCATGCTATATGTAAAATAAGCGGTATTGTAAGTTTGTAAAATATTGTGTAAAAGTTTGAACGCGAAATATTATTATAATCAGTTTTTCATATAGAATTGTAGTAGTTGAATTGTATATTAGCTACTAAGTATGAACTTAACGGGTAGGTACTACCCGAATTTAAACTTATAAAACGCTAATATGAAGAAAATGCTTTTATAAATGAGTTCATATTATGCTACGAAATACTGTTAACTACTCTTAATATTCTGTATGATTAACTTGTTCCATTTGACTATTTTAAAGGAAATGGCACCGACTACTCGACACACCGTGAATATGAATGAAGAGGAATTCCGTACTTTTCTAGCTTCAAACATAGCCACAGTACAGGCTGCGCTACATACCAACAATAACCTTGGATCTAACCGTACAGGAAATTGTGTAGGATGTACCTACAAAGAATTCACTGCCTGCAAACCTTTGGAATTTGATGGAACCGAAGGACCGATCGGATTGAAACGGTGGACCGAGAAGGTTGAATCGGTGTTTTCCATAAGTAAGTGTACTGAAGAGGATAAAGTGAAGTACGCTACGCATACCTTCACAGGTTCTGCGTTAACATGGTGGAATACCTATCTAGAGCAAGTGGGACAAGATGATGTGTACGCACTACCGTGGTCAGCATTCAAGCACTTGATGAACGAGAAGTACCGTCCCAGAACCGAGGTCAATAAGCTCAAGATAGAACTTAGAGGGTTACGAACCCAAGGATTTGATATTACCACGTACGAAAGACGATTCACATAATTGTGCCTATTGTATATATATATATATATATATATATATATATATATATATATATATATATATATATATATATATATATATATATAAAGTTTTAAAATAAAAGTTATTACAAAATTTGATTAAAAAGATAGTAGTTTTGATAAATATTTTTTTTACCTTTTCAATCTAAGTTTTTGTACTCCGTATATATAAATTGGAACAGAAAAGAAATAATTATCGAATCTTTTTGATCAAGTTTCAAACAGGTAATGTACCGTTTGTGAAAGGATTACCGGAAAGAATCCAAGAAGATATAAGTTCACACGAGCCCGCCTCCATACAACAGGCATGTAGAATGGCTCACAAACTAGAGAACCAGATTGAAGAAAGAATTAAAGAACAGACTGCTGAAGAGGCCAATGTGAAGCAAGTCAAAAGAAAGTGGGAGGAAAACGGTGATAAGAATCACCAATACAACAACAACAGCAATTACAACAATAATCGCAACAATTATCCCAACAATCGCAACATCAATCGCAACTACAACAAACGGCCCAACAACAACAACAACAACAACAACAACAACTACAACAATCATCCCAACAACAATAATAAACGCAACAACAACAACAATCAGAAGCAGCAATGCCAAAGGTGTGAAAAGTATCACTCGGGGTTCTGCACCAAATTTTGCAACAAGTGTAAAAGAAATGGTTATAGCGCGGCGAAGTGTGAGGTCTACGGACCTGGGGTTAATAGAACGAAAGGAACAAATGGTGTCGGAACGAGTAATGGCGGAGCAAGTAGTGTCGGAGCAAGTTATGCCAATGTAGTTTGTTATAAATGTGGAAAACCGGGCCACATTATTAGAAATTGCCCGAACCAGGAGAACACAAATGAACAAGGCCGCGGAAGAGTTTTCAATATTAATGCGGCAGAGGCACAGGAAGACCCGGAGCTTGTTACAGGTACGTTTCTTATTGACAATAAATCTGCTTACGTTTTATTTGTTTCTGGTGCGGATAGAAGCTATATGAGTAGAGATTTCTGTGCTAAATTAAGTTGTCCATTGACGCCTTTGGATAGTAAATTTTTACTCGAATTAGCAAATGGTAAATTAATTTCAGCAGATAATATATGTCGGAATCAAGAAATTAAACTGGTTAGCGAAACATTTAAGATTGATTTGATACCAGTAGAGTTAGGGAGTTTTGATGTGATAATCGGTATGGACTGGTTGAAAGAAGTGAAAGCAGAGATCGTTTGTTACAAAAATGCAATTCGCATTATACGAGAAAAAGGAAAACCCTTAATGGTGTACGGAGAAAAGGGCAACACGAAGCAACATCTTATTAGTAATTTGAAGGCACAAAAACTAATAAGAAAAGGCTGCTATGCTGTTCTAGCACACGTCGAGAAAGTACAAACTGAAGAAAAGAGCATCAATGATGTTCCCATTGCAAAAGAATTTCCCGATGTATTTCCGAAAGAATTACCGGGATTACCCCCACATCGATCCATTGAATTTCAAATAGATCTTGTACCAGGAGCTGCACCAATAGCTCGTGCTCCTTACAGACTCACACCCAGCGAGATGAAAGAACTGCAAAGCCAATTACAAGAACTTTTAGAGCGTGGTTTCATTCGACCAAGCACATCACCGTGGGGAGCTCCTGTTTTGTTTGTCAAGAAGAAAGATGGTACATTCAGGTTGTGTATCGACTACCGAGAGTTGAACAAACTTACCATCAAGAACCGCTACCCACTACCGAGAATCGACGACTTATTTGATCAACTACAAGGCTCGTCTGTTTATTCAAAGATTGACTTACGTTCCGGGTATCATCAAATGCGGGTGAAAGAAGATGATATTCCAAAGACTGCTTTCAGAACACGTTACGGTCATTACGAGTTTATGGTCATGCCGTTTGGTTTAACTAATGCACCAGCTGTGTTCATGGACCTTATGAACCGAGTGTGTGGACCATACCTTGACAAGTTTGTCATTGTTTTCATTGATGACATACTTATTTACTCAAAGAATGACCAAGAACACGGTGAACATTTGAGAAAGGTGTTAGAAGTATTGAGGAAGGAAGAATTGTACGCTAAGTTTTCAAAGTGTGCATTTTGGTTGGAAGAAGTTCAATTCCTCGGTCACATAGTGAACAAAGAAGGTATTAAGGTGGATCCGGCAAAGATAGAAACTGTTGAAAAGTGGGAAACCCCGAAAACTCCGAAACACATACGCCAGTTTTTAGGACTAGCTAGTTACTACAGAAGGTTCATCCAAGACTTTTCCAGAATAGCAAAACCCTTGACTGCATTAACGCATAAAGGGAAGAAATTTGAATGGAATGATGAACAAGAGAAAGCGTTTCAGTTATTGAAGAAAAAGCTAACTACGGCACCTATATTGTCATTGCCTGAAGGGAATGATGATTTTGTGATTTATTGTGATGCATCAAAGCAAGGTCTCGGTTGTGTATTAATGCAACGAACAAAGGTGATTGCTTATGCGTCTAGACAATTGAAGATTCACGAACAAAATTATACGACGCATGATTTGGAATTAGGCGCGGTTGTTTTTGCATTAAAGACTTGGAGGCACTACTTATATGGGGTCAAAAGTATTATATATACCGACCACAAAAGTCTTCAACACATATTTAATCAGAAACAACTGAATATGAGGCAGCGTAGGTGGATTGAATTGTTGAATGATTATAACTTTGAGTTTCGTTACCACCCGGGGAAGGCAACTGTGGTAGCCGATGCCTTGAGCAGGAAGGATAGAGAACCCATTCGAGTAAAATCTATGAATATAATGATTCATAATAACCTTACCACTCAAATAAAGGAGGCGCAACAAGGAGTTTTAAAAGAGGGAAATTTAAAGGATGAAATACCCAAAGGATCGAAGAAGCATCTTAATATTCGAGAAGATGGAACCCGGTATAGGGCTGAAAGGATTTGGGTACCAAAATTTGGAGATATGAGAGAAATGGTACTTAGAGAAGCTCATAAAACCAGATACTCAATACATCCTGGAACGGGGAAGATGTACAAGGATCTCAAGAAACATTTTTGGTGGCCGGGTATGAAAACCGATGTTGCTAAATACGTAGGAGAATGTTTGACGTGTTCTAAGGTCAAAGCTGAGCATCAGAAACTATCAGGTCTACTTCAACAACCCGAAATCCCGGAATGGAAATGGGAAAACATTACCATGGATTTCATCACTAAATTGCCAAGGACTGCAAGTGGTTTTGATACTATTTGGGTAATAGTTGATCGTCTCACCAAATCAGCACACTTCCTGCCAATAAGAGAAGATGACAAGATGGAGAAGTTAGCACGACTGTATTTGAAGGAAGTCGTCTCCAGACATGGACTACCAATCTCTATTATCTCTGATAGGGATGGCAGATTTATTTCAAGATTCTGGCAGACATTACAGCAAGCATTAGGAACTCGTCTAGACATGATTACTGCCTATCATCCACAAACTGATGGGCAGAGCGAAAGGACGATACAAACGCTTGAAGACATGCTACGAGCATGTGTTATTGATTTCGGAAACAGTTGGGATCGACATCTACCGTTAGCAGAATTTTCCTACAACAACAGCTACCATTCAAGCATTGAGATGGCGCCGTTTGAAGCACTTTATGATAGAAAGTGCAGGTCTCCGATTTGTTGGAATGAAGTGGGGGATAGACAGATTACGGGTCCGGAGATTATACAAGAAACTACCGAGAAGATCATCCAAATTCAACAACGGTTGAAAACCGCCCAAAGTCGACAAAAGAGCTACGCTGACATTAAAAGAAAAGATATAGAATTTGAAATTGGAGAGATCGTCATGCTTAAAGTTGCACCTTGGAAAGGCGTCGTTCGATTTGGTAAACGAGGGAAATTAAATCCAAGGTATATTGGACCATTCAAGATTATTGATCGTGTCGGACCAGTAGCTTACCGTCTTGAGTTACCTCAACAACTTGCAGCTGTACATAACACTTTCCACGTCTCGAATTTGAAGAAATGTTTTGCTAAAGAAGATCTCACTATTCCATTAGATGAAATCCAAATTAACGAAAAACTCCAATTTATCGAAGAACCAGTCGAAATAATGGATCGTGAGGTTAAAAGACTTAAGCAAAACAAGATACCAATTGTTAAGGTTTGATGGAATGCTCGTAGAGGACCCGAGTTCACCTGGGAGCGTGAAGATCAGATGAAGAAGAAATACCCGCATCTATTTCCAGAAGATTCGTCAACACCTTCAACAGCTTAAAATTTTGGGACGAAATTTATTTAACGGGTAGGTACTGTAGTGACCCGAACTTTTCCATGTTTATATATATTAATTGAGATTGATATTTACATGATTAAATGTTTCCAACATGTTAAGCAATCAAACTTTTTAAGACTTGATTAATTGAAATATGTTTCATATAGACAATTGACCACCCAAGTTGACCGGTGATTCACGAACGTTAAAACTTGTAAAAACTATATGATGACATATATATGGATATATATATATATATAGTTAACATGATACTATGATAAGTAAACATATCATTAAGTATATTAACAATGAACTACATATGTAAAAACAAGACTACTAACTTAATGATTTTTAAACGAGACATATATGTAACGATTATCGTTGTAAAGACATTTAATGTATATATATCATATTAAGAGATATTCATACATGATAATATCATGATAATATAATAATTTAAAATCTCATTTGATATTATAAACATTGGGTTAACGACATTTAACAAGATCGTTAACCTAAAGGTTTCAAAACAACACTTACATGTAACGACTAACGATGACTTAACGACTCAGTTAAAATGTATATACATGTAGTGTTTTGATATGTATTTATACACTTTTTAAAGACTTCAATACACTTATCAAAATACTTCTACTTAACAAAAATTCTTACAATTACATCCTCGTTCAGTTTCATCAACAATTCTACTCGTATGCACCCGTATTCGTACTCGTACAATACACAGCTTTTAGATGTATGTACTATTGGTATATACACTCCAATGATTAGCTCTTAGCAGCCCATGTGAGTCACCTAACACATATGGGAACCATCATTTGGCAACTAGCATGAAATATCTCATAAAATTACAAAAATATGAGTAATCATTCATGACTTATTTACATGAAAACAAAATTACATATCCTTTATATCTAATCCATACACCAACGACCAAAAACACCTACAAACACTTTTATTCTTCAATTTTCTTCATCTAATTGATCTCTCTCAAGTTCTATCTTCAAGTTCTAAGTGTTCTTCATAAATTCTACAAGTTCTAGTTACATAAAATCAAGAATACTTTCAAGTTTGCTAGCTCACTTCCAATCTTGTAAGGTGATCATCCAACCTCAAGAAATCTTTGTTTCTTACAATAGGTTATCATTATAATATAAGGTAATAATCATATTCAAACTTTGGTTCAATTTCTATAACTATAACAATCTTATTTCAAGTGATGATCTTACTTGAACTTGTTTTCGTGTCATGATTCTGCTTCAAGAACTTCGAGCCATCCAAGGATCCGTTGAAGCTAGATCCATTTTTCTATTTTCTAGTAGGTTTATCCAAGGAACTTAAGGTAGTAATGATATTCATAACATCATTCGATTCATACATATAAAGCTATCTTTTTCGAAGGTTTAAACTTGTAATCACTAGAACATAGTTTAGTTAATTCTAAACTTGTTCGCAAACAAAAGTTAATCCTTCTAACTTAACTTTTAAAATCAACTAAGCACATGTTCTATATCTATATGATATGCTAACTTAATAATTTAAAACCTGGAAACACGAAAAACACCGTAAAACCGGATTTACGCCGTCGTAGTAACACCGCGGGCTGTTTTGGGTTAGTTAATTAAAAACTATGATAAACTATGATTTAAAAGTTGTTATTCTGAGAAAATGATTTTTATTATAAACATGAAACTATATCCAAAAATTATGGTTAAACTCAAAGTGGAAGTATGTTTTCTAAAATGGTCATCTAGACGTCGTTCTTTCGACTGAAATGACTACCTTTACAAAAATGACTTGTAACTTATTTTTCTGACTATAAACCTATAATTTTTCTGTTTAGATTCATAAAATAGAGTTCAATATGAAACCATAGCAATTTGATTCACTCAAAACGGATTTAAAATGAAGAAGTTATGGGTAAAACAAGATTGGATAATTTTTCTCATTTTAGCTACGTGAAAATTGGTAACAAATCTATTCCAACCATAACTTAATCAACTTGTATTGTATATTATGTAATCTTGAGATACCATAGACACGTATACAATGTTTCGACCTATCATGTCAACACATCTATATATATTTCGGAACAACCATAGACACTTTATATGTGAATGTTGGAGTTAGCTATACAGGGTTGAGGTTGATTCCAAAATATATATAGTTTGAGTTGTGATTAATACTGAGATACGTATACACTGGGTCTTGGATTGATTCAAGATAATATTTATCGATTTATTTCTGTACATCTAACTGTGGACAACTAGTTGTAGGTTACTAACGAGGACAGCTGACTTAATAAACTTAAAACATCAAAATATATTAAAAGTGTTGTAAATATATTTTGAACATACTTTGATATATATGTATATATTGTTATAGGTTCGTGAATCAACCAGTGGCCAAGTCTTACTTCCCGACGAAGTAAAAATCTGTGAAAGTGAGTTATAGTCCCACTTTTAAAATCTAATATTTTTGGGATGAGAATACATGCAGGTTTTATAAATGATTTATAAAATAGACACAAGTACGTGAAACTACATTCTATGGTTGAATTATCGAAATCGAATATGCCCCTTTTTATTAAGTCTGGTAATCTAAGAATTAGGGAACAGACACCCTAATTGACGCGAATCCTAAAGATAGATCTATTGGGCCTAACAAACCCCATCCAAAGTACCGGATGCTTTAGTACTTCGAAATATATATCATATCCGAAGGGTGTCCCGGAATGATGGGGATATTCTTATATATGCATCTTGTTAATGTCGGTTACCAGGTGTTCACCATATGAATGATTTTTATCTCTATGTATGGGATGTGTATTGAAATATGAAATCTTGTGGTCTATTATTATGATTTGATATATATAGGTTAAACCTATAACTCACCAACATTTTTGTTGACGTTTTAAGCAATGTTTATTCTCAGGTGATTATTAAGAGCTTCCGCTGTCGCATACTTAAATAAGGACGAGATTTGGAGTCCATGCTTGTATGATATTGTGTAAAAACTGCATTCAAGAAACTTATTTTGTTGTAACATATTTGTATTGTAAACCATTATGTAATGGTCGTGTGTAAACAGGATATTTTAGATTATCATTATTTGATAATCTACGTAAAGCTTTTTAAACCTTTATTGATGAAATAAAGGTTATGGTTTGTTTTAAAATGAATGCAGTCTTTGAAAAACGTCTCATATAGAGGTCAAAACCTCGCAACGAAATCAATTAATATGGAACGTTTTTAATCAATAAGAACGGGACATTTCAGTTTTTCCCAAATATTTTTCGAAACGAGACCTCGAAAGCATTCAATTTTGCCTTTTTTCGATTTTGACCGTTTTCATTCATATTATTCCTTTAAGTCCTATTATTTCACTCGCAATGTAATTATGTATAACGGGTATAAATTTGACTCTAATGTCACTTCATTAGACACGTTTTTTTAAATCATTAGTATGCGCCGCCAGATGGAGTACCACTTGGCGGCGCATAACCTTCGGTTTCTGATTGCGCTGAAAATCTCGAGATCACCCTAAAACGGCCGAACGAGCAAGACAATCTGAATGTTCTTTCCATTCGAGGTTGTCCAGATTCTGAAAAAGACATCTTTCCTCACAAAATTGCACCATGCACCAAACATCACCGACGGTTCGTGGTGCTTGGTGTTTTGTGTCTTTGGCCAAAATGTTTGATCTATTGTATCTTTTGACTCGTAGATCCGATTTAGTCATCGTTTTTTTTCAAATTGTGTAATTGTTTGGGATCTATCCGTTAGCAAACTGACGTAGGCGGTTTGTAACAAATATTTTTCGAAGCGAGACCTCGAAAGCCTTCAATTTTGCCTTTTTCAATTTTGACCGTTTTCATTCATATTATTCCTTTTGCGTATGCATGACTCAGCATGGTATATATCGTTTTAAGGCCTATTATTTCACTCACAATATAATTATGTATAATGGGTATAAATTTGAATCTAATGTCACTTCATTAGACACGTTCTTTTAAATCATTAGTATGCACCGCCAGATAGAGTACCACTTGGCGGCGCATAACCTTCGGTTTCTGATTGTGCTGAAAATATCGAGATCACCCTAAAACGAACTTAACATCAAGACTCCTGGATAGTGTCTTGACATTCGAGGTCGTCAGGATGCCAAAAAAGACATTTTACTCATTTTTAATGTTCTATTTGAACATTTTCAATTTATATCGCATTATTAGTTTTGTGTATGGAAGACTTAGCATTGTATATATCGTTTTAAGGCCTATTATTTCACTCACAATGTAATTATGTATAACGGGTTTAAATTTGAATCTAATGTCACTTCATTAGACACATTTTTTTAAATCAATAGTATACACCGCCAGATGGAGTACCACTTGGCGGCGCATAACCTTCGGTTTCAGATTGTGCTGAAAATCTCTAAATCACCCTAAAACGGCCAAACGAGCAAGACTCTCTGAACATTTTTTCCATTTGAGGCCATCTATATTCTGAAAAAGTCATCTTTCCTCGCAAAATTGCACCACGCACCAAACACCACCGACGGTTCGTGGTGCTTGGTGTTTTGTGTCTTTGGCCAAAATTTTCGATCTATCGTATCTTTTGACTCGTAGCTCCGATTTAATCCCCGTTTTTTTCAAATCGTGTAATTTTTCGGGATCTATCCATTAGAAAACTGCCGTAGGCAGTTTATCCCAAATATTTTTCGAAACGAGACCTCGAAAGCCTTCAATTTTGCCTTTTTTGATTTTGACCATTTTCATTCATATTATTCCTTTTGTGTATGCATGATTTAGCATGGTATATATCGTTTTAAGGCCTATTATTTCACTCGCAATGTAATTATGTATAACGGGTATAAATTTGACTCTAATGTCACTTCATTAGACACGTTTTTTAAATCATTAGTATGCGCCGCCAGATGGAGTACCACTTGGCGGCGCATAACCTTCGGTTTTTGATTGTGCTGAAAATCTCGAGATCACCCTAAAACGACCCTAACATCAAGACTCCTGGATAGTGTCTTGACATTCGAGGTCATCTGGATGCCGAAAAAGATATTTTACTCATATTTAATGTTCTATTTGATCATTTTCAATTTATATCGCATTATTAGTTTTGTGTATGGATGACTTAGCATTGTATATATCGTTTTAAGGCCTATTATTTCACTCGCAATGTAATTATGTATAACGTGTATAAATTTGAATCAAATGTCACTTCATTAGACACGTTTTTTTACATCATTAGTATGCACCGCCAGATGGAGTACCATTTGGCGGCGCATAACCTTCGGTTTCAGATTGTGCTGAAAATCTCTAAATTACCCTAAAACGGCCGAACGAGCAAGACAATCTGAATGTGCTTTCCATTCGAGTTCATCCAGATTCTGAAAAAGACATCTTTCCTCGCAAAATCGCACCACGCACCAAACACCACCGACGGTTCGTGGTGCTTGGTGTTTTGTGTCTTTGGCCAAAATGTTTGATCTATCGTATCTTTTGAGTCGTTGGTCCGATTTAGTCACCGGTTTTTTCAAATCGAGTAATTGTTTGGGATCTATCCGTTGGCAAGCTGCCGTAGGCGGTTTGTAACAAATATTTTTTGTAACGAGACCTCGAAAGCCTTCAATTTTGCCTTTTTCGATTTTGACCGTTTTCATTCATATTATTCCTTTTGTGTATGCATGACTTAGAGTGGTATATATTGTTTTAAGGCCTATTGTTTCACTCGCAATGTAATTATGTATAACGGGTATAAATTTGAATCTAATGTCACTTCATTAGACACGTTCTTTTAAATCATTAGTATGCACCGCCAGATAGAGTACCACTTGGCGGCGCATAACCTTGGGTTTCTGATTGTGCTGAAAATCTCGAGATCACCCTAAAATGACCCTAACATCAAGACTCCTGGATAGTGTCTTGACATTCGATGTCGTCAAGATGCCGAAAAAAGACATTTTACTTATTTTTAATGTTCTATTTGATCATTTTCAATTTATATCGCATTATTAGTTTTGTGTATGGATGACTTAGCATTGTATATATTGTTTTAAGGCCTATTATTTCACTCGCAATGCAATTATGTATAACGGGTATAAATTTGAATCTAATGTCACTTCATTAGACACATTTTTTTACATCATTAGTATGCACCACCAGATGGAGTACCATTTGGCGGCGCATAACCTTCGATTTCAGATTGTGCTGAAAATCTCTAAATTACCCTAAAACGGCCGAACGAGCAAGACAATCTGAATGTTCTTTCCATTCGAGTTCATCCAGATTCTGAAAAAGACATCCTTCCTCGCAAAATCGCACCACGCACCAAACACCACCGACGGTTCGTGGTGCTTGGTGTTTTGTGTCTTTGGCCAAAATGTTTGATCTATCGTATCTTTTGACTCGTAGGTCTGATTTAGTCACCGTTTTTTTCAAATCGAGTAATTGTTTGGGATCTATCCGTTGGAAAACTGCCGTAGGCGGTTTGTAACAAATATTTTTTGAAACGAGACCTCGAAAGCCTTCAATTTTGCCTTTTTTGATTTTGACCGTTTTCATTCATATTATTCCTTTTGTGTATGCATGACTTAGCGTGGTATATATTGTTTTAAGGCCTATTGTTTCACTCGCAATGTAATTATGTATAACGGGTATAAATTTGAATCTAATGTCACTTCATTAGACACGTTCTTTTAAATCATTAGTATGCACCGCCAGATAGAGTACCACTTGGCGGCGCATAACCTTGGGTTTCTGATTGTGTTGAAAATCTCGAGATCACCCTAAAACGACCCTAACATCAAGACTCCTGGATAGTGTCTTGACATTCGAGGTCGTCAGGATGTCGAAAAATGACATTTTAATCATTTTTAATGTTCTATTTGATCATTTTCAATTTATATCGCATTATTAGTTTTGTGTATGGATGACTTAGCATTGTTGAAAGGATCCGAAACTAATCATCTGGACGTTGTCCATATTGATTACAAACGAATTACAATAGTTGATAACATTGCGAGGTACTTGCCCTCTATATGATACATCTTACAAACGTTGCATTTATTCTTAAAAGGCAATCTATAGTTACATCCAGAATTGACATAATCGCCTGACATTTCATAATATTCAAATGACCTAAACCGCCATTTACTTAATAATAGTCTCTATGAACTTCAATGACTCGAATGCAACGCCTTATGATATAAGTCCTTAATAGCCTCAAGTAGTATCCTTAGTACGAGCTAATGCACAGCGGAAGACTTAATTCATACCTGAGAATAACATGCTTTAAAATGTCAACATAAAGTTGGTGAGATATAGGTTTAATGCCGGCAGCGATATATATATATATATAGACCACAAGATTTCATATATAAACATTTTCATAAAAATATTCTAAGTGGTTGAGCACTTGGTAACCATACTTAACATTCAATCACGTCGCATATTCCCTTTAATATGAAATCTTACTACACCGTACCAAGTGTAGTCACAAAACGAAGTACTGTGCAACCGTTGAATACTGGTCGTCCAGTCCGGTTGGGGTTGTCAGGCCCGATAGATCTATCAACAGGATTCACGTTTACAATACCGCTGTAAATATTAGTTACCAAGCTACAGGGAAGTATGCCAGTGGTACAACTCAACGTAGAATATATTTTTCAGTTACTTGTGTTCATAACGTAAAACATAAAATACATGTATTCTCATCCCAAAATATTTAGAGTTTAAAAGTGGGACTATATACTCACTGTTGTCTTGAAGATATGTAATTTCGACTCGGTCTCCGATTGATATCACGAACCTATCCATATAATATATCAATATATTTTCATTTTAAACAATCGTCACATATATATACTTATAATACTTTTAATACTTTGAATAATTCCTTAGTCCGTAGTTAGCAGTCCGATGTTAGTAATTCAATTTTAATGGTTCATTTTTAGGTGTTTAATAAACCCCCGATGAAATAAATAAAACCCCCATCGTATATGTATTGGTCGAGATTAATCTTGACCCACGGTACCGGTGTTGTCAAATGACGTGTTGCGTACATAAAGTACCGGTGTTGTCAAATGACGTGTTGCGTACAAACATGGGATCTTATGATTAATATTCTCGTGTTGTTTACGGGTGATCCTAAACCATATAAAATTGAATTATAAGTACATATATATAAAATATCATGTTATCTTAGAAAGATGTAATTTATTTAATTTTTCCCAATTATTTTCGTGGCTAAACTAGTCTTGGATATCCGATTTTGTTTCGGACATAGTTTCTTCGTTACAACTCCGTTTTCGTTGATTCAACTTGCCATCTCCTTGGATCGAGTCCCTCTTTAAGACTATGAACTGTAAATACCTTAGTTTGTATTCAAAATCACACGGCATAGGTGAAACTTTAGTGAAACTTATGAAGTTAAACATTTCCCTTTATGTAAACAACCTTAAATGATTATTTTTCTAAAAATACTTATACTTTGAATTAAATCATGAAATTTTAATGTGTTAACATATTTATAGTAAAAATCATTTTTCCAGAAAATAAACCTCCAATTCAAAGTTTAAGATGGTTTTTAATTATCCAACCCAAAACAGTCCCCGGTTGCACTCCGACGTCGTAAAAACAGTTTTTAAGGTATTCTTTGAAAAACCAAGTTTTACCTTGTTAAATTAGTATATATTTTTAAGTTATATTACAGGTCTTGAAGTATTTTAAAAGTTAAGTTAGAAGGATCTATTTAGTTTGCAAACAAGTTTGAAAACTTTCAAACTATGTTCTTGTTGTTAAAATTTTATACCACAAAATAAGATAGCTATATATATATAAATCGAATAAGGTTATGAACATAGTTACTACCTCAAGTTCCTTGGACAAGGTTGCTGTAAAAGAGGAGTAAGAACCTAGAACCAAAAGGGTGATGGAATTGGATGAAAGATTGGAAGTAAGTTTGTGTTCTTGGAAGGATTTCTTGAAGTGTTTTTGTAAGGTTTTCTTATGAGGTTTAAGTGTTGTTTTTGAAGCTAAATGATGGGGAAAATGCTTGGAGATGATCAAGTATGAAGTTAAGAGTATTTTGAGAGAGAAATGGAAGTGTAAGTATGAGAAAATGGGGTGAAGAAATGGTGTGCATGCATAAAAACGTTTTTAGGTTATAAAGGAAAAAAAAGATACCTAACTTTGTTTTCTTGCTAAATAATTCATGCTACTTGGCAAATGGTTGGTTCCACATGTTTCTTAATCATTTAAGGCTGCTAAGGAGCAGATTTTTATTGGTATATACCAATAGTAAATACATCTAGAAGCTGCGTATGATACAGGTACATATACCCCAGGTATACGTATAGAAATCTTTGAGAAAACGGAACGAGGATTCAAATATAGCTATCTTTTGTAAATATACTTATATTGTTTTATGTATTTAAGTCTTTAAAAGTGATTAAATACATTACTTATACGATGTATGTATAAACATTATAGGTCATAAGTATTTAAGTCGAAAAACATTACGTATAGTTATCGTTTTGAAAACTTAAGTTAGTAGTTTCAAAATATACTTATAACTCATTGTTATTAGTACACAATGAGATGTTAAACATCTTTAGATCATGTTAAATATGTATATATACATATATATACACAAACGTATAATTATCATATGTTATATAGTTCGTGATATCATCGGTCAAACTAGACGGTCAAACGTTGTGTAAAACTCTTTTCGAAAACATAAGTCTCAACAATTTGGATTGCTTATCATGTTGGTAAGGTTTAATTTATGTAAATATTAATCTTATAAGTATAGAACGATCGAAAAAGTGCAGGTCAACTTTAGGGTTTTTGCTTATCGTGTCGGAACCATATAGAGATTAGAGTTTAAATTTGGTCAGAAATTTCCGGGTCGTTACAGTACCCATCCGTTAAAGAAATTTCGTCCTCGAAATTTGGTAGAGGTTGTCATAAATAACAATAGAAATGTTTTCATGACGAATATGAGGTAATAATGAAATTTTATCATTATTGAAAGATTTAGATAAAACGATTTGGTTATGTGAGACGCACGAGCGAAGCTATCACAAAAGAGTGAAATGAGTAAATATAGAATTGTTGTAACCGATGACGTGATTATGATCGATTTCCGGGATTTAAAGGTTTTAAAGAAAATCTTATGTAATAAGATTTAGTTTTGCGGCGATTAGGATCTTCTTTGATTTAATGCGGCAATCTGTTTTGATTTCTTTGTCGAATATTTCACTATAAATTTACCTCCTTCCCTTTCTTTCTTCCCACATCTTCTATTCTTTCTCTTTAGTTCCTACTTTAAGACATTCGTTAATATGCTCCATCCCATTCTAACCCTTGTTATATTTCTAACTTTCATATCTTTCATTCTTCTTTTTCATCTATCACCAGAAGAATCTATTCTCTTTTATCCTTTCCTTGGAATTATAATGTTTTTAATTCTCCCGTGCCTTTACGTTGCAATACGTATTGATATGCACGGTTTGTAGTTTCGGGGTTGTTGTTAGGTTTTATACCTTCCCTTATATTTCGATGTTCCTACTCCCGTCCCTTAAAATCATTGTCATCCACAGTTAATGCTCTCTCTTATTTGCTGTGGTTTATGTTCCTATTTCTATTCTGAGGTTTTGTCCCTTCATTTCTTCTTCCCGTCCTCGAGCCAAGCGAACAATGGTCCGAAATTCGTAGGTAGGAAATTTGGAATGAACCTAGCTATTAGTTTTAGAATGAAATTGTAATGGCACGATCTTGATTCGTTAAATTACTCGAATATTCCAAAAAAATAGAACTATCAAGGTGATACGTTCTAATATGTTTGGAGACTTGATAGAAGGTAAGAGCCGTGTAACATGGCACATGATGACGGTACTGTGAATCATCACATTCCATTAGAAACTTAACATGACTTACTGTAATATAATGAAGTTGATCAAGTTTCATTATATTATACTAATTCATGCATCAGTTCCCAACACTACTTTAAATCATTTATATTTTAATCTCGGAGGTTTCAGAATTTAGAAATTAACACAGTTTCTTTTATATTGTAACGCAGATGTTACGGAGAGATAAATGATCGCAGATAGGAATAGTTGTAAAAATATCTCCAGAAATATGAAAAATATGTATAACGAATGATATGAAGATATCTTATAATATCTAAGATAAGATGATGATGAAAAATATCATCCGGGCAAGGTTTTGAATAAAGAGTAGGGTTCTTACTGACGGTTTCAGCAGGTACGGAATCGTTTGTATTCTTTGAGAGCAGGTTCAGTCCCTGTGATTTATCCACAGCCTCTTTCATACTTTGCTTCATCCGTTTTCTAGTTCCAAACTCTTTTTTTTTTTTTTTCAGCTTTACCACCTTACTATTCTTTGTCATCAAACTTTTGACCGTTAAAGTCGTTTACAGTTTTTGCTGCTTCGTTAGCATTTCAAGAACTATTTCATAGTCCCGGGTGTTTTTCAGAAACTTCACGTTCAGATTATGAAATTCTTAGGGATAGACATTATAGATATGATGGAAGAAGTTCCGCGAGATTTTCAAAATACTGATTGTTGATTTCGCCAAAAGGATAACGATCTGCTGGTGCACCTGTTGATGTTGTCGAGGGATATAAAAGGTTTTCCGATAATGACGGCGAAAGGACAAGGTATAAATATCATGATTATAATAGAAATAATCTCACTGAAAAGTCGAAGTGGAGCTGTGACAAAATTAGCTTCTTGAAAAGGAATTGTAGGGTTGTTCTAATAAATGGCAAAGGATTCAATACGTTATGTGTTAAATTATGAATTTGGGTTCGAGAGTTCTTCAGGTGTATAACTGTATGTATAAATCTTCATTCCTTAGGCGAGGTGCGGCAGGTTCAACTTCTCGGTCGAGGTGTTTTCAGGAATCATGAAAGGATTTGAATGCGAATTGTAATCGTCAAGTTACGAATGAGGTTTAAGATAAAATCAAGTGGCAAGCTTGAAGAATTGTTTAGTTTCATATGTTACAATCAACATTTTAATTCATTTTAATTGTCCAGAGTTTTCTTCTTTATGCCACTTGTTGGATTCTGGTAGGTCAAAATCCGAATATGAAATTTGATTGAAAATGGTTATTCTGGGGTGAGCGGATACGAATATCGGTGGTTGTAAGTAAGATAATAGATAACCGTTGAATCAGATTCAAGAATGTACAATATAACTTATTAATGTGAATTCTAAATATTCCTCGGGTACTACCCACCCGTTAAAATATTTTCATCATTAATAGTTTGTACGAAGGAATTTTTAATTACTATCTTTATGAAAATATACTTGCATATATATTTTCTTCAGAGATAATCATAGATTTAATGAGTCAATAAGATATTAAACTCATTTGATTTATCGTTAATTCTAGATTACATAATCTCTAAGACTTTAGAAATTACATAATCGTCATACGATACGTAAAGCGAAGATAATCGATGTAGAACGATATATAGAACGAAGATCATACTCGAAGTACAGATATTGAGTCGTGTGATGTTGATATTCGAGATACAGATTGTGATGTTGAGATTTAAGGCGCGGTTGTGATTGGGGTGATAAAGGTACTGTCGGCGTTGACGATGGTAGTACGGATTATGCTGCTGGTGCTGCTGTTGGTGTTTGTAACCTTCGCACCATATTCTCCAAAACCACTACCCGAGCACGGAGTTCGTTGACTTCTTCTATTATACCGGGATGATTGACGGTTGGAACGAGCGAATGAACAAGATTTGAAATATGGGATAGTATGTAATCATGATGAGATACTCTAGAAATGAGCGAGAAAATGGTGTTTTGAATAGGTTCGCCGGTAAGTGCTTCAGGTTCATCGTTAAGAGGACAATTTGGTGGATGGAATGGATCACCTTCTTCTTGCCTCCAGAAATTTAGTATATTACGAACCCATCCCCAATTCATCCAGAATAGATGATGGGAAATTGGTTGATCCATTCCGGTAACGCTGTTCTCGGAGCTCGAATGGAAATCCATATCGGCGAAGCTATCGAAGTCGGAGGAATTTGAGCTGGATGAAGAATCCATCTTGTATGGTCGGAGAAATGAATTTTTTTTTGTTTGGAATAGATTATAGGAGTTGGGTTTGGTACTCTTCAATACATAATTTACATATGTATATATAATATCAAAATCCCATGAATTACGGAGAATCTTTGAAATACGTCAGGCAATGTCTATAGTAACAGATACGCTAGGATATGAATTTTGTCTATACACTATCGATGCACTAAATGCAGTAAGACGTGTCTAGACTTAAGAATGATAAGCAGGCAGTTCCCTAAGGATGATAAGCAGATGATTTCCGACTAGGATTGATAAGCAAAACTTTTGACAGGCAGACACGGTCAAAGTCCAGACTCACTTAATGTATCCTAACAACTACTAGTTAGACACACTAGTGCAAGGCCTGGTTCGCTAAGACCAACGCTCTGATACCAACTGAAAGGATCCGAAACTAATCATCCGGACGTTGTCCATATTGATTACAAACGAATTACAATAGTTGATAACATTGCGAGGTACTTGCCCTCTATATGATACATCTTACAAACGTTGCATTTATTCTTAAAAGGCAATCTATAGTTACATCCAGAATTGACATAATCGCCTGACATTTCATAATATTCAAATGACCTAAACCGCCATTTACTTAATAATAGTCTCTATGAACTTCAATGACTCGAATGCAACGCCTTATGATATAAGTCCTTAATAGCCTCAAGTAGTATCCTTAGTACGAGCTAATGCACAGCGGAAGACTTAATTCATACCTGAGAATAACATGCTTTAAAATGTCAACATAAAGTTGGTGAGATATAGGTTTAATGCCGGCAGCGATATATATATATATATATAGACCACAAGATTTCATATATAAACATTTTCATAAAAATATTCTAAGTGGTTGAGCACTTGGTAACCATACTTAACATTCAATCACGTCGCATATTCCCTTTAATATGAAATCTTACTACACCGTACCAAGTGTAGTCACAAAACGAAGTACTGTGCAACCGTTGAATACTGGTCGTCCAGTCCGGTTGGGGTTGTCAGGCCCGATAGATCTATCAACAGGATTCACGTTTACAATACCGCTGTAAATATTAGTTACCAAGCTACAGGGAAGTATGCCAGTGGTACAACTCAACGTAGAATATATTTTTCAGTTACTTGTGTCCATAACGTAAAACATAAAATACATGTATTCTCATCCCAAAATATTTAGAGTTTAAAAGTGGGACTTTATACTCACTGTTGTCTTGAAGATATGTAATTTCGACTCGATCTCCGATTGATATCACGAACCTATCCATATAATATATCAATATATTTTCATTTTAAACAATCGTCACATATATATACTTATAATACTTTTAATACTTTGAATAATTCCTTAGTCCGTAGTTAGCAGTCCGATGTTAGTAATTCAATTTTAATGGTTCATTTTTAGGTGTTTAATAAACCCCCGATGAAATAAATAAAACCCCCATCGTATATGTATTGGTCGAGATTAATCTTGACCCACGGTACCGGTGTTGTCAAATGACGTGTTGCGTACATAAAGTACCGGTGTTGTCAAATGACGTGTTGCGTACAAACATGGGATCTTATGATTAATCTTCTCGTGTTGTTTACGGGTGATCCTGAACCATATAAAATTGAATTATAAGTACATATATATAAAATATCATGTTATCTTAGAAAGATGTAATTTATTTAATTTTTCCCAATTATTTTCGTGGCTAAACTAGTCTTGGATATCCGATTTTGTTTCGGACATAGTTTCTTCGTTACAACTCCGTTTTCGTTGATTCAACTTGCCATCTCCTTGGATCGAGTCCCTCTTTAAGACTATGAACTGTAAATACCTTAGTTTGTATTCAAAATCACACGGCATAGGTGAAACTTTAGTGAAACTTATGAAGTTAAACATTTCCCTTTATGTAAACAACCTTAAATGATTATTTTTCTAAAAATACTTATACTTTGAATTAAATCATGAAATTTTTATGTGTTAACATATTTATAGTAAAAATCATTTTTCCAGAAAATAAACCTCCAATTCAAAGTTTAAGATGGTTTTTAATTATCCAACCCAAAACAGTCCCCGGTTGCACTCCGACGTCGTAAAAACAGTTTTTAAGGTATTCTTTGAAAAACCAAGTTTTACCTTGTTAAATTAGCATATATTTTTAAGTTATATTACAGGTCTTGAAGTATTTTAAAAGTTAAGTTAGAAGGATCTATTTAGTTTGCAAACAAGTTTGAAAACTTTCAAACTATGTTCTTGTTGTTAAAATTTTATACCACAAAATAAGATAGCTATATATATATGAATCGAATAAGGTTATGAACATAGTTACTACCTCAAGTTCCTTGGACAAGGTTGCTGTAAAAGAGGAGTAAGAACCTAGAACCAAAAGGGTGATGGAATTGGATGAAAGATTGGAAGTAAGTTTGTGTTCTTGGAAGGATTTCTTGAAGTGTTTTTGTAAGGTTTTCTTATGAGGTTTAAGTGTTGTTTTTGAAGCTAAATGATGGGGAAAATGCTTGGAGATGATCAAGTATGAAGTTAAGAGTATTTTGAGAGAGAAATGGAAGTGTAAGTATGAGAAAATGGGGTGAAGAAATGGTGTGCATGCATAAAAACGTTTTTAGGTTATAAAGGAAAAAAAAGATACCTAACTTTGTTTTCTTGCTAAATAATTCATGCTACTTGACAAATGGTTGGTTCCACATGTTTCTTAATCATTTAAGGCTGCTAAGGAGCAGATTTTTATTGGTATATACCAATAGTAAATACATCTAGAAGCTGCGTATGATACAGGTACATATACCCTAGGTATACGTATAGAAATCTTTGAGAAAACGGAACGAGGATTCAAATATAGCTATCTTTTGTAAATATACTTATATTGTTTTATGTATTTAAGTCTTTAAAAGTGATTAAATACATTACTTATACGATATATGTATAAACATTATAGGTCATAAGTATTTAAGTCGAAAAACATTACGTATAGTTATCGTTTTGAAAACTTAAGTTAGTAGTTTCAAAATATACTTATAACTCATTGTTATTAGTACACAATGAGATGTTAAACATCTTTAGATCATGTTAAATATGTATATATACATATATATACACAAACGTATAATTATCATATGTTATATAGTTCGTGATATCATCGGTCAAACTAGACGGTCAAACGTTGTGTAAAACTCTTTTCGAAAACATAAGTCTCAACAATTTGGATTGCTTATCATGTTGGTAAGGTTTAATTTATGTAAATATTAATCTTATAAGTATAGAACGATCGAAAAAGTGCGGGTCAACTTTAGGGTTTTTGCTTATCGTGTCGGAACCATATAGAGATTAGAGTTTAAATTTGGTCGGAAATTTCCGGGTCGTTACAATTGTATATATCGTTTAAAGGCCTATTATTTCACTCGCAATGTAATTATGTATAACGGGTATAAATTTGAATCTAGTGTCACTTCATTAGACACATTTTTTACATCATTAGTATGCACCGCCAGATGGAGTACCATTTGGCGGCGCATAACCTTCGGTTTCAGATTGTGCTGAAAATCTCTAAATTACCCTAAAACGGCAGAACGAGCAAGAAAATCTGAATGTTCTTTCCATTCGAGGTCATCCAGATTTTGAAAAAGACATCTTTCCTCGCAAAATCGCACCACGCACCAAACACCACCGAGAGTTCGTGGTGCTTGGTGTTTTGTGTCCTTGGCCAAAATGTTTGATCTATCGTATCTTTTGACTCGTAGCTCCGATTTAGTCACCGTTTTTTTCAAATCGTCTAATTGTTTGGGATCTATCCATTGACAAACTACCGTAGGCGGTTTGTAACAAATATTTTTTGAAACGAGACCTCGAAAGCCTTCAATTTTGCCTTTTTGGATTTTGACCGTTTTCATTCATATTATTCCTTTTGTGTATGCATGACTTAGCATGGTATATATCGTTTTAAGGCCTATTGTTTCACTCGCAATGTAATTATGTATAACGGGTATAAATTTGAATCTAATGTCACTTCATTAGACACGTTCTTTTAAATCATTAGTATGCACCGCCAGATAGAGTACCACTTGGCGGCGCATAACCTTCGGTTTCTGATTGTGCTGAAAATCTCGAGATCACCCTAAAACGACCCTAACATCAAGAGTCCTGGATAGTGTCTTGACATTCGAGGTCGTCAGGATGCCGAAAAAAGACATTTTACTCATTTTTAATGTTCTATTTGATCATTTTCAATTTATATCGCATTATTAGTTTTGTGTATGGATGACTTAGCATTGTATATATCGTTTTAAGGCCTATTATATCACTCGCAATGTAATTATGTATAATGGGTATAAATTTGAATCTAATGTCACTTCATTAGACATGTTTTTTTAAATCATTAGTATGCGCCGCCAGATGGAGTACCACTTGGCGGCGCATAACCTTCAGTTTTTAATTGTGCTGAAAATTTCGAGATCACCCTAAAATGAACCTAACATCAAGACTCCTGGATAGTGTCTTGACATTCGAGGTCGTCAGGATGCCAAAAAAGACATTTTACTCATTTTTAATGTTCTATTTGAACATTTTCAATTTATATCGCATTATTAGTTTTGTGTATGGATGACTTAGCATTGTATATATCGTTTTAAGGCCTATTATTTCACTCACAATGTAATTATGTATAACGAGTATAAATTTGAATCTAATGTCACTTCATTAGACACGTTTTTTTAAATCAATAGTATGCACCGCCAGATGGAGTACCACTTGGCCGCGCATAACCTTCGGTTTCAGATTGTGCTGAAAATCTCTAAATCACCCCAAAACGGCCGAACGAGCAAGACTCTCTGAACGTTTTTTCCATTCGAGGTCGTCTAGATTCTGAAAAAGTCATCTTTCCTCGCAAAATCGCACCACGCACCAAACACCACCGACGGTTCGTGTTTTGTGTCTTTGGCCAAAATGTTCGATCTATCGTATCTTTTGACTCGTAGCTCCGATTTAGTCCCCGTTTTTTTCAAATCGTGTAATTATTCGGGATCTATCCATTGGAAAACTGCCGTAGGCGGTTTTTCCCAAATATTTTTTGAAACGAGACCTCGAAAGCCTTCAATTTTGCCTTTTTTCAATTTTGACCGTTT
The DNA here is from genome assembly GCF_046630445.1 of Rutidosis leptorrhynchoides. NCBI lineage: Eukaryota > Viridiplantae > Streptophyta > Magnoliopsida > Asterales > Asteraceae > Rutidosis > Rutidosis leptorrhynchoides. The sequence continues at coordinate 336,077,131 of NC_092342.1, read as the reverse complement.
TCATTCATATTATTCCTTTTGTGTATGCATGATTTAGCATGGTATATATCATTTTAAGGCCTATTATTTCACTCGCAATGTAATTATGTATAACGGGTATAAATTTGACTCTAATGTCACTTCATTAGACACGTTTTTTTAAATCATTAGTATGCGCCGCCAGGTGGAGTACCACTTGGCGGCGCATAACCTTCGGTTTCTGATTGTGCAGAAAATCTCGAGATCACCCTAAAACGAGCCTAACATCAAGACTCCTGGATAGTGTCTAGACATTCGAGGTCGTCTGGATGCCGAAAAAAGATATTTTACTCATTTTTAATGTTCTATTTGATCATTTTCAATTTATATCGCATTATTAGTTTTGTGTATGGATGACTTAGCATTGTATATATCATTTTAAGGCCTATTATTTCACTCGCAATGTAATTATGTATAACGGGTATAAATTTGAATCTAATGTCACTTCATTAGACATGTTTTTTTAAATCATTAGTATGCGCCGCCAGATGGAGTACCACTTGGCGGCGCATAACCTTCAGTTTTAATTGTGCTGAAAATCTCGAGATCACCCTAAAATGAACCTAACATCAAGACTCCTGGATAGTGTCTTGACATTCGAGGTCGTCAGGATGCCAAAAAGAGACATTTTACTCATTTTTAATGTTCTATTTGAACATTTTCAATTTATATCGCATTATTAGTTTTGTGTATGGATGACTTAGCATTGTATATATCGTTTTAAGGCCTATTATTTCACTCACAATGTAATTATGTATAACGGGTATAAATTTCACTCTAATGTCACATCATTAGACAAGTTTTTTTAAATCATTAGTATGCACCGCCAGATGGAGTACCACTTGGCCGCGCATAACCTTCGGTTTCAGATTGTGCTGAAAATCTCTAAATCACCCTAAAACGGCCGAACGAGCAAGACTCTCTGAACGTTTTTTCCATTCGAGGTCGTCTAGATTCTGAAAAAGTCATCTTTCCTCGCAAAATCGCACCACTCACCAAACACCACCGACGGTTCGTGGTGTTTGGTGTTTTTTGTCTTTGGCCAAAATGTTCGATCTATCGTATCTTTTGACTCGTAGCTCCGATTTAGTCCCCGTTTTTTTCAAATCGTGTAATTTTTCGGGATCTATCCATTGGAAAACTGCCATAGGCGGTTTTTCCCAAATATTTTTCGAAACGAGACCTCGAAAGCCTTCAATTTTGCCTTTTTTCGATTTTGACCGTTCTCATTCATATTATTCCTTTTGTGTATGCATGATTTAGCATGGTATATATCGTTTTAAGGCCTATTATTTCACTCGCAATGTAATTATGTATAACGGGTATAAATTTGACTCTAATGTCACTTCATTAGACACGTTTTTTTAAATCATTAGTATGCGCCGCCAGATGGAGTACCACTTGGCGGCGCATAACCTTCAGTTTTTAATTGTGCTGAAAATCTCGAGATCACCCTAAAATGAACCTAACAGCAAGACTCCTGGATAGAGTCTTGACATTCGAGGTCGTCAGGATGCCAAAAAAAGACATTTTACTCATTTTTAATGTTCTATTTGAACATTTTCAATTTATATCGCATTATTAGTTTTGTGTATGGATGACTTAGCATTGTATATATCGTTTTAAGGCCTATTATTTCATCCACAATATAATTATGTATAACGGGTATAAATTTGAATCTAATGTCACTTCATTAGACACGTTTTTTTAAATCAATAGTATGCACCGCCAGATGGATTACCACTCGGCTGCGCATAACCTTCGGTTTCAGATTGTGCTGAAAATCTCTAAATCACCCTAAAACGGTCAAATGAGCAAGACTCTCTGAACATTTTTTCCATTCGAGGTCGTCTAGATTCTGAAAAAGTCATCTTTCCTCGCATAATTGCACCACGCACCAAACACCACCGACGGTTCGTGGTGCTTGGTGTTTTGTGTCATTGGCCAAAATGTTCGATCTATCGTATCTTTTGACTCGTAGCTCCGATTTAGTCCCCGTTTTTTTCAAATCGTGTAATTTTTCGGGATCTATCCATTGGATAACTGCCGTAGGCGGTTTTTCCCAAATATTTTTCGAAACAAGACCTCGAAAGCCTTCAATTTTGCCTTTTTTCGATTTTGACCGTTTTCATTTATATTATTCGTTTTGTGTATGCATGATTTAGCATGGTATATATCGTTTTAAGGCCTATTATTTCACTGGCAATGTAATTATGTATAACGGGTATAAATTTGAATCTAATGTCACTTCATTAGACACGTTCTTTTAAATCATTAGTATGCACCGCGAGATAGAGTACCACTTGGCGGCGCATAACCTTCGGTTTTTGAGTGTGTTGAAAATCTCGAGATCACCCTAAAACGACCCTAACATCAAGACTCTTGGATAGTGTCTTGACATTCGAGGTCGTCAGGATGCCGGAAAAAGACATTTTACTCATTTTTAATGTTCTATTTGATCATTTTCAATTTATATCGCATTATTAGTTTTGTGTATGGATGACTTAGCATTGTATATATCATTTTAAGGCCTATTATTTCACTCGCAATGTAATTATGTATAACGGGTATAAATTTGAATCTAATGTCACTTCATTAGACATGTTTTTTTAAATCATTAGTATGCGCCGCCAGATGGAGTACCACTTGGCGGCGCATAACCTTCAGTTTTAATTGTGCTGAAAATCTCGAGATCACCCTAAAATGAACCTAACATCAAGACTCCTGGATAGTGTCTTGACATTCGAGGTCGTCAGGATGCCAAAAAGAGACATTTTACGCATTTTTAATGTTCTATTTGAACATTTTCAATTTATATCGCATTATTAGTTTTGTGTATGGATGACTTAGCATTGTATATATCGTTTTAAGGCCTATTATTTCACTCACAATGTAATTATGTATAACAGGTATAAATTTGAATCTAATGTCACTTCATTAGACACGTTTTTTTAAATCAATAGTATGCACCGCCAGATGGATTACCACTTGGCGGCGCATAACCTTCGGTTTTAGATTGTGCTGAAAATTTCTAAATCACCCTAAAACGGTCAAACGAGCAAGACTCTCTGAAAATTTTTTCCATTCTAGGTCGTCTAGATTCTGAAAAAGTCATCTTTCCTCGCAAAATTGCACCACGCACCAAACACCACCGACGGTTCGTGGTGCTTGGTGTTTTGTGTCTTTGGCCAAAATGTTCGATCTATTGTATCTTTTAACTCGTAGTTCCGATTTAGTCACCGTTATTTTTCAAATTGTGTAATTTTTCCGGATCTATCCGTTGGCAAAATGCCGTAGGCTGTTTTTCCCAAATATTTTTCGAAACGAGACCTCGAAAGCCTTCAATTTTGCCTTTTTTCGATTTTGACCGTTTTCATTCATATTATTCCTTTTGTGTATGCATGATTTAGCATGGTATATATCGTTTTAAAGCCTATTATTTCACTCGCAATGTAATTATGTATAACGGGTATAAATTTGACTCTAATGTCACTTCATTAGACACGTTTTTTTAAATCATTAGTATGCGCCGCCAGATGGAGTACCACTTGGCGGCGCATAACCTTCAGTTTTAATTGTGCTGAAAATCTCGAGATCACCCTAAAATGAACCTAACAGCAAGACTCCTGGATAGTGTCTTGACATTCGAGGTCGTCAGGATGCCAAAAAAGACATTTTACTCATTTTTAATGTTCTATTTGAACATTTTCAATTTATATCGCATTATTAGTTTTGTGTATGGATGACTTAGCATTGTATATATCGTTTTAAGGCCTATTATTTCACTCACAATGTAATTATGTATAACGGGTATAAATTTGAATATAATGTCACTTCATTAGACACGTTTTTTTAAATCAATAGTATGCACCGCCAGATGGAGTACCACTTGGCGGCGCATAACCTTCGGTTTCAGATTGTGCTGAAAATCTCTAAATCACCCTAAAACGGTCAAACGAGCAAGACTCTCTGAACATTTTTTCCATTCGAGGTCGTCTAGATTCTGAAAAAGTCATCTTTCCTCGCAAAATTGCACCACGCACCAAACACCACCGACGGTTCATGGTGCTTGGTGTTTTGTGTCTTTGGCCAAAATGTTCGATCTATCTTATCTTTTGACTCGTAGCTCCGATTTAGTCCCCGTTTTTTTCAAATCATGTAATTTTTAGAGATCTATCCATTGGAAAACTGCCGTAGGCGGTTTTTCCCAAATATTTTTCGAAACGAGACCTCGAAAGCCTTCAATTTTGCCTTTTTTCGATTTTGACCGTTTTCATTCATATTATTCGTTTTGTGTATGCATGATTTAGCATGGTATATATCGTTTTAAGGCCTATTATTTCACTGGCAATGTAATTATGTATAACGGGTATAAATTTGAATCTAATGTCACTTCATTAGACACGTTCTTTTAAATCATTAGTATGCACCGCCAGATAGAGTACCACTTGGCGGCGCATAACCTTCGGTTTCTGAGTGTGCTGAAAATCTCGAGATCACCCTAAAACGACCCTAACATCAAGACTCCTGGATAGTGTCTTGACATTCGAGGTCGTCAGGATGCCGAAAAAAGACATTTTACTCATTTTTAATGTTCTATTTGATCATTTTCAATTTATATCGCATTATTAGTTTTGTGTATGGATGACTTAGCATTGTATATATCATTTTAAGGCCTATTATTTCACTCGCAATGTAATTATGTATAACGGGTATAAATTTGAATCTAATGTCACTTCATTAGACATGTTTTTTTAAATCATTAGTATGCGCCGCCAGATGGAGTACCACTTGGCGGCGCATAACCTTCAGTTTTAATTGTGCTGAAAATCTCGAGATCACCCTAAAATGAACCTAACATCAAGACTCCTGGATAGTGTCTTGACATTCGAGGTCGTCAGGATTCCAAAAAGAGACATTTTACTCTTTTTTAATGTTCTATTTGAACATTTTCAATTTATATCGCATTATTAGTTTTGTGTATGGATGACTTAGCATTGTATATATCGTTTTAAGGCCTATTATTTCACTCACAATGTAATTATGTATAACGGGTATAAATTTCACTCTAATGTCACTTCTTTAGACAAGTTTTTTTAAATCATTAGTATGCACCGCCAGATGGAGTACCACTTGGCCGCGCATAACCTTCGGTTTCAGATTGTGCTGAAAATCTCTAAATCACCCTAAAACGGCCGAACGAGCAAGACTCTCTGAACTTTTTTTCCATTCGAGGTCGTCTAGATTTTGAAAAAGTCATCTTTCCTCGCAAAATCGCACCACTCACCAAACACCACCGACGGTTCGTGGTGCTTGGTGTTTTTTGTCTTTGGCCAAAATGTTCGATCTATCGTATCTTTTGACTCGTAGCTCCGATTTAGTCCCCGTTTTTTTAAAATCGTGTAATTTTTCGGGATCTATCCATTGGAAAACTGCCTTAGGCGGTTATTCCCAAATATTTTTCGAAACGAGACCTCGAAAGCCTTCAATTTTGCCTTTTTCGATTTTGACCGTTTTCATTCATATTATTCCTTTTGTGTATGCATGATTTAGCATGGTATATATCGTTTTAAGGCCTATTATTTCACTCGCAATGTAATTATGTATAACGGGTATAAATTTGACTCTAATGTCACTTCATTAGACACGTTTTTTTAAATCATTGGTATGCGCCGCCAGATGGAGTACCACTTGGCGGCGCATAACCTTCAGTTTTTAATTGTGCTGAAAATCTCGAGATCACCCTAAAATGAACCTAACAGCAAGACTCCTGGATAGAGTCTTGACATTCGAGGTCGTCAGGATGCCAAAAAAAGACATTTTACTCATTTTTAATGTTCTATTTGAACATTTTCAATTTATATCGCATTATTAGTTTTGTGTATGGATGACTTAGCATTGTATATATCGTTTTAAGGCCTATTATTTCACTCACAATATAATTATGTATAACGGGTATAAATTTGAATCTAATGTCACTTCATTAGACACATTTTTTTAAATCAATAGTATGCACCGCCAGATGGATTACTACTTGGCGGCGCATAACCTTCGGTTTCAGATTGTGCTGAAAATCTCTAAATCACCCTAAAACGGTCAAACGAGCAAGACTCTCTGAACATTTTTTCCATTCGAGGTCGTCTAGATTCTGAAAAAGTCATCTTTCCTCGCAAAATTGCACCACGCACCAAACACCACCGACGGTTCGTGGTGCTTGGTGTTTTGTGTCATTGGCCAAAATGTTCGATCTATCGTATCTTTTGACTCGTAGCTCCGATTTAGTCCCCGTTTTTTTTCAAATCGTTTAATTTTTCGGGATCTATCCATTGGATAACTGCCGTAGGCGGTTTTTCCCAAATATTTTTCGAAACGAGACCTCGAAAGCCTTCAATTTTGCCTTTTTTCGATTTTGACCGTTTTCATTCATATTATTCGTTTTGTGTATGCATGATTTAGCATGGTATATATCGTTTTAAGGACTATTATTTCACTGGCAATGTAATTATATATAACGGGTATAAATTTGAATCTAATGTCACTTCATTAGACACGTTCTTTTAAATCATTAGTATGCACCGCCAGATAGAGTACCACTTGGCGTCGCATAACCTTCGGTTTTTGAGTGTGCTGAAAATCTCGAGATCACCCTAAAACGACCCTAACATCAAGACTCCTGGATAGTGTCTTGACATTCGAGGTCGTCAGGATGCCGAAAAAAGACATTTTACTCATTTTTAACGTTCTATTTGATCATTTTCAATTTATATCGCATTATTAGTTTTGTGTATGGATGACTTAGCATTGTATATATCATTTTAAGGCCTATTATTTCACTCGCAATGTAATTATGTATAACGGGTATAAATTTGAATCTAATGTCACTTCATTAGACATGTTTTTTTAAATCATTAGTATGCGCCGCCAGATGGAGTACCACTTGGCGGCGCATAACCTTCAGTTTTAATTGTGCTGAAAATCTCGAGATCACCCTAAAATGAACCTAACATCAAGACTCCTGGATAGTGTCTTGACATTCGAGGTCGTCAGGATGCCAAAAAGAGACATTTTACTCATTTTTAATGTTCTATTTGAACATTTTCAATCTATATCGCATTATTAGTTTTGTGTATGGATGACTTAGCATTGTATATATCGTTTTAAGGCCTATTATTTCACTCACAATGTAATTATGTATAACAGGTATAAATTTGAATCTAATGTCACTTCATTAGACACGTTTTTTTAAATCAATAGTATGCACCGCCAGATGGATTACCACTTGGCGGCGCATAACCTTCGGTTTTAGATTGTGCTGAAAATCTCTAAATCACCCTAAAACGGTCAAACGAGCAAGACTCTCTGAACATTTTTTCCATTCGAGGTCGTCTAGATTCTGAAAAAGTCATCTTTCCTCGCAAAATTGCACCACGCACCAAACACCACCGACGGTTCGTGGTGCTTGGTGTTTTGTGTCTTTGGCCAAAATGTTCGATCTATTATATCTTTTGACTCGTAGTTCCGATTTAGTCACCGTTATTTTTCAAATTGTGTAATTTTTCCGGATCTATCCGTTGGCAAAATGCCGTAGGCTGTTTTTCCCAAATATTTTTCGAAACGAGACCTCGAAAGCCTTCAATTTTGCCTTTTTTCGATTTTGACCGTTTTCATTCATATTATTCCTTTTGTGTATGCATGATTTAGCATGGTATATATCGTTTTAAGGCCTATTATTTCACTCGCAATGTAATTATGTATAACGGGTATAAATTTGACTCTAATGTCACTTCATTAGACACGTTTTTTTAAATCATTAGTATGCGCCGCCAGATGGAGTACCACTTGGCGGCGCATAACCTTCAGTTTTAATTGTGCTGAAAATCTCGAGATCACCCTAAAATGAACCTAACAGCAAGACTCCTGGATAGTGTCTTGACATTCGAGGTCGTCAGGATGCCAAAAAAAGACATTTTACTCATTTTTAATGTTCTATCTGAACATTTTCAATTTATATCGCATTATTAGTTTTGTGTATGGATGACTTAGCATTGTATATATCGTTTTAAGGCCTATTATTTCACTCACAATGTAATTATGTATAACGGGTATAAATTTGAATCTAATGTCACTTCATTAGACACGTTTTTTTAAATCAATAGTATGCACCGCCAGATGGAGTACCACTTGGCGGCGCATAACCTTCGGTTTCAGATTGTGCTGAAAATCTCTAAATCACCCTAAAACGGTCAAATGAGCAAGACTCTCTGAACATTTTTTCCATTCGAGGTCGTCTAGATTCTGAAAAAGTCATCTTTCCTCGCAAAATTGCACCACGCACCAAACACCACCGACGGTTCATGGTGCTTGGTGTTTTGTGTCTTTGGCCAAAATGTTCGATCTATCGTATCTTTTGACTCGTAGCTCTGATTTAGTCCCTGTTTTTTTCAAATCATGTAATTTTTAGAGATCTATCCATTGGAAAACTGCCGTAGGCGGTTTTTCCCAAATATTTTTCGAAACGAGACCTCAAAAGCCTTCAATTTTGCCTTTTTTCGATTTTGACCGTTTTCATTCATATTATTCGTTTTGTGTATGCATGATTTAGCATGATATATATCGTTTTAAGGCCTATTATTTCACTGGCAATGTAATTATGTATAACGGGTATAAATTTGAATCTAATGTCACTTCATTAGACACGTTTTTTTAAATCATTAGTATGCACCGCCAGATGGAGTACCACTTGGCGGCGCATAACCTTCAGTTTTAATTGTGCTGAAAATCTCGAGATCACCCTAAAATAAACCTAATATCAAGACTCATGGATAGTGTCTTGACATTCGAGGTCGTCAGGATGCCAAAAAGAGACATTTTACTCATTTTTAATGTTCTATTTGAACATTTTCAATTTATATCGCATTATTAGTTTTGTGTATGGATGACTTAGCATTGTATATATCGTTTTAAGGCCTATTATTTCACTTACAATGTAATTATGTATAACAGGTCTAAATTTGAATCTAATGTCACTTCATCAGACACGTTTTTTTAAATCAATTGTATGCACTGCCAGATGGATTACCACTTGGCGGCGCAAAACCTTCGGTTTCAGATTGTGCTGAAAATCTCTAAATCACCCTAAAACGGTCAAACGAGCAAGACTCTCTGAACATTTTTTCCATTCGAGGTCGTCTAGATTCTGAGAAAGTCATCTTTCCTCGCAAAGTTGCACCACGCACCAAACACCACCGACGGTTCGTGGTGCTTGGTGTTTTGTGTCATTGGCCAAAATGTTCGATCTATCGTATCTTTTGACTCGTAGCTCCGATTTAGTCCCCGTTTTTTTCAAATCGTGTAATTTTTCGGGATCTATCCATTGGAAAACTGCCGTAGGCAGTTTTTCCCAAATATTTTTCGAAACGAGACCTCGAAAGCATTCAATTTTGCCTTTTTTCGATTTTGACCGTTTTCATTCATATTATTCCTTTTGTGTATGCATGATTTAGCATGGTATATATCGTTTTAAGGCCTATTATTTCACTCGCAATGTAATTACGTATAACGGGTATAAATTTGACTCTAATGTCACTTCATTAGACACGTTTTTTTAAATCATTAGTATGCGCCGCCAGATGGAGTACCACTTGGCGGCGCATAACCTTCGGTTTCTGATTGTGCTGAAAATCTCGAGATCACCCTAAAACGACCCTAACATCAAGACTCCTGGATAGTGTCTTGGAATTCGAGGTCGTCTGGATGCCGAAAAAAGATATTTTACTCATTTTTAATGTTCTATTTGATCATTTTCAATTTATATCGCATTATTAGTTTTGTGTATGGATGACTTAGCATTGTATATATCGTTTTAAAGCCTTTTATTTCACTCGCAATGTAATTATGTATAACGGGTATAAATTTGACTCTAATGTCACTTCATTAGACATGTTTTTTTAAATCATTAGTATGCGTCGCCAGATGGAGTACCACTTGGCGGCGCATAACCTTTAGTTTTTAATTGTGCTGAAAATCTCGAGATCACCCTAAAATGAACCTAACATCAAGACTCCTGGATAGTGTCTTGACATTCGAGGTCGTCAGGATGCCAAAAAAGACATTTTACTCATTTTTAATGTTCTATTTGAACATTTTCAATTTATATCGCATTATTAGTTTTGTGTATGGATGACTTATCATTGTATATATCGTTTTAAGGCCTATTATTTCACTCACAATGTAATTATGTATAACGGGTATAAATTTGAATCTAATGTTACTTCATTAGACACGTTTTTTTAAATCAATAGTATGCACCGCCAGATGAAGTAACACTTGGCGGCGCATAACCTTCGGTTTCAGATTATGTTGAAAATCTCTAAATCACCCTAAAACGGCCAAACGAGCAAGACTCTCTGAACATTTTTTCCATTCGAGGTCGTCTAGATTCTGAAAAAGTCATCTTTCCTCGCAAAATTGCACCACGCACCAAACACCACCGACGGTTCGTGGTGCTTGGTGTTTTGTGTCTTTGGCCAAAATGTTAGATCTATCGTATCTTTTGACTCGTAGTTCCGATTTAGTCCCCGTTTTTTTCAAATCGTGTAATTTTTCGAGATCTATCCATTGGAAAACTGACGTAGGCGGTTTTTACGAAATATTTTTCGAAACGAGACCTCGAAAGTCTTCAATTTTGCCTTTTTTCGATTTTGACCGTTTTCATTCATATTATTCCTTTTGTGTATGCATGATTTAGCATGGTATATATCGTTTTAAGGCCTATTATTTCACTCGCAATGTAATTATGTATAACAGGTATAAATTTGACTCTAATGTCACTTCATTAGACACGTTTTTTTAAATCATTAGTATGCGCCGCCAGATGGAGTACCACTTGGCGGCGCATAACCTTCAGTTTTAATTGTGCTGAAAATCTCGAGATCACCCTAAAATGAACCTAACATCAAGACTCCTGGATAGTGTCTTGACATTCGAGGTCGTCAGGATGCCAAAAAGACATATTTTACTCATTTTTAATGTTCTATTTGAACATTTTCAATTTATATCGCATTATTAGTTTTGTGTATGGATGACTTAGCATTGTATATATCGTTTTAAGGCCTATTATTTCACTCACAATGTAATTATGTATAACGGGTATAAATTTGAATCTAATGTCACTTCATTAGACACGTTTTTTTAAATCAATAGTATGCACCGCCAGATGGATTACCACTTGGCAGCGCATAACCTTCGGTTTCAGATTGTGCTGAAAATCTCTAAATCACCCTAAAACGGTCAAACGAGCAAGACTCTCTGAACATTTTTTCCATTCGAGGTCGTCTAGATTCTGAAAAAGTCATCTTTCCTCGCAAAATTGCACCACGCACCAAACACCACCGACGGTTCGTGGTGCTTGGTGTTTTGTGTCATTGGCCAAAATGTTCGATCTATCGTATCTTTTGACTCGTAGCTCCGATTTAGTCCCCGTTTTTTTCAAATCGTGTAATTTTTCGGGATCTATCCATTGGAAAACTGCCGTAGGCGGTTTTTCCCAAATATTTTTCGAAACGAGAGCTCGAAAGCCTTCAATTTTGCCTTTTTTCGATTTTGACCGTTTTCATTCATATTATTCCTTTTGTGTATGCATGATTTAGCATGGTATATATCATTTTAAGGCCTATTATTTCACTCGCAATGTAATTATGTATAACGGGTATAAATTTGACTCTAATGTCACTTCATTAGACACGTTTTTTTAAATCATTAGCATGCGCCGCCAGATGGAGTACCACTTGGCGGCGCATAACCTTCGGTTTCTGATTGTGCTGAAAATCTCGAGATCACCCTAAAACGACCCTAACATCAAGACTCCTGGATAGTGTCTTGGAATTCGAGGTCGTCTGGATGCCGAAAAAAGACATTTTACTCATTTTTAATGTTCTATTTGATCATTTTCAATTTATATCGCATTATTAGTTTTGTGTATGGATGACTTACCATTGTATATATCATTTTAAGGCCTATTATTTCACTCGCAATGTAATTATGTATAACGGGTATAAATTTGAATCTAATGTCACTTCATTAGACATGTGTTTTTAAATCATTAGTATGCGCCGCCAGATGGAGTACCACTTGGCGGCGCATAACCTTTAGTTTTAATTGTGTTGAAAATCTCGAGATCACCCTAAAATGAACCTAACATCAAGACTCCTGGATAGTGTCTTGACATTCGAGGTCGTCAGGATGCCAAAAAGAGACATTTTACTCATTTTTAATGTTCTATTTGAACATTTTCAATTTATATCGCATTATTAGTTTTGTGTATGGATGACTTAGCATTGTATATATCGTTTTAAGGCCTATTATTTCACTCACAATGTAAGTATGTATAACAGGTATAAATTTGAATCTAATGTCACTTCATTAGACACGTTTTTTTAAATCAATAGTATGCACCGCCAGATGGATTACCACTTGGCGGCGCATAATCTTCGGTTTTAGATTGTGCTGAAAATCTCTAAATCACCCTAAAACGGTCAAACGAGCAAGACTCTCTGAACATTTTTTCCATTCGAGGTCGTCTAGATTCTAAAAAAGTCATCTTTCCTTGCAAAATTGCACCACGCACCAAACACCACCGACGGTTCGTGGTGCTTGGTGTTTTGTGTCTTTGGCCAAAATGTTCGATCTATTGTATCTTTTGACTCGTAGTTCCGATTTAGTCACCGTTATTTTTCAAATTGTGTAATTTTTCCAGATCTATCCGTTGGCAAAATGCCGTAGGCGGTTTTTCCCAAATATTTTTCGAAACGAGACCTCGAAAGCCTTCAATTTTGCCTTTTTTCGATTTTGACCGTTTTCATTCATATTATTCCTTTTGTGTATGCATGATTTAGCATGGTATATATCGTTTTAAGGCCTATTATTTCACTCGCAATGTAATTATGTATAACGGGTATAAATTTGACTCTAATGTCACTTCATTAGACACGTTTTTTTAAATCATTAGTATGCGCCGCCAGATGGAGTACCACTTGGCGGCGCATAACCTTCAGTTTTTAATTGTGCTGAAAATCTCGAGATCACCCTAAAATGAACCTAACAGCAAGACTCCTGGATAGTGTCTTGACATTCGAGGTCGTCAGGATGCCAAAAAAGACATTTTACTCATTTTTAATGTTCTATTTGAACATTTTGAATTTATATCGCATTATTAGTTTTGTGTATGGATGACTTAGCATTGTATATATCGTTTTAAGGCCTATTATTTCACTCACAATGTAATTATGTATAACGGGTATAAATTTGAATCTAATGTCGCTTCATTAGACACGTTTTTTTAAATCAATAGTATGCACCGCCAGATGGATTACCACTTGGCGGGGTATAACCTTCGGTTTCAGATTGTGCTGAAAATATCTAAATCACCCTAAAACGGTCAAACGAGCAAGACTCTCTGAACATTTTTTCCATTCAAGGTCGTCTAGATTCTGAAAAAGTCATCTTTCCTCGCAAAATTGCACCACGCACCAAACACCACCGACGGTTCGTGGTGCTTGGTGTTTTGTGTCATTGGCCAAAATGTTCGATCTATCGTATCTTTTCACTCGTAGCTCCGATTTAGTCCCCGTTTTTTTCAAATCGTGTAATTTTTCGGGATCTATCCATTGGATAACTGCCGTAGGCGGTTTTTCCCAAATATTTTTCGAAACGAGACCTCGAAAGCATTCAATTTTGCCTTTTTTTGATTTTGACCGTTTTCATTCATATTATTCCTTTTGTGTATGCATAATTTAGCATGGTATATATCATTTTAACACCTATTATTTCACTCGCAATGTAATTATGTATAACGGGTATAAATTTGACTCTAATGTCACTTCATTAGACACGTTTTTTTAAATCATTAGTATGCGCCGCCAGATGGAGTACCACTTGGCGGCGCATAACCTTCGGTTTTAGATTGTGCTAAAAATCTCGAGATCACCCTAAAACGACCCTAACATCAAGACTCCTGGATAGTGTCTTGACATTCGAGGTCGTCAGGATGCCGAAAAAAGACATTTTACTCATTTTTAATGTTCTATTTGATCATTTTCAATTTATATCGCATTATTAGTTTTGTGTATGGATGACTTAGCATTGTATATATCATTTTAAGGCCTATTATTTTACTCGCAATGTAATTATCAAAAACGGGTATAAATTTGAATCTAATGTCACTTCTTTAGACATGTTTTTTTAAATCATTAGTATGCACCGCCAGATGGAGTACCACTTGGCGGCGCATAACCTTCAGTTTTAATTGTGCTGAAAATCTCGAGATCACCCTAAAATAAACCTAATATCAAGACTCCTGGATATTGTCTTGACATTCGAGGTCGTCAGGATGCCAAAAAGAGACATTTTACTCATTTTTAATGTTCTATTTGAACATTTTCAATTTATATCGCATTATTAGTTTTGTGTATGGATGACTTAGCATTGTATATATCGTTTTAAGGCCTATTATTTCACTTACAATGTAATTATGTATAACAGGTCTAAATTTGAATCTAATGTCACTTCATCAGACACGTTTTTTTAAATCAATTGTATGCACTGCCAGATGGATTACCACTTGGCGGTGCAAAACCTTCGGTTTCAGATTGTGCTGAAAATCTCTAAATCACCCTAAAACGGTCAAACGAGCAAGACTCTCTGAACATTTTTTCCATTCGAGGTCGTCTAGATTCTGAGAAAGTCATCTTTCCTCGCAAAATTGCACCACGCACCAAACACCACCGACGGTTCGTGGTGCTTGGTGTTTTGTGTCATTGGCCAAAATGTTCAATCTATCGTATCTTTTGACTCGTAGCTCCGATTTAGTCCCCGTTTTTTTCAAATCGTGTAATTTTTCGGGATCTATCCATTGGAAAACTGCCGTAGGCAGTTTTTCACAAATATTTTTCGAAACGAGACCTCGAAAGCATTCAATTTTGCCTTTTTTCGATTTTGACCGTTTTCATTCATATTATTCCTTTTGTGTATGCATGATTTAGCATGGTATATATCATTTTAAGGCCTATTATTTCACTCGCAATGTAATTACGTATAACGGGTATAAATTTGACTCTAATGTCACTTCATTAGACACGTTTTTTTAAATCATTAGTATGCGCCGCCAGATGGAGTACCACTTGGCGGCGCATAACCTTCGGTTTCTGATTGTGCTGAAAATCTCGAGATCACCCTAAAACGACCCTAACATCAAGACTCCTGGATAGTGTCTTGGAATTCGAGGTCGTCTGGATGCCGAAAAAAGATATTTTACTCATTTTTAATGTTCTATTTGATCATTTTCAATTTATATCGCATTATTAGTTTTGTGTATGGATGACTTAGCATTGTATATATCGTTTTAAAGCCTTTTATTTCACTCGCAATGTAATTATGTATAACGGGAATAAATTTGACTCTAATGTCACTTCATTAGACACGTTTTTTTAAATCATTAGTATGTGCCGCCAGATGGAGTACCACTTGGCGGCGCATAACCTTCAGTTTTAATTGTGCTGAAAATCTCGAGATCACCCTAAAATAAACCTAACATCAAGACTCCTGGATAGTGTCTTGACATTCGAGGTCGTCAGGATGCCAAAAAGAGACATTTTACTCATTTTTAATGTTCTATTTGAACATTTTCAATTTATATCGCATTATTAGTTTTGTGTATGGATGACTTAGCATTGTATATATCATTTTAAGGCCTATTATTTTACTCGCAATGTAATTATCAAAAACGGGTATAAATTTGAATCTAATGTCACTTCTTTAGACATGTTTTTTTAAATCATTAGTATGCACCGCCAGATGGAGTACCACTTGGCGGCGCATAACCTTCAGTTTTAATTGTGCTGAAAATCTCGAGATCACCCTAAAATAAACCTAATATCAAGACTCCTGGATATTGTCTTGACATTCGAGGTCGTCAGGATGCCAAAAAGAGACATTTTACTCATTTTTAATGTTCTATTTGAACATTTTCAATTTATATCGCATTATTAGTTTTGTGTATGGATGACTTAGCATTGTATATATCGTTTTAAGGCCTATTATTTCACTTACAATGTAATTATGTATAACAGGTCTAAATTTGAATCTAATGTCACTTCATCAGACACGTTTTTTTAAATCAATTGTATGCACTGCCAGATGGATTACCACTTGGCGGTGCAAAACCTTCGGTTTCAGATTGTGCTGAAAATCTCTAAATCACCCTAAAACGGTCAAACGAGCAAGACTCTCTGAACATTTTTTCCATTCGAGGTCGTCTAGATTCTGAGAAAGTCATCTTTCCTCGCAAAATTGCACCACGCACCAAACACCACCGACGGTTCGTGGTGCTTGGTGTTTTGTGTCATTGGCCAAAATGTTCAATCTATCGTATCTTTTGACTCGTAGCTCCGATTTAGTCCCCGTTTTTTTCAAATCGTGTAATTTTTCGGGATCTATCCATTGGAAAACTGCCGTAGGCAGTTTTTCACAAATATTTTTCGAAACGAGACCTCGAAAGCATTCAATTTTGCCTTTTTTCGATTTTGACCGTTTTCATTCATATTATTCCTTTTGTGTATGCATGATTTAGCATGGTATATATCATTTTAAGGCCTATTATTTCACTCGCAATGTAATTACGTATAACGGGTATAAATTTGACTCTAATGTCACTTCATTAGACACGTTTTTTTAAATCATTAGTATGCGCCGCCAGATGGAGTACCACTTGGCGGCGCATAACCTTCGGTTTCTGATTGTGCTGAAAATCTCGAGATCACCCTAAAACGACCCTAACATCAAGACTCCTGGATAGTGTCTTGGAATTCGAGGTCGTCTGGATGCCGAAAAAAGATATTTTACTCATTTTTAATGTTCTATTTGATCATTTTCAATTTATATCGCATTATTAGTTTTGTGTATGGATGACTTAGCATTGTATATATCGTTTTAAAGCCTTTTATTTCACTCGCAATGTAATTATGTATAACGGGAATAAATTTGACTCTAATGTCACTTCATTAGACACGTTTTTTTAAATCATTAGTATGTGCCGCCAGATGGAGTACCACTTGGCGGCGCATAACCTTCAGTTTTAATTGTGCTGAAAATCTCGAGATCACCCTAAAATAAACCTAACATCAAGACTCCTGGATAGTGTCTTGACATTCGAGGTCGTCAGGATGCCAAAAAGAGACATTTTACTCATTTTTAATGTTCTATTTGAACATTTTCAATTTATATCGCATTATTAGTTTTGTGTATGGATGACTTAGCATTGTATATATCATTTTAAGGCCTATTATTTTACTCGCAATGTAATTATCAAAAACGGGTATAAATTTGAATCTAATGTCACTTCTTTAGACATGTTTTTTTAAATCATTAGTATGCACCGCCAGATGGAGTACCACTTGGCGGCGCATAACCTTCAGTTTTAATTGTGCTGAAAATCTCGAGATCACCCTAAAATAAACCTAATATCAAGACTCCTGGATATTGTCTTGACATTCGAGGTCGTCAGGATGCCAAAAAGAGACATTTTACTCATTTTTAATGTTCTATTTGAACATTTTCAATTTATATCGCATTATTAGTTTTGTGTATGGATGACTTAGCATTGTATATATCGTTTTAAGGCCTATTATTTCACTTACAATGTAATTATGTATAACAGGTCTAAATTTGAATCTAATGTCACTTCATCAGACACGTTTTTTTAAATCAATTGTATGCACTGCCAGATGGATTACCACTTGGCGGTGCAAAACCTTCGGTTTCAGATTGTGCTGAAAATCTCTAAATCACCCTAAAACGGTCAAACGAGCAAGAATCTCTGAACATTTTTTCCATTCGAGGTCGTCTAGATTCTGAGAAAGTCATCTTTCCTCGCAAAATTGCACCACGCACCAAACACCACCGACGGTTCGTGGTGCTTGGTGTTTTGTGTCATTGGCCAAAATGTTCAATCTATCGTATCTTTTGACTCGTAGCTCCGATTTAGTCCCCGTTTTTTTCAAATCGTGTAATTTTTCGGGATCTATCCATTGGAAAACTGCCGTAGGAAGTTTTTCACAAATATTTTTCGAAACGAGACCTCGAAAGCATTCAATTTTGCCTTTTTTCGATTTTGACCGTTTTCATTCATATTATTCCTTTTGTGTATGCATGATTTAGCATGGTATATATCATTTTAAGGCCTATTATTTCACTCGCAATGTAATTACGTATAACGGGTATAAATTTGACTCTAATGTCACTTCATTAGACACGTTTTTTTAAATCATTAGTATGCGCCGCCAGATGGAGTACCACTTGGCGGCGCATAACCTTCGGTTTCTGATTGTGCTGAAAATCTCGAGATCACCCTAAAACGACCCTAACATCAAGACTCCTGGATAGTGTCTTGGAATTCGAGGTCGTCTGGATGCCGAAAAAAGATATTTTACTCATTTTTAATGTTCTATTTGATCATTTTCAATTTATATCGCATTATTAGTTTTGTGTATGGATGACTTAGCATTGTATATATCGTTTTAAAGCCTTTTATTTCACTCGCAATGTAATTATGTATAACGGGAATAAATTTGACTCTAACGTCGCTTCATTAGACATGTTTTTTTAAATCATTAGTATGTGCCGCCAGATGGAGTACCACTTGGCGGCGCATAACCTTCAGTTTTAATTGTGCTGAAAATCTCGAGATCACCCTAAAATAAACCTAACATCAAGACTCCTGGATAGTGTCTTGACATTCGAGGTCGTCAGGATGCCAAAAAGAGACATTTTACTCATTTTTAATGTTCTATTTGAACATTTTCAATTTATATCGCATTATTAGTTTTGTGTATGGATGACTTAGCATTGTATATATCGTTTTAAGGCCTATTATTTCACTCACAATGTAATTATGTATAACAGGTCTAAATTTGAATCTAATGTCACTTCATCATACACGTTTTTTTAAATCAATTGTATGCACTGCCAGATGGATTACGACTTGGCGGCGCAAAACCTTCGGTTTCAGATTGTGCTGAAAATCTCTAAATCACCCTAAAACGGTCAAACGAGCAAGACTCTCTGAACATTTTTTCCATTCGAGGTCGTCTAGATTCTGAAAAAGTCATCTTTCCTCGCAAAATTGCACCACGCACCAAACACCACCGACGGTTCGTGGTGCTTGGTGTTTTGTGTCATTGGCCAAAATGTTCGATCTATCGTATCTTTTGACTCGTAGCTCCGATTTAGTCCCCGTTTTTTTCAAATCGTGTAATTTTTCGGGATCTATCCATTGGAAAACTGCCGTAGGCAGTTTTTCCTAAATATTTTTCGAAACGAGACCTCGAAAGCATTCAATTTTGCCTTTTTTCGATTTTGACCGTTTTCATTCATATTATTCCTTTTGTGTATGCATGATTTAGCATGGTATATATCATTTTAAGGCCTATTATTTCACTCGCAATGTAATTACGTATATCGGGTATAAATTTGACTCTAATGTCACTTCATTAGACACGTTTTTTTAAATCATTAGTATGCGCCGCCAGATGGAGTACCACTTGGCGGCGCATAACCTTCGGTTTCTGATTGTGCTGAAAATCTTGAGATCACCCTAAAACGACCCTAACATCAAGACTCCTGGATAGTGTCTTGGAATTCGAGGTCGTCTGGATGCCGGAAAAAGATATTTTACTCATTTTTAATGTTCTATTTGATCATTTTCAATTTATATCGCATTATTAGTTTTGTGTATGGATGACTTAGCATTGTATATATCGTTTTAAAGCCTTTTATTTCACTCGCAATGTAATTATGTATAACGGGTATAAATTTGACTCTAATGTCACTTCATTAGACACGTTTTTTTAAATCATTAGTATGCGCCGCCAGATGGAGTACCACTTGGCGGCGCATAACCTTCAATTTTTAATTGTGCTGAAAATCTCGAGATCACCCTAAAATGAACCTAACAGCAAAACTCCTGGATAGTGTCTTGACATTCGAGGTCGTCAGGATGCCAAAAAAAGACATTTTACTCATTTTTAATGTTCTATTTGAACATTTTCAATTTATATCGCATTATTAGTTTTGTGTATGGATGACTTAGCATTGTATATATCGTTTTAAGGCCTATTATTTCACTCACAATGTAATTATGTATAACGGGTATAAATTTGAATCTAATGTCACTTCATTAGACACGTTTTTTTAAATCAATAGTATGCACCGCCAGATGGATTACCACTTGGCGGCGCATAACCTTCGGTTTCAGATTGTGCTGAAAATCTCTAAATCACCCTAAAACGGTCAAACGAGCAAGACTCTCTGAACATTTTTTCCATTCGAGGTCGTCTAGATTCTGAAAAAGTCATCTTTCCTCGCAAAATTGCACCACGCACCAAACACCACCGACGGTTCGTGGTGCTTGGTGTTTTGTGTCATTGGCCAAAATGTTCGATCTATCGTATCTTTTGACTCGTAGCTCCGATTGTAACAACCCAAACCGTAACCGACCAAACACGACGAAATTTCAAACAAAAAAAAAATTTTTGTTGGAAGACTGTTTGCGCGCCGCGCGCCCCAGCTTGCGCGCCGCGCAAAAGCTGGCTGTTGCCGGTTGCCTTTTATGCGAAAAAGATGAGCGACTTCCCGAAACATTTAGCCAAAACGCTTTTAACCTTACATTAACATATGTAAAACTAGCACATAACTAAGGTTTGAGCGAGTTTTACAAAGTGGGGCCCACACGTGCCCAAATTACCCTTTAAGTATCAAAATACAAATTTTAGACCATAAGACTCTTAATACAAAACAAAGCCGAGCATGGCGATTGGGGATACACTACCCAATCCTAATAAATCCAAAAGCAAGACTTCTACGCAACTATGCAAGTCCTCTAATCTTCGCGCTTACCCGAGCCACCATCCGCATGCAATCTATAAAAAGAGTCAACAACGAGAGGGTAAGCTAACGCTTAGTGAATGATAATATACTACATACATATATATGCATAAAATGGACACGCCATATAAATAAACAAATACCGCATACCGGAGCGTCCAAGCCTAAAGGCAAGCTAATCTAAGTATACCGTACGATCACTAAGCAACAAGCTAATAATACCATCAATAAGGTAAGTTCACCAACGTCAATGTGAACAACGCCAATAACTACACCCGGAGGGTTAACTACATCACGACAATACAACATTAATCACGAATTAGCAATTCGACAATCATGCAACATATCGTGCATATACCAATAACCGCAATTCCACATTAGCTAGCAATACTAATAGCATATAGTTCATAATTAAATATGCCAATACATAATTCATACAACCATGGTTAACCAATTCGAACAAGGGAAACGGTACATACAAGACCGTTGGAGTTCATAACATCCGTTAGTGCTACTTAATCAACGCGTAGTCACTAATCCCCCGGGTGATGTCTTAAACAACGCGACTCACTCACCCTTTCCAATGTGGCGTCTTAAACAACGCGACGATTCCACATGCCATTCAATACGATGGGTGGTGTCTTAAACAACGCGACATCCACTCCAATACATTGTGGTGTCTTAAACAACGCGACATCCACTTCTTTACCATGTGGTGTCTTAAACAACGCGACATCCACTTCTTTACAATGTGGTGTCTTAAACAACGCGACAATGCCACATTCATACGACACAAATAAATACATTATATACACATACGCATAATTATTCCACTCACAACCACGTGTGATAACGTACACCCAAAAAGTGTACTTTGCCAAAGGTAGTCAAACAAAACGCACAAACGTGCCAATTGGACCTATGCACAAGTCCATCAAATCCACCTACATGTGAAGTGAGCTCCATAGATGAGAATCACTTCACCCGATCCGCACCCATCCTACACATACATATGCATATAGGATATTAACACTCACCTTGAAGTCTTGAAGAAAGCTTCCAAGTAAACCGCAACTCGCCAATGGAAAATACCTATTCCATTATCACAATTACAACAATACACTTAGAGTGGATTCACAAGTCAACCAAATTCGACACTTAGTGCAATTTGACCCAAATGCACTACCAAGTACAAACCGCGCCCAAACTAACCAATAATCACTCACACAAGTGAGAATGGTCCTATTATGCCAATTAAACCCGAACTCAAGTGTCAAACACGTGTCATACCCATTTTGATACTTAAACCCTAATTTTGACCCATAAAGGCCAAAATCTCATCCTTTACAAGTTTTGACACCAAAACACATTTAACTCGGTTCTATACTTCAACTTAATCCATTTTAAGTTTATAACCTCATTAAATCGCCAATCGGGTCATAATCACCACCAAACCCTAATTTGACCCAAAGTCAAAGTTAGTCAACCAAACAACCTCAAATGGGTTCCAATACTTCCATAATCGCTAACTAAAGTGATTAAACTAAATTTCAAGTTCTAAACATGGCCAATTTGTTCACCAACCCAAAATCCACCAACAATTTACAATAAACCCGATTACTAGCATCACTAAACCCATTTCATCACCTAAAAGGGTATTACAACAAATTAACTCAAAACCCTAACTTGAATATCAAATTAAATAGATGAAATTCGGAGTTTGAGCTTACCAATACTATCACCGCGTAGCCGAGAACGAAAGGAACAACTTTAAAACCCGAGACTTTGATCGATTCGAGCTTCTTCTTCCCCAAAACCTCAAATCTCTCTCTAGACTTCTCTCTCTCTCTAAGAATGGATGAGGAAGATGAATGGATGTGAAATGATCCAAAGTTGGATCTAAACCAACTGAAAATGCCCACAAATCCGGCCCCATGTGAAATTACCCAATTGCCCCTCATTAAAACAATTAAAATAAAGAGTGTTCTGTCAGCGCCTATTTGCGCGGCGCGCGGCCTCATTGCGCGGCGCGCAGAATGCCAGCATCCGATCCTTTTGCTTTTTAATTAAATATAACGAAACCTCATTCCCAAAATGTCATTAATACACAATTACGCGAGATAAATATTCGGGTCTTACAACTCTCCCCCACTTAAACTCGATCACGTCCTCGTGATCCTCATCACTTAATCAAAAGGACCTCACTCAACGGTACTCATCATAAGTCCCAAATCCGACTTCCCTAGGCAATTCTTCCCAACGAATCGCCTTCAACAACTAAATCGTCACTCGTGATTTATCCAAATCACTATCCGAGCACTAAAACCATGCTCATTCCCTAACATCGGGGAAACTCAACCAAATCTCGTATCGAGGTATAAATCCCTTAGCGTACTATTACCGAGTACAACGCTAAAGCGACCAAGTCTCAACTTGAAGTCAACAATCCGAACGTTGAAGATCGAACCAAACAAATCCTTACGGATAACATTAATCACTAACATCCCTTGTAGTGCGCAATACGACCTATACGCAACTACCATAGCATCAAAATCCAACGGCTAAAACCAAAAGCGCCCAAAACGACTATGGCAACGCTAAACCTAAGGTGTACAAAATCGACTATTGTCACACCCGTAACAACATGTGAGCGAAACACGGCTATCGCATCCCTAATCACACAACATGGTCCTCACGATCCCACCATAGGAGTATAAAACAACTGATAGATCACTCAACACCGGATGAAGTCAGCGGACCCGAAAGTCATGCTTCACCGATATAACAATACCTCATGATGAAGTCAGCGGACCCCGAAAGTCATGCTTCACCACTATAACATTACCTCACACAACGAATAGTGCAACATCGCGCTCCGCTACACTATAGTGAACCCTAACGGATACCGCTAACCGTCTACACTATCGAGCAAGAACCACCTATATCAAACATAGGCACAAAACAATATTTCTCTAGAAGAGAATCCGATACGCACATCCCTTAACCGAGGGATTTCACCTTGCTCGCCAAAACACGTCCATTATCTCTCGACGAGATTCACCAAACTTACCACCTCGGTGGTAATTTACAAATCCAATATCATAAGTACCAATGAGCCAAAAATTGTACTCTACCACCAATTGACCAAAACTAGGTCTCGACCAAATTTCCGGATCTAACAAAAGCATCATCCGAAATCTCACACTAAAACCTCCTCGTGCGGGAGTGCCACTCCCTCACTTGGAACTACGTTCCATATCCACAACTCGTACAACCGTACAGTGCTACCAAATGCAGACTTTACCAACGATTGGGTACACACGACCCATCACCACATCTCGCTCTAACCTCGAGTTCACGAAGGATTTTAACCAATCCTTATACACTTTGAACGAAAGCGTACCGCAACACAATCGGAGTCGAACACCACGCTAGTAGGTATAAAAGTGGCACCTAATGTTGCATCATGTAGACTCCATTACCAACACACATCGAGATTAAAAACACTCGATCTCAAGGGTTCCAACCATCCGACGAACCTCATGGTTCATCACTTCAACATAAAAGCGAACACGCGCTTAACAATCGAACACCAAAACCATTTCCGTGGCTTGGTAGAAACATTTCTCAAATATCAAGGAATGCTTGGTTGCACCAAGTCTTACGCCCTTCGCCCGACAATCAAACGTCACCATAGGGTACTTCCATTAGGAACGTCACCCATAACAACAATATGCACAACACAAGGCATTAACAACTCAAACTCAAACGGCATCGAACATTCCCAAGACTTGTGACTCCTCATGCCACCATTGTAACATCTAGACGCGCTAGAATTCGATATACTCGTCCGCGTACCACCCGTGCTCACACTCGGACCCTTAGTCCTCTTACTCGGAGCACCATAAGAAACAACCCTTCTATCCCTTGAAGGTTCACCCTTCTTCGATCGTGTATGCGACTCGAAACCCCTAGCCAAGTCGAATAATTCCGAAAACGATTTCGCTTGACCACGACTAATTTTTCTTTTCAAGTCGTCATTCAAAGTCCGATAGAAATCCCCCATTAATAAACGATCACTTCCCAAATACTCCGGACAAAAACGAGCCTTCGCCATAAAGGTCGTCTTGAGAGTATTTAAATCCATAGATCCTTGTCGCAAATTTCGCAACTCATTACGCAATTCCCACAAATCGGCCGAAGTCCGGAACTCCTCAAAGAATTCCTCCTTAAATTCGTCCCACGATAAGGCCATAAACGTTTCACCACCGACAAGATCAATCTTACCATCCAACCAATCCCTCGCCCTACCCCGTAACAAACTCGTAGCGAGTCTCGTCTTTCTCTCGGGAGGGCAATCAATAGTACGGAAACACCCTTCGACGTCCGAAATCCAAGTTGTGCTCACCAAAGGATCCGACTTTCCGTCATACATCGGGGATTTAGTCCTCATGAAACTCTTAAGATAACGCTCCATTTCACTACTACTTTGAAGTTCGGAATACCTCCTTTCCATTCTTTCTTCCAACGCACCCAATTGCTCCGCAACGGCGGCCGCAACTCTAGCGTTAAACTCCGCGTCATTCGCCTCGGTCTCGTTTCGCGTCGTCATTCAAAAGAATGCAAAACGATTAGTCCACGAACGTATAAAACCGCACGCACAACACCGTCCCATCTTGCTAAACACTCGTCGTACATCACTTGTTAGACACGATTTGCACCCGTAATAAGGTTTGCAAGTTCTTATTACGCACACACGCCGCATCGACTCGTTAGTACAACGACCGCCTCGCTCGATGATAAGAACAAACACAACCAAAATTCTACGCGATACAAACACACGCGAGAATTATTACCACAACACAAAAGCATATTAATAATATCCGCATTACTAATATATACGTTAGTCGACCTATAAACAAGGCACTAACTAAACCCATTCCGACCCGAAATCCTACAAGTCCCGCAACAATTTAAGCACACACAAAAGTCTAAGTCTAGGCACCTATCTCAAGTCACCTAAATCCCTTAGACCATGCTCTGATACCACTTGTAACAACCCAAACCGTAACCGACCAAACACGACGAAATTTCAAACAAAAAAAAAAATTTTGTTGGAAGACTGTTTGCGCGCCGCGCGCCCCAGCTTGCGCGCCGCGCAAAAGCTGGCTGTTGCCGGTTGCCTTTTATGCGAAAAAGATGAGCGACTTCCCGACACATTTAGCCAAAACGCTTTTAACCTTACATTAATATATGTAAAACTAGCACATAACTAAGGTTTGAGCGAGTTTTACAAAGTGGGGCCCACACGTGCCCAAATTACCCTTTAAGTATCAAAATACAAATTTTAGACCATAAGACTCTTAATACAAAACAAAGCCGAGCATGGCGATTGGGGATACACTACCCAATCCTAATAAATCCAAAAGCAAGCCTTCTACGCAACTATGCAAGTCCTCTAATCTTCGCGCTTACCCGAGCCACCATCCGCATGCAATCTATAAAAAGAGTCAACAACGAGAGGGTAAGCTAACGCTTAGTGAATGATAATATACTACATACATATATATGCATAAAATGGACACGCCATATAAATAAACAAATACCGCATACCGGAGCGTCCAAGCCTAAAGGCAAGCTAATCTAAGTATACCGTACGATCACTAAGCAACAAGCTAATAATACCATCAATAAGGTAAGTTCACCAACGTCAATGTGAACAACGCCAATAACTACACCCGGAGGGTTAACTACATCACGACAATACAACATTAATCACGAATTAGCAATTCGACAATCATGCAACATATCGTGCATATACCAATAACCGCAATTCCACATTAGCTAGCAATACTAATAGCATATAGTTCATAATTAAATATGCCAATACATAATTCATACAACCATGGTTAACCAATTCGAACAAGGGAAACGGTACATACAAGACCGTTGGAGTTCATAACATCCGTTAGTGCTACTTAATCAACGCGTAGTCACTAATCCCCCGGGTGATGTCTTAAACAACGCGACTCACTCACCCTTTCCAATGTGGCTTCTTAAACAACGCGACGATTCCACATGCCATTCAATACGATGGGTGGTGTCTTAAACAACGCGACATCCACTCCAATACATTGTGGTGTCTTAAACAACGCGACATCCACTTCTTTACAATGTGGTGTCTTAAACAACGCGACAATGCCACATTCATACGACACAAATAAATACATTATATACACATACGCATAATTATTCCACTCACAACCACGTGTGATAACGTACACCCAAAAAGTGTACTTTGCCAAAGGTAGTCAACCAAAACGCACAACCGTGCCAATTGGACCTATGCACAAGTCCATCAAATCCACCTACATGTGAAGTGAGCTCCATAGATGAGAATCACTTCACCCGATCCGCACCCATCCTACACATACATATGCATATAGGATATTAACACTCACCTTAAAGTCTTGAAGAAAGCTTCCAAGTAAACCGCAACTCGCCAATGGAAAATACCTATTCCATTATCACAATTACAACAATACACTTAGAGTGGATTCACAAGTCAACCAAATTCGACACTTAGTGCAATTTGACCCAAATGCACTACCAAGTACAAACCGCGCCCAAACTAACCAATAATCACTCACACAAGTGAGAATGGTCCTATTATGCCAATTAAACCCGAACTCAAGTGTCAAACACGTGTCATACCCATTTTGATACTTAAACCCTAATTTTGACCCATAAAGGCCAAAATCTCATCCTTTACAAGTTTTGACACCAAAACACATTTAACTCGGTTCTATACTTCAACTTAATCCATTTTAAGTTTATAACCTCATTAAATCGCCAATCGGGTCATAATCACCACCAAACCCTAATTTGACCCAAAGTCAAAGTTAGTCAACCAAACAACCTCAAATGGGTTCCAATACTTCCATAATCGCTAACTAAAGTGATTAAACTAAATTTCAAGTTCTAAACATGGCCAATTTGTTCACCAACCCAAAATCCACCAACAATTTACAATAAACCCGATTACTAGCATCACTAAACCCATTTCATCACCTAAAAGGGTATTACAACAAATTAACTCAAAACCCTAACTTGAATATCAAATTAAATAGATGAAATTCGGAGTTTGAGCTTACCAATACTAT
Organism: Rutidosis leptorrhynchoides; assembly: GCF_046630445.1. Lineage (NCBI taxonomy): Eukaryota > Viridiplantae > Streptophyta > Magnoliopsida > Asterales > Asteraceae > Rutidosis > Rutidosis leptorrhynchoides. The sequence continues at coordinate 336,049,016 of NC_092342.1, read as the reverse complement.
CACCGCGTAGCCGAGAACGAAAGGAACAACTTTAAAACCCGAGACTTTGATCGATTCGAGCTTCTTCTTCCCCAAAACCTCAAATCTCTCTCTAGACTTCTCTCTCTCTCTAAGAATGGATGAGGAAGATGAATGGATGTGAAATGATCCAAAGTTGGATCTAAACCAACTGAAAATGCCCACAAATCCGGCCCCATGTGAAATTACCCAATTGCCCCTCATTAAAACAATTAAAATAAAGAGTGTTCTGTCAGCGCCTATTTGCGCGGCGCGCGGCCTCATTGCGCGGCGCGCAGAATGCCAGCATCCGATCCTTTTACTTTTTAATTAAATATAACGAAACCTCATTCCCAAAATGTCATTAATACACAATTACGCGAGATAAATATTCGGGTCTTACACCGATTTTGTCCCCATTTTTTTCAAATCGTGTAATTTTTCGGGATCTATCCATTGGATAACTGCCGTAGGCGGTTTTTCCCAAATATTTTTTGAAACGAGACCTCGAAAGCCTTCAATTTTGCCTTTTTTCGATTTTGACCGTTTTCATTCATATTATTCCTTTTTTGTATGCATAATTTAGCATGGTATATATCATTTTAACACCTATTATTTCACTCGCAATGTAATTATGTATAACGGGTATAAATTTGACTCTAATGTCACTTCATTAGACACGTTTTTTTAAATCATTAGTATGCGCCGCCAGATGGAGTACCACTTGGCGGCGCATAACCTTCGGTTTCTGATTGTGCTGAAAATCTCGAGATCACCCTAAAATGACCCTAACATCAAGACTCCTGGATAGTGTCTTGACATTCGAGGTCGTCAGGATGCCGAAAAAAGACATTTTACTCATTTTTAATGTTCTATTTGATCATTTTCAATTTATATCGCATTATTAGTTTTGTGTATGGATGACTTAGCATTGTATATATCATTTTAAGGCCTATTATTTCACTCGCAATGTAATTATATATAACGGGTATAAATTTGAATCTAATGTCACTTCATTAGACATGTTTTTTTAAATCATTAGTATGCACCGCCAGATGGAGTACCACTTGGCGGCGCATAACCTTCAGTTTTAATTGTGCTGAAAATCTCGAGATCACCCTAAAATAAACCTAACATCAAGACTCCTGGATAGTGTCTTGACATTCGAGGTCGTCAGGATGCCAAAAAGAGACATTTTACTCATTTTTAATGTTCTATTTGAACATTTTCAATTTATATCGCATTATTAGTTTTGTGTATGGATAACTTAGCATTGTATATATCGTTTTAAGGCCTATTATTTCACTCACAATGTAATTATGTATAACAGGTCTAAATTTGAATCTAATGTCACTTCATCAGACACGTTTTTTTAAATCAATTGTATGCACTGCCAGATGGATTACCACTTGGCGGCGCAAAACCTTCGGTTTCAGATTGTGCTGAAAATCTCTAAATCACCCTAAAACGGTCAAACGAGCAAGACTCTCTGAACATTTTTTCCATTCGAGGTCGTCTAGATTCTGAAAAAGTCATCTTTCCTCGCAAAATTGCACCACGCACCAAACACCACCGACGGTTCGTGGTGTTTGGTGTTTTGTGTCATTGGCCAAAATGTTCGATCTATCGTATCTTTTGACTCGTAGCTCCGATTTAGTCCCCGTTTTTTTTAAATCGTGTAATTTTTTGGGATCTATCCATTGGAAAACTGCCGTAGGCAGTTTTTCCCAAATATTTTTCGAAACGAGACCTCGAAAGCATTCAATTTTGCCTTTTTTCGATTTTGACCGTTTTCATTCATATTATTCCTTTTGTGTATGCATGATTTAGCATGGTATATATCATTTTAAGGCCTATTATTTCACTCGCAATGTAATTACGTATAACGGGTATAAATTTGACTCTAATGTCACTTCATTAGACACGTTTTTTTAAATCATTAGTATGCGCCGCCAGATGGAGTACCACTTGGCGGCGCATAACCTTCGGTTTCTGATTGTGCTGAAAATCTCGAGATCACCCTAAAACGACCCTAACATCAAGACTCCTGGATAGTGTTTTGGAATTCGAGGTCGTCTGGATGCCGAAAAAAGATATTTTACTCATTTTTAATGTTCTATTTGATCATTTTCAATTTATATCGCATTATTAGTTTTGTGTATGGATGACTTAGCATTGTATATATCGTTTTAAGGCCTATTATTTCACTCACGATGTAATTATGTATAACGGGTATAAATTTGAATCTAATGTCACTTCATTAGACACGTTTTTTTAAATCAATAGTATGCACCGCCAGATGTAGTAACACTTGGCGGCGCATAACCTTCGGTTTCAGATTATGCTGAAAATCTCTAAATCACCCTAAAACGGCCAAACGAGCAAGACTCTCTGAACATTTTTTCCATTCGAGGTCGTCTAGATTCTGAAAAAGTCATCTTTCCTCGCAAAATTGCACCACGCACCAAACACCACCGACGGTTCGTGGTGCTTGGTGTTTTGTGTCTTTGGCCAAAATGTTAGATCTATCGTATCTTTTGACTCGTAGCTCCGATTTAGTCCCCGTTTTTTTCAAATCGTGTAATTTTTGAGATCTATCCATTGGAAAACTGACGTAGGCGGTTTTTCCCAAATATTTTTCGAAACGAGACCTCGAAAGTCTTCAATTTTGCCTTTTTTCGATTTTGACCGTTTTCATTCATATTATTCCTTTTGTGTATGCATGATTGAGCATGGTATATATCGTTTTAAGTCCTATTATTTCACTCGCAATGTAATTATGTATAACGGGAATAAATTTGACTCTAATGTCACTTCATTAGACACGTTTTTTTAAATCATTAGTATGCGCCGCCAGATGGAGTACCACTTGGCGGCGCATAACCTTCAGTTTTAATTGTGCTGAAAATCTCAAGATCACTCTAAAATGAACGTAACATCAAGACTCCTGGATAGTGTCTTGACATTCGAGGTCGTCAGGATGCCAAAAAGAGACATTTTACTCATTTTTAATGTTCTATTTGAACATTTTCAATTTATATCGCATTATTAGTTTTGTGTATGGATGACTTAGCATTGTATATATCGTTTTAAGGCCTATTATTTCACTCACAATGTAATTATGTATAACGGGTATAAATTTGAATCTAATGTCACTTCATTAGACACGTTTTTTTAAATCAATAGTATGCACCGCCAGATGGATTACCACTTGGCGGCGCATAACCTTCGGTTTCAGATTGTGCTGAAAATCTCTAAATCACCCTAAAACGGTCAAACGAGCAAGACTCTCTGAACATTTTTTCCATTCGAGGTCGTCTAGATTCTGAAAAAGTCATCTTTCCTCGCAAAATTGCACCACGCACCAAACACCACCGACGGTTCGTGGTTCTTGGTGTTTTGTGTCATTGGCCAAAATGTTCGATCTATCGTATCTTTTGACTCGTAGCTCCGATTTAGTCCCCGTTTTTTTCAAATCGTGTAATTTTTCGGGATCTATCCATTGGAAAACTGCCGTAGGCGGTTTTTCCCAAATATTTTTTGAAACGAGACCTCGAAAGCCTTCAATTTTGCCTTTTTTTGATTTTGACCGTTTTCATTCATATTATTCCTTTTGTGTATGCATGATTTAGCATGGTATATATCATTTTAAGGCCTATTATTTCACTCGCAATGTAATTATGTATAACGGGTATAAATTTGACTCTAATGTCACTTCATTAGACACGTTTTTTTAAATCATTAGTATGCGCCGCCAGATGGAGTACCACTTGGCGGCGCATAACCTTCGGTTTCTGATTGTGCTGAAAATCTCGAGATCACCCTAAAACGACCCTAACATCAAGACTCCTGGATAGTGTCTTGGAATTCCAGGTCGTCTGGATGCCGAAAAAAGATATTTTACTCATTTTTAATGTTCTATTTGATCATTTTCAATTTATATAGCATTATTAGTTTTGTGTATGGATGACTTAGCATTGTATATATCGTTTTAAAGCCTTTTATTTCACTCGCAATGTAATTATGTATAACGGGTATAAATGTGACTCTAATGTCACTTCATTAGACACGTTTTTTTTAAATCATTAGTATGCGCCGCCAGATGGAGTACCACTTGGCGGCGCATAACCTTCAGTTTTTAATTGTGCTGAAAATCTCGAGATCACCCTAAAATGAACCTAACAGCAAGACTCCTGGATAGTGTCTTGACATTCGAGGTCGTCAGGATGCCAAAAAAAGACATTTTACTCATTTTTAATGTTCTATTTGAACATTTTCAATTTATATCGCATTATTAGTTTTGTGTATGGATGACTTAGCATTGTATATATCGTTTTAAGGCCTATTATTTCACTCACAATGTAATTATGTATAACGGGTATAAATTTGAATCTAATGTCACTTCATTAGACACGTTTTTTTAAATCAATAGTATGCACCGCCAGATGGAGTACCACTTGGCGGCGCATAACCTTCGATTTCAGATTGTGCTGAAAATCTCTAAATCACCCTAAAACGGTTAAATGAGCAAGACTCTCTAAACATTTTTTCCATTCGAGGTCGTCTAGATTCTGAAAAAGTCGTCTTTCCTCGCAAAATTGCACCACGCACTAAACACCACCGACGGTTCGTGGTGCTTGGTGTTTTGTGTCTTTGGCCAAAATGTTCGATCTATTGTATCTTTTGACTCGTAGCTCCGATTTAGTCCCCGTTTTTTTCAAATTGTGTTATTTTTCGAGATCTATCCATTGGAAAACTGACGTAGGCGGTTTTTCCCAAATATTTTTCGAAACGAGACCTCGAAAGCCTTCAATTTTTCCTTTTTTCAATTTTGACCGTTTTCATTCATATTATTCCTTTTGTGTATGCATGATTTAGCATGGTATATATCATTTTAAGGCCTATTATTTCACTCGCAATGTAATTATGTATAACGGGTATAAATTTGACTCTAATGTCACTTCATTATACACGTTTTTTTAAATCATTTGTATGCGCCGCCAGATGGAGTACCACTTGGCGGCGCATAACCTTCGGTTTCTGATTGTGCTGAAAATCTCGAGATCACCCAAAAAGGACCCTAACATCAAGACTCCTGGATATTGTCTTGACATTCGAGGTCGTCTGGATGCCGAAAAAAGATATTTTACTCATTTTTAATGTTCTATTTGATCATTTTCAATTTATATCGCATTATTAGTTTTGTGTATGGATGACTTAGCATTGTATATATCGTTTTAAAGCCTTTTATTTCACTCGCAATGTAATTATGTATAACGGGTATAAATTTGAATCTAATGTCACTTCATTAGACATGTTTTTTTAAATCATTAGTATGCGTCGCCAGATGGAGTACCACTTGGCGGCGCATAACCTTTAGTTTTTAATTGTGCTGAAAATCTCGAGATCACCCTAAAATGAACCTAACATCAAGACTCCTGGATAGTGTCTTGACATTCGAGGTCGTCAGGATGCCAAAAAAGACATTTTACTCTTTTTTAATGTTCTATTTGAACATTTTCAATTTATATCGCATTATTAGTTTTGTGTATGGATGACTTAGCATTGTATATATCGTTTTAAGGCCTATTATTTCACTCACAATGTAATTATGTATAACGGGTATAAATTTGAATCTAATGTCACTTCATTAGACACGTTTTTTTAAATCAATAGTATGCACCGCCAGATGGAGTAACACTTGGCGGCGCATAACCTTCGGTTTCAGATTATGTTGAAAATCTCTAAATCACCCTAAAACGGCCAAACGAGCAAGACTCTCTGAACATTTTTTCCATTCGAGGTCGTCTAGATTCTGAAAAAGTCATCTTTCCTCGCAAAATTGCACCACGCACCAAACACCGCCGACGGTTCGTGGTGCTTGGTGTTTTGTGTCATTGGCCAAAATGTTCGATCTATCGTATCTTTTGACTCGTAGCTCCGATTTAGTCCTCGTTTTTTTCAAATCGTGTAATTTTTCGGGATCTATCCATTGGAAAACTGCCGTAGGCGGTTTTTCCCAAATATTTTTCGAAACCAGACCTCGAAAGCCTTCAATTTTGCCTTTTTTCGATTTTGACCGTTTTCATTCATATTATTCCTTTTGTGTATGCATGATTTAGCATGATATATATCATTTTAAGGCCTATTATTTCACTCGCAATGTAATTATGTATAACGGGTATAAATTTGACTCTAATGTCACTTCATTAGACATGTTTTTTTAAATCATTAGTATGCGCCGCCAGATGGAGTGCCACTTGGCGGCGCATAACCTTCGGTTTCTGATTGTGCTGAAAATCTCGAGATCACCCTAAAACGACCTTAACATCAAGACTCCTGGATAGTGTCTTGGAATTCGAGGTCGTCTGGATGCCGAAAAAAGATATTTTACTCATTTTTAATGTTCTATTTGATCATTTTCAATTTATATCGCATTATTAGTTTTGTGTATGGATGACTTAGCATTGTATATATCGTTTTAAAGCCTTTTATTTCACTCGAAATATAATTATGTATAACGGGTATAAATTTGAATCTAATGTCACTTCATTAGACAGGTTTTTTTAAATCATTAGTATGTGTCGCCAGATGGAGTACCACTTGGCGGCGCATAACCTTCAGTTTTTAATTGTGCTGAAAATCTCGAGATCACCCTAAAATGAACCTAACATCAAGACTCCTGGATAGTGTCTTTGTAGTGACCCGAACTTTTACATGTTTATATATATTAATTGAGATTGATATTTACATGATTAAATGTTTCCAACATGTTAAGCAATCAAACTTGTTAAGACTTGATTAATTGAAATAGGTTTCATATAGACAATTGACCACCCAAGTTGACCGGTGATTCACGAACGTTAAAACTTGTAAAAACTATATGATGACATATATATGGTTATATATATAGTTAACATGATATTATGATATGTAAACATATCATTAAGTATATTAACAATGAACTACATATGTAAAAACAAGTCTACTAACTTAATGATTTTGAAACGAGACATATATGTAACGATTATCGTTGTAACGACATTTAATGTATATATATGAGACGACCCGACCCAATCCATAGGGACGAATACAATAACATATGATAACATTGCGAGGTACTTGACCTCTATATGATACATTTTACAAACGTTGCATTTATTCTTAAAAGGCAAACTATCATTACATCAATATTTGACATTTTCGTCTAACATTTCATAATATCCAAATGACCTAATCTGTCATTTACTTATTTATATTCTCTATTGAACTCCAATGACTCGAATGCAACGTCTTTGTATCATGGCTTAAAAGGTCCCAAGTAGTATCCTTAACATGAGCTAATGCACAGCGGAAGACTTAATTCATACCTGAGAATAACATGCTTTAAAACGTCAACATAAAGTTGGTGAGATATATAGGTTTGATGCTAGCAGCGTTATAACAATGGAACACAAGATTTCATATATAAACATTTTAATAAAAATATTCTAAGTGGTTGAGCACTTGGTAACCATACTTAACATTTAATCACGTCGCATATTCCCTTTATTATGAAATCTTACTACACCGTACCAAGGTGTAGTCACGAAACGAAGTACTGTGCAACCGTTGAATACTGGTCGTCCAGTCCGGTTGGGGTTGTCAGGCCCGATAGATCTATCAACAGGATTCGCGTTTACAATACCGCTGTAAATATTAGTTACCAAGCTACAGGGAAGTATGCCAGTGGTACAACTCAACGTAGAATATATTTTTCAGTTACTTGTGTCCATAACGTAAAACATAAAATACATGTATTCTCATCCCGAAATATTTAGAGTTTAAAAGTGGGACTATATACTCACTTTTGTCTTGAAGATATGTAATTTCGACTTGGTCTCCGATTGATATCACGAACCTATCCATATATAATATATCAATACCTTTTCTTTTTAAACAATCGTCACATATATATACTTATAATACTTTTAATACTTTTAATAATTCCTTAGTCCGTAGTTAGCAGTCCGATGTTAGTAATTCAATTTTAATGGTTCATATTTAGTTGTTTAATAAACCCCCAATGAAATAAATAAAACCCCCATCGTATATGTATTGGTCGAGATTAATCTTGACCCATGGTACCGGTGTTGTCAAATGACGTGTTGCGTACATAAAGTACCGGTGTTGTCAAATGACGTGTTGCGTACAATCATGGGATCTTATGATTAATCTTCTCGTATTATTTACGGGTGATCCTGAACCATATAAAATTAAATTATGAGTACATATGTATAAAATATCATGTTACTTTAGGAAGATGTGATTTATTTAATTTTCTCCAATTATTTTCGTGGCTAAACTAGTCTTGGATATCCGATTTTGTTTTGGTCATAATTTCTTCGTTACAACTCCGTTTTCGTTGATTCAACTTTCCACTTCCTTGGATCGAGTCCCTCTTTAAGAATATGAACTGTAAATACCTTAGTTTGTATTCGAAATCATAGGTCATAGGTCAAATTTTGGTGAAACTTATGAAGTTAATCATTTTTGTTACAAAAACATCATTTAATGACCATTTTTCTAAAAATACTTATACTATGAATTAAATCATGAAATTTTTATGTGTTAACATATTCATAAGAAATATCATTTTTCCAGAATATAAACCTCCAATTCAAAGTTCAAGATGGTTTTTAATTATCCAACCCAAAACAGCCCCCGGTTGCACTCCGACGTCATAAAAACAGTTTTTTTAAGGTATTCTTTGAAAAACCAAGTTATACCTTGTTAAATTAGCATATATTTAAGTTATATTACAGGTCTTGAAGTATTTTAAAAGTTAAGTTAGAAGGATCTATTTAGTTTGCAAACAAGTTTGAAATCATTCAAACTATGTTTTTGTTGTTAAAATTGTATACCATACAATAAGATAGCTATATATATATGAATCGAATAAGGTTATGAACAAAGTTACTACCTCAAGTTACTTGGACAAGATTGCTGTAAAAGAGGAGTAAAAACCTAGAACCAAAAGAGTGATGAAATTGGATGAAAGATTGGAAGCAACTTAAGACATAAACTTGAATTGAAAGTTGTATTTTTGTAGTGTTTTTGTTGATCTTTTTATGGTGGTGTTTAAGGTGATTCTTGAGAGGATTTTTGCTGGAGTTCTTAGAGAGACATGAGGCTAGTAAGTGTGTGTGTTTAGCTAGAGAAATGATGTTCCAAAAATTGAAAATGGATGCATGTATTTATGGTGGTGTAAAAGGTGTATAAATTTGTAATTTTGTGAAAAGATCTTTTAATCATGTGAAATTGTCATACTAAATAACAAAAGTAGTTACCTTATACATAAGGCATGAACAAGGGCTGGTTGGTGGTGATTTGATGTGTATATACCAATAGTAAATACGTATAGAAGCTAGGTATGATACGAGTACATATACTCTAGATATACGTATAGAAATCTTGTGAAAAATGGAATGAGGATTCAAATATAGCTATCTTTTGTGAATATACTTATATTGTTTTATGTATTTAAGTCTTTAAAAGTGATTAAATACATTATATATACGATATATGTATAAACATTATAGGTCGTAAGTATTTATGTCAAATAACGTTACGTATAGTTATCGTTTTGAAAGCTTAAGTTAGTAGTTTCAAAATATACTTATAACTTATTGTTATTAATACAAAATGAGATATTTAAACATCCTTAAATCATGTTAAATATGTATATATACATATATATATATACACAAACGTATAATTAACATATATTGTATAGTTCGTGATATTATCGGTCAAACTAGACGGTTAAACGTTATGTAAAACTCTTTTCAAAATCATAAATCTCAACAATTTAGATTGCTTATCATGTTGGTAAGTTTTAATTTATGTAAATATTAATCTTATAAGTGTAAAACGATCGGAAAAATCCGGGTCGTTACAGTACCCACCCGTTAAAGAAATTTCGTCCCGAAATTTGGTAGAGGTTGTCATAAATAACAATAGGAATGTTTTCATGACGAATATGAGGTATTAATAGAGTTTTATCATTATTAGAAGATATGGATAAAACGATTCGGTCATGTGAAGCGCACGAGTGAAGCTATCACAAAAGAATGAAATGAGTGAATATAGAATTGTTTTAACCGATGTCGAGATTAGGATTGATTTCCAGAATTTAAGGGATTTAAAGAAAATCTTATGTAATAAGATTTGGTTCTTCGATGATTTAGAAAACAGGATCTCCTTTGATTTAATGCGATAATCTGTTTCGATTTCTTTGTCGGATATTTCACTATAAATCCACCTCCTTCCCTTTCTTACTTCCATACCTCACATCTCTTACTCTTCCTCCTCTAATTCATACCTTAAGGTATCCTTTAAAATGCTTCATCCCGTTCTGATTTTTGTTATACTTCTAACTTTCATATCTTTCATTCTTCTCTTTCATCTACCGCTAAAAGAATCTATTCACTTTTATGATTTTCTTGGAATTATAATGTTTCTAATTCTCCCGTGTCTTTACGCCGCCATACGTATTGATACACACGGTTTGTAGTTTCTGGGTGGTTATTGGGTTTGATATCTTTCCTTATATTTCGATGCTCCTGCTTCTGTTTTCCATAATCATTGTCATCCATAGTTAATACTCTCTCCTATTTGCTGTAATCTATACCCCAATTTCTATTTTGGGACTTTGTCCCTTCGTTTCTTCTTCCCGTCCTTGAGTCAAGCGATCAATAGTTCGAAATTCGTAGGTATAAAATTCGGAATGAACATAGCTAATGCTCTAAGAAAGGAATGGTAATGGCACGATTTTGATTTGTCAAATTACCAGAATATCCAGGAAAATAGAACTATCAAGATGATTTGTTCTTAATATGTTTCGGAATTGGATAGAATGTAAAAGTCGTGTAACATGGCACATGATGACGGTACTGTGAATCATCATATTCCATTAGAAACTTAACATGACTTACTGTAATATAATGAAGTTGATCAAGTTTCATTATATTATACTAGTTCATGCATCAGTTCCCAACACTGCTTCAGAACATTCCTATTTTAAACTTGAAGGATTTAGAAACTAACACAGTTTCCTTTATATTGTAACGCAGATATTACAGAGAGATAAATGATTTCAGATAAGGATAGTGGTGAAAATATCTTCAGAAATATTGAGGATATTTATAATGAAAGATATGATAATATCTTGGAATTTCTAATGTCGAAGGATGATGATGAAGATTGACCCGTAAGGGTTTAGATTCAGAAGCAAGGTGTTTGCTACAGAATCGTCATAATTCTTTATGTACAAATTTAGTCCTTGTAACTTGTTCAGAGTCTCCTTCATGGTTTGTTCAATCCGGTTTTCAGTACCAATTTTCTATCGAGCGTTCCTAACACTTCCTTCTTTTATCATCAACATTTGGTCATTAAGACCTTCTACAACATGCTGCTTCGTCAGTATTTTCAAAGTTATCGGATCTGGGTCATTGGTTATCAAACCAAGATGGTTTAAGGAGAATTGTATTTTTAGATGATTAAACGCTGATGGTAATATGATGGAATATAAAAGGTTCTCCGGTAACGATGGCGAAAGAACAACGTATATATATATATCGAGATTGTACTAAGAGTAGTCTTACTGAGATATCGAAGTGGAGCTGTGACAAAATTAGTTAATTGAAAAGGAATCGCGTGATTGTTTTTGCTAATGGATGATAAGGAATTCGATGCGGATACGTTTTAACTATAACTTCGAGTTCAAAAATTTTTAGGTGCATAACTGTATGCATAAATCTTTATTCCGTAGACGAGGTGCGGCTGGTTGAACTTCTCGATCGAGATGTTTTCAAGAATCATGAAAAGTTGTGAATGCGAATTGTAATCGTCAAGATACAAATGAGGTTTAAAATAGAATCAAGTGGCAAACTTGAAGGATTGTTTAGTTTCATATGTAATAATCATCATTTTAACTCATTTTTAATTGTCCAAAGTTAGCAGTCCAATAGTCCGATTGTCCAATGGTTCAATAAATTCATATATGAACTAAATATATAATATTCGAATTACTTAATACGTATCGTGACCCGTGTACTGGTCTCGGTGTCGATCACAACTCAAAGTATATATATATTTTGGAATCAACTCCGACCCTGTATAGCCAACTCCCACCTTCACATATAGAGTGTCTATGGTTGTTCCGAAATATATATATAGATGGATCAATATGATAAGTCGAAACCTTGTATAAAATAAATAAATATATATCATGACCCATTATACAACGTGTTGTCTCAGAATTAATCCGACGTGTTGTTGTACATGTGTCCCGACGGTATGTAAAGTACAGAAATTAAAATTGCAAGAATGTAAATTGCGATAAATTAAATATTAATCAGTTAGCTGGGAACAGTTAGCCGGAACAGTTAGCGTGTAATCCTATCACAATTTCAATTAATTAATTCATCTGTTTCTAACAATTTTTATTTTGCCAATGTTTCTTCATTATGCCACTTGTTGGATTCGGATAGGTAAAAATCCAAATATGAAATTTAAATGGAAATGGTTAATCTGGGGTGAACGGATACGTATATCGGTAATTGTAAGTAGGATAATAAATGATCGTTGAATCAGATTCGAAGAATGTACAGTGTAACTTGTTAATGTGAATTCTAAATATTCCTTGGGTACTACCCACCCGTTAAAATATTTTCATCATTAACAGTTTGTACGAATGAAATTTTTAATTACAATCTTTATGAAAATATATTTGCATATATATTTTCTTCGGAGGTAACTATGAATTTAATGAGTCAATAAAATATTCAACTCATTTGATTTATCGTTATTACTAGATTGCATAATCTCCAAAACATTAGAGATTACATAATCGTCATGTCGAACGAAGAACGATACGTAAAGAAGAGGTAATCGGTGTAGAATGATATGTAGAACAAAGATCATATTCGAAGTTCAGATGATGATGTTGAGGTACGTGGTGCGGATGTGATTGTTGGTGGTGGTAATGATACGGTTGGTGTTGATGCTGATGATGTCGTTGACGTCGATGATGCTACTGGTACTGAAGATTGTGAGGTTGATGTTGTTAACGGTACTGGTTATGCTGCTGGTGCTGCTGCTGGTGTTTGTAACCTTCGCACCGTGTTCTCCAAAGCCGTCACACGAGCGCGAAGTTCGTTAATTTCTTCTAGTACACCAGGATGATTGGCGGTTGGAGTGAGCGAATGAACAAGATCCGAAATATGGGATAGGATATAATCGTGACGAGATACTCGAGAAATGAGAGAGAAAATGGTTTCTCGAACAGGTTCGCCGGTAAGTGCTTCAGGTTCGTCGCCAATGGGGCAATTCGGTGGGTGAAAGGGATCACCTTCTTCTTGTCTCCAATAATTTAGTATACTACGAACCCATCCCCAATTCATCCAGAATAGATGATGAGAAATTGGTTGATCCATTCCAGTGACGCTGCCTTCGGAGCCCGAATGGAAATCCATATCAGCGTAGCTGTCGGAGTCGGAGGAATTCGAACTGGACGCGGAGTTCATCTTGTACAGTCGGGGAAATGAATTTTTGGTTTGGAATAGATTATAGGAGTTGGGTTTGGTATTCTTCAATACATAATTTACATATGTATTTATAATACTCAAAATCCCGTGAATTACGGAGAATCTTTGAAATTCGTCAGGCAATGTCTATAGCAACAGATACGCTAGGATACGAATTTTGTCTATACACTATCGATGCACCAAATGCAGTAAGACGTGTCTAGACTTAAGAATACTAAGCAGGCAATTCTTAAGGATGATAAGCAGATGATTTTCGACTAGATATGATAAGCAAAACTTTTGACATGTAGACACGGTCAAAGTCCAGACTCACTAATGCATCCTAACAACTACCAGTTAGACACACTAATGCAAGGCGTGGTTCGCTAAGACCAACGCTCTGATACCACATGAGACGACCCGACCCAATCCATAGGGACGAATACAATAACATATGATAACATTGCGAGGTACTTGACCTCTATATGATACATTTTACAAACGTTGCATTTATTCTTAAAAGGCAAACTATCATTACATCAATATTTGACATTTTCGTCTAACATTTCATAATATCCAAATGACCTAATCTGTCATTTACTTATTTATATTCTCTATTGAACTCCAATGACTCGAATGCAACGTCTTTGTATCATGGCTTAAAAGGTCCCAAGTAGTATCCTTAACATGAGCTAATGCACAGCGGAAGACTTAATTCATACCTGAGAATAACATGCTTTAAAACGTCAACATAAAGTTGGTGAGATATATAGGTTTGATGCTAGCAGCGTTATAACAATGGAACACAAGATTTCATATATAAACATTTTAATAAAAATATTCTAAGTGGTTGAGCACTTGGTAACCATACTTAACATTTAATCACGTCGCATATTCCCTTTATTATGAAATCTTACTACACCGTACCAAGGTGTAGTCACGAAACGAAGTACTGTGCAACCGTTGAATACTGGTCGTCCAGTCCGGTTGGGGTTGTCAGGCCCGATAGATCTATCAACAGGATTCGCGTTTACAATACCGCTGTAAATATTAGTTACCAAGCTACAGGAAAGTATGCCAGTGGTACAACTCAACGTAGAATATATTTTTCAGTTACTTGTGTCCATAACGTAAAACATAAAATACATGTATTCTCATCCCGAAATATTTAGAGTTTAAAAGTGGGACTATATACTCACTTTTGTCTTGAAGATATGTAATTTCGACTTGGTCTCCGATTGATATCACGAACCTATCCATATATAATATATCAATACCTTTTCTTTTTAAACAATCGTCACATATATATACTTATAATACTTTTAATACTTTTAATAATTCCTTAGTCCGTAGTTAGCAGTCCGATGTTAGTAATTCAATTTTAATGGTTCATATTTAGTTGTTTAATAAACCCCCAATGAAATAAATAAAACCCCCATCGTATATGTATTGGTCGAGATTAATCTTGACCCATGGTACCGGTGTTGTCAAATGACGTGTTGCGTACATAAAGTACCGGTGTTGTCAAATGACGTGTTGCGTACAATCATGGGATCTTATGATTAATCTTCTCGTATTATTTACGGGTGATCCTGAACCATATAAAATTAAATTATGAGTACATATGTATAAAATATCATGTTACTTTAGGAAGATGTGATTTATTTAATTTTCTCCAATTATTTTCGTGGCTAAACTAGTCTTGGATATCCGATTTTGTTTTGGTCATAATTTCTTCGTTACAACTCCGTTTTCGTTGATTCAACTTTCCACTTCCTTGGATCGAGTCCCTCTTTAAGAATATGAACTGTAAATACCTTAGTTTGTATTCGAAATCATAGGTCATAGGTCAAATTTTGGTGAAACTTATGAAGTTAATCATTTTTGTTACAAAAACATCATTTAATGACCATTTTTCTAAAAATACTTATACTATGAATTAAATCATGAAATTTTTATGTGTTAACATATTCATAAGAAATATCATTTTTCCAGAATATAAACCTCCAATTCAAAGTTCAAGATGGTTTTTAATTATCCAACCCAAAACAGCCCCCGGTTGCACTCCGACGTCATAAAAACAGTTTTTTTAAGGTATTCTTTGAAAAACCAAGTTATACCTTGTTAAATTAGCATATATTTAAGTTATATTACAGGTCTTGAAGTATTTTAAAAGTTAAGTTAGAAGGATCTATTTAGTTTGCAAACAAGTTTGAAATCATTCAAACTATGTTTTTGTTGTTAAAATTGTATACCATACAATAAGATAGCTATATATATATGAATCGAATAAGGTTATGAACAAAGTTACTACCTCAAGTTACTTGGACAAGATTGCTGTAAAAGAGGAGTAAAAACCTAAAACCAAAAGAGTGATGAAATTGGATGAAAGATTGGAAGCAACTTAAGACATAAACTTGAATTGAAAGTTGTATTTTTGTAGTGTTTTTGTTGATCTTTTTATGGTGGTGTTTAAGGTGATTCTTGAGAGGATTTTTGCTGGAGTTCTTAGAGAGACATGAGGCTAGTAAGTGTGTGTGTTTAGCTAGAGAAATGATGTTCCAAAAATTGAAAATGGATGCATGTATTTATGGTGGTGTAAAAGGTGTATAAATTTGTAATTTTGTGAAAAGATCTTTTAATCATGTGAAATTGTCATACTAAATAACAAAAGTAGTTACCTTATACATAAGGCATGAACAAGGGCTGGTTGGTGGTGATTTGATGTGTATATACCAATAGTAAATACGTATAGAAGCTAGGTATGATACGAGTACATATACTCTAGATATACGTATAGAAATCTTGTGAAAAATGGAATGAGGATTCAAATATAGCTATCTTTTGTGAATATACTTATATTGTTTTATGTATTTAAGTCTTTAAAAGTGATTAAATACATTATATATACGATATATGTATAAACATTATAGGTCGTAAGTATTTATGTCAAATAACGTTACGTATAGTTATCGTTTTGAAAGCTTAAGTTAGTAGTTTCAAAATATACTTATAACTTATTGTTATTAATACAAAATGAGATATTTAAACATCCTTAAATCATGTTAAATATGTATATATACATATATATATATACACAAACGTATAATTAACATATATTGTATAGTTCGTGATATTATCGGTCAAACTAGACGGTTAAACGTTATGTAAAACTCTTTTCAAAATCATAAATCTCAACAATTTAGATTGCTTATCATGTTGGTAAGTTTTAATTTATGTAAATATTAATCTTATAAGTGTAAAACGATCGGAAAAATCCGGGTCGTTACAATATATCATATTAAGAGATATTCGTACATCATAATATCATGATAATATAATAATTTAAAATCTCTTTTGATATTATAAACATTGGGTTAACAACATTTAACAAGATCGTTAACCTAAAGGTTTCAAAACAACATTTACATGTAACGACTAACGATGACTTAACGACTCAGTTAAAATGTATATACATGTATTGTTTTAATATGTATTCATACACTTTTGAAAGACTTCAAGACACTTATCAAAATACTTCTACTTAACAAAAATGCTTACAATTACATCCTCGTTCAGTTTCATCAACAATTCTACTCGTATGCACCCGTATTCGTACTCGTACAATACACAGCTTTTAGATGTATGTACTATTGGTATATACACTCCAATGATCAGCTCTTAGCAGCCCATGTGAGTCACCTAACACATGTGGGAACCATCATTTGACAACTAGCATGAAATATCTCATAAAATTACAAAAATATGAGTAATCATTCATGACTTATTTACATGAAAACAAAATTACATATCCTTTATATCTAATCCATACACCAACGACCAAAAACACCTACAAACACTTTCATTCTTCAATTTTCTTCATCTAATTGATCTCTCTCAAGTTCTATCTTCAAGTTCTAAGTGTTCTTCATAAATTCCAAAAGTTCTAGTTTCATAAAATCAAGAATACTTTCAAGTTTGCTAGCTCACTTCCAATCTTGTAAGGTGATCATCCAACCTCAAGAAATCTTTGTTTCTTACAGTAGGTTATCATTCTAATACAAGGTAATAATCATATTCAAACTTTGGTTCAATTTCTATAACTATAACAATCTTATTTCAAGTGATGATCTTACTTGAACTTGTTTTCGTGTCATGATTTTGCTTCAAGAACTTTGAGCCATCCAAGGATCCATTGAAGCTAGATCCATTTTTCTCTTTTCCAGTAGGTTCATCAAGGAACTTAAGTTAGTAATGATGTTCATAACATCATTCGATTCATACATATAAAACTATCTTATTCGAAGGTTTAAACTTGTAATCACTAGAACATAGTTTAGTTAATTCTAAACTTGTTCGCAAACAAAAGTTAATCCTTCTAACTTGACTTTTAAAATCAACTAAACACATGTTATATATCTATATGATATGCTAACTTAATGATTTAAAACCTGGAAACACGAAAAACACCGTAAAACCGGATTTACGCCGTCGTAGTAACACCGCGGGCTGTTTTGGGTTAGTTAATTAAAAACTATGATAAACTTTGATTTAAAAGTTGTTATTCTGAGAAAATGATTTTTATTATGAACATGAAACTATATCCAAAAATTATGGTTAAACTCAAAGTGGAAGTATGTTTTCTAAAATGGTCATCTAGACGTCGTTCTTTCGACTGAAATGACTACCTTTACAAAAACGACTTGTAACTTATTTTTCCGACTATAAACCTATACTTTTCTGTTTAGATTCATCAAATAGAGTTCAATATGAAACCATAGCAATTTGATTCACTCAAAACGGATTTAAAATGAAGAAGTTATGGGTAAAACAAGATTGGATAATTTTTCTCATTTTAGCTACGTGAAAATTGGTAACAAATCTATTCCAACCATAACTTAATCAACTTGTATTGTATATTATGTAATCTTGAGATACCATAGACACGTATACAATGTTTCGACCTATCATGTCGACACATCTATATATATTTCGGAACAACCATAGACACTCTATATGTGAATGTTGGAGTTAGCTATACAGGGTTGAGGTTGATTCCAAAATATATATAGTTTGAGTTGTGATCAATACTGAGATACGTATACACTGGGTCGTGGATTGATTCAAGATAATATTTATCAATTTATTTCTGTACATCTAACTGTGGACAACTAGTTGTAGGTTACTAACGAGGACAGCTGACTTAATAAACTTAAAACATCAAAATATATTAAAAGTGTTGTAAATATATTTTAAACATACTTTGATATATATGTATATATTGTTATAGGTTCGTGAATCAACCGGTGGTCAAGTCTTACTTCCCGACGAAGTAAAAATCTGTGAAAGTGAGTTATAGTCCCACTTTTAAAATCTAATATTTTTGGGATGAGAATACATGCAGGTTTTATAAATGATTTACAAAATAGACACAAGTACGTGAAACTACATTCTATGGTTGAATTATCGAAATCGAATATGCCCCTTTTTATTAAGTCTGGTAATCTAAGAATTAGGGAACAGACACCCTAATTGACGCGAATCCTAAAGATAGATCTATCGGGCCCAACAAGCCCCATCCAAAGTACCGGATGCTTTAGTACTTCGAAATTTATATCATATCCGAAGGGTGTCCCGGAATGATGGGGATATTCTTATATATGCATCTTGTTAATGTCGGTTACCAGGTGTTCACCATATGAATGATTTTTATCTCTATGTATGGGATGTGTATTGAAATATGAAATCTTGTGGTCTATTATTATGATTTGATGTATATAGGTTAAACCTATAACTCACCAACATTTTTTGTTGACGTTTTAAGCATGTTTATTCTCAGGTGATTATTAAGAGCTTCCGCTGTCGCATACTTAAATAAGGACGAGATTTGGAGTCCATGCTTGTATGATATTGTGTAAAAACTGCATTCAAGAAACTTATTTTGTTGTAACATATTTGTATTGTAAACCATTATGTAATGGTCGTGTGTAAACAGGATATTTTAGATTATCATTATTTGATAATCTACGTTAAGCTTTTTAAACCTTTATTGATGAAATAAAGGCTGTGGTTTGTTTTAAAATGAATGCAGTCTTTGAAAAACGTCTCATATAGAGGTCAAAACCTCGCAACGAAATCAATTAATAT
Organism: Rutidosis leptorrhynchoides; assembly: GCF_046630445.1. Classification (NCBI taxonomy): domain Eukaryota; kingdom Viridiplantae; phylum Streptophyta; class Magnoliopsida; order Asterales; family Asteraceae; genus Rutidosis; species Rutidosis leptorrhynchoides. The sequence goes on along the minus strand of NC_092342.1, from coordinate 336,029,304 downwards.
GGAACGTTTTTAATCAATAAGAACGGGACATTTCAGTTGGTATCCGAGCGTTGGTCTTAGAGAACCATAAAATTTGCATTAGTGTGTCTTATCGAGTTTGTTAGGATGCATTAGTGATTCTGGACTTCGACCGTGTTTTCTTTAAAAATGATTGCTTAACATTTTTGTTGGAAACTATATATTTTTAACATATGAATATTATGTGATATATTAATCTCTTAACGCGTTTGATATTATGTGATAAATGTCTACCTCTAGAACAAGTCCCATTGACTCACCTAATAATAATGAAGAGTCAAATGTAAATTGGAATGATTCGTGGACTGATTCACAAGTTCCCGAAGAGGAACCGGAAGAAGAGTCGGAACCGGAAGAAGAATCGGAACCGGAAGAAGAATCGGAACAGGATGAAGAAATAGAACCGGTGGGGGAAATAATAAAACGGTTAAGTAAAAGAAAATCCTCAACTAACCGACCAAGGTTAATTATGGTCAATGGTGTTTCCGCCAAGGAAGCAAAATATTGGGAGGATTACCAATTCTCCGATGAATCGGATTCCGACGAGAATTCCGATGATGTTATAGAAATTACCCCAACTGAATTTAAAAAGGCAAAAGAAAATAATAAGGGAAAAGGCATAAAAATAGAGAAATCTAATTCCAACCCCGATGAACTTTATATGTATCGTCAACCCCCGAAGTCCTTAAGTTGTAACAATGACCCGGGAACCTCTAAACCACCAGGTTTTTCTAAACCAATGTGGATAACGACGGCTCGTATTAGGGGAACATCATATATCCCTAGAAACTTGGCAAAACGAACCAAAACCGAAGAAGAAGAAACAAGCGAGTCGGAATAAGATAGTTATATTCGTGTGGTGTAATATATGTAATATAGTGTGCTTATGCTTTATGATATATGTAAAAATTGCTTGTATTAATAAGTATTTTTTTTATGAATCTAACTCTTGTCTATTTTACAGTATAAAAACACAAAATGGTTAGACAACCCAATATTTTAAGAGACCTACCCGGAGACATGATTGATGAAATCTTGTCTAGAGTCGGCCAGAATTCCTCGGCACAACTATTTAAGGCGAGATCAGTTTGTAAGACATTCGAAGAACGTTCCAAGAATGTCTTGGTTTATAAGAGACTTTCGTTTGAAAGATGGGGGATATCACATTGGGAAACCCATAAGTTACGATGTGTTTACTTTGACGCATATATTGCGGGGAACCCAAATGCTATTTTACGCAACGGGTTAAGAAATTATTTTGACTCAATATATCCGAATATTGGACTTCGTGATTTAGAAAAAGCTGCTAACATGCAACATAAAGAAGCATGTTATGCTTACGGATTAGTAATGTTCGCTTCTCACCAAAGTGAGAACAAGAACATCGGGCTACAACTATTAAACAAAACGTTTCCACAAGTGACGGAGTCGGTAATTGGGGTAAGAAATGAGGTTTTTAGATTGTTACGGGACTGTTGGACATTACGTAACCCTCGTCCTTTTGACGACGTTACAACACGCTGTCTTTTCAACGGCCATAACGGTTATGTTCCACAAGACCAAGGATGGGAAGTAGTCCTAGTAAAACCAGAATGCATGACTTGTTTCTGGACGTATGAATTACGTGTCTTTATTGCCTTTGCTGAACGACTTGTGTACTAGCTAGAATTATCTTCACAACCATCTTGTATCAAATTTATTGTGTGCTATATTTCATGCTATATGTAAAATAAGCGGTATTGTAAGTTTGTAAAATGTTGTGTAAAAGTTTGAACGCGAAATATTATTATAATCAGTTTTTCATATAGAATTGTAGTAGTTGAATTGTATATTAGCTACTAAGTATGAACTTAACGGGTAGGTACTACCCGAATTTAAACTTATAAAATGCTAATATGAAGAAAAAGCTTTTATAAATGAGTTCATATTATGCTACGAAATACTATTAACTACTCTTAATATTCTGTATGATTAACTTGTTCCATTTGACTATTTTGAAGGAAATGGCACCGACTACTCGACACACCGTGAATATGAATGAAGAGGAATTCCGTACTTTTCTAGCTTCAAACATAGCCGCAGTACAGGCTGCGCTACATACCAACAATAACCTTGGATCTAGCAGTACAGGAAATCGTGTAGGATGCACCTACAAAGAATTCACTGCCTGCAAACCTTTGGAATTTGATGGAACCGAAGGACCGATCGGATTGAAACGGTGGACCGAGAAGGTCGAATCGGTGTTTGCCATAAGTAAGTGTACTGAAGAGGACAAAGTAAAGTACGCTACGCATACCTTCACAGGTTCTGCGTTAACATGGTGGAATACCTATCTAGAGCAAGTGGGACAAGACTATGCGTACGCACTATCGTGGTCAGCATTCAAGCACTTGATGAACGAGAAGTACCGTCCCAGAACCGAGGTCAATAAGCTCAAGACAGAACTTAGAGGGTTACGAACCCAAGGATTTGATATTACCACGTACGAAAGACGATTCACAGAATTGTGCCTATTGTGTCCGGGAGCATTCGAAGATGAGGAAGAGAAGATCGACGCGTTTGTGAAAGGATTACCGGAAAGAATCCAAGAAGATATAAGTTCACACGAGCCTGCCTCCATACAACAGGCATGTAGAATGGCTCACAAACTCGTGAACCAAATTGAAGAAAGAATTAAAGAACAGACTGCTGAAGAGGCCAATGTGAAGCAAGTCAAAAGAAAGTGGGAGGAAAACGGTGATAAGAATCACCAATACAACAACAACAGCAATTACAACAATAATCGCAACAATTATCCCAACAATCGCAACATCAATCGCAACTACAACAAATGGCCCAACAACAACAACAACAACAACAACAACAACAACAACTACAACAATCATTACAAACAACAATAATAACCGCAACAACAACAACAATCAGAAGCAGCTATGCCAAAGGTGTGAAAAGAATCACTCGGGGTTCTGCACCAAATTTTGCAACAAGTGTAAAAGAAATGGTCATAGCGCGGCAAAGTGTGAGGTCTACAGACCAGGGGTTAATAGAACGAAAGGAACAAATGGTGTCGGAACGAGTAATGGCGGAGCAAATAGTGTCGGAGCAAGTTATGCCAATGTAGTTTGTTATAAATGTGGAAAACCGGGCCACATTATTAGAAATTGCACGAACCAGGAGAACACGAATGGACAAGGCCGTGGAAGAGTTTTCAATATTAATGCGGCAGAGGCACAGGAAGACCCGGAGCTTGTTACGGGTACGTTTCTTATTGACAATAAATCTGCTTACGTTTTATTTGATTCGGGTGCGGATAGAAGCTATATGAGTAGAGATTTTTGTGCTAAATTAAGTTGTCCATTGACGCCTTTGGATAGTAAATTTTTACTCGAATTAGCAAATGGTAAATTAATTTCAGCAGATAATATATGTCGGAATCGAGAAATTAAACTGGTTAGCGAAACATTTAAGATTGATTTGATACCAGTAGAGTTAGGGAGTTTTGATGTGATAATCGGTATGGACTGGTTGAAAGAAGTGAAAGCAGAGATCGTTTGTTACAAAAATGCAATTCGAATTATACGAGAAAAAGGAAAACCCTTAATGGTGTACGGAGAAAAGGGCAACACGAAGCTACATCTTATTAGTAATTTGAAGGCACAAAAACTAATAAGAAAAGGTTGCTATGCTGTTCTAGCACACGTCGAGAAAGTACAAACTGAAGAAAAGAGCATCAATGATGTTCCCATTGCAAAAGAATTTCCCGATGTATTTCCGAAAGAATTACCGGGATTACCCCCACATCGATCCGTTGAATTTCAAATAGATCTTGTACCAGGAGCTGCACCAATAGCTCGTGCTCCTTACAGACTCGCACCCAGCGAGATGAAAGAACTGCAAAGCCAATTACAAGAACTTTTAGAGCGTGGTTTCATTCTACCAAGCACATCACCGTGGGGAGCTCCTGTTTTGTTTGTCAAGAAGAAAGATGGTACATTCAGGTTGTGTATCGACTACCGAGAGTTGAACAAACTTACCATCAAGAACCGCTACCCACTACCGAGAATCGATGACTTATTTGATCAGCTACAAGGCTCGTCTGTTTATTCAAAGATTGACTTACGTTCCGGGTATCATCAAATGCGGGTGAAAGAAGATGATATTCCAAAGACTGCTTTCAGAACACGTTACGGTCATTACGAGTTTATGGTCATGCCGTTTGGTTTAACTAATGCACCAGCTGTGTTCATGGACCTTATGAACCGAGTGTGTGGACCATACCTTGACAAGTTTGTCATTGTTTTCATTGATGACATACTTATTTACTCAAAGAATGACCAAGAATACGGTGAACATTTGAGAAAGGTGTTAGAAGTATTGAGGAAGGAAGAATTGTACGCTAAGTTTTCAAAGTGTGCATTTTGGATGGAAGAAGTTCAATTCCTCGGTCACATAGTGAACAAAGAAGGTATTAAGGTGGATCCGGCAAAGATAGAAACTGTTGAAAAGTGGGAAACTCCAAAAACTCCGAAACACATACGCCAGTTTTTAGGACTAGCTGGTTACTACAGAAGGTTCATCCAAGACTTTTCCAGAATAGCAAAACCCTTGACTGCATTAACGCATAAAGGGAAGAAATTTGAATGGAATGATGAACAAGAGAAAGCGTTTCAGTTATTGAAGAAAAAGCTAACTACGGCACCTATATTGTCATTGCCTGAATGGAATGATGATTTTGTGATTTATTGTGATGCATCAAAGCAAGGTCTCGGTTGTGTATTAATGCAACGAACGAAGGTGATTGCTTATGCGTCTAGACAATTGAAGATTCACGAACAAAATTATACGACGCATGATTTGGAATTAGGCGCGGTTGTTTTTGCATTAAAAACTTGGAGGCACTACTTATATGGGGTCAAAAGTATTATATATACCGACCACAAAAGTCTTCAACACATATTTAATCAGAAACAACTGAATATGAGGCAGCGTAGGTGGATTGAATTGTTGAATGATTACGACTTTGAGATTCGTTACCACCCGGGGAAGGCAAATGTGGTAGTCGATGCCTTGAGCAGGAAGGACAGAGAACCCATTCGAGTAAAATCTATGAATATAATGATTCATAATAACCTTACTACTCAAATAAAGGAGGCGCAACAAGGAGTTTTAAAAGAGGGAAATTTAAAGGATGAAATACCCAAAGGATCGGAGAAGCATCTTAATATTCGGGAAGACGGAACCCGGTATAGGGCTGAAAGGATTTGGGTACCAAAATTTGGAGATATGAGAGAAATGGTACTTAGAGAAGCTCATAAAACCAGATACTCAATACATCCTGGAACGGGGAAGATGTACAAGGATCTCAAGAAACATTTTTGGTGGCCGGGTATGAAAGCCGATGTTGCTAAATACGTAGGAGAATGTTTGACGTGTTCTAAGGTCAAAGCTGAGCATCAGAAACCATCAGGTCTACTTCAACAACCCGAAATCCCGGAATGGAAATGGGAAAAGATTACCATGGATTTCATCACTAAATTGCCAAGGACTGCAAGTGGTTTTGATACTATTTGGGTAATAGTTGATCGTCTCACCAAATCAGCACACTTCCTGCCAATAAGAGAAGATGACAAGATGGAGAAGTTAGCACGACTGTATTTGAAGGAAGTCGTCTCCAGACATGGAATACCAATCTCTATTATCTCTGATAGGGATGGCAGATTTATTTCAAGATTCTGGCAGACATTACAGCAAGCATTAGGAACTCGTCTAGACATGAGTACTGCCTATCATCCACAAACCGATGGGCAGAGCGAAAGGACGATACAAACGCTTGAAGACATGCTACGAGCATGTGTTATTGATTTCGGAAACAGTTGGGATCGACATCTACCGTTAGCAGAATTTTCCTACAACAACAGCTACCATTCAAGCATTGAGATGGCGCCGTTTGAAGCACTTTATGGTAGAAAGTGCACGTCTCCGATTTGTTGGAGTGAAGTGGGGGATAGACAGATTACAGGTCCGGAGATTATACAAGAAACTACCGAGAAGATCATCCAAATTCAACAACAGGTTGAAAACTGCCCAAAGTCGACAAAAGAGCTACGCTGACATTAAAAGAAAAGATATAGAATTTGAAATTGGAGAGATGGTCATGCTTAAAGTTGCACCTTGGAAAGGCGTTTTTCGATTTGGTAAACGAGGGAAATTAAATCCAAGGTATATTGGACCATTCAAGATTATTGATCGTGTCGGACCAGTAGCTTACCGACTTGAGTTACCTCAACAACTCGTGGCTGTACATAACACTTTGCACGTCTCGAATTTGAAGAAATGTTTTACTAAAGAAGATCTCACTATTCCGTTAGATGAAATCCAAATCAACGAAAAACTTAAATTCATCGAAGAACCCGTCGAAATAATGGATCGTGAGGTTAAAATACTTAAGCAAAACAAGATACCAATTGTTAAGGTTCGATGGAATGCTCGTAGAGGACCCGAGTTCACCTGGGAGCGTGAAGATCAGATGAAGAAGAAATACCCGCATCTATTTCCAGAAGATTCGTCAACACCTTCAACAGCTTAAAATTTCGGGACGAAATTTATTTAACGGGTAGGTACTGTAGTGACCCGAACTTTTCCATGTTTATATATATTAATTGAGATTCATATTTACATGATTAAATGTTTCCAACATGTTAAGCAATCAAACTTGTTAAGACTTGATTAATTGAAATAGGTTTCATATAGACAATTGACCACCCAAGTTGACCGGTGATTCACGAACGTTAAAACTTGTAAAAACTATATGATGACATATATATGGTTATATATATAGTTAACATGATATTATGATATGTAAACATATCATTAAGTATATTAACAATGAACTACATATGTAAAAACAAGTCTACTAACTTAATGATTTTGAAACGAGACATATATGTAACGATTATCGTTGTAACGACATTTAATGTATATATATCATATTAAGAGATATTCGTACATCATAATATCATGATAATATAATAATTTAAAATCTCTTTTGATATTATAAACATTGGGTTAACAACATTTAACAAGATCGTTAACCTAAAGGTTTCAAAACAACATTTACATGTAACGACTAACGATGACTTAACGACTCAGTTAAAATGTATATACATGTAGTGTTTTAATATGTATTCATACACTTTTGAAAGACTTAAAGACACTTATCAAAATACTTCTACTTAACAAAAATGCTTACAATTACATCCTCGTTCAGTTTCATCAACAATTCTACTCGTATGCACCCGTATTCGTACTCGTACAATACACAGCTTTTAGATGTATGTACTATTGATATATACACTCCAATGATCAGCTCTTAGCAGCCCATGTGAGTCACCTAACACATGTGGGAACCATTATTTTACAACTAGCATGAAATATCTCATAAAATTACAAAAATATGAGTAATCATTCATGACTTATTTACATGAAAACAAAATTACATATCCTTTATATCTAATCCATACACCAACGACCAAAAACACCTACAAACACTTTCATTCTTCAATTTTCTTCATCTAATTGATCTCTCTCAAGTTCTATCTTCAAGTTCTAAGTGTTCTTCATAAATTCCAAAAGTTCTAGTTTCATAAAATCAAGAATACTTTCAAGTTTGCTAGCTCACTTCCAATCTTGTAAGGTGATTATCCAACCTCAAGAAATCTTTGTTTCTTACAGTAGGTTATCATTCTAATACAAGGTAATAATCATATTCAAACTTTGGTTCAATTTCTATAACTATAACAATCTTATTTCAAGTGATGATCTTACTTGAACTTGTTTTCGTGTCATGATTTTGCTTCAAGAACTTTGAGCCATCCAAGGATCCATTGAAGCTAGATCTATTTTTCTCTTTTCCAGTAGGTTCATCCAAGGAACTTAAGGTAGTAATGATGTTCATAACATCATTCGATTCATACATATAAAACTATCTTATTCGAAGGTTTAAACTTGTAATCACTAGAACATAGTTTAGTTAATTCTAAACTTGTTCGCAAACAAAAGTTAATCCTTCTAACTTGACTTTTAAAATCAACTAAACACATGTTATATATCTATATGATATGCTAACTTAATGATTTAAAACCTGGAAACACGAAAAACACCGTAAAACCGGATTTACGCCGTCGTAGTAACACCGCGGGCTGTTTTGGGTTAGTTAATTAAAAACTATGATAAACTTTGATTTAAAAGTTGTTATTCTGAGAAAATGATTTTTATTATGAACATGAAACTATATCCAAAAATTATGGTTAAACTCAAAGTGGAAGTATGTTTTCTAAAATGGTCATCTAGACGTCGTTCTTTCGACTGAAATGACTATCTTTACAAAAACGACTTGTAACTTATTTTTCCGACTATAAACCTATACTTTTCTGTTTAGATTCATCAAATAGAGTTCAATATGAAACCATAGCAATTTGATTCACTCAAAACGGATTTAAAATGAAGAAGTTATGGGTAAAACAAGATTGGATAATTTTTCTCATTTTAGCTACGTGAAAATTGGTAACAAATCTATTCCAACCATAACTTAATCAACTTGTATTGTATATTATGTAATCTTGAGATACCATAGACACGTATACAATGTTTCGACCTATCATGTCGACACATCTATATATATTTCGGAACAACCATAGACACTTTATATGTGAATGTTGGAGTTAGATATACAGGGTTGAGGTTGATTCCAAAATATATATAGTTTGAGTTGTGATCAATACTGAGATACGTATACACTGGGTCGTGGATTGATTCAAGATAATATTTATCGATTTATTTCTGTACATCTAACTGTGGACAACTAGTTGTAGGTTACTAACGAGGACAGCTGACTTAATAAACTTAAAACATCAAAATATATTAAAAGTGTTGTAAATATATTTTAAACATACTTTGATATATATGTATATATTGTTATAGGTTCGTGAATCAACCGGTGGTCAAGTCTTACTTCCCGACGAAGTAAAAATCTGTGAAAGTGAGTTATAGTCCCACTTTTAAAATCTAATATTTTTGGGATGAGAATACATGCAGGTTTTATAAATGATTTACAAAATAGACACATGTACGTGAAACTACATTCTATGGTTGAATTATCGAAATCGAATATGCCCCTTTTTATTAAGTCTGGTAATCTAAGAATTAGGGAACAGACACCCTAATTGACGCGAATCCTAAAGATAGATCTATCGGGCCCAACAAGCCCCATCCAAAGTACCGGATGCTTTAGTACTTCGAAATTTATATCATATCTGAAGGGTGTCCCGGAATGATGGGGATATTCTTATATATGCATCTTGTTAATGTCGGTTACCAGGTGTTCACCATATGAATGATTTTTATCTCTATGTATGGGATGTGTATTGAAATATGAAATCTTGTGGTCTATTATTATGATTTGATGTATATAGGTTAAACCTATAACTCACCAACATTTTTTGTTGACGTTTTAAGCATGTTTATTCTCAGGTGATTATTAAGAGCTTCCGCTGTCGCATACTTAAATAAGGACGAGATTTGGAGTCCATGCTTGTATGATATTGTGTAAAAACTGCATTCAAGAAACTTATTTTGTTGTAACATATTTCTATTGTAAACCATTATGTAATGGTCGTGTGTAAACAGGATATTTTAGATTATCATTATTTGATAATCTACGTAAAGCTTTTTAAACCTTTATTGATGAAATAAAGGTTATGGTTTGTTTTAAAATGAATGCAGTCTTTGAAAAACGTCTCATATAGAGGTCAAAACCTCGCAACGAAATCAATTAATATGGAACGTTTTTAATCAATAAGAACGGGAAATTTCAGTCTTGACATTCGAGGTCGTCAGGATGCCAAAAAAGACATTTTACTCATTTTTAATGTTCTATTTGAACATTTTCAATTTATATCGCATTATTAGTTTTGTGTATGGATGACTTAGCATTGTATATATCGTTTTAAGGCCTATTATTTCACTCACAATGTAATTATGTATAACGGGTATAAATTTGAATCTAATGTCACTTCATTAGACAGGTTTTTTTAAATCAATAGTATGCACCGCCAGATGGAGTACCACTTGGCGGCGTATAACCTTCGGTTGCAGATTGTGCTGAAAATCTCTAAATCACCCTAAAACGGTCAAACGAGCAAGACTCTCTGAACATTTTTTCCATTCGAGGTCGTCTAGATTCTGAAAAAGTCATCTTTCCTCGCAAAATTGCACCACGCGCCAAACACCACCGACGGTTCGTGGTGCTTGGTGTTTTGTGTCATTGGCCAAAATGTTCGATCTATCGTATCTTTTGACTCGTAGCTCTGATTTAGTCCCCGTTTTTTTCAAATCGTGTAATTTTTCGGGATCTATCCATTGGAAAACTGCCGTAGGCGGTTTTTCTCAAATATTTTTCGAAACGAGACCTCGAAAGCCTTCAATTTTGCCTTTTTTCGATTTTGACCGTTTTCATTCATATTATTCGTTTTGTGTATGCATGATTTAGCATGGTATATATTGTTTTAAGGCCTATTATTTCACTGGCAATGTAATTATGTATAACGGGTATAAATTTGAATCTAATGTCACTTCATTAGACACGTTCTTTTAAATCATTAGTATGCACCGCCAGATAGAGTACCACTTGGCGGCGCATAACCTTCGGTTTCTGATTGTGCTGAAAATCTCGAGATCACCCTAAAACGACCCTAACATCAAGACTCCTGGATAGTGTCTTGACATTCGAGGTCGTCAAGATGCCGAAAAAAGACATTTTACTCATTTTTAATGTTCTATTTGATCATTTTCAATTTATATCGCATTATTAGTTTTGTGTATGGATGACTTAGCATTGTATATATCGTTTTAAGGCCTATTATTTCACTCGCAATGTAATTATGTATAACGGGTATAAATTTGAATCTAATGTCACTTCATTAGACATGTTTTTTTAAATCATTAGTATGCGCCGCCAGAAGGAGTACCACTTGGCGGCGCATAACCTTCAGTTTTAATTGTGCTGAAAATCTCGAGATCACCCTAAAATGAACCTAACATCAAGACTCCTGGATAGTGTCTTGACATTCGAGGTCGTCAGGATGCCAAAAAGAGACATTTTACTCATTTTTAATGTTCTATTTGAACATTTTCAATTTATATCGCATTATTAGTTTTGTGTATGGACGACTTAGCATTGTATATATCGTTTTAAGGCCTATATATCACTCACAATGTAAATATGTATAACGGGTATAAATTTGACTCTAATGTCACTTCATTAGACAAGTTTTTTTAAATCATTAGTATGCACCGCCAGATTGAGTTCCACTTGGCCGCGCATAACCTTCGGTTTCAGATTGTGCTGAAAATCTCTAAATCACCCTAAAACGGCCGAACGAGCAAGACTCTCTGAATGTTTTTTCCATTCGAGGTCGTCTAGATTCTGAAAAAGTCATCTTTCCTCGCAAAATCGCACCACTCACCAAACACCACCGACGGTTCGTGGTGCTTGGTGTTTTGTGTCTTTGGCCAAAATGTTCGATTTATTGTATCTTTTGACTCGTAGTTCCGATTTAGTCACCGTTATTTTTCAAATTGTGTAATTTTTCCGGATCTATCCGTTGGCAAAATGCCGTAGGCTGTTTTTCCCAAATATTTTTCGAAACGAGACCTCGAAAGCCTTCAATTTCGCCTTTTTTCGATTTTGACCGTTTTCATTCATATTATTCCATTTGTGTGTGCATGATTTAGCATGGTATATATCGTTTTAAGGCCTATTATTTCACTCGCAATGTAATTATGTATAACGGGTATAAATTTGACTCTAATGTCACTTCATTAGACACGTTTTTTTAAATCATTAGTATGCGCCGCCAGATGGATTACCACTTGGCGGCGCATAACCTTCGGTTTCAGATTGTGCTGAAAATCTCTAAATCACCCTAAAACGGTCAAACGAGCAAGACTCTCTGAACATTTTTTCCATTCGAGGTCGTCTAGATTCTGAAAAATTCATCTTTCCTCGCAAAATTGCACCACGCACCAAACACCAACGACGGTTCGTGGTGCTTGGTGTTTTGTGTCATTGGCCAAAATGTTCGATCTATCGTATCTTTTGACTCGTAGCTCCGATTTAGTCCCCGTTTTTTTCAAATCGTGTAATTTTTCGGGATCTATCCATTGGAAAACTGCCGTAGGCGGTTTTTCCCAAATATTTTTCGAAACGAGACCTCGAAAGCCTTCAATTTTGCCTTTTTTCGATTTTGACCATTTTCATTCATATTATTCCTTTTGTGTATGCATGATTTAGCATGGTATATATCATTTTAAGGCCTATTATTTCACTCGCAATGTAATTATGTATAACGGGTATAAATTTGACTCTAATGTCACTTCATTAGACACGTTTTTTTAAATCATTAGTATGCGCCGCCGGTTGGAGTACCACTTGGCGGCGCATAACCTTCGGTTTCTGATTGTGCTGAAGATCTCGAGATCACCCTAAAACGACCCTAACATCAAGACTCCTGGATAGTGTCTTGACATTCGAGGTCGTCTGGATGCCGAAAAAAGATATTTTACTCATTTTTAATGTTCTATTTGATCATTTTCAATTTATATCGCATTATTAGTTTTGTGTATGGATGACTTAGCATTGTATATATCGTTTTAAAGCCTTTTATTTCACTCGCAATGTAATTATGTATAACGGGTATAAATTTGAATCTAATGTCACTTCATTAGACATGTTTTTTTAAATCATTAGTATGCGTCGCCAGATGGAGTACCACTTGGCGGCGCATAACCTTTAGTTTTTAATGGTGCTGAAAATCTCGAGATCACCCTAAAATGAACCTAACATCAAGACTCCTGGATAGTGTCTTGACATTCGAGGTCGTCAGGATGCCAAAAAAAGACATTTTACTCATTTTTAATGTTCTATTTGAACATTTTCAATTTATATCGCATTATTAGTTTTGTGTATGGATGACTTAGCATTGTATATATCGTTTTAAGGCCTATTATTTCACTCACAATGTAATTATGTATAACGGGTATAAATTTGAATCTAATGTCACTTCATTAGACACGTTTTTTTAAATCAATAGTATGCACCGCCAGATGGAGTAACACTTGGCGGCGCATAACCTTCGGTTTCAGATTATGCTGAAAATCTCTAAATCCCCCTAAAAGGGCCAAACGAGCAAGACTATCTGAACATTTTTTCCATTCGAGGTCGTCTAGATTCTGAAAAAGTCATCTTTCCTCACAAAATTGCACCACGCACCAAACACCACCGACGGTTCGTGGTGCTTGGTGTTTTGTTTCTTTGGCCAAAATGTTAGATCTATCGTATCTTTTGACTCGTAGCTCCGATTTAGTCCCCGTTTTTTTCAAATCGTGTAATTTTTCGAGATCTATCCATTGGAAAACTGACGTAGGCAGTTTTTCCCAAATATTTTTTGAAACGAGACCTCGAAAGTCTTCAATTTTGCCTTTTTTCGATTTTGACCGTATTCATTCATATTATTCCTTTTGTGTATGCATGATTTAGCATGGTATATATCGTTTTAAGGCCTATTATTTCACTCGCAATGTAATTATGTATAACGGGTATAAATTTGACTCTAATGTCACTTCATTAGACACGTTTTTTTAAATCATTAGTATGCGCCGCCAGATGGAGTACCACTTGGCGGCGCATAACCTTCAGTTTTAATTGTGCTGAAAATCTCGAGATCACCCAAAAATGAACCTAACATCAAGACTCCTGGATAGTGTCTTGACATTCAAGGTCGTCAGGATGCCAAAAAGAGACATTTTACTCATTTTTAATGTTCTATTTGAACATTTTCAATTTATATCGCATTATTAGTTTTGTGTATGGATGACTTAGCATTGTATATATCGTATTAAGGCCTATTATTTCACTCACAATGTAATTATGTATAACGGGTATAAATTTGAATCTAATGTCACTTCATTAGACACGTTTTTTTAAATCAATAGTATGCACCGCCAGATGGATTACCACTTGGCGGCGCATAACCTTCGGTTTCAGATTGTGTTCAAAATCTCTAAATCACCCTAAAACGGTCAAACGAGCAAGACTCTCTGAACATTTTTTCCATTCGAGGTCGTCTAGATTCTGAAAAAGTCATCTTTCCTCGCAAAATTGCACCACGCACCAAACACCACCGACGGTTCGTGGTGCTTGGTGTTTTGTGTCATTGGCCAAAATGTTCGATCTATCGTATCTTTTGACTCGTAGCTCCGATTTAGTCCCCGTTTTTTTCAAATCGTGTAATTTTTCGTGATCTATCCATTGGAAAACTACCGTAGGCGGTTTTTCCCAAACATTTTTCGAAACGAGACCTCGAAAGCCTTCAATTTTGCCTTTTTTTGATTTTGACCGTTTTCATTCATATTATTCCTTTTGTGTATGCATGATTTAGCATGGTATATATCATTTTAAGGCCTATTATTTTACTCGCAATGTAATTATGTATAACGGGTATAAATTTGACTCTAATGTCACTTCATTAGACACGTTTTTTTAAATCCTTAGTAAGCGCCGCCAGATGGAGTACCACTTGACGGCGCATAACCTTCGGTTTCTGATTGTGCTGAAAATCTCGAGATCACCCTAAAACGTCCCTAACATCAAGACTCCTGGATAGTGTCTTGACATTCGAGGTCGTCAGGATGCCGAAAAAAGACATTTTACTCATTTTTAATGTTCTATTTGATCATTTTCAATTTATATCGCATTATTAGTTTTGTGTATGGATGACTTAGCATTGTATATATCATTTTAAGGCCTATTATTTCACTCGCAATGTAATTATGTATAACGGGTATAAATTTGAATCTAATGTCACTTCATTAGACATGTTTTTTTAAATCATTAGTATGCACCGCCAGATGGAGTACCACTTGGCGGCGCATAACCTTCAGTTTTAATTGTGCTGAAAATCTCGAGATCACCCTAAAATGAACCTAACATCAAGACTCCTGGATAGTGTCTTGACATTCGAGGTCGTCAGGATGCCAAAAAAGACATTTTACTCATTTTTAATGTTCTATTTGAACATTTTCAATTTATATCGCATTATTAGTTTTGTGTATGGATGACTTAGCATTGTATATATCGTTTTAAGGCCTATTATTTCACTCACAATGTAATTATGTATAACGGGTATAAATTTGAATCTAATGTCACTTCATTAGACAGGTTTTTTTAAATCAATAGTATGCACCGCCAGATGGAGTACCACTTGGCGGCGCATAACCTTCGGTTTCAGATTGTGCTGAAAATCTCTAAATCACCCTAAAACGGTCAAACGAGCAAGACTCTCTGAACATTTTTTCCATTCGAGGTCGTCTAGATTCTGAAAAAGTCATCTTTCCTCGCAAAATTGCACCACGCACCAAACACCACCGACGGTTCGTGGTGCTTGGTGTTTTGTGTCTTTGGCCAAAATGTTCGATCTATCGTATCTTTTGACTCGTAGCTCCGATTTAGTCCCCGTTTTTTTCAAATCGTGTAATTTTTCGGGATCTATCCATTGGAAAACTACCGTAGGCGGTTTTTCCCAAACATTTTTCGAAACGAGACCTCGAAAGCCTTCAATTTTGCCTTTTTTGATTTTGACCGTTTTCATTCATATTATTCCTTTTGTGTATGCATGATTTAGCATGGTATATATCATTTTAAGGCCTATTATTTTACTCGCAATGTAATTATGTATAACGGGTATAAATTTGACTCTAATGTCACTTCATTAGACACGTTTTTTTAAATCCTTAGTAAGCGCCGCCAGATGGAGTACCACTTGACGGCGCATAACCTTCGGTTTCTGATTGTGCTGAAAATCTCGAGATCACCCTAAAACGTCCCTAACATCAAGACTCCTGGATAGTGTCTTGACATTCGAGGTCGTCAGGATGCCGAAAAAAGACATTTTACTCATTTTTAATGTTCTATTTGATCATTTTCAATTTATATCGCATTATTAGTTTTGTGTATGGATGACTTAGCATTGTATATATCATTTTAAGGCCTATTATTTCACTCGCAATGTAATTATGTATAACGGGTATAAATTTGAATCTAATGTCACTTCATTAGACATGTTTTTTTAAATCATTAGTATGCACCGCCAGATGGAGTACCACTTGGCGGCGCATAACCTTCAGTTTTAATTGTGCTGAAAATCTCGAGATCACCCTAAAATGAACCTAACATCAAGACTCCTGGATAGTGTCTTGACATTCGAGGTCGTCAGGATGCCAAAAAATACATTTTACTCATTTTTAATGTTCTATTTGAACATTTTCAATTTATATCGCATTATTAGTTTTGTGTATGGATGACTTAGCATTGTATATATCGTTTTAAGGCCTATTATTTCACTCACAATGTAATTATGTATAACGGGTATAAATTTGAATCTAATGTCACTTCATTAGACAGGTTTTTTTAAATCAATAGTATGCACCGCCAGATGGAGTACCACTTGGCGGCGCATAACCTTCGGTTTCAGATTGTGCTGAAAATCTCTAAATCACCCTAAAACGGTCAAACGAGCAAGACTCTCTGAACATTTTTTCCATTCGAGGTCGTCTAGATTCTGAAAAAGTCATATTTCCTCGCAAAATTGCACCACGCACCAAACACCACCGACGGTTCGTGGTGCTTGGTGTTTTGTGTCTTTGGCCAAAATGTTCGATCTATCGTATCTTTTGACTCGTAGCTCCGATTTAGTCCCCGTTTTTTTCAAATCGTGTAATTTTTCGGGATCTATCCATTGGAAAACCGCCGTAGGCGGTTTTTCCCAAATATTTTTCGAAACGAGACCTCGAAAGCCTTCAATTTTGCCTTTTTTCGATTTTGACCGTTCTCATTCATATTATTCCTTTTGTGTATGCATGATTTTGAATGGTATATATTGTTTTAAGGCCTATTATTTCACTCGCAATGTAATTATGTATAACGGGTATAAATTTGACTCTAATGTCACTTCATTAGACACGTTTTTTTAAATCATTAGTATGCGCCGCCAGATGGAGTACCACTTGGCGGCGCATAACCTTCAGTTTTTAATTGTGCTGAAAATCTCGAGATCACCCTAAAATGAACCTAACAGCAAGACTCCTGGATAGTGTCTTGACATTCGAGGTCGTCAGGATACCAAAAAAAAACATTTTACTCATTTTTAATGTTCTATTTGAACATTTTCAATTTATATCGCATTATTAGTTTTGTGTATGGATGACTTAGCATTGTATATATCGTTTTAAGGCCTATTATTTCACTCACAATGTAATTATGTATAACGGGTATAAATTTGAATCTAATGTCACTTCATTAGACACGTTTTTTAAATCAATAGTATGCACTGCCAGATGGAGTACCACTTGGCGGCGCATAACCTTCGGTTTCAGATTGTGCTGAAAATCTCTAAATCACCCTAAAACGGTCAAATGAGCAAGACTCTCTGAACATTTTTTCCATTCGAGGTCGTCTAGATTCTGAAAAAGTCATCTTTCCTCGCAAAATTGCACCACGCACCAAACACCACCGACGGTTCGTGGTGCTTGGTGTTTTGTGTCTTTGGCCAAAATGTTCGATCTATCGTATCTTTTGACTCGTAGCTCCGATTTAGTCCCCGTTTTTTTCAAATCATGTAATTTTTCGAGATCTATCCATTGGAAAACTGCCGTAGGCGGTTTTTCCCAAATATTTTTCGAAACGAGACCTCGAAAGCCTTCAATTTTGCCTTTTTTCGATTTTGACCGTTTTCATTCATATTATTCCTTTTGTGTATGCATGATTTAGCATGGTATATATCGTTTTAAGGCCTATTATTTCACTGGCAATGTAATTATGTATAACGGGTATAAATTTGAATCTAATGTCAATTCATTAGACACGTTCTTTTAAATCATTAGTATACACCGCCAGATAGAGTACCACTTGGCGGCGCATAACCTTCGGTTTCTGATTGTGCTGAAAATCTCGAGATCACCCTAAAACGACCCTAACATCAAGACTCCTGGATAGTGTCTTGACATTCGAGGTCGTCAGGATGCCGAAAAAAGACATTTTACTCATTTTTAATGTTCTATTTGATTATTTTCAATTTATATCGCATTATTAGTTTTGTGTATGGATGACTTAGCATTGTATATATCATTTTAAGGCCTATTATTTCACTCGCAATGTAATTATGTATAACGGGTATAAATTTGAATCTAATGTCACTTCATTAGACATGTTTTTTTAAATCATTAGTATGCACCGCCAGATGGAGTACCACTTGGCGGCGCATAACCTTCAGTTTTAATTGTGCTGAAAATCTCGAGATCACCCTAAAATGAACCTAACATCAAGACTCCTGGATAGTGTCTTGACATTCGAGGTCGTCAGGATGCCAAAAAGAGACATTTTACTCATTTTTAATGTTCTATTTGAACATTTTCAATTTATATCGCATTATTAGTTTTGTGTATGGATGACTTAGCATTGTATATATCGTTTTAAGGCCTATTATTTCACTCACAATGTAATTATGTATAACAGGTCTAAATTTGAATCTAATGTCACTTCATTAGACACGTTTTTTTAAATCAATAGTATGCACCGCCAGATGGATTACCACTTGGCGGCGCATAACCTTCGGTTTCAGATTGTGCTGAAAATCTCTAAATCACCCTAAAACGGTCAAACGAGCAAGACTCTCTGAACATTTTTTCCATTCGAGGTCGTCTAGATTCTGAAAAAGTCATCTTTCCTCGCAAAATTGCACCACGTACAAAACAACACCGACGGTTCGTGGTGCTTGGTGTTTTGTGTCATTGGCCAAAATGTTCGATCTATCGTATCTTTTGACTCGTAGCTCCGATTTAGTCCCCGTTTTTTTCAAATTGTGTAATTTTTCGGGATCTATCCATTGGAAAACTACCGTAAGCGGTTTTTCCCAAATATTTTTCGAAACGAGACCTCGAAAGCCTTCAATTTTGCCTTTTTTCGATTTTGACCGTTCTCATTCATATTATTCCTTTTGTGTATGCATGATTTTGAATGGTATATATCGTTTTAAGGCCTATTATTTCACTCGCAATGTAATTATGTATAACGGGTATAAATTTGACTCTAATGTCACTTCATTAGACACGTTTTTTTAAATCATTAGTATGCGCCGCCAGATGGAGTACCACTTGGCGGCGCATAACCTTCAGTTTTTAATTGTGCTGAAAATCTCGAGATCACCCTAAAATGAACCTAACAGCAAGACTCCTGGATAGTGTCTTGACATTCGAGGTCGTCAGGATACCAAAAAAAAACATTTTACTCATTTTTAATGTTCTATTTGAACATTTTCAATTTATATCGCATTATTAGTTTTGTGTATGGATGACTTAGCATTGTATATATCGTTTTAAGGCCTATTATTTCACTCACAATGTAATTATGTATAACGGGTATAAATTTGAATCTAATGTCACTTCATTAGACACGTTTTTTTAAATCAATAGTATGAACTGCCAGATGGAGTACCACTTGGCGGCGCATAACCTTCGGTTTCAGATTGTGCTGAAAATCTCTAAATCACCCTAAAACGGTCAAATGAGCAAGACTCTCTGAACATTTTTTCCATTCGAGGTCGTCTAGATTCTGAAAAAGTCATCTTTCCTCGCAAAATTGCACCACGCACCAAACACCACCGACGGTTCGTGGTGCTTGGTGTTTTGTGTCTTTGGCCAAAATGTTCGATCTATCGTATCTTTTGACTCGTAGCTCCGATTTAGTCCCCGTTTTTTTCAAATCATGTAATTTTTCGAGATCTATCCATTGGAAAACTGTTGTAGGCGGTTTTTCCCAAATATTTTTCGAAACGAGACCTCGAAAGCCTTCAATTTTGCCTTTTTCGATTTTGAACGTTTTCATTCATATTATTCCTTTTGTGTATGCATGATTTAGCATGGTATATATCGTTTTAAGGCCTATTATTTCACTGGAAATGTAATTATGTATAACGGGTATAAATTTGAATCTAATGTCACTTCATTAGACACGTTCTTTTAAATCATTAGTATACACCGCCAGATAGAGTACCACTTGGCGGCGCATAACCTTTGGTTTCTGATTGTGCTAAAAATCTCGAGATCACCCTAAAATGACCCTAACATCAAGACTCCTGGATAGTGTCTTGACATTCGAGGTCGTCAGGATGCCGAAAAAAGACATTTTACTCATTTTTAATGTTCTATTTGATCATTTTCAATTTATATCGCATTATTAGTTTTGTGTATGGATGACTTAGCATTGTATATATCGTTTTAAGGCCTATTATTTCACTCGCAATGTAATTATGTATAACGGGTATAAATTTGAATCTAATGTCACTTCATTAGACATGTTTTTTTAAATCATTAGTATGCGCCGCCAGATGGAGTACCACTTGGCGGCGCATAACCTTCAGTTTTAATTGTGCTGAAAATCTCGAGATCACCCTAAAATGAACCTAACATCAAGACTCCTGGATAGTGTCTTGACATTCGAGGTCGTCAGGATGCCAAAAAGAGACATTTTACTCATTTTTAATGTTCTATTTGAACATTTTCAATTTATATCACATTATTAGTTTTGTGTATGGACGACTTAGCATTGTATATATCGTTTTAAGGCCTATTATTTCACTCACAATGTAATTATGTATAACAGGTATAAATTTGAATCTAATGTCACTTCATTTGACACGTTTTTTTAAATCAATAGTATGCACCGCCAGATGGATTACCACTTGGCGGCGCATAACCTTCGGTTTCAGATTGTGCTGAAAATCTCTAAATCACCCTAAAATGGTCAAACGAGCAAGACTCTCTGAACATTTTTTCCATTCGAGGTCGTCTAGATTCTGAAAAAGTCATCTTTCCTCGCAAAATTGCACCAAGCACCAAACACCACCGACGGTTCGTGGTGCTTGGTGTTTTGTGTCATTGGCCAAAATGTTCGATCTATCGTATCTTTTGACTCGTAGCTCCGATTTAGTCCCCGTTTTTTTCAAATTGTGTAATTTTTCGGGATCTATCCATTGGAAAACTGCCGTAGGCGGTTTTTCCCAAATATTTTTCGAAACGAGACCTCGAAAGCCTTCAATTTTGCCTTTTTTCGATTTTGACCGTTCTCATTCATATTATTCCTTTTGTGTATGCATGATTTTGCATGGTATATATCGTTTTAAGGCCTATTATTTCACTCGCAATGTAATTATGTATAATAGGTATAAATTTGACTATAATGTCACTTCATTAGACACGTTTTTTTTAAATCATTAGTATGCGCCGCCAGATGTAGTACCACTTGGCGGCGCATAACCTTCAGTTTTTAATTGTGCTGAAAATCTCGAGATCACCCTTAAACGACCCTAACATCAAGACTCCTGGATAGTGTCTTGACATTCGAGGTCGTCAGGATACCAAAAAAAAACATTTTACTCATTTTTAATGTTCTATTTGAACATTTTCAATTTATATCGCCTTATTAGTTTTGTGTATGGATGACTTAGCATTGTATATATCGTTTTAAGGCCTATTATTTCACTCACAATGTAATTATGTATAACGGGTATAAATTTGAATCTAATGTCACTTCATTAGACACGTTTTTTTAAATCAATAGTATGCACCGCCAGATGGAGTACCACTTGGCGGCGCATAACCTTCGGTTTCAGATGGTGCTGAAAATCTCTAAATCACCCTAAAACGGTCAAACGAGCAAGACTCTCTGAACATTTTTTCCATTCAAGGTCGTCTAGATTCTGAAAAAGTCATCTTTCCTCGCAAAATTGCACCACGCACCAAACACCACCGACGGTTCGTGGTGCTTGGTGTTTTGTGTCTTTGGCCAAAATGTTTGATCTATCGTATCTTTTGACTCGTAGCTCCGATTTAGTCCCCGTTTATTTCAAATCATGTAATTTTTCGAGATCTATCCATTAGAAAACTGCCGTAGGCGGTTTTTCCCAAATATTTTTCGAAACGAGACCTCGAAAGCCTTCAATTTTGCCTTTTTTCGATTTTGACCGTTTTCATTCATATTATTCCTTTTGTGTATGCATGATTTAGCATGGTATATATCGTTTTAAGGCCTACTATTTCACTGGCAATGTAATTATGTATAACGGGTATAAATTTGAATCTAATGTCAATTCATTAGACACGTTCTTTTAAATCATTAGTATACACCGCCAGATACAGTACCACTTGGCGGCGCATAACCTTCGGTTTCTGATTGTGCTGAAAATCTCGAGATCACTCTAAAACGACCCTAAAATCAAGACTCCTGGATAGTGTCTTGACATTCGAGGTCGTCAGGATGCCGAAAAAAGACATTTTACTCATTTTTAATGTTCTATTTGATCATTTTCAATTTATATCGCATTATTAGTTTTGTGTATGGATGACTTAGCATTGTATATATCATTTTAAGGCCTATTATTTCACTCGCAATGTAATTATGTATAACGGGTATAAATTTGAATCTAATGTCACTTCATTAGACATGTTTTTTTAAATCATTAGTATGCACCGCCAGATGGAGTACCACTTGGCGGCGCATAACCTTCAGTTTTAATTGTGCTGAAAATCTCGAGATCACCCTAAAATGAACCTAACATCAAGACTCCTGGATAGTGTCTTGACATTCGAGGTCGTCAGGATGCCAAAAAGAGACATTTTACTCATTTTTAATGTTCTATTTGAACATTTTCAATTTATATCGCATTAATAGTTTTGTGTATGGATGACTTAGCATTGTATATATCGTTTTAAGGCCTATTATTTCACTCACAATGTAATTTTGTATAGCAGGTCTAAATTTGAATCTAATGTCACTTCATTAGACACGTTTTTTTAAATCAATAGTATGTACCGCCAGATGGATTACCACTTGGCGGCGCATAACCTTCGGTTTCAGATTGTGCTGAAAATCTCTAAATCACCCTAAAACGGTCAAACGAGGAAGACTCTCTGAACATTTTTTCCATTCGAGGTCGTCTAGATTCTGAAAAAGTCATCTTTCCTCGCAAAATTGCACCACGCACCAAACACCACCGACGGTTCGTGGTGCTTGGTGTTTTGTGTCATTGGCCAAAATGTTCGATCTATCGTATCTTTTGACTCGTAGCTCCGATTTAGTCCCCGTTTTTTTCAAATCGTGTAATTTTTCGGGATCTATCCATTGGAAAACTTCCATAGGCGGTTTTTCCCAAATATTTTTCGAAACGAGACCTCGAAAGCCTTCAATTTTGCCATTTTTTGATTTTGACCGTTTTCATTCATATTATTCCTTTTGTGTATGCATGATTTAGCATGGTATATATCATTTTAAGGCCTACTATTTCACTCGCAATGTAATTATGTATAACGGGTATA
The DNA here is from genome assembly GCF_046630445.1 of Rutidosis leptorrhynchoides. NCBI lineage: Eukaryota > Viridiplantae > Streptophyta > Magnoliopsida > Asterales > Asteraceae > Rutidosis > Rutidosis leptorrhynchoides. Next base: position 336,005,805 of record NC_092342.1, on the reverse strand, counting down.
AATTTGACTCTAATGTCACTTCATTAGACACGTTTTTTTAAATCATTAGTATGCGCCGCCAGATGGAGTACCACTTGGCGGCGCATAACCTTCGGTTTCTGATTGTGCTGAAAATCTCGAGATCACCCTAAAACAACCCAAACATCAAGACTCCTGGATAGTGTCTTGACATTCGAGGTCGTCTGGATGCCGAAAAAAGATATTTTACTCATTTTTAATGTTCTATTTGATCATTTTCAATTTATATCGCATTATTAGTTTTGTGTATGGATGACTTAGCATTGTATATATCGTTTTAAAGCCTTTTATTTCACTCGCAAAGTAATTATGTATAACGGGTATAAATTTGAATCTAATGTCACTTCATTAGACATGTTTTTTTAAATCATTAGTATGCGTCGCCAGATGGAGTACCACTTGGCGGCGCATAACCTTTAGTTTTTAATGGTGCTGAAAATCTCGAGATCACCCTAAAATGAACCTAACATCAAGACTCCTGGATAGTGTCTTGACATTCGAGGTCGTCAGGATGCCAAAAAAGACATTTTACTCATTTTTAATGTTCTATTTGAACATTTTCAATTTATATCGTATTATTAGTTTTGTGTATAGATGACTTAGCATTGTATATATCTTTTTTGTAGTGACCCGAACTTTTCCATGTTTATATATATTAATTGAGATTGATATTTACATGATTAAATGTTTCCAACATGTTAAGCAATCAAACTTGTTAAGACTTGATTAATTGAAATATGTTTCATATAGACAATTGACCACCCAAGTTCACCGGTGATTCACGAACGTTAAAACTTGTAAAAACTATATGATGACATATATATATGGATATATATATATATATATATATAGTTAACATGATACTATGATAAGTAATCATATCATTTAGATTCATCAAATAGAGTTCAATATGAAACCATAGCAATTTGATTCACTCAAAACGGATTTAAAATGAAGAAGTTATGGGTAAAACAAGATTGGATAATTTTTCTCATTTTAGCTACGTGAAAATTGGTAACAAATCTATTCCAACCATAACTTAATCAACTTGTATTGTATATTATGTAATCTTGAGATACCATAGACACGTATACAATGTTTCGACCTATCATGTCGACACATCTATATATATTTCGGAACAACCATAGACACTCTATATGTGAATGTTGGAGTTAGCTATACAGGGTTGAGGTTGATTCCAAAATATATATAGTTTGAGTTGTGATCAATACCGAGATACGTATACACTGGGTCGTGGATTGATTCAAGATAATATTTATCGATTTATTTCTGTACATCTAACTGTGGACAACTAGTTGTAGGTTACTAACGAGGACAGCTGACTTAATAAACTTAAAACATCAAAATATATTAAAGTGTTGTAAATATATTTTGAACATACTTTGATATATATGTATATATTGTTATAGGTTCGTGAATCAACCAGTGGCCAAGTCTTACTTCCCGACGAAGTAAAAATCTGTGAAAGTGAGTTATAGTCCCGCTTTTAAAATCTAATATTTTTGGGATGAGAATACATGCAGGTTTTATAAATGATTTACAAAATAGACACAAGTACGTGAAACTACATTCTATGGTTGAATTATCGAAATCGAATATGCCCCTTTTTATTAAGTCTGGTAATCTAAGAATTAGGGAACAGACACCCTAATTGACGCGAATCCTAAAGATAGATCTATTGGGCCTAACAATCCCCATCCAAAGTACCGGATGCTTTAGTACTTCGAAATTTATATCATATCCGAAGGGTGTCCCGGAATGATGGGGATATTCTTATATATATGCATCTTGTTAATGTCGGTTACCAGGTGTTCACCATATGAATGATTTTTATCTCTATGTATGGGATGTGTATTGAAATATGAAATCTTGTGGTCTATTGTTACGATTTGATATATATAGGTTAAACCTGTAACTCACCAACATTTTTGTTGATGTTTAAAGCATGTTTATTCTCAGGTGAATACTAAGAGCTTCCGCTGTTGCATACTAAAATAAGGACAAGATTTGGAGTCCATGTTTGTATGATATTGTGTAAAAACTGCATTCAAGAAACTGATTTCGATGTAACATATTTGTATTGTAAACCATTATGTAATGGTCGTGTGTAAACAGGATATTTTAGATTATCATTATTTGATAATCTACGTAAAGCTTTTTTAAACCTTTATTTATGAAATAAAGGTTATGGTTTGTTTTAAAAATGAATGCAGTCTTTGAAAAACGTCTCATATAGAGGTCAAAACCTCGCAACGAAATCAATTAATATGGAACGTTTTTAATCAATAAGAACGGGACATTTCAGTTTTAAGGCCTATTATTTCACTCACAATGTAATTATGTATAACGTGTATAAATTTGAATCTAATGTCACTTCATTAGACACGTTTTTTTAAATCAATGGTATGCACCGCCAGATGGAGTAACACTTGGCGGCGCATAACCTTCGGTTTCAGATTATGCTGAAAATCTCTAAATCACCCTAAAACGGCCAAACGAGCAAGACTCTCTGAACATTTTTTCCATTCGAGGTCGTCTAGATTCTGAAAAAGTCATCTTTCCTCGCAAAATTGCACCACGCACCAAACACCACCGACGATTCGTGGTGCTTGGTGTTTTGTGTCTTTGGCCGAAATGTTAGATCTATCGTATCTTTTGACTCGTAGCTCCGATTTAGTCCCCGTTTTTTTCAAATCGTGTAATTTTTCGAGATCTATCCATTGGAAAACTGACGTAGTCGGTTTTTCCTAAATATTTTTCGAAACGAGACCTCGAAAGTCTTCAATTTTGCCTTTTTCGATTTTGACCGTTTTCATTCATATTATTCCTTTTGTGTATGCATGATTTAGCATGGTATATATCGTTTTAAGGCCTATTATTTCACTCGCAATGTAATTATGTATTACGGGTATAAATTTGACTCTAATGTCACTTCATTAGACACGTTTTTTTAAATCATTAGTATGCGCCGCCAGATGGAGTACCACTTGGCGGCGCATAACCTTCAGTTTTAATTGTGCTGAAAATCTCGAGATCACCCTAAAATGAACCTAACATCAAGACTCCTGGATAGTGTCTTGACATTCGAGGTCGTCAGGATGCCAAAAAGAGACATTTTACTCATTTTTAATATTCTATTTAAACATTTTCAATTTATATCGCATTATTAGTTTTGTGTATGGATGACTTAGCATTGTATATATCGTTTTAAGGCCTATTATTTCACTCACAATGTAATTATGTATAACGGGTATAAATTTGAATCTAATGTCACTTCATTAGACACGTTTTTTTAAATCAATAGTATGCACCGCCAGATGGATTACCACTTGGCGGCGCATAACCTTCGGTTTCAGATTGTGCTGAAAATCTCTAAATCACCCTAAAACGGTCAAACGAGCAAGACTCTCTGAACATTTTTTCCATTCGAGGTCGTCTAGATTCTGAAAAAGTCATCTTTCCTCGCAAAATTGCACCACGCGCCAAACACCACCGACGGTTCGTGGTGCTTGGTGTTTTGTGTCATTGGCCAAAATGTTCGATCTATCGTATCTTTTGACTCGTAGCTCTGATTTAGTCCCCGTTTTTTTCAAATCGTGTAATTTTTCGGGATCTATCCATTGGAAAACTGCCGTAGGCGGTTTTTTCCAAATATTTTTCGAAACGAGACCTCGAAAGCCTTCAATTTTGCCTTTTTTCGATTTTGACCGTTTTCATTCATATTATTCGTTTTGTGTATGCATGATTTAGCATGGTATATATTGTTTTAAGGCCTATTATTTCACTGGCAATGTAATTATGTATAACGGGTATAAATTTGAATCTAATGTCACTTCATTAGACACGTTCTTTTAAATCATTAGTATGCACCGCCAGATAGAGTACCACTTGGCGGCGCATAACCTTCGGTTTCTGATTGTGCTGAAAATCTCGAGATCACCCTAAAACGACCCTAACATCAAGACTCCTGGATAGTGTCTTGACATTCGAGGTCGTCAAGATGCCGAAAAAAGACATTTTACTCATTTTTAATGTTCTATTTGATCATTTTCAATTTATATCGCATTATTAGTTTTGTGTATGGATGACTTAGCATTGTATATATCGTTTTAAGGCCTATTATTTCACTCGCAATGTAATTATGTATAACGGGTATAAATTTGAATCTAATGTCACTTCATTAGACATGTTTTTTTAAATCATTAGTATGCGCCGCCAGATGGAGTACCACTTGGCGGCGCATAACCTTCAGTTTTAATTGTGCTGAAAATCTCGAGATCACCCTAAAATGAACCTAACATCAAGACTCCTGGATAGTGTCTTGACATTCGAGGTCGTCAGGATGCCAAAAAGAGACATTTTACTCATTTTTAATGTTCTATTTGAACATTTTCAATTTATATCGCATTATTAGTTTTGTGTATGGACGACTTAGCATTGTATATATCGTTTTAAGGCCTATTATTTCACTCACAATGTAATTATGTATAACGGGTATAAATTTGACTCTAATGTCACTTCATTAGACAAGTTTTTTTAAATCATTAGTATGCACCGCCAGATTGAGTTCCACTTGGCCGCGCATAACCTTCGGTTTCAGATTGTGCTGAAAATCTCTAAATCACCCTAAAACGGCCGAACGAGCAAGACTCTCTGAACTTTTTTTCCATTCGAGGTCGTCTAGATTCTGAAAAAGTCATCTTTCCTCGCAAAATCGCACCACTCACCAAACACCACCGACGGTTCGTGGTGCTTGGTGTTTTGTGTCTTTGGCCAAAATGTTCGATTTATTGTATCTTTTGACTCGTAGTTCCGATTTAGTCACCGTTATTTTTCAAATTGTGTAATTTTTCCGGATCTATCCGTTGGCAAAATGCCGTAGGCGGTTTTTCCCAAATATTTTTCGAAACGAGACCTCGAAAGCCTTCAATTTTGCCTTTATTCGATTTTGACCGTTTTCATTCATATTATTCCATTTGTGTATGCATGATTTAGCATGGTATATATCGTTTTAAGGCCTATTATTTCACTCGCAATGTAATTATGTATAACGGGTATAAATTTGACTCTAATGTCACTTCATTAGACACGTTTTTTTAAATCATTAGTATGCGCCGCCAGATGGAGTACCACTTGGCGGCGCATAACCTTTAGTTTTTAATTGTGCTGAAAATCTCGAGATCACCCTAAAATGAACCTAACAGCAAGAATCCTGGATAGTGTCTTGACATTCGAGGTCGCCAGGATGCCAAAAAAAGACATTTTACTCATTTTTAATGTTCTATTTGAACATTTTCAATTTATATCGCATTATTAGTTTTGTGTATGGATGACTTAGCATTGTATATATCGTTTTAAGGCCTATTATTTCACTCACAATGTAATTATGTATAACGTGTATAAATTTGAATCTAATGTCACTTCATTAGACACATTTTTTTAAATCAATAGTATGCACCGCCAGATGGATTACCACTTGGCGGCGCATAACCTTCGGTTTCAGATTGTGCTGAAAATCTCTAAATCACCCTAAAACGGTCAAACGAGCAAGACTCTCTGAACATTTTTTCCATTCGAGGTCGTCTAGATTCTGAAAAATTCATCTTTCCTCGCAAAATTGCACCACGCACCAAACACCACCGACGGTTCGTGGTGCTTGGTGCTTTGTGTCATTGGCCAAAATGTTCGATCTATCGTATCTTTTGACTCGTAGCTCCGATTTAGTCCCCGTTTTTTTCAAATCGTGTAATTTTTCGGGATCTATCCATTGGAAAACTGCCGTAGGCGGTTTTTCCCAAATATTTTTCGAAACGAGACCTCGAAAGCCTTCAATTTTGCCTTTTTTCGATTTTGACCGTTTTCATTCATATTATTCCTTTTGTGTATGCATGATTTAGCATGGTATATATCATTTTAAGGCCTATTATTTCACTCGCAATGTAATTATGTATAACGGGTATAAATTTGACTCTAATGTCACTTCATTAGACACGTTTTTTTAAATCATTAGTATGCGCCGCCGGTTGGAGTACCACTTGGCGGCGCATAACCTTCGGTTTCTGATTGTGCTGAAAATCTCGAGATCACCCTAAAACGACCCTAACATCAAGACTCCTGGATAGTGTCTTGACATTCGAGGTCGTCTGGATGCCGAAAAAAGATATTTTACTCATTTTTAATGTTCTATTTGATCATTTTCAATTTATATCGCATTATTAGTTTTGTGTATGGATGACTTAGCATTGTATATATCGTTTTAAAGCCTTTTATTTCACTCGCAATGTAATTATGTATAACGGGTATAAATTTGAATCTAATGTCACTTCATTAGACATGTTTTTTTAAATCATTAGTATGCGTCGCCAGATGGAGTACCACTTGGCGGCGCATAACCTTTAGTTTTTAATGGTGCTGAAAATCTCGAGATCACCCTAAAATGAACCTAACATCAAGACTCCTGGATAGTGTCTTGACATTCGAGGTCGTCAGGATGCCAAAAAAAGACATTTTACTCATTTTTAATGTTCTATTTGAACATTTTCAATTTATATCGCATTATTAGTTTTGTGTATGGATGACTTAGCATTGTATATATCGTTTTAAGGCCTATTATTTCACTCACAATGTAATTATGTATAACGGGTATAAATTTGAATCTAATGTCACTTCATTAGACACGTTTTTTTAAATCAATAGTATGCACCGCCAGATGGAGTAACACTTGGCGGCGCATAACCTTCGGTTTCAGATTATGCTGAAAATCTCTAAATCCCCCTAAAAGGGCCAAACGAGCAAGACTATCTGAACATTTTTTCCATTCGAGGTCGTCTAGATTCTGAAAAAGTCATCTTTCCTCACAAAATTGCACCACGCACCAAACACCACCGACGGTTCGTGGTGCTTGGTGTTTTGTGTCTTTGGCCAAAATGTTAGATCTATCGTATCTTTTGACTCGTAGCTCCGATTTAGTCCCCGTTTTTTTCAAATCGTGTAATTTTTCGAGATCTATCCATTGGAAAACTGACGTAGGCAGTTTTTCCCAAATATTTTTTGAAACGAGACCTCGAAAGTCTTCAATTTTGCCTTTTTTCGATTTTGACCGTATTCATTCATATTATTCCTTTTGTGTATGCATGATTTAGCATGGTATATATCGTTTTAAGGCCTATTATTTCACTCGCAATGTAATTATGTATAACGGGTATAAATTTGACTCTAATGTCACTTCATTAGACACGTTTTTTTAAATCATTAGTATGCGCCGCCAGATGGAGTACCACTTGACGGCGCATAACCTTCAGTTTTAATTGTGCTGAAAATCTCGAGATCACCCAAAAATGAACCTAACATCAAGACTCCTGGATAGTGTCTTGACATTCAAGGTCGTCAGGATGCCAAAAAGAGACATTTTACTCATTTTTAATGTTCTATTTGAACATTTTCAATTTATATCGCATTATTAGTTTTGTGTATGGATGACTTAGCATTGTATATATCGTTTTAAGGCCTATTATTTCACTCACAATGTAATTATGTATAACGAGTATAAATTTGAATCTAATGTCACTTCATTAGACACGTTTTTTTAAATCAATAGTATGCACCGCCAGATGGATTACCACTTGGCGGCGCATAACCTTCGGTTTCAGATTGTGTTGAAAATCTCTAAATCACCCTAAAACGGTCAAACGAGCAAGACTCTCTGAACATTTTTTCATTCGAGGTCGTCTAGATTCTGAAAAAGTCATCTTTCCTCGCAAAATTGCACCACGCACCAAACACCACCGACGGTTCGTGGTGCTTGGTGTTTTGTGTCATTGGCCAAAATGTTCGATCTATCGTATCTTTTGACTCGTAGCTCCGATTTAGTCCCCATTTTTTTCAAATCGTGTAATTTTTCGGGATCTATCCATTGGAAAACTACCGTAGGCGGTTTTTCCCAAACATTTTTCGAAACGAGACCTCGAAAGCCTTCAATTTTGCCTTTTTTTGATTTTGACCGTTTTCATTCATATTATTCCTTTTGTGTATGCATGATTTAGCATGGTATATATCATTTTAAGGCCTATTATTTTACTCGCAATGTAATTATGTATAACGGGTATAAATTTGACTCTAATGTCACTTCATTAGACACGTTTTTTTAAATCCTTAGTAAGCGCCGCCAGATGGAGTAGCACTTGACGGCGCATAACCTTCGGTTTCTGATTGTGCTGAAAATCTCGAGATCACCCTAAAACGTCCCTAACATCAAGACTCCTGGATAGTGTCTTGACATTCGAGGTCGTCAGGATGCCGAAAAAAGACATTTTACTCATTTTTAATGTTCTATTTGATCATTTTCAATTTATATCGCATTATTAGTTTTGTGTATGGATGACTTAGCATTGTATATATCATTTTAAGGCCTATTATTTCACTCGCAATGTAATTATGTATAACGGGTATAAATTTGAATCTAATGTCACTTCATTAGACATGTTTTTTTAAATCATTAGTATGCACCGCCAGATGGAGTACCACTTGGCGGCGCATAACCTTCAGTTTTAATTGTGCTGAAAATCTCGAGATCACCCTAAAATGAACCTAACATCAAGACTCCTGGATAGTGTCTTGACATTCGAGGTCGTCAGGATGCCAAAAAAGACATTTTACTCATTTTTAATGTTCTATTTGAACATTTTCAATTTATATCGCATTATTAGTTTTGTGTATGGATGACTTAGCATTGTATATATCGTTTTAAGGCCTATTATTTCACTCACAATGTAATTATGTATAACGGGTATAAATTTGAATCTAATGTCACTTCATTAGACAGGTTTTTTTAAATCAATAGTATGCACCGCCAGATGGAGTACCACTTAGCGGCGCATAACCTTCGGTTTCAGATTGTGCTGAAAATCTCTAAATCACCCTAAAACGGTCAAACGAGCAAGACTCTCTGAAAATTTTTTCCATTCGAGGTCGTCTAGATTCTGAAAAAGTCATCTTTCCTCGCAAAATTGCACCACGCACCAAACACCACCGACGGTTCGTGGTGCTTGGTGTTTTGTGTCTTTGGCCAAAATGTTCGATCTATCGTATCTTTTGACTCGTAGCTCCGATTTAGTCCCTGTTTTTTTCAAATCGTGTAATTTTTCGGGATCTATCCATTCGAAAACTGCCGTAGGCGGTTTTTCCCAAATATTTTTCGAAACGAGACCTCGAAAGCCTTCAATTTTGCCTTTTTTCGATTTTGACCGTTCTCATTCATATTATTCCTTTTGTGTATGCATGATTTTGAATGGTATATATCGTTTTAAGGCCTATTATTTCACTCGCAATGTAATTATGTATAACGGGTATAAATTTGACTCTAATGTCACTTCATTAGACACGTTTTTTTAAATCATTAGTATGCGCCGCCGGTTGGAGTACCACTTGGCGGCGCATAACCTTCGGTTTCTGATTGTGCTGAAAATCTCGAGATCACCCTAAAACGACCCTAACATCAAGACTCCTGGATAGTGTCTTGACATTCGAGGTCGTCTGGATGCCGAAAAAAGATATTTTACTCATTTTTAATGTTCTATTTGATCATTTTCAATTTATATCGCATTATTAGTTTTGTGTATGGATGACTTAGCATTGTATATATCGTTTTAAAGCCTTTTATTTCACTCGCAATGTAATTATGTATAACGGGTATAAATTTGAATCTAATGTCACTTCATTAGACATGTTTTTTTAAATCATTAGTATGCGTCGCCAGATGGAGTACCACTTGGCGGCGCATAACCTTTAGTTTTTAATGGTGCTGAAAATCTCGAGATCACCCTAAAATGAACCTAACATCAAGACTCCTGGATAGTGTCTTGACATTCGAGGTCGTCAGGATGCCAAAAAAAGACATTTTACTCATTTTTAATGTTCTATTTGAACATTTTCAATTTATATCGCATTATTAGTTTTGTGTATGGATGACTTAGCATTGTATATATCGTTTTAAGGCCTATTATTTCACTCACAATGTAATTATGTATAACGGGTATAAATTTGAATCTAATGTCACTTCATTAGACACGTTTTTTTAAATCAATAGTATGCACCGCCAGATGGAGTAACACTTGGCGGCGCATAACCTTCGGTTTCAGATTATGCTGAAAATCTCTAAATCCCCCTAAAAGGGCCAAACGAGCAAGACTATCTGAACATTTTTTCCATTCGAGGTCGTCTAGATTCTGAAAAAGTCATCTTTCCTCACAAAATTGCACCACGCACCAAACACCACCGACGGTTCGTGGTGCTTGGTGTTTTGTGTCTTTGGCCAAAATGTTAGATCTATCGTATCTTTTGACTCGTAGCTCCGATTTAGTCCCCGTTTTTTTCAAATCGTGTAATTTTTCGAGATCTATCCATTGGAAAACTGACGTAGGCAGTTTTTCCCAAATATTTTTTGAAACGAGACCTCGAAAGTCTTCAATTTTGCCTTTTTTCGATTTTGACCGTATTCATTCATATTATTCCTTTTGTGTATGCATGATTTAGCATGGTATATATCGTTTTAAGGCCTATTATTTCACTCGCAATGTAATTATGTATAACGGGTATAAATTTGACTCTAATGTCACTTCATTAGACACGTTTTTTTAAATCATTAGTATGCGCCGCCAGATGGAGTACCACTTGACGGCGCATAACCTTCAGTTTTAATTGTGCTGAAAATCTCGAGATCACCCAAAAATGAACCTAACATCAAGACTCCTGGATAGTGTCTTGACATTCAAGGTCGTCAGGATGCCAAAAAGAGACATTTTACTCATTTTTAATGTTCTATTTGAACATTTTCAATTTATATCGCATTATTAGTTTTGTGTATGGATGACTTAGCATTGTATATATCGTTTTAAGGCCTATTATTTCACTCACAATGTAATTATGTATAACGAGTATAAATTTGAATCTAATGTCACTTCATTAGACACGTTTTTTTAAATCAATAGTATGCACCGCCAGATGGATTACCACTTGGCGGCGCATAACCTTCGGTTTCAGATTGTGTTGAAAATCTCTAAATCACCCTAAAACGGTCAAACGAGCAAGACTCTCTGAACATTTTTTCATTCGAGGTCGTCTAGATTCTGAAAAAGTCATCTTTCCTCGCAAAATTGCACCACGCACCAAACACCACCGACGGTTCGTGGTGCTTGGTGTTTTGTGTCATTGGCCAAAATGTTCGATCTATCGTATCTTTTGACTCGTAGCTCCGATTTAGTCCCCATTTTTTTCAAATCGTGTAATTTTTCGGGATCTATCCATTGGAAAACTACCGTAGGCGGTTTTTCCCAAACATTTTTCGAAACGAGACCTCGAAAGCCTTCAATTTTGCCTTTTTTTGATTTTGACCGTTTTCATTCATATTATTCCTTTTGTGTATGCATGATTTAGCATGGTATATATCATTTTAAGGCCTATTATTTTACTCGCAATGTAATTATGTATAACGGGTATAAATTTGACTCTAATGTCACTTCATTAGACACGTTTTTTTAAATCCTTAGTAAGCGCCGCCAGATGGAGTAGCACTTGACGGCGCATAACCTTCGGTTTCTGATTGTGCTGAAAATCTCGAGATCACCCTAAAACGTCCCTAACATCAAGACTCCTGGATAGTGTCTTGACATTCGAGGTCGTCAGGATGCCGAAAAAAGACATTTTACTCATTTTTAATGTTCTATTTGATCATTTTCAATTTATATCGCATTATTAGTTTTGTGTATGGATGACTTAGCATTGTATATATCATTTTAAGGCCTATTATTTCACTCGCAATGTAATTATGTATAACGGGTATAAATTTGAATCTAATGTCACTTCATTAGACATGTTTTTTTAAATCATTAGTATGCACCGCCAGATGGAGTACCACTTGGCGGCGCATAACCTTCAGTTTTAATTGTGCTGAAAATCTCGAGATCACCCTAAAATGAACCTAACATCAAGACTCCTGGATAGTGTCTTGACATTCGAGGTCGTCAGGATGCCAAAAAAGACATTTTACTCATTTTTAATGTTCTATTTGAACATTTTCAATTTATATCGCATTATTAGTTTTGTGTATGGATGACTTAGCATTGTATATATCGTTTTAAGGCCTATTATTTCACTCACAATGTAATTATGTATAACGGGTATAAATTTGAATCTAATGTCACTTCATTAGACAGGTTTTTTTAAATCAATAGTATGCACCGCCAGATGGAGTACCACTTAGCGGCGCATAACCTTCGGTTTCAGATTGTGCTGAAAATCTCTAAATCACCCTAAAACGGTCAAACGAGCAAGACTCTCTGAAAATTTTTTCCATTCGAGGTCGTCTAGATTCTGAAAAAGTCATCTTTCCTCGCAAAATTGCACCACGCACCAAACACCACCGACGGTTCGTGGTGCTTGGTGTTTTGTGTCTTTGGCCAAAATGTTCGATCTATCGTATCTTTTGACTCGTAGCTCCGATTTAGTCCCTGTTTTTTTCAAATCGTGTAATTTTTCGGGATCTATCCATTCGAAAACTGCCGTAGGCGGTTTTTCCCAAATATTTTTCGAAACGAGACCTCGAAAGCCTTCAATTTTGCCTTTTTTCGATTTTGACCGTTCTCATTCATATTATTCCTTTTGTGTATGCATGATTTTGAATGGTATATATCGTTTTAAGGCCTATTATTTCACTCGCAATGTAATTATGTATAACGGGTATAAATTTGACTCTAATGTCACTTCATTAGACACGTTTTTTTAAATCATTAGTATGCGCCGCCGGTTGGAGTACCACTTGGCGGCGCATAACCTTCGGTTTCTGATTGTGCTGAAAATCTCGAGATCACCCTAAAACGACCCTAACATCAAGACTCCTGGATAGTGTCTTGACATTCGAGGTCGTCTGGATGCCGAAAAAAGATATTTTACTCATTTTTAATGTTCTATTTGATCATTTTCAATTTATATCGCATTATTAGTTTTGTGTATGGATGACTTAGCATTGTATATATCGTTTTAAAGCCTTTTATTTCACTCGCAATGTAATTATGTATAACGGGTATAAATTTGAATCTAATGTCACTTCATTAGACATGTTTTTTTAAATCATTAGTATGCGTCGCCAGATGGAGTACCACTTGGCGGCGCATAACCTTTAGTTTTTAATGGTGCTGAAAATCTCGAGATCACCCTAAAATGAACCTAACATCAAGACTCCTGGATAGTGTCTTGACATTCGAGGTCGTCAGGATGCCAAAAAAAGACATTTTACTCATTTTTAATGTTCTATTTGAACATTTTCAATTTATATCGCATTATTAGTTTTGTGTATGGATGACTTAGCATTGTATATATCGTTTTAAGGCCTATTATTTCACTCACAATGTAATTATGTATAACGGGTATAAATTTGAATCTAATGTCACTTCATTAGACACGTTTTTTTAAATCAATAGTATGCACCGCCAGATGGAGTAACACTTGGCGGCGCATAACCTTCGGTTTCAGATTATGCTGAAAATCTCTAAATCCCCCTAAAAGGGCCAAACGAGCAAGACTATCTGAACATTTTTTCCATTCGAGGTCGTCTAGATTCTGAAAAAGTCATCTTTCCTCACAAAATTGCACCACGCACCAAACACCACCGACGGTTCGTGGTGCTTGGTGTTTTGTGTCTTTGGCCAAAATGTTAGATCTATCGTATCTTTTGACTCGTAGCTCCGATTTAGTCCCCGTTTTTTTCAAATCGTGTAATTTTTCGAGATCTATCCATTGGAAAACTGACGTAGGCAGTTTTTCCCAAATATTTTTTGAAACGAGACCTCGAAAGTCTTCAATTTTGCCTTTTTTCGATTTTGACCGTATTCATTCATATTATTCCTTTTGTGTATGCATGATTTAGCATGGTATATATCGTTTTAAGGCCTATTATTTCACTCGCAATGTAATTATGTATAACGGGTATAAATTTGACTCTAATGTCACTTCATTAGACACGTTTTTTTAAATCATTAGTATGCGCCGCCAGATGGAGTACCACTTGACGGCGCATAACCTTCAGTTTTAATTGTGCTGAAAATCTCGAGATCACCCAAAAATGAACCTAACATCAAGACTCCTGGATAGTGTCTTGACATTCAAGGTCGTCAGGATGCCAAAAAGAGACATTTTACTCATTTTTAATGTTCTATTTGAACATTTTCAATTTATATCGCATTATTAGTTTTGTGTATGGATGACTTAGCATTGTATATATCGTTTTAAGGCCTATTATTTCACTCACAATGTAATTATGTATAACGAGTATAAATTTGAATCTAATGTCACTTCATTAGACACGTTTTTTTAAATCAATAGTATGCACCGCCAGATGGATTACCACTTGGCGGCGCATAACCTTCGGTTTCAGATTGTGTTGAAAATCTCTAAATCACCCTAAAACGGTCAAACGAGCAAGACTCTCTGAACATTTTTTCATTCGAGGTCGTCTAGATTCTGAAAAAGTCATCTTTTCTCGCAAAATTGCACCACGCACCAAACACCACCGACGGTTCGTGGTGCTTGGTGTTTTGTGTCATTGGCCAAAATGTTCGATCTATCGTATCTTTTGACTCGTAGCTCCGATTTAGTCCCCATTTTTTTCAAATCGTGTAATTTTTCGGGATCTATCCATTGGAAAACTACCGTAGGCGGTTTTTCCCAAACATTTTTCGAAACGAGACCTCGAAAGCCTTCAATTTTGCCTTTTTTTGATTTTGACCGTTTTCATTCATATTATTCCTTTTGTGTATGCATGATTTAGCATGGTATATATCATTTTAAGGCCTATTATTTTACTCGCAATGTAATTATGTATAACGGGTATAAATTTGACTCTAATGTCACTTCATTAGACACGTTTTTTTAAATCCTTAGTAAGCGCCGCCAGATGGAGTAGCACTTGACGGCGCATAACCTTCGGTTTCTGATTGTGCTGAAAATCTCGAGATCACCCTAAAACGTCCCTAACATCAAGACTCCTGGATAGTGTCTTGACATTCGAGGTCGTCAGGATGCCGAAAAAAGACATTTTACTCATTTTTAATGTTCTATTTGATCATTTTCAATTTATATCGCATTATTAGTTTTGTGTATGGATGACTTAGCATTGTATATATCATTTTAAGGCCTATTATTTCACTCGCAATGTAATTATGTATAACGGGTATAAATTTGAATCTAATGTCACTTCATTAGACATGTTTTTTTAAATCATTAGTATGCACCGCCAGATGGAGTACCACTTGGCGGCGCATAACCTTCAGTTTTAATTGTGCTGAAAATCTCGAGATCACCCTAAAATGAACCTAACATCAAGACTCCTGGATAGTGTCTTGACATTCGAGGTCGTCAGGATGCCAAAAAAGACATTTTACTCATTTTTAATGTTCTATTTGAACATTTTCAATTTATATCGCATTATTAGTTTTGTGTATGGATGACTTAGCATTGTATATATCGTTTTAAGGCCTATTATTTCACTCACAATGTAATTATGTATAACGGGTATAAATTTGAATCTAATGTCACTTCATTAGACAGGTTTTTTTAAATCAATAGTATGCACCGCCAGATGGAGTACCACTTAGCGGCGCATAACCTTCGGTTTCAGATTGTGCTGAAAATCTCTAAATCACCCTAAAACGGTCAAACGAGCAAGACTCTCTGAAAATTTTTTCCATTCGAGGTCGTCTAGATTCTGAAAAAGTCATCTTTCCTCGCAAAATTGCACCACGCACCAAACACCACCGACGGTTCGTGGTGCTTGGTGTTTTGTGTCTTTGGCCAAAATGTTCGATCTATCGTATCTTTTGACTCGTAGCTCCGATTTAGTCCCTGTTTTTTTCAAATCGTGTAATTTTTCGGGATCTATCCATTCGAAAACTGCCGTAGGCGGTTTTTCCCAAATATTTTTCGAAACGAGACCTCGAAAGCCTTCAATTTTGCCTTTTTTCGATTTTGACCGTTCTCATTCATATTATTCCTTTTGTGTATGCATGATTTTGAATGGTATATATCGTTTTAAGGCCTATTATTTCACTCGCAATGTAATTATGTATAACGGGTATAAATTTGACTCTAATGTCACTTCATTAGACACGTTTTTTTAAATCATTAGTATGCGCCGCCGGTTGGAGTACCACTTGGCGGCGCATAACCTTCGGTTTCTGATTGTGCTGAAAATCTCGAGATCACCCTAAAACGACCCTAACATCAAGACTCCTGGATAGTGTCTTGACATTCGAGGTCGTCTGGATGCCGAAAAAAGATATTTTACTCATTTTTAATGTTCTATTTGATCATTTTCAATTTATATCGCATTATTAGTTTTGTGTATGGATGACTTAGCATTGTATATATCGTTTTAAAGCCTTTTATTTCACTCGCAATGTAATTATGTATAACGGGTATAAATTTGAATCTAATGTCACTTCATTAGACATGTTTTTTTAAATCATTAGTATGCGTCGCCAGATGGAGTACCACTTGGCGGCGCATAACCTTTAGTCTTTAATGGTGCTGAAAATCTCGAGATCACCCTAAAATGAACCTAACATCAAGACTCCTGGATAGTGTCTTGACATTCGAGGTCGTCAGGATGCCAAAAAAAGACATTTTACTCATTTTTAATGTTCTATTTGAACATTTTCAATTTATATCGCATTATTAGTTTTGTGTATGGATGACTTAGCATTGTATATATCGTTTTAAGGCCTATTATTTCACTCACAATGTAATTATGTATAACGGGTATAAATTTGAATCTAATGTCACTTCATTAGACACGTTTTTTTAAATCAATAGTATGCACCGCCAGATGGAGTAACACTTGGCGGCGCATAACCTTCGGTTTCAGATTATGCTGAAAATCTCTAAATCCCCCTAAAAGGGCCAAACGAGCAAGACTATCTGAACATTTTTTCCATTCGAGGTCATCTAGATTCTGAAAAAGTCATCTTTCCTCACAAAATTGCACCACGCACCAAACACCACCGACGGTTCGTGGTGCTTGGTGTTTTGTGTCTTTGGCCAAAATGTTAGATCTATCGTATCTTTTGACTCGTAGCTCCGATTTAGTCCCCGTTTTTTTCAAATCGTGTAATTTTTCGAGATCTATCCATTGGAAAACTGACGTAGGCAGTTTTTCCCAAATATTTTTTGAAACGAGACCTCGAAAGTCTTCAATTTTGCCTTTTTTCGATTTTGACCGTATTCATTCATATTATTCCTTTTGTGTATGCATGATTTAGCATGGTATATATCGTTTTAAGGCCTATTATTTCACTCGCAATGTAATTATGTATAACGGGTATAAATTTGACTCTAATGTCACTTCATTAGACACGTTTTTTTAAATCATTAGTATGCGCCGCCAGATGGAGTACCACTTGGCGGCGCATAACCTTCAGTTTTAATTGTGCTGAAAATCTCGAGATCACCCAAAAATGAACCTAACATCAAGACTCCTGGATAGTGTCTTGACATTCAAGGTCGTCAGGATGCCAAAAAGAGACATTTTACTCATTTTTAATGTTCTATTTGAACATTTTCAATTTATATCGCATTATTAGTTTTGTGTATGGATGACTTAGCATTGTATATATCGTTTTAAGGCCTATTATTTCACTCACAATGTAATTATGTATAACGGGTATAAATTTGAATCTAATGTCACTTCATTAGACACGTTTTTTTAAATCAATAGTATGCACCGCCAGATGGATTACCACTTGGCGGCGCATAACCTTCGGTTTCAGATTGTGTTGAAAATCTCTAAATCACCCTAAAACGGTCAAACGAGCAAGACTCTCTGAACATTTTTTCATTCGAGGTCGTCTAGATTCTGAAAAAGTCATCTTTCCTCGCAAAATTGCACCACGCACCAAACACCACCGACGGTTCGTGGTGCTTGGTGTTTTGTGTCATTGGCCAAAATGTTCGATCTATCGTATCTTTTGACTCGTAGCTCCGATTTAGTCCCCATTTTTTTCAAATCGTGTAATTTTTCGGGATCTATCCATTGGAAAACTACCGTAGGCGGTTTTTCCCAAACATTTTTCGAAACGAGACCTCGAAAGCCTTCAATTTTGCCTTTTTTTGATTTTGACCGTTTTCATTCATATTATTCCTTTTGTGTATGCATGATTTAGCATGGTATATATCATTTTAAGGCCTATTATTTTACTCGCAATGTAATTATGTATAACGGGTATAAATTTGACTCTAATGTCACTTCATTAGACACGTTTTTTTAAATCCTTAGTAAGCGCCGCCAGATGGAGTAGCACTTGACGGCGCATAACCTTCGGTTTCTGATTGTGCTGAAAATCTCGAGATCACCCTAAAACGTTCCTAACATCAAGACTCCTGGATAGTGTCTTGACATTCGAGGTCGTCAGGATGCCGAAAAAAGACATTTTACTCATTTTTAATGTTCTATTTGATCATTTTCAATTTATATCGCATTATTAGTTTTGTGTATGGATGACTTAGCATTGTATATATCATTTTAAGGCCTATTATTTCACTCGCAATGTAATTATGTATAACGGGTATAAATTTGAATCTAATGTCACTTCATTAGACATGTTTTTTTAAATCATTAGTATGCACCGCCAGATGGAGTACCACTTGGCGGCGCATAACCTTCAGTTTTAATTGTGCTGAAAATCTCGAGATCACCCTAAAATGAACCTAACATCAAGACTCCTGGATAGTGTCTTGACATTCGAGGTCGTCAGGATGCCAAAAAATACATTTTACTCATTTTTAATGTTCTATTTGAACATTTTCAATTTATATCGCATTATTAGTTTTGTGTATGGATGACTTAGCATTGTATATATCGTTTTAAGGCCTATTATTTCACTCACAATGTAATTATGTATAACGGGTATAAATTTGAATCTAATGTCACTTCATTAGACAGGTTTTTTTAAATCAATAGTATGCACCGCCAGATGGAGTACCACTTGGCGGCGCATAACCTTCGGTTTCAGATTGTGCTGAAAATCTCTAAATCACCCTAAAACGGTCAAACGAGCAAGACTCTCTGAAAATTTTTTCCATTCGAGGTCGTCTAGATTCTGAAAAAGTCATCTTTCCTCGCAAAATTGCACCACGCACCAAACACCACCGACGGTTCGTGGTGCTTGGTGTTTTGTGTCTTTGGCCAAAATGTTCGATCTATCGTATCTTTTGACTCGTAGCTCCGATTTAGTCCCCGTTTTTTTCAAATCGTGTAATTTTTCGGGATCTATCCATTGGAAAACTGCCGTAGGCGGTTTTTCCCAAATATTTTTCGAAACGAGACCTCGAAAGCCTTCAATTTTGCCTTTTTTCGATTTTGACCGTTCTCATTCATATTATTCCTTTTGTGTATGCATGATTTTGAATGGTATATATCGTTTTAAGGCCTATTATTTCACTCGCAATGTAATTATGTATAACGGGTATAAATTTGACTCTAATGTCACTTCATTAGACACGTTTTTTTAAATCATTAGTATGCGCCGCCAGATGGAGTACCACTTGGCGGCGCATAACCTTCAGTTTTTAATTGTGCTGAAAATCTCGAGATCACCCTAAAATGAACCTAACAGCAAGACTCCTGGATAGTGTCTTGACATTCGAGGTCGTCAGGATACCAAAAAAAAACATTTTACTCATTTTTAATGTTCTATTTGAACATTTTCAATTTATATCGCATTATTAGTTTTGTGTATGGATGACTTAGCATTGTATATATCGTTTTAAGGCCTATTATTTCACTCACAATGTAATTATGTATAACGGGTATAAATTTGAATCTAATGTCACTTCATTAGACACGTCTTTTAAATCAATAGTATGCACTGCCAGATGGAGTACCACTTGGCGGCGCATAACCTTCGGTTTCAGATTGTGCTGAAAATCTCTAAATCACTCTAAAACGGTCAAATGAGCAAGACTCTCTGAACATTTTTTCCATTCGAGGTCGTCTAGATTCTGAAAAAGTCATCTTTCCTCGCAAAATTGCACCACGCACCAAACACCACCGACGGTTCGTGGTGCTTGGTGTTTTGTGTCTTTGGCCAAAATGTTCGATCTATCGTATCTTTTGACTCGTAGCTCCGATTTAGTCCCCGTTTTTTTTCAAATCATGTAATTTTTCGAGATCTATCCATTGGAAAACTGCCGTAGGCGGTTTTTCCCAAATATTTTTCGAAACGAGACCTCGAAAGCCTTCAATTTTGCCTTTTTTCGATTTTGACCGTTTTCATTCATATTATTCCTTTTGTGTATGCATGATTTAGCATGGTATATATCGTTTTAAGGCCTATTATTTCACTGGCAATGTAATTATGTATAACGGGTATAAATTTGAATCTAATGTCAATTCATTAGACACGTTCTTTTAAATCATTAGTATACACCGCCAGATAGAGTACCACTTGGCGGCGCATAACCTTCGGTTTCTGATTGTGCTGAAAATCTCGAGATCACCCTAAAATGACCCTAACATCAAGACTCCTGGATAGTGTCTTGACATTCGAGGTCGTCAGTGTAGTGACCCGAACTTTTCCATGTTTATATATATTAATTGAGATTGATATTTACATGATTAAATGTTTCCAACATGTTAAGCAATCAAACTTGTTAAGACTTGATTAATTGAAATATGTTTCATATAGACAATTGACCACCCAAGTTGACAGGCGATTCACGAACGTTAAAACTTGTAAAAACGACTTGACGATATATATATGGATATACATATGGTTAACATGAGATTATGATAAGTAAGTATCTCCATAAGTATATTAACAATGAGTTATATACATATAAACAAGACTACTAACTTAAGGATTTCGAAACGAGACATATATGTAACGATTATCGTTGTAACGACATTTAAATGTATATATATCATATTAAGATATATTAATATATCATAATATCATGATAATATAATAATTTAACATCTCATTAGATATAATAAACAATGGGTTAACAACATTAATTGAGATCGTTAACTTAAAGGTTTCAAAACAACACTTACATGTAACGACTAACGATGACTTAACGACTCCGTTAAAAATGTATATACATGTAGTGTATTTAGATGTATTAAAATACTTTTGGAAGACTTCAAGACATATATCAAAACACTCATACTTAATGAAAATGGTTACAGTTACTTTCCCATTCTTTTCTTTCATCAAGAATTCTAGTCGTATTCTTACCCGTATTATACACAGCTTCAAAACGTACTTACTATGGGTATATACCAATAGGAACTAGCATGGGATTCCACTCTTGATTATGTCATGTATGACTAATCAATTTTAACTTCTACCATGAGCTAGTCAACTAACTAGAACTCCTTTTAACCCCACTCACCACTCACCAATTAACACTCATCATTCACTCCATTTCACTTCCAAATCTCTTTCTAATTCTCTCTCAACACACCCACACTATTATGAACGTATTTTTCCAGTAGTTAATCATCATCTTCATCAAAAATCACTTCAATAATCAAGCTATAATCATCATAGGAAGAACACTTCAAGAATACTTCAAAAATCCCTTCAAGTTTACTAATTTACTTCCAAGCTTTCTAATCCATTCCAAGTAATCATCTAAGATCAATAAACCTTTGTTATAAACAGTAGGTTATCTTTCTTATTCAAGGTAATATTCATATTCAAACTTTGATTCAATTTCTATAACTATAAACTATCTTAATTCGAGCAAAAATCTTACTTGAACTTGTTTTTGTGTCATGATCCTACTTCAAGAACTTTCAAGCCATCCAAGATCCTTTGAAGCTAGATCATTTCTTGTCACTTCCAGTAGGTTTACCTACTAAACTTGAGGTAGTAATGATGTTCATAACATCATTCGATTCATATATATAAAACTATCTTATTCGAAGGTTTAAACTCGTAATCACTAGAACATAGTTTAGTTAATTCTAAACTTGTTCGCAAACAAAAGTTAATCCTTCTAACTTGACTTTTAAAATTAACTAAACACATGTTCTATATCTATATGATATGCTAACTTAATGATTTAAAACCTGGAAACACGAAAAACACCGTAAAACCGGATTTACGCCGTCGTAGTAACACCGCGGGCTGTTTTGGGTTAGTTAATTAAAAACTATGATAAACTTTGATTTAAAAGTTGTTATTCTGAGAAAATGATTTTTATTATGAACATGAAACTATATCCAAAAATTATGGTTAAACTCACAGTGGAAGTATGTTTTCTAAAATGGTCATCTAGACGTCGTTCTTTCGACTGAAATGACTACCTTTACAAAAACGACTTGTAACTTATTTTTCCGACTATAAACCTATACTTTTTCTGTTTAGATTCATAAAATACAGTTCAATATGAAACCATAGCAATTTGATTCATTCAAAACGGATTTAAAATGAAGAAGTTATGGGTAAAACAAGATTGGATAATTTTTCTCATTTTAGCTACGTGAAAATTGGTAACAAATCTATTCCAACCATAACTTAATCAACTTGTATTGTATATCATGTAATCTTGAGATACCATAGACACGTATACAATGTTTCGACCTATCATGTCGACACATCTATATATATTTCGGAACAACCATAGACACTCTATATGTGAATGTTGGAGTTAGCTATACAGGGTTGAGGTTGATTCCAAAATATATATAGTTTGAGTTGTGATCAATACTGAGATACGTATACACTGGGTCGTGGATTGATTCAAGATAATATTTATTGATTTATTTCTGTACATCTAACTGTGGACAACTAGTTGTAGGTTACTAACGAGGACAGCTGACTTAATAAACTTAAAACATCAAAATATATTAAAAGTGTTGTAAATATATTTTGAACATACTTTAATATATATGTATATATTGTTATAGGTTCGTGAATCAACAGTGGCCAAGTCTTACTTCTCGACGAAGTAAAAATCTGTGAAAGTGAGTTATAGTCCCACTTTTAAAATCTAATATTTTTGGGATGAGAATACATGCAGGTTTTATAAATGATTTACAAAATAGACACAAGTACGTGAAACTACATTCTATGGTTGAATTATCGAAATCGAATATGCCCCTTTTTATTAAGTCTGGTAATCTAAGAATTAGGGAACAGACACCCTAATTGACGCGAATCCTAAAGATAGATCTATTGGGCTTAACAAACCCCATCCAAAGTACCGGATGCTTTAGTACTTCGAAATTTATATCATATCCGAAGGGTGTCCCGGAATGATGGGGATATTCTTATATATGCATCATGTAAATGTCGGTTACCAGGTGTTCACCATATGAATGATTTTTATCTCTATGTATGGGATATGTATTGAAATATGAAATCTTGTGGTCTATTATTATGATTTGATATATATAGGTTAAACCTATAACTCACCAACATTTTTGTTGACGTTTTAAAGCATGTTTATTCTCAGGTGATTATTAAGAGCTTCCGCTGTCGCATACTTAAATAAGGACGAGATTTGAAGTCCATGCTTGTATGATATTGTGTAAAAACTGCATTCAAGAAACTTATTTTGTTGTAACATATTTGTATTGTAAACCATTATGTAATGGTCGTGTGTAAACAGGATATTTTAGATTATCATTATTTGATAATCTACGTAAAACTTTTAAACCTTTATTGATGAAATAAAGGTTATGGTTTGTTTTAAAATGAATGCAGTCTTTGAAAAACGTCTCATATAGAGGTCAAAACCTCGCAACGAAATCAATTAATATGGAACGTTTTTAATCAATAAGAACGGGTCATTTCAGTTGGTATCAGAGCGATGGTCTTAGAGAACCAGAATTTTTCATTAGTGTGTCTTATCTAGTTTGTTAGGATGCATTAGTGAGTCTGGACTTCGACCGTGTTTACTTGAAAAATGATTGCTTAACAAATTTTGTTGGAAACTATATATTTTTAACATGTGAATATTATATGATATATTAATCTCTTAACGCGTTTGATATTATGTGATAGATGTCTACCTCTAGAACAAGTCTCATTGACTCACCTAATAATAATGAAGAGTCAAATGTAAATTGGAATGATTCGTGGACTGATTCACAAGTTCCCGAAGAGGAACCGGAAGAAGAGTCGGAACCAGAAGAAGAATCGGAATCGGAAGAAGAATCGGAACCGGATGAAGAAATAGAACCGGTGGGGGAAATAATAAAACGGTTAAGTAAAAGAAAATCCTCAACCAACCGACCAAGGTTAATTATGGTCAATGGTGTTTCCGCTAAGGAAGCAAAATATTGGGAGGATTACCAATTCTCCGATGAATCGGATTCCGACGAGAATTCCGATGATGTTATAGAAATTACCCCAACTGAATTTAAAAAGGCAAAAGAAAATAATAAGGGAAAGGGCATAAAAATAGAGAAATCTAATTCCAACCCCGATGAACTTTATATGTATCGTCAACCCCCGAAGTCCTTAAGTTGTAACAATGACCCGGGAACCTCTAAACCACCAGGTTTTTCTAAACCAATGTGGAAAATAACGGCTCGTATTAGGGGAACATCATATATCCCTAGAAACTTGGGAAAACGAACCAAAACCAAAGAAGAAGAAACAAGCGAGTCGGAATAATATAGTTGTATTCGTGTGGTGTAATATATGTAATATAGTGTGCTTATGCTTTATGATATATGTAAAAATTGCTTGTATTAATAAGTATTTTTTTATGAATCTAACTCTTGTCTATTTTACAGTATAAAAACACAAAATGGATAGACAACCCAATATTTTAAGAGACCTACCCGGAGACATGATTGATGAAATCTTGTCTAGAGTCGGTCAGAATTCCTCGGCACAACTATTTAAGGCGAGATCAGTTTGTAAGACATTCGAAGAACGTTCCAAGAATGATTTGGTTTATAAAAGGCTTTCGTTCGGAAGATGGGGGATATCACATTGGGAAATCCATAAGTTACGATGTGTTTACTTTGACGCATATATTGCGGGGAACCCAAATGCTATTTTACGCAACGGGTTAAGAAATTATTTTGACTCAGTATATCCAAATATAGGACTTCGTGATTTAGAAAAAGCGGCTAACATGCAACATAAAGAAGCATGTTATGCTTACGGGTTAGTAATGTTCGCTTCTCACCAAAGTGAGAACAAGAACATCGGGCTACAACTATTAAACAAAACGTTCCCTCAAGTGACGGAGTCGGTAATTGGGGTAAGAAATGAGGTTTTTAGGTTATTACGAGACTGTTGGTCATTACGTAACCCTCGTCCCTTTGACGACGTTACAACACGCTGTCTTATCAACGGCCATAACGGTTATGTTCCACAAGACCAAGGATGGGAAGTAATCCTAGTAAAACCAGAATGCATGACTTGTTTCTGGACGTATGAATTACGTGTCTTTATTGCCTTTGCTGAACGACTTGTGTACTAGCTAGAATTATCTTCACAACCATCTTGTATCAAATTTATTGTGTGCTATATTTCATGCTATATGTAAAATAAGCGGTATTGTAAGTTTGTAAAATATTGTGTAAAAGTTTGAACGCGAAATATTATTACAATCAGTTTTTCATATAGAATTGTAGTAGTTGAATTGTATATTAGCTACTAAGTATGAACTTAACGGGTAGGTACTACCCGAATTTAAACTTATAAAACGCTAATATGAAGAAAAAGCTTTTATAAATGAGTTCATATTATGCTACGAAATACTATTAACTACTCTTAATATTCTGTATGATTAACTTGTTCCATTTAACTATTTTGAAGGAAATGGCACCGACTACTCGACACACCGTGAATATGAATGAAGAGGAATTCCGTACTTTTCTAGCTTCAAACATAGCCGCAGTACAGGCTGCGCTATATACCAACAATAACCTTGGATCTGGCAGTACAGGAAATCGTGTAGGATGCACCTACAAAGAATTCACTGCCTGCAAACCTTTGGAATTTGATGGAACCGAAGGACCGATCGGATTGAAACGGTGGACCGAGAAGGTCGAATCGGTGTTTGCCATAAGTAAGTGTACTGAAGAGGACAAAGTGAAGTACGCTACGCATACCTTTACAGGTTCTGCGTTAACATGGTGGAATACCTATCTAGAGCAAGTGGGACAAGATGATGCGTACGCACTACCGTGGTCAGCATTCAAGCACTTGATGAACGAGAAGTACCGTCCCAGAACCGAGGTCAATAAGCTCAAGACAGAACTTAGAGGGTTACGAACCCAAGGATTTGATATTACCACGTATGAAAGACGATTCACAGAATTGTGCCTATTGTGTCCGGGAGCATTCGAAGATGAGGAAGAGAAGATCGACGCGTTTGTGAAAGGATTACCAGAAAGAATCCAAGAAGATATAAGTTCACACGAGCCCGCCTCCATACAACAGGCATGTAGAATGGCTCATAAACTAGTGAACCAGATTGAAGAAAGAATTAAAGAACAGACTGCTGAAGAGGCCAATGTGAAGCAAGTTAAAAGAAAGTGGGAGGAAAACGGTGATAAGAATCACCAATACAATAACAACAGCAATTATAACAATAATCGCAACAACTATCCTAACAATCGCAACATCAATCGCAACTACAACAAACGGCCCAACAACAACAATAACAACAACAACAGCAACCACAACAATCATCTTAACAACAATAATAACCGCAACAACAACAACAATCAGAAGCAGCTATGCCAAAGGTGTGAAAAGTATCACTCGGGGTTCTGCACCAAATTTTGCAACAAGTGTAAAAGAAATGGTCATAGCGCGGCGAAGTGTGATGTCTACGGACCAGGGGTTAACAGAACGAAAGGAACAAATGGTGTCGGAACAAGTAATGGCGGAGCAAGTAGTGTCGGAGCAAGTTATGCCAATGTAGTTTGTTATAAATGTGGAAAACCGGGCCACATTATTAGAAATTGCCCGAACCAGGAGAACACGAATGGACAAGGCCGCGGAAGAGTTTTCAATATTAATGCGGCAGAGGCACAGGAAGACCCGGAGCTTGTTACGGGTACGTTTCTTATTGACAATAAATCTGCTTACGTTTTATTTGATTCGGGTGCGGATAGAAGCTATATGAGTAGAGATTTTTGTGCTAAATTAAGTTGTCCATTGACGCCTTTGGATAGTAAATTTTTACTCGAATTAGCAAATGGTAAATTAATTTCAGCAGATAATATATGTCGGAATCGAGAAATTAAACTGGTTAGCGAAACATTTAAGATTGATTTGATACCAGTAGAGTTAGGGAGTTTTGATGTGATAATCGGTATGGACTGGTTGAAAGAAGTGAAAGCAGAGATCGTTTGTTACAAAAATGCAATTCGCATTATACGAGAAAAAGGAAAACCCTTAATGGTGTACGGAGAAAAGGGCAACACGAAGCTACATCTTATTAGTAATTTGAAGGCACAAAAACTAATAAGAAAAGGTTGCTATGCTGTTCTAGCACACGTCGAGAAAGTACAAACTGAAGAAAAGAGCATCAATGATGTTCCCATTGCAAAAGAATTTCCCGATGTATTTCCGAAAGAATTACCGGGATTACCCCCACAGCGATCCGTTGAATTTCAAATAGATCTTGTACCAGGAGCTGCACCAATAGCTCGTGCTCCTTACAGACTCGCACCCAGCGAGATGAAAGAACTGCAAAGCCAATTACAAGAACTTTTAGAGCGTGGTTTCATTCGACCAAGCACATCACCGTGGGGAGCTCCTGTTTTGTTTGTCAAGAAGAAAGATGGTACATTCAGGTTGTGTATCGACTACCGAGAGTTGAACAAACTTACCATCAAGAACCGCTACCCACTACCGAGAATCGACGACTTATTTGATCAACTACAAGGCTCGTCTGTTTATTCAAAGATTGACTTACGTTCCGGGTATCATCAAATGCGGGTGAAAGAAGATGATATTCCAAAGACTGCTTTCAGAACACGTTACGGTCATTACGAGTTTATGGTCATGCCGTTTGGTTTAACTAATGCACCAGCTGTGTTCATGGACCTTATGAACCGAGTGTGTGGACCATACCTTGACAAGTTTGTCATTGTTTTCATTGATGACATACTTATTTACTCAAAGAATGACCAAGAACACGGTGAACATTTGAGAAAGGTGTTAGAAGTATTGAGGAAGGAAGAATTGTACGCTAAGTTTTCAAAGTGTGCATTTTGGTTGGAAGAAGTTCAATTCCTCGGTCACATAGTGAACAAAGAAGGTATTAAGGTGGATCCGGCAAAGATAGAAACTGTTGAAAAGTGGGAAACCCCGAAAACTCCGAAACACATACGCCAGTTTTTAGGACTAGCTGGTTACTACAGAAGGTTCATCCAAGACTTTTCCAGAATAGCAAAACCCTTGACTGCATTAACGCATAAAGGGAAGAAATTTGAATGGAATGATGAACAAGAGAAAGCGTTTCAGTTATTGAAGAAAAAGCTAACTACGGCACCTATATTGTCATTGCCTGAAGGGAATGATGATTTTGTGATTTATTGTGACGCATCAAAGCAAGGTCTCGGTTGTGTATTAATGCAACGAACGAAGGTGATTGCTTATGCGTCTAGACAATTGAAGATTCACGAACAAAATTATACGACGCATGATTTGGAATTAGGCGCGGTTGTTTTTGCATTAAAGACTTGGAGGCACTACTTATATGGGGTCAAAAGTATTATATATACCGACCACAAAAGTCTTCAACACATATTTAATCAGAAACAACTAAATATGAGGCAGCGTAGGTGGATTGAATTATTGAATGATTACGACTTTGAGATTCGTTACCACCCGGGAAAGGCAAATGTGGTAGCCGATGCCTTGAGCAGGAAGGACAGAGAACCCATTCGAGTAAAATCTATGAATATAATGATTCATAATAACCTTACTACTCAAATAAAGGAGGCGCAACAAGGAGTTTTAAAAGAAGGAAATTTAAAGGATGAAATACCCAAAGGATCGGAGAAGCATCTTAATATTCGGGAAGACGGAACCCGGTATAGGGCTGAAAGGATTTGGGTACCAAGATTTGGAGATATGAGAGAAATGGTACTTAGAGAAGCTCATAAAACCAGATACTCAATACATCCTGGAACAGGGAAGATGTACAAGGATCTCAAGAAACATTTTTGGTGGCCGGGTATGAAAGCCGATGTTGCTAAATATGTAGGAGAATGTTTGACGTGTTCTAAGGTCAAAGCTGAGCATCAGAAACCATCAGGTCTACTTCAACAACCCGAAATCCCAGAATGGAAATGGGAAAACATTACCATGGATTTCATCACTAAATTGCCAAGGACTGCAAGTGGTTTTGATACTATTTGGGTAATAGTTGATCGTCTCACCAAATCAGCACACTTTCTGCCAATAAGAGAAGATGACAAGATGGATAAGTTAGCACGACTGTATTTGAAGGAAGTCGTCTCCAGACATGGAATACCAATCTCTATTATCTCTGATAGGGATGGCAGATTTATTTCAAGATTCTGGCAGACATTACAGCAAGCATTAGGAACTCGTCTAGACATGAGTACTGCCTATCATCCACAAACTGATGGGCAGAGTGAAAGGACGATACAAACGCTTGAAGACATGCTACGAGCATGTGTTATTGATTTCGGAAACAGTTGGGATCGACATCTACCGTTAGCAGAATTTTCCTACAACAACAGCTACCATTCAAGCATTGAGATGGCGCCGTTTGAAGCACTTTATGGTAGAAAGTGCAGGTCTCCGATTTGTTGGAGTGAAGTGGGGGATAGACAGATTACGGGTCCGGAGATTATACAAGAAACTACCGAGAAGATCATCCAAATTCAACAACGGTTGAAAACCGCCCAAGGTCGACAAAAGAGCTACGCTGACATTAAAAGAAAAGATATAGAATTTGAAATTGGAGAGATGGTCATGCTTAAAGTTGCACCTTGGAAAGGCGTTGTTCGATTTGGTAAGCGAGGGAAATTAAATCCAACGTATATTGGACCATTCAAGATTATTGATCGTGTCGGACCAGTAGCTTACCGACTTGAGTTACCTCAACAACTCGCGGCTGTACATAACACTTTCCACGTCTCGAATTTGAAGAAATGTTTTGCTAAAGAAGATCTCACTATTCCGTTAGATGAAATCCAAATCAATGAAAAACTCCAATTCATCGAAGAACCCGTCGAAATAATGGATCGTGAGGTTAAAAGACTTAAGCAAAACAAGATACCAATTGTTAAGGTTCGATGGAATGCTCGTAGAGGACCCGAGTTCACCTGGGAGCGTGAAGATCAGATGAAGAAGAAATACCCGCATCTATTTCTAGAAGATTCATCAACACCTTCAACAGCTTAAAATTTCGGGACGAAATTTATTTAACGGGTAGGTACTGTAGTGACCCGAACTTTTCCATGTTTATATATATTAATTGAGATTGATATTTACATGATTAAATGTTTCCAACATTTTAAGCAATCAAACTTGTTAAGACTTGATTAATTGAAATATGTTTCATATAGACAATTGACCACCCAAGTTGACAGGCGATTCACGAACGTTAAAACTTGTAAAAACGACTTGACGATATATATATGGATATACATATGGTTAACATGAGATTATGATAAGTAAGTATCTCCATAAGTATATTAACAATGAGTTATATACATATAAACAAGACTACTAACTTAAGGATTTCGAAACGAGACATATATGTAACGATTATCGTTGTAACGACATTTAAATGTATATATATCATATTAAGATATATTAATATATCATAATATCATGATAATATAATAATTTAACATCTCATTAGATATAATAAACAATGGGTTAACAACATTAATTGAGATCGTTAACTTAAAGGTTTCAAAACAACACTTACATGTAACGACTAACGATGACTTAACGACTCCGTTAAAAATGTATATACATGTAGTGTATTTAGATGTATTAAAATACTTTTGGAAGACTTCAAGACATATATCAAAACACTCATACTTAATGAAAATGGTTACAGTTACTTTCCCATTCTTTTCTTTCATCAAGAATTCTAGTCGTATTCTTACCCGTATTATACACAGCTTCAAAACGTACTTACTATGGGTATATACCAATAGGAACTAGCATGGGATTCCACTCTTGATTATGTCATGTATGACTAATCAATTTTAACTTCTACCATGAGCTAGTCAACTAACTAGAACTCCTTTTAACCCCACTCACCACTCACCAATTAACACTCATCATTCACTCCATTTCACTTCCAAATCTCTTTCTAATTCTCTCTCAACACACCCACACTATTATGAACGTATTTTTCCAGTAGTTAATCATCATCTTCATCAAAAATCACTTCAATAATCAAGCTATAATCATCATAGGAAGAACACTTCAAGAATACTTCAAAAATCCCTTCAAGTTTACTAATTTACTTCCAAGCTTTCTAATCCATTCCAAGTAATCATCTAAGATCAATAAACCTTTGTTATAAACAGTAGGTTATCTTTCTTATTCAAGGTAATATTCATATTCAAACTTTGATTCAATTTCTATAACTATAAACTATCTTAATTCGAGCAAAAATCTTACTTGAACTTGTTTTTGTGTCATGATCCTACTTCAAGAACTTTCAAGCCATCCAAGATCCTTTGAAGCTAGATCATTTCTTGTCACTTCCAGTAGGTTTACCTACTAAACTTGAGGTAGTAATGATGTTCATAACATCATTCGATTCATATATATAAAACTATCTTATTCGAAGGTTTAAACTCGTAATCACTAGAACATAGTTTAGTTAATTCTAAACTTGTTCGCAAACAAAAGTTAATCCTTCTAACTTGACTTTTAAAATTAACTAAACACATGTTCTATATCTATATGATATGCTAACTTAATGATTTAAAACCTGGAAACACGAAAAACACCGTAAAACCGGATTTACGCCGTCGTAGTAACACCGCGGGCTGTTTTGGGTTAGTTAATTAAAAACTATGATAAACTTTGATTTAAAAGTTGTTATTCTGAGAAAATGATTTTTATTATGAACATGAAACTATATCCAAAAATTATGGTTAAACTCACAGTGGAAGTATGTTTTCTAAAATGGTCATCTAGACGTCGTTCTTTCGACTGAAATGACTACCTTTACAAAAACGACTTGTAACTTATTTTTCCGACTATAAACCTATACTTTTTCTGTTTAGATTCATAAAATACAGTTCAATATGAAACCATAGCAATTTGATTCATTCAAAACGGATTTAAAATGAAGAAGTTATGGGTAAAACAAGATTGGATAATTTTTCTCATTTTAGCTACGTGAAAATTGGTAACAAATCTATTCCAACCATAACTTAATCAACTTGTATTGTATATCATGTAATCTTGAGATACCATAGACACGTATACAATGTTTCGACCTATCATGTCGACACATCTATATATATTTCGGAACAACCATAGACACTCTATATGTGAATGTTGGAGTTAGCTATACAGGGTTGAGGTTGATTCCAAAATATATATAGTTTGAGTTGTGATCAATACTGAGATACGTATACACTGGGTCGTGGATTGATTCAAGATAATATTTATTGATTTATTTCTGTACATCTAACTGTGGACAACTAGTTGTAGGTTACTAACGAGGACAGCTGACTTAATAAACTTAAAACATCAAAATATATTAAAAGTGTTGTAAATATATTTTGAACATACTTTAATATATATGTATATATTGTTATAGGTTCGTGAATCAACAGTGGCCAAGTCTTACTTCTCGACGAAGTAAAAATCTGTGAAAGTGAGTTATAGTCCCACTTTTAAAATCTAATATTTTTGGGATGAGAATACATGCAGGTTTTATAAATGATTTACAAAATAGACACAAGTACGTGAAACTACATTCTATGGTTGAATTATCGAAATCGAATATGCCCCTTTTTATTAAGTCTGGTAATCTAAGAATTAGGGAACAGACACCCTAATTGACGCGAATCCTAAAGATAGATCTATTGGGCTTAACAAACCCCATCCAAAGTACCGGATGCTTTAGTACTTCGAAATTTATATCATATCCGAAGGGTGTCCCGGAATGATGGGGATATTCTTATATATGCATCATGTAAATGTCGGTTACCAGGTGTTCACCATATGAATGATTTTTATCTCTATGTATGGGATATGTATTGAAATATGAAATCTTGTGGTCTATTATTATGATTTGATATATATAGGTTAAACCTATAACTCACCAACATTTTTGTTGACGTTTTAAAGCATGTTTATTCTCAGGTGATTATTAAGAGCTTCCGCTGTCGCATACTTAAATAAGGACGAGATTTGAAGTCCATGCTTGTATGATATTGTGTAAAAACTGCATTCAAGAAACTTATTTTGTTGTAACATATTTGTATTGTAAACCATTATGTAATGGTCGTGTGTAAACAGGATATTTTAGATTATCATTATTTGATAATCTACGTAAAACTTTTAAACCTTTATTGATGAAATAAAGGTTATGGTTTGTTTTAAAATGAATGCAGTCTTTGAAAAACGTCTCATATAGAGGTCAAAACCTCGCAACGAAATCAATTAATATGGAACGTTTTTAATCAATAAGAACGGGTCATTTCAGTCAGGATGCCGAAAAAAGACATTTTACTCATTTTTAATGTTCTATTTGATTATTTTCAATTTATATCGCATTATTAGTTTTGTGTATGGATGACTTAGCATTGTATATATCATTTTAAGGCCTATTATTTCACTCGCAATGTAATTATGTATAACGGGTATAAATTTGAATCTAATGTCACTTCATTAGACATGTTTTTTTAAATCATTAGTATGCACCGCCAGATGGAGTACCACTTGGCGGCGCATAACCTTCAGTTTTAATTGTGCTGAAAATCTCGAGATCACCCTAAAATGAACCTAACATCAAGACTCCTGGATAGTGTCTTGACATTCGAGGTCGTCAGGATGCCAAAAAGAGACATTTTACTCATTTTTAATGTTCTATTTGAACATTTTCAATTTATATCGCATTATTAGTTTTGTGTATGGATGACTTAGCATTGTATATATCGTTTTAAGGCCTATTATTTCACTCACAATGTAATTATGTATAACAGGTCTAAATTTGAATCTAATGTCACTTCATTAGACACGTTTTTTTAAATCAATAGTATGCACCGCCAGATGGATTACCACTTGGCGGCGCATAACCTTCGGTTTCAGATTGTGCTGAAAATCTCTAAATCACCCTAAAACGGTCAAACGAGCAAGACTCTCTGAACATTTTTTCCATTCGAGGTCGTCTAGATTCTGAAAAAGTCATCTTTCCTAGCAAAATTGCACCACGTACAAAACAACACCGACGGTTCGTGGTGCTTGGTGTTTTGTGTCATTGGCCAAAATGTTCGATCTATCGTATCTTTTGACTCGTAGCTCCGATTTAGTCCCCGTTTTTTTCAAATTGTGTAATTTTTCGGGATCTATCCATTGGAAAACTACCGTAGGCGGTTTTTCCCAAATATTTTTCGAAACGAGACCTCGAAAGCCTTCAATTTTGCCTTTTTTCGATTTTGACCGTTCTCATTCATATTATTCCTTTTGTGTATGCATGATTTTGAATGGTATATATCGTTTTAAGGCCTATTATTTCACTCGCAATGTAATTATGTATAACGGGTATAAATTTGACTCTAATGTCACTTCATTAGACACGTTTTTTTAAATCATTAGTATGCACCGCCAGATGGAGTACCACTTGGCGGCGCATAACCTTCAGTTTTTAATTGTGCTGAAAATCTCGAGATCACCCTAAAATGAACCTAACAGCAAGACTCCTGGATAGTGTCTTGACATTCGAGGTCGTCAGGATACCAAAAAAAAAACATTTTACTCATTTTTAATGTTCTATTTTAACATTTTCAATTTATATCGCATTATTAGTTTTGTGTATGGATGACTTAGCATTGTATATATCGTTTTAAGGCCTATTATTTCACTCACAATGTAATTATGTATAACGGGTATAAATTTGAATCTAATGTCACTTCATTAGACACGTTTTTTTAAATCAATAGTATGCACTGCCAGATGGAGTACCACTTGGCGGCGCATAACCTTCGGTTTCAGATTGTGCTGAAAATCTCTAAATCACCCTAAAACGGTCAAATGAGCAAGACTCTCTGAACATTTTTTCCATTCGAGGTCGTCTAGATTCTGAAAAAGTCATCTTTCCTCGCAAAATTGCACCACGCACCAAACACCACCGACGGTTCGTGGTGCTTGGTGTTTTGTGTCTTTCGCCAAAATGTTCGATCTATCGTATCTTTTGACTCGTAGCTCCGATTTAGTCCCCGTTTTTTTCAAATCATGTAATTTTTCGAGATCTATCCATTGGAAAACTGCCGTAGGCGGTTTTTCCCAAATATTTTTCAAAACGAGACCTCGAAAGCCTTCAATTTTGCCTTTTTTCGATTTTGACCGTTTTCATTCATATTATTCCTTTTGTGTATGCATGATTTAGCATGGTATATATCGTTTTAAGGCCTATTATTTCACTGGCAATGTAATTATGTATAACGGGTATAAATTTGAATCTAATGTCAATTCATTAGACACGTTCTTTTAAATCATTAGTATACACCGCCAGATAGAGTACCACTTGGCGGCGCATAACCTTCGATTTCTGATTGTGCTGAAAATCTCGAGATCACCCTAAAACGACCCTAACATCAAGACTCCTGGATAGTGTCTTGACATTCGAGGTCGTCAGGATGCCGAAAAAAGACATTTTACTCATTTTTAATGTTCTATTTGATCATTTTCAATTTATATCGCATTATTAGTTTTGTGTATGGATGACTTAGCATTGTATATATCATTTTAAGGCCTATTATTTCACTCGCAATGTAATTATGTATAACGGGTATAAATTTGAATCTAATGTCACTTCATTAGACATGTTTTTTTAAATCATTAGTATGCACCGCCAGATGGAGTACCACTTGGCGGCGCATAACCTTCAGTTTTAATTGTGCTGAAAATCTCGAGATCACCTTAAAATGAACCTAACATCAAGACTCCTGGATAGTGTCTTGACATTCGAGGTCGTCAGGATGCCAAAAAGAGACATTTTACTCATTTTTAATGTTCTATTTGAACATTTTCAATTTATATCGCATTATTAGTTTTGTGTATGGATGACTTAGCATTGTATATATCGTTTTAAGGCCTATTATTTCACTCACAATGTAATTATGTATAACAGGTCTAAATTTGAATCTAATGTCACTTCATTAGACACGTTTTTTTAAATCAATAGTATGCACCGCCAGATGGATTACCACTTGGCGGCGCATAACCTTCGGTTTCAGATTGTGCTAAAAATCTCTAAATCACCCTAAAACGGTCAAACGAGCAAGACTCTCTGAACATTTTTTCCATTCGAGGTCGTCTAGATTCTGAAAAAGTCATCTTTCCTCGCAAAATTGCACCACGTACAAAACAACACCGACGGTTCGTGGTGCTTGGTGTTTTGTGTCATTGGCCAAAATGTTCGATCTATCGTATCTTTTGACTTGTAGCTCCGATTTAGTCCCCGTTTTTTTCAAATCGTGTAATTTTTCGGGATCTATCCATTGGAAAACTACCGTAGGCGGTTTTTCCCAAATATTTTTCGAAACGAGACCTCGAAAGCCTTCAATTTTGCCTTTTTTTGATTTTGACCGTTTTCATTCATATTATTCCTTTTGTGTATGTATGATTTAGCATGGTATATATCATTTTAAGGCCTATTATTTTACTCGCAATGTAATTATGTATAACGGGTATAAATTTGACTCTAATGTCACTTCATTAGACACGTTTTTTTATATCCTTAGTAAGCGCCGCCAGATGGAGTACCACTTGACGGCGCATAACCTTCGGTTTCTGATTGTGCTGAAAATCTCGAGATCACCCTAAAACGTCCCTAACATCAAGACTCCTGGATAGTGTCTTGACATTCGAGGTCGTCAGGATGCCGAAAAAAGACATTTTACTCATTTTTAATGTTCTATTTGATCATTTTCAATTTATATCGCATTATTAGTTTTGTGTATGGATGACTTAGCATTGTATATATCATTTTAAGGCCTATTATTTCACTCGCAATGTAATTATGTATAACGGGTATAAATTTGAATCTAATGTCACTTCATTAGACATGTTTTTTTAAATCATTAGTATGCACCGCCAGATGGAGTACCACTTGGCGGCGCATAACCTTCAGTTTTAATTGTGCTGAAAATCTCGGGATCACCCTAAAATGAACCTAACATCAAGACTCCTGGATAGTGTCTTGACATTCGAGGTCGTCAGGATGCCAAAAAAGACATTTTACTCATTTTTAATGTTCTATTTGAACATTTTCAATTTATATCGCATTATTAGTTTTGTGTATGGATGACTTAGCATTGTATATATCGTTTTAAGGCCTATTATTTCACTCACAATGTAATTATGTATAACGGGTATAAATTTGAATCTAATGTCACTTCATTAGACAGGTTATTTTAAATCAATAGTATGCACCGCCAGATGGAGTACCACTTGGCGGCGCATAACCTTCGGTTTCAGATTGTGCTGAAAATCTCTAAATCACCCTAAAACGGTCAAACGAGCAAGACTCTCTGAACATTTTTTCCATTCGAGGTCGTCTAGATTCTGAAAAAGTCATCTTTCCTCGCAAAATTGCACCACGCACCAAACACCACCGACGGTTCGTGGTGCTTGGTGTTTTGTGTCTTTGGCCAAAATGTTCGATCTATCGTATCTTTTGACTCGTAGCTCCGATTTAGTCCCCGTTTTTTTCAAATCGTGTAATTTTTCGGGATCTATCCATTGGAAAACTGCCGTAGGCGGTTTTTCCCAAATATTTTTCGAAACGAGACCTCGAAAGCCTTCAATTTTGCCTTTTTTTGATTTTGACCGTTTTCATTCATATTATTCCTTTTGTGTATGCATGATTTAGCATGGTATATATCGTTTTAAGGCCTATTATTTCACTGGCAATGTAATTATGTATAACGGGTATAAATTTGAATCTAATGTCAATTTATTAGACACGTTCTTTTAAATCATTAGTATACACTGCCAGATAGAGTACCACTTGGCGGCGCATAACCTTCGGTTTCTGATTGTGCTGAAAATCTCGAGATCACCCTAAAACGACCCTAACATCAAGACTCCTGGATAGTGTCTTGACATTCGAGGTCGTCAGGATGCCGAAAAAAGACATTTTACTCATTTTTAATGTTCTATTTGATCATTTTCAATTTATA
Source organism: Rutidosis leptorrhynchoides (assembly GCF_046630445.1). Taxonomy (NCBI): domain Eukaryota; kingdom Viridiplantae; phylum Streptophyta; class Magnoliopsida; order Asterales; family Asteraceae; genus Rutidosis; species Rutidosis leptorrhynchoides. The sequence continues at coordinate 335,967,371 of NC_092342.1, read as the reverse complement.
TCGCATTATTAGTTTTGTGTATGGATGACTTAGCATTGTATATATCATTTTAAGGCCTATTATTTCACTCGCAATGTAATTATGTATAACGGGTATAAATTTGAATCTAATGTCACTTCATTAGACATGTTTTTTTAAATCATTAGTATGCACCGCCAGATGGAGTACCACTTGGCGGCGCATAACCTTCAGTTTTAATTGTGCTGAAAATCTCGAGATCACCCTAAAATGAACCTAACATCAAGACTCCTGGATAGTGTCTTGACATTCGAGGTCGTCAGGATGCCAAAAAGAGACATTTTACTCATTTTTAATGTTCTATTTGAACATTTTCAATTTATATCGCATTATTAGTTTTGTGTATGGATGACTTAGCATTGTATATATCGTTTTAAGGCCTATTATTTCACTCACAATGTAATTATGTATAACAGGTCTAAATTTGAATCTAATGTCACTTCATTAGACACGTTTTTTTAAATCAATAGTATGCACCGCCAGATGGATTACCACTTGGCGGCGCATAACCTTCGGTTTCAGATTGTGCTGAAAATCTCTAAATCACCCTAAAACGGTCAAACGAGCAAGACTCTCTGAACATTTTTTCCATTCGAGGTCGTCTAGATTCTGAAAAAGTCATCTTTCCTCGCAAAATTGCACCACGTACAAAACAACACCGACGGTTCGTGGTGCTTGGTGTTTTGTGTCATTGGCCAAAATGTTCGATCTATCGTATCTTTTGACTCGTAGCTCCGATTTAGTCCCCGTTTTTTTCGAATCGTGTAATTTTTCGGGATCTATCCATTGGAAAACTACCGTAGGCGGTTTTTCCCAAATATTTTTCGAAACAAGACCTCGAAAGCCTTCAATTTTGCCTTTTTTTGATTTTGACCGTTTTCATTCATATTATTCCTTTTGTGTATGCATGATTTAGCATGGTATATATCATTTTAAGGCCTATTATTTTACTCGCAATGTAATTATGTATAACGGGTATAAATTTGACTCTAATGTCACTTCATTAGACACGTTTTTTTATATCCTTAGTAAGCGCCGCCAGATGGAGTACCACTTGACGGCGCATAACCTTCGATTTCTGATTGTGCTGAAAATCTCGAGATCACCCTAAAACGTCCCTAACATCAAGACTCCTGGATAGTGTCTTGACATTCGAGGTCGTCAGGATGCCGAAAAAAGACATTTTACTCATTTTTAATGTTCTATTTGATCATTTTCAATTTATATCGCATTATTAGTTTTGTGTATGGATGACTTAGCATTGTATATATCATTTTAAGGCCTATTATTTCACTCGCAATGTAATTATGTATAACGGGTATAAATTTGAATCTAATGTCACTTCATTAGACATGTTTTTTTAAATCATTAGTATGCACCGCCAGATGGAGTACCACTTGGCGGCGCATAACCTTCAGTTTTAATTGTGCTGAAAATCTCGGGATCACTCTAAAATGAACCTAACATCAAGTCTCTTGGATAGTGTCTTGACATTCGAGGTCGTCAGGATGCCAAAAAAGACATTTTACTCATTTTTAATGTTCTATTAGAACATTTTCAATTTATATCGCATTATTAGTTTTGTGTATGGATGACTTAGCATTGTATATATCGTTTTAAGGCCTATTATTTCACTCACAATGTAATTATGTATAACGGGTATAAATTTGAATCTAATGTCACTTCATTAGACAGGTTATTTTAAATCAATAGTATGCACCGCCAGATGGAGTACCACTTGGCGGCGCATAACCTTCGGTTTCAGATTGTGCTGAAAATCTCTAAATCACCCTAAAACGGTCAAACGAGCAAGACTCTCTGAACATTTTTTCCATTCGAGGTTGTCTAGATTCTGAAAAAGTCATCTTTCCTCGCAAAATTGCACCACGCACCAAACACCACCGACGGTTCGTGGTGCTTGGTGTTTTGTGTCTTTGGCCAAAATGTTCGATCTATCGTATCTTTTGACTCGTAGCTCCGATTTAGTCCCCGTTTTTTTCAAATCGTGTAATTTTTCGGGATCTATCCATTGGAAAACTGCCGTAGGCGGTTTTTCCCAAATATTTTTCGAAACGAGACCTCGAAAGCCTTCAATTTTGCCTTTTTTCGATTTTGACCGTTCTCATTCATATTATTCCTTTTGTGTATGCATGATTTTGAATGGTATATATTGTTTTAAGGCCTATTATTTCACTCGCAATGTAATTATGTATAACGGGTATAAATTTGACTATAATATCACTTCATTAGACACGTTTTTTTAAATCATTAGTATGCGCCGCCAGATGGAGTACCACTTGGCGGCGCATAACCTTCAGTTTTTAATTGTGCTGAAAATCTCGAGATCACCCTAAAATAAACCTAACAGCAAGACTCCTGGATAGTGTCTTGACATTCGAGGTCGTCAGGATACCAAAAAAAAACATTTTACTCATTTTTAATGTTCTATTTGAACATTTTCAATTTATATCGCATTATTAGTTTTGTGTATGGATGACTTAGCATTGTATATATCGTTTTAAGGCCTATTATTTCACTCACAATGTAATTATGTATAACGGGTATAAATTTGAATCTAATGTCACTTCATTAGACACGTTTTTTTAAATCAATAGTATGCACTGCCAGATGGAATACCACTTGGCGGCGCATAACCTTCGGTTTCAGATTGTGCTGAAAATCTCTAAATCACCCTAAAACGGTCAAATGAGCAAGACTCTCTGAACATTTTTTCCATTCGAGGTCGTCTAGATTCTGAAAAAGTCATCTTTCCTCGCAAAATTGCACCACGCACCAAACACCACCGACGGTTCGTGGTGCTTGGTGTTTTGTGTCTTTGGCCAAAATGTTAGATCTATCGTATCTTTTGACTCGTAGCTCCGATTTAGTCCCCGTTTTTTTCAAATCGTGTAATTTTTCGAGATCTATCCATTGGAAAACTGACGTAGGCAGTTTTTCCCAAATATTTTTCGAAACGAGACCTCGAAAGTCTTCAATTTTGCCTTTTTTCGATTTTGACCGTATTCATTCATATTATTCCTTTTGTGTATGCATGATTTAGCATGGTATATATCGTTTTAAGGCCTATTATTTCACTCGCAATGTAATTATGTATAACGGGTATAAATTTGACTCTAATGTCACTTCATTAGACACGTTTTTTTAAATCATTAGTATGCGCCGCCAGATGGAGTACCACTTGGCAGCGCATAACCTTCAGTTTTAATTGTGCTGAAAATCTCGAGATCACCCAAAAATGAACCTAACATCAAGACTCCTGGATAGTGTCTTGACATTCAAGGTCGTCAGGATGCCAAAAAGAGACATTTTACTCATTTTTAATGTTCTATTTGAACATTTTCAATTTATATCGCATTATTAGTTTTGTGTATGGATGACTTAGCATTGTATATATCGTTTTAAGGCCTATTATTTCACTCACAATGTAATTATGTATAACGGGTATAAATTTGAATCTAATGTCACTTCATTAGACACGTTTTTTTAAATCAATAGTATGCACCGCCAGATGGATTACCACTTGGCGGCGCATAACCTTCGGTTTCAGATTGTGCTGAAAATCTCTAAATCACCCTAAAACGGTCAAACGAGCAAGACTCTCTGAAAATTTTTTCCATTCGAGGTCGTCTAGATTCTGAAAAAGTCATCTTTCCTCGCAAAATTGCACCACGCACCAAACACCACCGACGGTTCGTGGTGCTTGGTGTTTTGTGTCATTGGCCAAAATGTTCGATCTATCGTATCTTTTGACTCGTAGCTCCGATTTAGTCCCCGTTTTTTTCAAATCGTGTAATTTTTCAGGATCTATCCATTGGAAAACTACCGTAGGCGGTTTTTCCCAAATATTTTTCGAAACGAGACCTCGAAAGCCTTCAATTTTGCCTTTTTTTGATTTTGACCGTTTTCATTCATATTATTCCTTTTGTGTATGCATGATTTAGCATGGTGTATATCATTTTAAGGCCTATTATTTTACTCGCAATGTAATTATGTATAACGGGTATAAATTTGACTCTAATGTCACTTCATTAGACACGTTTTTTTAAATCCTTAGTAAGCGCCGCCAGATGGAGTACCACTTGACGGCGCATAACCTTCGGTTTCTGATTGTGCTGAAAATCTCGAGATCACCCTAAAACGTCCCTAACATCAAGACTCCTGGATAGTGTCTTGACATTCGAGGTCGTCAGGATGCCGAAAAAAGACATTTTACTCATTTTTAATGTTCTATTTGATCATTTTCAATTTATATCGCATTATTAGTTTTGTGTATGGATGACTTAGCATTGTATATATCATTTTAAGGCCTATTATTTCACTCGCAATGTAATTATGTATAACGGGTATAAATTTGAATCTAATGTCACTTCATTAGACATATTTTTTTAAATCATTAGTATGCACCGCCAGATGGAGTACCACTTGGCGGCGCATAACCTTCAGTTTTAATTGTGCTGAAAATCTCGAGATCACCCTAAAATGAACCTAATATCAAGACTCCTAGATAGTGTCTTGACATTCGAGGTCGTCAGGATGCCAAAAAAGACATTTTACTCATTTTTAATGTTCTATTTGAACATTTTCAATTTATATCGCATTATTAGTTTTGTGTATGGATGACTTAGCATTGTATATATCGTTTTAAGGCCTATTATTTCACTCACAATGTAATTATGTATAACGGGTATAAATTTGAATCTAATGTCACTTCATTAGACAGGTTTTTTTAAATCAATAGTATGCACCGCCAGATGGAGTACCACTTGGCGGCGCATAACCTTCGGTTTCAGATTGTGCTGAAAATCTCTAAATCACCCTAAACCGGTCAAACGAGCAAGACTCTCTGAACATTTTTTCCATTCGAGGTCGTCTAGATTCTGAAAAAGTCATCTTTCCTCGCAAAATTGCACCACGCACCAAACACCACCGACGGTTCGTGGTGCTTGGTGTTTTGTGTCTTTGGTCAAAATGTTCGATCTATCGTATCTTTTGACTCGTAGCTCCGATTTAGTCCCCGTTTTTTTCAAATCGTGTAATTTTTCGGGATCTATCCATTGGAAAACTACCGTAGGCGGTTTTTCCCAAATATTTTTCGAAACGAGACCTCGAAAGCCTTCAATTTTGCCTTTTTTCGATTTTGACCGTTCTCATTCATATTATTCCTTTTGTGTATGCATGATTTTGAATGGTATATATCGTTTTAAGGCCTATTATTTCACTCGCAATGTAATTATGTATAACGGGTATAAATTTGACTCTAATGTCACTTCATTAGACACGTTTTTTTAAATCATTAGTATGCGCCGCCAGATGGAGTACCACTTGGCGGCGCATAACCTTCAGTTTTTAATTGTGCTGAAAATCTCGAGATCACCCTAAAATGAACCTAACAGCAAGACTCCTGGATAGTGTCTTGACATTCGAGGTCGTCAGGATACCAAAAAAAAACATTTTACTCATTTTTAATGTTCTATTTGAACATTTTCAATTTATATCGCATTATTAGTTTTGTGTATGGATGACTTAGCATTGTATATATCGTTTTAAGGCCTATTATTTCACTCACAATGTAATTATGTATAACGGGTATAAATTTGAATCTAATGTCACTTCATTAGACACGTTTTTTAAATCAATAGTATGCACTGCCAGATGGAGTACCACTTGGCGGCGCATAACCTTCGGTTTCAGATTGTGCTGAAAATCTCTAAATCACCCTAAAACGGTCAAATGAGCAAGACTCTCTGAACATTTTTTCCATTCGAGGTCGTCTAGATTCTGAAAAAGTCATCTTTCCTCGCAAAATTGCACCACGCACCAAACACCACCGACGGTTCGTGGTGCTTGGTGTTTTGTGTCTTTGGCCAAAATGTTCGATCTATCGTATCTTTTGACTCGTAGCTCCGATTTAGTCCTAGTTTTTTTCAAATCGTGTAATTTTTCGAGATCTATCCATTGGAAAACTACCGTAGGCGGTTTTTCCCAAATATTTTTCGAAACGAGACCTCGAAAGCCTTCAATTTTTCCTTTTTTTGATTTTGACCGTTTTCATTCATATTATTCCTTTTGTGTATGCATGATTTAGCATGGTGTATATCATTTTAAGGCCTATTATTTTACTCGCAATGTAATTATGTATAACGGGTATAAATTTGACTCTAATGTCACTTCATTAGACACGTTTTTTTAAATCCTTAGTAAGCGCCGCCAGATGGAGTACCACTTGACGGCGCATAACCTTCGGTTTCTGATTGTGCTGAAAATCTCGAGATCACCCTAAAACGTCCCTAACATCAAGACTCCTGGATAGTGTCTTGACATTCGAGGTCGTCAGGATGCCGAAAAAAGACATTTTACTCATTTTTAATGTTCTATTTGATCATTTTCAATTTATATCGCATTATTAGTTTTGTGTATGGATGACTTAGCATTGTATATATCATTTTAAGGCCTATTATTTCACTCGCAATGTAATTATGTATAACGGGTATAAATTTGAATCTAATGTCACTTCATTAGACATGTTTTTTTAAATCATTAGTATGCACCGCCAGATGGAGTACCACTTGGCGGCGCATAACCTTCAGTTTTAATTGTGCTGAAAATCTCGAGATCACCCTAAAATGAACCTAACATCAAGACTCCTAGATAGTGTCTTGACATTCGAGGTCGTCAGGATGCCAAAAAAGACATTTTACTCATTTTTAATGTTCTATTTGAACATTTTCAATTTATATCGCATTATTAGTTTTGTGTATGGATGACTTAGCATTGTATATATCGTTTTAAGGCCTATTATTTCACTCACAATGTAATTATGTATAACGGGTATAAATTTGAATCTAATATCACTTCATTAGACAGGTTTTTTTAAATCAATAGTATGCACCGCCAGATGGAGTACCACTTGGCGGCGCATAACCTTCGGTTTCAGATTGTGCTGAAAATCTCTAAATCACCCTAAACCGGTCAAACGAGCAAGACTCTCTGAACATTTTTTCCATTCGAGGTCGTCTAGATTCTGAAAAAGTCATCTTTCCTCGCAAAATTGCACCACGCACCAAACACCACCGACGGTTCGTGGTGCTTGGTGTTTTGTGTCTTTGGTCAAAATGTTCGATCTATCGTATCTTTTGACTCGTAGCTCCGATTTAGTCCCCGTTTTTTTCAAATCGTGTAATTTTTCGGGATCTATCCATTGGAAAACTGCCGTAGGCGGTTTTTCCCAAATATTTTTCGAAACGACACCTCAAAAGCCTTCAATTTTGCCTTTTTTCGATTTTGACCGTTCTCATTCATATTATTCCTTTTGTGTATGCATGATTTTGAATGGTATATATCGTTTTAAGGCCTATTATTTCACTCGCAATGTAATTATGTATAACGGGTATAAATTTGACTCTAATGTCACTTCATTAGACACGTTTTTTTAAATCATTAGTATGCGCCGCCAGATTGAGTACCACTTGGCGGCGCATAACCTTCAGTTTTTAATTGTGCTGAAAATCTCGAGATCACCCTAAAATGAACCTAACAGCAAGACTCCTGGATAGTGTCTTGACATTCGAGGTCATCAGGATACCAAAAAAAAACATTTTACTCATTTTTAATGTTCTATTTGAACATTTTCAATTTATATCGCATTATTAGTTTTGTGTATGGATGACTTAGCATTGTATATATCGTTTTAAGGCCTATTATTTCACTCACAATGTAATTATGTATAACGGGTATAAATTTGAATCTAATGTCACTTCATTAGACACGTTTTTTTAAATCAATAGTATGCACTGCCAGATGGAGTACCACTTGGCGGCGCATAACCTTCGGTTTCAGATTGTGCTGAAAATCTCTAAATCACCCTAAAACGGTCAAACGAGCAAGACTCTCTGAAAATTTTTTCCATTCGAGGTCGTCTAGATTCTGAAAAAGTCATCTTTCCTCGCAAAATTGCACCACGCACCAAACACCACCGACGGTTCGTGGTGCTTGGTGTTTTGTGTCATTGGCCAAAATGTTCGATCTATCGTATCTTTTGACTCGTAGCTCCGATTTAGTCCCCGTTTTTTTCAAATCGTGTAATTTTTCAGGATCTATCCATTGGAAAACTACCGTAGGCGGTTTTTCCCAAATATTTTTCGAAACGAGACCTCGAAAGCCTTCAATTTTGCCTTTTTTTGATTTTGACCGTTTTCATTCATATTATTCCTTTTGTGTATGCATGATTTAGCATGGTGTATATCATTTTAAGGCCTATTATTTTACTCGCAATGTAATTATGTATAACGGGTATAAATTTGACTCTAATGTCACTTCATTAGACACGTTTTTTTAAATCCTTAGTAAGCGCCGCCAGATGGAGTACCACTTGACGGCGCATAACCTTCGGTTTCTGATTGTGCTGAAAATCTCGAGATCACCCTAAAACGTCCCTAACATCAAGACTCCTGGATAGTGTCTTGACATTCGAGGTCGTCAGGATGCCGAAAAAAGACATTTTACTCATTTTTAATGTTCTATTTGATCATTTTCAATTTATATCGCATTATTAGTTTTGTGTATGGATGACTTAGCATTGTATATATCATTTTAAGGCCTATTATTTCACTCGCAATGTAATTATGTATAACGGGTATAAATTTGAATCTAATGTCACTTCATTAGACATGTTTTTTTAAATCATTAGTATGCACCGCCAGATGGAGTACCACTTGGCGGCGCATAACCTTCAGTTTTAATTGTGCTGAAAATCTCGAGATCACCCTAAAATGAACCTAATATCAAGACTCCTAGATAGTGTCTTGACATTCGAGGTCGTCAGGATGCCAAAAAAGACATTTTACTCATTTTTAATGTTCTATTTGAACATTTTCAATTTATATCGCATTATTAATTTTGTGTATGGATGACTTAGCATTGTATATATCGTTTTAAGGCCTATTATTTCACTCACAATGTAATTATGTATAACGGGTATAAATTTGAATCTAATGTCACTTCATTAGACAGGTTTTTTTAAATCAATAGTATGCACCGCCAGATGGAGTACCACTTGGCGGCGCATAACCTTCGGTTTCAGATTGTGCTGAAAATCTCTAAATCACCCTAAACCGGTCAAACGAGCAAGACTCTCTGAACATTTTTTCCATTCGAGGTCGTCTAGATTCTGAAAAAGTCATCTTTCCTCGCAAAATTGCACCACGCACCAAACACCACCGACGGTTCGTGGTGCTTGGTGTTTTGTGTCTTTGGCCAAAATGTTCGATCTATCGTATCTTTTGACTCGTAGCTCCGATTTAGTCCCCGTTTTTTTCAAATCGTGTAATTTTTCGGGATCTATCCATTGGAAAACTGCCGTAGGTGGTTTTTCTCAAATATTTTTCGAAACGAGACCTCGAAAGCCTTCAATTTTGCCTTTTTTCGATTTTGACCGTTCTCATTCATATTATTCCTTTTGTGTATGCATGATTTTGAATGGTATATATCGTTTTAAGGCCTATTATTTCACTCGCAATGTAATTATGTATAACGGGTATAAATTTGACTCTAATGTCACTTCATTAGACACGTTTTTTTAAATCATTAGTATGCGCCGCCAGATGGAGTACCACTTGGCGGCGCATAACCTTCAGTTTTTAATTGTGCTGAAAATCTCGAGATCACCCTAAAATGAACCTAACAGCAAGACTCCTGGATAGTGTCTTGACATTCGAGGTCGTCAGGATGCCAAAAAAGACATTTTACTCATTTTTAATGTTCTATTTGAACATTTTCAATTTATATCGCATTATTAGTTTTGTGTATCGATGACTTAGCATTGTATATATCGTTTTAAGGCCTATTATTTCACTCACAATGTAATTATGTATAACGGGTATAAATTTGAATCTAATGTCACTTCATTAGACACGTTTTTTTAAATCAATAGTATGCACCGCCAGATGGAGTAACACTTGGCGGCGCATAACCTTCGGTTTCAGATTATGCTGAAAATCTCTAAATCACCCTAAAACGGCCAAACGAGCAAGACTCTCTGAACATTTTTTTCATTCGAGGTCGTCTAGATTCTAAAAAAGTTATCTTTCCTCCCAAAATTGCACCACGCACCAAACACCACCGACGGTTCGTGCTGCTTGGTGTTTTGTGTCTTTGGCCAAAATGTTAGATCTATCGTATCTTTTGACTCGTAGCTCCGATTTAGTCCCCGTTTTTTTCAAATCGTGTAATTTTTCGAGATCTATCCCTTGGAAAACTGACGTAGGCGGTTTTTCCCAAATATTTTTCGAAACGAGACCTCGAAAGTCTTCATTTTTGTCTTTTTTCGATTTTGACCGTTTTCATTTTTATTATTCCTTTTGTGTATGCATGATTTAGCATGGTATATATCGTTTTAAGGCCTATTATTTCACTCGCAATGTAATTATGTATAACGGGTATAAATTTGACTCTAATGTCTCTTCATTAGACACGTTTTTTTAAATCATTAGTATGCGCCGCCAGATGGAGTACCACTTGGCGGCGCATAACCTTCAGTTTTAATTGTGCTGAAAATCTCGAGATCACCCTAAAATGAACCTAACATCAAGACTCCTGGATAGTGTCTTGACATTCGAGGTCGTCAGGATGCCAAAAAGAGACATTTTACTCATTTTTAATGTTCTATTTGAACATTTTCAATTTATATCGCATTATTAGTTTTGTGTATGGATGACTTAGCATTGTATATATCGTTTTAAGGCCTATTATTTCACTCACAATGTAATTATGTATAACGGGTATAAATTTGAATCTAATGTCACTTCATTAGACACGTTTTTTTAAAATCAATAGTATGCACCGCCAGATGGATTACCACTTGGCGGCGCATAACCTTCGGTTTCAGATTGTGCTGAAAATCTCTAAATCACCCTAAAACGGTCAAACGAGCAAGACTCTCTGAACATTTTTTCCATTCGAGGTCGTCTAGATTCTGAAAAAGTCATCTTTCCTCGCAAAATTGCACCACGCACCAAACACCACCGACGGTTCGTGGTGCTTGGTGTTTTGTGTCATTGGCCAAAATGTTCGATCTATCGTATCTTTTGACTCGTAGCTCCGATTTAGTCCCCGTTTTTTTTTCAAATCGTGTAATTTTTCGGGATCTATCCATTGGAAAACTGCCGTAGGCGGTTTTTCCCAAATATTTTTCGAAACGAGACCTCGAAAGCCTTCAATTTTGCCTTTTTTCGATTTTGACCGTTTTCATTCATATTATTCCTTTTGTGTATGCATGATTTAGCATGGTATATATCATTTTAAGGCCTATTATTTCACTCGCAATGTAATTATGTATAACGGGTATAAATTTGACTCTAATGTCACTTCATTAGACACGTTTTTTTAATTCATTAGTATGCGCCGCCAGATGGAGTACCACTTGGCGGCGCATAACCTTCGGTTTCTGATTGTGCTGAAAATCTCGAGATCACCCTAAAACGACCCTAACATCAAGACTCCTGGATAGTGTCTTGACATTCGAGGTCTTCTGGATGCCGAAAAAAGATATTTTACTCATTTTTAATGTTCTATTTGATCATTTTAAATTTATATCGCATTATTAGTTTTGTGTATGGATGACTTAGCATTGTATATATCGTTTTAAAGCCTTTTATTTCACTCGCAATGTAATTATGTATAACGGGTATAAATTTGAATCTAATGTCACTTCATTAGACATGTTTTTTTAAATCATTAGTATGCGTCGCCAGATGGAGTACCACTTGGCGGCGCATAACCTTTAGTTTTTAATTGTGCTGAAAATCTCGAGATCACCCTAAAATGAACCTAACATCAAGACTCCTGGATAGTGTCTTGACATTCGAGGTCGTCAGGATGCCAAAAAAGACATTTTACTCATTTTTAATGTTCTATTTGAACATTTTCAATTTATATCGCATTATTAGTTTTGTGTATGGATGACTTAGCATTGTATATATCGTTTTAAGGCCTATTATTTCACTCACAATGTAATTATGTATAACGGGTATAAATTTGAATCTAATGTCACTTCATTAGACACGTTTTTTTAAATCAATAGTATGCACCGCCAGATGGAGTAACACTTGGCGGCGCATAACCTTCGGTTTCAGATTATGCTGAAAATCTCTAAATCACCCTAAAACGGCCAAACGAGCAAGACTCTCTGAACATTTTTTTCATTCGAGGTCGTCTAGATTCTGAAAAAGTTATCTTTCCTCGCAAAATTGCACCACGCACCAAACACCACCGACGGTTCGTGGTGCTTGGTGTTTTGTGTCTTTGGCCAAAATGTTAGATCTATCGTATCTTTTGACTCGTAGCTCCGATTTAGTCCCCGTTTTTTTCAAATCGTGTAATTTTTCGAGATCTATCCCTTGGAAAACTGACGTAGGCGGTTTTTCCCAAATATTTTTCGAAACGAGACCTCGAAAGTCTTCAATTTTGTCTTTTTTTCGATTTTGACCGTTTTCATTTTTATTATTCCTTTTGTGTATGCATGATTTAGCATGGTATATATCGTTTTAAGGCCTATTATTTCACTCGCAATGTAATTATGTATAACGGGTATAAATTTGACTCTAATGTCTCTTCATTAGACACGTTTTTTTAAATCATTAGTATGCGCCGCCAGATGGAGTACCACTTGGCGGCGCATAACCTTCAGTTGTAATTGTGCTGAAAATCTCGAGATCTCCCTAAAATGAACCTAACATCAAGACTCCTGGATAGTGTCTTGACATTCGAGGTCGTCAGGATGCCAAAAAGAGACATTTTACTCATTTTTAATGTTCTATTTGAACATTTTCAATTTATATTGCATTATTAGTTTTGTGTATGGATGACTTAGCATTGTATATATCGTATTAAGGCCTATTATTTCACTCACAATGTAATTATGTATAACGGGTATAAATTTGAATCTAATGTCACTTCATTAGACACGTTTTTTTAAAATCAATAGTATGCACCGCCAGATGGATTACCACTTGGCGGCGCATAACCTTCGGTTTCAATTGTGCTGAAAATCTCTAAATCACCCTAAAACGGTCAAACGAGCAAGACTCTCTGAACATTTTTTCCATTCGAGGTCGTCTAGATTCTGAAAAAGTCATCTTCCCTCGCAAAATTGCACCACGCACCAAACACCACCGACGGCTCGTGGTGCTTGGTGTTTTGTGTCATTGGCCAAAATGTTCGATCTATCGTATCTTTTGACTCGTAGCTCCGATTTAGTCCCCGTTTTTTTCAAATCGTGTAATTTTTCGGGATATATCCATTGGAAAACTGCTGTAGGCGGTTTTTCCCAAATATTTTTCGAAACGAGACCTCGAAAGCCTTCAATTTTGCCTTTTTTCGATTTTGACCGTTTTCATTCATATTATTCCTTTTGTGTATGCATGATTTAGAATGGTATATATCATTTTAAGGCCTATTATTTCACTCGCAATGTAATTATGTATAACGGGTATAAATTTGACTCTAATGTCACTTCATTAGACACGTTTTTTTAAATCATTAGTATGCGCCGCCAGATGGAGTACCACTTGGCGGCGCATAACCTTCGGTTTCTGATTGTGCTGAAAATCTCGAGATCACCCTAAAACGACCCTAACATCAAGACTCCTGGATAGTGTCTTGACATTCGAGGTCGTCTGGATGCCGAAAAAAGATATTTTACTCATTTTTAATGTTCTATTTGATCATTTTAAATTTATATCGCATTATTAGTTTTGTGTATGGATAAGTTAGCATTGTATATATCGTTTTAAGGCCTATTATTTCACTCACAATGTAATTATGTATAACGGGTATAAATTTGAATCTAATGTCACTTCATTAGACACGTTTTTTTAAATCAATAGTATGCACCGCCAGATGGAGTAACACTTGGCGGCGCATAACCTTCGGTTTCAGATTATGCTGAAAATCTCTAAATCACCCTAAAACGGCCAAACGAGCAAGACTCTCTGAACATTTTTTCCATTCGAGGTCGTCTAGATTTTGAAAAAGTTATCTTTCCTCGCAAAATTGCACCACGCACCAAACACCACCGACGGTTCGTGGTGCTTGGTGTTTTGTGTCTTTGGCCAAAATGTTAGATCTATCTTATCTTTTGACTCGTAGCTCCGATTGTAATGACCCGGAAATTTCCGACCAAATTTAAACTCTAATCTCTATATGGTTCCGACACGATAAGCAAAAACCCTAAAGTTGACCCACACTTTTTCGATCATTCTATACTTATAAGATTAATATTTACATAAATTAAACCTTACCAACATGATAAGCAATCCCAAATTGTTGAGATTTATGTTTCCGAAAAGAGTTTTACACAACGTTTGACCGTCTAGTTTGACCGATGATATCACGAACTATACAATATATGATAATTATACGTTTGTATATATATATGTATATATACATATTTAACATGATTTAAGAATGTTTTAATATCTCATTTTGTATTAATAACAATAAGTTATAAGTATATTTTGAAACTACTAACTTAAGTTTTCAAAACGATAACTATACGTAAAGTTATTTGACATAAATACTTATAACCTATAATGTTTATACATATATCGTATAAGTAATGTATTTAATCACTTTTAAAGACTTAAATACATAAAACAATATAAGTGTATTCACAAAAGATAGCTATATTTGAATCCTCATTTCATTTTTCACAAAATTTCTATACGTATATCTAGAGTATAAGTACTCGTAGCATACCTAGCTTCTATACGTATTTACTATTGGTATATACACATCAAATCAACTTTAAATCAATCCTATATCTTCCCTCATCAAAAGGGAATTCCTTTTTGACATTTACCTTCAATAATTATACAAGAATACAAGTTGAAATTTTGTCCTTGTTCCCTTTATACCACGTTTTTAAGAGCTTCCATGTATCATCATTTTGGTTCAATTTTTATCATCATTTCTAAGTTAAAAACACACACTTCCATAACCCTTAAACCCCTTAATCATCTCAGCTCATATCTATGAAGATCTACCTTCAAAAACCTTACTTAATCACCATAAGAAAACCATACAAAAACACTTCAAGAAATCCTTCCAAGAACACAAACTTACTTCCAATCTTTCATCCACTTCCATCACCCTTTTGGTTCTAGCTTTTTACTCCTCTTTTACAGCAACCTTGTCCAAGGAACTTAAGGTAGTAACTATGTTCATAACCTTATTCGATTCATATATATATAGCTATCTTATTTTGTGGTATAAAAATTTAACAACAAGAACATAGTTTGAAAGTTTTCAAACTTGTTTGCAAACTAAATAGATCCTTCTAACATAACTTTTAAAATACTTCAAGACCTGTAATATAACTTAATTATATGTTAATTTAACAAGGTATAACTTGGTTTTTCAAAGAATATCTTAAAAACTGTTTTTACGACGTCGGAGTGCAACCGGGGACTGTTTTGGGTTGGATAATTAAAAACTATCTTAAACTTTGAATTGGAGGTTTATCTTCTGGAAAAATTATTTTTACTATGAATATGATAACACATAAAAATTTCATGATTTAATTCAAAGTATAAGTATTTTTAGAAAAATAATCATTTAAGGTTGTTTAAATAAAGGAAAATGTTTAACTTCATAAGTTTCACTAAAGTTTCACCTATGCCGTGTGATTTTGAATACAAACCAAGGTATTTTCAGTTCATAGTCTTAAAGAGGGACTCGATCCAAGGAGATGGCAAGTTGAATCAACGAAAACGGATTTGTAACGAAGAAACTATGACCGAAACAAAATTGGTTATCCAAGACTTGTTTAACTTCGGGATTAATTGGGAAAAATTAAATAAAATCACATCTTTCTAAGATAACATGATATTTTATATATATGTACTTATAATTCAATTTTATATGGTTCAGGATCACCCATAAACAACAGGAGAAGATTAATCATAAGATCCCATGATTGTACGCAACACGTCATTTGACAACACCGGTACTTTATGTACGCAACACGTCATTTGACAACACCGGTACCGTGGGTCAAGATTAATCTCGACCAATACATATACGATGGGGTTTTATTTATTTCATTGGGGGTTTTATTTATTTCATTGCAGGTATATTAAACATCTAAAAATGAACCATTAAAATTGAATTACTAACAACGAACTGCTAACTACGGACTAAGGAATTATTCAAAGTATTAAAAGTATAACAAGTATATATATGTGACGTTTGTTTAAAAAGAAAAGGTATTGATATATTATATATGGATAGGTTCGTGATATCAACCGGAGACCAAGTCAAATTATATATATCTTCAAGACGAAAATGAGTATATAGTCCCTTTTAAACTTTAAATATTTTGGGCTGAGAATACATGCGCTGTTTTTTTATAAATGATTTACGTTACGGACACAAGTAACTGAAAAATATATTCTACGTTGAGTTGTACCACTGGCATACTTCCCTGTAGCTTGGTAACTACTATTTACAGCGGTATTGTAAACGCGAATCCTGTTGATAGATCTATCGGGCCTGACAACCCCAACCGGACTGGACGACCAGTATTCAACGGTTGCACAGTACTTCGTTTTGTGACTACACTTGGTACGGTGTAGTAAGATTTCATATTAAAGGGAATATGCGACGTGATTAATTGTTAAGTATGGTTACCAAGTGCTCAACCACTTAGAATATTTTTATTGAAATGTTTACATACGAAATCTTGTGGTCTATATATATATATATTGCTGCCGGCATTAAACCTATATCTCACCAACTTTATGTTGACATTTTAAAGCATGTTATTCTCAGGTATGAATTAAGTCTTCCGCTGTGCATTAGCTCGTACTAAGGATACTACTTGAGGCCATTAAGGACTTTTATCATAAGGCATTGCATTCGAGTCATTGAAGTTCATAGAGACTATTATTAAGTAAATGGATGTTTAGGTCATTTGAATATTATGAAATGTCAGGCGAATATGTCAATTCTGGATGTAACTATAGATTGCCTTATAAGAATAAATGCAACGTTTGAAATATGTATCATATAGAGGACAAGTACCTCGCAATGTTATCAACTATTGTAATTCGTTTGTAATCAATATGGACAACGTCCGGATGATTAGTTTCGGATCCTTTCAGTTGGTATCAGAGCGTTGGTCTTAGCGAACCAGGCCTTGCATTAGTGTGTCTAACTAGTAGTTGTTAGGATACATTAAGTGAGTCTGGACTTTGACCGTGTCTGCCTGTCAAAAGTTTTGCTTATCAATCCTAGTCGGAAATCATCTGCTTATCATCCTTAGGGAACTGCCTGCTTATCATTCTTAAGTCTAGACACGTCTTACTGCATTTAGTGCATCGATAGTGTATAGACAAAATTCATATCCTAGCGTATATGTTACTCTAGACATTGCCTGACGTATTTCAAAGATTCTCCGTAATTCATGGGATTTTGATATTATATATATACATATGTAAATTATGTATTGAAGAGTACCAAACCCAACTCCTATAATCTATTCCAAACCAAAAATTCATTTCTCCGACCATACAAGATGGATTCTTCATCCAGCTCAAATTCCTCCGACTTCGATAGCTTCGCCGATATGGATTTCCATTCGAGCTCCGAGAACAGCGTTACCGGAATGGATCAACCAATTTCCCATCATCTATTCTGGATGAATTGGGGATGGGTTCGTAATATACTAAATTTCTGGAGGCAAGAAGAAGGTGATCCATTCCATCCACCAAATTGTCCTCTTAACGATGAACCTGAAGCACTTACCGGCGAACCTATTCGAAACACCATTTTCTCGCTCATTTCTAGAGTATCTCGTCATGATTACATACTATCCCATATTTCAAATCTTGTTCATTCGCTCGTTCCAACCGTCAATCATCCCGGTATAATAGAAGAAGTCAACGAACTCCGTGCTCGGGTAGTGGTTTTGGAGAATATGGTGCGAAGGTTACAAACACCAACAGCAACACCAGCAGCATAATCCGTACTACCATCGTCAACGCCGACAGTACCTTTATCACCCCAATCACAACCGTGCCTTAAATCTCAACATCACAATCTGTATCTCGAATATCAACATCACACGACTCAATATCTGTACTTCGAGTATGATCTTCATTCTATATATCGTTCTACATCGATTATCTTCGCTTTACGTATCGTATGACGATTATGTAATTTCTAAAGTCTTAGAGATTATGTAATCTAGAATTAATGATAAATCAAATGAGTTTAATATCTTATTGACTCATTAAATCTATGATTATCTCTGAAGAAAATATATATGCAATTATATTTTCATAAAGATAGTAATAAAAAATTCCTTCGTACAAACTATTAATGATGAAAATATTTTAACGGGTGGGTAGTACCCGAGGAATATTTAGAATTCACATTAATAAGTTATATTGTACATTCTTGAATCTGATTCAACAGTTATCTATTATCTTACTTACAACCACCGATATTCGTATCCGCTCACCCCAGAATAACCATTTTCAATCAAATTTCATATTCGGATTTTGACCTACCAAAATCCAACAAGTGGCATAAAGAAGAAAACATTGGACAATTAAAATGAATTAAAATGTTGATTGTAACATATGAAACTAAACAATTCTTCAAGCTTGCCACTTGATTTTATCTTAAACCTCATTCGTAACTTGACGATTACAATTCGCATTCAAATCCTTTCATGATTCCTGAAAACACCTCGACCGAGAAATTGAACCAGCCGCACCTCGTCTATGGAAGAAAGATTCCTGCATACAATTATGCACTTGAGAAACCTTCGAAACCAAAGTTATAAACTTATCCGCGTTGAATTCCTTATCATTCCTTGGTAAAAACAATCATACGATTCCTTTTCAATTAGCTAATTTTGTCACAGCTCCACTTTGACTTCTCAATGAGACTACTCCTATTATAACCTCGATATTTATACCTTGTCCTTTTGACGTCGTTACCAGAAAATCCTTTATATTTCACGACATCATCAACAAATGTACCAGCAGATCGTCCACCCTTTGGCGAAATCCGCAATTAGCATTTTGAAAATTTTGCAGAACTTCCCCAGTTATACCTATAACATTTATTCCTAAGAAATTTCATACTTCGAATGTGAAGTTTCTGAAAACACCCTGAACTATGAAGTAGCTCTTGAAATGCTGATGAAGCAGCAAAAACCGTAAACGACTTTAACAATCAAAAGATTGATGATAAAGAATGGTATGGTGGTAAAGCTGAGAAAAAGAGAAGGTTTGGAACTGGAAAACGGATTGAGGAAAGTATGAAGGAGGCCGTGAACAAATCATGAAAACAGAACCTGCCTTCAAAGGATCCAAATGATCCAGTGCCTGCTGAAACCGTTAGTAAGAACACTGCTCCTTATTCTAAACTTTTTAAGATGATATTCTTCACCATCATTTTATCTTAGATATTATAAGATATCTTCATTCGTTATACATATTTTTTCATATTTCTGGAGATATTTTTACAACTATTCCTATCTGCGATCATTTAACTCTCCGTAACATCTGCGCTACAATATAAAAGAAACTGTGTTAGTTTCTAAATTCTGAAATCTCTAAGTTTAAAAATATGAATGTTTTGAAGTAGTGTTGGGAACTGATACATGAATTAGTATAATATAATGAAACTTGATCAACTTCATTATATTACAGTAAGTCATGTTAAGTTTCTAATGGAATGTGATGATTCACAGTACCGTCATCATGTGCCATGTTACACGACTCTTACATTCTATCAAGTCTCCAAACATATTAGAACGTATCACCTTGATAGTTCTATTTTTTCGGAATATTCGAGTAATTTAACGAATCAAGATCGTGCCATTACAATTTCATTCTAAAACCAATAGCAAGGTTCATTCAAAATTTCCTACCTACGAATTTCGGACCATTGTTCGCTTGGCTCGAGGACGGGAAGAGGAAATAAAGGGACAAAACCTCAGAAAAGAAATAGGAACATAAACCACAGCAAATAAGAGAGAGCATTAACTGTGGATGACAATGATTTTAAGGGAACATCGAAATATAAGGGAAGGTATAAAACCTAACAACAACCCCGAAACTACAAACCATGCATATCAATACGTATTGCAACGTAAAGGCACGGGAGAATTAAAAACATTATAATTCCAAGGAAAGGATAAAAGAGAATAGATTCTTCTGGTGATAGATGAAAAAGAAGAATGAAAGATATGAAAGTTAGAAATATAACAAGGGTTAGAATGGGATGGAGCATATTAGCGAATGTCTTAAAGTAGGAACTAAAGAGAAAGAATAGAAGATGTGGGAAGAAAGAAAGGGAAGGAGGTAAATTTATAGTGAAATATTCGACAAAGAAATCAAAACAGATTGCCGCGTTAAATCAAAGAAGATCCTGATCGCCGCAAAACTAAATCTTATTACATAAGATTTTCTTTAAAACCCTTAAATCCCGGAAATCGATCATAATCACGTCATCGGTTACAACAAATCTATATTTACTCATTTCACTCTTTTGTGATAGCTTCGCTCGTGCGTCTCACATAACCAAATCGTTTTTATCTAAATCTTTCAATAATGATAAAATTTCATTATTACCTCATATTCGTCATGAAAACATTCCTATTGTTGTTTATGACAACCTCTACCAAATTTCGAGGACGAAATTTCTTTAACGGATGGGTACTGTAATGACCCGGAAATTTCCGACCAAATTTAAACTCTAATCTCTATATGGTTCCGACACGATAAGCAAAAACCCTAAAGTTGACCCACACTTTTTTGATCATTCTATACTTATAAGATTAATATTTACATAAATTAAACCTTACCAACATGATAAGCAATCCCAAATTGTTGAGATTTATGTTTCCGAAAAGAGTTTTACACAACGTTTGACCGTCTAGTTTGACCGATGATATCACGAACTATACAATATATGATAATTATACGTTTGTATATATATATGTATATATACATATTTAACATGATTTAAGAATGTTTTAATATCTCATTTTGTATTAATAACAATAAGTTATAAGTATATTTTGAAACTACTAACTTAAGTTTTCAAAACGATAACTATACGTAAAGTTATTTGACATAAATACTTATAACCTATAATGTTTATACATATATCGTATAAGTAATGTATTTAATCACTTTTAAAGACTTAAATACATAAAACAATATAAGTTTATTCACAAAAGATAGCTATATTTGAATCCTCATTCCATTTTTCACAAAATTTCTATACGTATATCTAGAGTATAAGTACTCGTATCATACCTAGCTTCTATACGTATTTACTATTGGTATATACACATCAAATCAACTTTAAATCAATCCTATATCTGCCCTCATCAAGAGGGAATTCCTTTTTGACATTTACCTTCAATAATTATACAAGAATACAAGTTGAAATTTTGTCCTTGTTCCCTTTATATCACGTTTTTAAGAGCTTCCATGTATCATCATTTTGGTTCAATTTTTATCATCATTTCTAAGTTAAAAACACACACTTCCATAACCCTTAAACCCCTTAATCATCTCAGCTCATATCTATGAAGATCTAGCTTCAAAAACCTTACTTAATCACCATAAGAAAACCATACAAAAACACTTCAAGAAATCCTTCCAAGAACACAAACTTACTTCCAATCTTTCATCCACTTCCATCACCCTTTTGGTTCTAGCTTTTTACTCCTCTTTTACAGCAACCTTGTCCAAGGAACTTGAGGTAGTAACTATGTTCATAACCTTATTCGATTCATATATATATATAGCTATCTTATTTTGTGGTATAAAAATTTAACAACAAGAACATAGTTTGAAAGTTTTCAAACTTGTTTGCAAACTAAATAGATCCTTCTAACTTAACTTTTAAAATACTTCAATACCTGTAATATAACTTAATTATATGTTAATTTAACAAGGTATAACTTGGTTTTTCAAAGAATATCTTAAAAACTATTTTTACGACGTCGGAGTGCAACCGGGGACTGTTTTGGGTTGGATAATTAAAAACTATCTTAAACTTTGAATTGGAGGTTTATATTCTGGAAAAATGATTTTTACTATGAATATGATAACACATAAAAATTTCATGATTTAATTCAAAGTATAAGTATTTTTAGAAAAATAATCATTTAAGGTTGTTTAAATAAAGGAAAATGTTTAACTTCATAAGTTTCACTAAAGTTTCACCTATGCCGTGTGATTTTGAATACAAACCAAGGTATTTTCAGTTCATAGTCTTAAAGAGGGACTCGATCCAAGGAGATGGCAAGTTGAATCAACGAAAACGGATTTGTAACGAAGAAACTATGACCGAAACAAAATTGGTTATCCAAGACTTGTTTAACTTCGGGATTAATTGGGAAAAATTAAATAAAATCACATCTTTCTAAGATAACATGATATTTTATATATATGTACTTATAATTCAATTTTATATGGTTCAGGATCACCCGTAAACAACACGAGAAGATTAATCATAAGATCCCATGATTGTACGCAACACGTCATTTGACAACACCGGTACTTTATGTACGCAACACGTCATTTGACAACACCGGTACCGTGGGTCAAGATTAATCTCGACCAATACATATACGATGGGGTTTTATTTATTTCATTGGGGGTTTTATTTATTTCATTGCGGGTATATTAAACATCTAAAAATGAACCATTAAAATTGAATTACTAACAACGAACTGATAACTACGGACTAAGGAATTATTCAAAGTATTAAAAGTATAACAAGTATATATATGTGACGTTTGTTTAAAAAGAAAAGGTATTGATATATTATATATGGATAGGTTCGTGATATCAACCGGAGACCAAGTCAAATTATATATATCTTCAAGACGAAAGTGAGTATATAGTCCCTTTTAAACTTTAAATATTTTGGGCTGAGAATACATGCGCTGTTTTTTTATAAATGATTTACGTTACGGACACAAGTAACTGAAAAATATATTCTACGTTGAGTTGTACCACTGGCATACTTCCCTGTAGCTTGGTAACTACTATTTACAGCGGTATTGTAAACGCGAATCCTGTTGATAGATCTATCGGGCCTGACAACCCCAACCGGACTGGACGACCAGTATTCAACGGTTGCACAGTACTTCGTTTTGTGACTACACTTGGTACGGTGTAGTAAGATTTCATATTAAAGGGAATATGCGATGTGATTAATTGTTAAGTATGGTTACCAAGTGCTCAACCACTTAGAATATTTTTATTGAAATGTTTACATACGAAATCTTGTGGTCTATATATATATATATTGCTGCCGGCATTAAACCTATATCTCACCAACTTTATGTTGACATTTTAAAGCATGTTATTCTCAGGTATGAATTAAGTCTTCCGCTGTGCATTAGCTCGTACTAAGGATACTACTTGAGGCCATTAAGGACTTTTATCATAAGGCATTGCATTCGAGTCATTGAAGTTCATAGAGACTATTATTAAGTAAATGGCGGTTTAGGTCATTTGAATATTATGAAATGTCAGGCGAATATGTCAATTCTGGATGTAACTATAGATTGCCTTATAAGAATAAATGCAACGTTTGAAATATGTATCATATAGAGGACAAGTACCTCGCAATGTTATCAACTATTGTAATTCGTTTGTAATCAATATGGACAACGTCCGGATGATTAGTTTCGGATCCTTTCACCGATTTAGTCCCCGTTTTTTTTCAAATCGTGTAATTTTTCGAGATCTATCCATTGGAAAACTGACGTAGGTGGTTTTTCCCAAATATTTTTCGAAACGAGACCTCGAAAGTCTTCAATTTTGTCTTTTTTTCGATTTTGACCGTTTTCATTCATATTATCCCTTTTGTGTATGCATGATTTAGCATGGTATATATCGTTTTAAGGGCTATTATTTCACTCGCAATGTAATTATGTATAACGGGTATAAATTTGACTCTAATGTCTCTTCATTAGACACGTTTTTTTTAAATCATTAGTATGCGCCGCCAGATGGAGTACCACTTGGCGGCGCATAACCTTCAGTTTTAATTGTGCTGAAAATCTCGAGATCACCCTAAAATGAACCTAACATCAAGACTCCTGGATAGTGTCTTGACATTCGAGGTCGTCAGGATGCCAAAAAGAGACATTTTACTCATTTTTAATGATCTATTTGAACATTTTCAATTTATATCGCATTATTAGTTTTGTGTATGGATGACTTAGCATTGTATATATCATTTTAAGGCCTATTATTTCACTCACAATGTAATTATGTATAACGGGTATAAATTTGAATCTAATGTCACTTCATTAGACACGTTTTTTTAAATCAATTGTATGCACCGCCAGATGGATTACCACTTGGCGGCGCATAACCTTCGGTTTCAGATTGTGCTGAAAATCTCTAAATCACCCTAAAACGGTCAAACGAGCAAGACTCTCTGAACATTTTTTCCATTCGAGGTCGTCTAGATTATGAAAAAGTCATCTTTCCTCGCAAAATTGCACCACGCACCAAACACCACCGACGGTTCGTGGTGCTTGGTGTTTTGTGTCATTGGCCAAAATGTTAGATCTATCGTATCTTTTGACTCGTAGCTCCGATTTAGTCCCCATTTTTTTTCAAATCGTGTAATTTTTCGGGATCTATCCATTGGAAAACTGCCGTAGGCAGTTTTTCCCAAATATTTTTCGAAATGAGACCTCGAAAGCCTTCAATTTTGCCTTTTTCGATTTTGACCGTTCTCATTCATATTAGTCCTTTTGTGTATGCATGATTTTGAAAGGTATATATCGTTTTAAGGCCTATTATTTCACTCGCAATGTAATTATGTATAACGGGTATAAATTTGACTCTAATGTCACTTCATTAGACACGTTTTTTTAAATCATTAGTATGCGCCGCCAGATGGAGTACCACTTGGCGGCGCATAACCTTCAGTTTTTAATTGTGCTGAAAATCTCGAGATCACCCTAAAATGAACCTAACAGCAAGACTCCTGGATAGTGTCTTGACATTCGAGGTCGTCAGGATACCAAAAAAAAAACATTTTACTCATTTTTAATGTTCTATTTGAACATTTTCAATTTATATCGCATTATTAGTTTTGTGTATGGATGACTTAGCATTGTATATATAGTTTTAAGGCCTATTATTTCACTCACAATGTAATTATGTATAACGGGTATAAATTTGAATCTAATGTCACTTCATTAGACACGTTTTTTTAAATCAATAGTATGCACTGCCAGATGGAGTACCACTTGGCGGCGCATAACCTTCGGTTTCAGATTGTGCTGAAAATCTCTAAATCACCCTAAAACGGTCAAATGAGCAAGAACTCTCTGAACATTTTTTCCATTCGAGGTCGTCTAGATTCTGAAAAAGTCATCTTTCCTCGCAAAATTGCACCACGCACCAAACACCACCGACGGTTCGTGGTGCTTGGTGTTTTGTGTCTTTGGCCAAAATGTTCGATCTATCGTATCTTTTGACTCGTAGCTCCGATTTAGTCCCCGTTTTTTTCAAATCATGTAATTTTTCGAGATCTATCCATTGGGAAACTGCCGTAGGTGGTTTTTCCCAAATATTTTTCGAAACGAGACCTCGAAAGCATTCAATTTTGCCTTTTTTCGATTTTGACCGTTTTCATTCATATTATTCCTTTTGTGTATGCATGATTTAGCATGGTATATGTCGTTTTAAGGCCTATTATTTCACTGGCAATGTAATTATGTATAACGGGTATAAATTTGAATCTAATGTCAATTCATTAGAGACGTTCTTTTAAATCATTAGTATACACCGCCAGATAGAGTACCACTTGGCGGCGCATAACCTTCGGTTTCTGATTGTGCTGAAAATCTCGAGATCACCCTAAAACGACCCTAACATCAAGACTCCTGGATAGTGTCTTGACATTCGAGGTCGTCAGGATGCCGAAAAAAGACATTTTACTCATTTTTAATGTTCTATTTGATCATTTTCAATTTATATCGCATTATTAGTTTTGTGTATGGATGACTTAGCATTGTATATATCATTTTAAGGCCTATTATTTCACTCGCAATGTAATTATGTATAACGGGTATAAATTTGAATCTAATGTCACTTCATTAGACATGTTTTTTTAAATCATTAGTATGCACCGCCAGATGGAGTACCACTTGGCGGCGCATAACCTTCAGTTTTAATTGTGCTGAAAATCTCAAGATCACCCTAAAATGAACCTAACATCAAGACTCCTGGATAGTGTCTTGACATTCGAGGTCGTCAGGATGCCAAAAAGAGACATTTTACTCATTTTTAATGTTCTATTTGAACATTTTCAATTTATATCGCATTATTAGTTTTGTGTATGGATGACTTAGCATTGTATATATCGTTTTAAGGCCTATTATTTCACTCACAATATAATTATGTATAACAGGTCTAAATTTGAATCTAATGTCACTTCATTAGACACGTTTTTTTAAATCAATAGTATGCACCGCCAGATGGATTACCATTTGGCGGCGCATAACCTTCGGTTTCAGATTGTGCTGAAAATCTCTAAATCACCCTAAAACGGTCAAACGAGCAAGACTCTCTGAACATTTTTTCCATTCGAGGTCGTCTAGATTCTGAAAAAGTCATCTTTCCTCGCAAAATTGCACCACGCACAAAACTACACCGACGGTTCGTGGTGCTTGGTGTTTTGTGTCATTGGCCAAAATGTTCGATCTATCGTATCTTTTGACTCGTAGCTCCGATTTAGTCCCCGTTTTTTTCAAATCGTGTAATTTTTCGGGATCTATCCATTGGAAAACTGCCGTAGGCGGTTTTTCCCAAATATTTTTCGAAACGAGACCTCGAAAGCCTTCAATTTTGCCTTTTTTCGATTTTGACCGTTTTCATTCATATTATTCCTTTTGTGTATGCATGATTTAGCATGGTATATATCATTTTAAGGCCTATTATTTCACTCGCAATGTAATTATGTATAACGGGTATAAATTTGACTCTAATGTCACTTCATTAGACACGTTTTTTTAAATCATTAGTATGCGCCGCCAGATGGAGTACCACTTGGCGGTGCATAACCTTCGGTTTCTGATTGTGCTGAAAATCTCGAGATCACCCTAAAACAACCCTAACATCAAGACTCCTGGATAGTGTCTTGACATTCGAGGTCGTCTGGATGCCGAAAAAAGATATTTTACTCATTTTTAATGTTCTATTTGATCATTTTCAATTTATATCGCATTATTAGTTTTGTGTATGGATGACTTAGCATTGTATATATCGTTTTAAAACCTTTTATTTCACTCGCAATGTAATTATGTATAACGGGTATAAATTTGAATCTAATGTCACTTCATTAGACATGTTTTTTTAAATCATTAGTATGCGTCGCCAGATGGAGTACCACTTGGCGGCGCATAACCTTTAGTTTTTAATTGTGCTGAAAATCTCGAGATCACCCTAAAATGAACCTAACATCAAGACTCCTGGATAGTGTCTTGACATTCGAGGTCGTCAGGATGCCAAAAAGAGACATTTTACTCATTTTTAATGTTCTATTTGAACATTTTCAATTTATATCGCATTATTAGTTTTGTGTATGGATGACTTAGCATTGTATATATCGTTTTAAGGCCTATTATTTCACTCACAATGTAATTATGTATAACGGGTATAAATTTGAATATAATGTCACTTCATTAGACACGTTTTTTTAAATCAATAGTATGCACCGCCAGATGGAGTAACACTTGGCGGCGCATAACCTTCAGTTTCAGATTATGCTGAAAATCTCTAAATCACCCTAAAACGGAAAAACGAGCAAGACTCTCTGAACATTTTTTCCATTCGAGGTCGTCTAGATTCTGAAAAAGTCATCTTTCCTCACAAAATTGCACCACGCACCAAACACCACCGACGGTTCGTGGTGCTTGGTGTTTTGTGTCTTTGGCCAAAATGTTAGATCTATCGTATCTTTTGACTCGTAGCTCCGATTTAGTCCCCGTTTTTTTCAAATCGTGTAATTTTTCGAGATCTATCCATTGGAAAACTGATGTAGGCGGTTTTTCCCAAATATTTTTCGAAATGAGACCTCGAAAGTCTTCAATTTTGCCTTTTTTCGATTTTGACCGTTTTCATTCATATTATTCCTTTTGTGTATGCATGATTTAGCATGGTATATATCGTTTTAAGGCCTATTATTTCACTCGCAATGTAATTATGTATAACGGGTATAAATTTGACTCTAATGTCACTTCATTAGACACGTTTTTTTTAAATCATTAGTATGCGCCGCCAGATGGAGTACCTCTTTGCGGCGCATAACCTTCAGTTTTAATTGTGCTGAAAATCTCGAGATCACCCTAAAATGAACCTAACATCAAGACTCCTGGATAGTGTCTTGACATTCGAGGTCGTCAGGATGCCAAAAAGAGACATTTTACTCATTTTTAATGTTCTATTTGAACATTTTCAATTTATATCGCATTATTAGTTTTGTGTATGGATGACTTAGCATTGTATATATCGTTTTAAGGCCTATTATTTCACTCACAATGTAATTATGTATAACGGGTATAAATTTGAATCTAATGTCACTTCATTAGACACGTTTTTTTAAATCAATAGTATGCACCGCCAGATGGATTACCACTTGGCGGCGCATAACCTTCGGTTTCAGATTGTGCTGAAAATCTCTAAATCACCCTAAAACGGTCAAACGAGCAAGACTCTCTGAACATTTTTTCCATTCGAGGTCGTCTAGATTCTGAAAAAGTCATCTTTCCTCGCAAAATTGCACCACGCACCAAACACCACCGACGGTTCGTGGTGCTTGGTGTTTTGTGTCATTGGCCAAAATGTTCGATCTATCGTATCTTTTGACTCGTAGCTCCGATTTAGTCCCCGTTTTTTTTAAAATCGTGTAATTTTTCGGGATCTATCCATTGGAAAACTGCCGTAGGCGGTTTTTCCCAAATATTTTTCGAAGCGAGACCTCGAAAGCCTTCAATTTTGCCTTTTTTCGATTTTGACCGTTTTCATTCATACTATTCCTTTTGTGTATGCATGATTTACATGGTATATATCATTTTAAGGCCTATTATTTCACTCGCAATGTAATTATGTATAACGAGTATAAATTTGACTCTAATGTCACTTCATTAGACACGTTTTTTTAAATCATTAGTATGCGCCGCCAGATGGAGTACCACTTGGCGGCGCATAACCTTCGGTTTCTGATTGTGCTGAAAATCTCGAGATCACCCTAAAACGACCCTAACATCAAGACTCCTGGATAGTGTCTTGACATTCGAGGTCGTCTGGATGCCGAAAAAAGATATTTTACTCATTTTTAATGTTCTATTTGATCATTTTCAATTTATATCGCATTATTAGTTTTGTGTATGGATGACTTAGCATTGTATATATCGTTTTAAAACCTTTTATTTCACTCGCAATGTAATTATGTATAACGGGTATAAATTTGAATCTAATGTCACTTCATTAGACATGTTTTTTTAAATCATTAGTATGCGTCGCCAGATGGAGTACCACTTGGCGGCGCATAACCTTTAGTTTTTAATTGTGCTGAAAATCTCGAGATCACCCTAAAATGAACCTAACATCAAGACTCCTGGATAGTGTCTTGACATTCGAGGTCGTCAGGATGCCAAAAAGAGACATTTTACTCATTTTTAATGTTCTATTTGAACATTTTCAATTTATATCGCATTATTAGTTTTGTGTATGGATGACTTAGCATTGTATATATCGTTTTAAGGCCTATTATTTCACTCACAATGTAATTATGTATAACGGGTATAAATTTGAATATAATGTCACTTCATTAGACACGTTTTTTTAAATCAATAGTATGCACCGCCAGATGGAGTAACACTTGGCGGCGCATAACCTTCAGTTTCAGATTATGCTGAAAATCTCTAAATCACCCTAAAACGGAAAAACGAGCAAGACTCTCTGAACATTTTTTCCATTCGAGGTCATCT
This sequence comes from Rutidosis leptorrhynchoides, assembly GCF_046630445.1. NCBI lineage: Eukaryota > Viridiplantae > Streptophyta > Magnoliopsida > Asterales > Asteraceae > Rutidosis > Rutidosis leptorrhynchoides. The sequence continues at coordinate 335,937,280 of NC_092342.1, read as the reverse complement.
AGATTCTGAAAAAGTCATCTTTCCTCACAAAATTGCACCACGCACCAAACACCACCGACGGTTCGTGGTGCTTGGTGTTTTGTGTCTTTGGCCAAAATGTTAGATCTATCGTATCTTTTGACTCGTAGCTCCGATTTAGTCCCCGTTTTTTTCAAATCGTGTAATTTTTCGAGATCTATCCATTGGAAAACTGATGTAGGCGTTTTTTCCCAAATATTTTTCGAAATGAGAACTCGAAAGTCTTCAATTTTGCCTTTTTTCGATTTTGACCGTTTTCATTCATATTATTCCTTTTGTGTATGCATGATTTAGCATGGTATATATCGTTTTAAGGCCTATTATTTCACTCGCAATGTAATTATGTATAACGGGTATAAATTTGACTCTAATGTCACTTCATTAGACACGTTTTTTTTAAATCATTAGTATGCGCAGCCAGATGGAGTACCTCTTGGCGGCGCATAACCTTCAGTTTTAATTGTGCTGAAAATCTCGAGATCACCCTAAAATGAACCTAACATCAAGACTCCTGGATAGTGTCTTGACATTCGAGGTCGTCAGGATGCCAAAAAGAGACATTTTACTCATTTTTAATGTTCTATTTGAACATTTTCAATTTATATCGCATTATTAGTTTTGTGTATGGATGACTTAGCATTGTATATATCGTTTTAAGGCCTATTATTTCACTCACAATGTAATTATGTATAACGGGTATAAATTTGAATCTAATGTCACTTCATTAGACACGTTTTTTTAAATCAATAGTATGCACCGCCAGATGGATTACCACTTGGCGGCGCATAACCTTCGGTTTCAGATTGTGCTGAAAATCTCTAAATCACCCTAAAACGGTCAAACGAGCAAGACTCTCTGAACATTTTTTCCATTCGAGGTCGTCTAGATTCTGAAAAAGTCATCTTTCCTCGCAAAATTGCACCACGCACCAAACACCACCGACGGTTCGTGGTGCTTGGTGTTTTGTGTCATTGGCCAAAATGTTCGATCTATCGTATCTTTTGACTCGTAGCTCCGATTTAGTCCCCGTTTTTTTTAAAATCGTGTAATTTTTCGGGATCTATCCATTGGAAAACTGCCGTAGGCGGTTTTTCCCAAATATTTTTCGAAGCGAGACCTCGAAAGCCTTCAATTTTGCCTTTTTTCGATTTTGACCGTTTTCATTCATACTATTCCTTTTGTGTATGCATGATTTACATGGTATATATCATTTTAAGGCCTATTATTTCACTCGCAATGTAATTATGTATAACGAGTATAAATTTGACTCTAATGTCACTTCATTAGACACGTTTTTTTAAATCATTAGTATGCGCCGCCAGATGGAGTACCTCTTGGCGGCGCATAACCTTCAGTTTTAATTGTGCTGAAAATCTCGAGATCACCCTAAAAAGACCCTAACATCAAGACTCCTGGATAGTGTCTTGACATTCGAGGTCGTCTGGATGCCGAAAAAAGATATTTTACTCATTTTTAATTTTCTATTTGATCATTTTCAATTTATATCGCATTATTAGTTTTGTGTATGGATGACTTAGCATTGTATATATCGTTTTAAAGCCTTTTATTTCACTCGCAATGTAATTATGTATAACGGGTATAAATTTGAATCTAATGTCACTTCATTAGACATGTTTTTTTAAATCATTAGTATGCGTCGCCAGATGGAGTATCACTTGGCGGCGCATAACCTTTAGTTTTTAATTGTGCTAAAAATCTCGAGATCACCCTAAAATGAACCTAACATCAAGACTCCTGGATAGTGTCTTGACATTCGAGGTCGTCAGGATGCCAAAAAAGACATTTTACTCATTTTTAATGTTCTATTTGAACATTTTCAATTTATATCGCATTATTAGTTTTGTGTATGGATGACTTAGCATTGTATATATCGTTTTAAGGCCTATTATTTCACTCACAATGTAATTATGTATAACGGGTATAAATTTGAATCTAATGTCACTTCATTAGACACGTTTTTTTAAATCAATAGTATGCACCGCCAGATGGAGTAACACTTGGCGGCGCATAACCTTCGGTTTCAGATTATGCTGAAAATCTCTAAATCACCCTAAAACGGCCAAACGAGCAAGACTCTCTGAACATTTTTTCCATTCGAGGTCGTCTAGATTCTGAAAAAGTCATCTTTCCTCGCAAAATTGTACCACGCACCAAACACCACCGACGGTTCGTGGTGCTTGGTGTTTTGTGTCTTTGGCCAAAATGTTAGATCTATCGTATCTTTTGACTCGTAGCTCCGATTTAGTCCCCGTTTTTTTCAAATCATGTAATTTTTCAAGATCTATCCATTGGAAAACTGACGTAGGCGGTTTTTCCCAAATATTTTTCGAAACGAGACCTCGAAAGTCTTCAATTTTGCCTTTTATCGATTTTGACCGTTTTCATTCATATTATTCCTTTTGTGTATGCATGATTTAGCATGGTATATATCGTTTTAAGGCCTATTATTTCACTCGCAATGTAATTATGTATAACGGGTATAAATTTGACTCTAATGTCACTTCATTAGACACGTTTTTTTAAATCATTAGTATGCGCCGCCAGATGGAGTACCACTTGGCGGCGCATAACCTTCAGTTTTAATTGTGCTGAAAATCTCGAGATCACCCTAAAATGAACCTAACATCAAGACTCCTGGATAGTGTCTTGACATTCGAGGTCGTCAGGATGCCAAAAAGAGACATTTTACTCATTTTTAATGTTCTATTTGAACATTTTCAATTTATATCACATTATTAGTTTTGTGTATGGATGACTTAGCATTGTATATATCGTTTTAAGGCCTATTATTTCACTCACAATGTAATTATGTATAACGGGTATAAATTTGAATCTAATGTCACTTCATTAGACACGTTTTTTTAAAATCAATAGTATGCACCGCCAGATGGATTACCACTTGGCGGCGCATAACCTTCGGTTTCAGATTGTGCTGAAAATCTCTAAATCACCCTAAAACGGTCAAACGAGCAAGACTCTCTGAACATTTTTTCCATTCGAGGTCATCTAGATTCTGAAAAAGTCATCTTTCCTCGCAAAATTGCACCACGCACCAAACACCACCGACGGTTCGTGGTGCTTGGTGTTTTGTGTCTTTGGCCAAAATGTTCGATCTATCGTATCTTTTGACTCGTAGCTCCGATTTAGTCCCCGTTTTTTTCAAAACGTTTAATTTTTCGGGATCTATCCATTGGAAAACTGCCGTAGGCGGTTTTTCCCAAATATTTTTCGAAACGAGACCTCGAAAGCCTTCAATTTTGCCTTTTTTCGATTTTGACCGTTTTCATTCATATTATTCCTTTTGTGTATGCATGATTTACATGGTATATATCATTTTAAGGCCTATTATTTCACTCGCAATGTAATTATGTATAACGAGTATAAATTTGACTCTAATGTCACTTCATTAGACACGTTTTTTTAAATCATTAGTATGCGCCGCCAGATGGAGTACCACTTGGCGGCGCATAACCTTCGGTTTCTGATTGTGCTGAAAATCTCGAAATCACCCTAAAACGACCCTAACATCAAGACTCCTGGATAGTGTCTTGACATTCGAGGTCGTCTGGATGCCGAAAAAAGATATTTTACTCATTTTTAATGTTCTATTTGATTATTTTCAATTTATATCGCATTATTAGTTTTGTGTATGGATGACTTAGCATTGTATATATCGTTTTAAAGCCTTTTATTTCACTCGCAATGTAATTATGTATAACGGGTATAAATTTGAATCTAATGTCACTTCATTAGACATGTTTTTTTAAATCATTAGTATGCGTCGCCAGATGGAGTATCACTTGGCGGCGCATAACCTTTAGTTTTTAATTGTGCTAAAAATCTCGAGATCACCCTAAAATGAACCTAACATCAAGACTCCTGGATAGTGTCTTGACATTCGAGGTCGTCAGGATGCCAAAAAAGACATTTTACTCATTTTTAATGTTCTATTTGAACATTTTCAATTTATATCGCATTATTAGTTTTGTGTATGGATGACTTAGCATTGTATATATCGTTTTAAGGCCTATTATTTCACTCACAATGTAATTATGTATAACGGGTATAAATTTGAATCTAATGTCACTTCATTAGACACGTTTTTTTAAATCAATAGTATGCACCGCCAGATGGAGTAACACTTGGCGGCGCATAACCTTCGGTTTCAGATTATGCTGAAAATCTGTAAATCACCCTAAAACGGCCAAACGAGCAAGACTCTCTGAACATTTTTTCCATTCGAGGTCGTCTAGATTCTGAAAAAGTCATCTTTCCTCGCAAAATTGCACCACGCACCAAACACCACCGACGGTTCGTGGTGCTTGGTGTTTTGTGTCTTTGGCCAAAATGTTAGATCTATCGTATCTTTTGACTCGTAGCTCCGATTTAGTCCCCGTTTTTTTCAAATCGTGTAATTTTTCGAGATCTATCCATTGGAAAACTGACGTAGGCGGTTTTTCCCAAATATTTTTCGAAACGAGACCTCGAAAGTCTTCAATTTTGCCTTTTATCGATTTTGACCGTTTTCATTCATATTATTCCTTTTGTGTATGCATGATTTAGCATGGTATATATCGTTTTAAGGCCTATTATTTCACTCGCAATGTAATTATGTATAACGGGTATAAATTTGACTCTAATGTCACTTCATTAGACACGTTTTTTTAAATCATTAGTATGCGCCGCCAGATGGAGTACCACTTGGCGGCGCATAACCTTCAGTTTTAATTGTGCTGAAAATCTCAAGATCACCCTAAAATGAACCTAACATCAAGACTCCTGGATAGTGTCTTGACATTCGAGGTCGTCAGGATGCCAAAAAGAGACATTTTACTCATTTTTAATGTTCTATTTGAACATTTTCAATTTATATCACATTATTAGTTTTGTGTATGGATGACTTAGCATTGTATATATCGTTTTAAGGCCTATTATTTCACTCACAATGTAATTATGTATAACGGGTATAAATTTGAATCTAATGTCACTTCATTAGACACGTTTTTTTAAAATCAATAGTATGCACCGCCAGATGGATTACCACTTGGCGGCGCATAACCTTCGGTTTCAGATTGTGCTGAAAATCTCTAAATCACCCTAAAACGGTCAAACGAGCAAGACTCTCTGAACATTTTTTCCATTCGAGGTCATCTAGATTCTGAAAAAGTCATCTTTCCTCGCAAAATTGCACCACGCACCAAACACCACCGACGGTTCGTGGTGCTTGGTGTTTTGTGTCTTTGGCCAAAATGTTCGATCTATCGTATCTTTTGACTCGTAGCTCCGATTTAGTCCCCATTTTTTTCAAATCGTGTAATTTTTCGGGATCTATCCATTGGAAAACTGCCGTAGGCGGTTTTTCCCAAATATTTTTCAAAACGAGACCTCGAAAGCCTTCAATTTTGCCTTTTTTCGATTTTGACCGTTTTCATTCATATTATTCCTTTTGTGTATGCATGATTTAGCATGGTATATATCATTTTAAGGCCTATTATTTCACTCGCAATGTAATTATGTATAACGGGTATAAATTTGACTCTAATGTCACTTCATTAGACACGTTTTTTTAAATCATTAGTATGCGCCGCCAGATGGAGTACCACTTGGCAGCGCATAACCTTCGATTTCTGATTGTGCTGAAAATCTCGAGATCACCCTAAAACGACCCTAACATCAAGACTCCTGGATAGTGTCTTGACATTCGAGGTCGTCTGGATGCCGAAAAAAGATATTTTACTCATTTTTAATGTTCTATTTGATCATTTTCAATTTATATCGCATTATTAGTTTTGTGTATGGATGACTTAGCATTGTATATATCGTTTTAAAGCCTTTTATTTCACTCGCAATGTAATTATGTATAACGGGTATAAATTTGAATCTAATATCACTTCATTAGACATGTTTTTTTAAATCATTAGTATGCGTCGCCAGGTGGAGTACCACTTGGCGGCGCATAACCTTTAGTTTTTAATTGTGCTGAAAATCTCGAGATCACCCTAAAATGAACCTAACATCAAGACTCCTGGATAGTGTCTTGACATTCGAGGTCGTCAGGATTCCAAAAAAGACATTTTACTCATTTTTAATGTTCTATTTGAACATTTTCAATTTATATCGCATTATTAGTTTTGTGTATGGATGACTTAGCATTGTATATATCGTTTTAAGGCCTATTATTTCACTCACAATGTAATTATGTATAACGGGTATAAATTTGAATCTAATGTCACTTCATTAGACACGTTTTTTTAAATCAATAGTATGCACCGCCAGATGGAGTAACACTTGGCGGCGCATAACCTTCGGTTTCAGATTATGCTGAAAATCTCTAAATCACCCTAAAACGGCCAAACGAGCAAGACTCTCTGAACATTTTTTCCATTCGAGGTCATCTAGATTCTAAAAAAGTCATCTTTCCTCACAAAATTGCACCACGCATCAAACACCACCGACGGTTCGTGGTGCTTGGTGTTTTGTGTCTTTGGCCAAAATGTTAGATCTATCGTATCTTTTGACTCGTAGCTCCGATTTAGTCCCCGTTTTTTTCAAATCGTGTAATTTTTCGAGATCTATCCATTGGAAAACTGACGTAGGCGGTTTTTCCCAAATATTTTTCGAAACGAGACCTCGAAAGTCTTCAATTTTGTCTTTTTTTCGATTTTGACCGTTTTCATTCATATTATTCCTTTTGTGTATGCATGATTTAGCATGGTATATATCGTTTTAAGGCCTATTATTTCACTCGCAATGTAATTATGTATAACGGGTATAAATTTGACTCTAATGTCTCTTCATTAGACACGTTTTTTTAAATCATTAGTATGCGCCGCCAGATGGAGTACCACTTGGCGGCGCATAACCTTCAGTTTTAATTGTGCTGAAAATCTCGAGATCACCCTAAAATGAACCTAACATCAAGACTCCTGGATAGTGTCTTGACATTCGAGGTCGTCAGGATGCCAAAAAGAGACATTTTACTCATTTTTAATGTTCTATTTGAACATTTTCAATTTATATCGCATTATTAGTTTTGTGTATGGACGACTTAGCATTGTATATATCGTTTTAAGGCCTATTATTTCACTCACAATGTAATTATGTATAACGGGTATAAATTTGAATCTAATGTCACTTCATTAGACACGTTTTTTTAAAATCAATAGTATGCACCGCCAGATGGATTACCACTTGGCGGCGCATAACCTTAGGTTTCAGATTGTGCTGAAAATCTCTAAATCACCCTAAAATGGTCAAACGAGCAAGACTCTCTGAACATTTTTTCCATTTGAGGTCGTCTAGATTCTGAAAAAGTCATCTTCCCTCGCAAAATTGCACCACGCACCAAACACCACTGACGGTTCGTGGTGCTTGGTGTTTTGTGTCATTGGCCAAAATGTTCGATCTATCGTATCTTTTGACTCGTAGCTCCGATTTAGTCCCCGTTTTTTTCAAATCGTGTAATTTTTAGGGATATATCCATTGGAAAACTGCCGTAGGCGGTTTTTCCCAAATATTTTTCGAAACGAGACCTCGAAAGCCTTCAATTTTGTCTTTTTTCGATTTTGACCGTTTTCATTCATATTATTCCTTTTGTGTATGCATGATTTAGCATGGTATATATCATTTTAAGGCCTATTATTTCACTCGCAATGTAATTATGTATAACGGGTATAAATTTGACTCTAATGTCACTTCATTAGACACGTTTTTTTAAATCATTAGTATGCGCCGCCAGATGGAGTACCACTTGGCGGCGCATAACCTTCGGTTTCTGATTGTGCTGAAAATCTCGAGATCTCCCTAAAACGACCCTAACATCAAGACTCCTGGATAGTGTCTTGACATTCGAGGTCGTCTGGATGCCGAAAAAAGATATTTTACTCATTTTTAATGTTCTATTTGATCATTTTAAATTTATATCGCATTATTAGTTTTGTGTATTGATGACTTAGCATTGTATATATCGTTTTAAAGCCTTTTATTTCACTCGCAATGTAATTATGTATAACGGGTATAAATTTGAATCTAATGTCACTTCATTAGACATGTTTTTTAAAATCATTAGTATGCGTCGCCAGATGGAGTACCACTTGGCGGCGCATAACCTTTAGTTTTTAATTGTGCTGAAAATCTCGAGATCACCCTAAAATGAACCTAACATCAAGACTCCTGGATAGTGTCTTGACATTCGAGGTCGTCAGGATGCCAAAAAAGACATTTTACTCATTTTTAATGTTCTATTTGAACATTTTCAATTTATATCGCATTATTAGTTTTGTGTATGGATGACTTAGCATTGTATATATCGTTTTAAGGCCTATTATTTCACTCACAATGTAATTATGTATAACGGGTATAAATTTGAATCTAATGTCACTTCATTAGACACGTTTTTTTAAATCAATAGTATGCACCGCCAGATGGAGTAACACTTGGCGGCGCATAACCTTCGGTTTCAGATTATGCTGAAAATCTCTAAATCACCCTAAAACGGCCAAACGAGCAAGACTCTTTGAACATTTTTTCCATTCGAGGTCGTCTAGATTCTGAAAAAGTCATCTTTCCTCGCAAAATTGCACCACGCACCAAACACCACCGACGGTTCGTGGTGCTTGGTGTTTTGTGTCTTTGGCCAAAATGTTAGATCTATCGTATCTTTTGACTCGTAGCTCCGATTTAGTCCCCGTTTTTTTCAAATCGTGTAATTTTTCGAGATCTATCCATTGGAAAACTGACGTAGGCGGTTTTTCCCAAATATTTTTCGAAACGAGACCTCGAAAGCCTTCAATTTTGCCTTTTTTCGATTTTGACCGTTTTCATTCATATTATTCCTTTTGTGTATGCATGATTTAGCATGGTATATATCATTTTAAGGCCTATTATTTTACTCGCAATGTAATTATGTATAACGGGTATAAATTTGACTCTAATGTCACTTCATTAGACACGTTTTTTTAAATCATTAGTATGCGCCGCCAGATGAAGTACCACTTGGCGGCGCATAACCTTCGGTTTCTGATTGTGCTGAAAATCTCGAGATCACCCTAAAACGACCCTAACATCAAGACTCCTGGATAGTGTCTTGACATTCAAGGTCGTCTGGATGCCGAAAAAAGATATTTTACTCATTTTTAATGTTCTATTTGATCATTTTCAATTTATATCGCATTATTAGTTTTGTGTATGGATGACTTAGCATTGTATATATCATTTTAAAGCCTTTTATTTCACTCGCAATGTAATTATGTATAACGGGTATAAATTTGAATCTAATGTCACTTCATTAGACATGTTTTTTTAAATCATTAGTATGCGTCGCCAGATGGAGTACCACTTGGCGGCGCATAACCTTCAGTTTTTAATTGTGCTGAAAATCTCGAGATCACCCTAAAATGAACCTAACATCAAGACTCCTGGATAGTGTCTTGACATTCGAGGTCGTCAGGATGCCAAAAAAGACATTTTACTCATTTTTAATGTTCTATTTAAACATTTTCAATTTATATCGCATTATTAGTTTTGTGTATGGATGACTTAGCATTGTATATATAGTTTTAAGGCCTATTATTTCACTCACAATGTAATTACGTATAACGGGTATAAATTTTAATCTAATGTCACTTCATTAGACACGTTTTTTTAAATCAATAGTATGCATCGCCAGATGGAGTAACACTTGGCGGCGCATAACCTTCGGTTTCAGATTATGCTGAAAATCTCTAAATCACCCTAAAACGGCCAAACGAGCAAGACTCTCTGAACATTTTTTCCATTCGAGGTCGTCTAGATTCTGAAAAAGTCATCTTTCCTCGCAAAATTGCACCACGCACCAAACACCACCGACGGTTCGTGGTGCTTGGTGTTTTGTGTCTTTGGCCAAAATGTTAGATCTATCGTATCTTTGGACTCGTAGCTCCGATTTAGTCCCCGTTTTTTTCAAATCGTGTAATTTTTCGAGATCTCTCCATTGGAAAACTGACGTAGGCGGTTTTTCCCAAATATTTATCGAAACAAGACCTCGAAAGTCTTCAATTTTGCCTTTTTTCAATTTTGACCGTTTTCATTCATATTATTCCTTTTGTGTATGCATGATTTAGCATGGTATATATCGTTTTAAGGGCTATTATTTCACTCGCAATGTAATTATGTATAACGGGTATAAATTTGACTCTAATGTCTCTTCATTAGACACGTTTTTTTAAAATCATTAGTATGCGCCGCCAGATGGAGTACCACTTGGCGGCGCATAACCTTCAGTTTTAATTGTGCTGAAAATCTCGAGATCACCCTAAAATGAACCTAACATCAAGACTCCTGGATAGTGTCTTGACATTCGAGGTCGTCAGGATGCCAAAAAGAGACATTTTACTCATTTTTAATGTTCTATTTGAACATTTTCAATTTATATCGCATTATTAGTTTTGTGTATGGATGACTTAGCATTGTATATATCATTTTAAGGCCTATTATTTCACTCACAATGTAATTATGTATAACGGGTATAAATTTGAATCTAATGTCACTTCATTAGACACGTTTTTTTAAATCAATAGTATGCACCGCCAGATGGATTACCACTTGGCGGCGCATAACCTTCGGTTTCAGATTGTGCTGAAAATCTCTAAATCACCCTAAAACGGTCAAACGAGCAAGGCTCTCTGAACATTTTTTCCATTCGAGGTCATCTAGATTCTGAAAAAGTCATCTTTCCTCGCAAAATTGCACCACGCACCAAACACCACTGACGGTTCGTGGTGCTTGGTGTTTTGTGTCTTTGGCCAAAATGTTAGATCTATCATATCTTTTGACTCGTAGCTCCGATTTAGTCCCCATTTTTTTTCAAATCGTGTAATTTTTCGGGATCTATCCATTGGAAAACTGCCGTAGGCGGTTTTTCCCAAATATATTTCAAAACGAGACCTCGAAAGCCTTCAATTTTGCCTTTTTTCGATTTTGACCGTTTTCATTCATATTATTCCTTTTGTGTATGCATGATTTAGCATGGTATATATCATTTTAAGGCCTATTATTTCACTCGCAATGTAATTATGTATAACGGGTATAAATTTGACTCTAATGTCACTTCATTAGACACGTTTTTTTAAATCATTAGTATGCGCCGCCAGATGGAGTACCACTTGGCGGCGCATAACCTTCGGTTTCTGATTGTGCTGAAAATCTCGAGATCACCCTAAAACGACCCTAACATCAAGACTCCTGGATAGTGTCTTGACATTCGAGGTCGTCTGGATGCCGAAAAAAGATATTTTACTCATTTTTAATGTTCTATTTGATCATTTTCAATTTATATCGCATTATTAGTTTTGTGTATGGATGACTTAGCATTGTATATATCGTTTTAAAGCCTTTTATTTCACTCGCAATGTAATTATGTATAACGGGTATAAATTTGAATCTAATGTCACTTCATTAGACATGTTTTTTTAAATCATTAGTATGCGTCGCCAGATGGAGTACCACTTGGCGGCGCATAACCTTCAGTTTTTAATTGTGCTGAAAATCTCGAGATGACCCTAAAATGAACCTAACATCAAGACTCCTGGATAGTGTCTTGACATTCGAGGTCGTCAGGATGCCAAAAAAGACATTTTACTCATTTTTAATGTTCTATTTGAACATTTTCAATTTATATCGCATTATTAGTTTTGTGTATGGATGACTTAGTATTGTATATATCGTTTTAAGGCCTATTATTTCAATCACAATGTAATTATGTATAACGGGTATAAATTTGAATCTAATGTCACTTCATTAGACACGTTTTTTTAAATCAATAGTATGCACCGCCAGATGGAGTAACACTTGGCGGCGCATAACCTTCGGTTTCAGATTATGCTGAAAATCTCTAAATCACCCTAAAACGGCCAAACGAGCAAGACTCTCTGAACATTTTTTCCATTCGAGGTCGTCTAGATTCTGAAAAAGTCATCTTTCCTCGCAAAATTGCACCACGCACCAAACACCACCGATGGTTCGTGGTGCTTGGTGTTTTGTGTCTTTGGCCAAAATGTTAGATCGATCGTATCTTTTAACTCGTAGCTCCGATTTAGTCCCCGTTTTTTTCAAATCGTGTAATTTTTCGAGATCTATCCATTGGAAAACTGACGTAGGCGGTTTTTCCCAAATATTTTTCGAAACGAGACCTCGAAAGCCTTCAATTTTGCCTTTTTTCGATTTTGACCGTTTTCATTCATATTATTCCTTTTGTGTATGCATGATTTAGCATGGTATATATCATTTTAAGGCCTATTATTTCACTCGCAATGTAATTATGTATAACGGGTATAAATTTGACTCTAATGTCTCTTCATTAGACACGTTTTTTTAAATCATTAGTATGCGCCGCCAGATGGAGTACCACTTGGCGGCGCATAACCTTCAGTTTTAATTGTGCTGAAAATCTCGAGATCACCCTAAAATGAACCTAACATCAAGACTCCTGGATAGTGTCTTGACATTCGAGGTCGTCAGGATGCCAAAAAGAGACATTTTACTCATTTTTAATGTTCTATTTGAACATTTTCAATTTATATCGCATTATTAGTTTTGTGTATGGATGACTTAGCATTGTATATATCGTTTTAAGGCCTATTATTCCACTCACAATGTAATTATGTATAACGGGTATAAATTTGAATCTAATGTCACTTCATTAGACACGTTTTTTTAAATCAATAGTATGCACCGCCAGATGGATTACCACTTGGCGGCGCATAACCTTCGGTTTCAGATTGTGCTGAAAATATCTAAATCACCCTAAAACGGTCAAACGAGCAAGACTCTCTGAAAATTTTTTCCATTCGAGGTCGTCTAGATTCTGAAAAAGTTATCTTTCCTCGCAAAATTTCACCACGCACCAAACACCACCGACGGTTCATAGTGCTTGGTGTTTTGTGTCATTGGCCAAAATGTTCGATCTATCGTATCTTTTGACTCGTAGCTCCGATTTAGTCCCCGTTTTTTTTCAAATCGTGTAATTTTTCGGGATCTATCTATTGGAAAACTGCCGTAGGCAGTTTTTCCCAAATATTTTTCGAAATGAGACCTCGAAAGCCTTCAATTTTGCCTTTTTTCGATTTTGACCGTTTTCATTCATATTATTCCTTTTGTGTATGCATGATTTAGCATGGTATATATAGTTTTAAGGCCTATTATTTCATTGGCAATGTAATTATGTATAACGGGTATAAATTTGAATCTAATGTCACTTCACTAGACACGTTCTTTTAAATCATTAGTATACACCGCCAGATAGAGTACCACTTGGCGGCGCATAACCTTCGGTTTCTGATTGTGCTGAAAATCTCGAGATCACCCTAAAACGACCCTAACATCAAGACTCCTGGATAGTGTCTTGACATTCGAGGTCGTCAGGATGCCGAAAAAAGACATTTTACTCATTTTTAATGTTCTATTTGATCATTTTCAATTTATATCGCATTATTAGTTTTGTGTATGGATGACTTAGCATTGTATATATCGTTTTAAGGCCTATTATTTCACTCGCAATGTAATTATGTATAACGGGTATAAATTTGAATCTAATGTCACTTCATTAGACATGTTTTTTTAAATCATTAGTATGCGTCGCCAGATGGAGTACCACTTGGCGGCGCATAACCTTCAGTTTTTAATTGTGCTGAAAATCTCGAGATCACCCTAAAATGAACCTAACATCAAGACTCCTGGATAGTGTCTTGACATTCAAGGTCGTCAGGATGCCAAAAAAGACATTTTACTCATTTTTAATGTTCTATTTGAACATTTTCAATTTATATCGCATTATTAGTTTTGTGTATGGATGACTTAGCATTGTATATATCGTTTTAAGGCCTATTATTTCACTCACAATGTAATTATGTATAACGGGTATAAATTTGAATCTAATGTCACTTCATTAGACACGTTTTTTTAAATCAATAGTATGCACCGCCAGATGGAGTAACACTTGGCAGCGCATAACCTTCGGTTTTAGATTATGCTGAAAATCTCTAAATCACCCTAAAACGGCCAAACGAGCAAGACTCTCTGAACATTTTTTCCATTCGAGGTCGTCTAGATTCTGAAAAAGTCATCTTTCCTCGCAAAATTGCACCACGCATCAAACACCACCGACGGTTCGTGGTGCTTGGTGTTTTGTGTCTTTGGCCAAAATGTTAGATCTATCGTATCTTTTGACTCGTAGCTCCGATTTAGTCCCCGTTTTTTTCAAATCGTGTAATTTTTCGAGATCTATCCATTGGAAAACTGACGTAGGCGGTTTTTCCCAAATATTTTTCGAAACGAGACCTCGAAAGCCTTCAATTTTGCCTTTTTTCGATTTTGACCGTTTTCATTCATATTATTCCTTTTGTGTATGCATGATTTAGCATGGTATATATCATTTTAAGGCCTATTATTTTACTCGCAATGTAATTATGTATAACGGGTATAAATTTGACTCTAATGTCACTTCATTAGACACGTTTTTTTAAATCATTAGTATGCGCCGCCAGATGAAGTACCACTTGGCGGCGCATAACCTTCGGTTTCTGATTGTGCTGAAAATCTCGAGATCACCCTAAAACGACCCTAACATCAAGACTCTTGGATAGTGTCTTGACATTCAAGGTCGTCTGGATGCCGAAAAAAGATATTTTACTCATTTTTAATGTTCTATTTGATCATTTTCAATTTATATCGCATTATTAGTTTTGTGTATGGATGACTTAGCATTGTATATATCATTTTAAAGCCTTTTATTTCACTCGCAATGTAATTATGTATAACGGGTATAAATTTGAATCTAATGTCACTTCATTAGACATGTTTTTTTAAATCATTAGTATGCGTCGCCAGATGGAGTACCACTTGGCGGCGCATAACTTCAGTTTTTAATTGTGCTGAAAATCTCGAGATCACCCTAAAATGAACCTAAAATCAAGACTCCTGGATAGTGTCTTGACATTCGAGGTCTTCAGGATGCCAAAAAAGACATTTTACTCATTTTTAATGTTCTATTTAAACATTTTCAATTTATATCGCATTATTAGTTTTGTGTATGGATGACTTAGCATTGTATATATTGTTTTAAGGCCTATTATTTCACTCACAATGTAATTACGTATAACAGGTATAAATTTTAATCTAATGTCACTTCATTAGACACATTTTTTTAAATCAATAGTATGCACCGCCAGATGGAGTAACACTTGTCGGCGCATAACCTTCGGTTTCAGATTATGCTGAAAATCTCTAAATCACCCTAAAACGGCCAAACGAGCAAGACTCTCTGAACATTTTTTCCATTCGAGGTCGTCTAGATTCTGAAAAAGTCATCTTTCCTCGCAAAATTGCACCACGCACCAAACACCACCGACGGTTCGTGGTGCTTGGTGTTTTGTGTCTTTGGCCAAATGTTAGATCTATCGTATCTTTGGACTCGTAGCTCCGATTTAGTCCCCGTTTTTTTCAAATCGTGTAATTTTTCGAGATCTCTCCATTGGAAAACTGACGTAGGCGGTTTTTCCCAAATATTTATCGAAACAAGACCTCGAAAGTCTTCAATTTTGCCTTTTTTCGATTTTGACCGTTTTCATTCATATTATTCCTTTTGTGTATGCATGATTTAGCATGGTATATATCGTTTTAAGGCCTATTATTTCACTCGCAATGTAATTATGTATAACGGGTATAAATTTGACTCTAATGTCACTTCATTAGACACGTTTTTTTAAATCATTAGTATGCGCCGCCAGATGGAGTACCACTTGGCGGCGCATAACCTTCAGTTTTTATTTGTGCTGAAAATTTCGAGATCACCCTAAAATGAACCTAACAGTAAGACTCCTGGATAGTGTCTTGACATTCGAGGTCGTCAGGATGCCAAAAAAAAAAACATTTTACTCATTTTTAATGTTCTATTTGAACATTTTCAATTTATATCGCATTATTAGTTTTGTGTATGGATGACTTAGCATTGTATATATTGTTTTAAGGCCTATTATTTCACTCACAATGTAATTATGTATAACGGGTATAAATTTGAATCTAATGTCACTTCATTAGACACGTTTTTTTAAATCAATAGTATGCACCGCCGGATGGAGTACCACTTGGCGGCGCATAACCTTCGGTTTCAGATTGTGCTGAAAATCTCTAAATCACCCTAAAACGGTCAAACGAGCTAGACTCTCTGAACATTTTTTCCATTCGAGGCCGTCTAGATTCTGAAAAAGTCATCTTTCCTCGCAAAATTGCACCACGCACCAAACACCACCGACGGTTCGTGGTGCTTGGTGTTTTGTGTATTTGGTCAAAATGTTCGATCTATCGTATCTTTTGACTCATAGCTCCGATTTAGTCCCCGTTTTTTTTCAAATCATGTAATTTTTCGAGATATATCTATTGGAAAACTGCCGTAGGTGATTTTTCCCGAATATTTTTCGAAACGAGACCTCGAAAGCCTTCAATTTTGCCTTTTTTCGATTTTGACCGTTTTCATTCATATTATTCCTTTTGTGTATGCATGATTTAGCATGGTATATATCGTTTTAAGGCCTATTATTTCACTGGAAATGTAATTATGTATAACGGGTATAAATTTGAATCTAATGTCACTTCATTAGACACGTTTTTTTAAATCATTAGTATGCACCGCCAGATAGAGTACCACTTGGCGGCGCATAACCTTCGGTTTCTGATTGTGCTGAAAATCTCGAGATCACCCTAAAACGACCCTAACATCAAGACTCCTGGATAGTGTCTTGACATTCGAGGTCGTCAGGATGCCGAAAAAAGACATTTTACTCATTTTTAATGTTCTATTTGATCATTTTCAATTTATATCGCATTATTAGTTTTGTGTATGGATGACTTAGCATTATATATATCGTTTTAAGGCTTATTATTTCACTCGCAATGTAATTATGTATAGCGGGTATAAATTTGAATCTAATGTCACTTCATTAGACATGTTTTTTTAAATCATTAGTATGTGCCGCCAGATGGAGTACCACTTGGCGGCGCATAACCTTCAGTTTTAATTGTGCTGAAAATCTCGAGATCACCCTAAAATGAACCTAACATCAAGACTCCTGGATAGTGTCTTGACATTCGAGGTCGTCAGGATGCCAAAAAGAGACGTTTTACTCATTTTTAATGTTCTATTTGAACATTTTCAATTTATATCGCATTATTAGTTTTGTGTATGGATGACTTAGCATTGTATATATCGTTTTAAGGCCTATTATTTCACTCACAATGTAATTATGTATAACGGGTATAAATTTGAATCTAATGTCACTTCATTAGACACGTTTTTTTAAATCAATAGTATGCACCGCCAGATGGAGTAACACTTGGCGGCGCATAACCTTCGGTTTCAGATTATGCTGAAAATCTCTAAATCACCCTAAAACGGCCAAACGAGCAAGACTCTCTGAACATTTTTTCCATTCGAGGTCGTCTAGATTCTGAAAAAGTCATCTTTCCTCGCAAAATTGCACCACGCACCAAACACCACCGACGGTTCGTGGTGCTTGGTGTTTTGTGTCTTTGGCCAAAATGTTAGATCTATCGTATCTTTTGACTCGTAGCTCCGATTTAGTCCCCGTTTTTTTCAAATCATGTAATTTTTCAAGATCTATCCATTGGAAAACTGACGTAGGCGGTTTTTCCCAAATATTTTTCGAAACGAGACCTCGAAAGTCTTTAATTTTGCCTTTTATCGATTTTGACCGTTTTCATTCATATTATTCCTTTTGTGTATGCATGATTTAGCATGGTATATATCGTTTTAAGGCCTATTATTTCACTCGCAATGTAATTATGTATAACGGGTATAAATTTGACTCTAATGTCACTTCATTAGACACGTTTTTTTAAATCATTAGTATGCGCCGCCAGATGGAGTACCACTTGGCGGCGCATAACCTTCAGTTTTAATTGTGCTGAAAATCTCGAGATCACCCTAAAATGAACCTAACATCAAGACTCCTGGATAGTGTCTTGACATTCGAGGTCGTCAGGATGCCAAAAAGAGACATTTTACTCATTTTTAATGTTCTATTTGAACATTTTCAATTTATATCACATTATTAGTTTTGTGTATGGATGACTTAGCATTGTATATATCGTTTTAAGGCCTATTATTTCACTCACAATGTAATTATGTATAACGGGTATAAATTTGAATCTAATGTCACTTCATTAGACACGTTTTTTTAAAATCAATAGTATGCACCGCCAGATGGATTACCACTTGGCGGCGCATAACCTTCGGTTTCAGATTGTGCTGAATATCTCTAAATCACCCTAAAACGGTCAAACGAGCAAGACTCTCTGAACATTTTTTCCATTCGAGGTCATCTAGATTCTGAAAAAGTCATCTTTCCTCGCAAAATTGCACCACGCACCAAACACCACCGACGGTTCGTGGTGCTTGGTGTTTTGTGTCTTTGGCCAAAATGTTCGATCTATCGTATCTTTTGACTCGTAGCTCCGATTTAGTCCCCATTTTTTTCAAATCGTGTAATTTTTCGGGATCTATCCATTGGAAAACTGCCGTAGGCGGTTTTTCCCAAATATTTTTCAAAACGAGACCTCGAAAGCCTTCAATTTTGCCTTTTTTCGATTTTGACCGTTTTCATTCATATTATTCCTTTTGTGTATGCATGATTTAGCATGGTATATATCATTTTAAGGCCTATTATTTCACTCGCAATGTAATTATGTATAACGGGTATAAATTTGACTCTAATGTCACTTCATTAGACACGTTTTTTTAAATCATTAGTATGCGCCGCCAGATGGAGTACCACTTGGCGGCGCATAACCTTCGATTTCTGATTGTGCTGAAAATCTCGAGATCACCCTAAAACGACCCTAACATCAAGACTCCTGGATAGTGTCTTGACATTCGAGGTCGTCTGGATGCCGAAAAAAGATATTTTACTCATTTTTAATGTTCTATTTGATCATTTTCAATTTATATCGCATTATTAGTTTTGTGTATGGATGACTTAGCATTGTATATATCGTTTTAAAGCCTTTTATTTCACTCGCAATGTAATTATGTATAACGGGTATAAATTTGAATCTAATATCACTTCATTAGACATGTTTTTTTAAATCATTAGTATGCGTCGCCAGGTGGAGTACCACTTGGCGGCGCATAACCTTTAGTTTTTAATTGTGCTGAAAATCTCGAGATCACCCTAAAATGAACCTAACATCAAGACTCCTGGATAGTGTCTTGACATTCGAGGTCGTCAGGATTCCAAAAAAGACATTTTACTCATTTTTAATGTTCTATTTGAACATTTTCAATTTATATCGCATTATTAGTTTTGTGTATGGATGACTTAGCATTGTATATATCGTTTTAAGGCCTATTATTTCACTCACAATGTAATTATGTATAACGGGTATAAATTTGAATCTAATGTCACTTCATTAGACACGTTTTTTTAAATCAATAGTATGCACCGCCAGATGGAGTAACACTTGGCGGCGCATAACCTTCGGTTTCAGATTATGCTGAAAATCTCTAAATCACCCTAAAACGGCCAAACGAGCAAGACTCTCTGAACATTTTTTCCATTCGAGGTCATCTAGATTCTGAAAAAGTCATCTTTCCTCACAAAATTGCACCACGCATCAAACACCACCGACGGTTCGTGGTGCTTGGTGTTTTGTGTCTTTGGCCAAAATGTTAGATCTATCGTATCTTTTGACTCGTAGCTCCGATTTAGTCCCCGTTTTTTTCAAATCGTGTAATTTTTCGAGATCTATCCATTGGAAAACTGACGTAGGCGGTTTTTCCCAAATATTTTTCGAAACGAGACCTCGAAAGTCTTCAATTTTGTCTTTTTTTCGATTTTGACCGTTTTCATTCATATTATTCCTTTTGTGTATGCATGATTTAGCATGGTATATATCGTTTTAAGGCCTATTATTTCACTCGCAATGTAATTATGTATAACGGGTATAAATTTGACTCTAATGTCTCTTCATTAGACACGTTTTTTTAAATCATTAGTATGCGCCGCCAGATGGAGTACCACTTGGCGGCGCATAACCTTCAGTTTTAATTGTGCTGAAAATCTCGAGATCACCCTAAAATGAACCTAACATCAAGACTCCTGGATAGTGTCTTGACATTCGAGGTCGTCAGGATGCCAAAAAGAGACATTTTACTCATTTTTAATGTTCTAT
The DNA here is from genome assembly GCF_046630445.1 of Rutidosis leptorrhynchoides. Lineage (NCBI taxonomy): Eukaryota > Viridiplantae > Streptophyta > Magnoliopsida > Asterales > Asteraceae > Rutidosis > Rutidosis leptorrhynchoides. The sequence continues at coordinate 335,917,021 of NC_092342.1, read as the reverse complement.
TTGAACATTTTCAATTTATATCGCATTATTAGTTTTGTGTATGGACGACTTAGCATTGTATATATCGTTTTAAGGCCTATTATTTCACTCACAATGTAATTATGTATAACGGGTATAAATTTGAATCTAATGTCACTTCATTAGACACGTTTTTTTAAAATCAATAGTATGCACCGCCAGATGGATTACCACTTGGCGGCGCATAACCTTAGGTTTCAGATTGTGCTGAAAATCTCTAAATCACCCTAAAATGGTCAAACGAGCAAGACTCTCTGAACATTTTTTCCATTTGAGGTCGTCTAGATTCTGAAAAAGTCATCTTCCCTCGCAAAATTGCACCACGCACCAAACACCACTGACGGTTCGTGGTGCTTGGTGTTTTGTGTCATTGGCCAAAATGTTCGATCTATCGTATCTTTTGACTCGTAGCTCCGATTTAGTCCCCGTTTTTTTCAAATCGTGTAATTTTTAGGGATATATCCATTGGAAAACTGCCGTAGGCGGTTTTTCCCAAATATTTTTCGAAACGAGACCTCGAAAGCCTTCAATTTTGTCTTTTTTCGATTTTGACCGTTTTCATTCATATTATTCCTTTTGTGTATGCATGATTTAGCATGGTATATATCATTTTAAGGCCTATTATTTCACTCGCAATGTAATTATGTATAACGGGTATAAATTTGACTCTAATGTCACTTCATTAGACACGTTTTTTTAAATCATTAGTATGCGCCGCCAGATGGAGTACCACTTGGCGGCGCATAACCTTCGGTTTCTGATTGTGCTGAAAATCTCGAGATCTCCCTAAAACGACCCTAACATCAAGACTCCTGGATAGTGTCTTGACATTCGAGGTCGTCTGGATGCCGAAAAAAGATATTTTACTCATTTTTAATGTTCTATTTGATCATTTTAAATTTATATCGCATTATTAGTTTTGTGTATTGATGACTTAGCATTGTATATATCGTTTTAAAGCCTTTTATTTCACTCGCAATGTAATTATGTATAACGGGTATAAATTTGAATCTAATGTCACTTCATTAGACATGTTTTTTAAAATCATTAGTATGCGTCGCCAGATGGAGTACCACTTGGCGGCGCATAACCTTTAGTTTTTAATTGTGCTGAAAATCTCGAGATCACCCTAAAATGAACCTAACATCAAGACTCCTGGATAGTGTCTTGACATTCGAGGTCGTCAGGATGCCAAAAAAGACATTTTACTCATTTTTAATGTTCTATTTGAACATTTTCAATTTATATCGCATTATTAGTTTTGTGTATGGATGACTTAGCATTGTATATATCGTTTTAAGGCCTATTATTTCACTCACAATGTAATTATGTATAACGGGTATAAATTTGAATCTAATGTCACTTCATTAGACACGTTTTTTAAATCAATAGTATGCACCGCCAGATGGAGTAACACTTGGCGGCGCATAACCTTCGGTTTCAGATTATGCTGAAAATCTCTAAATCACCCTAAAACGGCCAAACGAGCAAGACTCTTTGAACATTTTTTCCATTCGAGGTCGTCTAGATTCTGAAAAAGTCATCTTTCCTCGCAAAATTGCACCACGCACCAAACACCACCGACGGTTCGTGGTGCTTGGTGTTTTGTGTCTTTGGCCAAAATGTTAGATCTATCGTATCTTTTGACTCGTAGCTCCGATTTAGTCCCCGTTTTTTTCAAATCGTGTAATTTTTCGAGATCTATCCATTGGAAAACTGACGTAGGCGGTTTTTCCCAAATATTTTTCGAAACGAGACCTCGAAAGCCTTCAATTTTGCCTTTTTTCGATTTTGACCGTTTTCATTCATATTATTCCTTTTGTGTATGCATGATTTAGCATGGTATATATCATTTTAAGGCCTATTATTTTACTCGCAATGTAATTATGTATAACGGGTATAAATTTGACTCTAATGTCACTTCATTAGACACGTTTTTTTAAATCATTAGTATGCGCCGCCAGATGAAGTACCACTTGGCGGCGCATAACTTTCGGTTTCTGATTGTGCTGAAAATCTCGAGATCACCCTAAAACGACCCTAACATCAAGACTCCTGGATAGTGTCTTGACATTCAAGGTCGTCTGGATGCCGAAAAAAGATATTTTACTCATTTTTAATGTTCTATTTGATCATTTTCAATTTATATCGCATTATTAGTTTTGTGTATGGATGACTTAGCATTGTATATATCATTTTAAAGCCTTTTATTTCACTCGCAATGTAATTATGTATAACGGGTATAAATTTGAATCTAATGTCACTTCATTAGACATGTTTTTTTAAATCATTAGTATGCGTCGCCAGATGGAGTACCACTTGGCGGCGCATAACCTTCAGTTTTTAATTGTGCTGAAAATCTCGAGATCACCCTAAAATGAACCTAACATCAAGACTCCTGGATAGTGTCTTGACATTCGAGGTCGTCAGGATGCCAAAAAAGACATTTTACTCATTTTTAATGTTCTATTTAAACATTTTCAATTTATATCGCATTATTAGTTTTGTGTATGGATGACTTAGCATTGTATATATAGTTTTAAGGCCTATTATTTCACTCACAATGTAATTACGTATAACGGGTATAAATTTTAATCTAATGTCACTTCATTAGACACGTTTTTTTAAATCAATAGTATGCATCGCCAGATGGAGTAACACTTGGCGGCGCATAACCTTCGGTTTCAGATTATGCTGAAAATCTCTAAATCACCCTAAAACGGCCAAACGAGCAAGACTCTCTGAACATTTTTTCCATTCGAGGTCGTCTAGATTCTGAAAAAGTCATCTTTCCTCGCAAAATTGCACCACGCACCAAACACCACCGACGGTTCGTGGTGCTTGGTGTTTTGTGTCTTTGGCCAAAATGTTAGATCTATCGTATCTTTGGACTCGTAGCTCCGATTTAGTCCCCGTTTTTTTCAAATCGTGTAATTTTTCGAGATCTCTCCATTGGAAAACTGACGTAGGCGGTTTTTCCCAAATATTTATCGAAACAAGACCTCGAAAGTCTTCAATTTTGCCTTTTTTCAATTTTGACCGTTTTCATTCATATTATTCCTTTTGTGTATGCATGATTTAGCATGGTATATATCGTTTTAAGGGCTATTATTTCACTCGCAATGTAATTATGTATAACGGGTATAAATTTGACTCTAATGTCTCTTCATTAGACACGTTTTTTTAAAATCATTAGTATGCGCCGCCAGATGGAGTACCACTTGGCGGCGCATAACCTTCAGTTTTAATTGTGCTGAAAATCTCGAGATCACCCTAAAATGAACCTAACATCAAGACTCCTGGATAGTGTCTTGACATTCGAGGTCGTCAGGATGCCAAAAAGAGACATTTTACTCATTTTTAATGTTCTATTTGAACATTTTCAATTTATATCGCATTATTAGTTTTGTGTATGGATGACTTAGCATTGTATATATCATTTTAAGGCCTATTATTTCACTCACAATGTAATTATGTATAACGGGTATAAATTTGAATCTAATGTCACTTCATTAGACACGTTTTTTTAAATCAATAGTATGCACCGCCAGATGGATTACCACTTGGCGGCGCATAACCTTCGGTTTCAGATTGTGCTGAAAATCTCTAAATCACCCTAAAACGGTCAAACGAGCAAGGCTCTCTGAACATTTTTTCCATTCGAGGTCGTCTAGATTCTGAAAAAGTCATCTTTCCTCGCAAAATTGCACCACGCACCAAACACCACTGACGGTTCGTGGTGCTTGGTGTTTTGTGTCTTTGGCCAAAATGTTAGATCTATCATATCTTTTGACTCGTAGCTCCGATTTAGTCCCCATTTTTTTTCAAATCGTGTAATTTTTCGGGATCTATCCATTGGAAAACTGCCGTAGGCGGTTTTTCCCAAATATATTTCAAAACGAGACCTCGAAAGCCTTCAATTTTGCCTTTTTTCGATTTTGACCGTTTTCATTCATATTATTCCTTTTGTGTATGCATGATTTAGCATGGTATATATCATTTTAAGGCCTATTATTTCACTCGCAATGTAATTATGTATAACGGGTATAAATTTGACTCTAATGTCACTTCATTAGACACGTTTTTTTAAATCATTAGTATGCGCCGCCAGATGGAGTACCACTTGGCGGCGCATAACCTTCGGTTTCTGATTGTGCTGAAAATCTCGAGATCACCCTAAAACGACCCTAACATCAAGACTCCTGGATAGTGTCTTGACATTCGAGGTCGTCTGGATGCCGAAAAAAGATATTTTACTCATTTTTAATGTTCTATTTGATCATTTTCAATTTATATCGCATTATTAGTTTTGTGTATGGATGACTTAGCATTGTATATATCGTTTTAAAGCCTTTTATTTCACTCGCAATGTAATTATGTATAACGGGTATAAATTTGAATCTAATGTCACTTCATTAGACATGTTTTTTTAAATCATTAGTATGCGTCGCCAGATGGAGTACCACTTGGCGGCGCATAACCTTCAGTTTTTAATTGTGCTGAAAATCTCGAGATCACCCTAAAATGAACCTAACATCAAGACTCCTGGATAGTGTCTTGACATTCGAGGTCGTCAGGATGCCAAAAAAGACATTTTACTCATTTTTAATGTTCTATTTGAACATTTTCAATTTATATCGCATTATTAGTTTTGTGTATGGATGACTTAGTATTGTATATATCGTTTTAAGGCCTATTATTTCAATCACAATGTAATTATGTATAACGGGTATAAATTTGAATCTAATGTCACTTCATTAGACACGTTTTTTTAAATCAATAGTATGCACCGCCAGATGGAGTAACACTTGGCGGCGCATAACCTTCGGTTTCAGATTATGCTGAAAATCTCTAAATCACCCTAAAACGGCCAAACGAGCAAGACTCTCTGAACATTTTTTCCATTCGAGGTCGTCTAGATTCTGAAAAAGTCATCTTTCCTCGCAAAATTGCACCACGCACCAAACACCACCGATGGTTCGTGGTGCTTGGTGTTTTGTGTCTTTGGCCAAAATGTTAGATCTATCGTATCTTTTAACTCGTAGCTCCGATTTAGTCCCCGTTTTTTTCAAATCGTGTAATTTTTCGAGATCTATCCATTGGAAAACTGACGTAGGCGGTTTTTCCCAAATATTTTTCGAAACGAGACCTCGAAAGCCTTCAATTTTGCCTTTTTTCGATTTTGACCGTTTTCATTCATATTATTCCTTTTGTGTATGCATGATTTAGCATGGTATATATCATTTTAAGGCCTATTATTTCACTCGCAATGTAATTATGTATAACGGGTATAAATTTGACTCTAATGTCTCTTCATTAGACACGTTTTTTTAAATCATTAGTATGCGCCGCCAGATGGAGTACCACTTGGCGGCGCATAACCTTCAGTTTTAATTGTGCTGAAAATCTCGAGATCACCCTAAAATGAACCTAACATCAAGACTCCTGGATAGTGTCTTGACATTCGAGGTCGTCAGGATGCCAAAAAGAGACATTTTACTCATTTTTAATGTTCTATTTGAACATTTTCAATTTATATCGCATTATTAGTTTTGTGTATGGATGACTTAGCATTGTATATATCGTTTTAAGGCCTATTATTCCACTCACAATGTAATTATGTATAACGGGTATAAATTTGAATCTAATGTCACTTCATTAGACACGTTTTTTTAAATCAATAGTATGCACCGCCAGATGGATTACCACTTGGCGGCGCATAACCTTCGGTTTCAGATTGTGCTGAAAATATCTAAATCACCCTAAAACGGTCAAACGAGCAAGACTCTCTGAAAATTTTTTCCATTCGAGGTCGTCTAGATTCTGAAAAAGTTATCTTTCCTCGCAAAATTTCACCACGCACCAAACACCACCGACGGTTCATAGTGCTTGGTGTTTTGTGTCATTGGCCAAAATGTTCGATCTATCGTATCTTTTGACTCGTAGCTCCGATTTAGTCCCCGTTTTTTTTCAAATCGTGTAATTTTTCGGGATCTATCTATTGGAAAACTGCCGTAGGCAGTTTTTCCCAAATATTTTTCGAAATGAGACCTCGAAAGCCTTCAATTTTGTCTTTTTTCGATTTTGACCGTTTTCATTCATATTATTCCTTTTGTGTATGCATGATTTAGCATGGTATATATAGTTTTAAGGCCTATTATTTCATTGGCAATGTAATTATGTATAACGGGTATAAATTTGAATCTAATGTCACTTCACTAGACACGTTCTTTTAAATCATTAGTATACACCGCCAGATAGAGTACCACTTGGCGGCGCATAACCTTCGGTTTCTGATTGTGCTGAAAATCTCGAGATCACCCTAAAACGACCCTAACATCAAGACTCCTGGATAGTGTCTTGACATTCGAGGTCGTCAGGATGCCGAAAAAAGACATTTTACTCATTTTTAATGTTCTATTTGATCATTTTCAATTTATATCGCATTATTAGTTTTGTGTATGGATGATTTAGCATTGTATATATCGTTTTAAGGCCTATTATTTCACTCGCAATGTAATTATGTATAACGGGTATAAATTTGAATCTAATGTCACTTCATTAGACATGTTTTTTTAAATCATTAGTATGCGTCGCCAGATGGAGTACCACTTGGCGGCGCATAACCTTCAGTTTTTAATTGTGCTGAAAATCTCGAGATCACCCTAAAATGAACCTAACATCAAGACTCCTGGATAGTGTCTTGACATTCAAGGTCGTCAGGATGCCAAAAAAGACATTTTACTCATTTTTAATGTTCTATTTGAACATTTTCAATTTATATCGCATTATTAGTTTTGTGTATGGATGACTTAGCATTGTATATATCGTTTTAAGGCCTATTATTTCACTCACAATGTAATTATGTATAACGGGTATAAATTTGAATCTAATGTCACTTCATTAGACACGTTTTTTTAAATCAATAGTATGCACCGCCAGATGGAGTAACACTTGGCAGCGCATAACCTTCGGTTTTAGATTATGCTGAAAATCTCTAAATCACCCTAAAACGGCCAAACGAGCAAGACTCTCTGAACATTTTTTCCATTCGAGGTCGTCTAGATTCTGAAAAAGTCATCTTTCCTCGCAAAATTGCACCACGCATCAAACACCACCGACGGTTCGTGGTGCTTGGTGTTTTGTGTCTTTGGCCAAAATGTTAGATCTATCGTATCTTTTGACTCGTAGCTCCGATTTAGTCCCCGTTTTTTTCAAATCGTGTAATTTTTCGAGATCTATCCATTGGAAAACTGACGTAGGCGGTTTTTCCCAAATATTTTTCGAAACGAGACCTCGAAAGCCTTCAATTTTGCCTTTTTTCGATTTTGACCGTTTTCATTCATATTATTCCTTTTGTGTATGCATGATTTAGCATGGTATATATCATTTTAAGGCCTATTATTTTACTCGCAATGTAATTATGTATAACGGGTATAAATTTGACTCTAATGTCACTTCATTAGACACGTTTTTTTAAATCATTAGTATGCGCCGCCAGATGAAGTACCACTTGGCGGCGCATAACCTTCGGTTTCTGATTGTGCTGAAAATCTCGAGATCACCCTAAAACGACCCTAACATCAAGACTCTTGGATAGTGTCTTGACATTCAAGGTCGTCTGGATGCCGAAAAAAGATATTTTACTCATTTTTAATGTTCTATTTGATCATTTTCAATTTATATCGCATTATTAGTTTTGTGTATGGATGACTTAGCATTGTATATATCATTTTAAAGCCTTTTATTTCACTCGCAATGTAATTATGTATAACGGGTATAAATTTGAATCTAATGTCACTTCATTAGACATGTTTTTTTAAATCATTAGTATGCGTCGCCAGATGGAGTACCACTTGGCGGCGCATAACCTTCAGTTTTTAATTGTGCTGAAAATCTCGAGATCACCCTAAAATGAACCTAAAATCAAGACTCCTGGATAGTGTCTTGACATTCGAGGTCTTCAGGATGCCAAAAAAGACATTTTACTCATTTTTAATGTTCTATTTAAACATTTTCAATTTATATCGCATTATTAGTTTTGTGTATGGATGACTTAGCATTGTATATATTGTTTTAAGGCCTATTATTTCACTCACAATGTAATTACGTATAACAGGTATAAATTTTAATCTAATGTCACTTCATTAGACACATTTTTTTAAATCAATAGTATGCACCGCCAGATGGAGTAACACTTGTCGGCGCATAACCTTCGGTTTCAGATTATGCTGAAAATCTCTAAATCACCCTAAAACGGCCAAACGAGCAAGACTCTCTGAACATTTTTTCCATTCGAGGTCGTCTAGATTCTGAAAAAGTCATCTTTCCTCGCAAAATTGCACCACGCACCAAACACCACCGACGGTTCGTGATGCTTGGTGTTTTGTGTCTTTGGCCAAATGTTAGATCTATCGTATCTTTGGACTCGTAGCTCCGATTTAGTCCCCGTTTTTTTCAAATCGTGTAATTTTTCGAGATCTCTCCATTGGAAAACTGACGTAGGCGGTTTTTCCCAAATATTTATCGAAACAAGACCTCGAAAGTCTTCAATTTTGCCTTTTTTCGATTTTGACCGTTTTCATTCATATTATTCCTTTTGTGTATGCATGATTTAGCATGGTATATATCGTTTTAAGGCCTATTATTTCACTCGCAATGTAATTATGTATAACGGGTATAAATTTGACTCTAATGTCACTTCATTAGACACGTTTTTTTAAATCATTAGTATGCGCCGCCAGATGGAGTACCACTTGGCGGCGCATAACCTTCAGTTTTTATTTGTGCTGAAAATCTCGAGATCACCCTAAAATGAACCTAACAGTAAGACTCCTGGATAGTGTCTTGACATTCGAGGTCGTCAGGATGCCAAAAAAAAAAACATTTTACTCATTTTTAATGTTCTATTTGAACATTTTCAATTTATATCGCATTATTAGTTTTGTGTATGGATGACTTAGCATTGTATATATTGTTTTAAGGCCTATTATTTCACTCACAATGTAATTATGTATAACGGGTATAAATTTGAATCTAATGTCACTTCATTAGACACGTTTTTTTAAATCAATAGTATGCACCGCCGGATGGAGTACCACTTGGCGGCGCATAACCTTCGGTTTCAGATTGTGCTGAAAATCTCTAAATCACCCTAAAACGGTCAAACGAGCTAGACTCTCTGAACATTTTTTCCATTCGAGGCCGTCTAGATTCTGAAAAAGTCATCTTTCCTCGCAAAATTGCACCACGCACCAAACACCACCGACGGTTCGTGGTGCTTGGTGTTTTGTGTATTTGGTCAAAATGTTCGATCTATCGTATCTTTTGACTCATAGCTCCGATTTAGTCCCCGTTTTTTTTTTCAAATCATGTAATTTTTCGAGATATATCCATTGGAAAACTGCCGTAGGTGATTTTTCCCGAATATTTTTCGAAACGAGACCTCGAAAGCCTTCAATTTTGCCTTTTTTCGATTTTGACCGTTTTCATTCATATTATTCCTTTTGTGTATGCATGATTTAGCATGGTATATATCGTTTTAAGGCCTATTATTTCACTGGAAATGTAATTATGTATAACGGGTATAAATTTGAATCTAATGTCACTTCATTAGACACGTTTTTTTAAATCATTAGTATGCACCGCCAGATAGAGTACCACTTGGCGGCGCATAACCTTCGGTTTCTGATTGTGCTGAAAATCTCGAGATCACCCTAAAACGACCCTAACATCAAGACTCCTGGATAGTGTCTTGACATTCGAGGTCGTCAGGATGCCGAAAAAAGACATTTTACTCATTTTTAATGTTCTATTTGATCATTTTCAATTTATATCGCATTATTAGTTTTGTGTATGGATGACTTAGCATTATATATATCGTTTTAAGGCTTATTATTTCACTCGCAATGTAATTATGTATAGCGGGTATAAATTTGAATCTAATGTCACTTCATTAGACATGTTTTTTTAAATCATTAGTATGTGCCGCCAGATGGAGTACCACTTGGCGGCGCATAACCTTCAGTTTTAATTGTGCTGAAAATCTCGAGATCACCCTAAAATGAACCTAACATCAAGACTCCTGGATAGTGTCTTGACATTCGAGGTCGTCAGGATGCCAAAAAGAGACGTTTTACTCATTTTTAATGTTCTATTTGAACATTTTCAATTTATATCGCATTATTAGTTTTGTGTATGGATGACTTAGCATTGTATATATCGTTTTAAGGCCTATTATTTCACTCACAATGTAATTATGTATAACAGGTATAAATTTGAATCTACTGTCACTTCATTAGACACGTTTTTTTAAATCAATAGTATGCACCGCCAGATGGAGTACCACTTGGCGGCGCATAACCTCCGGTTTCAGATTGTGCTGAAAATCTCTAAATCACCCTAAAACAGTCAAACGAGCCAGACTCTCTGAACATTTTTTCCATTCGAGGTCGTCTAGATTCTGAAAAAGACATCTTTCCTCCCAAAATTTCACCACGCACCAAACACCACCGACGGTTCGTGGTGTTTGGTGTTTTGTGTCATTGGCCAAAATATTCGATCTATCGTATCTTTTGACTCGTAGCTCCGATTTAGTCCCCGTTTTTTTCAAATCGTGAAATTTTTTGGGATCTATCCATTGGAAAACTGCCGTAGGCGGTTTTTCCCAAATATTTTTCGAAACAAGACCTCGAAAGCCTTCAATTTTGCCTTTTTTCGATTTTGACCGTTTTCATTCATATTATTCCTTTTGTGTATGCATGATTTAGCATGGTATATATTGTTTTAAGGCCTATTATTTCACTCGCAATGTAATTATGTATAACGGGTTTAAATTGGACTCTAATGTCACTTCATTAGACACGTTTTTTTCAATCATTAGTATGCGCCGCCAGATGGAGTACCACTTGGCGGCGCATAACCTTCGGTTTCTGATTGTGCTGAAAATCTCGAGATCACCCTAAAACGACCCTATCATCAAGACTCCTGGATAGTTTCTTGACATTCGAGGTCGTCTGGATGCCGAAAAAAGATATTTTACTCATTTTTAATGTTCTATTTGATCATTTTCAATTTATATCGCATTATTAGTTTTGTGTATAGATGACTTAGCATTGTATATATCGTTTTAAGGCCTATTATTTCACTCGTAATGTAATTATGTATAAAGGGTATAAATTTGATTCAAATGTCACTTCATTAAACACGTTTTTTTACATCATTAGTATGCACCGCCAGATGGAGTACCAGTTGGCGGCGCATAACCTTCGGTTTCAGATTGTGCTGAAAATCTCTAAATTACCCTAAAACGGCCGAACGAGCAAGACAATCTGAATGTTCTTTCCATTCGAGGTTGTCCAAATTCTGAAAAAGACATCTTTCCTCACAAAATTGCACCACGCACCAAACATCACCGACGGTTTGTGGTGCTTGGTGTTTTGTGTATTTGGCCAAAATGTTTGATCTATCGTATCTTTTGACTCGTAGGTCCGATTTAGTCACCGTTTTTTTTCAAATCGTGTAATTGTTTGGGATCTATCCATTGGCAAATTGCCGTAGGTTGTTTGTAAAAAATATTTTTTGAAACGAGACCTCGAAAGCCTTCAATTTTGCCTTTTTCGATTTTGACCGTTTTCATTCATATTATTCCTTTTGTGTATGCATGACTTAGCATGGTATATATTGTTTTAAGGCCTATTATTTCACTTGCAATGTAATTATGTATAATGGGTATAAATTTGAATCTAATGTCACTTCATTAGACACGTTCTTTTAAATCATTAGTATGCATCGCCAGATAGAGTACCACTTGGCGGCGCATAACCTTCGATTTCTGATTGTGCTGAAAATCTCGAGATCACCCTAAAACGACCCTTACATCAAGACTCCTGGATAGTGTCTTGACATTCGAGGTCGTCAGGATGCCGAAAAAAGACATTTTACTCATTTTTAATGTTCTATTTGATCATTTTCAATTTATATCGCATTATTAGTTTTGTGTATGGATGGCTTAGCATTGTATATATCGTTTTAAGGCCTATTATTTCACTCGCAATGTAATTATATATAACGGGTATAAATTTGAATCTAATGTCACTTCATTAGACACATTTTTTACATCATTAGTATGCACCGCCAGATGGAGTACCATTTGGCGGCGCAAAACCTTCGGTTTCAGATTGTGCTGAAAATCTCTAAATTACCCTAAAACGGCTGAATGAGCAAGACAATCTGAATGTTCTTTCCATTCGAGTTCATCCAGATTCTGAAAAAGACATCTTTCCTCGCAAAATCGCACCACGCACCAAACACCACCGACGGTTCGTGGTGCTTGGTGTTTTGTGTCTTTGGCCAAAATGTTTGATCTATCGTATCTTTTGACTCGTAGTTCCGATTAAGTCACCGTTTTTTTCAAATCATGTAATTGTTTGGGATCTATCCGTTGGCAAACTGCCGTAGGCGGTTTGTAACAAATATTTTTTGAAACGAGACCTCGAAAGCCTTCAATTTTGCCTTTTTCAATTTTGACCGTTTTCATTCATATTATTCCTTTTGTGTATGCATGAGTTAGCATGGTATATATTGTTTTAAGGCCTATTGTTTCACTCGCAATGTAATTATGTATAACGGGTATAAATTTGAATCTAATGTCACTTCATTAGACACGTTCTTTTAAATCATTAGTATGCACCGCCAGATAGATTACCACTTAGCGGCGCATAACCTTCGGTTTCTGATTGTGCTGAAAATCTCGAGATCACCCTAAAATGACCCTAACATCAAGACTCCTGGATAGTGTCTTGACATTCGAGGTCGTCCGGATGCCGAAAAAAGACATTTTACTCATTTTTAATGTTCTATTTGATCATTTTCAATTTATATCGCATTATTAGTTTTGTGTATGGATGACTTAGCATTGTATATATCGTTTTAAGGCCTATTATTTCACTCACAATGTAATTATGTATAACGGGTATAAATTTGAATCTAATGTCACTTCATTAGACATGTTTTTTTAAATCATTAGTATGCGCCGCCAGATGGAGTACCACTTGGCGGCGCATAACCTTCAGTTTTTAATTGTGCTAAAAATATCGAGATCACCCTAAAATGAACCTAACATCAAGACTCCTGGATATTGTCTTGACATTCGAGGTCGTCAGGATGCCAAAAAAGACATTTTACTCATTTTTAATGTTCTATTTGAACATTTTCAATTTATATCGCATTATTAGTTTTGTGTATGGATGACTTTGCATTGTATATATCGTTTTAAGGCCTATTATTTCACTCACAATGTAATTATGTATAACGGGTATAAATTTGAATCTAATGTCACTTCATTAGACACGTTTTTTTAAATCAATAGTATGCACCGCCAGATGGAGTACCACTTGGCGGCGCATAACCTTTGGTTTCAGATTGTGCTGAAAATCTCTAAATCACCCTAAAACGGCCAAACGAGCAAGACTCTCTGAACATTTTTTCCATTCGAGGTCATATAGATTCTGAAAAAGTCATCTTTCCTCGCAAAATTGCACCACGCACCAAACACCACCGATGGTTCGTGGTGCTTGGTGTTTTGTGTCTTTGGCCAAAATGTTCGATCTATCGTATCTTTTGACTCGTAGCTCCGATTTAGTCCCCGTTCTTTTCAAATCGTGTAATTTTTCGGGATCTATCCATTGGAAAACTGCCGTAGGCGGTTATTGTCATAACCCGTCCTTAACCATAAGAACGCGTTAGATAACGTATGATTTCATTGCGAGGTATTGACCTCTATATGAGACATTTTTGAAAGAAAACTGCATATATTATACATTACAAACCATAACCATTATTTTTGTTACAAGCTTAAGACAATAAAAAGAAGATTAACGTTTAGCGATAATCTTCGACTTACAAACTTTACAAATGATGACAACAACACGGTTTCTAGCATATTTTACAATGCAACATCTCGGATATGCAGTTTTATTTTTGACACAAACATGCGTACGCAAGATCCTGGTTAGATCCAACATGATACAGCGGAAGCTTTAGAAATCACCTGAGAATAGACATGTTTTAAAAAAAGTCAACATAAAGTTGGTGAGATATAGGTTTAATGCCGGCAGCAATATATATATAGACCACAAGATTTCGTATATAAACAGTTTAATAAAAGTATTCTAAGTGGTTGAGCACTCGGTAACCATACTTAACATTTTCACGTCGCATATTCCCTTTAATATGAAATCTTACTACACCGTACCAAGTGTAGTCACAAAACGAAGTACTGTGCAACCGTTGAATACTGGTCGTCCAGTCCGGTTGGGGTTGTCAGGCCCGATAGATCTATCAACAGGATTCGCGTTTACAATACCGCTGTAAATATTAGTTACCAAGCTACAGGGAAGTATGCCAGTGGTACAACTCAACGTAGAATATATTTTTCAGTTACTTGTGTCCATAGCGTAAAACATAAAGTACATGTATTCTCATCCCGAAATATTTAGAGTTAAAAAGTGGGACTATATACTCACTCTTGTCTTGATGATATAAATAATTTGACTCGGTCTTCCGGTTGATATCACGAACCTATCCATATATAATATATCAATATGTTTTCATTTTTAAACAAACGTTATAAATATATACTTGTTATACTTTTAATACTTTGAATAATTCCTTAGTCCGTAGTTAGCAGTCCGAGGTTAGCAATTCAATTTTTAATGGTTCATTTTTAGATGTTTAATATACCCGCAATGGATAAATACAACCCCCAACGAAATAAATAAAACTCCCGTAAAACCCCATCATAAATGTATTGGTCGAGATTAATCTTGACCCATGGTACCGGTGTTGTCAAATGACGTGTTGCGTACAATCATGGGATCTTATGATTAATCTTCTCGTGTTGCTTACGGGTGATCCTGAACCATATGAAATTGAATTATGAGTACATATATATAAAATATCATGTTATCTTAGAAGTATGTGATTTTATGTAAATTTTTCCAATGAATCCCGAAGTCATTTAAGCCTTGGATAACCAATTTTGTTTCGGTCATAGTTTCTTCGTTACAAGTCCGTTTTCGTTGATTCAACTTGCCATCTCCTTGGATCGAGTCCCTCTTTAAGACTATGAACTGTAAATACCTTAGTTTGTATTCAAAATCACACGGCATAGGTCAAACTTTAGTGAAACTTATGAAGTTAATCATTTTCGTTACAACAAAATCATTTAATGACCATTTTTCTAAAAATACCTATACTTTGAAAAACCAAGTTTTACCTTGTTAAATTAGCATATACATAAGTTATATTACAGGTCTTGAAGTATTTTAAAAGTTAAGTTAGAAGGATCTATTTAGTTTGCGAACAAGTTTGAAAACATTCAAACTATGTTCTTGTTGTTAAACTTGTATACCACAAAATATGATAGCTATATATATATGAATCGAATAAAGTTATGAACATATATTCTACCTCAAGTTCCTTGGATGAAGTTGCTGTAAAAGAGAAGTAAGAAGCTAGAATCAAAAGGGTGATAGAAGTGGATGAAAGATTGGAAGTAAGTTGGTGTTCTTGGAGGGTTTTCTTGAAGTGTTTTTGTATGGTTTTCTTATGGTGTTTTAGTATGGTTTTTGAAGCTAGATCTTCAAGGTTATGAGCTGAGGTGGTTAAGGTGTTTTAGGGTTCATAAGTATGTGTGTGTTTTGGCTAGATACTTGGAGTAAAATGAATCAAAAATGGGTTACTCCTAACCCTTTAAAAAACGTGAATGGGGGAGTATGGAGACAAAATTTCAAGTGATAATTTTATGTATCTAGTCCTAATTGCTTCCAAGTTCAATTACCTAGCCCTCATGGCATGAATAATGGCTGGTTAGGTGGTGATTTTGATGTGTATTTACTATTAGTAAATACGTATAGAAGCTTGGTATGATACGAGTACAAATACTCTAGGTATACGTATAGAAATTTTGTGAAAAATGGAATGAGGATTCAAATATAGCTATCTTTTGTGAATACACTTATATGGTTTTATGTATTTAAGTCTTTAAAAGTGATTAAATACATTACTTATACAATATATGTATAAACATTATATGTCTTAAGTATTTATGTCAAATAACGTTACGTATAGTTATCGTTTTGAAAACTTAAGTTAGTAGTTTCAAAATACACATATAACTTGTTGTTATTAATACAAAATGAGATATTAAAACATTTATTAATCATGTTAAATATGTATATATACATTTATATACACAAACGTACAATTATCATATATTGTATAGTTCGTGATATCATCGGTCAAACTAGACGGTCAAACGTTGTGTAAAACTCTTTTCGGAAATATAAATCTCGACAATTTGGATTGCTTATCATGTTGGCAAGGTTTAATTTATGTAAATATTAATCTTATAAGTATAGAATGATCGAAAAAGTGCGGGTCGTTACATTACCTCCCCGTTAAATAAATTTCGTCCCGAAATTTTAAAATTGTACCTATTTTGCGTCATCGAGAAACAAGTGTGGATACTTTTGCTTCATCTGATCCTCTCGTTCCCAAGTAAACTCGGGACCTCTTCTAGCATTCCAACGAACCTTAACAATCGGTATATTACTCTGTTTGAGCTGTTTAACTTCACGGTCCATGATTTCGATTGGTTCTTCGACGAATTGTAGTTTCTCGTCGACATGAATTTCTTCAAGAGGAATGGTGAGGTCTTCCTTTGCAAGACACTTCTTAAGGTTTGAGACGTGAAAGGTATTATGTACTCCGGCGAGTTGTTGTGGTAACTCGAGTCGATAAGCTACCGGTCCAATGCGTTCGATGATCTTAAACGGGCCTACGTATCTTGGGTTCAGTTTACCCCTTTTGCCGAAACGTATTACACCTTTCCAAGGTGACACCTTTAGCATAACCATGTCCCCGACCTGAAACTTTAATGGTTTCCTTCGGACATCGGCGTAGCTCTTTTGGCGACTGCGGGCTGTTTTTAATCTCTCCTTGATTTGCACTATCTTCTCAGTCGTTTCATGTATGATCTCGGGACCAGTTAATTGTCGATCTCCTACTTCATTCCAACAGATAGGAGATCTACACTTCCTTCCATACAATGCTTCGAATGGCGCAGCTCCAATGCTCGCATGATAACTATTATTATACGAGAATTCTGCTAACGGTAGATATTTATCCCAACCGTTTCCAAAATCGATCACACATGCCCTGAGCATGTCTTCAAGAGTCTGAATTGTTCTTTCACTCTGCCCGTCGGTCTGCGGATGATATGCGGTACTCATATCCAAACGAGTTCCTAATGCCTCCTGTAGTGATTGCCAAAACTTTGAGGTAAATCTACTATCACGATCGGATATAATGGAAATAGGTATCCCATGCCTTGAAACAACTTCCTTTATATACAATCGTAATAGTTTCTCCATTCTATCCGTTTCCTTTATAGGCAAGAAATGTGCAGACTTGGTGAGACGATCAACAATCACCCAAATGGTGTCGTATCCCCAGGCAGTCTTTGGTAACTTCGTGATGAAATCCATGGTAATACCATCCCATTTCCATTCTGGGATTTCTGGTTGTTGAAGTAACCCTGACGGCTTCTGGTGTTCTGCTTTGACCTTAGAACAAGTTAAACACTCCCCAACATATGTTGCAACGTCTATCTTCAAATTAGGCCACCAATAATGCGTCTTAAGATCTTGGTACATCTTTCCAACTCCAGGATGTATCGAATATCTTGTCTTATGTGCCTCGTTCAATATCAACTTCCTTAATCCACCCAACTTCGGTACCCAAATACGATTTGCAAAATATCGAATTCCATCTTCCCGCATAACGAGTTGCTTCTCATACTTCTTCATTATTTCATTTCCTATATTTTCTTTAGTAAGTGCTTCTCGTTGAACTTCTTTGATTTGTGAGTTGAGATTCATGCGAATTTTTATGTTCATCGCTCGTACTCGGATTGGTTCTCGTTCCTTTCTGCTTAGAGCATCGGCCACCACGTTCGCCTTCCCGGGATGATAACGAATTTCACAATCATAGTCGTTTATCAGCTCGACCCACCTACGTTGCCTCATGTTCAGCTGTTTCTGATCAAAAATATGTTGAAGGCTTTTATGATCAGTAAACACAGTGAATTTAACCCCATACAAGTAGTGTCTCCACATCTTCAATGCAAACACGACTGCTCCCAATTCTAGATCATGCGTCGTATAATTCCGCTCGTGAATCTTCAATTGTCGAGATGCAAATGCAATTACTTTCTTTCGTTGCATAAGAACACAACCAAAACCTTGTCGCGAAGCGTCACAATATATTTCAAAATCATCGTTCCCTTCAGGTAACGATAAAATAGGCGCCGTAGTTAACTTCTTCTTCAGTAATTGAAATGCGTTCTCCTGCTCCGAGGTCCATTCGTATTTCTTCCCTTTTTGCGTTAATGTTGTCAGCGGCTTAGCTATTCGGGAAAAATCTTGAATAAACCTTCTATAATAACCGGCTAAACCCAAAAATTGACGTATCTGCGTTGGTGTCTTAGGAGTCTCCCATTTTTCAATAGCTTCAGTTTTTGCTGGATCAACCTGAATTCCTTCGCTATTAACAACGTGACCAAGAAATTGCACTTCTTTCAACCAGAAAGCACACTTAGAAAATTTAGCATAAAGTTGTTCTTTTCTCAACAACTCCAGTATCAACCTTAAATGCTCTTCATGCTCTTGCTCATTCTTGGAATAGATAAGAATATCATCAATGAAAACGATAACAAACTTATCTAAATACGGACTACAAACTCGATTCATGAGGTCCATGAATACAGCTGGCGCATTCGTCAATCCAAACGGCATAACCAAAAATTCGTAATGACCATAACGTGTCCGAAAAGCAGTTTTCGGAATATCCTCTTCTTTGACGCGTAGTTGATGATAGCCCGATCTTAAGTCGATTTTTGAATAAACACATGATCCTTGCAATTGATCAAATAAGTCATCAATTCTCGGTAGTGGATATCGATTCTTGATAGTTAACTTATTTAATTCACGATAGTCTATACACATCCTAAAAGATCCATCTTTCTTCTTAACAAATAAAATTGGAGCTCCCCACGGTGAAGTACTCGGTCGTATGAATCCACGGTCCAGTAATTCTTTTAACTGACTTTGAAGTTCTTTTAACTCGGACGGTGCAAGTCTATATGGAGCACGAGCCACTGGTGCAGCTCCTGGTACTAAATCTATTTGAAATTCTACCGATCTAAATGGAGGTAATCCCGGCAACTCTTCCGGAAAAACTTCAGGAAAATCTCTTGCCACAGGCACGTCGTTGATGCACTTTTCTTTCTTTTCGACTTTATTAACATGTGCTAAAATAGCGTAACATCCCTTTTCTAAACACTTCTTGGCTTTCAAACAGCTAATGAGTTTTAGCTTTGACTTACCCTTCTCTCCATAAATCATCACCGGTATTTTATCCTTACCAGGAATACGAATTGCCTTCTTGGCACAAACAATTTCCGCTCCTATTTTGGACATCCAGTCCATGCCGACTATTACATCAAAACCTCCTAATTCCACGGGTATTAAGTCGATTTTAAACGTTTCTCCGGCTAGATTTATTTCACAATCACGACAAATTTTATCGGCTTTAATTAGCTTACCATTAGCTAACTCAATCAAGTACTTAGCATCTAGAGGTAATGATGAACAATTCAATTTAGTGTAAAAATTTATACACACGTAACTTCTATCGGCGCCAGTATCAAATAAAATAGATGCTGATAAGTTATTAATGGTAAACGTACCCGTAACAAGTTCCGGGTCTTCTCGTGCCTCTCTAGCATTAATAACAAACGCTCTTCCACGTGCAGGTCCGCCATTCTGATTCGGGCACTGGCTCTTATAGTGACCTTGTTTTCCACACCCAAAACAAGTAATGTTAGCCAAAGCAGTTCTATTTGCGTTGGTGGCAGGAGTCTTGTTACCATTTGCATTTGTAACGAGAGCCTTACAATCTTCAGCAAGATGTCCCTGTCTATTGCATTTAGTGCACAACACACTACAGTAACCAAAATGATGTTTGTGACAACGGTTGCATAAAGGACTTTGTCCTTTGTAACCAAAGCCTGAACCGCTACCCGCACCTTTCGTGGTTTCTTGTTTCTTATAAGGTTGTTGTTGGTTACCTCGATCATAACCTCCATTCCACTTTTTCTTGTTCCCCAATACCTTCACCTCAGTATTGAATGCTTTCTTGTCCAAAATGACCTGATCCATTAGCTCGTTCGCCATGGTTATAGCTTCATGAATTGTTTTAGGTTTCGATGCTGTAACGTTTGCCTTGACCTTTTTGGGCAAACCACCTTTGTACATTTCAATCTTCCGTGCTTCGGTTGGAACCAATTCAGGACATAGTAAAACCAATTCCATGAATCGCTGATTGTAGTTGGTGATTTCAGTACCAACCACCTTCAAACTTCGTAACTCATCTTCTAACTTAATAACCTCATTCCTTGGACAATACTCGGTGATTATCATTGCTTTGAATTCTTCCCATGGAGTATCATAAGCTACATCTCCTCCTACCGCCTTCACATAATTCTTCCACCATGTGAGTGCACTATCTTGTAAAGTGCACGATGCATACTTGGTCATGTCTTTTTCATCACAACCGCTGATTTTGAACACCGTCTCCATCTTTTCTATCCATCGGGTTAAACCGATAGGTCCTTCCGTTCCACTGAATGATGAAGGTTTGCAAGCTTGAAACGTCTTGTAGGAGCATCCTACGCGAGGATTTGGATTAACTGCAGTAGCTCTTGCAGCTTCGACCCATAGCATTCTATCGTTGACTCGCTGGTTGATGAAGTTCTCGACTTCTTGTTCCGTCATTCGGTTCAATCGCGCCATTTCCTAATGAAAGAAAATAATTATTCACATGGATTATTATAGATGTAGTGTGTATTTATAGTACATTTATAGCTTGTTAATAATATGAACCAGGTATTATTATAAAAGCCTTTTCTTCTTATTAGCGTTTTATAATTATATCTTGGGTAGTACCTACCCGTTAATGTTCATACTTAATAGCTTAGTACAGAATCAATTACTACAATCTAAATAATACTTAACCATGGAAAATTATTGCATTTCATACTTCGCTATTTTACATATGCTTATCTTACATCAAACTTTAAGCAAACCACACTAATAATATTATACAAAACATTATATGATTCCATGGCTTAATACGGCAGTGCATCGTTCGGTCTATTTTCTAGGGCGTTTAGTTCCAATGAATGGCCTAACGCTTATCCTAGCTGTCTGCCTACGTTTTGGCTGAGGAGCCGAAGAACTAGATGCGGGGATTGCACTAATAGGAATAGCGGGAATAGGGGTGGTAGTGTTGAGTGGAATTGGTGCTACGTCATTCTTACTAAGTTCGGGATTTGAATTTTCTAATTCATTCGCTTTTCGTTTCTTTCCTTGATCGAATTTTTCTTTCGTAATTTCTAGTATTTCTTCCTCGGGTTCACTTTCCTCTTCGGGTTCACTTTCCTCCTCGGGTTCACTTTCCTCTTCGGGTTCACTTTCCTCCTCGGGTTCACTTTCCGATATTTCTATAGTTGGTTCATCTGGAAATTGTGAGTCTTCCCCAAAAATACCATTTTCGTCATCGGATATGTTAATGACTGAAACACAATCTGAAGATTCTGGTTCGGAATCGCTGAATGTGATAACAAGTTTTGAGCCCGACATCTATCATATAACAACTAACCCATTAGTACTACATAATATTTACATATAAATTTTAACCAACAATGATAAGCAATGGTTTTTAAATCAGACCCGGTCAAAGTCCAGACTTACTAATGTATCCTAACGACTTATCGGTTAGACACACTAATGCAAACCTGGTTCGCTAAGACCAACGCTCTGATACCACATGTCATAACCCGTCCTTAACCATAAGAACGCGTTAGATAACGTATGATTTCATTGCGAGGTATTGACCTCTATATGAGACATTTTTGAAAGAAAACTGCATATATTATACATTACAAACCATAACCATTATTTTTGTTACAAGCTTAAGACAATAAAAAGAAGATTAACGTTTAGCGATAATCTTCGACTTACAAACTTTACAAATGATGACAACAACACGGTTTCTAGCATATTTTACAATGCAACATCTCGGATATGCAGTTTTATTTTTGACACAAACATGCGTACGCAAGATCCTGGTTAGATCCAACATGATACAGCGGAAGCTTTAGAACTCACCTGAGAATAGACATGTTTTAAAAAAAGTCAACATAAAGTTGGTGAGATATAGGTTTAATGCCGGCAGCAATATATATATAGACCACAAGATTTCGTATATAAACAGTTTAATAAAAGTATTCTAAGTGGTTGAGCACTCGGTAACCATACTTAACATTTTCACGTCGCATATTCCCTTTAATATGAAATCTTACTACACCGTACCAAGTGTAGTCACAAAACGAAGTACTGTGCAACCGTTGAATACTGGTCGTCCAGTCCGGTTGGGGTTGTCAGGCCCGATAGATCTATCAACAGGATTCGCGTTTACAATACCGCTGTAAATATTAGTTACCAAGCTACAGGGAAGTATGCCAGTGGTACAACTCAACGTAGAATATATTTTTCAGTTACTTGTGTCCATAGCGTAAAACATAAAGTACATGTATTCTCATCCCGAAATATTTAGAGTTAAAAAGTGGGACTATATACTCACTCTTGTCTTGATGATATAAATAATTTGACTCGGTCTTCCGGTTGATATCACGAACCTATCCATATATAATATATCAATATGTTTTCATTTTTAAACAAACGTTATAAATATATACTTGTTATACTTTTAATACTTTGAATAATTCCTTAGTCCGTAGTTAGCAGTCCGAGGTTAGCAATTCAATTTTTAATGGTTCATTTTTAGATGTTTAATATACCCGCAATGGATAAATACAACCCCCAACGAAATAAATAAAACTCCCGTAAAACCCCATCATAAATGTATTGGTCGAGATTAATCTTGACCCATGGTACCGGTGTTGTCAAATGACGTGTTGCGTACAATCATGGGATCTTATGATTAATCTTCTCGTGTTGCTTACGGGTGATCCTGAACCATATGAAATTGAATTATGAGTACATATATATAAAATATCATGTTATCTTAGAAGTATGTGATTTTATGTAAATTTTTCCAATGAATCCCGAAGTCATTTAAGCCTTGGATAACCAATTTTGTTTCGGTCATAGTTTCTTCGTTACAAGTCCGTTTTCGTTGATTCAACTTGCCATCTCCTTGGATCGAGTCCCTCTTTAAGACTATGAACTGTAAATACCTTAGTTTGTATTCAAAATCACACGGCATAGGTCAAACTTTAGTGAAACTTATGAAGTTAATCATTTTCGTTACAACAAAATCATTTAATGACCATTTTTCTAAAAATACCTATACTTTGAAAAACCAAGTTTTACCTTGTTAAATTAGCATATACATAAGTTATATTACAGGTCTTGAAGTATTTTAAAAGTTAAGTTAGAAGGATCTATTTAGTTTGCGAACAAGTTTGAAAACATTCAAACTATGTTCTTGTTGTTAAACTTGTATACCACAAAATATGATAGCTATATATATATGAATCGAATAAAGTTATGAACATATATTCTACCTCAAGTTCCTTGGATGAAGTTGCTGTAAAAGAGAAGTAAGAAGCTAGAATCAAAAGGGTGATAGAAGTGGATGAAAGATTGGAAGTAAGTTGGTGTTCTTGGAGGGTTTTCTTGAAGTGTTTTTGTATGGTTTTCTTATGGTGTTTTAGTATGGTTTTTGAAGCTAGATCTTCAAGGTTATGAGCTGAGGTGGTTAAGGTGTTTTAGGGTTCATAAGTATGTGTGTGTTTTGGCTAGATACTTGGAGTAAAATGAATCAAAAATGGGTTACTCCTAACCCTTTAAAAAACGTGAATGGGGGAGTATGGAGACAAAATTTCAAGTGATAATTTTATGTATCTAGTCCTAATTGCTTCCAAGTTCAATTACCTAGCCCTCATGGCATGAATAATGGCTGGTTAGGTGGTGATTTTGATGTGTATTTACTATTAGTAAATACGTATAGAAGCTTGGTATGATACGAGTACAAATACTCTAGGTATACGTATAGAAATTTTGTGAAAAATGGAATGAGGATTCAAATATAGCTATCTTTTGTGAATACACTTATATGGTTTTATGTATTTAAGTCTTTAAAAGTGATTAAATACATTACTTATACAATATATGTATAAACATTATATGTCTTAAGTATTTATGTCAAATAACGTTACGTATAGTTATCGTTTTGAAAACTTAAGTTAGTAGTTTCAAAATACACATATAACTTGTTGTTATTAATACAAAATGAGATATTAAAACATTTATTAATCATGTTAAATATGTATATATACATTTATATACACAAACGTACAATTATCATATATTGTATAGTTCGTGATATCATCGGTCAAACTAGACGGTCAAACGTTGTGTAAAACTCTTTTCGGAAATATAAATCTCGACAATTTGGATTGCTTATCATGTTGGCAAGGTTTAATTTATGTAAATATTAATCTTATAAGTATAGAATGATCGAAAAAGTGCGGGTCGTTACAGTTATTCCCAAATATTTTTCGAAACGAGACCTCGAAAGCCTTCAATTTTGCCTTTTTTCGATTTTAACCGTTTTCATTCATATTATTCCTTTTGTGTATGCATGATTTAGCATGGTATATATCGTTTTAAGGCCTATTATTTCACTCGCAATGTAATTATGTATAACGGGTATAAATTTGACTCTAATGTCATTTCATTAGACACATTTTTTTAAATCATTAGTATGCGCCGCCAAATGGAGTACCACTTGGCGGCGCATAACCTTCGGTTTCTGATTGTGCTGAAAATCTCGAGATCACCCTAAAACGACCCTAACATCAAGACTCCTGGATAGTGTCTTGACATTCGAGGTCGTCAAGATGCCGAAAAAAGACATTTTACTCATTTTTAATGTTCTATTTGATCATTTTCAATTTATATCGCATTATTAGTTTTGTGTATGGATGACTTAGCATTGTATATATCGTTTTAAGGCCTATTATTTCACTCGTAATGTAATTATGTATAACGGGTATAAATTTGAATCTAATGTCACTTCATTAGACACATTTTTTTACATCATTATTATGCACCGCCAGATGGAGTACCATTTGGCGGCGCATAACCTTCGGTTTCAGATTGTGCTGAAAATCTTTAAATTACCCTAAAACGGCCGAACGAGCAAGACAATTTGAATGTTCTTTCCATTCGAGTTCATCCAGATTCTGAAAAAGACATCTTTCCTCGCAAAATCGCACCACGCACCAAACACCACCGACGGTTCGTGGTGCTTGGTGTTTTGTGTCTTTAGCCAAAATGTTTGATCTATCGTATCTTTTGACTCGTAGGTCTGATTTAGTCACCGTTTTTTTTCAAATCGTGTAATTGTTTAGGATCTATCCGTTGGCAAACTGCCATAGGCGGTTTGTAACAAATATTTTTTGAAACGAGACCTCGAAAGCCTTCAATTTTGCCTTTTTCGATTTTGACCGTTTTCATTCATATTATTCCTTTTGTGTATGCATGACTTAGCATGGTATATATCGTTTTAAGGCCTATTGTTTCACTCGCAATGTAATTATGTATAACGGTTATAAATTTGAATCTAATGTCACTTCATTAGACACGTTCTTTTAAATCATTAGTATGCACCGCCAGATAGAGTACCACTTGGCGGCGCATAACCTTCGGTTTCTGATTGTGCTGAAAATCTCGAGATCACCCTAAAACGACCCTAAGATCAAGACTCCTGGATAGATTCTTGACATTCGAGGTCGTCAGGATACTGAAAAAAGACATTTTACTCATTTTTAATGTTCTATTTGATCATTTTCAATTTATATCACATTATTAGTTTTGTGTTGTAGTGACCCGAACTTTTCCATGTTTATATATATATTAAATGAAATTGTTATTTACATGATTAAGTGTTTCCAACATGTTAAGTGATGATGTAGCGTGAGGGTACGAAATAGTATTATTTTTAATACAAAATACTACAAAATATGACACAAGTTTTATTAATTTACGGATGGGATATTGATAATGCTAAAAATGAACATATATTTCATAGCATTATTCTTCAAGAAAGACAAGCTTTTAGTTGCAATTGTTCTATTTACAAGTGATATTCGTTTAAATAATAAAAGGTGAAGACAAAAGATAGATTCGACGAATTGAAGACGCAAACGACCAAAAAACTCAAAAGTACAAAAGACAATCAAAGAGGTTCCAATTATTGATAAGAAACATCTCGAAATTACAAGAGTACAAGATTCAAAACGCAAAATACAAAATATAAAATTGTACGCAAGGACGTTCGAAAATCCGGAACCGGGACCAGAGTCAACTCTGAACGCTCGACGCAACGGACTAAAAATTACAAGTCTACTATGCACAAGAATATAATATAATATATAAATAATTATATTAATTATTTATATTTTATATTTATATATAAAATCCTTCGGCAAGAAAGACTCCAAAAGATGTGAGCTGTAATTTCAATCTCCGCGACTCGCGGAGTTTGAAGGCCAAAAGGGCCGCGAGTCGCGGAGCCCCAATTTCAGAAACTTCCTATAAAAGCAAACGAATTCTGATCGAAAAAACCACCAAATATATCCATCTCTCTATCTATATCGTATATATTTATATTTATATTTTAATTTTAATTTTAATTTTAATTATAATTCTAATAATAAGGGTATGTTAGCGAATGTTGTAAGGGTGTAAGTCGAAATTCTGTCCGTGTAACGCTACGCTATTTTTAATCATTGTAAGTTATGTTCAACCTTTTTATATTAATGTCTCGTAGCTAAGTTATTATTATGCTTATTTAAAACAAAGTAATCATGATGTTGGGCTAATTACTAAAATTGGGTAATTGGGCTTTGTACCATAATTGGGGTTTGGACAAAAGAACGACACTTGTGGAAATTAGACTATGGGCTATTAATGGGCTTTATATTTGTTTAACTAAATGATAGTTTGTTAATGTTAATATAAAGATCTACAATTGGGCGTCCCTATAAATTACCATATACACTCAATCGGACACGATGGGCGGGGTATTTATATGTACGAATAATCGTTCATTTAACCGGACACGGGAATGGATTAATAGCCACTAGAATAATTAAAACAGGGGTGAAATTACATTCAAGAGTAATTGGTGTAATTGTTAACAAAGTAGTAAAACCTTGGTTTACACGCAGTCGATAACCTGGTGTATTCATTAAACAAAGTATTAAAACCTTGTTACAATTCGAATCCCCAATTAGTTGGAATATTTAACTTCGGGTATAATAATAATTTGATGAGGACACTCGCACTTTATATTTATGACTGATGGACTGTTATGGACAAAAACCAGACGGACATATTAAATAATCCAGGACAAAGGACAATTAACCCATGGGCATAAAACTAAAATCAACACGTCAAACATCATGATTACGGAAGTTTAAATAAGCATAATTCTTTTATTTCATATTTAATTTTATTTATTGTTATTTAATCGCACTTTTAATTATCGTACTTTTTAATTATCGCAATTTTATTTTATCGCACTTTTATTATTCGCAATTTCATTATCGTTATTTACTTTACGCTTTAAATTAAGTCTTTTATTTATTTAATATTTTACATTAGGTTTTAACTGCGACTAAAGTTTTAAAATCGACAAACCGGTCATTAAACGGTAAAAACCCCCCTTTATAATAATAATATTACTTATATATATATTTGTATTTTTATAAAAGTAAACTAATATAGCGTTGAGCTTTGTTTAAAGATTTCCCTGTGGAACGAACCGGACTTACTAAAAACTACACTACTGTACGATTAGGTACACTGCCTATAAGTGTTGTAGCAAGGTTTAAGTATATCCATTCTATAAATAAATAAATATCTTGTGTAAAATTGTATCGTATTTAATAGTTTTTCCTAGTAAAATATAAACTATTTCGTATACACCTCGCATAACATCAAGTATTTTTGGCGCCGCTGCCGGGGACACTCTTAAATGCCGGAAACGCAACGCTAATATAAAAAAAAAAGATTTTTAGTTAACTTTTATTAAAATTCGTTTTTATAAAAATACGTTTTAATTATTCAAAAATATAAAAAGAAAAACAAAAATATAAGTATTTTTTTAGTATTTTTTTAATATTTAAGTTTTTTAAGTTTCTTTATCTTTATTTTAGTTTATAAAAATATAAGTTTTATTAACTATCTTTTATTTATAGAAAAAATTAAAAACAGAAAATAAAAAAAAAACGCGCAAAAATTTCAAACTGCTCCAGATCTGAAATTCTGAACCCCGCGACTCGCGGGGTTTGATGCATTAATTACCGCGACTCGCGGAGCTTCTCTGACAGGCGACAGAAGCCCTAATTCAGCATTAATTACGGGTATTAATTAATTATTATTATTATTTAACCCTAATAATTATTATTATTATTATTAGTTTTATTTTAAGATTTACTTTTTATTTAATTTGTTTTATTTTGTTTAAATTAGTTTTATTAAATTGTAAAATTAGTAGTTTTATTAAATAAATAATATAAAAATAATATTTTTATAAAAATTGTACTTTTTACAACTTTTTGTATATTTTTATATTTTGTCCCTTTTTAATCATTTTAGCGTAATATTTGTATTTTTAGCTCATATTTAATTTTAAACTTAGTTTTTGCTATAGTTATTTTTACTCCTAGATTTTTAGGCTTTGCCGTAGAATTCCTTAAGTGCTTTTTCTTTAGATTAAGATTTAGGTACTTTAGAATTTTGCGACGCCTTTTTAAGTTTTAGTTTCTTTTTAAGTTATTTCCATTTGGGATTCAGTTTTTCCTGTAAGCTTTAATATTTTTAGACCTTTTACTATGTATCAATTATCATTCCAATTAGTAATTTCAATTTGCGATTATAATTTTAAGTTAGTTGTAGTAATAAGGTTAGGTTAGTCAACTATTTTTAAGTTTTTATAAGTTTCTTTTATTTTTCCGTCACCTTTTATTTTTCAACCATTTTTCGTTTTTCGACCTTTTTCGACGAACTCTTTTTCTCTCTTATTTCTCGCTATTCTAGTTTTAGGACATAGATTTTTATTCTAATTCTTATCTAAATTTCTTAAAATTACGTAAATTTATTTTAAGTGGTTAAATTAATAGACATCAAAATTTTCTGGTTCGTAGTAATA
The DNA here is from genome assembly GCF_046630445.1 of Rutidosis leptorrhynchoides. Taxonomy (NCBI): domain Eukaryota; kingdom Viridiplantae; phylum Streptophyta; class Magnoliopsida; order Asterales; family Asteraceae; genus Rutidosis; species Rutidosis leptorrhynchoides. The sequence goes on along the minus strand of NC_092342.1, from coordinate 335,887,633 downwards.
GTTGGATTTGTACGTGGACCGGGTTATTGGAGCCAAACAGTCCTCAATTATATTGAGACCAAACGAATCCTGTCCCTCTGCTGCATCTTTTGGCTATTCGAAACGTGGGCAAAATCAGAAAAGTCTATTGATTGGATAACTTATTATAATTTTTCTTTCCTTTTTAAAAACTAATAGGATATCCAGTGAATGCACCGAGCAAGACGTTCATCACCTTTTGTACGTTCACCACCTGTAACTAGATCAAGACATTTAGCAAATATAACCGCCGTTGATTTTTCTTTAGAATCGTCATCCAGTAGACCAAGTACTTCAGTTCAAATTTCCGATAATCCATTTTTTGAACCCAACCTCACAATTGAGAATCCGGAGAATATTCAGGAACGGTTCATAGATCCTGAACCATTAAACTTTCCTCCGGAGCCACCAATCATTCAAACAGAGATTGTTGAGGAACGAACCATTAAATCAGAATTATCTAGTGATACCGATTCAACAAATTCAATTATGGAGAATCTGGAACCTTTAAGTATGGAAGACCGAATGAGAGCTAAACGCACTGGCCAAGGTCACGCAATTACTCATCCAGACATTAATGCGCCAGATTATGAAATCAAAGGACAAATTCTACACATGGTGACTAATCAATGCCAATTTAGTGGTGCGCCGAAGGAAGATCCAAATGAACATCTACGTACCTTTAATAGGATCTGCACACTATTTAAAATCCGAGAAGTGGAGGATGAACAGATATATCTCATGTTATTTCCCTGGACTTTAAAGGGAGAAGCCAAAGATTGGTTGGAATCGTTACCTGAAGGGGCGATTGATACATGGGACATTTTAGTTGACAAATTTCTTAAACAATTCTTTCCTGCATCTAAAGCCGTAAGACTTCAAGCAGAAATTGTTACGTTCACACAGAAACCAAATGAAACTCTATATGAGGCGTGGACTAGATATGGAAAGTTGTTAAGAGGATGTCCGCAACATGGTTTAGACACCTGTCAAATAGTACAAATATTCTACCAAGGATGCGACATCACTACAAGAAAAGACATAGATATAGCAGCTGGTGGTTCTATTATGAAGAAAACCGAAACTGATGCTTACAAAATTATTGATAACACTGCTTCCCACTCACATGAGTGGCACCAAGAAAAAGACATCATTAGATCATCTAAAGCAGCTAGAGCCGATTCTAGCCATGACTTAGATTCCATTTCCGCAAAGATAGATGCTGTGGAGAGACGAATGGAAAAGATGACTAAGGATATTCACTCAATACGAATTAGTTGTGAGCAGTGTGGAGGACCACATTTGACAAAAGATTGTCTCAGTATTGAATTAACAATGGAACAAAGAGAGAATATTTCATACATAAACCAAAGGCCTGGAAATAATTATCAGAATAATTATCAACCGCCAAGACCGATTTACAATCAAAACCAGAATTATAACCGAAATATTCCATACAACAACCAACAAGGTCCTAGCAATCAACAAGTATCCAATAATACTTACAATCAGCAAAGACCTAATTTTCAAAACAAACCACCACAACAAACCGATGATAAAAAGCCGAATTTAGAAGATATGATGACGAAGCTAGTTGAAACTCAAATGCAGTTTTTCACATCTCAGAAACAAACAAATGAACAAAATGCTCAAGCATTTAGAAATCAACAAGCTTCTATTCAAAATCTGGAACAAGAAGTAAGTAACCTAGCAAGGTTAATAGGTGAAAGAAAACCGGGAAGTCTACCTAGTGATACAAATGCTAACCCCAGGAATGAAACAGCTAAAGCTATTACCACAAGAAGTGGTACAACACTTAAATCACCTGAAATACCTGTAACTTCTGATGAAACTATTCCTACTCCACAAGAACCACAACCTGATCAAGATAAGGAAAAAGAACCGGTAGTTGAAAAGGTTAATGAAAATAACACAGTTAAGGATAAACCTTATGTTAAACCATATCAACCACCACTTCCTTACCCGAGTAAAATGAAGAAAGAAAAACTTGAAGCCGAGCAATCCAAATTCTTGGATATGTTTAAACAGATAAATGTAAATCTTCCTTTCATTGATGTGATTTCAGGAATGCCTAGATATGCAATATTCTTGAAAGATCTAATCTCAAATAGAAAGAAAATGGAAGAACTCTCGGCTGTTACTATGAATGCTAATTGTTCAGCAGTGCTGTTGAATAAGATACCAGAAAAACTATCTGATCCAGGAAGTTTCACAATTCCATGTTTTCTGGGTAGTCTTAGTTCAATAGAAGCATTGGCAGACTTAGGTGCTAGTATAAATCTAATGCCGTATTCACTATACGCTAAACTAGACCTTGGAGAATTAAAACCAACCAGAATAAGCATACAACTAGCCGATAGATCAATAAAATATCCTAGAGGGATAATGGAGAACATGCTAGTTAAAGTTGGTACTTTAGTATTTCCAGTAGATTTTGTTGTTCTGGACATGGAAGAAGATTCTCAAGTTCCTCTCATATTAGGAAGACCATTCTTAAACACGGCTAAAGCAATGATAGACGTGTTCGGTAAGAAACTGACCCTAAGTATAGAGGATGAGAGTGTTACCTTTTCAGTTGATAGAGCAATGCAACAACCACAATCTGCAGATGATACATGTTATTATATTCAAACTATAGATGCACATGCAGAATTATTAGAAGAATTTCCAGAATTACAAGGAACAGGAGAATGTTCTTTAGGAGAAGGTAATGAACCAATTGATGAAGCTGAAATGTTAGCTACACTTATAGCTAATGGATATGAACCAACAACAGAAGAAATTCAAATGCTAAAAGAAGAAGACAGATATCGATATAAATCATCGATAGAAGAACCTCCGAAATTAGAGTTAAAACCACTTCCAAACCATTTGGAATACGCTTATTTACATGGTGAATCTGAATTACCTGTAATAATATCGTCTTCTCTTACTGAAAATGAGAAATCACAACTCATTTCTGTGTTGAAAGCTCATAAACCAGCCATTGCATGGAAGATTCATGATATTAAAGGAATAAGTCCTTCGTATTGCACACATAAAATCCTTATGGAAGAAGGTCATAAAACGTATGTGCAACGCCAACGAAGACTAAATCCTAATATGCAAGATGTAGTTAAGAAAGAGATTATTAAACTGCTAGATGCAGGTTTGATATATCCAATTTCTGATAGTCCATGGGTAAGCCCAGTTCAATGCGTACCTAAGAAGGGTGGCATGACTGTCATTATAAATGAGAAAAATGAGCTTATTCCTACTAGGACTGTAACAGGATGGCGTGTATGTATTGATTATAGAAAATTAAATGACGCCACTAGAAAAGATCACTTTCCCTTACCTTTCATAGATCAAATGTTGGAAAGATTAGCCGGAAATAGTTACTATTGTTTTCTAGATGGATTTTCAGGATATTTTCAAATTCCAATAGCACCCGAAGATCAAGAGAAAACCACATTCACGTGCCCTTATGGTACTTTTGCTTACAAACGCATGCCATTTGGACTTTGTAACGCCCCTGCAACCATTCAAAGGTGTATGATGGCGATTTTTCACGACATGATAGAAGAATGCATGGAAGTTTTCATGGATGACTTTTCAGTCTTCGGTGATACATTTAAATCATGTCTAGTTAATCTGGAACGAATGCTAATTAGATGCGAACAATCAAATCTAGTACTTAATTGGGAGAAATGCCATTTCATGGTTAAAGAAGGCATCGTTCTTGGACATAAAATTTCAAAAGAAGGAATTGAAGTGGATAGAGCTAAAGTAGATGTAATTGCTAAACTTCCACATCCCACAAATGTTAGAGGAGTTAGGAGTTTTCTAGGGCATGCCGGTTTTTACCGACGTTTCATAAAAGATTTTTCAAAAATTGCCACTCCTATGAATAAACTCCTAGAAAAGGATGCGCCATTCATCTTTTCAGATGAATGTATCAAATCTTTTAATATTCTTAAAGAGAAACTCACTAATGCACCAATCATGATAACACCAAATTGGAATCTACCATTTGAACTAATGTGTGATGCAAGTGATTTTGCAATGGGAGCCGTTTTAGGACAAAGGATTGAAAAACGATTTCAACCTATATATTATGCTAGTAAGACGTTACAAGGAGCACAAACGAACTATATAACTACTGAAAAAGAACTCCTTGCTATTGTCTTTGCTTTTGACAAATTTCGATCATATCTCGTTCTAGCAAAAACGGTGGTCTATACCGACCATTCTGCTCTTAGATACCTATTTTCAAAACAAGATGCTAAACCAAGATTAATCCGTTGGATCTTACTCTTACAAGAGTTTGATATTGAAATCTGAGATAAAAGAGGAGCAGAAAATCTCGCCGCTGATCATCTTTCTCGTCTTGAAAATCCCGAATTAGAAGTTCTAAATGAATCGGCCATACAAGACAACTTTCCTGATGAATATCTATTGAAGATAGATTATAAAGAAATCCCATGGTTTGCAGACTATGCAAATTACTTAGTTTGTGGATTCCTTGAAAAAGGATTATCATACCAAAGACGAAAGAAATTCTTCAGTGATATAAAACACTATTTCTGGGAAGATCCACATCTGTTTAAAAGTTGTCCCGATGGAATAATACGCCGATGTGTATTTGGAGATGAAGCTAGTAAAATTTTAAACCATTGTCACACAGGACCAACAGGAGGGCATTATGGGCCTCAACTAACAGCAAGAAAAGTTTATGAAGCTGGATTCTATTGGCCTACAATTTACAAAGACGCACACCTTCTTTGCAAATCCTGTGATGCATGTCAAAGGGCCGGAAAAATAAGTCAACGTGATGAAATGCCACAAAATGTCATCCAAGTATGTGAAGTATTTGACATTTGGGGTATTGACTTTATGGGTCCATTTCCAAAATCTCATAATAATCTATATATACTCGTAGCCATTGATTATGTATCTAAATGGTCGGAAGCACAAGCTCTCCCAACTAACGATGCACGAGTTGTAGTCAACTTTTTAAAACGTCTTTTTGCAAGGTTTGGAACACCGAAAGCTTTAATAAGTGATCGGGGTACTCATTTCTGTAATAATCAACTTGAGAAAGTTCTTAAAAGATATGGAGTAACTCATAAAATCTCCACCGCATATCATCCACAAACAAGTGGACAAGTTGAAAATACCAACCGAGCTTTAAAACGTATTCTAGAGAAAACCGTAGGATCAAATCCGAACGAATGGTCCATTAAATTGGAGGATGCACTCTGGGCTTTTAGAACAGCCTACAAAACTCCAATTGGAACCACACCTTTTAGACTTGTTTATGGAAAAGCATGTCATCTTCCAGTAGAAATTGAACACAAAGCATTTTGGGCTTTGAAGACATGTAATCTTGATTTACATGAAGCCGGACGTCTACGATTAAGTCAACTAAATGAATTAGAAGAATTAAGACATGAAGCATACGAAAATTCGTTAATCTATAAGGAAAGAACGAAGAAATGGCATGATAAAAGAATCAGAAGTTCAAAAGAATTTAAAGAAGGAGACAGAGTTCTTCTTTTCAATTCACGATTCAAGCTATTTCCTGGAAAATTGAAATCAAGATGGTCTGGACCATTCATAGTCAAAAGAGTTTTCCCATACGGAACGATAGAATTAATAAATTCAAATGGGATTGAATTTAAAGTTAATGGTCACAGAGTTAAACATTACATACATGGTCCGATGGAAGTCGACAACGAAGTTAATCACAATTTCGACACCACAGCTAACTAAGTGTGGGGAAAATCAAGTCTTTAAAGGATAATATGTATTTCTGTTAGAGTTAGATTTTCTGTTTTCGTGTAGTTCTCGAAAATGGAACCCGAATGGTCTTTCCCTAGCAGACCCTAAAGAACTAGTCTTCTCCCCCCATTCTGAATTTTTATTTTTTTTTAGGTTTTTACGAAATGAAGACTGCCTGTGAACTAAACCATGGTCTAATGCTACACGCTTTGATCACTAAACGTAATAATGACATACTACCGAGTGAAATAGTATCAGTAATCAGAGAAAGAATGGACGGAGTTAGAAAAGAATCCAGATGCGAAGATAATAAGTTACAATTTGGTAAAGGAAAATCAAAATCCGCAGCGAAAAGAAGAGCACGACACCTAGAACGATGTCACAAATGCGGAAAATGGTCACATGGAGGTAAATGTTCAAATAATCAAACCTATTCAAATACCGAATTTGTTACTTTATGCAGAGACGGACCGTTCATATGTTTAGAAGAAAAGACACTGAATGCTCGAAGTTACGCCTATGTAGCCATGGAAAACCAATTAAACCGACTATCTTATGAATGGGATAGATCATATAACTAAGAAATCTATTTCACAGGTATGTCTGTACAGTTTTTATTTTTTTATTTTAAACCTTTTGATAATAAACGCTAATTTGTTCGCTAAAAAGTATTAAATTGGTATTAAATAAAATTAGGTTTGGCGACCGAAATTATTGATATCATTCAAAAATTTATTACATCACTGCGAAATTTAACGTTTATTCTTAAGGTATAAATATCTTTAATCAATCAACCCAAAATATTTCAAAAATTCGTCATGAGTTAAATTAGGTCTTGGAACCGAAATTACTTTACCGAAAAGAGGGGCGCATATTTTTGATAATATTTGATTGATTAAAGTGGGATAAAAAGACAAAAAGATTTTTAATTTTATTTTTACCATATTTTTAAAATTAATATTTAAATCTTAAATTAATATTGTAAACTTTATAAAAATATATATTTAAAATTGTAAATATTTGAAAAATTAATATAAGTTTGGTATGAATTTATAATATGAATTTTTAAATTAAGTTTGGTGTGAATTTTTAATTTTTAAAATATGAAATTTTAATTTTATGCATTTCAAATTTTAAGTTTGGTGTGAATTTTTAATTTTTAATTTTTAATTTTGAATTTTATATTTAAGTTGTGTGAATTTAAAAACAAAAATTTACTTTATCTCATTAAGTTAAGAATATGATTTTTAAAATTCGTCGTAAGTTGAAGACTAGGTCTTTTAACCGAAATTGCTTTACCCGAGGGAGGGACGAGAACTTTTATTATCATTATTTTTAATCTTATTGAATTAGAGTATGCCAAAAACATTAAAAAAACCCAAAAATCTAAGCTTTTAAAACAATCGCTACAAAAAGACAAATTTTAAAATTCTGTCGAGAGACGGACTAGGACATCGATTCGAAACGACCTCGTCCTAAAAAACAAGGGAAACAAAATTTTAAAATTAATTACTTAATTGTTTCAATAAGTTAAAGTTTATAAAAAAAAAAAAAAAAAATACCAAACTCCGCGAGTCGCGGAGTTTGGAGGGTAAATCCCCGCGACTCGCGGAGGGACCAATTCCCAGAAAAAAATAAAACGTAAAAAACAGAGCAGTTCACTCCCCCACCCAAAAACACTGCGAAGAACACAGCGAAAAAACCCCGAAAATACACGAAAAACACCCCCAAAAATCCCAATTTTTAACCGTTAATCACCAAATTTTTTGCTAAAATCATGTTGAGAAGGATGCTATCTAAGAATTACTCAAGAAAAACGGTAAATTTCTACACCTAAACACCATTTAATTCGAAATTTGATGTTCTTGAGCAATTTTTTCCCCAATTTGATTTTGATGCTTTTTAGTGTAATTAGGCTTAAATTGTTTATGTATTATGCTTGTATAACCTAGATTGATGCTGTTTAACATGATTAGAAACCTTAAACTTCAAATTTTGAGTATTCTAGGGTTTGTGTTCTTGAGCAAATTTGGGGCTTTTTAATATAAACATGTTATGGCCGATTTTTGTCATGAATTGTTGCTAAATTAAGTAGTGTAACATGTTTAGGTAGTTAAATGATCCAAACTTTGAGCCTAAACATGATTTTGAGAATTAAAGTGGACTTTTTCAAGTCTAAAATTCATGAACTTGATTTTTGAAAGATAATGCCATTTGAGACTTGTTTAATTACTAGTAATGATTATTTTGACATGTTATTTGAGTTGAATGCTTATGAACTTGGCGAACATTTTCGTATATGCTTATTTGAAAAAGTGTAGATTTGATAAAAATGTGAAAATGAGCTTAAGTTTGATATAAATTGATAATGTCATTGTAATTATTTTGATTGATGATTTTGCTGACACTAATGCATATTTGGATGCACAAAAATTGTGTTTGATGTGTTTTGCAGAATGAAAGGGGTGAATCTTCATCCCAAGCCCGCAATGCTCCTGCTGAGAATTTGGAACAACAGGAGGTGGATAACTACTACAAGCAGGATATACCTCATCCAGTCATGACCTTTTCTGATATGCACTTGGAAGAGTTGCACCCGAACCTGAGATTTGACAGACTTTGGATAGATTATCCAAAATATCAACGGGGTTTGCATACTCTTCATTCTAAGGTTGTTGAGGTACCGAGGGTCATAGAATGGGGACCCTTAGAAGCTGTAGAATTGGCCAGGCCAATTAGGGAATTACTTGTACAGAGGTATGGTAATTCTTCTTTTAATGACTGGGTATGTTTATTCACCATACGTAGACCTGTATATAAAGTATGGTGTGAAGAATTGTTATGTAGTATAGAGTTGAATGATCGGGTAGCTAGTTTAACCGATCGTTCTTTTATTAGATTTTTGTTAGGCGGTTCGATGCGCCACATGTCTTTACTGGACATGGCTCAGGCTTTACGTATATATACGCCTGAGGAGTTAGCGTCTGCCGATTGTAGAGGATTGATACTAAACGGTAGAAAGATAGATGAAAATTTTGATACACACGGTGTGTGGAGTCAAATGACAAGCCATCACCGTTTCAAAGGGGGAAATTACTCTTATTTGGATATAGATAGAGCCGAATTAAGAGTGATACATAGGTTTTTAGCTAATTCGATTACACAAAGGGGTAAGAACAAAGAAAAAGTAAATGAACAGGATTTGTTTTACCATATGTGTATTCGAGACCCACAAAGCGCTGTAAGTATACCATATTGTGTGGGTTATTATTTATCAGCTATGGTTCGGGGGATGCGACCACATAGCATAACAGGAGGTGGAATTTTTATTACTTTGATTGGTGAATATCTCGGTGTGGATATAAGTAGGGGGATTATTAGTAGAAGAACCAGAACCCCGCGATACTATAGGTTTAAATGTATACCATGGTGCGAAAGTTTTGAAGAGGCGAAATAACGCCGCAGTACGATACCATGGTAGACATCCACAGGTGGAGAGAAACCAGCAGCAAGGTAATGTAGGAGGGGGGAATGAGATGCAAGAAATGCATAGGTTTATAGCTTCTCAGGAATACGAAAATGCTAGACAGAGAGCATTTGAAGATTGGCAAGTTCATCAGAACCAGATCATAGCTCATTGCCAACATATAGGTAGAAACTATATTCCTACACCGAAACCCATTTTCCCTCCTTGGTCTATAGAGATGCAGCCACCATATCCTACGTATGACCCTGCCGAAGCATTCTATAGCACCTATGGTTATGCCTGGAACCCCTATTGGTACCAATATCATCCTTAGTTTACTTATTATTATTTTTTTTTATTTTTTGTAATTTGTAATTATTGATACGTTTAATACTTTTGTAAATATTGTAATCATTTTTATAATTGTCTAACTTTTATTCTTAGATTTTAATAATTTTTGAATGTGGGGTAATATACCAAACTTCAAAAATATGTATATATGTTTGCAGTTTATCTTATGTACACAACAGGGTAAAACAACGCATTTTCAAAGACTGGCATTAAGTTCAGCAAAAGCAACTAATTTTGACGACAAGATGCAAAATATATGTGAAATAACAACAAGACAGAATGAACAAATGATGTGCACCATTTATCATTCAGCAAACAAACGCCAATATATTTGGAAACTTTGGTAAAATTTAATCATTTTCACACAAATCACCCTCAATAATTTAAATTGTTACTGATTTCTTGCAAATGAGGGCATTGCAAGATCTTAAGTGTGGGAAGGGGTTAAATTCTTTCGGATTTTAAAATTTTTTACTTTATACACTTGGTTACCATTAAAAATACTAGTAAAGCAGTAGTTGTATTAGAATCTAGTGCTCTCTGATAAAAAAGAACAGCCCTAGTCTTATATACTGACTACCCAATTCTAGTAAAAATTTTCAAAATTTTCAATTAAATGAATTCAAAATCATGTTTATACATATTTATGAACGATAAAACTAGGTTTTAACACCGAAATTATTGTTACCTCGGAAAGGACATAAATTAAGAAACAAACTAAAATGTCAAAATTCATTTAAAATGGAATAGAGGACGATAAAAAGGAAAATAAAGGCCAAGTGTGGGAAAATTTACCAAGTTATTTTAAACATATGTCACATATATCTGTAACAAATAACTGAAAATACTTTTTCTTTGGACTAAACTAAACTGTTTTACCCGATGAAAGAAAAGAAGAGATGGATCTACACGATGAATCAATTCTATCATTAAAAGGAAGTAAAGTCTTCCGAAAAAGACACGCGCTTCTTGATTTAGGTCATGAAGTTGTCGTCCAGACCAGCTGTAGGTTGACGAAAAATCTAGAAAAGTCATCACTAAAATCAGCAGGAAATCCACGGACCTCAGCATTAAACAGGGTCGCCAAGTGGTCAGATTTATCCTAACCATGAGAAGGATTTATCTCGTACAATGGGGGGGGCACCGTGCAAATTAGCTTGATAAGACTAATGAATCAGATCCCCAGAAAGAATAATCTCCTTAAAGATTAAAAATCAGCTTTTAAGAATGATATTACTCAATCCTAGAGATTGACCTTAAAGATTGAGAATTACAAACTCATGGAATTCAATGATATCTAAACTCGAGCTTGAACGAGAAAATATTTTGATCAAAATTACAAACCGATTTGTTTTCTGAAAACCCTATTTTCAATACGTTCATTACCATTGAACGTAAAATCCTAGGAATTCACCTGGAATTCATTAGGTCACCTGAACTAAATCGGGTGTCAACCGTAAGAACGGTGGTTGCATAGTGGTCAAAGACAGGACCTTGTGCCAGACCGAAAAATTATAAGGGTGAGCTTTACTATTGCTCCTACCAAGGATAGTAATTGCGTCCGACACGTTATAGACCATAATCAAAAGCATGTCACGGGACATTGCCTTAACAGTTGCTTGTTCAATGCTTTCCTTTACAACCGGACGGTAGTTTGCCGAAAGGTAATATACGGAACAAGTAAACTGGACGTGTTGCTTTCCTAATACAAGGTTAGCAAGTGGGTGACACAAAACAGCAAGTTTTGAGCTAAAATTTTCAATTCTGAAACCCACCAAACCCACAAAAATATTTTGCAAACACCGGTAAAGGGTTATCCCGGAAAACTTATCTAGGGTAAAAACTAGATTTAATTTTCAAAAGATCAAATGTTTTCATAAAGATCCAATTTCCTTAATGGATCTAAATTTTTTATAGTCATGTGGGGCTGTAAACCATATCGTTACTACCATTGTTTATACCGCCGTATAGAAATCACTGATGTACAAAGTGTGAAGAATAAAGAAGTGATTCTAGTATTTCAAGACGATATTGCTTGAGGACAAGCAACGCTCAAGTGTGGGAATATTTGATAATGCTAAAAACGAACATATATTTCATAGCATTATTCTTCAAGAAAGACAAGCTTTTAGTTGCAATTGTTCTATTTACAAGTGATATTCGTTTAAATAATAAAAGGTGAAGACAAAAGACAGATTCGACGAATTGAAGACGCAAATGACCAAAAAGCTCAAAAGTACAAAAGACAATCAAAGAGGTTCCAATTATTGATAAGAAACATCTCGAAATTACAAGAGTACAAGATTCAAAACGCAAAATACAAAATATAAAATTGTACGCAAGGACGTTCGAAAATCCGGAACCGGGACCAGAGTCAACTCTCAACGCTCGACGCAACGGACTAAAAATTACAAGTCTACTATGCACAAGAATATAATATAATATATAAATAATTATATTAATTATTTATATTTTATATTTATATATAAAATCCGTCGGCAAGAAAGACTCCAAAAGATGTGAGCTGTAATTTCAATCTCCGCGACTCGTGGAGTTTGAAGGCCAAAAGGGCCGCGAGTGGCGGAGCCCCAATTTCAGAAACTTCCTATAAAAGCAAACGAATTCTGATCGAAAAAACCACCAAATATATCCATCTCTCTATCTATATCGTATATATTTATATTTATATTTTAATTTTAATTTTAATTTTAATTATAATTCTAATAATAAGGGTATGTTAGCGAATGTTGTAAGGGTGTAAGTCGAAATTCTGTCCGTGTAACGCTACGCTATTTTTAATCATTGTAAGTTATGTTCAACCTTTTTATATTAATGTCTCGTAGCTAAGTTATTATTATGCTTATTTAAAACAAAGTAATCATGATGTTGGGCTAATTACTAAAATTGGGTAATTGGGCTTTGTACCATAATTGGGGTTTGGACAAAAGAACGACACTTGTGGAAATTAGACTATGGGCTATTAATGGGCTTTATATTTGTTTAACTAAATGATAGTTTGTTAATGTTAATATAAAGATCTACAATTGGGCGTCCCTATAAATTACCATATACACTCAATCGGACACGATGGGCGGGGTATTTATATGTACGAATAATCGTTCATTTAACCGGACACGGGAATGGATTAATAGCCACTAGAATAATTAAAACAGGGGTGAAATTACATTCAAGGGTAATTGGTGTAATTGTTAACAAAGTAGTAAAACCTTGGTTTACACGCAGTCGATAACCTGGTGTATTCATTAAACAAAGTATTAAAACCTTGTTACAATTCGAATCCCCAATTAGTTGGAATATTTAACTTCGGGTATAATAATAATTTGATGAGGACACTCGCACTTTATATTTATGACTGATGGACTGTTATGGACAAAAACCAGACGGACATATTAAATAATCCAGGACAAAGGACAATTAACCCATGGGCATAAAACTAAAATCAACACGTCAAACATCATGATTACGGAAGTTTAAATAAGCATAATTCTTTTATTTCATATTTAATTTTATTTATTGTTATTTAATCGCACTTTTAATTATCGTACTTTTTAATTATCGCAATTTTATTTTATCGCACTTTTATTATTCGCAATTTCATTATCGTTATTTACTTTACGCTTTAAATTAAGTCTTTTATTTATTTAATATTTTACATTAGGTTTTAACTGCGACTAAAGTTTTAAAATCGACAAACCGGTCATTAAACGGTAAAAACCCCCCTTTATAATAATAATATTACTTATATATATATTTGTATTTTTATAAAAGTAAACTAATATAGCGTTGAGCTTTGTTTAAAGATTTCCCTGTGGAACGAACCGGACTTACTAAAAACTACACTACTGTACGATTAGGTACACTGCCTATAAGTGTTGTAGCAAGGTTTAAGTATATCCATTCTATAAATAAATAAATATCTTGTGTAAAATTGTATCGTATTTAATAGTTTTTCCTAGTAAAATATAAACTATTTCGTATACACCTCGCATAACATCAGATATACCTAAACCTTGCTACAACACTATAGGCAGTGTACCTAATCGTAGAGTAGTGTAGTTTTTAGTAAGTCCGGTTCGTTCCACAGGGAGCTAGTGATTACGTACTATATTTTTATAAAACTATATTTATATAAATATATATATATATATATATATATATATAAGTAGTAATATTATTATAAAAGGGGGTTTTTTTACCGTTTAATGACCGGTGTGTCGATTTTATATTTTTAAGCGTAAAGATAAATGACAATAATTAAAGTGCGTAAAATATATAAATGACGATAAATAAAATAACAATAAATAAAATTGCGATAGAATATGAAATAAAAGGGTTATGCTTATTTAAACTTCCGTAATCATGATGTTTAACGTTTTGATTTTAATTAATTGTTACTCGGGTTAATTGTCCTTTGTCATGGTTTATTTGATACCTATCTGGTTTTTGTCCATAATAGTCCATCGGTCATAAATATAAAGTGCGAGTGTCCTCGTCAAATTACCCTTATACCCGAAGTCAAATATTCCAACTAATTAAGGATTTAAACTGTGACGCAGTTATCAGTTCTGTCAACAATTACACCAGTTATCACTGTATGTAATCCACCCCTATTTTGATTAGATATGAATATTAATTTACCCACTTGATCAGTTTGAATAATCAATTACCCAACCCGAATAATTAATTAAATGATTATAATAGATTCCATATGAACGTCACTAAATAGGACAACCATAATCATTATTAATTATTAGGATAATTAATTTGAAGATAGGTTCGACAGACTCCAATGAGTTGTCACTCAATTAGACAATACCCCCCATCTATTAATAGTCAATAGTCCAATTTCCACAAGTGTCGGTCTTTTGCCCAAACCTTAATTATGGTACAAAATCCAATAGTCCCGTCTTAATATAGTCCAACATCACGATTACTTCGGCTCAAATAAGCATAATAATAACTTAGTTACGAGACATTAAATTAAAAAGGAAGAACATAGCTTACAGTGGTGATTAATCGCGTAGCGTTGCACGGACAGAGTTATGACTTAAAACCCGTAAATTATTTGTTACATAACTAAATTATTATTATTATTAAAATTAAAATTAAAATTATATTATAAATATATATGATACGTTTACATATTAAAGAGAGAGATTGAAATGGAATTGAAAAAGGGGTGATTCATTTCATCGAATAACAATGCCTTTTATAGGCAAAATATCAATTTGAATTTTCACTTACGACCCCTGAACTATGCTCAATTAACAACTTTTTATTATTTAATATTATTCTTATTATGAATTATTTAAATATTATATTTTATTCTTGTGCATAGTTGGCTCGTAATTTTTAGTCCGTTGCGTCGAGCGTTGAGAGTTGACTCATGTCCCGGTTCCGGATTTTCGAACGTCCTTTCGTATAATTTAATATCTTGTACTTTGCGTTTTGTAACTTGTACTCTTGTCATTTTTAGACGTTTCTCATCAATAAATTGAACCTTTTGAATTGTATCTTGTACATTTGAGCTTTTTGGATGTTTTGGTCTTTCAAATCTTCGTTTTTGTCTTTAAATCTTCATTTTCGAGCGATTTACGTCTTTCGTCTTCGCACTTATTTATTTAACTATTACAACTAAAAATAAGGAAATTACATTTAAAAACTTTACATATTGGAACGATATTGCTACTAAATATATGTTCATTTGAAACACTATCAAATATCCCCACACTTGAGCGTTGCTTGTCCTCAAGCAATACAGAACTTGAAATAAAAACATACATGAATCACTTTTTTATTCATCACATTTTGTACATCAGTGATTTTGATATAGCAGTATAAACAATGACAGTAATGATGGTTAAAGGTGGGTGTGTCATCCACAGTTGCCTTGGGTTTAGGTCAACGACACTTGCAATCAAATAGCCGATTTACTTTCGATTTCCAAAGCAAAGTGCACATTTGAAAGGTGGTTTACAGTCCCACATGACTATGAAAATGTAGATCCTTAAGGAAATTGGATCTTTATGAAAACATTTGATCTTTTTAAAAATTTAATCTAGCTTTTACCCTAGATAAGTTTTCCGGAATAACCCTTCACCGGTGTTTGCAAAATATTTCTGTGGGTTGTGTGGGTTTCAGATTTAAAAATTTTAGCTCAACACTTGTGGTTTTGTGTTACCCACTTGCTAACCTTGTATTAGGAAAGCAACACGTCCAGTTTACTTGTCCCGTATATTACCTTTCGGCAAACTACCGTCCGGTTGTAAAGGAAAGCGATGAACAAGAAACTGTTAAGGCAATGTCCCGTGACATGCTTTTAATTATGGTCCAAAAACGTGTCGGATGCTTTTACTATCCTTTGTAGGAGCAATAGTAAAGCTTACCCTTATAATTTTTCGGTCTGGCACAAGGTCCTGTCTCCGACCATGCTATGCAACCACCGTTCTTACGGTTGACACCCGATTTGGTTCAGGTGACCTAATGAATTCCAATGAATTCTCAGGATTTTACGTTCAATGGTAATGAACGCATTGAAAATAGGTTTTCAAAAAACAAATCGGTTTTATTTTTGATCAAAATATTTTCTCGTTCAAGCTCGAGTTTAGATATCATTGAATTCCATGAGTTTGTAATTCTCAATCTTTAAGGTCAATCTCTAGGATTGAGTAATATCAGTCTTAAAAGCTGATTTTTGATCTTTAAGGAGATTATCCTTTCTGGGGATTTGATTCATTAGTCTTATCAAGCTAATTTGCACGTGCCCCCCCATTATGCGAGATAAATCCTTCTCATGGTTAGGATAAATCTGACCACTTGGCGACCCTGTTTGATGCTGAGGTCCGTGGATTTCCTGCTGATTTTAGAGATGACTTTTCTAGATTTTTCAGCAACCTACAGCTGGTCTGGACGACAACTTCATGACCTAAATCAAGAAGCGCGTGTCTTTTTCGGAAGACTTTACTTCCTTTTAATGATAGAATTGATTCATCGTGTAGATCCATCTTTCTTACAGTAAATCGGGTAAAACTGATTAAAATCGTCCAAAACAAAAGTACCTGCAATAACTTTACAGAAACATGTGATAGATAGTTTTTAATTGAATAACTTGGTACATTCTCCCCATTGCTATCGTTCATAAATTAATTCTTACAAAAACTTGATGTGTTGCACGTGGTGTACGAAAATACTATTATTTTTAATATGAAATGCGACAAAATATTACACAAGTTTTAATTAATTTACGGATGGAATATACCTAAACGTTGCTACAACACTTATAGGCAGTGTACCTAATCGTAGAGTAGTGCAGTTTTTAGTAAGTCCGGTTCGTTCCACAGGGAGCTAGTGAAGTTTAACACTATATTTTTAAAACTATATTTTTACAAAAATATAAATAAATATAAGTAGTATTATTATTATTATATAAAGGGGGGTTTTTACCGTTTAGTGACCGGTTTGTCGATTTTAAAACTTAAGTTACAATTAAAACCTAATGCAAAATATTAAATATAAATATATCTTAATTTTAAAGCGTAAAGTAAATGACAATAATTAAAATGACAGAAAATTTAAGTGCGATAAAATATGAAATAAAGGAATTATGCTTATTTAAACTTCCGTAATCATGATGTTTGGCGTGTTGATTTTAATTTAGTCCGATGGGTTAATTGTCCTTTGTCCTGGATTATTTAATATGTCCATCTGGTTTTTGTCCATAATGGTCCATCAGTCATAAATATAAAGTGCGAGTGTCCTCGTCAAATTACCCTTATGTCCGAAGTCAAATATTCCAACTAATTGGGGACTTAAACTATAATTACACCAAGTGTCCTTGTATATAATTCACCCCTATTTTAATTAGTCAATTAACTATTAATCCATCCCCGTGTCTGGATAAATGAACAATTATTAGTACTTATAAATATCCCGCCCATCGTGTCCGATCGAGTGTATGTGGTTATTTATAGGTACGTCCAATTGTAATTTTTATATTAAATTAACGAACTGTCATTCAATTAACAAATATAAAACCCATTAAAAGCCCATAGTCTAATTTCCACAAGTGTCGGTCTTTTGTCCAAACCCCAATTATGGTCCAAAGTCCAATTACCTAATTTTAGTATTTAGCCTAACATCACGATTACTTCGGTATTAAATAAGCATAATAACGGCTTAGCTACTAAACAATAATGAAAATAATATAAACATAACTTACAGTGGGTATTAATAGCGTAGTATTACACGGGCAGAGCTTCGACTTAAAACCCGTAAAACATTTCTTACAATAACCCAATTATTATTAAACTTAAATTAAAATTAAAATTATAAATATAAATTACATATAGGGAGAAAGAAAGATTGAAAAAGGTGTACTTAAATTCATCGATTACATGGCCTTTTATAGGCAAATGATTAATTTGAATTTTCACTTATGACCCCTGAACTATGCTCAATTAACAACTTTTTATTATTTAATATTATTCTTATTATGAATTATTTAAATATTATATTATATTCTTTTGCATAGTTGACTTGTACTTTCAGCTCCGTTGCGTCGAGCGTTGAAAGTTGGTTCATGCCTCGGTTCCGGATTTTCGAACGTCCTTTCGTACAATTTTATATCGTGTACTTTGCGTTTTGCGTCTTGTATTCTTGTAATTTTGAGACGTTCCTCATCAATAATTTGAACCTCTTGAATTGTATCTTGTACTTTTTAGCTTTTTGGACCTTTGTGTCTTCAAATCGTCATTTTCGCCTTTTGTCTTCGCACTTATTTAATATAAATGGATATCACTTGAAAATGGAACAATTGCAACTAAAATCTTGTCTTTCTTGGGGAATAATGCTATGAAATATATGTTCCTTTTTAGCCTTATCAATATCCCCACACTTGAGCGTTGCTTGTCCTCAAGCAATACAGTCTTGAAATAATATAATACATCACACGAATCACTTCTTTATTCTTCACACTTTGTACATCAGTGATTTTGATATGGCGGTATAAACAATGATAGTAACAATAGAACCATGGTTAAAGGTGGGTGTGTCATCCACAGTTGCCTCGGGTTTAGGTCAACGACACTTGCAATCAAATAGCCGATTTACTTTCGGTTTCCATAGCAAAGTGCACATTTGAAAGGCGGTTTACAGTCCCACATGACTATAAAAATGTAGATCCTTTAGGAAAATTGGATCTTTATGAAAACATTTGATCTTTTTGAAAATTCATTCTAGCTTTTACCCTAGACAAGTTTTCCGATTTGATCCACCATTGGTGTTGCAAAATATATTTGTGGATCAATAGTTTGGCTAAAAACTTTTAGGCTCGTGTAATCCACTGCTATCCCTGTATCGGAAAGCACACATCCAGTTTATTTGTCCCGTATATTACCTTTCGGTAAACTACCTTCCGGTTGTAAAGGAAAGCGATGAACAAGAAACTGTTAAGGCAATGTCTAATGACATGCATTTGATTATGGTCTTTTTAACGTGTCGGATGCTAGTACTATCCTTGGTAGGAGCAATAGTAAAGATCATCCTTTGATTTTTCGGTCTGGCACAAGGTCCTGTCTCCGACCATGCTATGCAACCACCGTTCTTACGGTTGACACCCGATTTGGTTCAGGTGACCTAATGAATTCCAGGTGAATTCCTAGGATTTTACGTTCAATGGTAATGAACGCATTGAAAATGGGTTTCAGAAAACAAATCGGTTTGTATTTTTGATCAAAATATTTTCTCGTTCAAGCTCGAGTTTAGATATCATCGAATTCCATGAGTTTGAATTCTCAATCTTTAAGGTCAATCTCAAGGATTGAGTAATATCAGACTTAAAAGCTGATTTTTAATCTTTAAGGAGATTATCCTTTCTGGGGATCTGATTCATTAGTCTTATCAAGCTAATTTGCACGGTGCCCCCCCATTGTACGAGATAAATCCTTCTCATGGTTAGGATAAATCTGACCACTTGGCGACCCTGTTTGATGCTGAGGTCCGTGGATTTCCTGCTGATTTTAGAGATGACTTTTCTAGATTTTTCGTCAACCTACAGCTGGTCTGGACGACAACTTCATGACCTAAATCAAGAAGCGCGTGTCTTTTTCGGAAGACTTTACGTCCTTTTAATGATGGAATTGATTCATCGTGTAGATCCATCTTTCTTTAATAAATCGGGTAAAACAGTTAATTTAGTCCAAAACAAAAACACCTGCAATAACTTTACAGAAACATGTGATAGATAGTTTTTAATTGAATAACTTGGTACATTCTCCCCACACTTAGTTTCTTTCTTTGCCTTTTTATTCTCTTCTATTCCATTTTAAATGAATTCAAGCGTTTTGGGTTGTTTCTCAATTTATGTCCTCGAGGTAACAATAATTTCGGCATTAACACCTAGTTTTATCGTTCATAAATATGTATAAACATGATTTTGAATTCATTTAGTTGAAATTTTTTTCAAATTTTCACAAAATTTGGCAATTAAAACAAGTGTAAACCCGAAAGAATTTATAACCCTTCCCCACACTTGAGATCTTGCAATGCCCTCATTTGCAAGAAATCAGTAAAAATTTAAATTCATGAGGGTGATTAGTGTAGAAAAATGATTAAAAATACCGAGTTTGCAAACATATTGTTGTTATTTCACATTTGATATTTTGTTTCTTGTCGTCAAAATTAGTACCTTTTTCTGAACTTAATGACAGTCTTTGAAAGTGCGTTATTTTACCCTGTTTTGTATATAACATAAAATACAAACATACATAATTTTGAAGTTGGGTATATTACCCCACGTTCAAAAATTTATAAAATCTAATATTTTTTTGACATACTTTAAATCAATTAAATTAAAAATAATGATAACAAAATTTCTCGTCCCGCCCTCGGTTAAAGTAATTTCGGTTCAACTACCTAATCTTCAACTCACGACTAATTTTAGAAATCATTTTTTTTACTTAATGAAATAAAGTAAATTTTGTTTTTAAATTCACACAAAACTTAAATTTAAAAAGCATATTAATTTCATATAAAACCTACAAAATAAAAAAAAATCAGAATGGGGGGAGAAAACTAGTTCTTTAGTGTCTGCTAGCGGAAAAGACCAATCGGATTCCATTCTCGGAACTACACGAGAACAGAACAACTAACTCCAAACAACATTTTCTTTTTAGAATATTTGAATCTCCTCACACTTAGGTAGATGTGGTGTCGAAATTGTGATTAACTTCATCGTCAATTTCTCTTGGACCATAATCAACTTGCATATCTGTGACTTTTGCTTTAAGCCAGTGACCAGCTTTTTTCGTAATATCCACAAATTCAACTAGCTTCGCCTTTTCTTTAGGCGACAGATTGGATACTAACCGGTTATATAACTTAAAGTTTCCCTTACTTTTAGCATCAATAACCCATTTAAAAAGTTTCTTCATTGAACTGTTAATAACGGGGTTATTTAATTTCGTATCAACTATGGGGTTCTTTATTATCAAGTCATCATTAGGTGTTACTTCATTTTCCCCACACTTAGGCGTTCTATTATTGTTAAGCATTACCGTTGGAGTTGGTAAAACAACATGGTTCTTACCAATCGTTTTTGTCGGTTCAACGGTTTTGGTTTGTGGATATTTAGACTTTCGAATCATAAAGGTGATCGATTTCTCATCATTACTAAGTGTCATTCTACCCTTTCTTACATCAAATAACGCCCCGGTGGACGCTAAGAATGGTCGACCTAAAATTAGAGGAACGTTTGAGTCCTCTTCTATGTCAATGACAATGAATTCGACTAGAAAGGTTAAATTACCTACTTGAACGGGTAGGTTGTCAGCAATTCCAACTGGGTGCTTAATGGTTTGATCAAGGAGTCGAACACTCATATCCGTTGGAGTTAACTCACCTACACCTAATCTCTTATATAATGAAAGAGGCATAACACTCACACTTGAACCTAAATCTACTAGTGCATCATACATGACACAGTCACTAAGTAGACAAGGAACAATAAATTCACCCGGATCACCTACCCTAGGTGGAGGATTTGGTGGAACTGTCTTCACCGGGTTTACTTCTACTATTTTTGTTTCTTGCACTTTTTTTTTCTTCTTCTTCTTTTTCTTTCCAGAAGTATCACAATCTTTATTACCTATCACTTGCTCATACTCAACTCCTTTTCTTGAAAACGGGATGGGTGGTTTGTATGGTGCCACCACTGGCTTTACATACTCGGGTGGTGGTGGTGTTGTAACTTCTTCATTGTTACTCATATCTAAAACCTCCCCATCTTCCGGAGCTGGTTTTTCAGAATTTGTTGAAACCATGTTAACATTCTCATTCCGAGGATTTGCTTCAGTATTACTCGGTAGCTTTCCTTGTTCCCTCTCACTCATTAAGCTAGCAAGAGTACCTACGTGTTTTTCTAGATTCAAAATGGAAGCTTGTTGAGTTCTTAATGACTGATCAAACCTCTCATTCGTTTGAGTTTGAGATGTAATAAATTGTGTTTGAGATTCAACTAGCTTTACCATCATTTCTTCTAGATTTGGCTTTTTCTCTTCGGTTTGTTGTGGTGGTTTATACAAGCTAGGTCTTTGTTGATTGAAAGTGTTGTTTTGAGTTGGTTGGTTATTCGGACCTTGTTGGTTATACGAGTTGTTGTCGGGTCCTTTAGGATTGTAAAGAATGTTTTGATTTCGATTGAAGTTTGGCCTTGGCGGTTGATAATTATTCTGATAACTATTTTCCAGCCTTAGGTTCATGTAGACAACATTCTCACGTTGTTCCATCGTTTGTTCAATGTGACAGTCTTTCATTAAGTGTGGTCCACCGCATTGCTCACAACTAATTCGTATTGCGTGAATATCTTTATTCATCTTTTCCATTCGTCTTTCGAAAGCATCTATTTTTGCGGAAACGGAATCAAAGTCATGGCTAGAATCGGCTCTAGCCGCTTTAGATGAACGATATATATCTTTCTCTTGGTGCCACTCATGAGAGTGGGAGGCTGTGTTATCAATAATTTTGTAAGCTTCAGTTGCGGTTTTCTTCATAATGGAACCACCAGCTGTTATGTCGATGTCTTTTCTTGTAGCGATGTCTACGCCTTTATAGAAGATTTGCACTATTTAAAAAGTATCTAATCCGTGTTGAGGACATCCTCTCAACATCCTTCCGAATCTTGTCCACGCCCCATATAATGTTTCATTTGGCTTTTGGGCGAACGTAACAATTTCTCCTTGAAGTCTCACGGCTTTGGATGCCGGAAAGAATTGTTTAAGAAATTTTTCAACTAAGACATCCCATGTATCAATCGCCCCTTCAGGTAACGATTCTAACCAATCTTTGGCTTCTCCCTTTAAAGTCCAGGGAAATAACATGAGATAAATTTGTTCGTCTTCCACTTCTCGGATTTTGAATAGTGTACAGATCCTATTAAACGTACGAAGATGTTCGTTTGGGTCTTCATTCGGCGTACCACTATATTGGCACTGATTAGTTACCATGTGTAGAATTTGTCCTTTGATTTCATAATCTGGAGCATTAACTTCTGGTTTAATAATGGCGTGACCTTGGCCTGTGCGTGTAGCTCTCATTCGATCTTCCATACTTAGAGGTTCTAGATTTTCCATAATTGAATTCGTTGAATACGAATCACTAGAGGATTCTGATTTAACGGTTTGGGGTTCAGGATCTTGGAATTGTCCTTGAATATCTTCCGGGTTCTTAGTTGTGAAATCGGGTTCAAAAGATGGATTATCGGAAATTTGAATTGGAGTACTTGGTCGACTAGATGACGATTCTAAAGAAAAATCAACGGCGGCGATATTTGTTAAACGATGTCTTGATCGAGTTACAGGTGGTGAACGTATGACCGGCGGTGAACGTCTTGCTCGGTGCATTCACTGAATATCCTATTAGTTTTTAAAAAGGAAAGAAAAATTATATAAGTTATCCAATCAATAGACTTTTCTGATTTTGCCCACGTTTTGAATAGCCAAAAGATGCAGCAGAGGGGCAGGATTCGTTTGGTCTCAATATAATTGAGTACTGTTTGGCTCCAATAACCCGGTCCACGTACAAATTCAACTATTACTACGAACCAGAAAATTTTGATGTCTATCAATTTAACCACTTAAAATAAATTTTCGTAATTTTAAGAAATTTAGAGAAGAAGTAGAAAAAAATCTAAGTCCTAAAAACTAGAATGGCGAGAAATAAGAGAGAAAAAGAGTGCGCGTCGAAAAGTGTCGAAAAATGAAAAAGACGAAGAGTGGTTTGTAAACACGCGGTTAATCCAACCTTATAACGATCACTATCTTAAAATTAAAGCTACAAATGGAGATCACTAATTGGAATTGTAATTGATACATAGGTAAACGCGTCGAAAAATAAAAATAAGAAAATAGCGCGAAAAATGGCGTCGCAAAATTCTAAAGCACCTAAAACTTAGTCTAAGGAATAAGCACTTAAGGGATTTTACGGCAAAGCCTAAAAATCTAAAAATGAAAATAACTATGGCAAAACTAAACTTAATACTAAAAGTTGTGACTGAGTCTAAAAATCTAAAGGTAATAAAACTTAAAATAATTTTTTTTTTTTTTACGTTTTTTTTTTTTTTTTACGTTTTTTTTTTTTACGTTTTTGTTTTTTTTTTTTTTTACGTTTTTTTTTTTTTACGTTTTTTTTTTATATTTTTGCAAATATAAATTAAAAATATAGTGTTTTAGTGCTCCCCGGCAGCGGCGCCAAAAACTTGATGATGTAGCGTGAGGGTACGAAATAGTATTATTTTTAATACAAAATACTACAAAATATGACACAAGTTTTATTAATTTACGGATGGGATATACCTAAACCTTGCTACAACACTATAGGCAGTGTACCTAATCGTAGAGTAATGTAGTTTTTAGTAAGTCCGGTTCGTTCCACAGGGAGCTAGTGATTACGTACTATATTTTTATAAAACTATATTTATATAAATATAAATATATATATATATATATATATATATATATATATATATATATATATATATATATATATATATATATATATATATATATATATATATATATATATATATATATATATATATATATATATATATAAGTAGTAATATTATTATAAAAGGGGGTTTTTTTACCGTTTAATGACCGGTGTGTCGATTTTATATTTTTAAGCGTAAAGATAAATGACAATAATTAAAGTGCGTAAAATATATAAATGACGATAAATAAAATAACAATAAATAAAATTGCGATAGAATATGAAATAAAAGGGTTATGCTTATTTAAACTTCCGTAATCATGATGTTTAACATTTTGATTTTAATTAATTGTTACTCGGGTTAATTGTCCTTTGTCATGGTTTATTTGATACCTATCTGGTTTTTATCCATAATAGTCCATCGGTCATAAATATAAAGTGCGAGTGTCCTCGTCAAATTACCCTTATACCCGAAGTCAAATATTTCAACTAATTAAGGATTTAAACTGTGACGCAGTTATCACTTCTGTCAATAATTACACCAGTTATCACTGTATGTAATCCACCCCTGTTTTGATTAGATATGAATATTAATTTACCCACTTGATCAGTTTGAATAATCAATTACACAACCCGAATAATTAATTAAATGATTATAATAGATTCCATATGAACGTCACTAAATAGGACAACCATAATCATTATTAATTATTAGGATAATTAATTTGAAGATAGGTTCGACAGACTCCAATGAGTTGTCACTCAATTAGACAATACCCCCCATCTATTAATAGTCAATAGTCCAATTTCCACAAGTGTCGGTCTTTTGCCCAAACCTTAATTATGGTACAAAATCCAATAGTCCCGTCTTAATATAGTCCAACATCACGATTACTTCGGCTCAAATAAGCATAATAATAACTTAGTTACGAGACATTAAATTAAAAAGGAAGAACATAGCTTACAGTGGTGATTAATCGCGTAGCGTTGCATGGACAGAGTTCTGACTTAAAACCCGTAAATTATTTGTTACATAACTAAATTATTATTATTATTAAAATTAAAATTAAAATTATATTATAAATATATATGATACGTTTACATATTAAAGAGAGAGATTGAAATGGAATTGAAAAAGGGGTGATTCATTTCATCGAATAACAATGCCTTTTATAGGCAAAATATCAATTTGAATTTTCACTTACGACTCCTGAACTATGCTCAATTAACAACTTTTTATTATTTAATATTATTCTTATTATGAATTATTTAAATATTATATTTTATTCTTGTGCATAGTTGGCTCGTAATTTTTAGTCCGTTGCGTCGAGCGTTGAGAGTTGACTCATGTCCCGGTTCCGGATTTTCGAACGTCCTTTCGTATAATTTAATATCTTGTACTTTGCGTTTTGTAACTTGTACTCTTGTCATTTTTAGACGTTTCTCATCAATAAATTGAACCTTTTGAATGGTATCTTGTACATTTGAGCTTTTTGGATGTTTTGGTCTTTCAAATCTTCGTTTTTGTCTTTAAATCTTCATTTTCGAGCGATTTGCGTCTTTCGTCTTCGCACTTATTTATTTAACTATTACAACTAAAAATAAGGAAATTACATTTAAAAACTTTACATATTGGAACGATATTGCTACTAAATATATGTTCATTTGGAACACTATCATTAAGCAATCAAACTTGTTAAGACTTGATTAATTGAAATATGTTTCATATAGACAATTGACCACCCAAGTTGACCGGTGATTCACGAACGTTAAAACTTGTAAAAACTATATGATGACATATATATGGATATATATATAGTTAACATGATACTATGATAAGTAAACATATCATTAAGTATATTAACAATGAACTACATATGTAAAAACAAGACTACTAAATTAATGATTTTTAAACGAGACATATATGTAACGATTAGCGTTGTAAAGACATTTAATGTATATATATATCATATTAAGAGATATTCATACATGATAATATCATGATAATATAATAATTTAAAATCTCATTTGATATTATAAACATTGGGTTAACAACATTTAACAAGATCGTTAACCTAAAGGTTTCAAAACAACACTTACATCTAACAACTAACGATGACTTAACGACTCAGTTAAAATGTATATACATGTAGTGTTTTAATATGTATTTATACACTTTTGAAAGACTTCAAGACACTTATCAAAATACTTCTACTTAACAAAAATGATTACAATTACATCCTCGTTCAGTTTCATCAACAATTCTACTCGTATGCACCCGTATTCGTACTCGTACAATACACAGCTTTTAGATGTATGTACTATTGGTATATACACTCCAATGATCAGCTCTTAGAAGCCCATGTGAGTCACCTAACACATGTGGGAACCATCATTTGGCAACTAGCATGAAATATCTCATAAAATTACAAAAATATGAGTAATCATTCATGACTTATTTACATGAAAACAAAATTACATATCCTTTATATCTAATCCATACACCAACGACCAAAAACACCTACAAACACTTTCATTCTTCAATTTTCTTCATCTAATTGATTTCTCTAAAGTTCTATCTTCAAGTTCTAAGTGTTCTTCATAAATTCTACAAGTTCTAGTTACATAAAATCAAGAATACTTTCAAGTTTGCTAGCTCACTTCCAATCTTGTAAGGTGATCATCCAACCTCAAGAAATCTTTGTTTCTTACAGTAGGTTATCATTCTAATACAAGGTAATAATCATATTCAAACTTTGGTTCAATTTCTATAACTATAACAATCTTATTTCAAGTGATGATCTTACTTGAACTTGTTTTCGTGTCATGATTCTGCTTCAAGAACTTCGAGCCATCCAAGGATCCGTTGAAGCTAGATCCATTTTTCTCTTTTCCAGTAGGTTTATCCAAGGAACTTAAGGTAGTAATGATGTTCATAACATCATTCAATTCATACATATAAAGCTATCTTATTCGAAGGTTTAAACTTGTAATCACTAGAACATAGTTTAGTTAATTCTAAACTTGTTCGCAAAGAAAAGTTAATCCTTCTAAATTGACTTTTAAAATCAACTAAACACATGTTCTATATCTATATGATATGCTAACTTAATGATTTAAAACCTGGAAACACGAAAAACACCGTAAAACTGGATTTACGCCATCGTAGTAACACCGCGGGCTGTTTTGGGTTAGTTAATTAAAAACTATGATAAACTTTGATTTAAAAGTTATTATTCTGAGAAAATGATTTTTATTATGAACATGAAACTATATCCAAAAATTATGGTTAAACTCAAAGTGGAAGTATGTTTTCTAAAATGGTCATCTAGACGTCGTTCTTTCGACTGAAATGACTACCTTTACAAAAATAACTTGTAACTTATTTTTCCGACTATAAACCTATACTTTTTCTGTTTATATTCATAAAATAGAGTTCAATATGAAACCATAGCAATTTGATTCACTCAAAACAGATTTAAAATGAAGAAGTTATGGGTAAAACAAGATTGGATAATTTTTCTCATTTTAGCTACGTGAAAATTGGTAACAAATCTATTCCAACCATAACTTAATCAACTTGTATTGTATATTATGTAATCTTGAGATACCATAGACACGTATACAATGTTTCGACCTATCATGTCGACACATCTATATATATTTCGGAACAACCATAGACACTCTATATGTGAATGTTGGAGTTAGCTATACAGGGTTGAGGTTGATTCCAAAATATATATACTTTGAGTTGTGATCAATACTGAGATACGTATACACTGGGTCGTGGATTGATTCAAGATAATATTTATCAATTTATTTCTGTACATCTAACTGTGGACAACTAGTTGTAGGTTACTAACGAGGACAGCTGACTTAATAAACTTAAAACATCAAAATATATTAAAAGTGTTGTAAATATATTTTAAACATACTTTGATATATATGTATATATTGTTATAGGTTCGTGAATCAACCAGTGGCCAAGTCTTACTTCCCGACGAAGTAAAAATCTGTGAAAGTGAGTTATAGTCCCACTTTTAAAATCTAATATTTTTGGGATGAGAATACATGCAGGTTTTATAAATGATTTACAAAATAGACACAAGTACGTGAAACTACATTCTATGGTTGAATTATCGAAATCGAATATGCCCCTTTTTATTAAGTCTGGTAATCTAAGAATTAGGGAACAGACACCCTAATTGACGGGAATCCTAAAGATAGATCTATTGGGCCTAACAAAACCCATCCAAAGTACCGGATGCTTTAGTACTTCGAAATTTATATCATATCCGAAGGGTGTTCCGGAATGATGGGGATATTCTTATATATATGCATCTTGTTAATGTCGATTACCAGGTGTTCACCATTTGAATGATTTGTTGACGTTTAAAGCATGTTTATTCTCAGGTGAATACTAAGAGCTTCCGCTGTTGCATACTAAAATAAGGACAAGATTTGGAGTCCATGTTTGTATGATATTGTGTAAAAACTGCATTCAAGAAACTGATTTCGATGTAACATATTTGTATTGTAAACCATTATGTAATGGTCGTGTGTAAACAGGATATTTTAGATTATCATTATTTGATAATCTACGTAAAGCTTTTTAAACCTTTATTTATGAAATAAAGGTTATGGTTTGTTTTAAAAATGAATGCAGTCTTTGAAAAACGTCTCATATAGAGGTCAAAACCTCGCAACGAAATCAATTAATATGGAACGTTTTTAATCAATAAGAACGGGACATTTCAGTTGGTATTCGAGCATTGGTCTTAGAGAACCAGAAAATTTGCATTAGTGTGTCTTATCGAGTTTGTTAGGATGCATTAGTGAGTCTGGACTTCGACCGTGTTTTCTTTAAAAATGATTGCTTAACATTTTTGTTGGAAACTATATATTTTTAACATATGAATATTATGTGATATATTAATCTCTTAACGTGTTTGATATTATGTGATAGATGTCTACCTCTAGAACAAGTCCCATTGACTCACCTAATAATAATGAAGAGTCAAATGTAAATTGGAATGATTCGTGGACTGATTCACAAGTTCCCGAAGAGGAACCGGAAGAAGAGTCGGAACCGGAAGAAGAATCGGAACCGGATGAAGAAATAGAACCGGTGGGGGAAATAATAAAACTGTTAAGTAAAAGAAAATCCTCAACCAACCGACCAAGGTTAATTATGGTCAATGGTGTTTCCGCCAAGGAAGCAAAATATTGGGAGGATTACCAATTCTCCGATGAATCGGATTTCGACGAGAATTCCGATGATGTTATAGAAATTACCCCAACTGAATTTAAAAAGGCAAAAGAAAATAATAAGGGAAAGGGCATAAAAATAGAGAAATCTAATTCCAACCCCGATGAACTTTATATGTATCATCAACCCCCGAAGTCCTTAAGTTGTAACAATGACCAGGGAACCTCTAAACCACCAGGTTTTTCTAAACCAATGTGGAAAACTACGGCTCGTATTAGGGGAACATCATATATCCCTAGAAACTTGGCAAAACGAACCAAAACCGAAGAAGAAGAAACAAGCGAGTCGGAATAAGATAGTTATATTCGTGTGGTGTAATATATGTAATATAGTGTGCTTATGCTTTATGATATATGTAAAAATTGCTTGTATTAATAAGTATTTTTTTTATGAATCTAACTCTTGTCTATTTTACAGTATAAAAACACAAAATGGATAGACAACCCAATATTTTAAGAGACCTACCCGGAGACATGATTGATGAAATCTTGTCTAGAGTCGGTCAGAATTCTTCGGCACAACTATTTAAGGCGAGATCAGTTTGTAAGACATTCGAAGAACGTTCCAAGAATGCCTTGGTTTATAAAAGGCTTTTGTTCGAAAGATGGGGGATATCACATTGGGAAATCCATAAGTTACGATGTGTTTACTTTGACGCATATATTGCGGGGAACCCAAATGCTATTTTACGCAATGGGTTAAGAAATTATTTTGACTCAATATATCCGAATATTGGACTTCGTGATTTAGAAAAAGCGGCTAACATGCAACATAAAGAAGCATGTTATGCTTACGGGTTAGTAATGTTCGCTTCTCACCAAAGTGAGAACAAGAACATCGGGCTACAACTATTAAACAAAACGTTCCCACAAGTGACGGAGTCGGTAATTGGGGTAAGAAATGAGGTTTTTAGGTTATTACGAGACTGTTGGTCATTACGTAACCCTCGTCCCTTTGACGACGTTACAACACGCTGTCTTATCAACGGCCATAATGGTTATGTTCCACAAGACCAAGGATGGGAAGTAATCCTAGTAAAACCAGAATGCATGACTTGTTTCTGGACGTATGAATTACGTGTCTTTATTGCCTTTGCTGAACGACTTGTGTACTAGCTAGAATTATCTTCACAATCATCTTGTATCAAATTTATTGTGTGCTATATTTCATGCTATATGTAAAATAAGCGGTATTGTAAGTTTGTAAAATATTGTGTAAAAGTTTGAACGCGAAATATTATTATAATCAGTTTTTCATATAGAATTGTAGTAGTTGAATTGTATATTAGCTACTAAGTATGAACTTAACGGGTAGGTACTACCCGAATTTAAACTTATAAAACGCTAATATGAAGAAAAAGCTTTTATAAATGAGTTCATATTATACTACGAAATACTATTAACTACTCTTAATATTCTGTATGATTAACTTGTTCCATTTGACTATTTTGAAGGAAATGGCACCGACTACTCGACACACCGTGAATATGAATGAAGAGGAATTCCGTACTTTTCTAGCTTCAATCATAGCTGCAGTACAGGCTGCGCTACATACCAACAATAACCTTGGATCTAGCAGTACAGGAAATCGTGTAGGATGCACCTACAAAGAATTCACTGCCTGCAAACCTTTGGAATTTGATGGAACCGAAGGACCGATCGGATTGAAACGGTGGACCGAGAAGGTCGAATCGGTGTTTACCATAAGTAAGTGTACTGAAGAGGACAAAGTGAAGTACGCTACGCATACCTTCACAGGTTCTGCGTTAACATGGTGGAATACCTATCTAGAGCAAGTGGGACAAGATGATGCGTACGCACTACCGTGGTCAGCATTCAAGCACTTAATGAACGAGAAGTACCGTCCCAGAACCGAGGTCAATAAGCTCAAGATAGAACTTAGAGGGTTACGAACCCAAGGATTTGATATTACCACTTACGAAAGACGATTTACAGAATTGTGCCTATTGTGTCCGGGAGCATTCGAAGATGAGGAAGAGAAGATCGACGCGTTTGTGAAAGGATTACCGGAAAGAATCCAAGAAGATATAAGTTCACACGAGCCCGCCTCCATACAACAGGCATGTAGAATGGCTCACAAACTAGTGAACCAGATTGAAGAAAGAATTAAAGAACAGACTGCTGAAGAGGCCAATGTGAAGCAAGTCAAAAGAAAGTGGGAGGAAAACGGTGATAAGAATCACCAATACAACAACAACAGCAATTACAACAATAATCGCAACAATTATCCCAACAATCGCAACATCAATCGCAACTACAACAAACGGCCCAACAACAACAACAACAACAACAACAGCAACTACAACAATCATCCCAACAACAATAATAACCGAAACAACAACAACAATCAGAAGCAGCTATGCCAAAGGTGTGAAAAGTATCACTCGGGGTTCTGCACCAAATTTTGCAACAAGTGTAAAAGAAATGGTCATAGCGCGGTGAAGTGTGAGGTCTACGGA
This sequence comes from Rutidosis leptorrhynchoides, assembly GCF_046630445.1. Classification (NCBI taxonomy): domain Eukaryota; kingdom Viridiplantae; phylum Streptophyta; class Magnoliopsida; order Asterales; family Asteraceae; genus Rutidosis; species Rutidosis leptorrhynchoides. The sequence goes on along the minus strand of NC_092342.1, from coordinate 335,855,263 downwards.
CCAGGGGTTAATAGAACGAAAGGAACAAATGGTGTCGGAACGAGTAATGGCGGAGTAAGTAGTGTCGGAGCAAGTTATGCCAATGTAGTTTGTTATAAATGTGGAAAACCTGGCCACATTATTAGAAATTGCCCGAACCAGGAGAACACGAATGGACAAGGCCGCGGAAGAGTTTTCAATATTAATGCGGCAGAGGCACAGGAAGACCCGGAGCTTGTTACGGGTACGTTTCTTATTGACAATAAATCTGCTTACGTTTTATTTGATTCGGGTGCGGATAGAAGCTATATGAGTAGAGATTTTTGTGCTAAATTAAGTTGTCCATTGACGCCTTTGGATAGTAAATTTTTACTCGAATTAGCAAATGGTAAATTAATTTCAGCAGATAATATATGTCGGAATCGAGAAATTAAACTGGTTAGCGAAACATTTAAGATTGATTTTATACCAGTAGAGTTAGGGAGTTTTGATGTGATAATCGGTATGGACTGGTTGAAAGAAGTGAAAGCAGAGATCGTTTGTTACAAAAATGCAATTCGCATTATACGAGAAAAAGGAAAACCCTTAATGGTGTACGGAGAAAAGGGCAACACGAAGCTACATATTATTAGTAATTTGAAGGCACAAAAACTAATAAGAAAAGGTTGCTATGCTGTTCTAGCACACATCGAGAAAGTACAAACTGAAGAAAAGAGCATCAATGATGTTCCCATTGCAAAAGAATTTCCCGATGTATTTCCGAAAGAATTACCGGGATTACCCCCACAGCGATCCGTTGAATTTCAAATAGATCTTGTACCAGAAGCTACACCAATAGCTCGTGCTCCTTACAGACTCGCACCCAGCGAGATGAAAGAACTGCAAAGCCAATTACAAGAACTTTTAGAGCGTGGTTTCATTCGACCAAGCACATCACCGTGGGGAGCTCCTGTTTTGTTTGTCAAGAAGAAAGATGGTACATTCAGGTTGTGTATCGACTACCGAGAGTTGAACAAACTTACCATCAAGAACCGCTATCCACTACCGAGAATGGACGACTTATTTGATCAACTACAAGGCTCGTCTGTTTATTCAAAGATTGACTTACGTTCCGGGTATCTTCAAATGCGGGTGAAAGAAGATGATATTCCAAAGACTGCTTTCAGAACACGTTACGGTCATTACGAGTTTATGGTCATGCCGTTTGGTTTAACTAATGCACCAGCTGTATTCATGGACCTTATGAACTGAGTGTGTGGACCATACCTTGACAAGTTTGTCATTGTTTTCATTGATGACATACTTATTTACTCAAAGAATGACCAAGAACACGGTGAACATTTGAGAAAGGTGTTAGAAGTATTGAGGAAGGAAGAATTGTACGCTAAGTTTTCAAAGTGTGCATTTTGGTTGGAAGAAGTTCAATTCCTCGGTCACATAGTGAACAAAGAAGGTATTAAGGTGGATCCGGCAAAAATAGAAACTGTTGAAAAGTGGGAAACCCCGATTACTCCGAAACACATACGCCAGTTTTTAGGACTAGCTGGTTACTACAGAAGGTTCATCCAAGACTTTTCCAGAATAGCAAAACCTTTGACTGCATTAACGCATAAAGGGAAGAGAATGGAATGATGAACAAGAGAAATCGTTTCAGTTATTGAAGAAAAAGCTAACTACGGCACCTATATTGTCATTGCCTGAAGGGAATGATGATTTTGTGATTTATTGTGACGCATCAAAGCAAGGTCTCGGTTGTGTATTAATGCAACGAACGAAGGTGATTGCTTATGCGTCAAGACAATTGAAGATTCACGAACAAAATTATACGACGCATGATTTGGAATTAGGCGCGGTTGTTTTTGCATTAAAGACTTGGAGGCACTACTTATATGGGGTCAAAAGTATTATATATACCGACCAAAAAAGTCTTCAACACATATTTAATCAGAAACAACTGAATATGAGGCAGCGTAGGTGGATTGAATTATTGAATAATTACGACTTTGAGATTCGTTACCACCCGGGGAAGGCAAATGTGGTAGCCGATGCCTTGAGCAGGAAGGACAGAGAACTCATTCGAGTAAAATCTATGAATATAATGATTCATAATAACCTTACTACTCAAATAAAGGAGGCGCAACAAGGAGTTTTAAAAGAGGGAAATTTAAAGGATGAAATACCCAAAGGATAGGAGAAGCATCTTAATATTCGGGAAGACGGAACCCGGTATAGGGCTGAAAGGATTTGGGTACCAAAATTTGGAGATATGAGAGAAATGGTACTTAGAGAAGCTCATAAAACCAGATACTCAATACATCCTGGAACGGGGAAGATGTACAAGGATCTCAAGAAACATTTTTGGTGGCCGGGTATGAAAGCCGATGTTGCTAAATACGTAGGAGAATATTTGACGTGTTCTAAGGTCAAAGCTGAGCATCAGAAACCATCAGGTCTACTTCAACAACCCGAAATCCCGGAATGGAAATGGGAAAACATTACCATGGATTTCATCACTAAATTGCCAAGGACTGCAAGTGGTTTTGATATTATTTGGGTAATAGTTGATCGTCTCACCAAATCAGCACACTTCCTGCCAATAAGAGAAGATGACAAGATGGAGAAGTTAGCACGACTGTATTTGAAGGAAGTCGTCTCCAGACATAGAATACCAATCTCTATTATCTCTGATAGGGATGGCAGATTTATTTCAAGATTCTGGCAGACATCACAGCAAGCATTAGGAACTCGTCTAGACATGAGTACTGCCTATCATCCACAAACTGATGGGCAGAGCGAAAGGACGATACAAACGCTTGAAGACATGCTACGAGCATGTGTTATTGATTTCGGAAACAGTTGGGATCGACATCTACTGTTAGTAGAATTTTCCTACAACAACAGCTACCATTCAAGCATTGAGATGGCGCCGTTTGAAGCACTTTATGGTAGAAAGTGCAGGTCTCCGATTTGTTGGAGTGAAGTGGGGGATAGACAGATTACGGGTCCGGAGATAATACAAGAAACTACCGAGAAGATCATCCAAATTCAACAACGGTTGAAAACCGCCCAAAGTCGACAAAAGAGCTACGCAGACAGTAAAAGAAAAGATATAGAGTTTGAAACTGGAGAGATGGTCATGCTTAAAGTTGCACCTTGGAAAGGCGTTGTTCGATTTGGTAAACGAGGGAAATTAAATCCAAGGTATATTGGACCATTCAAGATTATTGATCGTGTCGGACCAGTAGCTTACCGACTTGAGTTACCTCAACAACTCGCGGCTGTACATAACACTTTCCACGTCTCAAATTTGAAGAAATGTTTTGCTAAAGAAGATCTCACTATTCCGTTGGACGAAATCCAAATCAACGAAAAACTTCAATTCATCGAAGAACCCGTCGAAATAATGGATCGTGAGGTTAAAAGACTTAAGCAAAACAAGATACCAATTGTTAAGGTTCGATGGAATGCTCGTAGAGGACCCGAGTTCACCTGGGAGCGTGAAGATCAGATGAAGAAGAAATACCCGCATCTATTTCCAGAAGATTCGTCAACACCTTCAACAGCTTAAAATTTCGGGACGAAATTTATTTAACGGGTAGGTACTGTAGTGACCCGAACTTTTCCATGTTTATATATATATTAAATGAAATTGTTATTTACATGATTAAGTGTTTCCAACATGTTAAGCAATCAAACTTGTTAAGACTTGATTAATTGAAATATGTTTCATATAGACAATTGACCACCCAAGTTGACCGGTGATTCACGAACGTTAAAACTTGTAAAAACTATATGATGACATATATATGGATATATATATAGTTAACATGATACTATGATAAGTAAACATATCATTAAGTATATTAACAATGAACTACATATGTAAAAACAAGACTACTAAATTAATGATTTTTAAACGAGACATATATGTAACGATTAGCGTTGTAAAGACATTTAATGTACATATATCATATTAAGAGATATTCATACATGATAATATCATGATAATATAATAATTTAAAATCTCATTTGATATTATAAACATTTGGTTAACAACATTCAAAAAGATCGTTAACCTAAAGGTTTCAAAACAACACTTACATGTAACGACTAACGATGACTTAACGACTCAGTTAAAATGTATATACATGTAGTGTTTTAATATGTATTTATACACTTTTGAAAGACTTCAAGACACTTATCAAAATACTTCTACTTAACAAAAATTCTTACAATTACATCCTCGTTCAGTTTCATCAACAATTCTACTCGTATACACCCGTATTCGTAATCGTACAATACACAGCTTTTAGATGTATGTACTATTGGTATATACACTCCAATGATCAGCTCTTAGTAGCCCATGTGAGTCACCTAACACATGTGGGAACCATCATTTGGCAACTAGCATGAAATATCTCATAAAATTACAAAAATATGAGTAATCATTCATGACTTATTTACATGAAAACAAAATTACATATCCTTTATATCTAATCCATACACCAACGACCAAAAACACCTACAAACACTTTCATTCTTCAATTTTCTTCATCTAATTGATTTCTCTCAAGTTCTATCTTCAAGTTCTAAGTGTTCTTCATAAATTCTACAAGTTCTAGTTACATAAAATCAAGAATACTTTCAAGTTTGCTAGCTCACTTCCAATCTTGTAAGGTGATCATCCAACCTCAAGAAATCTTTGTTTCTTACAGTAGGTTATCATTCTAATACAAGGTAATAATCATATTCAAACTTTGGTTCAATTTCTATAACTATAACAATCTTATTTCAAGTGATGATCTTACTTGAACTTGTTTTCGTGTCATGATTCTGCTTCAAGAACTTCGAGCCATCCAAGGATCCGTTGAAGCTAGATCCATTTTTTTCTTTTCCAGTAGGTTTATTCAAGGAACTTAAGGTAGTAATGATGTTCATAACATCATTCAATTCATACATATAAAGCTATCTTATTCGAAGGTTTAAACTTGTAATCACTAGAACATAGTTTAGTTAATTCTAAACTTGTTCGCAAACAAAAGTTAATCCTTTTAAATTGCATATTAAAATCAACTAAACACATGTTATATATCTATATGATATGCTAACTTAATGATTTAAAACCTGGAAACACGAAAAACACCGTAAAACTGGATTTACGCCGTCGTAGTAACACCGCGGGCTATTTTGGGTTAGTTAATTAAAAACTATGATAAACTTTGATTTAAAAGTTGTTATTCTGAGAAAATGATTTTTATTATGAACATGAAACTATATCCAAAAATTATGGTTATACTCAAAGTGGAAGTATGTTTTCTAAAATGGTCATCTAGACGTCGTTCTTTCGACTGAAATGACTACCTTTACAAAAACGACTTGTAACTTATTTTTCCGACTATAAACCTATACTTTTTCTATTTACATTCATAAAATAGAGTTCAATATGAAACCATAGCAATTTGATTCACTCAAAACAGATTTAAAATGAAGAAGTTATGGGTAAAACAAGATTGGATAATTTTTCTCATTTTAGCTACGTGAAAATTGGTAACAAATCTATTCTAACCATAACTTAATCAACTTGTATTGTATATTATGTAATCTTGAGATACCATAGACACGTATACAATGTTTCGACCTATCATGTCGACACATCTATATATATTTCGGAACAACCATAGACACTCTATATGTGAATGTTGGAGTTAGCTATACAGGGTTGAGGTTGATTCCAAAATATATATAGTTTGAGTTGTGATCAATACTGAGATACATATACACTGGGTCATGGATTGATTCAAGATAATATTTATCGATTTATTTCTGTACATCTAACTGTGGACAACTAGTTGTAGGTTACTAACGAGGACAGCTGACTTAATAAACTTAAAACATCAAAATATATTAAAAGTGTTGTAAATATATTTTAAACATACTTTGATATATATGTATATATTGTTATAGGTTCGTGAATCAACCAGCGGCCAAGTCTTACTTCCCGACGAAGTAAAAATCTGTGAAAGTGAGTTATAGTCCCACTTTTAAAATCTAATATTTTTGGGATGAGAATACATGCAGGTTTTATAAATGATTTACAAAATAGACACAAGTACGTGAAACTACATTCTATGGTTGAATTATCGAAATCGAATATGCCCCTTTTTATTAAGTCTGGTAATCTAAGAATTAGGGAACAGACACCCTAATTGACGCGAATCCTAAAGATAGATCTATTGGGCCTAACAAAACCCATCCAAAGTACCGGATGCTTTAGTACTTCGAAATTTATATCATATCCGAAGGGTGTCCCGGAATGATGGGGATATTCTTATATATATGCATCTTGTTAATGTCAATTACCAGGTGTTCACCATTTGAATGATTTTTATCTCTATGTATGGGATGTGTATTGAAATATGAAATCTTGTGGTCTATTGTTACGATTTGATATATATAGGTTAAACCTATAACTCACCAACATTTTAGTTGACGTTTAAAGCATGTTTATTCTTAGGTGAATACTAAGAGCTTCCGCTATTGCATACTAAAATAAGGACAAGATTTGGAGTCCATGTTTGTATGATATTGTGTAAAAACTGCATTCAAGAAACTGATTTCGATGTAACATATTTGTATTGTAAACCATTATGTAATGGTCGTGTATAAACAGGATATTTTAGATTATCATTATTTGATAATCTACGTAAAGCTTTTTAAACCTTTATTTATGAAATAAAGGTTATGGTTTGTTTTAAAAATGAATGCAGTCTTTGAAAAACGTCTCATATAGAGGTCAAAACCTCGCAACGAAATCAATTAATATGGAATGTTTTTAATCAATAAGAACGGGACATTTCATGTGTATGGATGACTTAACATTGTATATACCGTTTTAAGGCATATTATTTCACTCGCAATGTAATTATGTATAACAGGTATAAATTTGAATCTAATGTCACTTCATTAGACACGTTTTTTTAAATCATTAGTAAGCGCCGCCAGATGGAGTAACACTTGGCGGCGCATAACCTTCAGTTTTTAATTGTGCTGAAAATCTCGAGATCACCCTAAAATGAACCTAACATCAAGACTCCTAGATAGTGTCTTGACATTCGAGGTCGTCAGGATGCCAAAAAAAGACATTTTACTCATTTTTAATGTTCTATTTGAACATTTTCAATTTATATCGCATTATTAGTTTTGTGTATGGATGACTTAGCATTGTATATATCGTTTTAAGGCCTATTATTTCACTCACAATGTAATTATGTATAAAAGGTATAAATTTGAATCTAATGTCATTTCATTAGACACATTTTTTTAAATCAATAGTATGCACCGCCAGATGGAGTACCACTTGGCGGCGCATAACCTTCGGTTTCAGATTGTGCTGAAAATCTCTAAATCACCCTAAAACGGCCAAACGAGCAAGACTCTCTGAACATTTTTTCCATTCGAGGTCGTCTAGATTCTGAAAAAGTCATCTTTCCTCGCAAAATTGCACCACGCACTAAACACCACCGACGGTTCGTGGTGCTTGGTGTTTTGTGTCTTTGGCCAAAATGTTCGATCTATCGTATCTTTTGACTCGTAGCTCCGATTTAGTCCCCGTTTTTTTTTTTCAAATCGTGTAATTTTTCGGGATCTATCCATTAGAAAACTGTCGTAGGCGGTTTTTCCCAAATATTTTTCGAAACGAGACCTCGAAAGCCTTCAATTTTGCCTTTTTTCGATTTTGACCGTTTTCATTCATATTATTCCTTTTGTGTATGCATGATTTAGCATGGTATATATCATTTTAAGGGTATAAATTTGACTCTAATGTCACTTCATTAGACACGTTTTTTTAAATCATTAGTTTGCGCCGCCAGATGGAGTACCACTTGGAGGCGCATAACCTTCGGTTTTTGATTGTGCTGAAAATCTCGAGATCACCCTAAAACGGACCTAACATCAAGACTCCTGGATAGTGTCTTGACATTCGAGGTCGTCAGGATGCCGAAAAAAGACATTTTACTCATTTTTAATGTTCTATTTGATCATTTTCAATTTATATCGCATTATTACTTTTGTGTATGGATGACTTAGTATTGTATATATCGTTTTAAGGCATATTATTTCACTCGCAATGTAATTATGTATAACGGGTATAAATTTGAATCTAATGTCACTTCATTAGACACATTTTTTTACATCATTAGTATGCACCACCAGATGGAGTACCATTTGGCGGCGCATAACCTTCGTTTTCAGATTGTGCTGAAAATCTCTAAATTACCCTAAAACTTTCGAACGAGCAAGACAATCTGAATGTTCTTTCCATTCGAGCTCATCCAGATTCTGAAAAAGACATCTTTCCTCGCAAAATCGCACCACGCACCAAACACCACCGACGGTTCGTGGTGCTTGGTGTTTTGTGTCTTTGGCAAAATGTTTGATCTATCGTATCTTTTGACTCGTAGGTCCGATTTAGTCACCGTTTTTTTTCAAATCGTGTAATTGTTTGGGATCAATCTGTTGGCAAACTGCTGTAGGCGGTTTGTAACAAATATTTTTTGAAACGAGACCTCGAAAGCCTTCAATTTTGCCTTTTTCGATTTTGGCCGTTTTCATTCATATTATTCCTTTTGTGTATGCATGACTTAGCATGGTATATATCGTTTTAAGGCCTATTGTTTCACTCGCAATGTAATTATGTATAACGAGTATAAATTTTAATCTAATGTCACTTCATTAGACACGTTCTTTTAAATCATTAGTATGCACCGCCAGATAGAGTACCACTTGGCGGCGCATAACCTTCGGTTTCTGATTGTGCTGAAAATCTCGAGATCACCCTAAAACGACCCTAACATGTGGATAGTGTCTTGACATTCGAGGTCGTCAGGATGCCGAAAAAGATATTTTGCTCATTTTTAATGTTCTATTTAATCATTTTCAATTTATATCGCATTATTATTTTTGTGTATGGATGACTTAGCATTGTATATATCGTTTTAAGGCCTATTATTTCACTCGCAATGTAATTATGTATAACGGGTATAAATTTGAATCTAATGTCACTTCATTAGACATGTTTTTTTTAAATCATTAGTATGCGCCGCCAGATGGAGTACCACTTGGCGGCGCATAACCTTCAGTTTCAGATTGTGCTGAAAATCTCTAAATCACCCTAAAACGGCCAAACGAGCAAGACTCTCTGAACATTTTTTCCATTCGAGGTCGTCTAGATTCTGAAAAAGTCATCTTTCCTCGCAAAATTGCACCACGCACCAAACACCACCGACGGTTCGTGGTGCTTGGTGTTTTGTGTCTTTGGCCAAAATGTTCGATCTATCGTATCTTTTGACTCGTAGCTCCGATTTAGTCCCCATTTTTTTCAAATCGTGTAATTTTTCGGGATCTATCCATTGGAAAACTGCCGTAGGCGGTTTTTCCCAAATATTTTTCGAAACGAGACCTCAAAAGCCTTCAATTTTGCCTTTTTTCGATTTTGACCGTTTTCATTCATATTATTCCTTTTGTGTATGCATGATTTAACATGGTATATATCGTTTTAAGGCCTATTATTTCACTCGCAATGTAATTATGTATAACGGGTATAAATTTGACTCTAATGTCACTTCATTAGACACGTTTTTTTAAATCATTAGTATGCGCCGCCAGATGGAGTACCACTTGGCGGCGCATAACCTTCGGTTTTTGATTGTGCTGAAAATCTCGAGATCACCCTAAAACGACCCTAACATCAAGACTCCTGGATAGTGTCTTGACATTCGAGGTCGTCTGGATGCCGAAAAAGATATTTTACTCATTTTTAATGTTCTATTTGATCATTTTCAATTTATATCGCATTATTAGTTTTGTGTATGGATGACTTAGCATTGTATATATCGTTTTAAGGCCTATTATTTCACTCGCAATGTAATTATGTATAACGGGTATAAATTTGAATCAAATGTCATTTCATTAGACATGTTATTTTACATCATTAGTATGCACAGCCAGATGGAGTACCATTTGGCGGCGCATAACCTTCGGTTTCAGATTGTGCTAAAAATCTCTAAATTACCCTAAAACGGCCGAACGAGCAAGACAATCTGAATGTTCTTTCCATTCGAGGTTGTCCAGATTCTGAAAAAGACATCTTTCCTCAAAAAATTGCACCACGCACCAAACATCACCGACGGTTCGTGGTGCTTGGTGTTTTGTGTCTTTGGCCAAAATGTTTGATCTATCGTATCTTTTGACTCGTAGGTCCGATTTAGTCACCGTTTTTTTTCAAATCGTGTAATTGTTTGGGATCTATCTTTTGGCAAATTGCTGTAGGCGGTTTGTAACAAATACTTTTCGAAACGAGACCTCGAAAGCCTTCAATTTTTCCTTTTTCGATTTTGACCGTTTTCATTCATATTATTCCTTTTGTGTATGCATGACTTAGCATGGTATATATTGTTTTAAGGCCTATTATTTCACTTGCAATGTAATTATGTATAATGGGTATAAATTTGAATCTAATGTCACTTCATTAGACACGTTCTTTTAAATCATTAGTATGCACAGCCAGATAGTGTACCACTTGGCGGCGCATAACCTTCGGTTTCTGATTGTGCTGAAAATCTCGAGATCACCCTAAAACGACCATAACATCAAGACTCCTGGATAGTGTCCTGACATTCGAGGTCATCAGGATGCCGAAAAAAGACATTTTACTCATTTTTAATGTTCTATTTGATCATTTTCAATTTATATCGCATTATTAGTTTTGTGTATGGATGACTTAGCATTGTATATATCGTTTTAAGGCCTATTATTTCACTCGCAATGTAATTATGTATAACGGGTATAAATTGGAATCTAATGTCACTTCATTAGACACGTTTTTTTAAATCAATAGTATGCACCGCAAGATGGAGTACCACTTGGAGGCGCATAACCTTCGGTTTCAGATTGTGCTGAAAATCTCTAAATCACCCTAAAACGGCCAAACGAGCAAGACTCTCTGAACGTTTTTTCCATTCGAGGTCGTCTAGATTCTGAAAAATTCATCTTTCCTCACAAAATCGCACCACGCACCAAACACCACCGACGGTTCGTGGTACTTGGTGTTTTTTGTCTTTGGCCAAAATGTTCGATCTATCGTATCTTTTGACTCGTAGCTCCGATTTAGTCCCCGTTTTTTTCAAATCGTGTAATTTTTTGGGATCTATCCATTGGAAAACTATCGTAGGCGGTTTATCCCAAATATTTTTCGAAACGAGACCTCGAAAGCCGTTAATTTTGCCTTTTTTCGATTTTGACTGTTTTCTTTCATATTATTCCTTTTGTGTATGCATGATTTAGCATGGTATATTTCGTTTTAAGGCCTATTATTTCACTCGCAATGTAATTATGTATAACGGGTATAAATTTGACTCTAATGTCACTTCATTAGACACGTTTTTTAAATCATTAGTATGCGCCGCCAGATGGAGTACCACTTGGCGGCGCATAACCTTCGGTTTCTGATTGTGCTGAAAATCTCGAGATCACCCTAAAACGACCCTAACATCAAGACTCCTGGATAGTGTCTTAACATTCGAGGTCATCTGGATGCCGAAAAAAGATATTTTACTCATTTTTAATGTTCTATTTGATCATTTTCAATTTATATCGCATTATTAGTTTTGTGTATGGATGACTTTAGCATTCTATATATCGTTTTAAGGCCTATTATTTCACTCGCAATGTAATTATTTATAACGGGTATAAATTTGAATCAAATGTCACTTCATTAGACACGTTTTTTTACATCATTAGTATGCACCGCCAGATGGAGTACCATTTGGCGGCGCATAACCTTCGGTTTCAGATTGTAATGAAAATCTATAAATTACCCTAAAACGGCCGAACGAGCAAGACAATCTGAATGTTCTTTCCATTCGAGGTTGTACAGATTCTGAAAAAGACATCTTTCCTCATAAAATTGCACCACGCACCAAACATCACCGACGGTTCGTGGTGCTTGGTATTTTGTGTCTTTGGCCAAAATGTTTGATCTATCGTATCTTTTGACTCGTAGGTCCGATTTAGTCACCGTTTTTTTCAAATCATGTAATTGTTTGGGATCTATCCGTTGGCAAACTGCCGTAGGCGGTTTGTAACAAATATTTTTCGAAACGAGACCTCGAAAGCCTTCAATTTTGCCTTTTTCGATTTTGACCGTTTTCATTCATATTATTCCTTTTGTGTATGCATGACTTAGCATGGTATATATCGTTTTAAGGCCTATTATTTCACTCGCAATGTAATTATGTATAACGGGTATAAATTTGAATCAAATGTCACTTCATTAGACACGTTCTTTTAAATCATTAATATGCACCGCCAGATAGAGTACCACTTGGCGGCGCATAACCTTTGATTTTTGATTGTGCTGAAAATCTCGAGATCACCCTAAAATGACCCTAACATCAAGACTCCTGGATAGTGTCTTGACATTCGAGGTCGTCAGGATGCCGAAAAAAGACATTTTACTCATTTTTAATGTTCTATTTGATCATTTTCAATTTATATCGCATTATTAGTTTTGTGTATGGATGACTTAGCATTGTATATATCGTTTTAAGGCCTATTATTTCACTCGCAATGTAATTATTTATAACGGGTATAAATTTGAATCAAATGTCACTTCATTAGACACGTTTTTTTACATCATTAGTATGCACCGCCAGATGGAGTACCACTTGGCGGCGCATAACCTTCGGTTTCAGATTGTGCTGAAAATCTCTAAATCACCCTAAAACGGCCAAACGAGCAAGGCAATCTGAATGTTCATTCCATTCGAGTGCATCCAGATTCTGAAAAAGACATCTTTCCTCGCAAAATCGCACCACGCACCAAACACCGCCGACGGTTCGTGGTGCTTGTTGTTTTGTGTCTTTGGCCAAAATGTTTGATCTATCGTATCTTTTGACTCGTAGGTCCGATTTAGTCACCGTTTTTTTTAAATCGTGTAATTGTTTGGGATCTATCTGTTGGCAAATTGATGTAGGCGGTTTGTAACAAATACTTTTCGAAACGAGACCTCGAAAGCCTTCAATTTTGCCTTTTTCGATTTTGACCGTTTTCATTCATATTATTCCTTTTGTGTATGCATGACTTAGCATGGTATATATTGTTTTAAGGCCTATTATTTCACTCGCAATGTAATTATGTATAATGGGTATAAATTTGAATCAAATTTCACTTCATTAGACACGTTCTTTTAAATCATTAATATGCACCGCCAGATAGAGTACCACTTGGCGGCGCATAACCTTTGATTTTTGATTGTGCTGAAAATCTCGAGATCACCCTAAAATGACCCTAACATCAAGACTCCTGGATAGTGTCTTGACATTCGAGGTCGTCAGGATGCTGAAAAAAGACATTTTACTCATATTAAATGTTATATTTGATCATTTTCAATTTATATCGCATTATTAGTTTTGTGTATGGATGACTTAGCATTGTATATATCGTTTTAAGGCCTATTATTTCACTCGCAATGTAATTATGTATAACGGGTATAAATTTTAATCTAATGTCACTTCATTAGACACGTTTTTTTAAATCAATAGTATGCACCGCCAGATGGAGTACCACTTGGCGGCGCATAACCTTCGGTTTCAGATTGTGCTGAAAATCTCTAAATCACCCTAAAACGGCCAAACGAGCAAGACTCTCTGAACGTTTTTTCCATTCGAGTTCGTCTAGATTCTAAAAAATTCATCTTTCCTCACAAAATCGCACCACGCACCAAACACCACCGACGGTTCGTGGTGCTTGGTGTTTTTTTGTCTTTGGCTAAAATGTTCGATCTATCGTATCTTTTGACTCGTAGCTCCGATTTAGTCCCCGTTTTTTTCAAATCGTGTAATTTTTCGGGATCTATCCATTGGAAAACTGCCGTAGGCGGTTTATCCCAAATATTTTTCGAAACGAGACCTCGAAAGCCGTCAATTTTGCCTTTTTTCGATTTTGACCGTTTTCATTCATATTATTCCTTTTGTGTATGCATGATTTAGCATGGTATATATCGTTTTAAGGCCTATTATTTCACTCGCAATGTAATTATGTATAACGGGTATAAATTTGACTCTAATGTCACTTCATTAGACACGTTTTTTTAAATCATTAGTATGCGCCGCCAGATGGAGTACCACTTGGCGGCGCATAACCTTCGGTTTCTGATTGTGCTGAAAATCTCGAGATCACCCTAAAACGAACCTAACATCAAGACTCCTGGATAGTGTCTTGACATTCGAGGTCGTCTGGATGCCCAAAAAAGATATTTTACTCATTTTTAATGTTCTATTTGATCATTTTCAATTTATATCGCATTATTAGTTTGTGTATGGATGACTTAGCATTCTATATATCGTTTTAAGGCCTATTATTTCACTCGCAATTTAATTATTTATAACGGGTATAAATTTGAATCAAATGTCACTTCATTAGACACGTTTTTTTACATCATTAGTATGCACCGCCAGATGGAGTACCATTTGGCGGCGCATAACCTTCGGTTTCAGATTGTACTGAAAATCTCTAAATTATCCTAAAACGGCCGAACGAGCAAGACAATCTGAATGTTCTTTCCATTCGAGGTTGTACAGATTCTAAAAAAGACATCTTTCCTCATAAAATTGCACCACGCACCAAACATCACCGACGGTTCATGGTGCTTGGTGTTTTGTGTCTTTGGCCAAAATGTTTGATCTATCGTATCTTTTGACTCGTAGGTCCGATTTAGTCACCATTTTTATTCAAATCGTGTAATTGTTTGGGATCTATCCGTTGACAAACTGCCATAGGCGGTTTGTAACAAATATTTTTCGAAATGAGACCTCGAAAGCCTTCAATTTTGCCTTTTTCGATTTTGACCGTTTTCATTCATATTATTCCTTTTGTGTATGCATGAATTAGCATGGTATATATTGTTTTAAGGCCTATTATTTCACTCGCAATGTAATTATGTATAACGGGTATAAATTTGAATCAAATGTCACTTCATTAGACACGTTCTTTTAAATCATTAGTATGCACCGCCAGATAGAGTACCACTTGGCGGCGCCTAACCTTCGGTTTTTGATTGTGCTGAAAATCTCGAGATCACCCTAAAACGACCCTAACATCAAGACTCCTGGATAGTGTCTTGACATTCGAGGTCGTCAGGATGCCGAAAAAAGACATTTTACTCATTTTAATGTTCTATTTGATCATTTTCAATTTATATCGCATTATTAGTTTTGTGTATGGATGACTTAGCATTGTATATATCGTTTTAAGGCCTATTATTTCACTCGCAATGTAATTATGTATAACGGGTATAAATTTGAATCTAATGTCACTTCATTAGACACGTTTTTTTAAATCAATAGTATGCACCGCCAGATGGAGTACCACTTGGAGGCGCATAACCTTCGGTTTCAGATTGTGCTGAAAATCTCTAAATCACCCTAAAACGGCCAAACGAGCAAGACTCTCTGAACGTTTTTCCCATACGAGGTCGTCTAGATTCTGAAAAATTCATCTTTCCTCACAAAATCGCACCACGCACCAAACACCACCGACGGTTCGTGGTGCTTGGTGTTTTTTGTCTTTGGCCAAAATGTTCGATCTATCGTATCTTTTGACTCGTAGCTCCGATTTAGTCCCCGTTTTTTTCAAATCGTGTAATTTTTCGGGATCTATCCATTGGAAAACTGCAGTAGGCGGTTTATCCCAAATATTTTTCGAAACGAGACCTCGAAAGCCTTCAATTTTGCCTTTTTCGATTTTGACCGTTTTCATTCATATTATTCCTTTTGTGTATGCATGATTTAGCATGGTATATATCGTTTTAAGGCCTATTATTTCACTCGCAATGTAATTATGTATAACGGGTATAAATTTGACTCTAATGTCACTTCATTAGACACGTTTTTTAAAATCATTAGTATGCGCCGCCAGATGGAGTACCACTTGGCGGCGCGTAACCTTCGGTTTCTGATTGTGCTGAAAATCTCGAGATCACCCTAAAACGACCCTAACATCAAGACTCCTGGATAGTGTCTTGACATTCGAGGTCGTCTGGATGCCGAAAAAAGATATTTTACTCATTTTTAATGTTCTATTTGATCATTTACAATTTATATCGCATTATTAGTTTTGTGTATGGATGACTTAGCATTGTATATATCGTTTTTAAGGCCTATTATTTCACTCGCAATGTAATTATTTATAACGGGTATAAATTTGAATCAAATGTCACTTCATTAGACACGTTTTTTTACATCATTAGTATGCACCGCCAGATGGAGTACCATTTGGCGGCGCATAACCTTCGGTTTCAGATAGTGCTGAAAATCTCTAAATTACCCTAAAACGGCCGAACGAGCAAGACAATCTGAATGTTCTTTCCATTCGAGGTTGTACAGATTCTTAAAAAGACATGTTTCCTCACAAAATTGCACCACACACCAAACATCACCGACGGTTCGTGGTGCTTGGTGTTTTGTGTCTTTGGCCAAAATGTTTGATCTATCGTATCTTTTGACTCGTAGGTCCGATTTATTCAACGTTTTTTTTCAAATCGTGTAATTGTTTGGGATCTATCCGTTGGCAAACTGCCGTAGGCGGTTTGTAACAAATATTTTTCGAAACGAGACCTCGAAAGCCTTCAATTTTGCCTTTTTCGATTTTGACCGTTTTCATTCATATTATTCCTTTTGTGTATGCATGACTTAGCATGGTATATATCGTTTTAAGGCCTATTATTTCACTCGCAATGTAATTATGTATAACGGGTATAAATTTGAATCTAATGTCACTTCATTAGACACGTTCTTTTAAATCATTAGTCTGCACCGCCAGATAGAGTACCACTTGGCGGCGCATAACCTTCGGTTTCTGATTGTGTTGAAAATCTCGAGATCACCCTAAAACGACCCTAACATCAAGACTCCTGGATAGTGTCTTGACATTCGAGGTCTTCAGGATGCCGAATAAAGACATTTTACTCATTTTTAATGTTCTATTTGATCATTTTCAATTTATATCGCATTATTAGTTTTGTGTATGGATGACTTAGCATTGTATATATCGTTTTAAGGCCTATTATTTCACTCGCAATGTAATTATGTATAACGGGTATAAATTTGAATCTAATATCACTTCATTAGACACATTTTTTTACATCATTAGTATGCACCGCCAGATGGAGTACCATTTGGCGGCGCATAACCTTCGGTTTCAGATTGTGCTGAAAATCTCTAAATTACCCTAAAACGGTCAAACGAGCAAGACAATCTGAATGTTCATTCCATTCGAGTGCATCCAGATTCTGAAAAAGACATCTTTCCTCGCAAAATCGCACCACGCACCAAACACCGCCGACGGTTCGTGGTGCTTGGTGTTTTGTGTCTTTGGCCAAAATGTTTGATCTATCGTATCTTTTGACTCGTAGGTCCGATTTAGTCACCGTTTTTTTTCAAATCGTGTAATTGTTTGGGATCTATCTGTTGGAAAACTACCATAGGCGGTTTGTGAAATGTCCCGTTCTTATTGATTAAAAACGTTCCATATTAATTGATTTCGTTGCGAGGTTTTGACCTCTATATGAGACGTTTTTAAAAGACTACATTCATTTTTAAAACAAACCATAACCTTTATTTCATAAATAAAGGTTTAAAAAGCTTTACGTAGATTATCAAATAATGATAATCTAAAATATCCTGTTTACACACGACCATTACATAATGGTTTACAATACAAATATGTTACATCGAAATCAGTTTCTTGAATGCAGTTTTTACACAATATCATACAAACATGGACTCCAAATCTTGTCCTTATTTTAGTATGCAACAGCGGAAGCTCTTAGTATTCACCTGAGAATAAACATGCTTTAAACGTCAACAAAAATGTTGGTGAGTTATAGGTTTAACCTATATATATCAAATCGTAACAATAGACCACAAGATTTCATATTTCAATATACATCCCATACATAGAGATAAAAATCATTCATATGGTGAACACCTGGTAACCGACATTAACAAGATGCATATATAAGAATATCCCCATCATTCCGGGACACCCTTCGGATATGATATAAATTTTGAAGTACTAAAGCATCCGGTACTTTGGATGGGGTTTGTTAGGCCCAATAGATCTATGTTTAGGATTCGCGTCAATTAGGGTGTCTGTTCCCTAATTCTTAGATTACCAGACTTAATAAAAAGGGGCATATTCGATTTCGATAATTCAACCATAGAATGTAGTTTCACGTACTTGTGTCTATTTTGTAAATCATTTATAAAACCTGCATGTATTCTCATCCCAAAAATATTAGATTTTAAAAGTGGGACTATAACTCACTTTTACAGATTTTTACTTCGTCGGGAAGTAATACTTGGCTACTGGTTGATTCACGAACCTATAACAATATATACATATATATATCAAAGTATTTTCAAAATATATTTACAACACTTTTAATATATTTTGATGTTTTAAATTTATTAAGTCAGCTGTCCTCGTTAGTAACCTACAACTAGTTGTCCACAGTTAGATGTACAGAAATAAATCGATAAATATTATCTTGAATCAATCCACGACCCAGTGTATACGTATCTCAGTATTGATCACAACTCAAACTATATATATTTTGGAATCAACCTCAACCCTGTATAGCTAACTCCAACATTCACATATAGAGTGTCTATGGTTGTTCCGAAATATATATAGATGTGTCGACATGATAGGTCAAAACATTGTATACGTGTCTATGGTATCTCAAGATTACATAATATACAATACAAGATGATTAAGTTATGGTTGGAATAGATTTGTTACCAATTTTCACGTAGCTAAAATGAGAAAAATTATCCAATCTTGTTTTACCCATAACTTCTTCATTTTAAATCCTTTTTGAGTGAATAAAATTGCTATGGTTTCATATTGAACTCTATTTTATGAATATAAACAGAAAAAGTATAGGTTTATGGTCGGAAAAATAAGTTACAAGTCTTTTTTGTAAAGGTAGTCATTTCAGTCGAAAGAACGACGTCTAGATGACCATTTTAGAAAACATACTTCCACTTTGAGTTTAACCATAATTTTTGGATATAGTTTCATGTTCATAATAAAAATCATTTTCTCAGAATAAAAACTTTTAAATCAAATTTTATCATAGTTTTTAATTAACTAACCCAAAACAGCCCGCGGTGTTACTACGACGGCGTAAATCCGGTTTTACGGTGTTTTTCGTGTTTCCAGGTTTTAAATCATTAAGTTAGCATATCATATAGATATAGAACATGTGTTTAGTTGATTTTAAAAGTCAAGTTAGAAGGATTAACTTTTATTTGCGAACAAGTTTAGAATTAACTAAACTATGTTCTAGTGATTACAAGTTTAAACCTTCGAATAAGATAGCTTTATATGTATGAATCGAATGATGTTATGAACATCATTACTACCTCAAGTTCCTTGGATAAACCTACTGGAAATTAGAAAAATAGATCTAGCTTTAAAGGATCCTTGGATGGCTTGAAAGTTCTTGAAGCAGAATCATGACACGAAAACAATTTCAAGTAAGATTTCCACTCGAAATAAGATTGTTATATTTATAGAAATTGAATTAAAGTTTGAATATGATTATTACCTTGTATTAGAAAGATAACCTAGTGTAAGTAACAAAGGTTTCTTGATCTTGGATGATTACTTGGAATGGATTTAGAAAACTTGGAAGTAAACTTACAATCTTGGAAGTATTCTTGATTTTATGAAACTAGAACTTTTGGAATTTATGAAGAACACTTAGAACTTGAAGATAGACCTTGAGAGAGATCAATTATATGAAGAAAATTGAAGAATGAAAGTGTTTGTAGGTGTTTTTGGTCGTTGGTGTATGGATTAGATATAAAGGATATGTAATTTTGTTTTCATGTAAATAAGTCATGAATGATTACTCATATTTTTGTAATTTTATGAGATATTTCATGCTAGTTGCTAAATGATGATTCTCACATGTGTTAGGTGACTCACATGGGCTGCTAAGAGCTGATCATTGGAGTGTATATACCAATAGTACATACATCTAAAAGCTGTGTATTGTACGAGCACGAATACGGGTGCATACGAGTAGAATTGTCGATGAAACTAAACGAGGATGTAATTGTAACCATTTTTGTTAAGTAGAAGTATTTTGATAAGTGTCTTGAAGTCTTTAAAAAGTGTATGAATACATATTAAAACACTACATGTATATACATTTTAACTGAGTCGTTAAGTCATCGTTAGTCGTTACATGTAAATGTTGTTTTGAAACCTTTAGGTTAACGATCTTGTTGAATGTTGTTAACCCATTATTTATTATAACAAATGAGATGTTAAATTGTTATATTATCATGATATTATGATATATAATATATCTTAGTATGATGTATATACAGTTAAATGTCGTTACAACGATAATCGTTACATATATGTCTCGTTTCGAAATCATTAAGTTAGTAGTCTTATTTTTACATATGTATTTCATTGTTAATACACTTAATAATATATTTACTTATCATTTAACATAATTAACCAAGTGTATAAATATCTTAATATGATTCATATGTACCTAGTAAGACGTTGTTATAACGATAATCGTTATATATATCGTTTTCGAGTTTCTTAAATTAATAGTCTCATTTTTATGTATATAACTCATTGTTAAAATACCTAATGAGATACATACTTATAATAAAATCATGTTAACTATATATATAACCATATATATGTCATCGTATAGTTTTTACAAGTTTTAACGTTCGTGAATCACCGGTCAACTTGGGTGGTCAATTGTATATATGAAACCTATTTCAATTAATCAAGTCTTAACAAGTTTGATTGCTTAACATGTTGGAAACACTTAATCATATAAATAACAATTTTATTTAATATATATATAAACATGGAAAAGTTCGGGTCACTACAGTACCTACCCGTTAAATAAATTTCGTCCCGAAATTTTAAGCAGTTGGAGGTGTTGACGTATCTTCTGGAAATAAATGCGGGTATTTCTTCTTCATCTGATCTTCTTGTTCCCAGGTGAACTCGGGTCCTCTACGATCATTCCATCAAACCTTAACAATTGGTATCTTGTTTTGCTTAAGTCTTTTAACCTCACGATCCATTATTTCGACGGGATCTTCGATAAATTGAAGTTTTTCGTTGATTTGGATTTCATCTAACGGAATAGTGAGATCTTCTTTAGCAAAACAATTCTTCAAATTTGAGACATGGAAAGTGTTATGTACAGCCGCGAGTTGTTGAGGTAACTCAAGTCGGTAAGCTACTGGTCCGACACGATCAATAATCTTGAATGGTCCAATATACCTTGGATTTAATTTTCCTCGTTTACCAAATCGAACAATGCCTTTCCAAGGTGCAACTTTAAGCATGACCATCTCTCCAATTTCAAATTCTATATCTTTTCTTTTAATGTCAGCGTAGCTCTTTTGTCAACTTTGGGCGGTTTTCAACCGTTGTTGAATTTGGATGATCTTCTCGGTAGTTTCTTGTATTATCTCCGGACCGGTAATCTGTCTATCCCCCACTTCACTCCAAAAAATCGGAGACCTGCACTTTCTACCTTAAAGTGCTTCAAACGGTGCCATCTCAATGCTTGAATGGTAGCTGTTGTTGTAGAAAAATTCTGCTAACGGTAGATGTCGATCCCAACTGTTTCCAAAATCAATAACACATGCTCGTAGCATGTCTTCAAGCGTTTGTATCGTCCTTTCGCTCTACCCATCAGTTTGTGGATGATAGGCAGTACTCATGTCTAGACGAGTTCCTAATGCTTGCTGTAATGTCTGCCAGAATCATGAAATAAATCTGCCATCCCTATCAGAGATAATAGAGATTGGTATTCCATGCCTGTAGACGACTTCCTTCAAATACAGTCGTGCTAACTTCTCCATCTTGTCATCTTCTCTTATTGGCAGGAAGTGTGCTGATTTGGTGAGACGATCAACTATTACCCAAATAGTATCAAAACCACTTGCAGTCCTTGGCAATTTAGTGATGAAATCCATGATAATATTTTCCCATTTCCATTTCGGGATTTCGGGTTGTTGAAGTAGACCTGATGGTTTCTGATGCTCAGGTTTGACCTTAGAACACGTCAAACATTCCCCTACGTATTTAGCAACATCGGCTTTCATACCTGGCCACCAAAAATGTTTCTTGAGATCCTTGTACATATTCCCCATTCCAGGATGTATTGAGTATCTGGTTTTATGAGCTTCTCTAAGTACCATTTCTCTCATATCTCCAAATTTTGGTACCCAAATCCTTTCAGCCCTATACCGGGTTCCGTCTTCCCGAATATTAAGATGCTTCTCCGATCCTTTGGGTATTTCATCCTTTAAATTTCCCTATTTTAAAACTCCTTGTTGCGCCTCCTTTATTTGAGTAGTAAGGTTATTGTGAATCATTATATTCATAGATTTTACTCGAATGGGTACTCTGTCCTTTCTACTCAAGGCGTCGGCTACCACACATGCCTTCCCTGGGTGGTAACGAATCTCAAAGTCGTAATCATTCAACAATTCAATCCACCTACGCTGCCTCATGTTCAGTTGTTTCTGATTAAATATGTGTTGAAGACTTTTGTGGTCGGTATATATAATACTTTTGACCCCATATAAATAGTGCCTCCAAGTCTTTAATGCAAAAACAACCGCGCCTAATTCCAAATCATGCGTCGTATAATTTTGCTCGTGAATCTTCAATTATCTAGACGCATAAGCAATTACTTTCGTTCGTTGCATTAATACACAACCGAGACCTTGCTTTGAGGCATCACAATATATCACAAAATCATCATTCCCTTCAGGCAATGACAATATAGGTGCCGTAGTTAGCTTTTTCTTCAATAATTGAAACGCCTTTTCTTGTTCATCCTTCCATTCAAATTTCTTCCCTTTATGCGTTAATGCAGTCAAGGGTTTTGCTATTTTGGAGAAATCTTGGATGAATCTTCTGTAGTAACCAGCCAATCCTAAAAATTGACGTATATGCTTCGGAGTTTTTAGGGTTTCCCACTTTTTAACGGTTTCGATCTTTGCCGGGTCCACCTGGATACCTTCTTTGTTCACTATGTGACCGAGGAATTGAACTTCTTCCAACCAAAATGCACACTTTGAAAACTTAGCGTACAATTTTTCTTTCCTCAATACTTCTAGCACTTTTCTCAAATGTTCTTCGTGCTCTTGATCATTCTTTGAGTAAATAAGTATGTCATCGATGAAAACAATGACAAACTTGTCAAGATATGGCCCACACACTCAGTTCATAAGGTCCATGAACACAGCTGGTACGTTAGTCAATCCAATTGGCATAATCATAAACACGTAATGACCATAACGCGTCCTAAAAGCAGTTTTTGGAATATCATCCTCCTTTACTCGCATTTGATGATATCCAGAACATAAATCGATCTTCGAATAAACCGACGAGCCTTGTAGTTGATCAAATAAGTCGTCAATTCTCGACAGTGGATAACGGTTTTTGATGGTAAGTTTGTTCAACTCTCTGTAGTCAATACACAACCTAAATGTACCATCCTTCTTCTTGACAAACAAAATAGGAGCTCCCCATGGTGATGTTCTTGGTCGAATGAAACCACGTTCTAATAGTTCTTGCAGTTGGCTTTGCAGTTCTTTCATCTCGCTGGGTGCGAGTCTATAAGGAGCACGAGCTATTGGTGCAGTTCCTGGTACAAGATCTATTTGAAATTCGACAGATCGATGTGGAGGTAGTCCCGGTAATTCTTTCGGAAATACATCGGAAAATTCTTTTGCGACTGGAACATCATTGATGCTCTTTTCTTCAGTTTGTACTTTCTCGACGTGTGCTAGAACAGCATAGCAACCTTTTCTTATTAGTTTTTGTGCCTTCAAATTACTAATAAGATGTAGCTTCATGTTGCCCTTTTCTCCGTACACCATTAAGGGTTCTCCTTCTTCTCGTATAATGTGAATTGCATTTTTATAACATACGATCTCTGCTTTCACCTTCTTCAGCCAGTCCATGCCAACTATTACATCAAAACTCCCTAACTCTACTGGTATCAAGTCAATCTTAAATGTTTCGCTAACCAGTTTAATTTCTCGATTCCGACATATATTATCTGCTGAAATTAATTTACCATTTGCTAATTCGAGTAAAAATTTATTATCCAACGGCGTCAATGGACAACTTAATTTAGCACAAAAATCTTTACTCATATAGCTTCTATCCGCACCCGAATCAAATAAAACGTAAGCAGATTTATTGTCAATAAGAAACGTACCCGTAACAAGCTCCGGGTCTTCCTGTGCCTCTGCCGCAATAATATTGAAAACTCTTCCGCGGCCTTGTCCATTCGTGTTCTCCTGGTTCGGGCAATTTCAAATAATGTGGCCCGGTTTTCCACAGTTATAACAAACTACATTGGCATAACTTGCTCCGACACTACTTGCTCCGCCATTACTCGTTCCGACACCATTTGTTCCTTTCGTTCTGTTAACCCCTGGTCCGTAGACCTCACACTTCGCCGCGCTATGACCATTTCTTTTACACTTGTTGCAAAATTTGGTGCAGAACCCCGAGTGATACTTTTCACACCTTTGGCATAGCTGCTTCTGATTGTTGTTGTTGTTGCGATTGTTATTGTTGTTGGGACAATTGTTGTAGTTGCTGTTGTTGTTGTTGTTGTTGTTGTTGTTAATGTTGTTGTTGTTGTTAATGTTGTTGTTGTTGTTGTTGTTGTTATTGTTGGGCCGTTTGTTGTAGTTGCGATTGATGTTACGATTGTTGGGATAATTGTTGCGATTATTATTGTAATTGCTGTTGTTGTTGTATTGGTGATTCTTATCACCGTTTTCCTCCCACTTTCTTTTGACTTGCTTCACATTGGCCTCTTCAGCTGTCTTTTCTTTAATTCTTTCCTCAATCTGGTTCACTAGTTTGTGAGCCATTCTACATGCCTGTTGTATGGAGGCGGGCTCGTGTGAACTTATATCTTTTTGGATTCTTTCCGGTAATCCTTTCACAAACGCGTCGATCTTCTCTTCCTCATCTTCGAACGCTCCCGGACACAATAGGCACAATTCTGTGAATCGTCTTTCGTACGTGGTAATATCAAATCCTTGGGTTCGTAACCCTCTAAGTTCTGTCTTGAGCTTATTGACCTCGGTTCTGGGACGGTACTTCTCGTTTATCAATTGCTTGAATGCTGACCACGGTAGTGCGTACGCATCATCTTGTCCCACTTGCTCTAGATAGGTATTCCACCATGTTAACGCAGAACCTGTGAAGGTATGCGTAGGGTACTTCACTTTGTCCTCTTCAGTACACTTACTTATGGCAAACACCGATTCGACCTTCTCGGTCCACCGTTTCAATCCGATCGGTCCTTCGGTTCCATCAAATTCCAAAGTTTTGCAGGCAGTGAATTCTTTGTAGGTGCATTCTACACGATTTCCTGTACTGCTAGATCCAAGGTTATTGTTGGTATGTAGCGCAGCCTGTACTGCGGCTATGTTTGAAGCTAGAAAAGTACGGAATTCCTCTTCATTCATATTCACGGTGTGTCGAGTAGTCGGTGCCATTTCCTTCAAAATAGTCAAATGGAACAAGTTAATCATACAGAATATTAAGAGTAGTTAATAGTATTTCGTAGCATAATATGAACTCATTTATAAAAGCTTTTTCTTCATATTAGCGTTTTATAAGTTTAAATTCGGGTAGTACCTACCCGTTAAGTTCATACTTAGTAGCTAATATACAATTCAACTACTACAATTCTATATGAAAAACTGATTATAATAATATTTCGCGTTCAAACTTTTATACAATATTTTACAAACTTACAATACCGCTTATTTTACATAAAGCATGAAATATAGCACACAATAACTTTGATACAAGATAGTTGTGAAGATAATTCTAGCTAGTACACAAGTCGTTCAGCAAAGGCAATAAAGACACGTAATTCATACGTCCAGAAACAAGTCATGCATTCTGGTTTTACTAGGACTACTTCTCATCCTTGGTCTTGTGGAACATAACCGTTATGGCCGTTGATAAGACAGCGTGTTGTAACGTAGTCAAAGGGACGAGGGTTACGTAATGTCCAACAGTCCCGTAACAATCTAAAAACCTCATTTCTTACCCCAATTACCGACTCCGTCACTTGTGGGAACGTTTTGTTTAATAGTTGTAGCCCGATGTTCTTGTTCTCACTTTGGTGAGAAGCGAACATTACTAACCCGTAAGCATAACATGCTTCTTTATGTTGCATGTTAGCCGCTTTTTCTAAATTATGAAGTCCTATGTTCGGATACATTGAGTCAAAATAATTTCTTAACCCGTTGCGTAAAATAGCACTTGGGTTCCCCGCAATATATGCGTCAAAGTAAACACATCGTAACTTATGGGTTTCCCAATGTGATATCCCCCATCTTTCAAACGAAAGTCTCTTATAAACCAAGGCATTCTTGGAACGTTCTTCGAATGTCTTACAAACTGATTTCGCCGTAAATAGTTGTGCCGAAGAATTCTGACCGACTCTGGACAAGATTTCATCAATCATGTCTCCGGGTAGGTCTCTTAAAATATTGAGTTGTCTATCCATTTTGTGTTTTTATACTGTAAAATAGACAAGAGTTAGATTCATAAAAAAAATACTTATTAATACAAGCAATTTTTACATATATCATAAAGCATAAGCACACTATATTACATATATTACACCACACGAATACAACTATTTTATTCCGACTCGTTCGTTTCTTCTTCTTCGGTTTTGGTTCGTTTTGCCAAGTTTCTAGGGATATATGATGTTCCCCTAATACTAGCTATCATTTTTTACAACGGTTTAGAAAAACCTGGTGGTTTAGAGGTTCCCGGGTCATTGTTACAACTTAAGGGCTTCTGGGGTTGACAATACATATAAATTTCATCGGGGTTGGAATTAGATTTCTCTATTTTTATGCCCTTTCCTTTATTATTTTCTTTTGCTTTTTTAAATTCAGTTGGGGTAATTTCTATAACATCATCGGAATTCTCGTCGGAATCCGATTCATTGGAGAATTGATAATCCTCCCAATATTTTGCTTCCTTGGCGGAAACACCATTGACCATAATTAACCTTGGTCGGTTGGTTGAGGATTTTCTTTTACTTAACCGTTTTATTATTTCCCCCACCGGTTCTATTTCCTCCTCCGGTTCCTCCTCTTCCGGTTCTGATTCTTCTTCCGGTTCTGATTCTTCTTCCGGTTCCTCTTCGGGAACTTGTGAATCAGTCCAATATATATTCGACTCTTCGTTATTATTAGGTGAGTCAATGGGATTTGTGCTAGAGGTAGACATCTATCACACAATATCAAACATGTTAAGAGATTAATATATCACATAATATATACATGTTAATAATATATAGTTTCCAACAAAAATGTTAAGCAATCATTTTTAAAGAAAACACGGTCGAAATCCAGACTCACTAATGCATCCTAACAAACTCGATAAGACACACTAATGCAAATTTTCTAGTTCTCTAAGACCAACGCTCGGATACCAACTGAAATGTCCCGTTCTTATTGATTAAAAACGTTCCATATTAATTGATTTCGTTGCGAGGTTTTGACCTCTATATGAGACGTTTTTCAAAGACTGCATTCATTTTTAAAACAAACCATAACCTTTATTTCTTAAATAAAGGTTTAAAAAGCTTTACGTAGATTATCAAATAATGATAATGTAATATCAAAAAAAAAAAAAAAAAAAAAAAAATTAATAAAAAAATAACTCAAACTAACTTGCTTTTGTCATATACTCAACAAACTTAATTTTGTATCATGCTATAGATTAATTATGATTAATAACTAGTAGCCACTTACTTTGTATTAATATTTTCAAAAAGATGATGACTAAATTTTATATTAAACAAGAAAGATACAGTGCAACATTCATTAAAAGGAATGAGATAGTCTCATTTAAGTTATATATTTCACAAGTACTCTCCATTTAGTAAATTCTTTACTAAACCAAATAAAATGAAATATTCATCAACTTGATACCCATACTACTCACTACAATCTACCATAATATTAAGAGGAAGACAATAGAGAATTCAAAGAAGATACAAAGTAATTGCGGGTCTAGTTTCGGTTCTAACACGAACACGTTTTAAAGGTAACTACTAATCACCATCTTTGTTATTGAAGTATAATTTGTTTATTATTATTATTATTATTATTATTATTATTATTATTATTATTATTATCAACTTACTAGTTTAGATTTACTACATATCACATGAATTATTATAAGGATGAGATGTTAAGATTTTGAGTACAAAACGAGCACCTTTTGTGAAGAATAATTTTAATGAAATGATAGTCATATATTTAGTAATGGAGTATTAAAAATCTTTATGTAACTAGTATATACAATTACAACATGATTAAATCAAAGTGTACTAATTTTATAGTACTGTCCATGCTTTATAAAATAATAATATGAGTAAGTAATAAAGTAATAACTAATGGGAATGGGGATTTAGCCATGCAAATGACCAGTCGTCTGATCAATTTAATTACACATGCACCATGTGTTATTTGATTGGCTAAAAAAGGGGCATGTGGCCACTAACAGTACCAATCTAGTAGGTTCTTATAAAGTGTAAATTACTAAACGGGAAATTAAAATATGAAACGGTAATACAACTTGGGTGCATATATATTTGTGTGGAAAGGAAATAGAAATTGATGTTAGAGTCCATGTTTTCATTTATGATAGTGGGGAATTTTTAGTCTTAAAATACTTAAGTCACTAGTAATTTGGAATATGAAAGCCATAGTAACATATACTAACATAATTATATCTTTAATATAAAAATTCATGGAACTAGTTAGATGGAAGTAAACGCATAAGAATCATATGGTAACACTAATTAAATAAAGGATATTACATACTCCCTATTTGAATGCGTTTTGTGCTCATACGTGTGTGTTCCTTAGATTTGGCTCGGTGATCGCATTCTTGGTGGTATTTTGTTGTCATTGGAATTTCATCATTCAACATAAGGTACGGATATTCTAGGTGGTTTAGGATCGCTTCGGTAAATCTTTCCTCTCAAAACTTTGTTTCGAATTGTATATAAAAATTATTGGTATGACATGCTTATTTGGAAATTCGTTATATTTATTAGTCTATATATTGTGTTATGTTTTCCTCATTTTGGATGTACTAACGAGGTTGCTAATTATGTTTGTTAATTGAGGAAATCATAATATTTTGGCCTTTGGAAATTGTATCAAAACTTTGCCTCGAAACAGCCCCGAAAAATGTCGTAAACCTTTCGGTAAAGAACATGTGTGAGTGTGGTGAGTGGTACGGTGATTCGTATCGAGTGTCCCTCATTCCATGTGGCTTTACATGTCCCGTTAAGTCTCGTTTAAACATTGTAAGTATTTGGTCAAACGTAAAATATTTAAGTCATTTCATTAATTCTTTTTAAATATATTTTAAAGTCTATAAATCATATTAAAGGATATTTGAAAATTTATAATTAATAAATCGGTTAAAACGTTTTCTTAAAATGTGTGCCTAAGAGTAACCTATTCATGGAGGTCCCATGAGCGCATTATTGTGACACCGATAATGTGGCATCGACCGTAGCGGTGTATTTTGTTATATCTACGGCGTCTCCTTTTGATTGCCCGGTGGTGGTACGAGCTCATTATTATTATATATATTTGTAATAGGAGGCGTATGGATCGATCCTAGGATTTTGTTTTGACGGTGTACGTTCATCGTAGTGTCATACGAAACGTCACCGATATGGATGATTAGTGGAGTTGCTACCCTATGATTTCATTTTGGATAATTTGATATATATATTTGTTTAACTCTTAGTATGTGACTTTGATATTTTGACATATTCGTTATTAAGGATCTATACATATTTACACCTTGATTTTAAAATAAGTTAAATTGTAAATAAGTTGTTTTGAAATTTGTCATGCATGTCATACTACTCTGTTCTTTGTTTTATCCGTTCACTGGGCTTTGGCTCAGTCGTATTCTTTGTTTTCCTTCTTATACGACAGGTAATCAAGGGGGCGTTGGGAACGAGGGAAGAGTGTAGAGTGGAGTGAACTTAGCACCTTGCCTTAGAGATTTCCATCAAGATTTAGTAGTTTATTTTGGTTTAGTAGTACTTTTGAATAAATTTGTCAACTTTGGTGTTTTGACTATGGTTTAAATTCGAATAAGAATAACGCTCATTTACCTTTTAAGTTACCTTTATTTATACATTTTGATTGGCGTAAGATTAGGGTCTTTACAGATGGTATCAGAGCGTAGGTTCCCTCTTGTAGAAACTTACGTCCTAAGTTATGGCCTGTGAGATTTGGGTAGACTTTGGGTTAGGATTTTCTTTCCGCATTAATAATGTGTTTCCACTTCTCATATTCTCTTGTTATCCTTCTTACTAATCGTAACCGTTATATCCTCATCTCGTTCATAGATGGCACCGAAAAGAAAAGGGATGTCTGAGGAGGAGGTAGAAAACAAGATTAACCAAACAATCACGAATTTGTTACCCAACATTGTAGCTCAAGCTATTGACGCTTTGCGTAGGCAAGGTGGCGAGACTTTTAAGCATGAAGATGAAGAGGAGGATGAGTATGTGGAGATGAAAGCTGTAACGGGGGATGCTATTCATGTTTGGCTAGGACGGTTTCAAAAACAGCGTCCTTTGTCATTCAGCACTGCTAGTACTCCTGTTGAAGCTGAGAATTGGATCACTCACATTGAGAAGATATATCGCGTGCTTGGTTGTGAAGAGAGATTTTGGGTTCCTTTGGCTGTTTATAAACTAGAAGGGGATGCTCAGCGTTGGTGGATCGCTTTGAGACAAGCGAAAGGAGGTATCGATTTTGAGGATTCGTTAGATTGGGTTGATTTCAAGGAGTTATTTTTCCGTCAGTACTTTTCTGAGGCAGAGAAGGAGGCTGTGATTCGGGAATATGCTAATATTAAGCAAGGGGGTGATGAGTCTATCAATGATTTCACTAAGAGATTTTTGAGGCTCGTGGGATTGATTGGGGCTGCTGCTGGGTCTTCCGAGGACCAAGCCCGTAAGTACAAATGGGCTGTTCATGGGCGTTACCGCTCTAAAATGATTAATCTAAAATGTTTTGATGTCGCTGAGGCAGCCGATTATGCTCGGAATTTGGAGATGGAGCGAGATGAGTATTTGACTACTAAAAATGACGATGGTAAAAATAAGAGGGTTAAGAATGTACAACCACTACGATCTGTACTGCCACCGACTACCAAACAGGGTCAACAATCTGGGAACCAAGGGTATCGTGGTAATAATTGGAATAATAGAGGAAATCAGCTAAGGATTGAAAACGGGTCAAATAATAATAACCGTGGTCAATTACAAGTGTACCATCCCCAAGGGCAACAAAGGGGTAACGGAAATGGTGGTGTTAATGCCAATGCACCTTGTGGGACTTGTGGAAAGAATCATCCCGGAAGAGTTTGTTATCGTAGTGCGGGTTCATGTTTTGCTTGTGGAGAGATTGGTCACTTAGCTAAGGATTGCAAGAATCCTAGACCTGGGTTTGTTCCGAGGGTTCCTCCTCCAGCTCCTGGTGGACGCGTCTTTGCCATGACTACTGCTCAGGCTGCTGACGCAACAGGTATATTCCGATCCCTTTTCATTTTAAAAATATTTCCTTTGAGTTATTTGTTCATACATTCTTGATATGATTAGGTACTATTACTGGTCATGTATTTGTACACCATCGTGCCCTCTTCGTTCTGTTTGATTCTGGCTCTACGCACTCGATTGTGTCTGTTAAGAGCTCTAAATATTTGAAAGTGTCTCCAACTTGGTTGTCTACTCCGTTTACAATCTCTACCCCAATGGGTAGTATTGAAATTATAGATCGTGTGTATCAAAACTGCAGTTTGGAATTCAATGACTGCATGTTTCCCGCAAATCTCTTTCCTATGACCATGCATGACTTTGACATTATTCTTGGCATGGATTGGTTATCTCATCATCACGCGACTATCGATTGTTATTCTAAGAGAATTTTGTTTGGAAATCATTCTATACCCGATTGTGTCTTTAATGGTGATCTTCCTGAAAAATCTATTAAGGTTATCTCAGCGCTTAAGGCGCAAAAGCTCATTTCACATGGTTGTGTTGGTTATTTAGCTTCGATTCAGAATTTGTCTATCGAGAGTCCTTCACTTGAAAATATTGACGTTGTTCGAGAGTTTCCTGATGTATTTCCTGACGAATTGCAAGGTTTGCCTCCAGTTCGTGAAGTTGAATTTTCGATTGATTTGATTCCTGGTTCTCAACCAATATCAAAAGCTCCTTATCGTATGGCACCACTCGAGTTGCAAGAACTCAAGGAGCAATTGCAAGAATTGATAGATTGTGGATTTATTCGACCAAGTGTGTCACCTTGGGGTGCGCCGGTTTTGTTTGTCAAGAAGAAGGATGGTAGCATGAGACTTTGCATTGATTATCGCGAGTTAAATCGTATTACTATCCGAAACCGTTATCCTCTTCCTCGTATTGATGATTTGTTTGATCAACTTCAAGGTTCGAAGTATTTTTCTAAAATTGATCTTAGGTCTGGGTATCATCAGCTGCGTGTTAAAGAAGAAGATATCCCTAAGACTGCTTTCCGCACTCGTTATGGGCACTATGAGTTTTTAGTGATGCCGTTTGGATTAACTAATGCTCCTGCGGTATTCATGGATTTAATGAACCGTGTGTTCCATGAGTATTTGGATAAGTTTGTGATCGTATTCATTGACGATATCTTGGTATTCTCAAAGAGTAAAGAAGAGCATGAGAATCATCTTCGTGTTGTACTTGAAACCCTCCGAAGTAAGAAATTGTTTGCAAAGTTCTCTAAATGTGAATTCTGGTTGCAACGAGTTGCCTTTCTGGGTCATGTTGTATCAGCTGAGGGTATAATGATGGATCCAGCGAAAATTGAGGCTATTACAAATTGGTCAAGACCTACTTCTGTTGTTGAGATTCGAAGTTTTCTTGGTTTAGCTGGGTATTATCGAAGATTTGTTGAAGGTTTTTCAACGATTGCTTTGCCGCTTACCAAGTTGTTAAGAAAAGGGGAAAAATTTGTGTGGACCGAGGAACGACAAAAGAGTTTCGATGAGTTAAAGAAAAGACTTGTATCAGCTCCTATCCTTGCATTACCATCAGGAAGTGGAGGTTTTCAAATCTATAGTGACGCTTCTAAGCATGGTTTGGGTTGTGTTTTGATGCAACATGGTAAGGTAATTGCTTATGCCTCGAGGCAGTTGAAACCTTATGAGGTTAATTACCCTACTCATGATTTGGAATTAGCTGCTGTGATTTTTGCGTTGAAAATATGGAGGCATTATCTTTATGGAGAAACTTGTGATATTTTCACTGATCACAAGAGTCTTAAATACATATTCACGCAAAAAGAGATAAATATGAGACAACGAAGGTGGCTTGAGTTATTGAAGGATTATGATGCCAACATTCAATACCATCCGGGTAAAGCGAATGTGGTAGCCGACGCTTTGAGTAGAAAAACATTTGGTAGTATCTCATGTTTGGTTACTCACATTCGAGAATTTGAAAGACTTGATATGGGATTGAGTAAAAGAGGAGCATCGGGGATGTTGGCAAATCTAAAATTTGAGTCTGATTTAATTACTAGAATAAAGGAGGCTCAATTGGATGACGGGGATTTATGGACAGTGTTTCAAAATTTGGAAGAGGGTAAAATGAAAGAGTTCAGAGAAGATGATGATGGGGTTATTTGGTGTGGGAATCGATTGTGTGTTCCTAATGATGATGCTATTCGTGAGGCTCTGTTGTCTGAGGCTCACAGCTCACCTTTTTCTGTACATCCTGGTTCGACTAAAATGTATCAGGATTTAAAGCAGCACTTTTGGTGGAGTGGCATGAAGAAAGACGTTGCTAGATACGTTGGGAAGTGCCTTACTTGTCAACAAGTAAAGATCGAGCACCAACGTGCTAGTGGTTTGTTGCAGCCGTTGGACATTCCGGTGTGGAAGTGGGATGATATCTCAATGGATTTCGTTTGTGGGTTACCAAAGACTGTTAAAAGACATGATGCTATTTGGGTGGTGATTGATAGATTAACCAAGTCGGCTCATTTCTTGCCTATTCGTATGGATTATTCGGTAAGTAAGCTATCGGAGATCTTTCAGCAGGAAATTGTGAGATTGCATGGGGTTCCTTCGTCCATCGTGTCTGATCGTGATCCTCGGTTTACATCTAGATTTTGGAAGGGGTTACACAAAGCTTGGGGTACGCGATTGAAGCTTAGTACTGCTTTTCATCCACAAACTGATGGACAGTCTGAGCGTACGATACAAATCTTAGAAGATATGCTTCGAGCTTGTGCCCTAGATTGGAAGGGAAACTGGGATGAGTACTTATGTTTGGTGGAATTTGCTTATAATAATAGTTGGCAGGCAAGTATCTGTATGGCACCATTTGAGATGCTTTATGGTCGAAAGTGTAGAGCGCCAGTTTGTTGGAATGAAACGGGAGAGAAGTTGATTGAAGGACCTGAGCTGGTTAGAGTGACTAATGAAAAGGTTGCTATAGCTACGAATCGAATGAAGGAGGCCCAATTGAGACAGAAAGTGTATGCCGATAAACACCGACGTTCGTTAGAGTTTGTGGTGGGTGATAATGTGTTTTTAAAGGTGTCACCTTGGAAGGGTATACGTCGTTTTGGTTTGAAAGGAAAGCTCAGTCCTCGATATATTGGACCGTTTGAGATATTGGATCGAGTTGGTGAAGTGTCTTATCGTTTAGCATTACCGCCACAGTTATCTCATGTTCATAATGTTTTTCACGTATCTCAGTTGCGGGGTTACAACTATCATCCATTGCACGTGGTGCAATATCCTTTTTCTGAAATTCGAGCTGATCTTTCTTATGTTGAAGAACCCGAGGCTATTATAGAACGCGAGGAGCGAGTAACTCGTAAAAGCTCCACCCCTTTCGTTAAAGTTCAATGGAAGAATCATCCTGCTAGCGAGGCCACTTGGGAACTCGAGGAAACCATGCGGGCCGAACACCCTCATTTGTTTGCTAATTGGTGCGTTTCAATTCTATAACTTCTTTCAATTTCGAGGACGAAATTTTTTTTTAGTAGTTGGAGTTGTAATATCAAAAAAAAAAAAAAAAAAAAAAAATTAATAAAAAAATAACTCAAACTAACTTGCTTTTGTCATATACTCAACAAACTTAATTTTGTATCATGCTATAGATTAATTATGATTAATAACTAGTAGCCACTTACTTTGTATTAATATTTTCAAAAAGATGATGACTAAATTTTATATTAAACAAGAAAGATACAGTGCAACATTCATTAAAAGGAATGAGATAGTCTCATTTAAGTTATATATTTCACAAGTACTCTCCATTTAGTAAATTCTTTACTAAACCAAATAAAATGAAATATTCATCAACTTGATACCCATACTACTCACTACAATCTACCATAATATTAAGAGGAAGACAATAGAGAATTCAAAGAAGATACAAAGTAATTGCGGGTCTAGTTTCGGTTCTAACACGAACACGTTTTAAAGGTAACTACTAATCACCATCTTTGTTATTGAAGTATAATTTGTTTATTATTATTATTATTATTATTATTATTATTATTATTATTATTATCAACTTACTAGTTTAGATTTACTACATATCACATGAATTATTATAAGGATGAGATGTTAAGATTTTGAGTACAAAACGAGCACCTTTTGTGAAGAATAATTTTAATGAAATGATAGTCATATATTTAGTAATGGAGTATTAAAAATCTTTATGTAACTAGTATATACAATTACAACATGATTAAATCAAAGTGTACTAATTTTATAGTACTGTCCATGCTTTATAAAATAATAATATGAGTAAGTAATAAAGTAATAACTAATGGGAATGGGGATTTAGCCATGCAAATGACCAGTCGTCTGATCAATTTAATTACACATGCACCATGTGTTATTTGATTGGCTAAAAAAGGGGCATGTGGCCACTAACAGTACCAATCTAGTAGGTTCTTATAAAGTGTAAATTACTAAACGGGAAATTAAAATATGAAACGGTAATACAACTTGGGTGCATATATATTTGTGTGGAAAGGAAATAGAAATTGATGTTAGAGTCCATGTTTTCATTTATGATAGTGGGGAATTTTTAGTCTTAAAATACTTAAGTCACTAGTAATTTGGAATATGAAAGCCATAGTAACATATACTAACATAATTATATCTTTAATATAAAAATTCATGGAACTAGTTAGATGGAAGTAAACGCATAAGAATCATATGGTAACACTAATTAAATAAAGGATATTACATACTCCCTATTTGAATGCGTTTTGTGCTCATACGTGTGTGTTCCTTAGATTTGGCTCGGTGATCGCATTCTTGGTGGTATTTTGTTGTCATTGGAATTTCATCATTCAACATAAGGTACGGATATTCTAGGTGGTTTAGGATCGCTTCGGTAAATCTTTCCTCTCAAAACTTTGTTTCGAATTGTATATAAAAATTATTGGTATGACATGCTTATTTGGAAATTCGTTATATTTATTAGTCTATATATTGTGTTATGTTTTCCTCATTTTGGATGTACTAACGAGGTTGCTAATTATGTTTGTTAATTGAGGAAATCATAATATTTTGGCCTTTGGAAATTGTATCAAAACTTTGCCTCGAAACAGCCCCGAAAAATGTCGTAAACCTTTCGGTAAAGAACATGTGTGAGTGTGGTGAGTGGTACGGTGATTCGTATCGAGTGTCCCTCATTCCATGTGGCTTTACATGTCCCGTTAAGTCTCGTTTAAACATTGTAAGTATTTGGTCAAACGTAAAATATTTAAGTCATTTCATTAATTCTTTTTAAATATATTTTAAAGTCTATAAATCATATTAAAGGATATTTGAAAATTTATAATTAATAAATCGGTTAAAACGTTTTCTTAAAATGTGTGCCTAAGAGTAACCTATTCATGGAGGTCCCATGAGCGCATTATTGTGACACCGATAATGTGGCATCGACCGTAGCGGTGTATTTTGTTATATCTACGGCGTCTCCTTTTGATTGCCCGGTGGTGGTACGAGCTCATTATTATTATATATATTTGTAATAGGAGGCGTATGGATCGATCCTAGGATTTTGTTTTGACGGTGTACGTTCATCGTAGTGTCATACGAAACGTCACCGATATGGATGATTAGTGGAGTTGCTACCCTATGATTTCATTTTGGATAATTTGATATATATATTTGTTTAACTCTTAGTATGTGACTTTGATATTTTGACATATTCGTTATTAAGGATCTATACATATTTACACCTTGATTTTAAAATAAGTTAAATTGTAAATAAGTTGTTTTGAAATTTGTCATGCATGTCATACTACTCTGTTCTTTGTTTTATCCGTTCACTGGGCTTTGGCTCAGTCGTATTCTTTGTTTTCCTTCTTATACGACAGGTAATCAAGGGGGCGTTGGGAACGAGGGAAGAGTGTAGAGTGGAGTGAACTTAGCACCTTGCCTTAGAGATTTCCATCAAGATTTAGTAGTTTATTTTGGTTTAGTAGTACTTTTGAATAAATTTGTCAACTTTGGTGTTTTGACTATGGTTTAAATTCGAATAAGAATAACGCTCATTTACCTTTTAAGTTACCTTTATTTATACATTTTGATTGGCGTAAGATTAGGGTCTTTACAGATAATCTAAAATATCCTGTTTACACACGACCATTACATAATGGTTTACAATACAAATATGTTACATCGAAATCAGTTTCTTGAATGCAGTTTTTACACAATATCATACAAACATGGACTCCAAATCTTGTCCTTATTTTAGTATGCAACAGCGGAAGCTCTTAGTATTCACCTGAGAATAAACATGCTTTAAACGTCAACAAAAATGTTGGTGAGTTATAGGTTTAACCTATATATATCAAATCGTAACAATAGACCACAAGATTTCATATTTCAATATACATCCCATACATAGAGATAAAAATCATTCATATGGTGAACACCTGGTAACCGACATTAACAAGATGAATATATAAGAATATCCCCATCATTTCGGGACACCCTTCGGATATGATATAAATTTCGAAGTACTAAAGCATCCGGTACTTTGGATGAGGTTTGTTAGGCCCAATAGATCTATCTTTAGTATTCGCGTCAATTAGGGTGTCTGTTCCCTAATTCTTAGATTACCAGACTTAATAAAAAGGGGCATATTCGATTTTGATAATTCAACGATAGAATGTAGTTTCACGTACTTGTGTCTATTTTGTAAATCATTTATAAAACCTGCATGTATTCTCATCCCAAAAATATTAGATTTTAAAAGTAGGACTATAACTCGCTTTCACAGATTTTTACTTCGTCGGGAAGTAATACTTGGCCACTGGTTGATTCACGAACCTATAACAATATATACATATATATCAAAGTATGTTCAAAATATATTTACAACACTTTTAATATATTTTGATGTTTTAAGTTTATTAAGTCAGCTGTCCTCGTTAGTAACCTACAACTAGTTATCTACAGTTAGATGTACAGAAATAAATCGATAAATATTATCTTGAATCAATCCACGACCCAGTGTATACATATCTCAGTATTGATCACAACTCAAACTATATATATTTTGGAATCAACCTTAACCCTGTATAGCTAACTCCAACATTCACATATAGAGTGTCTATGGTTGTTCCGAAATATATATAGATGTGTCGACATGATAGGTCGAAACATTGTATACGTGTCTATGGTATCTCAAGATTACATAATATACAATACAAGTTGATTAAGTTATGGTTGGAATAGATTTGTTACCAATTTTCACGTAGCTAAAATGAGAAAAATTATCCAATCTTGTTTTACCCATAACTTCTTCATTTTAAATCCTTTTTGAGTGAATCAAATTGCTATGGTTTCATATTGAACTCTATTTTATGAATATAAATAGAAAAAGTATAGGTTTATAGTAGGAAAAATAAGTTACAAGTAGTTTTTTGTAAAGGTAGTCATTTCAGTCGAAAGAACGACGTCTAGATGACCATTTTAGAAAACATACTTCCACTTTGAGTTTAACCATAATTTTTGGATATAGTTTCATGTTCATAATAAAAATCATTTTCTCAGAATAACAACTTTTAAATCAAAGTTTATCATAGTTTTTAATTAACTAACCCAAAACAGCCCGCGGTGTTACTACGACGGCGTAAATCCGGTTTTACGGTGTTTTTCGTGTTTCCAGGTTTTAAATCATTAAGTTAGCATATCATATAGATATAGAACATGTGTTTAGTTGATTTTAAAAGTCAAGTTAGAAGGATTAACTTTTATTTGCAAACAAGTTTAGAATTAACTAAACTATGTTCTAGTGATTACAAGTTTAAACCTTCGAATAAGATAGCTTTATATGTATGAATCGAATGATGTTATGAACATCATTACTACCTCAAGTTCCTTGGATAAATCTACTGGAAATGAGAAAAATAGATCTAGCTTCAAAGGATCCTTGGATGGCTTGAAAGTTCTTGAAGCAGAATCATGACACGAAAACAATTTCAAGTAAGATTTCCACTCGAAATAAGATTATTATAGTTATAGAAATTGAATTAAAGTTTGAATATGATTATTACCTTGTATTAGAAAGATAACCTACTGTAAGTAACAAAGGTTTCTTGATCTTGGATGATTACTTGGAATGGATTTAGAAAACTTGGAAGTAAACTTGCAATCTTGGAAGTATTCTTGATTTTATGAAACTAGAACTTTTGGAATTTATGAAGAACACTTAGAACTTGAAGATAGAACTTGAGAGAGATCAATTAGATGAATAAAATTGAAGAATGAAAGTGTTTGTAGGTGTTTTTGGTCGTTGGTGTATGGATTAGATATAAAGGATATGTAATTTTGTTTTCATGTAAATAAGTCATGAATGATTACTCATATTTTTGTAATTTTATGAGATATTTCATGCTAGTTGCCAAATGATGATTCCCACATGTGTTAGGTGACTCACATGGGCTGCTAGGAGCTGATCATTGGAGTGTATATACCAATAGTACATACATCTAAAAGCTGTGTATTGTACGAGTACGAATACGGGTGCATACGAGTAGAATTGTTGATGAAACTGAACGAGGATGTAATTGTAAGCATTTTTGTTAAGTAGAAGTATTTTGATAAGTGTCTTGAAGTCTTTCAAAAGTGTATGAATACATATTAAAACACTACATGTATATACATTTTAACTGAGTCGTTAAGTCATCGTTAGTCGTTACATGTAAATGTTGTTTTGAAACCTTTAGGTTAACGATCTTGTTGAATGTTGTTAACCCATTGTTTATTATAACAAATGAGATGTTAAATTGTTATATTATCATGATATTATGATATATAATATATCTTATTATGATGTATATACAGTTAAATGTCGTTACAACGATAATCGTTACATATATGTCTCGTTTCGAAATCATTAAGTTAGTAGTCTTATTTTTACATATGTATTTCATTGTTAATACACTTAATAATATATTTAATTATCATTTAACATAATTAACCAAGTGTATCAATATCTTAATATGATTCATATGTACCTAGTAAGACGTTGTTATAACGATAATCGTTATATATATATCGTTTTCGAGTTTCTTAAATTAATAGTCTCATTTTTATGTATATAACTCATTGTTAAAATACCTAATGAGATACATACTTATAATAAAATTATGTTAACTATATATATAACCATATATATGTCATCGTATAGTTTTTACAAGTTTTAACGTTCGTGAATCACCGGTCAACTTGGGTGGTCAATTGTCTATATGAAACCTATTTCAATTAATAAAGTCTTAATAAGTTTGATTGCTTAACATGTTGGAAACACTTAATCATGTAAATAACAATTTCATTTAATATATATATAAATATATAAACATGGAAAAGTTCGGGTCACTACAGTTTGTAACAAATATTTTTTGAAACGAGACCTCGAAAGCCTTCAATTTTACCTTTTTCGATTTTGACCGTTTTCATTCATATTATTCCTTTTGTGTATGCTTGACTTAGCATGGTATATATCGTTTTAAGACCTACTGTTTTACTCGCAATGTAATTATGTATAACGGTTATAAATTTGAATCTAATGTCACATCATTAGAGACGTTCTTTTAAATCATTAGTATGCACCGCCAGATAGAGTACCACTTGGCGGCGCATAACCTTCAGTTTCTGATTGTGCTAAAAATCTCGAGATCACCCTAAAACGACCCTAACATCAAGACTCCTGGATAGTGTCTTGACATTCGAGGTCGTCAGGATGCCGAAAAAAGACATTTTACTCATTTTTAATGTTCTATTTGATCATTTTCAATTTATATTGCATTATTAGTTTTGTGTATGGATGACTTAGCATTGTATATATCGTTTTAAGGCCTATTATTTCACTCGCAATGTAATTATGTATAACGGGTATAAATTTGAATCAAATGTCACTTTATTAGACACATTTTTTTACATCAATAGTATGCACCGCCAGATGGAGTACCATTTGGCGGCGCATAACCTTCGGTTTCAGATTGTGCTGAAAATCTCTAAATTACCCTAAAACGGCCGAACGAGCAAGACAATCTGAATGTTCTTCCCATTCGAGTTCATCCAGATTCTGAAAAAGACATCTTTCCTCACAAAATCGCACCACGCACCAAACACCACCGACGGTTCGTGGTGCTTGGTGTTATGTGTCTTTGGCCAAAATGTTTGCTCTATCGTATCTTTTGACTCGTAGGTCCGATTTAGTCACCGTTTTTTTCAAATCGTGTAATTGTTTGGGATCTATCCATTGGCAAACTGCCATAGGCGGTTTGTAACAAATATTTTTTGAAACGAGACCTCGAAAGCCTTCAATTTTGCCTTTTTCGATTTTGACCGTTTTCATTCATATTATTCCTTTTGTGTATGCATGACTTAGCATGGTATATATCGTTTTAAGGCCTATTATTTCACTCGCAATGTAATTATGTATAACGGGTATAAATTTGAATCTAATGTCACTTCATTAGACACGTTCTTTTAAATCATTAGTATGCACCGCCAGATAGAGTACCACTTGGCGGCGCATAATCTTGGGTTTCTGATTGTGCTGAAAATCTCGAAAGCACCCTAAAACGACCCTAACATCAAGACTCCTGGATAGTGTCTTGACATTCGAGGTCGTCAGGATGCCGAAAAAAGACATTTTACTCCTTTTTAATGTTCTATTTGATCATTTTCAATTTATATCGCATTATTAGTTTTGTGTATGGATGACTTAGTATTGTATATATCGTTTTAAGGCCTATTATTTCACTCGCAATGTAATTATGTATAACGGGTATAAATTTGAATCTAGTGTCACTTCATTAGACACATTTTTTACATCATTAGTATGCACCGCCAGATGGAGTACCATTTGGCGGCGCATAACCTTCGGTTTCAGATTGTGCTAAAAATCTCTAAATTACCCTAAAACGGCCGAATGAGCAAGAAAATCTGAATGTTCTTTCCATTCGAGGTCGTCCAGATTCTGAAAAAGACATCTTTCCTCGCAAAATTGCACCACGCACCAAACGCCACCGACGGTTCGTGGTGCTTGGTGTTTTGTGTCTTTGGCCAAAATGTTCGATCTATCGTATCTTTTGACTCGTAGCTCCGATTTAGTCACCGTTTTTTTCAAATCGTGTAATTTTTTGGGATCTATCCGTTGGCAAACTGCCGTGGGCGGTTTGTCCCAAATATTTTTCAAACGAGACCTATTATTTCACTCGCAATGTAATTATGTATAACGGGTATAAATTTGAATCTAATGTTACTTCAATAGACACGTTCTTTTAAATCATTAGTATGCACCGCCAGATAGTGTACCACTTGGCGGCGCATAACCTTCGGTTTCTGATTATGCTGAAAATCTCGAGATCACCCTAAAACGACCCTAACATCAAGACTCCTGGTTAGTGTCTTGACCAAGGTTGTAAAAGTCGCGAGTCGGGGACGCATTGGTTGAGACCTAAAAAGGACGCGTCGGCCGAGTCGGGGGACGCGTCGGAGATGCATCGGTCGTTGACCAACGTTGACTTT
This sequence comes from Rutidosis leptorrhynchoides, assembly GCF_046630445.1. Lineage (NCBI taxonomy): Eukaryota > Viridiplantae > Streptophyta > Magnoliopsida > Asterales > Asteraceae > Rutidosis > Rutidosis leptorrhynchoides. The sequence goes on along the minus strand of NC_092342.1, from coordinate 335,811,979 downwards.
ATTAATAATTTCTTAAATATATATTTATATATATGTAAAATAGTTGATTATGTACCATAAATTTCTTAAATAAGAACTTGAATTTAAAAACAATCAAACTTAAAACTCAATTAATGTTACCGAGTACATAATCAGTAAGGACACGGAGAAAAGAGCGACCCAAAATATGAAAACAAACCCTAATTTTAAAATATATCGAATCTTGAAGAAAATTTGACTGACTTTGACCGTTTTTGACCGTCTTAGATAGACTTTGACCAAACTTTTAGCTCTGACCGTCTTTTGAGTCGTTTTCAGAAAAAACGGGACGGAGAACCCAAAAAAACGACGCATCGGCTGACGCGTCAGTCAAGTCGGACGACTTTTACAACACTGGTCTTGACATCCGAGGTCATCAGGATGCCGAAAAAGACATTTTACTCATTTTTAATGTTCTATTTGATCATTTTCAATTTATATCGCATTATTAGTTTTGTGTATGGATGACTTAGCATTGTATATATCTTTTTAAGGCCTATTATGTCACGACCCGGAAAATTTCGACTAATTTTAAATCAAACTCTCGATACGATATTGTATTTTTGATACGATAAGCAAAGTCTGTTAGGTTGAGTCTCAAAATTTTTGAATTGTTTCATATATTAAATTGACCTTCGACTGCTCTCGACGATTCACGAACCACTATTCGTAAACAGTTATATATATTTAAAATATATGAATTTGAAATATAGATTAAAATATTGTATGATGTAATTGTTAGAATTGATAATGTAAAATAAAATGATATATAATAACTATTATTTAAAATATAGCTATATATGTAAATAATGTATAAGGAATATATATATATATATATATATATATATATATATATATATATATATATATATATATATATATATATATATATATATATATATATATATATATAGTTTAAATTTATTTTGTAAGCAACAATAACGCACAATTGTCATTTGATCAATAATAAGTAAATTAAAATCAAACTTATATCATTTTAAAATAAACGATGATCCGAAAGTGAGTTATTTAAGTTATAGGCTTATTAAAAGTATATTTAGTATATAATTATTTAATTTTTACATTTTTTTTAATTCACCCATAAATGAGAGGGACAGTTGAGGTAATTTTATTTATTAAATTAATGAACGAATTTGATACCATGATGACCTAAATAAATAAAGATACTTAAATTAAAATTTTGGGATTTTTCCGAACACTTTTATTCGCCCCTGATTTCGAATAGTGCACGCTACACGGGCCAGGGAAAGTGTCGGCAATGTATAGTGTTAGATATTTAGTTTTGAACACGTTTACATTTCTTTCTCTCTTGTTATTATTATTAAATTATTATTATTATCTTTATATATTTACATAACTACATTTTGGGTGAACAACTTAGATACTTCATTGAACTCACTCTCATTTACTGTTCGTTTCTTCTTCTTCAAAATCACCATAACCATCGAGCCTCTATTTGCTATGTTCATGTTTCTCTTGCTCGACATCATTCATCACCATAACTAGAATTATCTTCACCATCGTGTAACCGGGAACCACTCAATCTCAAACCACCATCATGATCACAGGCCTGCTGCTTAGTTTTATTTTTCTCTGTTTTGGTACACCATCGAGCTGCTGCAATACTCATCAACCCACCACCCTTAAAATGTCCACCACAAAAACCACCATAAACCCGTCTGTTTATTTTTTTTTCGGAAACCAACTAATTAACCACCCCCAAATAACTACCATCTTCAACCTTAAACCCGCCATTTTTTTGCTGCACGTATATAATTGTGAGAATGATAGCAAGTAAAAGGTTGTTAGCGAATTTCAAGGTGTTAGATAAAAGCTACGTTTATACATTGATTCATTCGGTACATGATACATGCAAATATATAGTTCAAGTAAAGTGCCCTAATAACTAACAAAGGGCCAAGCCAATACAGATAGATGGGTCGAATATATATGAAGCCTAACATCTGTCAAGAACTAAAATAAGGGTGGAGGACCCCTTGGGGTTGCTTGGTCACGACACACACAGCAAAAAGAAGTGGGACATGCTCACAAGTTGGAAGTTTTAGTCAAATTGATGTATTGAATATATATATATGTATCTCAAGTTGTTATAAGTGGGACTAGTACAACATAAATGGCCAACCAGTGGGGTAAAGGTAACATGAGATATCATCACCTATTTAGTTATATATTTCTTTTATGTATGTAACATGATGAATGGTGAATAAGAAGAAAAGGACCGAACCATTTAAGGTGATTTTGGGCCGAGAGTTTCTATATGTTTCAGATGGGCCGAGAAATCAAATTGTGGAATTGGGCTGCCATGTTTTCCTAGTTTGGACCGTTGGCACCATTTCTTTTCTTCTTGCTAGAGTTAAAGGCTGCTGTAGCAGCTGTCATTAGTCGAGGAGGTACAGCGACGAAGAATAAGGAGAGTGAGATACGAAAATAGAGATGAAAGAAGATCGATGATATACAATACCGTGATAGCCGTATGATAATTGGTTGATGACGTTGAGAATGAACTTGATGATAATAGATTTGATTTAAGAACGTTGATGAAAACGACTATAATTAAATATGATGTTATGAAGATAATACTAGTAAGATGAATGAATGATGATAAGTGATATCGAATTAATTGAAGAAGATGAGGAAATTGAAACCAAATAAAACAAGTATATATTCGATTAGTATATTTACAGAAATGAATAGATGGAGGGATGGTTAATATTATTGACGGGTTAGCGGGATGTCGCCCCGGACTTGGGCATTTTTTTTTTGGACTACTTCAGGAGGTAGTTTAATTAATACTCACTTTTATTATTATTATTATTATTATTATTATTATTATTATTATTATTATTATTATTATTATTATTATTATTATTATTATTATTATTATTATTATCATTATTATTATTATTATTATTAATATTAAAAGTAACATTATTATTAAAGTTATCATTATAATTAAAAATTATCATTTTTATCAAAAGTATCATCAAAAGTACCATATTATTAAAAGTATTAGTATTGTTATTATTAGTATTAACATTACTTTTATTTTTAACATGGTTATTATTATTATTATTTAGTATTATCATTATTATTGTTTTTACAACAAATAAATATTATGCATATAAAATTTTACTTATAATAATATTACATATAATAAACATATTTTTCTATAAACATTCATATATAACAAATGATGTATTTTTAATATAATATTAATCCTATATAAATATTAATATAACTATATAAGTATTAGTCATTATTAGAGATACATATAAATTAAATATATATAATATATAATTTAAGATATAATAAATTTGTTCGATTACCGTTTTATGTGTTAATATATATATAAATGATATAGGTTCATGAATTCGAGGCCAACACTACACTTGTTAAATGTCGTCATATGTATTTTTACTACAAAATACAGTATGGTGAGTTTCATTTGCTCCCTTTTTAATTGCTTTTGCAATATATATTTTTGGGCTGAGAATACATGCGCTGTTTTATAAATGTTTTACGAAATAGGCACAAGTACTAAAACCAATTCTATGTGGGTTTAAACCAGAAATATACCCTTAGCTTGGTAACATTAAACTACTTGTCTATGTACGGTAGGCGCGAATCCTAAAGATAGATCTATTGGGCCTGACAAACCCCATCCTGACTATGTGATGCTTTAGTACTTTGAGGTTATTTTAAACACACCTGATCTGGTGTACTTCAGAGGGTAAAACATGAACGTTAAGGCTTGTTACCAGGTGCCTACAACTTATAGAATACTTTTATACACTTGCGAGTGTACATATATTTATAAACGGAAAACTTGTGGTCTATTAAGATATTGAAATGATTATTATGATAAACCTATGAACTCACCAACCTTTTGGTTGACACTTTTAAGCATGTTTATTCTCAGGTACGAATTAAGTCTTTCGCTGTGCATTTGCTCATTCTAACGACATTACTTGGAGTCGATCATCGCAATGGGACCAAATGCTGATGACTTCGTCCAGGTGGATTAGGACGGGTTGTTACAGGTGGTATCAGAGCGGTGGTCTTAGCGAACCAGGTCTTGCATCAGTGTGTCTAACTAATAGTCGTTATGATGCATTAGTGAGTCCGGACTTCGACCGTGTCTGCATGTTAAAAGTTTTGCTTATCATTCCGTGTCGAAAATTTCCTGCTTATCATTTTTAGGGAATCACATGCTTATCATACTTAATCTAGACATATCTTACTGCCTGGATTGCATGAATAGTTGATGTCAAAGCAGAGGGGTATAAAATACTATTAATTTTTACAAGGAAATACTATTAAATACGATACAATTTTACACAAGATATTTATTTATTTATAGAATGGATATACTTAAACCTTGCTACAACACTTATAGGCAGTGTACCTAATCGTACAGTAGTGTAGTTTTTAGTAAGTCCGGTTCGTTCCACAGGGAAATCTTTAAACAAAGCTCAACGCTATATTAGTTTACTTTTATAAAAATACAAACATATATATAAGTAATATTATTATTATAAAGGGGGTTTTTTTTTACTGTTTAATGACCGGTTTGTCGATTTTAAAACTTTAGTCGCAGTTAAAACCTAATGTAAAATATTAAATAAATAAAAGACTTAAATTAAAACTTAAAGTAAATAACGATAATGAAATTGCGAATAATAAAAGTGCGATAAAATAAACTTGCGATAATTAAAAAGTACGATAATTAAAAGTGCGATTAAACAACAATAAATAAAAGTGCGATAATTAGAAGTGCAATTAAATATAAAATAAAAGAAATTAAATATGAAATAAAAGAATTATGCTTATTTAAACTTCCGTAATCATGATGTTTGACGTGTTGATTTTAGTTTTATGTCCATGGGTTAATTGTCCTTTGTCCTGGATTATTTAATCTGTCCGTCTGGTTTTTGTCCATAACAGTCCATCAGTCATAAATATAAAGTGCAAGTGTCCTTGTCAAATTATTATTATACCCGAAGTTAAATATTCCAACTAATTGGGGATTCGAATTGTAACAAGGTTTTAATACTTTGTTTAATGAATACACCAGGTTATCAACTGCGTGTAAACCAAGGTTTTACTACTTTGTTAACAATTACACCAATTACCCTTGAATGTAATTTCACCCCTGTTTTAATTATTCTAGTGGCTATTAATCCATTCCCGTGTCCGGTTAAATGAACGATTATTCGTACATATAAATACCCCGCCCATCGTATCCGATCGAGTGTATATGGTAATTTATAGGGATGCCCAATTGTAAATCTTTATATTAACATTAACAAACTTTCATTTAGTTAAACAAATATAAAGCCCATTAATAGCCCATAGTCTAATTTCCACAAGTGTCATTCTTTTGTCCAAACCCCAATTATGGTACAAAGCCCAATTACCCAATTTTAGTAATTAGCCCAACATCATGATTACTTTGTTTTAAATAAGCATAATAATAACTTAGCTACGAGACATTAATATAAAAAGGTTGAACATAACTTACAATGATTAAAAATAGCGTAGCGTTACACGGACAGAATTTCGACTTACACCCTTACAACATTCGCTAACATACCCTTATTATTAGAATTAAAATTAAAATTAAAATATAAATTATATATATATATATAAATTTTACGTATGATAAGAGAAGAAAAAGATTATAAATTTTGATCAGAATTCGGTTGGCTTTATAGGGATTTTCGATTTTTGGGGCTCCGCGACTCGCGGCAAAAGCCTCTTCAAACTCCGCGAGTCGCGGAGGATGAATTTACAGCTCACACCCTTGGAGTCTTTCTCTGCCGACGGTTTTATAATATATATATAATATATATATAATTAATATAATTAATTATATATTATATTATATTTATATGCATAGTTAATTTGTAATTTTTAGTCCGTTGCGTCGAGCGTTGAGAGTTGACTCTGGTCCCGGTTCCGGATTTTCGAATGTCCTTGCGTACAATTTTATATTTTGTACTTTGCGTTTTGAATCTTGTACTCTTGTAATTTCGAGACGTTTCTTATCAATAATTGGAACCTTTTTGATTGTCTTTTGTACTTTTGAGCTTTTTGGTCGTTTGCGTCTTCAATTCGTCGAATCTGTCTTTTGTCTTCACCTTTTATTATTTAAACGAATATCACTTGTAAATAGAACAATTGCAACTAAAAGCTTGTCTTTCTTGAGGAATAATGCTATGAAATATATGTTCGTTTTTAGCATTATCAAATATTCCCACACTTGAGTGTTGCTTGTCCTCAAGCAATATCGTCTTGAAATACTAGAATCACTTTTTTATTCTTCACACTTTGTACATCAGTGATTTCTATACGGCGGTATAAACAATGGTAGTAACGATATGGTTTACAGTCCCACATGACTATAAAAATTTAGATCCATTAAGGAAATTGGATATTTATGAAAACATTTGATCTTTTGAAAATTAAATCTAGTTTTTACCCTAGATAAGTTTTCCGGGATAACCCTTTACCGGTGTTTGCAAAATATTTTTGTGGGTTTGGTGGGTTTCAGATTTGAAAATTTTAGCTCAAAACTTGCTGTTTTGTGTCACCCACTTGCTAACCTTGTATTTGGAAAGTAACACGTCCAGTTTACTTGTCCCGTATATTACCTTTCGGTAAACTACCGTCCGGTTGTAAAGGAAAGCGTTGAACAAGCAACTGTTAAGGCAATGTCCCCTGACATGCTTTTGATTATGGTCTATAACGTGTCGGACGCAATTACTATCCTTGGTAGGAGCAATAGTAAAGCTCACCCTTATAATTTTTCGGTCTGGCACAAGGTCCTGTCTTTGACCACTATGCAACCACCGTTCTTACGGTTGACACCCGATTTAGTTCAGGTGACCTAATGAATTCCAGGTGAATTCCTAGGATTTTACGTTCAATGGTAATGAACGCATTGAAAATAGGGTTTTCAGAAAACAAATCGGTTTGTAATTTTGATCAAAATATTTTCTCGTTTAAGCTCGAGTTTAGATATCATCGAATTCCATGAGTTTGTAATTCTCAATCTTTAAGGTCAATCTCTAGGATTGAGTAATATCAGTCTTAAAAGCTGATTTTTAATCTTTAAGGAGATTATCCTTTCTGGGGATCTGATTCATTAGTCTTATCAAGCTAATTTGCACGGTGCCCCCCCATTGTACGAGATAAATCCTTCTCATGGTTAGGATAAATCTGACCACTTGGCGACCCTGTTTAATGCTGAGGTCCGTGGATTTCCTTCTGATTTTAGTGATGACTTTTCTAGATTTTTCGTCAACCTACAGCTGGTCTGGACGACAACTTCATGACCTAAATCAAGAAGCGCGTGTCTTTTTCGGAAGACTTTACTTCCTTTTAATGATGGAATTGATTCATCGTGTAGATCCATCTCTTCTTTTCTTTCATCGGGTAAAACAGTTTAATTTAGTCCAAAGCAAAAGTATTTTCAGTTATTTGTTACAGATATATGTGACATATGTTTAAGATAACTTGGTAAATTTTCCCACACTTGGCTTTTATTTTCCTTTTTATCGTCCTCTATTCCATTTTAAATGAATTTTAACATTTTGGTTTGTCTCTCAATTTATGTCCTTTCCGAGGTAACAATAATTTCGGTGTTAAAACCTAGTTTTATCGTTCATAAATATGTATAAACATGATTTTGAATTCATTTAATTGAAAATTTTGAAAAATTTTACTAGAATTGGGTAGTCAGTATATAAGACTAGGGCTGTTCTTTTTTATCAGAGAGCACTAGATTCTAATACAACTACTGCTTTACTAGTATTTTTAATGGTAACCAAGTGTATAAAGTAAAAATTTTTAAAATCCGAAAGAATTTAACCCCTCCCCACACTTAAGATCTTGCAATGCCCTCATTTGCAAGAAATCAGTAACAATTTAAATTATTGAGGGTGATTAGTGTGAAAATGATTAAATTTTTAACAAAGTTTCCAATTATATTGGCGTTTGTTTGCTGAATGATAAATGGTGCACATCATTTGTTCATTCCGTCTTGTTGTTATTTCACATATATTTTGCATCTTGTCGTCAAAATTAGTTGCTTTTGCTGAACTTAATGCCAGTCTTTGAAAATGTGTTGTTTTACCCTGTTGTGTACATAAGATAAACTTGCAAACATATATACATATTTTTGAAGTTTGGTACATTACCCCACATTCAAAAATTATTAAAATCTAAGAATAAAAGTTAGATAATTATAAAAATGATTACAATATTAACAAAAGTATTAAACGTATCAATAATTACAAATTACAAAATAATAAAAAATAATAAGTAAACTAAGGATGATATTGGTACCAATAGGGGTTCCAGGCATAACCATAAGTGCTATAGAATGCTTCGGCAGGGTCATACGTAGGATATGGTGGCTGCATCTCTATAGACCAAGGAGGGAAGATGGGTTTCGGTGTAGGAATATAGTTTCTACCTATATGTTGGCAATGAGCTATGATTTGGTTCTGATGAACTTGCCAATCTTCAAATGCTCTCTGTCTAGCATTTTCGTATTCCTGAGAAGCTATAAACCTATGCATTTCTTGCATCTCATTCCCCCCTCCTACATTACCTTGCTGCTGGTTTCTCTCCACCTGTGGATGTCTACCATGGTATCGTACTGCGGCGTTATTTCGCCTCTTCAAAACTTTCGCACCATGGTATACATTTAAACCTATAGTATCGCGGGGTTCCGGCTCTTCTAGTAATAATCCCCCCCGACTTATATCCACACCGAGATATTCACCAATCAAAGTAATAAAAATACCACCTCCTATTATGCTATGTGGTCGCATCCCCCGAACCATAGCTGATAAATAATAACCCACACAATATGGTATACTTACAGCGCTTTGTGGGTCTCGAATACACATATGGTAAAACAAATCCTGTTCATTTACTTTTTCTTTGTTCTTACCCCTTTGTGTAATCGAATTAGCTAAAAACCTATGTATCACTCTTAATTCGGCTCTATCTATATCCAAATAAGAGTAATATCCCCCTTTGAAACGGTGATGGCTTGTCATTTGACTCCACACACCGTGTGTATCAAAATTTTTATCTATCTTTCTACCGTTTAGTATCAATCCTCTACAATCGGCAGACGCTAACTCCTCAGGCGTATATATACGTAAAGCCTGAGCCATGTCCAGTAAAGACATGTGGCGCATCGAACCGCCTAACAAAAATCTAATAAAAGAACGATCGGTTAAACTAGCTACCCGATCATTCAACTCTATACTACATAACAATTCTTCACACCATACTTTATATACAGGTCTACGTATGGTGAATAAATGTACCCAGTCATTAAAAGAAGAATTACCATACCTCTGTACAAGTAATTCCCTAATTGGCCCGGCCAATTCTACAGCTTCTAAGGGTCCCCATTCTATGACCCTCGGTACCTCAACAACCTTGGAATGAAGAGTATGCAAACCCCGTTGATATTTTGGATAATCTATCCAAAGTCTGTCAAATCTCAGGTTCGGGTGCAACTCTTCCAAGTGCATATCAGAAAAGGTCATGACTGGATGAGGTACATCCTGCTTGTAGTAGTTATCCACCTCCTGTTGTTCCAAATTCTCAGCAGGAGCATTGCGGGCTTGGGATGAAGATTCACCCCTTTCATTCTGCAAAACACATCAAACACAATTTTTGTGCATCCAAATATGCATTAGTGTCAGCAAAATCATCAATCAAAATAATTACAATGACATTATCAATTTATATCAAACTTAAGCTCATTTTCACATTTTTATCAAATCTACACTTTTTCAAATAAGCATATACGAAAATTTTCGCCAAGTTCATAAGCATTCAACTCAAATAACATGTCAAAATAATCATTACTAGCAATTAAACAAGTCTCAAATGGCATTATCTTTCAAAAATCAAGTTCATGAATTTTAGACTTGAAAAAGTCCACTTTAATTCTCAAAATCATGTTTAGGCTCAAAGTTTGGATCATTTAACTACCTAGACATGTTACACTACTCAATTTAGCAACAATTCATGACAAAAATCGGCCATAACCTGTTTATATCAAAAAGCCCCAAATTTGCTCAAGAACACAAACCCTAGATTACTCAAAATTTGAAGTTCAAGGCTTCTAATCATGTTAAACAGCATCAATCTAGGTTATACAAGCATAATACATAAACAATTTAAGTCTAATTACACTAAAAAGCATCAAAATCAATTTGGGGACAAAATTGCTCAAGAACACCAAATTTCGAATTAAATGGTGTTTAGGTGTAGAAATTTACCGTTTTTCTTGAGTAATTCTTAGATAGCATCCTTCTCAACATGATTTTAGCAAAAAATTTGGTGATTAATGGTTAAAAATTGGGATTTTTGGGGTGTTTTTGGGTGGTTTTTCGGGGTTATGTTCGCAGTATTTTTGGGTGTGGAGTGTGAAACTGAGCTGTTGCAGCTCTTATTTTTTTTTTCTGTAATCCGGTCCTCCCGCGAGTCGCGGGGATTTACCCTCCAAACTCCGCGACTCGCGGAGTTGTTTTTTTTTTTTTTTTTTTTTTTTTTTTTATAATCATTAACTTTTGAAACAATTAAGTACTTAATTTTAAAATTTTGTTTCCCTTGTTATTTAGGACGAGGTCGTTTCGGATCGATGTCCTAGTCCTTCCTTCGACAAAATTTTAAAATTTGTCTTTTTGTAGCGATTGTTTTAAAAGCTAAGATTTTTGGGTTATTTTAATGTTTTTGGCATACTTTAAATCAATAAGATTAAAAATAATGATAATAAAAGTTCTCGTCCCTCCCTTGGGTAAAGCAATTTCGGTTCAAAGACCTAGTCTTCAACTTACGACGAATTTTAAAAATCATATTCTTAACTTAATGAGATAAAGTAAGTTTTTGTTTTTAAATTCACACAACTTAAATATGAAATTCAAAATTAATATTAAAAATTCACACCAAACTTAAAATTTGAAATGCATAAAATTAAAAATTTATATTTTAAAAATTAAAAATTCACACCAAACTTAATTTAAAAATTTATAAATTCATATCAAACTTATATTAATTTTTCAAATATTTACAATTTTAAATATATTGTTTTTACAAAGTTTACAATATTAATTTAAGATTTAAATATTAAGATTAAAAACATGGTAAAAATAAAATTAAAAATCTTTTTGTCTTTTTATCCCACTTTAATCAATCAAATATTATCAAAAATATGCGCCCCTCTTTTCGGTAAAGTAATTTCGGTTCCAAGACCTAATTTAACTCATGACGAATTTTTGAAATATTTTGGGTTGATTGTTTAAAGATATTTATACCTTAAGAATAAACGTTAAATTTCGCAGTGATGTAATAAATTTTTGAATGATATCAATAATTTCGGTCGCCAAACCTAATTTTATTCAATACCAATTTAATACTTTTTAGCGAACAAATTAGCGTTTATTATCAAAAGGTTAAAAATAAAAATAAAAATAAAAACTGTACAGACATACCTGTGAGATAGATTTCTTAGTTATATGATCTATCCCATTCATAAGATAGTCGGTTTAATTGGTTTTCCATGGCTACATAGGCGTAACCTCGAGCATTCAGTGTCTTTTCTTCTAAACATATGAACGGTCCGTCTCTGCATAAAGTAACAAATTCGGTATTTGAATAGGTTTGATTATTTGAACATTTACCTCCATGTGACCATTTTCCGCATTTGTGACATCTTTCTAGGTGTCGTGCTCTTCTTTTCGCTGCGGATTTTGATTTTCCTTTACCAAATTGTAACTTATTATCTTCGCATCTGGATTCTTTTCTAACTCCGTCCATTCTTTCTCTGATTACTGATACTATTTCACTCGGTAGTATGTCATTATTACGTTTAGTGATCAAAGCGTGTAGCATTAGACCATGGTTTAGTTCACAGGCAGTCTTCATTTTGTAAAAACCTAAAAAAAATAAAAATTCAGAATGGGGGGAGAAGACTAGTTCTTTAGGGTCTGCTAGGGAAAGACCATTCGGGTTCCAATTTCGAGAACTACACGAAAACAGACAATCTAACTCTAACAGAAATACATATTATCCTTTAAAGACTTGATTCTCCCCACACTTAGTTAGCTGTGGTGTCGAAATTGTGATTAACTTCGTTGTCGACTTCCATCGGACCATGTATGTAATGTTTAACTCTGTGACCATTAACTTTAAATTCAATCCCATTTGAATTTATTAATTCTATCGTTCCGTATGGGAAAACTCTTTTGACTATGAATGGTCCAGACCATCTTGATTTCAATTTTCCAGGAAATAGCTTGAATCGTGAATTGAAAAGAAGAACTCTGTCTCCTTCTTTAAATTCTTTTGAACTTCTGATTCTTTTATCATGCCATTTCTTCGTTCTTTCTTTATAGATTAACGAATTTTCGTATGCTTCATGTCTTAATTCTTCTAATTCGTTTAGTTGACTTAATCGTAGACGTCCAGCTTCATGTAAATCAAGATTACATGTTTTCAAAGCCCAAAATGCTTTGTGTTCAATTTCTACTGGAAGATGACATGCTTTTCCATAAACAAGTCTAAAAGGTGTGGTTCCAATTGGAGTTTTGTAGGCTGTTCTAAAAGCCCAGAGTGCATCCTCCAATTTAATGGACCATTCCTTCGGATTTGATCCTACGGTTTTCTCTAGAATACGTTTTAAAGCTCGGTTTGTATTTTCAACTTGTCCACTTGTTTGTGGATGATATGCGGTGGAGATTTTATGAGTTACTCCATATCTTTTAAGAACTTTCTCAAGTTGATTATTACAGAAATGAGTACCCCGATCACTTATTAAAGCTTTCGGTGTTCCAAACCTTGCAAAAAGACGTTTTAAAAAGTTGACTACAACTCGTGCATCGTTAGTTGGGAGAGCTTGTGCTTCTGCCCATTTAGATACATAATCAATGGCTACGAGTATATATAGATTATTATGAGATTTTGGAAATGGACCCATAAAGTCAATATCCCAAATGTCAAATACTTCACATACTTGGATGACATTTTGTGGCATTTCATCACGTTGACTTATTTTTCCGGCCCTTTGACATGCATCACAGGATTTGCAAAGAAGGTGTGCGTCTTTGTAAATTGTAGGCCAATAGAATCCAGCTTCATAAACTTTTCTTGCTGTTAGTTGAGGCCCATAATGCCCTCCTGTTGGTCCTGTGTGACAATGGTTTAAAATTTTACTAGCTTCATCTCCAAATACACATCGGCGTATTATTCCATCGGGACAACTTTTAAACAGATGTGGATCTTCCCAGAAATAGTGTTTTATATCACTGAAGAATTTCTTTCGTCTTTGGTACGATAATCCTTTTTCAAGGAATCCACAAACTAAGTAGTTTGCATAGTCTGCAAACCATGGGATTTCTTTATAATCTATCTTCAATAGATATTCATCAGGAAAGTTGTCTTGTATGGCCGATTCATTTAGAACTTCTAATTCGGGATTTTCAAGACGAGAAAGATGATCAGCGGCGAGATTTTCTGCTCCTCTTTTATCTCAGATTTCAATATCAAACTCTTGTAAGAGTAAGATCCAACGGATTAATCTTGGTTTAGCATCTTGTTTTGAAAATAGGTATCTAAGAGCAGAATGGTCGGTATAGACCACCGTTTTTGCTAGAACGAGATATGATCGAAATTTGTCAAAAGCAAAGACAATAGCAAGGAGTTCTTTTTCAGTAGTTGTATAGTTTGTTTGTGCTCCTTGTAACGTCTTACTAGCATAATATATAGGTTGAAATCGTTTTTCAATCCTTTGTCCTAAAACGGCTCCCATTGCAAAATCACTTGCATCGCACATTAGTTCAAATGGTAGATTCCAATTTGGTGTTATCATGATCGGTGCATTAGTGAGTCTTTCTTTAAGAATATTAAAAGATTTGATACACTCATCTGAAAAGATGAATGGAGCATCCTTTTCTAGGAGTTTATTCATAGGAGTGGCAATTTTAGAAAAATCTTTTATGAAACGTCGGTAAAAACCGGCATGCCCTAGAAAACTCCTAACTCCTCTAACATTGGTGGGATGTGGAAGTTTAGCAATTACATCTACTTTAGCTCTATCCACTTCAATTCCTTCTTTTGAAATTTTATGTCCAAGAACGATGCCTTCTTTAACCATGAAATGGCATTTCTCCCAATTAAGTACTAGATTTGATTTTTCGCATCTAATTAGCATTCGTTCCAGATTAACTAGACATGATTTAAATGTATCACCGAAGACTGAAAAGTCATCCATGAATACTTCCATGCATTCTTCTATCATGTCGTGAAAAATCGCCATCATACACCTTTGAAAGGTTGCAGGGGCGTTACAAAGTCCAAATGGCATGCGTTTGTAAGCAAAAGTACCATAAGGGCACGTGAATGTGGTTTTCTCTTGGTCCTCGGGTGCTATTGGAATTTGAAAATATCCGGAAAATCCATCTAGAAAACAATAGTAACTATTTCCGGCTAATCTTTCCAACATTTGGTCAATGAAAGGTAAGGGAAAGTGATCTTTTCTGGTGGCGTCATTTAATTTTCTATAATCAATACATACACGCCATCCTGTTACAGTCCTAGTAGGAATAAGCTCATTTTTCTCATTTGTAATGACAGTCATGCCACCCTTCTTAGGTACGCATTGAACTGGGCTTACCCATGGACTATCAGAAATTGGATATATCAAACCTGCATCTAGCAGTTTAATAATCTCTTTCTTAACTACATCTTGTATATTAGGATTTAGTCTTCGTTGGCGTTGCACATACGTTTTATGACCTTCTTCCATAAGGATTTTATGTGTGCAATACGAAGGACTTATTCCTTTAATATCATGAATCTTCCATGCAATGGCTGGTTTATGAGCTTTCAACACAGAAATGAGTTGTGATTTCTCATTTTCAGTAAGAGAAGACGATATTATTACAGGTAATTCAGATTCACCATGTAAATAAGCGTATTCCAAATGGTTTGGAAGTGGCTTTAACTCTAATTTCGGAGGTTCTTCTATCGATGATTTATATCGATATCTGTCTTCTTCTTTTAGCATTTGAATTTCTTCTGTTGTTGGTTCATATCCATTATCCATAAGTGTAGCTAACATTTCAGCTTCATCAATTGGTTCAGTTCCTTCTCCTACAGAACATTCTCACGTTCCTTGTAATTCTGGAAATTCTTCTAACAATTCAGCATATGGATCTACAGTTTGAATATAATAGCATGTATCATCTGCAGATTGCGGTTGTTGCATGGCTCTATCCACTGAAAAGGTAACACTCTCGTCCTCTATACTTAGGGTCAGTTTCTTATTGAACACGTCTATTATTGCTTTAGCCGTGTTTAAGAATGGTCTTCCTAATATGAGAGGAACTTGAGAATCTTCTTCCATGTCCAAAACAACAAAATCTACTGGAAATACTAAAGTACCAACTTTAACTAGCATGTTCTCCATTATCACTCTAGGATATTTTATTGATCTTTCGGCTAGTTGTATACTTATTCTTGTTGGTTTTAATTCTCCAAGGTCTAGTTTAGCGTATAGTGAATACGGCATTAAATTTATACTAGCACCTAAATCTGCCAATGCTTCTATTGAACTAAGACTACCCAGAAAACATGGAATTGTGAAACTTCCTGGATCGGAGAGTTTTTCGGGTATCTTATTCAACAGCACTGCTGAACAATTTGCATTCATAGTGACAGCCGAGAGTTCTTCCATTTTCTTTCTATTCGTGATTAGATCTTTCAAGAATTTAGCATACCTTGGCATTCCTGAAATTACATCAATGAAAGGAAGATTTATATTTATTTGTTTAAACATATCCAAAAATTTGGATTGCTCGGCTTCAAGTCTTTCTTTTCTCATTTTACTCGGGTAAGGAAGTGGTGGTTGGTATGGTTTAACATAAGGTTTATCCTTAACTGTGTTATCTTCATTAACCTTTTCAACTACCGGTTCTTTTTCCTTATCTTGATCAGGTTATGGTTCTTGTGGAGTAGGAATGGCTTCATCAGAAGTTACAGGTATTTCAGGTGGTTTAAGTGTTGTACCACTTCTTGTGGTAATGGCTTTAGCTGTTTCATTCCTGGGGTTAGCATTTGTATCACTAGGTAGACTTCCCGGTTTTCTTTCACCTATTAACCTTGCTAGGTTACTTACTTCTTGTTCCAGATTTTGAATAGAAGCTTGTTGATTTCTAAATGCTTGAGCATTTTGTTCATTAGTTTGTTTCTGAGATGTGAAAAACTGCGTTTGAGTTTCAACTAGCTTCGTCATCATATCTTCTAAATTCGGCTTTTTATCATCGGTTTGTTGTGGTGGTTTGTTTTGAAAATTAGGTCTTTGCTGATTATAAGTATTATTGGATACTTGTTGATTGCTAGGACCTTGTTGGTTGTTGTATGGAATATTTCGGTTATAATTCTGGTTTTGATTGTAAATCGGTCTTGGCGGTTGATAATTATTCTGATAATTATTTCCAGGCCTTTGGTTTATGTATGAAATATTCTCTCTCTGTTCCATTGTTAATTCAATACTGAGACAATCTTTTGTCAAATGTGGTCCTCCACACTGCTCACAACTAATTCGTATTGAGTGAATATCTTTAGTCATCTTTTCCATTCGTCTCTCCACAGCATCTATCTTTGCGGAAATGGAATCTAAGTCATGGCTAGAATCGGCTCTAGCTGCTTTAGATGATCTAACGATATCTTTTTCTTGGTGCCACTCATGTGAGTGGGAAGCAGTGTTATCAATAATTTTGTAAGCATCAGTTTCGGTTTTCTTCATAATAGAACCACCAGCTGCTATATCTATGTCTTTTCTTGTAGTGATGTCGCATCCTTGGTAGAATATTTGTACTATTTGACAGGTGTCTAAACCATGTTGCGGACATCCTCTTAACAACTTTCCATATCTTGTCCACGCCTCATATAGAGTTTCATTTGGCTTCTGTGTGAACGTAACAATTTCTGCTTGAAGTCTTACGGCTTTAGATGCAGGAAAGAATTGTTTAAGAAATTTGTCAACTAAAACATCCTATGTATCGATCGCCCCTTCAGGTAACGATTCCAACCAATCTTTGGCTTCTCCCTTTAAAGTCCAGGGAAATAACATGAGATATATCTGTTCATCCTCCACTTCTCGGATTTTGAATAGTGTACAGATCCTATTAAAGTTACGTAGATGTTCATTTGGATCTTCCTTCGGCGCACCACTAAATTGGCATTGATTAGTCACCATGTGTAGAATTTGTCCTTTGATTTCATAATCTGGCGCATTAATGTCTGGATGAGTAATTGCGTGACCTTGGCCAGTGCGTTTAGCTCTCATTCGGTCTTCCATACTTAAAGGTTCCAGATTCTCCATAATTGAATTTGTTGAATCGGTATCACTAGATGATTCTGATTTAATGGTTCTTTCCTCAACAATCTCTGTTTGAATGATTGGTGGCTCTGGAGGAAAGTTTAGTGGTTCAGGATCTACGAACCGTTCCTGAATATTCTCCGGATTCTCAATTGTGAGGTCGGGTTCAAAAAATGGATTATCGGAAATTTGAACTGAAGTACTTGGTTGACTGGATGACGATTCTAAAGAAAAATCAACGGCGGTTATATTTGCTAAATGTCTTGATCTAGTTACAGGTGGTGAACGTACAAAAGGTGATGAACGTCTTGCTCGGTGCATTCACTGAATATCCTATTAGTTTTTAAAAGGAAAGAAAAATTATAATAAGTTATCCAATTAATAGACTTTTTTGATTTTGCCCACGTTTCGAATAGCCAAAAGATGCAGCAGAGGGGCAGGATTCGTTTGGTCTCAATATAATTGAGGACTGTTTGGCTCCAATAACCCGGTCCACGTACAAATCCAACTATTACTACGAACCAGAAAATTTTGATGTCTATCAATTTAACCACTTAAAATAAATTTTCGTAATTTTAAGAAATTTAAATAAGAAGTAGAATAAAAATCTATGTCCAAAAACTAGAATAGCGAGAAATAAGAGAGAAAAAGAGTTCGTCGAAAAAGGTTGAAAAAGAAAAAATGGTTGAAAAATAAAAGGTGACGGAAAAATAAAAGAAACTTATAAAAACTTAAAAATACTTGACTAACCTAACCTTATTACTACAACTAACTTAAAATTATAATCGCAAATTGAAATTACTAATTGGAATGATAATTGATACATAGTAAAAGGTCGTCTAAAAATAGTAAAGCTTACAAGAAAAACTAAATCCCAAATAAAAGAAACTAAAACTTAAAAAGGCGTCGCAAAATTTTAAAGTACCTAAATCTTAGTCTAAAGAAAAAGCACTTAAGGAATTCTACGGCAAAGCCTAAAAATCTAGGAGTAAAAATAACTATAGCAAAAGATAAGTTTAAAATTAAATATGAGCGAAAAATACAAATATTACGCTACAACGATTAAAAAGGGACAAAATATAAAAATATATAAAAAGTTGTAAAAAGTACAATTTTTATAAAAATATTATTTTTATATTATTTATTTAATAAAACTACTAATTTTACAATTTAATAAAACTAATTAATACTAAATAAAACAAATTAAATAAAAAGAAAATCTTAAAATAAAACTAATAATAATAATAATAATAATTAGGGTTAAATAATAATAATAATTAATTAAAACCCGTAATTAATGCTGAATTAGGGCTTCTGTCCGTGTGTCAGGTAGTCTCCGCGAGTCGCGGTATTTAATGCTTCAAACCCCGCGAGTCGCGGGGTTCAGAATTTCAGATCTGGAGCAGTTTGAAATTTTTACGCGTTTTTTTTTTTAATTTTCTGTTTTCTGTTTTTTCTATAAATAAAAGATATTTAATAAAATTTATATTATTATAAACTAAAATAAAGATAAAGAAACTTATAAAACTTAAATATTTAACAAAATCTTAAAAATACTTATATTTTTGTTTTTCTTTTTATATTTTTGAATAATTAAAACGTATTTTTATAAAAACGAATTTTTAATAGAAGTAAGCTAAAATTTTTTTTTTTTATATATTAGCGTTGCGCTTCCGGCGTTTAAGAGTGTCCCCGGCAGCGGCGCCAAAAATACTTGATGTCAAAGCAGAGGGGTATAAAATACTATTAATTTTTACAAGGAAATACTATTAAATACGATACAATTTTACACAAGATATTTATTTATTTATAGAATGGATATACTTAAACCTTGCTACAACACTTATAGGCAGTGTACCTAATCGTACAGTAGTGTAGTTTTTAGTAAGTCCGGTTCGTTCCACAGGGAAATCTTTAAACAAAGCTCAACGCTATATTAGTTTACTTTTATAAAAATATAAACATATATATAAGTAATATTATTATTATAAAGGGGGTTTTTTTTTACCGTTTAATGACCGGTTTGTCGATTTTAAAACTTTAGTCGCAGTTAAAACCTAATGTAAAATATTAAATAAATAAAATACTTAAATTAAAACTTAAAGTAAATAACGATAATGAAATTGCGAATAATAAAAGTGCGATAAAATAAACTTGCGATAATAAAAAATACGATAATTAAAAGTGCGATTAAACAACAATAAATAAAAGTGCGATAATTAGAAGTGCAATTAAATATAAAATAAAAGAAATTAAATATGAAATAAAAGAATTATGCTTATTTAAACTTCCGTAATCATGATGTTTGACGTGTTGATTTTAGTTTTATGTCCATGGGTTAATTGTCCTTTGTCCTGGATTATTTAATCTGTCCGTCTGGTTTTTGTCCATAACAGTCCATCAGTCATAAATATAAAGTGCAAGTGTCCTTGTCAAATTATTATTATACCCGAAGTTAAATATTCCAACTAATTGGGGATTCGAATTGTAACAAGGTTTTAATACTTTGTTTAATGAATACACCAGGTTATCAACTGCGTGTAAACCAAGGTTTTACTACTTTGTTAACAATTACACCAATTACCCTTGAATGTAATTTCACCCCTGTTTTAATTATTCTAGTGGCTATTAATCCATTCCCGTGTCCGGTTAAATGAACGATTATTCGTACATATAAATACCCCGCCCATCGTATCCGATCGAGTGTATATGGTAATTTACAGGGATGCCCAATTGTAAATCTTTATATTAACATTAACAAACTTTCATTTAGTTAAACAAATATAAAGCCCATTAATAGCCCATAGTCTAATTTCCACAAGTGTCGTTCTTTTGTCCAAACCCCAATTATGGTACAAAGCCCAATTACCCAATTTTAGTAATTAGCCCAACATCATGATTACTTTGTTTTAAATAAGCATAATAATAACTTAGCTACGAGACATTAATATAAAAAGGTTGAACATAACTTACAATGATTAAAAATAGCGTAGCGTTACACGGACAGAATTTCGACTTACACCCTTACAACATTCGCTAACATACCCTTATTATTAGAATTAAAATTAAAATTAAAATATAAATTATATATATATATATAAATTTTACGTATGATAAGAGAAGAAAAAGATTATAAATTTTGATCAGAATTCGGTTGGCTTTATAGGGATTTTCGATTTTTGGGGCTCCGCGACTCGCGGCAAAAGCCTCTTCAAACTCCGCGAGTCGCGGAGGATGAATTTACAGCTCACACCCTTGGAGTCTTTCTCTGCCGACGGTTTTATAATATATATATAATATATATATAATTAATATAATTAATTATATATTATATTATATTTATATGCATAGTTAATTTGTAATTTTTAGTCCGTTGCGTCGAGCGTTGAGAGTTGACTCTGGTCCCGGTTCCGGATTTTCGAACGTCCTTGCGTACAATTTTATATTTTGTACTTTGCGTTTTGAATCTTGTACTCTTGTAATTTCGAGACGTTTCTTATCAATAATTGGAACCTTTTTGATTGTCTTTTGTACTTTTGAGCTTTTTGGTCGTTTGCGTCTTCAATTCGTCGAATCTGTCTTTTGTCTTCACCTTTTATTATTTAAACGAATATCACTTGTAAATAGAACAATTGCAACTAAAAGCTTGTCTTTCTTGAGGAATAATGATATGAAATATATGTTTGTTTTTAGAATTATCAATAGTGTATAGACATAATTCATATCTTAGCGTATCTGCTAATTCATATCTTAGCATATCTGTTACTGTAAACTTTGCCTAACATATTCCGTAGATTCCTCCGTAACTTATGGGATTTTAGTATTATATATGCATATGTAAATTATGTATTGCAGGGTACTAATCTACATCCTATAATCTATTTCTTATCGAAAATCCTTCATCTGATCGTATGAGATGAATCCCTCAACTAGTTTGAATTCCTCGGATTCCGACAGCTATTCTAATATGGAGTTTCACCTAAGCTCCGAAAGTAGTGTCACCAGAATGAATCAACCAATCATCCATCCCCACTTCATCTGATGGGTTCGTTATCAACTTAATCAATGGAGACGCGTAG
Source organism: Rutidosis leptorrhynchoides (assembly GCF_046630445.1). Lineage (NCBI taxonomy): Eukaryota > Viridiplantae > Streptophyta > Magnoliopsida > Asterales > Asteraceae > Rutidosis > Rutidosis leptorrhynchoides. The sequence goes on along the minus strand of NC_092342.1, from coordinate 335,790,427 downwards.
AAGGCGATCTCTTCCACTAACTGAATTCACCTTTTGATGAAGAACCTGAAGCACTTACCGGCGAACCTGTTCGTAACACCATTTTCAGCCTCAGTTATAGAGTAGTTCAACATGATTATATTCTATCCACAATTCTGAACCTTATTCACCCACTCGTTTCAACCGACAATCATCCCGAAATAATAGAAGAAGTCAACGAATTTCGCACTCGAGTAATCAATTGGGAGAATATGGTGCAAAATTTACCAGCTTCAGGAACATCACCGGCACCAACAGTACCATCAATAACAACACCAGTACCATCAACAATCCATGCCTCAACATCTCATTCTGTACCTCGAGCATAATCTTCGTTTTACACTTTGTTCTACATCGATTAATTTTCGTTCTATGAATCGTTCTATATCATTTATCTTCACGGAACATGGCGATTTTGTAATCTCTAAAGTCTTAGAGATTAGCTATTCTAGCTCAAATCGAAAAGAAAATGAGATTAATATCATATTAATTCATTAAATCCATGATTAAATCTGAAGAAAATATATATGTAAGTATATTTTCATAAAGATTGTAATTAAAAATTCTTTCGTACAAACTGTTAATGTTGAAAATATTTTAACGGGTAGGTAATACCCGAGGAATATTTAGATTTCACATTAATAAGTATACTGTACATTCTTCCAAATCTAATTCAATAGTCATTTACGATTCAATTTACAACCACCGATATACGTATCCGTTCACCACAGAATAACCATTTTCATTCAATTTCAGATTTGGATTTTGATCTATCAGAATCCAACAAGTGGCATAATGAAGAAAACACTGGACAAAATAAAACTTGTTAGAAACAAACAAATTAACTACGAGAAAAATGTTGTTAAGAATCCACGCTAACTGTTCCTAGCTAATTGTTCCTAGCTAACTGATTACAATTTATTTATCGCAATTTATTTATCGTATTTTATTTATCGCAATTTACATTCTCGCAACTTTATTTATCGTCATTTAATTTCTGTTATTTATTTTTACGCACTTTAAATATCGGGACACGTATACAAGGTTTTGACATATCATATCGACGCATCTATATATATTACTTGGAATAACCATAGACACTCTATATGCAGTAATGCGGGAGTTAGCTATACAGGGTTGAGGTTGATTCTACAATAATATATATAGTTTGAGTTGTGATCGAGTCTGAGATGTATACGGGTCACGAAACGTATTAATTAATTCGAATATTATATATTAAACTATATATGAATTATTGGACTGTTACCTGTGGACTATCGACTGTGGACTAATAATATTAGACAATTAAAATGAATTAAAATATTGATTATAACATATGAAACTAAACATTTCTTCAAGTTTGCCACTTGATTTCATTTTAAACTTCATATGTATCTTGGCGATTACAATCTGCGTTCAAACCTTTCATAATTCTTGAAAACATCTCAATCGAGAGGATGAACCAACCGCACTTCATCTACGGAAGAAAAGATTGATGCATATAGCTATGCACCTAAAAACCCTCGAAACCTGAATAAACGATTAACACGTATCTGTGCTAGCTCCTTTGGCATTGTTATTACCGAAAATAACTCTGCAATTCCTTTTCAAATTAGCAAATTTTGTCACAGCTCCCGCAAGCCAACTTCGACTTTTCATCCGAAACAACCTTATTATCACTTTGATATGTATGTGTGCTCTTTTATTGTTACCGGAGAACCTTTCATATTCCACCATATTACCATAAGCGTTTAATCACCTAAAAACAAAATTCTCCTGTAACCACCTCGGGTTGCTAACCGATGACCCAGATCCGTTAACTTTGAAAATGCTGACGAAGCAGTATGTTGTAGATGGTCTTAATGGCCAAAAGTTGATGATAAAGAAGGAAATGTTAGGAACGCTCGATAGAAAATTTGGTACTGAAAAATGGATTGAGCAAACCATGAAGGAGACCAAGGACAAATACAAGGACCAAACCCTATATTCAAAGAACCCAGATAATTCTGGATCCGATGAAATCTTTAGAGGATATCTTACTCCGAGGTCATGTTAAAATCTTGCGGAAAATTTTTCATCATCAACTTTCGAACCTAGAAATTCCAAAATATCATTATAAATATCTTCGATATTTCTGAGGATATTTTCATAAATATTCTTGTCCGAAATTTACTACCTCTTTGTATTTCTGGATTCCATTATAATAGAAACTTCTGTAAAGTCTAAGTATAAATTATGAATGAATTGTGGAGAAATTTTGGGAACTGAAGCATGAGTTAGTATAATATAATGCGCTTGGCCAACGTGATTATATTACAGTAAGTCATGCTGAGTTTCTAATGAAATGTGATGATAGTTCACAGTAGATTATACCATCATCATGTGCCATGTTACACGACTCTTTCATTCTACTTAATCTCTAAGCATATCACGGAAATATTTCCTTGATATTTCTATTCTTTCGTAAATCCAACAGTTTGCTAATAAATCGTGCTATTTCATTTTCTTTCTGAATAGAAGATTTCCTTAAATTCCTTGAATTTCGGAAATCAATCGTAACTACGTCATCGGTTAAAACAAGTATACATTTACTCATTTCACTCTCTTGTGATAGCTTCACTTATACTCTTCGCGTAATCAAATTGTTTTATATATATTACTCAATGATGATAAAACTCCATTATCACCTCATATTCAGCATAAAAACATTCTTATTGTTAACCATGACGACCTTACTCAAATTTTGGGACGAAATTTCTTTAACGGGTAGGTACTGTCACGACCCGGAAAATTTCAACTAATTTTAAATCAAACTCTCGATACGATATTGTATTTTTGATACGATAAGCAAAGTCTGTTAGGTTGAGTCTCAAAATTTTTGAACTGTTTCATATATTAAATTGACCTTCGACTGCTCTCGACGATTCACGAACCACTATTCGTAAACAGTTATATATATTTAAAATATATGAATTTGAAATATAGATTAAAATATTGTATGATGTAATTGTTAGAATTGATAATGTAAAATAAAATGATATATAATAACTATTATTTAAAATATAGCTATATATGTAAATAATGTATAAGGAATATATATATATATAGTTTAAATTTATTTTGTAAGCAACAATAACGCACAATTGTCATTTGATCAATAATAAGTAAATTAAAATCAAACTTATATCATTTTAAAATAAACGATGATCCGAAAGTGAGTTATTTAAGTTATAGGCTTGTTAAAAGTATATTTAGTATATAATTATTTAATTTTTACATTTTTTTAATTCACCCATAAATGAGAGGGACAGTTGAGGTAATTTTATTTATTAAATTAATGAACGAATTTGATACCATGATGACCTAAATAAATAAAGATACTTAAATTAAAATTTTGGGATTTTTCCGAACACTTTTATTCGCCCCTGATTTCAAATAGTGCACGCTACACGGGCCAGGGAAAGTGTCGGCAATGTATAGTGTTAGATATTTAGTTTTGAACACGTTTACATTTCTTTCTCTCTTGTTATTATTATTAAATTATTATTATTATCTTTATATATTTACATAACTACATTTTGGGTAAACAACTTAGATACTTCATTGAACCCACTCTCATTTACTGTTCGTTTCTTCTTCTTCAAAATCACCATAACCATCGAGCCTCTATTTGCTATGTTCATGTTTCTCTTGCTCGACATCATTCATCACCATAACTAGAATTATCTTCACCATCGTGTAACCGGGAACCACTCAATCTCAAACCACCATCATGATCACAGGCCTGCTGCTTATTTTTATTTTTCTCTGTTTTGGTACACCATCGAGCTGCTGCAATACTCATCAACCCACCACCCTTAAAACGTCCACCACAAAAACCACCATAAACCCGTCTGTTTATTTTTTTTTTTCGGAAACCAACTAATTAACCACCCCCAAATAACTACCATCTTCAACCTTAAACCCGCCATTTTTTTGCTGCACGTATATAATTGTGAGAATGATAGCAAGTAAAAGGTTGTTAGCGAATTTCAAGGTGTTAGATAAAAGCTACGTTTATACATTGATTCATTCGGTACATGATACATGCAAATATATAGTTCAAGTAAAGTGCCCTAATAACTAACAAAGGGCCAAGCCAATACAGATAGATGGGTCGAATATATATGAAGCCTAACATCTGTCAATAAATAAAATAAGGGTGGAGGACCCCTTGGGGTTGCTTGGTCACGACACACACAGCAAAAAGAAGTGGGACATGCTCACAAGTTGGAAGTTTTAGTCAAATTGATGTATTGAATATATATATATATATATATATATATATATATATATATATATATATATATATATATATATATATGTATCTCAAGTTGTTATAAGTGGGACTAGTACAGCATAAATGGCCAACCAGTGGGGTAAAGGTAACATGAGATATCATCACCTATTTAGTTATATATTTCTTTTATGTATGTAACATGATGAATGGTGAATAAGAAGAAAAGGACCGAACCATTTAAGGTGATTTTGGGCCGAGAGTTTCTATATGTTTCAGATGGGCTGAGAAATCAAATTGTGGAATTGGGCTGCCATGTTTTCCTAGTTTGGACCGTTGGCACCATTTCTTTTCTTCTTGCTCGAGTTAAAGGCTGCTGTAGCAGCTGTCATTAATCAAGGAGGTACAGCAACGAAGAATAAGGAGAGTGAGATACGAAAATAGAGATGAAAGAAGATCGATGATATACAATACCGTGATAGCCGTATGATAATTGGTTGATGACGTTGAGAATGAACTTGATGATAATAGATTTGATTTAAGAACGTTGATGAAAACGACTATAATTAAATATGATGTTATGAAGATAATACTAGTAAGATGAATGAATGATGATAAGTGATATCGAATTAATTGAAGAAGATGAGGAAATTGAAACCAAATAAAACAAGTATATATTCGATTAGTATACTTACAGAAATGAATAGATGGAGGGATGGTTAATATTATTGACGGGTTAGCGGGATGTCGCCCCGGACTTGGGCATATTTTTTTTTGGACTACTTCAGGAGGTAGTTTAATTAATACTCACTTTTATTATTATTATTATTATTATTATTATTATTATTATTATTATTATTATTATTATTATTATTATTATTATTATTATTATTATTATTATTAATATTAAAAGTAACATTATTATTAAAGTTATCATTATAATTAAAAATTATCATTTTTATCAAAAGTATCATCAAAAGTACCATATTATTAAAAGTATTAGTATTGTTATTATTAGCATTAACATTACTTTTATTTTTAACATGGTTATTATTATTATTTAGTATTATCATTATTATTGTTTTTACAACAAATAAATATTATGCATATAAAATTTTACTTATAATAATATTACATATAATAAACATATTTTTCTATAAACATTCATATATAACAAATGATGTATTTTTAATATAATATTAATCATATATAAATATTAATATAACTATATAAATATTAGTCATTATTAGAGATACATATAAATTAAATATATATAATATATAATTTAAGATATAATAAATTTGTTCGATTACCGTTTTATGTGTTAATATATATATAAATGATATAGGTTCATGAATCCGAGGCCAACACTACACTTGTTAAATGTCGTCATATGTATTTTTACTACAAAATACAGTATGGTGAGTTTCATTTGCTCCCTTTTTAATTGCTTTTGCAATATATATTTTTGGGCTGAGAATACATGCGCTGTTTTATAAATGTTTTACGAAATAGGCACAAGTACTAAAACCAATTCTATGTGGGTTTAAACCAGAAATATACCCTTAGCTTGGTAACATTAAACTACTTGTCTATGTACGGTAGGCGCGAATCCTAAAGATAGATCTATTGGGCCTGACAAACCCCATACTGACTATGTGATGCTTTAGTACTTCGAGGTTATTTTAAACACACCTGATCTGGTGTACTTCAGAGGGTAAAACATGAACGTTAAGGCTTGTTACTAGGTGCCTACAATTTATAGAATACTTTTATACACTTGCGAGTGTACATATATTTATAAACGAAAAACTTTTGGTCTATTAAGATATTGAAATGATTATTATGATAAACCTATGAACTCACCAACCTTTTGGTTGACACTTTTAAGCATGTTTATTCTTAGGTACGAATTAAGTCTTCCGCTGTGCATTTGCTCATTCTAAGGACATTACTTGGAATCGATCATCGCAATGGGACCAAATGTTGATGACTTCGTCCAGGTAGATTAGGACGGGTTGTTACATATTATTTCACTCACAATGTAATTATGTATAACGGGTATAAATTTGAATCTAATGTCACTTCATTAGACACGTTTTTTTAAATCAATAGTATGCACCGCCAGATGGAGTACCACTTGGCTGCGCATAACCTTCGGTTTCAGATTGTGCTGAAAATCTCTAAATCACCGCAAAACGGCCAAACGAGCAAGACTCTCTGAACATTTTTTCCATCCGAGGTCGTCTAGATTCTGAAAAAGTCATCTTTCCTCACAAAATCGCACCACGCACCAAACACCACCGATGGTTCGTGGTGCTTGGTGTTTTTTGTCTTTGGCCAAAATGTTCGATCTATCGTATCTTTTGACTCGTAGCTCCGATTTAGTCCCCGTTTTTTTCAAATCGTGTAATTTTTCGGGATCTATCCATTGGAAAACTGCCGTAGGCGGTTTTTCCCAAATATTTTTCGAAACGAGACCTAGAAAGCCTTCAATTTTGCCTTTTTCCGATTTTGACCGTTTTCATTCATATTATTCCTTTTGTGTATGCATGATTTAGCATGGTATATATCGTTTTAAGGCCCATTATTTCACTCGCAATGTAATTATGTATAACGGGTATAAATTTGAATCTAATGTCACTTTATTAGACACGTTCTTTTAAATCATTAGTATGCACCGCCAAATAGTGTACCACTTGGCGGCGCATAACCTTCGGTTTCTGATTATGCTGAAAATCTCGAGATCACCCTAAAACGACCCTAACATCAAGACTCATGGATAGTGTCTTGACATTCGAGGTCATCAGGATGCCGAAAAAGACATTTTACTCATTTTTAATGTTCTATTTGATCATTTTCAATTTATATCGCATTATTAGTTTTGTGTATGGATGACTTAGCATTGTATATATCGTTTTAAGGCCTATTATTTCACTCACAATGTAATTATGTATAATGGGTATAAATTTGAATATAATGTCACTTCATTAGACACGTTTTTTAAATCAATAGTATGCACCGCCAGATGGAGTACCACTTGGCGGCGCATAACCTTCGGTTTCAGATTGTGCTGAAAATCTCTAAATCACCCTAAAACGGCCAAACGAGCAAGACTCTCTGAACATTTTTTCCATTCGAGGTCGTCTAGATTCTGAAAAAGTCATCTTTCCTCACAAAATTGCACCACGCATCAAACACCACCGACGGTTCGTGGTGCTTGGTGTTTTTTGTCTTTGGCCAAAATGTTCGATCTATCGTATCTTTTGACTCGTAGCTCTGATTTAGTCCCCGTTTTTTTCAAATCGTGTAGTTTTTCGGGATCTATCCATTGGAAAACTGCCGTAGGCGGTTTTTCCCAAATATTTTTCGAAATGAGACCTCCAAAGCATTCAATTTTGCCTTTTTTGATTTTGACCGTTTTCATTCATATTATTCCTTTTGTGTATGCATGATTTAGCATGGTATATATCGCTTTAAGGCCTATTATTTCACTCGCAATGTAATTATGTATAACGGGTTTAAATTTGACTCTAATGTCACTTCATTAGACACGTTTTTTTAAATCATTAGTATGCGCCGCCAGATGGAGTACCACTTGGCGGCGCATAACCTTCGGTTTCTGATTGTGCTGAAAATCTCGAGATCACCCTAAAACGGCCGAACGAGTAAGACAATCTGAATGTTCTTTCCATTCAAGGTTGTCCAGATTCTGAAAAAGACATCTTTCCTCACAAAATTGCACCACGCACCAAACATCACCGACGGTTCGTGGTGCTTGGTGTTTTGTGTCTTTGGCCAAAATGTTTGATCTATCGTATCTTTTGACTCGTAGGTCCGATTTAGTCACCGTTTTTTTCAAATCGTGTAATTATTGGGATCTATCCATTGGCAAACTACTGTAGGCGGTTTGTAACAAATATTTTTTGAAACGAGACCTCGAAAGCCTTCAATTTTGCCTTTTTCGATTTTGTCCGTTTACATTCATATTATTCCTTTTGTGTATGCATGACTTAGCATGGTATATATCATTTTAAGGCCTATTGTTTCACTCGCAATGTAATTATGTATAACGGTTATAAATTTGAATCTAATGTCACTTCATTAGACACGTTATTTTAAATCATTAGTATGCACCGCCAGATAGAGTACCACTTGGCGGCGCATAACCTTCGGTTTCTGATTGTACTGAAAATCTCGAGATCACCCTAAAACGACCCTAACATCAAGACTCCTGGATAGTATCTTGACATTCGAGGTCGTCTGGATGCCGAAAAAAGATATTTTACTCATTTTTAATGTTCTATTTGATCATTTTCAATTTATATCGCATTATTAGTTTTGTGTATAGATGACTTAGCATTGTATATATCGTTTTAAGGCCTATTATTTCACTCGCAATGTAATTATGTATAACGGGTATAAATTTGAATCTAATGTCACTTCATTAGACACGTTTTTTAAATTATTAGTATGCGCCGCCAGATGGAATACCACTTGGCGGCGCATAACCTTCAGTTTTTAATTGTGCTGAAAATCTCGAGATCACCCTAAAATGAACTTAACATCAAGACTCCTGGATAGTGTCTTGACATTCGAGGTCGTCAGGATGCCAAAAAAGACATTTTACTCATTTTTAATGTTCTATTTGAACATTTTCAATTTATATCGCATTATTAGTTTTGTGTATGGATGACTTAGCATTGTATATATCGTTTTAAGGCCTATTATTTCACTCACAATGTAATTATGTATAACGGGTATAAATTTGAATCTAATGTCACTTCATTAGACACGTTTTTTTAAATCAATAGTATCCACTGCCAGATGGAGTACCACTTGGCGGCGCATAACCTTCGGTTTCAGATTGTGCTGAAAATCTCTAAATCACCCTAAAACGGCCAAAAGAGCTAGACTCTCTGAACATTTTTTTCATTCGAGGTCATCTAGATTCTGAAAAAGTCATCTTTCCTCGCAAAATTGCACCACGCACCAAACACCACCGACGGTTCGTGGTGCTTGGTGTTTTGTGTCTTTGGCCAAAATTTTCGATCTATCGTATCTTTTGACTCGTAGCTCCGATTTAGTCCCCGTTTTTTTCAAATCGTGTAATTTTTCGGGATCTATCCATTGGAAAACTCCCATAGGCAGTTTTTCCCAAATATTTTTCGAAACGAGACCTCGAAAGCCTTTAATTTTGCCTTTTTTCGATTTTGACCATTTTCATTCATATTATTCCTTTTGTGTATGCATGATTTAGCATGGTATATATCGTTTTAAGGCCTATTATTTCACTCGCAATGTAATTATGTATAACGGGTATAAATTTGATTCTAATGTCACTTCATTAGACACGTTTTTTAAATCATTAGTATGCGCCGCCAGATGGAGTACCACTTGGCGGCGCATAACCTTCTGTTTCTGATTGTGCTGAAAATCTCGAGATCACCCTAAAACGATCCTAACATCAAGACTCCTGGATAGTGTCTTGACATTCGAGGTCATCTGGATACCGAAAAAAGATATTTTACTCATTTTTAATGTTCTATTTGATCATTTTCAATTTATATCGCATTATTAGTTTTGTGTATGGATGACTTAGCATTGTATATATCGTTTTAAAGCCTATTATTTCACTCGCAATGTAATTATGTATAACGGGTATAAATTTGAATCTAATGTCACTTCATTAGACACATTTTTTTACATCATTAGTATGCACCGCCAGATGGAGTACCATTTGGCGGCGCATAACCTTCGGTTTCAGATTGTGCTGAAAATCTCTAAATTACCCTAAAACGGTCGAACAAGCAAGACAATCTGAATGTTCTTTCCATTCGAGTTCATCCAGATTCTGAAAAAGACATCTTTCCTCGCAAAATCGCACCACGCACCAAACACCACCGACGGTTCGTGGTGCTTGGTGTTTTGTGTCTTTGGCCAAAATGTTTGATCTATCATATCTTTTGACTCGTAGTTCCGATTAAGTCATCGTTTTTTTCAAATCGTGTAATTGTTTGGGATCTATCCATTGGCAAACTGCCGTAGGCGGTTTGAAACAAATATTTTTGAAACGAGACCTCAAAAGCCTTCAATTTTGCCTTTTTCGATTTTGACCGTTTTCATTCATATTATTCCTTTTGTGTATGCATGACTTAGCATGGTATATATCGTTTTAAGACCTATTGTTTCACTCGGAATGTAATTATGTATAACAGGTATAAATTTGAATCTAATGTCACTTCATTAGACACGTTCTTTTAAATCATTAGTATGCACCGCTAGATAGAGTACCACTTGGCGGCGCATAACTTTCGGTTTCTGATTGTGCTGAAAATCTCAAGATCACCCTAAAACGACCCTAACATCAAGACTCCGGGATAGTGTCTTGACATTCGAGGTCGTCAGGATGCCGAAAAAAGACATTTTACTCATTTTTAATGTTCTATTTGATCATTTTCAATTTATATCGCATTATTAGTTTTGTGTATGGATGACTTAGCATTGTATATATCGTTTTAAGGCCTATTATTTCACTCGCAATGTAATTATGTATAACGGGTATAAATTTGAATCTAATGTCACTTCATTAGACACGTTCTTTTAAATCATTAGTATGCGCCGCCAGATGGAATACCACTTGGCGGCGAATAACCTTCAGTTTTTAATTGTGCTGAAAATCTCGAGATCACCCTAAAATGAACCTAACATCAAGACTCCTGGATAGTGTCTTGACATTTGAGGTCTTCAGGATGCCAAAAAAGACATTTTACTCATTTTTAATGTTCTATTTGAACATTTTCAATTTATATCGCATTATTAGTTTTATGTATGGATGACTTAGCATTGTATATATCGTTTTAAGGCCTATTATTTCACTCACAATGTATTTATGTATAACGGGTATAAATTTGAATCTAATGTCACTTCATTAGACACGTTTTTTTAAATCAATAGTATGCACCGCAAGATAGAGTACCACTTGGCGGCGCATAACCTTCGGTTTCAGATTGTGCTGAAAATATCTAAATCACCCTATAACGGCCAAACGAGCAAGACTCTCTGAACATTTTTTCCATTCGAGGTCGTCTAGATTCTGAAAAAGTCATCTTTCTTCGCAAAATTACACCACGCACCAAACACCACCGACGGTTCGTGGTACTTGGTGTTTTGTGTCTTTGGCCAAAATGTTCGATCTATCGTATCTTTTGACTCGTAGCTTCGATTTAGTCCCCGTTTTTTTCAAATCTTGTAATTTTTCGGGATCTATCCATTTGAAAACTGCCGTAGGCGGTTTTTCCCAAATATTTTTTGAAACGAGACCTCGAAAGCCTTCAATTTTGCCTTTTTTTTATTTTTGACCGTTTTCATTCATATTATTCCTTTTGTGTATGCATGATTTAGCATGGTATATATCATTTTAAGGCCTATTATTTCACTCGCAATGTATTTATGTATAACGGGTATAAATTTGACTCTAGTGTCACTTCATTAGACACGTTTTTTTAAAATCATTAGTATGCGCCACCAGATGGAGTACCACTTGGTGGCGCATAACCTTCGGTTTCTGATTGTGCTGAAAATCTCGAGATCACCCTAAAACGACCCTAACATCAAGACTCCTGGATAGTGTCTTGACATTCGAGGTCGTCTGGATGCCGAAAAAAGATATTTTACTCATTTTTAATGTTCTATTTGATCATTTTCAATTTATATCGCATTATTAGTTTTGTGTATGGAAGACTTAGCATTGTATATATCGTGTTAAGGCCTATTATTTCACTCGCAATGTAATTATGTATAACGGGTATAAATTTGAATCAAATGTCACTTCATTAGACACGTTTTTTTACATCATTAGTATGCACCGCCAGATGGAGTACCATTTAGCGGGGCATAACCTTCGGTTTCAGATTGTGCTGAAAATCTCTAAATTACCCTAAAATGGCCGAACGAGCAAGACAATCTGAATGTTCTTTCCATTCGAGGTTGTCCAAATTCTAAAAAAGACATCTTTCCTCACAAAATTGCACCACGCACCAAACATCACCGACGGTTCGTGGTGCTTGGTGTTTTGTGTCTTTGGCAAAAATGTTTGATCTATCGTATCTTTTGACTCGTAGGTCCGATTTAGTCACCATTTTTTTCAAATCGTGTAATTTTTTGGGATCTATCCGTTGGCAAACTGCCGTAGGCGGTTTGTAACAAATATTTTTTGAAACGAGACCTCGAAAGCCTTCAATTTTGCCTTTTTCGATTTTGACCGTTTTCATTCATATTATTCCTCTTGTGTATGCATGACTTAGCATGGTATATATTGTTTTAAGGCCTATTATTTCACTCGCAATGTAATTATGTATAACGGGTATAAATTTGAATCTAATGTCACTTCATTAGACACGTTCTTTTAAATCATTAGTATGCACCGCCAGATAGAGTACCACTTGGCGGCGCATAACCTTCGGTTTCTGATTGTGCTGAAAATCTCGAGATCACCCTAAAACGACCCTAACATCAAGACTCCTGATAGTGTCTTGACATTCGAGGTCATCAGGATGCCGAAAAAAGACATTTTACTCATTTTTAATGTTCTATTTGATCATTTTCAATTTATATCGCATTATTAGTTTTGTGTATGGATGACTTAGCATTGTATATATCGTTTTAAGGCCTATTATTTCACTCGCAATGTAATTATGTATAACGGGTATAAATTTGAATCTAATGTCACTTCATTAGACACGTTCTTTTAAATCATTAGTATGCGCCGCCAGATGGAATACCACTTGGCGGCGAATAACCTTCAGTTTTTAATTGTGCTGAAAATCTCGAGATCACCCTAAATGAACCTAACATCAAGACTCCTGGATAGTGTCTTGACATTTGAGGTCTTCAGGATGCCAAAAAAAGACATTTTACTCATTTTTAATGTTCTATTTGAACATTTTCAATTTATATCGCATTATTAGTTTTATGTATGGATGACTTAGCATTGTATATATCGTTTTAAGGCCTATTATTTCACTCACAATGTAATTATGTATAACGGGTATAAATTTGAATCTAATGTCACTTCATTAGACACGTTTTTTTAAATCAATAGTATGCACCGCCAGATAGAGTACCACTTGGCGGCGCATAACCTTCGGTTTCAGATTGTGCTGAAAATCTCTAAATCACCCTATAACGGCCAAACGAGCAAGACTCTCTGAACATTTTTTCCATTCGAGGTCGTCTAGATTCTGAAAAAGTCATCTTTCTTCGCAAAATTACACCACGCACCAAACACCACCGACGGTTCGTGGTGCTTGGTGTTTTGTGTCTTTGGCCAAAATGTTCGATCTATCGTATCTTTTGACTCGTAGCTCCGATTTAGTCCCCGTTTTTTTCAAATCTTGTAATTTTTCGGGATCCATTGGAAAACTGCCGTAGGCGGTTTTTCCCAAATATTTTTTGAAACGAGACCTCGAAAGCCTTCAATTTTGCCTTTTTTCGATTTTGACCGTTTTCATTCATATTATTCCTTTTGTGTATGCATGATTTAGCATGGTATATATCATTTTAAGGCCTGTTATTTCACTCGCAATGTATTTATGTATAACGGGTATAAATTTGACTCTAGTGTCACTTCATTAGACACGTTTTTTTAAAATCATTAGTATGCGCCACCAGATGGAGTACCACTTGGTGGCGCATAACCTTCGGTTTCTGATTGTGCTGAAAATCTCGAGATCACCCTAAAACGACCCTAACATCAAGACTCCTGGATAGTGTCTTGACATTCGAGGTCGTCTGGATGCCGAAAAAAGATATTTTACTCATTTTTAATGTTCTATTTGATCATTTTCAATTTATATTGCATTATTAGTTTTGTGTATGGAAGACTTAGCATTGTATATATCGTGTTAAGGCCTATTATTTCACTCGCAATGTAATTATGTATAACGGGTATAAATTTGAATCTAATGTCACTTCATTAGACACGTTTTTTTAAATCAATAGTATGCACCGCCAGATAGAGTACCACTTGGCGGCGCATAACCTTCGGTTTCAGATTGTGCTGAAAATCTCTAAATCACCCTATAACGGCCAAACGAGCAAGACTCTCTGAACATTTTTTCCATTCGAGGTCGTCTAGATTCTGAAAAAGTCATCTTTCTTCACAAAATTACACCACGCACCAAACACCACCGACGGTTCGTGGTGCTTGGTGTTTTGTGTCTTTGGCCAAAATGTTCGATCTATCGTATCTTTTGACTCGTAGCTCCGATTTAGTCCCCGTTTTTTTCAAATCTTGTAATTTTTCGGGATCTATCCATTGGAAAACTGCCGTAGGCAGTTTTTCCCAAATATTTTTTGAAACGAGACCTCGAAAGCCTTCAATTTTGCCTTTTTTCGATTTTGACCGTTTTCATTCATATTATTCCTTTTGTGTATGCATGATTTAGCATGGTATATATCATTTTAAGGCCTATTATTTCACTCGCAATGTATTTATGTATAACGGGTATAAATTTGACTCTAGTGTCACTTCATTAGACACGTTTTTTTAAAATCATTAGTATGCGCCACCAGATGGAGTACCACTTGGTGGCGCATAACCTTCGGTTTCTGATTGTGCTGAAAATCTCGAGATCACCCTAAAACGACCCTAACATCAAGACTCCTGGATAGTGTCTTGACATTCGAGGTCGTCTGGATGCCGAAAAAAGATATTTTACTCATTTTTAATGTTCTATTTGATCATTTTCAATTTATATCGCATTATTAGTTTTGTGTATGGAAGACTTAGCATTGTATATATCGTGTTAAGGCCTATTATTTCACTCGCAATGTAATTATGTATAACGGGTATAAATTTGAATCAAATGTCACTTCATTAGACACGTTTTTTTACATCATTAGTATGCACCGCCAGATGGAGTACCATTTAGCGGCGCATAACCTTCGGTTTCAGATTGTGCTGAAAATCTCTAAATTACCCTAAAATGGCCGAACGAGCAAGACAATCTGAATGTTCTTTCCATTCGAGGTTGTCCAAATTCTAAAAAAGACATCTTTCCTCACAAAATTGCACCACGCACCAAACATCACCGACGGTTCGTGGTGCTTGGTGTTTTGTGTCTTTGGCCAAAATGTTTGATCTATCGTATCTTTTGACTCGTAGGTCCGATTTAGTCACCATTTTTTTTCAAATCGTGTAATTGTTTGGGATCTATCCGTTGGCAAACTGCCGTAGGCGGTTTGTAACAAATATTTTTTGAAACGAGACCTCGAAAGCCTTTAATTTTGCCTTTTTCGATTTTGACCGTTTTCATTCATATTATTCCTTTTGTGTATGCATGACTTAGCATGGTATATATTGTTTTAAGGCCTATTATTTCACTCGCAATGTAATTATGTATAACGGGTATAAATTTGAATCTAATGTCACTTCATTAGACACGTTCTTTTAAATCATTAGTATTCACCGTCAGATAGAGTACCACTTGGCGGCGCATAACCTTCGATTTCTGATTGTGCTGAAAATCTCGAGATCACCCTAAAACGACCCTAACATCAAGACTCCTGGATAGTGTCTTGACATTCGAGGTCGTCAGGATGCCGAAAAAAGACATTTTACTCATTTTTAATGTTCTATTTGATCATTTTCAATTTATATCGCATTATTAGTTTTGTGTATGGATGACTTAGCATTGTATATATCGTTTTAAGGCCTATTATTTCACTCGCAATGTAATTATGTATAACGGGTATAAATTTGAATCTAATGTCACTTCATTAGACACATTTTTTTACATCATTAGTATGCACCGCCAGATGGAGTACCATTTGGCGGCGCATAACCTTCGGTTTCAGATTGTGCTGAAAATCTCTAAATTACCCTAAAACGGTCGAACAAGCAAGATAATCTGAATGTTCTTTCCATTTGAGATCATCCAGATTCTGAAAAAGACATCTTTCCTCGCAAAATCGCACCATGCACCAAACACCACCGACGGTTCGTGGTGCTTGGTGTTTTGTGTGTTTGGCCAAAATGTTTGATCTATCGTATCTTTTGACTCGTAGTTCCGATTAAGTCACCGTTTTTTTCAAATCGTGTAATTGTTTGGGATCTATCCATTGGCAAACTGCCGTAGGCGGTTTGTAACAAATATTTTTGAAACGAGACCTCGAAAGCCTTCAATTTTGCCTTTTTCTATTTTGACCGTTTTCATTCATATTATTCCTTTTGTGTATGCATGACTTAGCATGGTATATATCGTTTTAAGGCCTATTGTTTCGCTCGCAATGTAATTATGTATAACGGGTATAAATTTGAATCTAATGTCACTTCATTAGACACGTTCTTTTAAATCATTAGTATGCACCGCCAGATGGAGTATCATTTGGCTGCGCATAACCTTCGGTTTCAGATTATGCTGAAAATCTCGAGATTTCCCTAAAACGGCCGAACAAGCAAGACAATCTGAATGTTCTTTCCATTCGAGGTTGTCCAAATTCTGAAAAAGACATCTTTCCTCACAAAATTGCACCACGCACCAAACATCACCGACGGTTCGTGGTGCTTGGTGTTTTGTGTCTTTGGCCAAAATGTTTGATCTATCGTATCTTTTGACTCGTAGGTCCGATTTAGTCACCGTTTTTTTAAATCGTGTAATTGTTTGGGATCTATCCGTTGGCAAAATGCCGTAGGCGGTTTGTAACAAATATTTTTTGAAACGAGACCTCGAAAGCCTTCAATTTTGCCTTTTTCGATTTTGACCATTTTCATTCATATTATTCCTTTTGTGTATGCATGACTTAGCATGGTATATATTGTTTTAAGGCCTATTATTTTACTCGCAATGTAATTATGTATAACGGGTATAAATTTGAATCTAATGTCACTTCATTAGACACGTTCTTTTAAATCATTAGCATGCACCGCCAGATAGAGTACCACTTGGCGGCGCATAACCTTCGGTTTCTGATTGTGCTAAAAATCTCGAGATCACCCTAAAACGACCCTAACATCAAGACTCCTGGATAGTGTCTTGACATTCGAGGTCGTCAGGATGCCGAAAAAAGACATTTTACTCATTTTTAATGTTCTATTTGATCATTTTCAATTTATATCGCATTATTAGTTTTGTGTATGGATGACTTAGCATTGTATATATCGTTTTAAGGCCTATTATTTCAATCGCAATGTAATTATGTATAACAGGTATAAATTTGAATCTAATGTCACTTCATTAGACACATTTTTTACATCATTAGTATGCAACGCCAGATGGAGTACCATTTTGCGGCGCATAACCTTCGGTTTCAGATTGTGCTGAAAATCTCTAAATTACCCTAAAACGGCCGAACAAGCAAGACAATCTGAATGTTCTTTCCATTCGAGTTCATCCAGATTCTGAAAAAGACATCTTTCCTCGCAAAATCGCACCACGCACCAAACACCACCGACGGTTCGTGGTGCTTGGTGTTTTGTGTCTTTGGCCAAAATGTTTGATCTATCATATCTTTTGACTCGTAGTTCCGATTAAGTCACCGTTTTTTTCAAATCGTGTAATTGTTTGGGATCTATCCATTGGCAAACTGCCGTAGGCGGTTTGTGTAGTGACCCAAACTTTTCCATGTTTATATATATATATTAATTGAGATTGATATTTACATGATTAAATGTTTCCAACATGTTAAGCAATCAAACTTGTTAAGACTTGATTAATTGAAATATGTTTCATATAGACAATTGACCACCCAAGTTGACCGGCGATTCACAAACGTTAAAACTTGTAAAAACGACATGACGATATATATATGGATATACATATGGTTAACATGAGATTATGATAAGTAAGTATCTCCATAAGTATATTAACAATGAGTTATATACATATAAACAAGACTACTAACTTAAGGATTTCGAAACGAGACATATATGTAACGATTATCGTTGTAACGACATTTGAATGTATATATATCATATTAAGATATATTAATATATCATAATATCATGATAATATAATAATTTAACATCTCATTAGATATAATAAACAATGGGTTAACAACATTAATTGAGATCGTTAACTTAAAGGTTTCAAAACAACACTTACATGTAACGACTAACGATGACTTAATGACTCAGTTAAAATGTATATACATGTAGTGTATTTAGATGTATTAAAATACTTTTGGAATACTTCAAGACATATATCAAAACACTCATACTTAACGGAAATGGTTACAGTTACTTTTCCATTCTTTTCTTTCATCAAGAATTCTAGTCGTATTCTTATCCGTATTATACACAGCTTTAAAACGTACTTACTATGAGTATATACCAATAGGAACTAGCATGGGATTCCACTCTTGATTATGTCATGTATGACTAATCAATTTTAACTTCTACCATGAGCTAGTCAACTAACTAGAACTCCTTTTAACCCCACTCACCACTCACCAATTACCACTCATCATTCACTCTATTTCACTTCCAATTCTCTTTCTAATTCTCTCTCAACACACACAAACTATTATGAACGTATTTTTCCAGTATTTAATCATCATATTCATCAAAAATCACTTCAATAATCAAGCTATAATCATCATAGGAAGAACACTTCAAGAACACTTCAAAAATCCCTTCAAGTTTACTAATTTACTTCCAAGCTTTCTAATCCATTCCAAGTAATCATCTAAGATCAATAAACCTTTGTTATATACAGTAGGTTATCTTTCTTATTCAAGGTAATATTCATATTCAAACTTTGATTCAATTTCTATAACTATAAACTATCTTAATTCGAGTAAAAATCTTACTTGAACTTGTTTTTGTGTCATGATCCTACTTCAAGAACTTTCAAGCCATCCAAGATCCTTTGAAGCTAGATCATTTCTTGTCACTTCCAGTAGGTTTACCTACTAAACTTTCGGTAGTAATGATGTTCATAACATCATTCGATTCATATATATAAAACTATCTTATTCGAAGGTTTAAACTCGTAATCACTAGAACATAGTTTAGTTAATTCTAAACTTGTTCGCAAACAAAAGTTAATCCTTCTAACTTGACTTTTAAAATTAACTACACACATGTTCTATATCTATATGATATGCTAACTTAATGATTTAAAACCTGGAAACACGAAAAACACCGTAAAACCGGATTTACGCCGTCGTAGTAACACCGCGGGCTGTTTTGGGTTAGTTAATTAAAAACTATGATAAACTTTGATTTAAAAGTTGTTATTCTGAGAAAATGATTTTTATTATGAACATGAAACTATATCCAAAAATTATGGTTAAACTCAAAGTGGAAGTATGTTTTCTAAAATGGTCATCTAGACGTCGTTCTTTCGACTGAAATGACTACCTTTACAAAAATGACTTGTAACTTATTTTTCCGACTATAAACCTATACTTTTCTGTTTAGATTCATAAAATAGAGTTCAATATGAAACCATAGCAATTTGATTCACTCAAAACGGATTTAAAATGAAGAAGTTATGGGTAAAACAAGATTGGATAATTTTTCTCATTTTAGCTACGTGAAAATTGGTAACAAATGTAGTGACCCGAACTTTTCCATGTTTATATATATTAATTGAGATTGATATTTACATGATTAAATATTTCTAATATGTTAAGCAATCAAACTTGTTAAGACTTGATTAATTGAAATATGTTTCATATAGACAATTGACCACCCAAGTTGACCGGTGATTCACGAATGTTAAAACTTGTAAAAACTATATGATGACATATATATGGATATATATATATATATAGTTAACATGATACTATGATAATTAAACATATCATTAAGTATATTAACAATGAACTACATATGTAAAAACAAGACTACTAACTTAATGATTTTTAAACGAGACATATATGTAACGATTATCGTTGTAAAGACATTTAATGTATATATATCATATTAAGAGATATTCATACATGATAATATCATGATAATATAATAATTTAAAATCTCATTTGATATTATAAACATTGGGTTAACAACATTTAACAAGATCGTTAACCTAAAGGTTTCAAAACAACACTTACATGTAACGACTAACGATGACTTAACGACTCAGTTAAAATGTATATACATGTAGTGTTTTAATATGTATTTATACACTTTTGAAAGACTTCAATACACTTATCAAAATACTTCTACTTAACAAAAATGCTTACAATTACATCCTCGTTCAGTTTCATCAACAATTCTACTCGTATGCACCCGTATTCGTACTCGTACAATACACAGCTTTTAGATGTATGTACTATTGGTATATACACTCCAATGATCAGCTCTTAGCAGCCCATGTGAGTCACCTAACACATGTGGGAACCATCATTTGGCAACTAGCATGAAATATCTCATAAAATTACAAAAATATGAGTAATCATTCATGACTTATTTACATGAAAACAAAATTACATATCCTTTATATCTAATCCATACACCAATGACCAAAAACACCTATAAACACTTTCATTCTTCAATTTTATTCATCTAATTGATCTCTCTCAAGTTCTATCTTCAAGTTCTAAGTGTTCTTCATATATTCTACAAGTTCTAGTTACATAAAATCAAGAATACTTTCAAGTTTGCTAGCTTACTTCCAATCTTGTAAGGTGATCATCCAACCTCAAGAAATCTTTGTTTCTTACAGTAGGTTATCATTCTAATACAAGGTAATAATCATATTCAAACTTTGGTTCAATTTCTATAACTATAACAATCTTATTTCAAGTGATGATCTTCCTTGAATTTGTTTTCGTGTCATGATTCTGCTTCAAGAACTTCGAGCCATCCAAGGATCCGTTGAAGCTAGATCCATTTTTTTCTTTTACAGTAGGTTTATCCAAGGAACTTAAGGTAGTAATGATGTTCATAACATCATTCGATTCATATATATAAAGCTATCTTATTCGAAGGTTTAAACTTGTAATCACTAGAACATAGTTTAGTTAATTCTAAACTTGTTCGCAAACAAAAGTTAATACTTCTAACTTGACTTTTAAAATCAACTAAACACATGTTATCTATATGATATGCTAACTTAATGATTTAAAACCTGGAAACACGAAAAATACCGTAAAACCGAATTTACGCCGTCGTAGTAACACCGCGGGCTGTTTTGGGTTAGTTAATTAAAAACTATGATAAACTTTGATTTAAAAGTTGTTATTCTGAGAAAATTATTTTTATTATGAACATGAAACTATATCCAAAAATTATGGTTAAACTCAAAGTGAAAGTATTTTTTCTAAAATGGTCATCTAGACGTCGTTCTTTCGACTGAAATGACTACCTTCACAAAAACGACTTGTAACTTATTTTTCCGACGATAAACCTATACTTTTTCTGTTTAGATTCATAAAATAGAGTTCAATATGAAACCATAGCAATTTGATTCACTCAAAACGGATTTAAAATGAAGAAGTTATGGGTAAAACAAGATTGGATAATTTTTCTCATTTTAGCTACGTGAAAATTGGTAACAAATCTATTCCAACCATAACTTAATCAACTTGTATTGTATATTATGTAATCTTGAGATACCATAGACACGTATACAATATTTCGACCTATCATGTCGACACATCTATATATATTTCGGAACAACCATAGACACTCTATATGTGAATGTTGGAGTTAGCTATACAAGGTTGAGGTTGATTCCAAAATATATATAGTTTGAGTTGTGATCAATACTGAGATACGTATACACTGGGTCGTGGATTGATTCAAGATAATATTTATCGATTTATTTCTGTACATCTAACTGTGGACAACTAGTTGTAGGTTACTAACGAGGACAGCTGACTTAATAAACTTAAAACATCAAAATATATTAAAAGTGTTATAAATATATTTTGAACATACTTTGATATATATGTATATATTGTTATAGGTTCGTGAATCAACCAGTGGCCAAGTCTTACTTCCCGACGAAGTAAAAATCTGTGAAAGTGAATTATAGTCCCACTTTTAAAATCTAATATTTTTGGGATGAGAATACATGCAGGTTTTATAAATGATTTACAAAATAGACACAAGTACGTGAAACTACATTCTATGGTTGAATTATCGAAATCGAATATGCCCCTTTTTATTAAGTCTGGTAATCTAAGAATTAGGGAACAGACACCCTAATTGACGCGAATCCTAAAGATAGATCTATTGGGCCGAACAAGCCCCATCCAAAGTACCGGATGCTTTAGTACTTCGAAATTTATACATATCCTAAGGGTGTCCCGGAATGATGGGGATATTCTTATATATGCATCTTGTTAATGTCGGTTACCAGGTGTTCACCATATGAATGATTTTTATCTCTATGTATGGGATGTGTATTGAAATATGAAATCTTGTGGTCTATTATTATGATTTGATATATATAGGTTAAACCTATAACTCACCAACATTTTTGTTGACGTTTTAAGCATGTTTATTCTCAGGTGATTATTAAGAGCTTCCGCTGTCGCATACTTAAATAAGGACGAGGTTTGGAGTCCATGCTTGTATGATATTGTGTAAAAACTGCATTCAAGAAACTTATTTTGTTGTAACATATTTGTATTGTAAACCATTATGTAATGGTCGTGTGTAAACAGGATATTTTAGATTATCATTATTTGATAATCTAC
Organism: Rutidosis leptorrhynchoides; assembly: GCF_046630445.1. NCBI lineage: Eukaryota > Viridiplantae > Streptophyta > Magnoliopsida > Asterales > Asteraceae > Rutidosis > Rutidosis leptorrhynchoides. Next base: position 335,767,479 of record NC_092342.1, on the reverse strand, counting down.
GTAAAGCTTTTTAAACCTTTATTGATGAAATAAAGGTTATGGTTTGTTTTAAAATGAATGCAGTCTTTGAAAAACGTCTCATATAGATGTCAAAACCTCGCAACGAAATCAATTAATATGGAACGTTTTTAATCAATAAGAACGGGACATTTCAGTTGGTATCCGAGCGTTGGTCTTAGAGAACCAGAATTTTGCATTAGTGTGTCTTATCGAGTTTGTTAGGATGCATTAGTGAGTCTGAACTTCGACCGTGTTTACTTGAAAAATGATTGCTTAACAAATTTTGTTGGAAACTATATATTTTTAACATGTGAATATTATGTGATATATTAATCTCTTAACGCATTTGATATTATGTGATAGATGTCTACCTCTAGAACAAGTCCCATTGACTCACCTAATAATAATGAAGAGTCAAATGTAAATTGGAATGATTCGTGGACTGATTCACAAGTTCCCGAAGAGGAACCGGAAGAAGAGTCAGAACCGGAAGAAGAATTGGAACCGGAAGAAGAATCGGAACCGGATGAAGAAATAGAACCGGTGGGGGAAATAATAAAACGGTTAAGTAAAAGAAAATCCTCAACCAACCGACCAAGGTTAATTATGGTCAATGGTGTTTCCACCAAGGAAGCAAAATATTGGGAGGATTATCAATTCTCCGATGAATCGGATTCCGACGAGAATTCCGATGATGTTATAGAAATTACCCCAACTGAATTTAAAAAGGCAAAAAAAAATAATAAGGGAAAAGGCATAAAAATAGAGAAATCTAATTCCAACCCCGATGAACTTTATATGTATCGTCAACCCCCGAAGTCCTTAAGTTGTAACAATGACCCGGGAACCTCTAAACCACCAGGTTTTTCTAAACCAATGTGGAAAACGACGGCTCGTATTAGGGGAACATCATATATCCCTAGAAACTTGGCAAAACGAACCAAAACCGAAGAAGAAGAAACGAGCGAGTCGGAATAAGATATTTGTATTCGTGTGGTGTAATATATGTAATATAGTGTGCTTATGCTTTATGATATATGTAAAAAAAAATTGTTTGTATTAATAAGTATTTTATTTTATGAATCTAACTCTTGTCTATTTTACAGTATAAAAACACAAAATGGATAGACAACACAATATTTTAAGAGACCTACCCGGAGACATGATTGATGAAATCTTGTCTAGAGTCGGTCAGAATTCTTCGGCACAACTATTTAAGGCGAGATCAGTTTGTAAGACATTTGAAGAACGTTCCAAGAATGCCTTGGTTTATAAAAGGCTTTCGTTTGAAAGATGGGGGATATCACATTGGGAAACCCATAAGTTACGATGTGTTTACTTTGACGCATATATTGCGGGGAACCCAAATGCTATTTTACGCAACGGGTTAAGAAATTATTTCGACTCAATGTATCTGAATATAGGACTTTGTGATTTAGAAAAAGCGGCTAACATGCAACATAAAGAAGCATGTTATGCTTACGGATTAGTAATGTTCGCTTCTCACCAAAGTGAGAACAAGAACATCGGGCTACAACTATTAAACAAAACGTTCCCACAAGTGACGGAGTCGGTAATTGGGGTAAGAAATGAGGTTTTTAGATTGTTACGGGACTGTTGGACATTACGTAACCCTCGTCCCTTTGACGACGTTACAACACGCTGTCTTATCAACGGCCATAACGGTTATGTTCCACAAGACCAAGGATGGGAAGTAATCCTAGTAAAACCAGAATGCATGACTTGTTTCTGGACGTATGAATTACGTGTCTTTATTGCCTTTGCTGAACGACTTGTGTACTAGCTAGAATTATCTTCACAACTATCTTGTATCAAAATTATTGTGTGCTATATTTCATGCTTTATGTAAAATAAGCGGTATTGTAAGTTTGTAAAATATTGTATAAAAGTTTGAACGCGAAATATTATTATAATCAGTTTTTCATATAGAATTGTAGTAGTTGAATTGTATATTAGCTACTAAGTATGAACTTAACGGGTAGGTACTACCCGAATTTAAACTTATAAAACGCTAATATGAAGAAAAAGCTTTTATAAATGAGTTCATATTATGCTACAAAATACTATTAACTACTCTTAATATTCTGTATGATTAACTTGTTCCATTTGACTATTTTGAAGGAAATGGCACCGACTACTCGACACACCGTGAATATGAATGAAGAGGAATTCCGTACTTTTCTAGCTTCAAACATAGCCGCAGTACAGGCTGCGCTACATACCAACAATAACCTTGGATCTGGCAGTACAGGAAATCGTGTAGGATGCACCTACAAAGAATTCACTGCCTGCAAACCTTTGGAATTTGATGGAACCGAAGGACCGATAGGATTGAAACGGTGGACCGAGAAGGTCGAATCGGTGTTTGCCATAAGTAAGTGTACTGAAGAGGACAAAGTGAAGTACGCTACACATACCTTCACAGGTTCTGCGTTAACATGGTGGAATACCTATCTAGAGCAAGTGGGACAAGATGATGCGTACGCACTACCGTGGTCAGCATTCAAGCACTTGATGAACGAGAAGTACCGTCCCAGAACCGAGGTCAATAAGCTCAAGACAGAACTTAGAGGGTTACGAACCCAAGGATTTGATATTACCACGTACGAAAGACGATTCACAGAATTGTGCCTATTGTGTCCGGGAGCATTCGAAGATGAGGAAGAGAAGATCGACGCGTTTGTGAAAGGATTACCGGAAAGAATCCAAGAAGATATAAGTTCACACGAGCCCGCCTCCATACAACAGGCATGTAAAATGGCTCACAAACTAGTGAACCAGATTGAAGAAAGAATTAAAGAACAGACTGCTGAAGAGGCCAATGTGAAGCAAGTCAAAATAAAGTGGGAGGAAAACGCTGATAAGAATCACCAATACAACAACAACAGCAATTACAACAATAATCGCAACAATTATCCCAACAATCGCAACATCAATCGCAACTACAACAAATGGCCCAACAACAACAACAACAACAACAACAGCAACTACAACAATCATCCCAACAACAATAATAACCGCAACAACAACAACAATCAAAAGCAGCTATGCCAAAGGTGTGAAAAGTATCACTCGGGGTTCTGCACCAAATTTTGCAACAAGTGTAAAAGAAATGGTCATAGCGCGGCGAAGTGTGAGGTCTACGGACCAGGGGTTAATAGAACGAAAGGAACAAATGGTGTCGGAACGAGTAATGGCGGAGCAAGTAGTGTCGGAGCAAGTTATGCCAATGTAGTTTGTTATAAATGTGGGAAAGCAGGCCACATTATTAGAAATTGCCCGAACCAGGAGAACACGAATGGACAAGGCCGCGGAAGAGTTTTCAATATTAATGCGGCAGAGGCACAAGAAGACCCGGAGCTTATTACGGGTACATTTCTTATTGACAATAAATCTGCTTACGTTTTATTTGATTCGGGTGCGGATAGAAGCTATATGAGTAGAGATTTTTGTGCTAAATTAAGTTGTCCATTGACGCCTTTGGATAGTAAATTTTTACTCGAATTAGCAAATGGTAAATTAATTTCAGCAGATAATATATGTCGGAATCGAGAAATTAAACTGGTTAGCGAAACATTTAAGATTGATTTGATACCAGTAGAGTTAGGGAGTTTTGATGTGATAATCGGTATGGACTGGTTGAAAGAAGTGAAAGCAGAGATCGTTTGTTACAAAAATGCAATTCGCATTATACGAGAAAAAGGAAAACCCTTAATGGTGTACGGAGAAAAGGGCAACACGAAGCTACATCTTATTAGTAATTTGAAGGCACAAAAACTAATAAGAAAAGGTTGCTATGCTGTTCTAGCACACGTCGAGAAAGTACAAACTGAAGAAAAGAGCATCAATGATGTTCCCGTTGCAAAAGAATTTCCCGATGTATTTCCGAAAGAATTACCGGGATTACCCCCACATCGATCCGTAGAATTTCAAATAGATCTTGTACCAGGAGCTGCACCAATAGCTCGTGCTCCTTACAGACTCGCACCCAGCGAGATGAAAGAACTGCAAAGCCAATTACAAGAACTTTTAGAGCGTGGTTTCATTCGACCAAGCACATCACCGTGGGGAGCTCCTGTTTGTTTGTCAAGAAGAAAGATGGTACATTCAGGTTGTGTATCGACTACCGAGAGTTGAACAAACTTACCATCAAGAACCGCTACCCACTATCGAGAATCGACGACTTATTTGATCAACTACAAGGCTCGTCTGTTTATTCAAAGATTGACTTACGTTCCGGGTATCATCAAATGCGGGTGAAAGAAGATGATATTCCAAAGACTGCTTTCAGAACATGTTACGGTCATTACGAGTTTATGGTCATGCCGTTTGGTTTAACTAATGCACCAGCTGTGTTCATGGACCTTATGAACCGAGTGTGTGGATCATACCTTGACAAGTTTGTCATTGTTTTCATTGATGACATACTTATTTACTCAAAGAATGACCAAGAACACGGTGAACATTTGAGAAAGGTGTTAGAAGTATTGAGGAAGGAAGAATTGTACGCTAAGTTTTCAAAGTGTGCATTTTGGTTGGAAGAAGTTCAATTCCTCGGTCACATAGTGAACAAAGAAGGTATTAAGGTGGATCCGGCAAAGATAGAAACTGTTGAAAAGTGGGAAACCCCAAAAACTCCGAAACACATACGCCAGTTTTTAGGACTAGCTGGTTACTACAGAAGGTTCATCCAAGACTTTTCTAAAATAGCAAAACCCTTGACTGCATTAACGCATAAAGGGAATAAATTTGAATGGAATGATGAACAAGAGAAAGCGTTTCAGTTATTGAAGAAAAAGCTAACTACGGCACCTATATTGTCATTGCCTGAATGGAATGATGATTTTGTGATTTATTGTGACGCATCAAAGCAAGGTCTCGGTTGTGTATTAATGCAACTAACGAAGGTGATTGCTTATGCGTCTAGACAATTGAAGATTCACGAACAAAATTATACGACGCATGATTTGGAATTAGGCGCGGTTGTCTTTGCATTAAAGACTTGGAGGCACTACTTATATGGGGTCAAAATTATTATATATACCGACCACAAAAGTCTTCAACACATATTTAATCAGAAACAACTGAATATGAGGCAGCGTAGGTGGATTGAATTGTTGAATGATTACAACTTTGAGATTCGTTACCACCCGGGAAAGGCAAATGTGGTAGCCGATGCCTTGAGTAGGAAGGACAGAGAACCCATTCGAGTAAAATCTATGAATATAATGATTCATAATAACCTTACTACTCAAATAAAGGAGGCACAACAAGGAGTTTTAAAAGAGAGAAATTTAAAGGATGAAATACCCAAAGGATCGGAGAAGCATCTTAATATTCGGGAAGACGGAACCCGGTATAGGGCTGAAAGGATTTGGGTACCAAAATTTGGAGATATGAGAGAAATGGTACTTAGAGAAGCTCATAAAACCAGATACTCAATACATCCTGGAACGGGGAAGATGTACAAGGATCTCAAGAAACATTTTTGGAGGCCGGGTATGAAAGCCGATGTTGCTAAATATGTAGGAGAATGTTTGACGTGTTCTAAGGTCAAAGCTAAGCATCAGAAACCATCAGGTCTACTTCAACAACCCGAAATCCCGGAATGGAAATGGGAAAACATTACCATGGATTTCATCACTAAATTGCCAAGGACTGCAAGTGGTTTTGATACTATTTGGGTAATAGTTGATCGTCTCACCAAATCAGCACACTTCCTGCCAATAAGAGAAGATGACAAGATGGAGAAGTTAGCACGACTGTATTTGAAGGAAGTCATCTCCAGACATGGAATACCAATCTCTATTATCTCTGATAGGGATGGTAGATTTATTTCAAGATTCTGGCAGACATTACAGCAAGCATTAGGAACTCGTCTAGACATGAGTACTGCTTATCATCCACAAACTGATGGGCAAAGCGAAAGGACGATACAAACGCTTGAAGACATGCTACGAGCATGTGTTATTGATTTCGGAAACAGTTGGGATCGACATCTACCGTTAGTAGAATTTTTCTACAACAACAGCTACCATTCAAGTATTGAGATGGCGCCGTTTGAAGCACTTTATGGTAGAAAGTGCAGGTCTCCGATTTGTTGGAGTGAAGTGGGGGATAGACAGATTACGGGTCCGGAGATTATACAAGAAACTACCGAGAAGATCATCCAAATTCAACAACGGTTGAAAACCGCCCAAAGTCGACAAAAGAGCTACGCTGACATTAAAAGAAAAGATATAGAATTTGAAATTGGAGAGATGGTCATGCTTAAAGTTGCACCTTGGAAAGGCGTTGTTCGATTTGGTAAACGAGGGAAATTAAATCCAAGGTATATTGGACCATTCAAGATTATTGATCGTGTCGGACCAGTAGCTTACCGACTTGAGTTACCTCAACAACTCGCGGCTGTACATAACACTTTCCACGTCTCGAATTTGAAGAAATGTTTTGCTAAAGAATATCTCACTATTCCGTTATATAAAATCCAAATCAACGAAAAACTTCAATTCATCGAAGAACCCGTCGAAATAATGGATCGTGAGGTTAAAAGACTTAAGCAAAACAAGATACCAATTGTTAAGGTTCGATGGAATGCTCGTAGAGGACCCGAGTTCACCTGGGAGCGTGAAGATCAGATGAAGAAGAAATACCCGCATCTATTTCCAGAAGATTCGTCAACACCTTCAACAGCTTAAAATTTCGGGACGAAATTTATTTAACGGGTAGGTACTGTAGTGACCCGAACTTTTCCATGTTTATATATATTAATTGAGATTGATATTTACATGATTAAATGTTTCTAACATGTTAAGCAATCAAACTTGTTAAGACTTGATTAATTGAAATATGTTTCATATAGACAATTGACCACCCAAGTTGACCGGTGATTCACGAACGTTAAAACTTGTAAAAACTATATGATGACATATATATGGATATATATATATATATATATATATATATATATATATATATATATATATATATATATATATATATATATATATATATATATATATATATATATATATATATATATATATATATATATATATATATATATATATATATATATATATATATAGTTAACATGATACAATGATAAGTAAACATATCATTAAGTATATTAACGATGAACTACATATGTAAAAACAAGACTACTAACTTAATGATTTTTAAACGAGACATATATGTAACGATTATCGTTGTAAAGACATTTAATGTATATATATCATATTAAGAGGTATTCATACATGATAATATCATGATAATATAATAATTTAAAATCTCATTTGATATTATAAACATTGGGTTAACAACATTTAACAAGATCGTTAACCTAAAGGTTTCAAAACAACACTTACATGTAACGACTAACGATGACTTAACGACTCAGTTAAAATGTATATACATGTAGTGTTTTAATATGTATTTATACACTTTTGAAAGACTTCAATACACTTATCAAAATACTTATACTTAACAAAAATGCTTACAATTACATCCTCGTTCAGTTTCATCAACAATTCTACTCGTATGCACCCGTATTCGTACTCGTACAATACACAGCTTTTAGATGTATGTACTATTGGTATATACACTCCAATGATCAGCTCTTAGCAGCCCATGTGAGTCACCTAACACATGTGGGAACCATCATTTGGCAACTAGCATGAAATATCTCATAAAATTACAAAAATATGAGTAATCATTCATGACTTATTTACATGAAAACAAAATTACATATCCTTTATATCTAATCCATACACCAACGACCAAAAACACCTACAAACACTTTCATTCTTCAATTTTCTTCATCTAATTGATCTCTCTCAAGTTCTATCTTCAAGTTCTAAGTGTTCTTCATATATTCTACAAGTTCTAGTTACATAAAATCAAGAATACTTCCAAGTTTGCTAGCTCACTTCCAATCTTGTAAGGTGATCATCCAACCTCAAGAAATTTTTGTTTCTTACAGTAGGTTATCATTCTAATACAATGTAATAATCATATTCAAACTTTGGTTCAATTTCTATAACTATAACAATCTTATTTCAAGTGATGATCTTACTTGAATTTGTTTTCGTGTCATGATTCTGCTTCAAGAACTTTGAGCCATCCAAGGATCCGTTGAAGCTAGATCCATTTTTCTCTTTTCCAGTAGGTTTATCCAAGGAACTTAAGGTAGTAATGATGTTCATAACATCATTCGATTCATATATATAAAGCTATCTTATTCGAAGGTTTAAACTTGTAATCACTGGAACATAGTTTAGTTAATTCTAAACTTGTTCGCAAACAAAAGTTAATACTTCTAACTTGACTTTTAAAATCAACTAAACACATGTTATATATCTATATGATATGCTAACTTAATGATTTAAAACCTGGAAACACGAAAAACACCGTAAAACCGGATTTACGCCGTCGTAGTAACACCGCGGGCTGTTTTAGGTTAGTTAATTAAAAACTATGATAAACTTTGATTTAAAAGTTGTTATTCTGAGAAAATTATTTTTATTATGAACATGAAACTATATCCAAAAATTATGGTTAAACTCAAAGTGGAAGTATGTTTTCTAAAATGGTCATCTAGACGTCGTTCTTTCGACTGAAATGACTACCTTTACAAAAACGACTTGTAACTTATTTTTCCGACTATAAACCTATACTGTTTCTGTTTTAATTCATAAAATAGAGTTCAATATGAAACCATAGCAATTTGATTCACTCAAAACGGATTTAAAATGAAGAAGTTATGGGTAAAACAAGATTGGATAATTTTTCTCATTTTAGCTACGTGAAAATTGGTAACAAATCTATTCCAACCATAACTTAATCAACTTGTATTGTATATTATGTAATCTTGAGATACCATAAACACGTATACAATGTTTCGACCTATCATGTCGACACATCTATATATATTTCGGAACAACCATAGACACTCTATATGTGAATGTTGGAGTTAGCTATACAGGGTTGAGGTTGATTCCAAAATATATATAGTTTGAGTTGTGATCAATACTGAGATACGTATACACTGGGTCGTGGATTGATTCAAGATAATATTTATCGATTTATTTCTGTACATCTAACTGTGGACAACTAGTTGTAGGTTACTAACGAGGACAGCTGACTTAATAAACTTAAAACATCAAAATATATTAAAAGTGTTATAAATATATTTTGAACATACTTTGATATATATGTATATATTGTTATAGGTTCGTGAATCAACCAGTGGCCAAGTCTTACTTCCCGACGAAGTAAAAATCTGTGAAAGTGAGTTATAGTCCCACTTTTAAAATCTAATATTTTTGGGATGAGAATACATGCAGGTTTTATAAATGATTTACAAAATAGACACAAGTACGTGAAACTACATTCTATGGTTGAATTATCGAAATCAAATATGCCCCTTTTTATTAAGTTTGGTAATCTAAGAATTAGGGAACAGACACCCTAATTGACGCGAATCCAAAAGATAGATCTATTGGGCCTAACAAGCCCCATCCAAAGTACCGGATGCTTTAGTACTTCGAAATTTATATCATATCCGAAGGGTGTCCCGGAATGATGGGGATATTCTTATATATGCATCTTGTTAATGTCGGTTACCAAGTGTTCACCATATGAATGATTTTTATCTCTATGTATGGGATGTGTATTGAAATATGAAATCTTGTGGTCTATTATTATGATTTGATATATATAGGTTAAACCTATAACTCACCAACATTTTTGTTGACGTTTTAAGCATGTTTATTCTCAGGTGATTATTAAGAGTTTCCGCTGTCGCATACTTAAATAAGGACGACGTTTGGAGTCCATACTTGTATGATATTGTGTAAAAACTGCATTCAAGAAACTTATTTTGTTGTAACATATTTGTATTGTAAACCATTATGTAATGGTCGTGTGTAAACAGGATATTTTAGATTATCATTATTTGATAATCTACGTAAAGCTTTTTAAACCTTTATTGATGAAATAAAGGTTATGGTTTGTTTTAAAATGAATGCAGTCTTTGAAAAACGTCTCATATAGATGTCCAAACCTCGCAACGAAATCAATTAATATGGAACGTTTTTAATCAATAAGAACGGGACATTTCAACAAATCTATTCCAACCATAACTTAATCAACTTGTATTGTATATTATGTAATCTTGAGATACCATAAACACGTATACAATATTTCGACCTATCATGTCGACACATCTATATATATTTCGGAACAACCATAGACACTCTATATGTGAATGTTGGAGTTAGCTATACAGGGTTGAGGTTGATTCCAAAATATATATAGTTTGAGTTGTGATCAATACTGAGATACGTATACACTGGGTCGTGGATTGATTCAAGATAATATTTATCGATTTATTTCTGTACATCTAACTGTGGACAACTAGTTGTAGGTTACTAACGAGGACAGCTGACTTAATAAACTTAAAACATCAAAATATATTAAAAGTGTTGTAAATATATTTTAAACATACTTTAATATATATGTATATATTGTTATAGATTCGTGAATCAACCAGTGGCCAAGTCTTACTTCCCGACGAAGTAAAAATCTGTGAAAGTGAGTTATAGTCCCACTTTTAAAATCTAATATTTTTGGGATGAGAATACATGCAGGTTTTATAAATGATTTACAAAATAGACACAAGTACGTGAAACTACATTCTATGGTTGAATTATCGAAATCGAATATGCCCCTTTTTATTAAAGTCTGGTAATCTAAGAATTAGGGAGCAGACACCCTAATTGACGCGAATCCTAAAGATAGATCTATTGGGCCTAACAAACCCCATCCAAAGTACCAGATGCTTTAGTACTTCGAAATTTATATCATATCCGAAGGGTGTCCCTGAATGATGGGGATATTCTTATATATATGAATCTTGTTAATGTCGGTTACCAGGTGTTCACCATATGAATGATTTTTATCTCTATGTATGGGATGTGTATTGAAATATAAAATCTTGTGGTCTATTGTTACGATTTGATATATATAGGTTAAACCTATAACTCACCAACATTTTTGTTGACGTTTAAAGCATGTTTATTCTCAGGTGAATACTAAGAGCTTCCGCTGTTGCATACTAAAATAAGGACAAGATTTAGAGTCCATGTTTGTATGATATTGTGTAAAAACTGCATTCAAGAAACTGATTTCGATGTAACATATTTGTATTGTAAACCATTATGTAATGGTCGTGTGTAAACAGGATATTTTAGATTATCATTATTTGATAATCTATGTAAAGCTTTTTAAACCTTTATTTATGAAATAAAGGTTATGGTTTGTTTTAAAAATGAATGCAGTCTTTGAAAAACGTCTCATATAGAGGTCAAAACCTCGCAACGAAATCAATTAATATGGAACGTTTTTAATCAATAAGAACGGGACATTTCAGTTGGTATCCGAGCGTTGGTCTTAGAGAACCAGAAAATTTGCATTAGTGTGTCTTATCGAGTTTGTTAGGATGCATTAGTGAGTCTGGACTTCGACCGTGTTTTCTTTAAAAATGATTGCTTAACATTTTTGTTGGAAACTATATATTTTTAACATATGAATATTATGTGATATATTAATCTCTTAACGTGTTTGATATTATGTGATAGATGTCTACCTCTAGAACAAGTCCCATTGACTCACCTAATAATAATGAAGAGTCAAATGTAAATTGGAATGATTCGTGGACTGATTCACAAGTTCCCGAAGAGGAACCGGAAGAAGAGTCGGAACCGGAAGAAGAATTGGAACCGGAAGAAGAAATAGAACCGGTGGGGGAAATAATAAAACGGTTAAGTAAAAGAGAATCCTCAACCAACCAACCAAGGTTAATTATGGTCAATGGTGTTTCCGCCAAGGAAGCAAAATATTGGGAGGATTACCAATTCTCCGATGAATCGGATTCCGACGAGAATTCCGATGATGTAATAGAAATTACCCCAACTGAATTTAAAAAGGCAAAAGAAAATAATAAGGGAAAGGGCATAAAAATAGAGAAATCTAATTCCAACCCCGATGAACTTTATATGTATCGCCAACCCCCGAAGTCCTTAAGTTGTAACAATAACCCAGGAACCTCTAAACCACCAGGTTTTTCTAAACCAATGTGGACAACTACGGCTCGTATTAGGGGAACATCATATATCCCTAGAAACTTGGCAAAACGAACCAAAACCGAACAAGAAGAAATGAGCGAGTCGGAATAAGATAGTTGTATTCGTGTGGTGTAATATATGTAATATAGTGTGCTTATGCTTTATGATATATGTAAAAATTGCTTGTATTAATAAGTATTTTTTTTATAAATCTAACTCTTGTCTATTTTACAGTATAAAAACACAAAATGGATAGACAACCCAATATTTTAAGAGACCTACCCGGAGACATGATTGATGAAATCTTGTCTAGAGTCGGTCAGAATTCCTCGGCACAACTATTTAAGACGAGATCAGTTTGTAAGACATTCGAAGAACGTTCCAAGAATGCCTTGGTTTATAAAAGGCTTTTGTTCGAAAGATGGGAGATATCACATTGGGAAATCCATAAGTTACGATGTGTTTACTTTGACGCATATATTGCGGGGAACACAAATGCTATTTTACGCAACGGGTTAAGAAATTATTTTGACTCAGTATATCCGAATATAGGACTTCGTGATTTAGAAAAGCGCCTAACATGCAACATAAAGAGGCATGTTATGCTTACGGGTTAGTAATGTTCGCTTCTCACCAAAGTGAGAACAAGAACATCGGGCTACAACTATTAAACAAAACGTTCCCACAAGTGACGGAGTCGGTAATTGGGGTAAGAAATGAGGTTTTTAGGTTATTACGAGACTGTTGGTCATTACGTAACCCTCGTCCCTTTGACGACGTTACAACACGCTGTCTTATCAACGGCCATAACGGTTATGTTCCACAAGAGCAAGGATGGGAAGTAGTCCTAGTAAAACCAGAATGCATGACTTGTTTCTGGACGTATGAATTACGTGTCTTTATTGCCTTTGCTGAACGACTTGTGTACTAGCTAGAATTATCTTCACAACTATCTTGTATCAAAGTTATTGTGTGCTATATTTCATGCTTTATGTAAAATAAGCGGTATTATAAGTTTGTAAAATATTGTATAAAAGTTTGAACGCGAAATATTATTACAATCAGTTTTTCATATAGAATTGTAGTAGTTGAATTGTATATTAGCTACTAAGTATGAACTTAACGGGTAGGTACTACCCGAATTTAAACTTATAAAACGCTAATATGAAGAAAAAGCTTTTATAAATGAGTTCATATTATGCTACGAAATACTATTAACTACTCTTAATATTCTGTATGATTAACTTGTTCCATTTGACTATTTTGAAGGAAATGGCACCGACTACTCGACACACCGTGAATATGAATGAAGAGGAATTCCGTACTTTTCTAGCTTCAAACATAGCCGCAGTACAGGCTGCGCTACATACCAACAATAACCTTGGATCTGGCAGTACAGGAAATCGTGTAGGATGCACCTACAAAGAATTCACTGCCTGCAAACCTTTGAAATTTGATGGAACCGAAGGACCGATCGGATTGAAACGGTGGACCGAGAAGGTCGAATCGGTGTTTGCCATAAGTAAGTGTACTGAAAAGGACAAAGTGAAGTACGCTACGCATACCTTCACAGGTTCTGTGTTAACATGGTGGAATACCTATCTAGAGCAAGTGGGACAAGATGATGCGTACGAACTACCGTGGTCAGCATTCAAGCACTTGATGAACGAGAAGTACCGTCCCAGAACCGAGGTCAATAAGCTCAAGACAGAACTTAGAGGGTTACGAACCCAAGGATTTGATATTACCACGTACGAAAGACGATTCACAGAATTGTGCCTATTGTGTCCGGGAGCATTCGAAGATGAGGAAGAGAAGATCGACGCGTTTGTGAAAGGATTGCCGGAAAGAATCCAAGAAGATATAAGTTCACACGAGCCCGCCTCCATACAACAGGCATGTAGAATGGCTCACAAACTAGTGAACCAGATTGAAGAAAGAAATAAAGAACAGACTGCTGAAGAGGCCAATGTGAAGCAAGTCAAAAGAACGTGGGAGGAAAACGGTGATAAGAATCACCAATACAACAACAACAGCAATTACAACAATAATCGCAACAATTATCCCAACAATCGCAACATCAATCGCAACTACAACAAACGGCCCAACAATAACAACAACAACAACAACAGCAACTACAACAATCATCCCAACAACAATAATAACCGCAACAACAACAACAATCAGAAGCAGCTATGCCAAAGGTGTGAAAAGTATCACTCGGGGTTCTGCACCAAATTTTGCAACAAGTGTAAAAGAAATGGTCATAGCGCGGCGAAGTGTGAGGTCTATGGACCAGGGGTTAATAGAACGAAAGGAACAAATGGTGTTGGAACAAGTAATGGCGGAGCAAGTAGTGTCGGAGCAAGTTATGCCAATGTAGTTTGTTATAAATGTGGAAAACCGGGCCACATTATTAGAAATTGCCCGAACCAGGAGAACACGAATGGACAAGGCCGCGGAAGAGTTTTCAATATTAATGCGGCAGAGGCACAGGAAGACCCGGAGCTTGTTACGGGTACGTTTCTTATTGACAATAAATCTGCTTACGTTTTATTTGATTCGGGTGCGGATAGAAGCTATATGAGTAGAGATTTTTGTGCTAAATTAAGTTGTCCATTGACACCTTTGGATAGTAAATTTTTACTCGAATTAGCAAATGGTAAATTAATTTCAGCAGATAATATATGTCGGAATCGAGAAATTAAACTGGTTAGCGAAACATTTAAGATTGATTTGATACCAGTAGAGTTAGGGAGTTTTGATGTGATAATCGGTATGGACTGGTTGAAAGAAGTGAAAGCAGAGATTGTTTGTTACAAAAATGCAATTCGCATTATACGAGAAAAAGGAAAACCCTTAATGGTGTATGGAGAAAAGGGCAACACGAAGCTACATCTTATTAGTAATTTGAAGGCACAAAAACTAATAAGAAAAGGTTGCTATGCTGTTCTAGCACACGTCGAGAAAGTACAAACTGAAGAAAAGAGCATCAATGATGTTCCCGTTGCAAAAGAATTTCCCGATGTATTTCCGAAAGAATTACCGGGATTACCCCCACAGCGATCCGTTGAATTTCAAATAGATCTTGTACCAGGAGCTGCACCAATAGCTCGTGCTCCTTACAGACTCGCACCCAGCGAGATGAAAGAACTGCAAAGCAAATTACAAGAACTTTTAGAGCGTGGTTTCATTTGACCAAGTACATCACCGTGGGGAGCTCCTGTTTTGTTTGTCAAGAAGAAAGATGGTACATTCAGGTTGTGTATCGACTACCGAGAGTTGAACAAACTTACCATCAAGAACCGCTACCCACTACCGAGAATCGAACTACAAGGCTCGTCTATTTATTCAAAGATTGACTTGCGTTCCGGGTATCATCAAATGCGGGTGAAAGAAGATGATATTCCAAAGACTGCTTTCAGAACACGTTACGGTCATTACGAGTTTATGGTCATGCCGTTTGGTTTAACTAATGCACCAGCTGTGTTCATGGACCTTATGAACCGAGTGTGTGGACCATACCTTGACAATTTTGTCATTTTTTTCATTGATGACATACTTATTTACTCAAAGAATGACCAAGAACACGGTGAACATTTGAGAAAGGTGTTAGAAGTATTGAGGAAGGAAGAATTGTACGCTAAGTTTTCAAAGTGTGCATTTTGGTGGGAAGAAGTTCAATTCCTCGGTCACATAGTGAACAAAGAAGGTATTAAGGTGGATCCGGCAAAGATAGAAACTGTTGAAAAGTGGGAAACCCCGAAAACTCCGAAACACATACGCCAGTTTTTAGGACTAGCTGGTTACTACAGAAGGTTCATCCAAGACTTTTCCAGAATGGCAAAACCCTTGACTGTATTAACGCATAAAGGGAAGAAATTTGAATGGAATGATGAACAAGAGAAAGCGTTTCAGCTATTGAAGAAAAAGCTAACTACGGCACCTATATTGTCATTGCCTGAAGGGAATGATGATTTTGTGATTTATTGTGACGCATCAAAGCAAGGTCTCGGTTGTGTATTAATGCAACGAACGAAGGTGATTGCTTATGCGTCTAGACAATTGAAGATTCACGAACAAAATTATACGACGCATGATTTGGAATTAGGCGCGGTTGTTTTTGCATTAAAGACTTGGAGGCATTACTTATATGGGGTCAAAAGTATTATATATACCGACCACAAAAGTCTTCAACACATATTTAATCAGAAACAACTGAATATGAGGCAGCGTAGGTGGATTGAATTATTGAATGATTACGACTTTGAGATTCGTTACCACCCGGGGAAGGCAAATGTGGAAGCCGATGCCTTGAGCAGGAAGGACAGAGAACCTATTCGAGTAAAATCTATGAATATAATGATTCATAATAACCTTACTACTCAAATAAAGGAGGCGCAACAAGGAGTTTTAAAAGAGGGAAATTTAAAGGATGAAATACCCAAAGGATCGGAGAAACATCTTAATATTCGGGAAGACGGAACCCGGTATAGGGCTGAAAGGATTTGGGTACCAAAATTTGGAGATATGAGAGAAATGGTACTTAGAGAAGCTCATAAAACCAGATACTCAATACATCCTGGAACGGGGAAGATGTACAAGGATCTCAGGAAATATTTTTGGTGGCCGAGTATGGAAGCCGATGTTACTAAATACGTAGGAGAATGTTTGACGTGTTCTAAGGTCAAAGCTGAGCATCAGAAACCATCAGGTCTACTTCAACAACCCGAAATCCCGGAATGGAAATGGGAAAACATTACCATAGATTTCATCACTAAATTACCAAGGACTGCAAGTGGTTTTGATACTATTTGGGTAATAGTTGATCGTCTCACCAAATCAGCACATTTCCGGCCAATAAGAGAAGATGACAAGATGGAGAAGTTAGCACGACTGTATTTGAAGGAAGTCGTCTCCAGACATGGAATACCAATCTCTATTATCTCTGATAGGGATGGCAGATTTATTTCAAGATTCTGGCAGACATTACAGCAAGCATTAGGAACTCGTCTAGACATGAGTACTGCCTATCATCCACAAACTGATGGGCAGAGTGAAAGGACGATACAAACGCTTGAAGACATGCTACGAGCATGTGTTATTGATTTCGGAAATAGTTGGGATCGACATCTACCATTAGCAGAATTTTCCTACAACAACAGCTGCCATTCAAGCATTGAGATGGCGCCGTTTGAAGCACTTTATGGTAGAAAGTGCAGGTCTCCGATTTGTTGGAGTGAAGTGGTGGATAGACAGATTACGGGTCCGGAGATTATACAAGAAACTACCGAGAAGATCATCCAAATTCAACAACGGTTGAAAACCGCCCAAAGTCGACAAAAGAGCTACGCTGACATTAAAAGAAAAGATATAGAATTTGAAATTGGAGAGATGGTCATGCTTAAAGTTGCACCTTGGAAAGGCGTTGTTCGATTTGGTAAACGAGGGAAATTAAATCCAAGGTATATTAGACCATTCAAGATTATTGATCGTGTCGGACCAGTAGCTTACCGACTTGAGTTACCTCAACAACTCGCGGCTGTACATAACACTTTCCACGTCTCGAATTTGAAGAAATGTTTTGCTAAAGAAGATCTCACTATTCCATTAGATGAAATCCGAATCAACGAAAAACTCCAATTCATCGAAGAACCCGTCGAAATAATGGATCGTGAGGTTAAAAGACTTAAGCAAAACAAGATACCAATTGTTAAGGTTCAATGGAATGCTCGTAGAGGACCCGAGTTCACCTGAGAGTGTGAAGATCAGATGAAGAAGAAATACCCGCATCTATTTCTAGAAGATTCGTCAACACCTTCAACAGCTTAAAATTTCGGGACGAAATTTATTTAACGGGTAGGTACTGTAGTGATCCGAACTTTTCCATGTTTATATATATTAATTGAGATTGATATTTACATGATTAAATGTTTCCAACATGTTAAGCAATCAAACTTGTTAAGACTTGATTACTTGAAATATGTTTCATATAGACAATTGACCACCCAAGTTGACCGGCGATTCACGAACGTTAAAACTTGTAAAAATGACATGACGATATATATATGGATATACATATGGTTAACATGAGATTATGATAAGTAAGTATCTCCATAAGTATATTAACAATGAGTTATATACATATAAACAAGACTACTAACTTAAGGATTTCGAAACGAGACATATATGTAACGATTATCGTTGTAACGACATTAATATGTATATATATCATATTAAGATATATTAATATATCATAATATCATGATAATATAATAATTTAACATCTCATTAGATGTAATAAACAATGGGTTAACAACATTAATTGAGATCGTTAACTTAAAGGTTTCAAAACAACACTTACATGTAACGACTAACGATGACTTAACGACTCAGTTAAAATGTATATACATGTAGTGTATTTAGATGTATTAAAATACTTTTGGAAGACTTCAAGACATATATCAAAACACTCATACTTAACGAAAATGGTTACAGTTACTTTTCCATTCTTTTCTTTCATCAAGAATTCTAGTCGTATTCTTATCCGTATTATACACAGCTTCAAAACGTACTTACTATGAGTATATACCAATAGGAACTAGCATGGGATTCCACTCTTGATTATGTCATGTATGACTAATCAATTTTAACTTCTACCATGAGCTAGTCAACTAACTAGAACTCCTTTTAACCCCACTCACCACTCACCAATTACCACTCATCATTCACTCCATTTCACTTCCAATTCTCTTTCTAATTCTCTCTCAACACACACACACACTATTATGAACGTATTTTCCAGTAGTTAATCATCATATTCATCAAAAATCACTTCAAGAATCAAGCTATAATCATCATAGGAAGAACACTTCAAGAACACTTCAAAAATCCCTTCAAGTTTACTAATTTACTTCCAAGCTTTCTAATCCATTCCAAGTAATCATCTAAGATCAAGAAACCTTTGTTATACACAGTAGGTTATCTTTCTTATTCAAGGTAATATTCATATTCAAACTTTGATTCAATTTCTATAACTATAAACTATCTTAATTCGAGTAAAAAACTTACTTGAACTTGTTTTTGTGTCATGATCCTACTTCAAGAACTTTCAAGCCATCCAAGATCCTTTGAAGCTAGATCATTTCTTGTCACTTCCAGTAGGTTTACCTACTAAACTTGTGGTAGTAATGATATTCATAACATCATTCGATTCATATATATAAAACTATCTTATTCGAAGGTTTAAACTCGTAATCACTAGAACATAGTTTAGTTAATTCTAAACTTGTTCGCAAACAAAAGTTAATCCTTCTAACTTGACTTTTAAAATTAACTACACACATGTTCTATATCTATATGATATGCTAACTTAATGATTTAAAACCTGGAAACACGAAAAACACCGTAAAACCGGATTTACGCCGTCGTAGTAACACCGCGGGCTGTTTTGGGTTAGTTAATTAAAAACTATGATAAACTTTGATTTAAAAGTTGTTATTCTGAGAAAATGATTTTTATTATGAACATGAAACTATATCCAAAAATTATGGTTAAACTCAAAGTGGAAGTATGTTTTCTAAAATGGTCATCCAGACGTCGTTCTTTCGACTGAAATGACAACCTTTACAAAAATGACTTCTACCTTATTTTTCTGACTAAAAACCTATACTTTTCTGTTTAGATTCATAAAATAGAGTTCAATATGAAACCATAGCAATTTGATTCCCTCAAAACGGATTTAAAATGAAGAAGTTATGGGTAAAACAAGATTGGATAATTTTTCTCATTTTAGCTACGTGAAAATTGGTAACAAATCTATTCCAACCATAACTTAATCAACTTGTATTGTATATTATGTAATCTTGAGATACCATAGACACGTATACAATGTTTCAACCTATCATGTCGACACATCTATATATATTTCGGAACAACCATAGACACTCTATATGTGAATGTTGGAGTTAGCTATACAGGGTTGAGGTTGATTCCAAAATATATATAGTTTGAGTTGTGATCAATACTGAGATACGTATACACTGGGTCGTGGATTGATTCAAGATAATATTTATCGATTTATTTCTGTACATCTAACTGTGGACAACTAGTTGTAGGTTACTAACGAGGACAGCTGACTTTATAAACTTAAAACATCAAAATATATTAAAAGTGTTGTAAATATATTTTAAACATACTTTGATATATATGTATATATTGTTATAGGTTCGTAAATCAACCAGTGGCCAAGTCTTACTTCCCGATGAAGTAAAAATCTGTGAAAGTGAGTTATAGTCCCACTTTTAAAATCTAATATTTTTGGGATGAGAATACATGCAGGTTTTATAAATGATTTACAAAATAGACACAAGTACGTGAAACTACATTCTATGGTTGAATTATCAAAATCGAATATGCCCCTTTTTATTAAAGTCTGGTAATCTAAGAATTAGGGAGCAGACACCCTAATTGACGCGAATCCTAAAGATAGATCTATTGGGCCTAACAAACCCCATCCAAAGTACCGGATGCTTTAGTACTTCAAAATTTATATCATATCCGAAGGGTGTCCCGGAATGATGGGGATATTCTTATATATATGCATCTTGTTAATGTCGGTTACCAGGTGTTCACCATATGAATGATTTTTATCTCTATGTATGGGATGTGTATTGAAATATGAAATCTTGTGGTCTATTGTTACGATTTGATATATATAGGTTAAACCTATAACTCACCAACATTTTTGTTGACGTTTAAAGTATGTTTATTCTCAGGTGAATACTAAGAGCTTCCGCTGTTGCATACTAAAATAAGGACAAGATTTGGAGTCCATGTTTGTATGATATTGTGTAAAAACTGCATTCAAGAAACTGATTTCGATGTAACATATTTGTATTGTAAACCATTATGTAATGGTTGTGTGTAAACAGGATATTTTAGATTATCATTATTTGATAATCTACGTAAAGCTTTTTAAACCTTTATTTATGAAATAAAGGTTATGGTTTGTTTTAAAAATGAATGCAGTCTTTGAAAAACGTCTCATATAGAGGTCAAAACCTCGCAACGAAATCAATTAATATGGAACGTTTTTAATCAATAAGAACGGGACATTTCAGTTTGTAACAAATATTTTTTGAAACGAGACCTCGAAAGCCTTCAATTTTGCCTTTTTATATTTTGACCGTTTTCATTCATATTATTCCTTTTGTGTATGCATGTCTTAGCATGGTATATATCGTTTTAAGGCCTATTGTTTCACTCGCAATGTAATTATGTATAACGGGTATAAATTTGAATCTAATGTCACTTCATTAGACACGTTCTTTTAAATCATTAGTATGCACTGCCAGATGGAGTACCATTTGGCGGCGCATAACCTTCGGTTTCAGATTGTGCTGAAAATCTCGAGATTACCCTAAAACGGCCAAACGAGCAAGACAATCTGAACGTTCTTTCCATTCGAGGTTGTCCAATTTCTGAAAAAGACATCTTTCCTCACAAAATTGCACCACGCGCCAAACATCACCGACGGTTCGTGGTGCTTGGTGTTTTGTGTCTTTGGCCAAAATGTTTGATCTATCGTATCTTTTGACTCGTAGGTCCGATTTAGTCACCGTTTTTTTTTTTAAATCGTGTAATTGTTTGGGATCTATCCGTTGGCAAACTGCCGTAGGCGGTTTGTAACAAATATTTTTTGAAACGAGACCTCGAAAGCCTTCAATTTTGCCTTTTTCGATTTTGACCGTTTTCATTCATATTATTCCTTTTGTGTATGCATGACTTAGCATGGTATATATTGTTTTAAGGCCTATTATTTCACTCGCAATGTAATTATGTATAACGGGTATAAATTTGAATCTAATGTCACTTCATTAGACACGTTCTTTTAAATCATTAGTATGCACCGCCAGATAGAGTACCACTAGGCGGCGCATAACCTTCGGTTTCTGATTGTGCCGAAAATCTCGAGATCACCCTAAAACGACCCTAACATCAAGACTCCTGGATAGTGTCTTGACATTCGAGGTCGTCAGGATGCCGAAAAAAGACATTTTACTCATTTTTAATGTTCTATTTGATCATTTTCAATTTATATCGCATTATTAGTTTTGTGTATGGATGACTTAGTATTGTATATATCGTTTTAAGGCCTATTATTTCACTCGCAATGTAATTATGTATAACGGGTATAAATTTGAATCTAATGTCACTTCATTAGACAGGTTTTTTTAAATCATTAGTATGCGCCGCCAGATGGAATACCACTTGGCGGCGAATAACCTTCAGTTTTTAATTGTGCTGAAAATCTCGAGATCACCCTAAAATGAACCTAACATCAAGACTCCTGGATAGTGTCTTGACATTTGAGGTCTTCAGGATGCCAAAAAAAGACATTTTACTCATTTTTAATGTTCTATTTGAACATTTTCAATTTATATCGCATTATTAGTTTTATGTATGGATGACTTAGCATTGTATATATCGTTTTAAGGCCTATTATTTCACTTACAATGTAATTATGTATAACGGGTATAAATTTGAATCTAATGTCACTTCATTAGACACGTTTTTTTAAATCAATAGTATGCACCGCCAGATAGAGTACCACTTGGCGGCGCATAACCTTCGGTTTCAGATTGTGCTGAAAATCTCTAAATCACCCTAAAACGGCCAAACGAGCAAGACTCTCTGAACATTTTTTCCATTCGAGGTCGTCTAGATTCTGAAAAAGTCATCTTTCTTTGCAAAATTTCACCACGCACCAAACACCACCGACGGTTCGTGGTGCTTGGTGTTTTGTGTCTTTGGCCAAAATGTTCGATCTATCGTATCTTTTGACTCGTAGCTCCGATTTAGTCCCCGTTTTTTGATTTTGACTTTGATTTTTTTTGATTTTGACCGTTTTCATTCATATTATTCCTTTTGTGTGTGCATGATTTAGCATGGTATATATCATTTTAAGGCCTATTATTTCACTCGCAATGTATTTATGTATAACGGGTATAAATTTGACTCTAGTGTCACTTCATTAGACACGTTTTTTTAAATCATTAGTATGCGCCACCAGATGGAGTACCACTTGGCGGCGCATAACCTTCGGTTTCTGATTGTGCTGAAAATCTCGAGATCACCCTAAAACGACCCTAACATCAAGACTCCTGGATAGTGTCTTGACATTCGAGGTCGTCTGGATGCCGAAAAAAGATATTTTACTCATTTTTAATGTTCTATTTGATCATTTTCAATTTATATCGCATTATTAGTTTTGTGTATGGAAGACTTAGCATTGTATATATCGTGTTAAGGCCTATTATTTCACTTGCAATGTAATTATGTATAACGGGTATAAATTTGAATCAAATGTCACTTCATTAGACACGTTTTTTTTACATCATTAGTATGCACCGCCAGATGGAGTACCATTTGGCGGCGCATAACCTTCGGTTTCAGATTGTGCTGAAAATCTCTAAATTACCCTAAAATGGCCGAACGAGCAAGACAATCTGAATGTTCTTTCCATTCGAGGTTGTCCAAATTCTGAAAAAGACATCTTTCCTCACAAAATTGCACCACGCACCAAACATCACCGACGGTTCGTGGTGCTTGGTGTTTTGTGTCTTTGGCCAAAATGTTTGATCTATCGTATCTTTTGACTCGTAGGTCCGATTGTAATGACCCGCACTTTTCGATCGTTCTATACTTATAAGATTAATATTTACATAAATTAAACCTTACCAACATGATAAGCAATCCAAATTGTTGAGACTTATGTTTTTGAAATGAGTTTTACACAACGTTTGACCGTCTAGTTTGACCGATGATATCATGAACTATACAATATATGATAATTATACGTTTGTGTATATATATGTATATATACATATTTAACATGATCCAAGAATGTTTTAATATCTCATTTTGTATTAATAACAATAAGTTATAAGTATATTTTGAAACTACTAACTTAAGTTTTCAAAACGATAAACATACGTAACGTTATTTGACATAAATACTTATGACCTATAATGTTTATACATATATCGTATAAGTAATGTATTTAATCACTTTTTAAGGACTTAAATACATAAAACAATATAAGTGTATTCACAAAAGATAGCTATATTTGAATTCTCATTCCATTTTTCACAAAATTTCTATACGTATATCTAGAGTACATGTACTCGTATCATACCTAGCTTCTATACGTATTTACTATTGGTATATACACATCAAATCACCACCAACCAGCCCTTGTTCAATGCCTTATGTATAAGGTAACTACTTTTGTTATCTAGTATGACAATTTCACATGATTAAAAGATTTTTTCACAAAATTACAAACTTATACACCTTTTACATCACCATTTATACTCCATCCATTTTCAATTTTTGATTCATTTTTACCTCAAACCTCTAGCTAAAAACACACACACTTTTAAGAGTCTTAAACTCCATAACCATTCAGCTAATATCCATGAAGATCTAGCCATAAAAACATCACTTAATCACCATAAGAAAACTCTTACAAAGACACTTCAAGAATCCTTCCAAGAACACAAACTTACTTCCAATCTTTCATCCAATTCCATCACCCTTTTGGTTCTAGGTTCTTACTCCTCTTTTACAGCAATCTTGTCCAAGTAACTTGAGGTAGTAACTTTGTTCATAACCTTATTCGATTCATATATATATAGCTATCTTATTTTGTGGTATAAAATTTTAACAACAAGAACATAGTTTGAATGTTTTCAAACTTGTTTGCAAACTAAATAGATCCTTCTAACTTAACTTTTAAAATACTTCAAGACCTGTAATATAACTTAAATATATGCTAATTTAACAAGGTATAATTTGGTTTTTCAAAGAACACCTTAAAAACTGTTTTTACGACGTCGGAGTGTAACCGGGGGCTGTTTTGGGTTGGATAATTAAAAACCATCTTGAACTTTGAATTGGAGGTTTATATTCTGGAAAAATGATATTTCTTATGAATATGATGACACATAAAAATTTTATGATTTAATTCAAAGTATAAGTATTTTTAGAAAAATGGTCATTAAATGATATTTTTGTAACAAAAATGATTAACTTCATAAGTTTCACTAAAGTTTGACCTATTACCTGTGATTTCGAATACAAACTAAGGTATTTACAGTTCATAGTCTTAAAGAGGGACTCGATCCAAGGAAGTGGCAAGTTGAATCAACGAAAACGGAGTTGTAACGAAGAAACTATGACCAAAACGAGATCGGATATCTAAGACTAGTTTAGCTACGAAAATAATTGGAGAAAATTAAATAAATCACATCTTTTTAAAATAACATGATATTTTATATATATGTACTCATAATTTAATTTTATATGGTTCAGGATCACCCGTAAACAATACGAGAAGATTAATCATAAGATCCCATGATTGTACGCAACACGTCATTTGACAACACCGGTACTTTATGTACGCAACACGTCATTTGACAACACCGGTACCGTGGGTCAAGATTAATCTCGACCAATACATATACGATGGGGGTTTTTATTTATTTCATTGGGGGTTTATTAAACACCTAAAAATGAACCATTTAAAATTGAATTACTAACATCGGACTGCTAACTACGGACTAAGGAATTATTAAAAGTATTAAAAGTATTATAAGTATATATATGTGACGTTTGTTTAAAAAGAAAAGGTATTGATATATTATATATGGATAGGTTCGTGATATCAATCGGAGACCAAGTCAAAATTACATATCTTCAAGACGAAAGTGAGTATATAGTCCCACTTTTAAACTCTAAATATTTCGGGATGAGAATACATGTATTTTATATTTTACGTTATGGACACAAGTAACTGAAAAATATATTCTACGTTGAGTTGTACCACTGGCATACTTCCCTGTAGCTTGGTAACTGTTATTTACAGCGGTATTGTAAACGCGAATCCTGTTGATAGATCTATCGGGCCTGACAACCCCAACCGGACTGGACGACCAGTATTCAACGGTTGCACAGTACTTCGTTTCGTGACTACACTTGGTACGGTGTAGTAAGATTTCATAATAAAGGGAATATGCGACGTGATTAAATGTTAAGTATGGTTACCAAGTGCTCAACCACTTAGAATATTTTTATTAAAATGTTTATATATGAAATCTTGTGGTCTATATATATATATTGCTGCCGGCATTAAACCTATATCTCACCAACTTTATGTTGACGTTTTAAGCATGTTTATTCTCAGGTGGTAACTAAAAGCTTCCGCTGCAACATGTTGAATTTAAGCAAGATCTTGAGTATGCATATTTGTGTCAAAAATAAAACTGCATATCCGAGGAATTGTAATGTAAAATATGCTAGAAATCGTATTGTTATCATCACATGTAAAGTTTGTAAGTCTAAGATTATAGCTAAACGATAACCATCTTTTTATTGTCTAAAGCTTGTATTAAAATAAGAGTTATGGTTTGTAATGTAAAATAAATGCAGTTGTTCTTTTAAAAAAAATGTCGCATATAGAGGTCAATACCTCGCAATGAAATCATACGTTATCTAACTCGTTCTTATGGTTAAGGACGGGTTATGACATGTGGTATCAGAGCGGTGGTCTTAGCGAACCAGGTTTGCATTAGCGTGTCTAACCGATAAGTCGTTAGGATACATTAGTAAGTCTGGACTTTGACCGGGTCTGATTTAAAAACCATTGCTTATCATTGTTGGTTAAAATTTATATGTAAATATTATGTAGTACTAATGGGTTAGTTGTTGTGTGATAGATGTCGGGCTCAAAACTTGTTATCACATTCAGCGACTCCGAACCAGAATCTTCAGATGGTGTTCCAGTCATTAACCTATCCGATGACGAAAATAATATCTTTGGGGAAGACTCACAAATTCCGGATGAACCGACTATAGAGAACCCGGAAAGTGAACCCGAGGAGGAAAGTGAACCCGAGGAGGAAAGTGAACCCGAGGAAGAAATACAGGAAATTACAAAAGACAAGTTCGAACTAGGAAAGAAACGAAAGGCTAATGAATTAGAAAATTCAAATCCCGAGTTTAGTAAGGATGATGTGGCACCGACTCCACTAGACACTACCACCCCTATTCCCACTATTCCTATTCGTTCTATCCCGGCATCCAGTTCTTCAGTCCCACAGCCAAAATATAGGCAGACAGCTAGGATAAGCGTTAGGCGATTCATTGAACCTAAACGTCTTAGAAAATAGACCAAACGATGCGCTGATGTATTAAACCATGGGATCATATAATGTTTTGTATAATATTATTAGTGTGGTTTGCTTAATGTTCGATGTAAGATAAGCATATGTAAAATAGTGAAGTGTGAAATGCAATAATTTTCCATGGTTAAGTATTATTTAGATGGTAGTAATTGATTCTGTACTAAGCTATTAAGTATGGACATTAACGGGTAGGTACTACCCTAGATATAATTATAAAACGCTAATAAGAAGAAAAGGCTTTTATAATAATACCTGGTTCATATTATTAATAAGCTATAATGTACTGTAAATATACACTACATCTATAATATTCCATGTGAATAATTATTTTCTTTTCATTCTTATAGAAGAATATGGCGCGATTGAACCGAATGACGGAACAAGAAATCCAGGAACTCATCAATCAGCGAGTGAACGACAGAATGTTATGGGTCGAGGCTGCAAGAGGTGCTGCAGTTAACCCAAATCCTCGTGTGGGGTGCACTTACAAAACTTTTCAAGCTTGCAAGCCCTCATCATTCAGTGGAACAGAAGGACCGATCGGTTTAACCCGGTGGATAGAAAAGATGGAGACTGTGTTTAAAATAAGTGGTTGTGTTGAAAAGGACATGACCAAGTATGCATCGTGCACTTTACAAGATAGTGCACTCACGTGGTAGAAAAATTATGTGAAGGCTGTAGGAGGAGATGTAGCTTATGATACTCCTTGGGAAGAATTCAAAACAATGTTAATCAACGAGTATTGTCCAAGGAACGAGGTTAGAAAGTTGGAAGATGAATTACGAAGCCTGAAGGTTGTTGGTACTGAAATCACCAACTACAATCAGCGATTCATGGAATTAGTTTTGCTATGTCCTGAATTGGTTCCAACCGAAGAACGGAAGATTGAAATGTACAAAGATGGTTTGCCCAAAAAGGTCAAGGCAAATGTTACAGCATCGAAACCTAAGACAATTCATGAAGCTATAACCATGGCAAACGAGCTAATGGATCAGGTCATCATGGATAAGAAAGTATCCAATACTGATGTGAAGGTATCAGGTAATAAAAGAAAGTGGAATGGAAATTATGATCGAGGTAACCAACAACATTCTTTTAAGAAACAAGAAATCACGCAAGGTGCGGGTAGTGGTTTAAGCTTTGGTTATAAAGGACAAAATTCTTTATGCAACCGATGCCACAAACATCACTCTGGTTACTGTAATGTGGTATGCAACAAATGTAATCGAAAGGGTCATCTTGCTGAAGATTGTAGGGCTCTCGTTACAAATACAAATGGTATCAAGACTCCTACCACTAATGCAAATAGAACTGCTTTGGCTACTGTTACTTGTTATGGATGTGGGAAACAGGGTCATTATAAGAGCCAGTGCCCGAATCCAGAGAAGAATATCGGACCTGCACGAGGGAGAGCATTTGTTATTAATGCTAGAGAGGCGTGTGAAGACCCGGAGCTTGTTACGGGTACGTTTACCATTAATAACTTATCCGCATCTATTATATTTGATACTGGTGCTGATAGAAGTTACGTGTGTAGAGACTTTCAAGCTAAATTGAATTGTTCATCATTACCTCTAGATGCTAAGTACATGATTGAGTTAGCTAATGGTAAACTAATTAAAGCTGATAAAATTTGCCGTGATTGTAAAATAAATTTAGCCGGAGAAACATTTAAGATTGATTTGATACCCGTAGAATTAGGAAGTTTTGATGTAATAGTCGGCATGGACTGGATGTCCAAAATAGGAGCTGAAGTTGTGTGCGCCAAGAAGGCAATTCGCATTCCTCGTAAGGATAAAACGCCAGTAATGATTTATGGAGAGAAGGGTAACTCAAAGCTAAAACTCATTAGTTATTTGAAAGCTCAAAAGTGCTTGAAGAAAGGGTGCTATGCTATCTTAGCACATGTTAATAAAGTCGAAAAGAAAGAAAAAGAGAAGTGCATCAATGACGTGCCTGTGGCAAGAGATTTTCCTGAAGTATTTCCGGAAGAGTTGCCGGGATTACCTCCATTTAGATCTGTAGAATTTCAAATAGATCTTGTACCAGGAGCTGCACCGGTTGCCCGTGCTCCATATAGACTTGCACCGTCCGAGTTAAAAGAACTTCAGAGTCAGTTAAAAGAATTACTGGATCGTGGATTCATACGACCAAGCACTTCACCGTGGGGAGCTCCAATTTTATTCGTCAAGAAGAAATACGGATCTTTCCGAATGTGTATAGATTATCGTGAATTAAATAAGTTAACTATCAAAAATCGGTATCCACTACCGAGAATTGACGACTTATTTGATCAACTCCAAGGATCATGTGTGTACTCGAAAATTGACCTAAGATCGGGCTATCATCAATTACGCGTCAAAGAAGAAGATATACCGAAAACTGCTTTTCGGACACGTTACGGTCATTACGAATTTTTGGTCATGCCGTTTGGATTGACGAATGCGCCAGCTGTATTCATGGACCTCATGAATCGAGTTTGTAGTCCATATCTAGATAAGTTTGTTATCGTTTTCATTGATGATATTCTTATCTATTCTAAGAGTGAGCAAGAGCATGAGCAGCATTTAAGGTTGATATTAGAGTTGTTAAGAAAAGAACAGCTATATGCTAAATTTTCTAAATGTGCTTTCTGGTTGAAAGAAGTGCAATTTCTTGGCCACGTTGTTAGTAGCAAAGGAATTCAGGTTGATCCAGCAAAAATTGAAGCCATTGAAAAATGGGAGACTCCTAAGACACCAACGTAGATACGCCAATTTTTGGGTTTAGCCGGTTATTATAGAAGGTTTATTCAAGATTTTTCCCGAATAGCTAAGCAGTTGACAGCGTTAACGCAAAAAGGGAAGAAATATGAATGGACATCTGAGCAGGAGAGTGCATTCCAATTACTAAAGAAGAAGTTAACTACGGCGCCTATTTTATCGTTACCAGAAGGGAACGATGATTTTGAAATATATTGTGACGCTTCGCGACAAGGTTTTGGTTGCGTTCTTATGCAACGGAAGAAAGTTATTGCATACGCATCCCGACAATTGAAGATTCACGAGTGGAATTATACGACGCATGATTTAGAACTGGGAGCAGTCGTGTTTGCATTGAAGATATGGAGACACTACTTGTATGGGGTTAAATGCACTGTGTTTACTGATCATAAAAGCCTTCAACATATTTTTGATCAGAAACAGCTGAACATGAGGCAACGTAGGTGGGTCGAGTTAATAAACGACTATGATTGTGAAATTCGTTATCATCCCGGGAAAGCGAATGTGGTGGCTGACGCACTAAGCAGAAAGGAACGAGAACCAATTCGAGTACGAGCGATGAAAATAAAAATTCGCATGAATCTCAACTCACAAATCAAAGAAGTTCAACGAGAAGCACTTACTAAAGAAAATATAGGAAATGAAATAATGAAGAAGTATGAGAAGCAACTCGTTATGCGGGAAGATGGAATTCGATATTTTGCAAACCGTATTTGGGTACCAAAGTTGGGTGGATTAAGGAAGTTAATATTGAATGAGGCACATAAGACAAGATACTCGATACATCCTGGAGTTGGAAAGATGTATCAAGATCTTAAGACGCATTATTGGTGGCCTAATTTGAAGACAGACGTTGCAACATATGTTGGGGAATGTTTAACTTGTTCCAAAGTCAAAGCAGAACACCAGAAGCCGTCAGGATTACTTCAACAACCAGAAATCCCAGAATGGAAATGGGACGGTATTACCATGGATTTCATCACGAAGTTACCAAAGACTGCCTGGGGATACGACACTATTTGGGTAATTGTTGATCGTCTTACCAAATCTGCACATTTCTTGCCTATAAAGGAAACGGATAGAATGGAGAAATTATTACGATTATATATAAAGGAAATAGTTTCAAGGCATGGAATACCTATTTCCATTATATCTGATCGTGATAGTAGATTTACCTCAAAGTCCTGGCAATCACTACAGGAGGCACTAGGAACTCGTTTGGATATGAGTACCGTATATCATCCGCAAACTGACGGGCAGAGTGAAAGAACAATTCAGACTCTTGAAGACATGCTCAGGGCATGTGTGATCGATTTTGGAAACGGATGGGATAAATATCTACCATTAGCAGAATTCTCGTATAATAATAGTTATCATGCGAGCATTAAAGCTGCGCCATTCGAAGCATTGTACGAAAGGAAGTGTAGATCTCCTATTTGTTGGAATGAAGTAGGAGATCGACAATTAACTGGTCCCGAGATCATACACGAAACGACTGAGAAGATAGTACAAATCAAGGAGAGATTGAAAACAGCCCGTAGTCGCCAAAAGAGCTACGCCGATGTCCGAAGGAAACCATTAGAGTTTCAGATCGGTGACATGGTTATGCTAAAGGTGTCACCTTGGAAAGGTGTAATACGTTTCGGTAAAAGAGGTAAACTGAACCCAAGATATGTAGGCCCGTTCAAGATCATCGAACGCATTGGACCGGTAGCTTATCGACTCGAGTTACCGCAACAACTCGCCGGAGTACATAATACATTTCACGTCTCGAACCTTAAGAAGTGTCTTGCAAAGGAAGACCTCACCATTCCTCTTGAAGAAATCCATGTCGATGAAAAACTACAATTCATCGAAGAACCAATCGAAATCATGGATCGTGAAGTTAAACGGCTCAAGCAGAGCAGCATACCGATCGTTAAGCTTCGTTGGAATGCTCGAAGAGGTCCCGAGTTTACTTGGGAAAGAGAGGATCAGATGAAACAAAAGTATCCACACTTGTTTCTCGATGACGCAAAATAGGTACAATTTTAAAATTTCGGGACGAAATTTATTTAACGGGTAGGTACTGTAATGACCCGCACTTTTTCGATCGTTCTATACTTATAAGATTAATATTTACATAAATTAAACCTTACCAACATGATAAGCAATCCAAATTGTTGAGACTTATGTTTTTGAAATGAGTTTTACACAACGTTTGACCGTCTAGTTTGACCGATGATATCATGAACTATACAATATATGATAATTATACGTTTGTGTATATATATGTATATATACATATTTAACATGATCCAAGAATGTTTTAATATCTCATTTTGTATTAATAACAATAAGTTATAAGTATATTTTGAAACTACTAACTTAAGTTTTCAAAACGATAACCATACGTAACGTTATTTGACATAAATACTTATGACCTATAATGTTTATACATATATCGTATAAGTAATGTATTTAATCACTTTTTAAGGACTTAAATACATAAAACAATATAAGTGTATTCACAAAAGATAGCTATATTTGAATTCTCATTCCATTTTTCACAAAATTTCTATACGTATATCTAGAGTACATGTACTCGTATCATACCTAGCTTCTATACGTATTTACTATTGGTATATACACATCAAATCACCACCAACCAGCACTTGTTCAATGCCTTATGTATAAGGTAACTACTTTTGTTATCTAGTATGACAATTTCACATGATTAAAAGATTTTTTCACAAAATTACAAACTTATACACCTTTTACATCACCATTTATACTCCATCCATTTTCAATTTTTGATTCATTTTTACCTCAAACCTCTAGCTAAAAACACACACACTTTTAAGAGTCTTAAACTCCATAACCATTCAGCTAATATCCATGAAGATCTAGCCATAAAAACATCACTTAATCACCATAAGAAAACTCTTACAAAGACACTTCAAGAATCCTTCCAAGAACACAAACTTACTTCCAATCTTTCATCCAATTCCATCACCCTTTTGGTTCTAGGTTCTTACTCCTCTTTTACAGCAATCTTGTCCAAGTAACTTGAGGTAGTAACTTTGTTCATAACCTTATTCGATTCATATATATATAGCTATCTTATTTTGTGGTATAAAATTTTAACAACAAGAACATAGTTTGAATGTTTTCAAACTTGTTTGCAAACTAAATAGATCCTTCTAACTTAACTTTTAAAATACTTCAAGACCTGTAATATAACTTAAATATATGCTAATTTAACAAGGTATAATTTGGTTTTTCAAAGAACACCTTAAAAACTGTTTTTACGACGTCGGAGTGTAACTGGGGGCTGTTTTGGGTTGGATAATTAAAAACCATCTTGAACTTTGAATTGGAGGTTTATATTCTGGAAAGATGATATTTCTTATGAATATGATGACACATAAAAATTTTATGATTTAATTCAAAGTATAAGTATTTTTAGAAAAATGGTCATTAAATGATATTTTTGTAACAAAAATGATTAACTTCATAAGTTTCACTAAAGTTTGACCTATGACCTGTGATTTCGAATACAAACTAAGGTATTTACAGTTCATAGTCTTAAAGAGGGACTCGATCCAAGGAAGTGGCAAGTTGAATCAACGAAAACGGAGTTGTAACGAAGAAACTATGACCAAAACGAGATCGGATATCTAAGACTAGTTTAGCTACGAAAATAATTGGAGAAAATTAAATAAATCACATCTTTTTAAAATAACATGATATTTTATATATATGTACTCATAATTTAATTTTATATGGTTCAGGATCACCCGTAAACAATACGAGAAGATTAATCATAAGATCCCATGATTGTACGCAACACGTCATTTGACAACACCGGTACTTTATGTACGCAACACGTCATTTGACAACACCGGTACCGTGGGTCAAGATTAATCTCGACCAATACATATACGATGGGGGTTTTTATTTATTTCATTGGGGGTTTATTAAACACCTAAAAATGAACCATTTAAAATTGAATTACTAACATCGGACTGCTAACTACGGACTAAGGAATTATTAAAAGTATTAAAAGTATTATAAGTATATATATGTGACGTTTGTTTAAAAAGAAAAGGTAAAGGTATTGATATATTATATATGGATAGGTTCGTGATATCAATCGGAGACCAAGTCAAAATTACATATCTTCAAGACGAAAGTGAGTATATAGTCCCACTTTTAAACTCTAAATATTTCGGGATGAGAATACATGTATTTTATGTTTTACGTTATGGACACAAGTAACTGAAAAATATATTCTACGTTGAGTTGTACCACTGGCATACTTCCCTGTAGCTTGGTAACTGTTATTTACAGCGGTATTGTAAACGCGAATCCTGTTGATAGATCTATCGGGCCTGACAATCCCAACCGGACTGGACGACCAGTATTCAACGGTTGCACAGTACTTCGTTTCGTGACTACACTTGGTACAGTGTAGTAAGATTTCATAATAAAGGGAATATGCGACGTGATTAAATGTTAAGTATGGTTACCAAGTGCTCAACCACTTAGAATATTTTTATTAAAATGTTTATAGATGAAATCTTGTGGTCTATATATATATATTGCTGCCGGCATTAAACCTATATCTCACCAACTTTATGTTGACGTTTTAAGCATGTTTATTCTCAGGTGATAACTAAAAGCTTCCGCTGCAACATATTGAATTTAAGCAAGATCTTGAGTATGCATATTTGTGTCAAAAATAAAACTGCATATCCGAGGAATTGTAATGTAAAATATGCTAGAAATCGTATTGTTATCATCACATGTAAAGTTTGTAAGTCTAAGATTATCGCTAAACGATAATCATCTTTTTATTGTCTAAAGCTTGTATTAAAATAAGAGTTATGGTTTGTAATGTAAAATAAATGCAGTTGTTCTTTTAAAAAAAATGTCGCATATAGAGGTCAATACCTCGCAATGAAATCATACGTTATCTAACTCGTTCTTATGGTTAAGGACGGGTTATGATACCGATTTAGTCACCGTTTTTTTTCAAATCGTGTAATTGTTTGGGATCTATCCGTTGGCAAACTGCCATAGGCGGTTTGTAACAAATATTTTTTGAAACGAGACCTCGAAAGCCTTCAATTTTGCCTTTTTCGATTTTGACCGTTTTCATTCATATTATTCTTTTTGTGTATGCATGACTTAGCATGGTATATATTGTTTTAAGGCCTATTATTTCACTCGCAATGTAATTATGTATAACGGGTATAAATTTGAATCTAATGTCACTTCATTAGACACGTTCTTTTAAATCATTAGTATGCACCGCCAGATAGAGTACCACTTGGCGGCGCATAACCTTCGGTTTCTGATTGTGCTGAAAATCTCGAGATCACCCTAAAACGACCCTAACATCAAGACTCCTGGATAGTGTCTTGATATTCGAGGTCGTCAGGATGCCGAAAAAAGACATTTTACTCATTTTTAATGTTCTATTTGATCATTTTCAATTTATATCGCATTATTAGTTTTGTGTATGGATGACTTAGCATTGTATATATCGTTTTAAGGCCTATTATTTTACTCGTAATGTAATTATGTATAACGGGTATAAATTTGAATCTAATGTCACTTCATTAGACACATTTTTTTACATCATTAGTATGCACCGCCAGATGGAGTACCATTTGGCGGCGCATAACCTTCGGTTTCAGATTGTGCTGAAAATCTCTAAATTACCCTAAAACGGTTGAACAAGCAAGACAATCTGAATGTTCTTTCCATTCGAGTTCATCCAGATTCTGAAAAAGACATCTTTCCTCGCAAAATCGCACCACGCACCAAACGCCACCGACGGTTTGTGGTGCTTGGTGTTTTGTGTCTTTGGCCAAAATGTTTGATCTATCGTATCTTTTGACTCGTAGTTCCGATTAAGTCACCGTTTTTTTCAAATCGTGTAATTGTTTGGGATCTATCCATTGGCAAACTGCCGTAGGCGGTTTGTAACAAATAGTTTTGAAACGAGACCTCGAAAGCCTTCAATTTTGCCTTTTT
Organism: Rutidosis leptorrhynchoides; assembly: GCF_046630445.1. Lineage (NCBI taxonomy): Eukaryota > Viridiplantae > Streptophyta > Magnoliopsida > Asterales > Asteraceae > Rutidosis > Rutidosis leptorrhynchoides. Next base: position 335,731,299 of record NC_092342.1, on the reverse strand, counting down.
CTATTTTGACCGTTTTCATTCATATTATTCCTTTTGTGTATGCATGACTTAGCATGGTATATATCGTTTTAAGGCCTATTGTTTCACTCGCAATGTAATTATGTATAACGGGTATAAATTTGAATCTAATGTCACTTCATTAGACACGTTCTTTTAAATCCTTAGTATGCACCGCCAGATGGAGTACCATTTGGCTGCGCATAACCTTCGGTTTTAGATTGTGCTGAAAATCTCGAGATTACCCTAAAACGGCCGAACGAGCAAGACAATCTGAATGTTCTTTCCATTCGAGGTTGTCCAAATTCTGAAAAAGACATCTTTGGCCAAAATGTTTGATCTATCGTATCTTTTGACTCGTAGGTCCGATTTAGTCACCGTTTTTTTTAAATCGTGTAATTGTTTGGGATCTATCCATTGGCAAACTACCGTAGGCGGTTTGTAACTAATATTTTTTGAAACGAGACCTCGAAAGCCTTCAATTTTGCCTTTTTCGATTTTGTCCGTTTTCATTCATATTATTCCTTTTGTGTATGCATGACTTAGCATGGTATATATTGTTTTAAGGCCTATTATTTCACTCGCAATGTAATTATGTATAACGGGTATAAATTTGAATCTAATGTCACTTCAATAGACATGTTCTTTTAAATCATTAGTATGTACCGCCAGATAGAGTACCACTTGGCGGCGCATAACCTTCGGTTTCTGATTGTGCTGAAAATCTTGAGATCACCCTAAAACGACCCTAACATCAAGACTCCTGGATAGTGTCTTGACATTCGAGGTCGTCAGGATGCCAAAAAAAGACATTTTACTCATTTTTAATGTTCTATTTGATCATTTTCAATTTATATCGCATTATTAGTTTTGTGTATGGATGACTTAGCATTGTATATATCGTTTTAAGGCCTATTATTTCACTCGCAATGTAATAATGTATAGCGGGTATAAATTTGAATCTAATGTCACTTCATTAGACACATTTTTTTACATCATTAGTATGCACCGCCGGATTGAGTACCATTTGGCGGCGCATAACCTTCGGTTTCAGATTGTGCTGAAAATCTCTAAATTACCCTAAAACGGTCGAACAAGCAAGACAATCTGAATGTTCTTTCCATTCGAGTTCATCCAGATTCTGAAAAAGACATCTTTTCTCGCAAAATCGCACCACGCACCAAACACCACCGACGGTTCGTGGTGCTTGGTGTTTTGTGTCTTTGGCCAAAATGTTTGATCTATCATATCTTTTGACTCGTAGTTCCGATTAAGTCACCGTTTTTTTCAAATCATGTAATTGTTTGGGATCTATCCATTGGCAAACTGCCGTAGGCGGTTTGTAACAAATATTTTTGAAACGAGACCTCGAAAGCCTTCAATTTTGCCTTTTTCTATTTTGACCGTTTTCATTCATATTATTCCTTTTGTGTATGCATGACTTAGCATGGTATATATCGTTTTAAGGCCTATTGTTTCACTCGCAATGTAATTATGTATAACGGGTATAAATTTGAATCTAATGTCACTTCATTAGACACATTCTTTTAAATCATTAGTATGCACCGCCAGATGGAGTACCATTTGGCTGCGCATAACCTTCGGTTTCAGATTGTGCTGAAAATCTCGAGATTACCCTAAAACGGCCGAACGAGCAAGACAATCTGAATGTTCTTTCCATTCGAGGTTGTCCAAATTCTGAAAAAGACATCTTTCCTCAAAAAATTGCACCACGCACCAAACATCACCGACGGTTCGTGGTGCTTGGTGTTTTGTGTCTTTGGCCAAAATGTTTGATCTATCGTATCTTTTGACTCGTAGGTCCGATTCAGTCACCGTTTTTTTTAAATCGTGTAATTGTTTGGGATCTATCCGTTGGCAAACTGCCGTAGGCGGTTTGTAACAAATTTTTTTGAAACGAGACCTCGAAAGCCTTCAATTTTGCCTTTTTCGATTTTGACCGTTTTCGTTCATATTATTCCTTTTGTGTATGCATGACTTAGCATGGTATATATTGTTTTAAGGCCTATTATTTCACTCGCAATGTAATTATGTATAACGGGTATAAATTTGAATCTAATGTCACTTCATTAGACACGTTCTTTTAAATCATTAGTATGCACCGCCGGATAGAGTACCACTTGGCGGCGCATAACCTTCGGTTTCTGATTGTGCTAAAAATCTCGAGATCACCCTAAAACGACCCTAACATCAAGACTCCTGGATAGTGTCTTGACATTCGAGGTCGTCAGGATGCCGAAAAAAGACATTTTACTCATTTTTAATGTTCTATTTGATCATTTTCAATATATATCGCATTATTAGTTTTGTGTATGGATGACTTAGCATTGTATATATCATTTTAAGGCCTATTATTTCAATCGCAATGTAATTATGTATAACGGGTATAAATTTGAATCTAATGTCACTTCATTAGACACATTTTTTTACATCATTAGTATGCACCGCCAGATGGAGTACCATTTGGCGGCGCATAACCTTCGGTTTTAGATTGTGCTGAAAATCTCTAAATTACCCTAAAACGGCCGAACAAGCAAGACAATCTGAATTTTCTTTCCATTCGAGTTCATCCAGATTCTGAAAAAGATATCTTTCCTCGCAAAATCGCACCACGCACCAAACACCACCGACGGTTCGTGGTGCTTGGTGTTTTGTGTCTTTGGCCAAAATGTTTGATCTATCGTATCTTTTGACTCGTAGTTCCGATTAAGTCACTGTTTTTTTCAAATCGTGTAATTGTTTGGGATCTATCCATTGGCAAACTGCCGTAGGCGGTTTGTAACAAATATTTTTTGTAACGAGACCTCGAAAGCCTTCAATTTTGCCTTTTTTATTTTGACCATTTTCATTCATATTATTCCTTTTGTATATGCATGACTTAGCATGGTATATATCGTTTTAAGGCCTATTGTTTCACTCGCAATGTAATTATGTATAACGGGTATAAATTTGAATCTAATGCCACTTCATTAGACACGTTCTTTTAAATCATTAGTATGTACCGCCATATGGAGTACCATTTGGCGGCGCATAACCTTCGGTTTCAGATTGTGCTGAAAATCTCGAGATTACCCTAAAACGGCCAAACGAGCAAGACAATCTAAACATTCTTTCCATTCGAGGTTGTCCAAATTCTGAAAAAGACATCTTTCCTCAAAAAATTGCACCACGCACCAAACATCACCGACGGTTCGTGGTGCTTGGTGTTTTGTGTCTTTGGCCAAAATGTTTGATCCATCGTATATTTTGACTCGTAGGTCCGATTTAGTCACCGTTTTTTTTAAATCGTGTAATTGTTTGGGATCTATCCGTTGGCAAACTGCCGTAGGCGGTTTGTAACAAATATTTTTTGAAACGAGACCTCGAAAGCCTTCAATTTTGCCTTTTTCGATTTTGACCGTTTTCATTCATATTGTTCCTTTTGTGTATGCATGACTTAGCATGGTATATATTGTTTTAAGGCCTATTATTTCACTCGCAATGTAATTATGTATAACGGGTATAAATTTGAATCTAATGTCACTTCATTAGACACGTTCTTTTAAATCATTAGTATGCAGATAGAGTACCACTTGGCGGCGCATAACCTTCGGTTTCTGATTGTGCTGAAAATCTCGAGATCACCCTAAAACGACCCTAACATCAAGACTCCTGGATAGTGTCTTGACATTCGAGGTCGTCAGGATGCCGAAAAAAGACATTTAACTCATTTTTAATGTTCTATTTGATCATTTTCAATTTATATCGCATTATTAGTTTTGTGTATGGATGACTTAGCATTGTATATATCGTTTTAAGGCCTATTATTTCACTCGCAATGTAATTATGTATAACGGGTATAAATTTGAATCTAATGTCACTTCATTAGACACATTTTTTTACATCATTAGTATGCACCGCCAGATGGAGTACCATTTAACGGCGCATAACCTTCGGTTTCAGATTGTGCTGAAAATATCTAAATTACCCTAAAACGGCCGAACAAGCAAGACAATCTGAATGTTCTTTCCATTCGAGTTCATCCAGATTCTGAAAAAGACATCTTTCCTGGCAAAATCGCACCACTCACCAAACACCACCGACGGTTCGTGGTGCTTGGTGTTTTGTGTCTTTGGCCAAAATGTTTGATCTATCGTATCTTTTAACTCGTAGTTCCGATTAAGTCACCGTTTTTTTCAAATCGTGAAATTGTTTGGGATCTATCCATTGGAAAACTACCGTAGGCGGTTTGTAACAAATATTTTTTGAAACGAGACCTCAAAAGCCTTCAATTTTGCCTTTTTCAATTTTGACCGTTTTCATTCATATTATTCCTTTTGTGAATGCATGACTTAGCATGGTATATATCGTTTTAAGGCCTATTGTCTCACTCGCAATGTAATTATGTATAACGGGTATAAATTTGAATCTAATGTCACTTCATTAGACACGTTCTTTTAAATCATTAGTATGCATCGCCAGATAGAGTACCACTTGGCGGCGCTTAACCTTCGGTTTCTGATTGTGCTGAAAATCTCGAGATCACCCTAAAACGACCCTAACATCAAGACTCCTGGATAGTGTCCTGACATTCGAGGTCGTCAGGATACCGAAAAAATACATTTTACTCATTTTTAATGTTCTATTTGATCATTTTCAATTTATATTGCATTATTAGTTTTGTGTATGGATGACTTAGCATTGTATATATCGTTTTAAGGCCTATTATTTCACTCGCAATGTAATTATGTATAACGGGTATAAATTTGAATCTAATGTCACTTCATTAGACATGTTTTTTTAAATCATTAGTATGCGCCGCCAGACGGAGTACCACTTGGCGGCGCATAACCTTCAGTTTTCAATTGTACTGAAAATCTCGAGATCACCCTAAAATGAACCTAACATCAAGACTCCTGGATAGTGTCTTGACATTCAAGGTCGTCAGGATGCCAAAAAAAGACATTTTACTCATTTTTAATGTTCTATTTGAACATTTTCAATTTATATCGCATTATTAGTTTTGTGTATGGATGACTTAGCATTGTATATATCGTTTTAAGGCCTATTATTTCACTCACAATGTAATTATGTATAACGGGTATAAATTTGAATCTAATGTCACTTCATTAGACACGTTTTTTAAATCAATAGTATGCACCGCCAGATGGAGTAACACTTGGCGGCGCATAACCTTCGATTTCAGATTGTGCTGAAAATCTCTAAATCACCCTAAAACGGCCAAACGAGCAAGACTCTTTGAACATTTTTTCCATTCGAGGTCGTCTAGATTCTGAAAAAGTCATCTTTCCTCGCAAAATTGCACCACGCACCAAACACCACCGACGGTTCATGGTGCTTGGTATTTTGTGTCTTTGGCCAAAATGTTAGATCTATCGTATCTTTTGACTCGTAGCTCCGATTTAGTCCCCGTTTTTTTCAAATTGTGTAATTGTTTGGGATCTATCCATTGGCAAACTGCCGTAGGCGGTTTATAACAAATATTTTTTGAAACGAGACCTCGAAAGCCTTCAATTTTGCCTTTTTTGATTTTGACCGTTTTCATTCATATTATTCCTTTTGTGTATGCATGACTTAGCATGGTATATATCACTTTAAGAACTATTGTTTCACTTGCAATGTAATTATGTATAACGGGTATAAATTTGAATCTAATGTCACTTCATTAGACACGTTCTTTTAAATCATTAGTATGCACCGCCAGATAGAGTACCACTTGGCGGCGCATAACCTTCGGTTTCTGATTATGCCGAAAATCTCGAGATCACCCTAAAATGACCCTAACATCAAGACTCCTGGATAGTGTCTTGACATTCGAGGTCGTCAGGATGCCGAAAAAAGACATTTTACTCATTTTTAATGTTCTATTTGATCATTTTCAATTTATATCGCATTATTAGTTTTGTGTATGGATGACTTAGCATTGTATATATCATTTTAAGGCCTATTATTTCACTCGCAATGTAATTATGTATAACGGGTATAAATTTGAATCTAATGTCACTTCATTAGACACATTTTTTTACATCATTAGTATGCACCGCCAGATGGAATACCATTTGGCGGCGCATAACCTTCGGTTTCAGATTGTGCTGAAAATCTCTAAATTACCCTAAAACGGTCGAACAAGCAAGACAATCTGAATGTTCTTTCCATTCGAGTTCATCCAGATTCTGAAAAAGACATCTTTTCTCGCAAAATCGCACCACGCACCAAACACCACCGACGGTTCGTGGTGCTTGGTGTTTTGTGTCTTTGGCCAAAATGTTTGATCTATCATATCTTTTAACTCGTAGTTCCGATTAAGTCACCGTTTTTTAAAATCATGTAATTGTTTGGGATCTATCCATTGGCAAACTGCCGTAGGCGGTTTGTAACAAATATTTTTGAAACGAGACCTCGAAAGCCTTCAATTTTGCCTTTTTCTATTTTGACCGTTTTCATTCATATTATTCCTTTTGTGTATGCATGACTTAGCATGGTATATATCGTTTTAAGGCCTATTGTTTCACTCGCAATGTAATTATGTATAACGGGTATAAATTTGAATCTAATGTCACTTCATTAGACACGTTCTTTTAAATCATTAGTATGCACCGCCAGATGGAGTACCATTTGGCTGCGCATAACCTTCGGTTTCAGATTGTGCTGAAAATCTCGAGATTACCCTAAAACGGCCGAACGAGCAAGACAATCTGAATGTTCTTTCCATTCGAGGTTGTCCAAATTCTGAAAAAGACATCTTTCCTCACAAAATTGCACCACGCACCAAACATCACCGACGGTTCGTGGTGCTTGGTGTTTTGTGTCTTTGGCCAAAATGTTTGATCTATCATATATTTTGACTCGTAGGTCCGATTTAGTCACCGTTTTTTTTAAATCGTGTAATTGTTTGGGATCTATCCGTTGGAAAAATGCCGTAGGCGGTTTGTAACAAATTTTTTTGAAACGAGACCTCGAAAGCCTTCAATTTTGCCTTTTTCGATTTTGCCTGTTTTCGTTCATATTATTCCTTTTGTGTATGCATGACTTAGCATGGTATATATTGTTTTAAGGCCTATTATTTCACTCGCAATGTAATTATGTATAACGGGTATAAATTTGAATCTAATGTCACTTCATTAGACACGTTCTTTTAAATCATTAGTATGCACCGCCAGATAGAGTACCACTTGGCGGCGCATAACCTTCGGTTTCTGATTGTGCTAAAAATCTCGAGATCACCCTAAAACGACCCTAACATCAAGACTCCTGGATAGTGTCTTGACATTCGAGGTCGTCAGGATGTCGAAAAAAGACATTTTACTCATTTTTAATGTTCTATTTGATCATTTTCAATTTATATCGCATTATTAGTTTTGTGTATGGATGACTTAGCATTGTATATATCGTTTTAAGGCCTATTATTTCAATAGCAATGTAATTATGTATAACGGGTATAAATTTGAATCTAATGTCACTTCATTAGACATATTTTTTTACATCATTAGTATGCACCGCCAGATGGAGTACCATTTGGCGGCGCATAACCTTCGGTTTCAGATTGTGCTGAAAATCTCTAAATTACCCTAAAACGGCCGAACAAGCAAGACAATCTGAATTTTCTTTCCATTCGAGTTCATCCAGATTCTGAAAAAGACATCTTTCCACGCAAAATCGCACCACGCACCAAACACCACTGACGGTTCGTGGTGCTTGGTGTTTTGTGTCTTTGGCCAAAATGTTTGATCTATTGTATCTTTTGCCCCGTAGTTCCGATTAAGTCACCGTTTTTTTCAAATCGTGTAATTGTTTGGGATCTATCCATTGGCAAACTGCCGTAGGCGGTTTGTAACAAATATTTTTTGAAACGAGACCTCGAAAGCCTTCAATTTTGCCTTTTTCTATTTTGACCGTTTTCATTCATATTATTCCTTTTGTGTAAGCATGACTTAGCATGGTATATATCGTTTTAAGGCCTATTGTTTCACTCGCAATGTAATTATGTATAACGGGTATAAATTTGAATCTAATGTCACTTCATTAGACACGTTCTTTTAAATCATTAGTATGCACCGCCATATGGAGTACCATTTGGCGGCGCATAACCTTCGGTTTCAGATTGTGCTGAAAATCTCGAGATTACCCTAAAACGGCCAAACGAGCAAGACAATCTGAACGTTCTTTCCATTCGAGGTTGTCCAAATTCTGAAAAAGACATCTTTCCTCACAAAATTGCACCACGCACCAAACATCACCGACGGTTCGTGGTGCTTGGTGTTTTGTGTCTTTGGCCAAAATGTTTGATCTATCGTATCTTTTGACTCGTAGGTCCGATATAGTCACCGTTTTTTTTTAAATCGTGTAATTGTTTGGGATCTATCCGTTGGCAAACTGCCGTAGGCGGTTTGTAACAAATATTTTTTGAAACGAGACCTCGAAAGCCTTCAATTTTGCCTTTTTCGATTTTGACCGTTTTCATTCATATTATTCCTTTTGTGTATGCATGACTTAGCATGGTATATATTGTTTTAAGGCCTATTATTTCACTCGCAATGTAATTATGTATAACGGGTATAAATTTGAATCTAATGTCACTTCATTAGACACGTTCTTTTAAATCATTAGTATGCACCGCCAGATAGAGTACCACTTGGCGCGCGCATAACCTTCGGTTTCTGATTGTGCCGAAAATCTCGAGATCACCCTTAAACGACCCTAACATCAAGACTCCTGGATAGTGTCTTGACATTTGAGGTCGTCAGGATGCCGAAAAAAGACATTTTACTCATTTTTAATGTTCTATTTGATCATTTTCAATTTATATCGCATTATTAGTTTTGTGTATGGATGACTTAGCATTGTATATATCGTTTTAAGGCCTATTATTTCACTCGCAATGTAATTATGTATAACGTGTATAAATTTGAATCTAATGTCACTTCATTAGACACATTTTTTTACATCATTAGTATGCATCGCCAGATGGAGTACCATTTAGCGGCGCATAACCTTCGGTTTCAGATTGTGCTGAAAATCTCTAAATTACCCTAAAACGGCCGAACAAGCAAGACAATCTAAATGTTCTTTCCATTCGAGTTCATCCAGATTCTGAAAAAGACATCTTTCCTCGCAAAATCGCACCACGCACCAAACACCACCGACGGTTCGTGGTGCTTGGTGTTTTGTGTCTTTGGCCAAAATGTTTGATCTATCGTATCTTTTGACTCGTAGTTCCGATTAAGTCACCGTTTTTTTTCAAATCGTGTAATTGTTTGGGATCTATCCATTGGCAAACTTCCGTAGGCGGTTTGTAACAAATATTTTTTGAAACGAGACCTCGAAAGCCTTCAATTTTGCCTTTTTCTATTTTGACCGTTTTCATTCATATTATTCCTTTTGTGTATGCATGACTTAGCATGGTATATATCGTTTTAAGGCCTATTGTTTCACTCGCAATGTAATTATGTATAACGGGTATAAATTTGAATCTAATGTCACTTCATTAGACATGTTCTTTTAAATCATTAGTATGCACCGCCAGATGGAATACCATTTGGCGGCGCATAACCTTCGGTTTCAGATTGTGCTGAAAATCTCGAGATTACCCTAAAACGGCCGAACGATCAAGACAATCTGAATGTTCTTTCCATTCGAGGTTGTCCAAATTCTGAAAAAGACATCTTTCCTCACAAAATTGCACCACGCACCAAACATCACCGACGGTTCGTGGTGCTTGGTGTTTTGTGTCTTTGGCCAAAATGTTTGATCTATCGCATCTTTTGACTCGTAGGTCCGATTTAGTCACCGTTTTTTTTTTAAATCGTGTAATTCTTTGGGATCTATCCGTTGGCAAATTGCCGTAGGCGGTTTATAACAAATATTTTTTGAAACGAGACATCGAAAGCCTTCAATTTTGCCTTTTTCGATTTTGACTGTTTTCATTCATATTATTCCTTTTGAGTATGCATGACTTAGCATGGTATATATTGTTTTAAGGCCTATTATTTCACTCGCAATGTAATTATGTATAACGGGTATAAATTTGAATCTAATGTCACTTCATTAGACACGTTCTTTTAAATCATTAGTATGCACCGCCAGATAGAGTACCACTTGGCGGCGCATAACCTTCGGTTTCTGATTGTGCTGAAAATCTCGAGATCACCCTAAAACGACCCTAACATCAAGACTCCTGGATAGTGTCTTGACATTCGAGGTCGTCAGGATGCCGAAAAAAGACATTTTACTCATTTTTAATGTTCTATTTGATCATTTTCAATTTATATCGCATTATTAGTTTTGTGTATGGATGACTTAGCATTGTATATATCGTTTTAAGGCCTATTATTTCACTCGCAATGTAATTATGTATAACGGGTATAAATTTGAATCTAATGTCACTTCATTAGACACATTTTTTTACATCATTAGTATGCACCGCCAGATGGAGTACCATTTAACGGCGCATAACCTTCGGTTTCAGATTGTGCTGAAAATCTCTAAATTACCCTAAAACGGCCGAACAAGAAAGACAATCTGAATGTTCTTTCCATTCGAGTTCATCCAGATTCTGAAAAAGACATCTTTCCTCGCAAAATCGCACCACGCACCAAACACCACCGACGGTTCGTGGTGCTTGGTGTTTTGTGTCTTTGGCCAAAATGTTTGATCTATCGTATCTTTTGACTCGTAGTTCCGATTAAGTCACCGTTTTTTTCAAATCGTGTAATTGTTTGGGATCTATCCATTGGCAAACTACCGTAGGCGGTTTGTAACAAATATTTTTTGAAACGAGACCTCGAAAGCCTTCAATTTTGCCTTTTTCAATTTTGACCGTTTTCATTCATATTATTCCTTTTGTGTATGCATGACTTAGCATGGTATATATCGTTTTAAGGCCTATTGTTTCACTCGCAATGTAATTATGTATAACGGGTATAAATTTGAATCTATTGTCACTTCATTAGACACGTTCTTTTAAATCATTAGTATGCACCGCCAGATAGAGTACCACTTGGCGGCGCATAACCTTCGGTTTCTGATTGTGCTGAAAATCTCGAGATCACCCTAAAACGACCCTAACATCAAGACTCCTGGATAGTGTCTTGACATTCGAGGTCGTCAGGATACCGAAAAAATACATTTTACTCATTTTTAATGTTCTATTTGATCATTTTCAATTTATATCGCATTATTAGTTTTGTGTATGGATGACTTAGCATTGTATATATCGTTTTAAGGCCTATTATTTCACTCGCAATGTAATTATGTATAACGGGTATAAATTTGAATCTAATGTCACTTCATTAGACATGTTTTTTTAAATCATTAGTATGCGCCGCCAGACGGAGTACCACTTGGCGGCGCATAACCTTCAGTTTTTAATTGTGCTGAAAATCTCGAGATCACCCTAAAATGAACCTAACATCAAGACTCCTGGATAGTGTCTTGACATTCAAGGTCGTCAGGATGCCAAAAAAAGACATTTTACTCATTTTTAATGTTCTATTTGAACATTTTCAATTTATATCGCATTATTAGTTTTGTGTATGGATGACTTAGCATTGTATATATCGTTTTAAGGCCTATTATTTCACTCACAATGTAATTATGTATAACGGGTATAAATTTGAATCTAATGTCACTTCATTAGACACGTTTTTTTTAAATCAATAGTATGCACCGCCAGATGGAGTAACACTTGGCGGCGCATAACCTTCGGTTTCAAATTGTGCTGAAAATCTCTAAATCACCCTAAAACGGCCAAACGAGCAAGAATCTTTGAACATTTTTTCCATTCGAGGTCGTCTAGATTCTGAAAAAGTCATCTTTCCTCGCAAAATTGCACCACGCACCAAACACCACCGACGGTTCATGGTGCTTGGTGTTTTGTGTCTTTGGCCAAAATGTTAGATCTATCGTATCTTTTGACTCGTAGCTCCGATTTAGTCCCCGTTTTTTTCAAATTGTGTAATTGTTTGGGATCTATCCATTGGCAAACTGCCTTAGGCGGTTTGTAACAAATATTTTTTGAAACGAGACCTCGAAAGCCTTCAATTTTGCCTATTTTGATTTTGACCGTTTTCATTCATATTATTCCTTTTGTGTATGCATGACATAGCATGGTATATATCACTTTAAGAACTATTGTTTCACTTGCAATGTAATTATGTATAACGGGTATAAATTTGAATCTAATGTCACTTCATTAGACACGTTCTTTTAAATCATTAGTATGCACCGCCAGATAGAGTACCACTTGGCGGCGCATAACCTTCGGTTTCTGATTGTGCCGAAAATCTCGAGATCACCCTAAAACGACCCTAACATCAAGACTCCTGGATAGTGTCTTGACATTCGAGGTCGTCAGGATGCCGAAAAAAGACATTTTACTCATTTTTAATGTTCTATTTGATCATTTTCAATTTATATCGCATTATTAGTTTTGTGTATGGATGACTTAGCATTGTATATATCGTTTTAAGGCCTATTATTTCACTCGCAATGTAATTATGTATAACGGGTATAAATTTGAATCTAATGTCACTTCATTAGACACATTTTTTTACATCATTAGTATGCACCGCCAGATGGAGTACCATTTGGCGGCGCATAACCTTCGGTTTCAGATTGTGCTGAAAATCTCTAAATTACCCTAAAACGGCCGAACAAGCAAGACAATCTGAATGTTCTTTCCATTCGAGTTCATCCAGATTCTGAAAAAGACATCTTTCCTCGCAAAATCTCATCACGCACTAAACACCACCGACGGTTCGTGGTGCTTGGTGTTTTGTGTCTTTGGCCAAAATGTTTGATCTATCGTATCTTTTGACTCGTAGTTCCGATTAAGTCACCGTTTTTTTTCAAATCGTGTAATTGTTTGGGATCTATCCATTGGCAAACTATCGTAGGCGGTTTGTAACAAATATTTTTTGAAACGAGACCTCGAAAGCCTTCAATTTTGCCTTTTTCTATTTTGACTGTTTTCATTCATATTATTCCTTTTGTGTATGCATGACTTAGCATGGTATATATCGTTTTAAGGCCTATTGTTTCACTCGCAATGTAATTATGTATAACGGGTATAAATTTGAATCTAATGTCACTTCTTTAGACACGTTCTTTTAAATCATTAGTATGCACCGCCAGATGGAGTACCATTTGGCGGCGCATAACCTTCGGTTTCAGATTATGCTGAAAATCTCGATATTACCCTAAAACGGCCGAACGAGCAAGACAATCTGAATGTTCTTTCCATTCGAGGTTGTCCAAATTCTGAAAAAGACATCTTTCCTCACAAAATTGCACCACGCACCAAACATCACCGACGGTTCGTGGTGCTTGGTGTTTTGTGTCTTTGGCCAAAATGTTTGATCTATTGTATCTTTTGACTCGTAGGTCCGATTTAGTCACCATTTTTTTTCAAATCGTGTAATTGTTTGGGATCTATCCGTTGGAAAACTGCCGTAGGCGGTTTGTAACAAATATTTTTTGAAACGAGACCTCGAAAGCCTTCAATTTTGCCTTTTTCGATTTTGACCGTTTTCATTCATATTATTCCTTTTGTGTATGCATGACTTAGCATGGTATATATTGTTTTAAGGCCTATTATTTCACTCGCAATGTAATTATGTATAACGGGTATAAATTTGAATCTAATGTCACTTCATTAGACACGTTCTTTTAAATCATTAGTATGCACCGCCAGATAGAGTACCACTTGGCGGCGCATAACCTTCGGTTTCTGATTGTGCTGAAAATCTCGATATCACCCTAAAATGACCCTAACATCAAGACTCCTGGATAGTGTCTTGACATTCGAGGTCGTCAGGATGCCGAAAAAAGACATTTTACTCATTTTTAATGTTTTATTTGATCATTTTCAATTTATATCGCATTATTAGTTTTGTGTATGGATGACTTAGTATTGTATATATCGTTTTAAGGCCTATTATTTCACTCGCAATGTAATTATGTATAACGGGTATAAATTTGAATCTAATGTCACTTCATTAGACACATTTTTTTACATCATTAGTATGCACCGCCAGATGGAGTACCATTTAACGGCGCATAACCTTCGGTTTCAGATTGTGCTGAAAATCTCTAAATTACCCTAAAACGGCCGAACAAGCAAGACAATCTGAATGTTCTTTCCATTCGAGTTCATCCAGATTCTGAAAAAGACATCTTTCCTCGCAAAATCGCACCACGCACCAAACACCACCGACGGTTCGTGGTGCTTGGTGTTTTGTGTCTTTGGCCAAAATGTTTGATCTATCGTATCTTTTGACTCGTAGTTCCGATTAAGTCACCGTTTTTTTCAAATCGTGTAATTGTTTGGGATCTATCCATTGGCAAACTGCCGTAGGCGGTTTGTAACAAATATTTTTTGAAACGAGACCTCGAAAGCCTTCAATTTTGCCTTTTTCAATTTTGACCGTTTTCATTCATATTATTCCTTTTGTGTATGCATGACTTAGCATGGTATATATCATTTTAAGGCCTATTGTTTCACTCGCAATGTAATTATGTATAACGGGTATAAATTTGAATCTAATGTCACTTCATTAGACACGTTCTTGTAAATCATTAGTATGCACCGCCAGATAGAGTACCACTTGGCGGCGCATAACCTTCGGTTTCTGATTGTGCTAAAAATCTCGAGATTACCCTAAAACGACCCTAACATCAAGACTCCTGGATAGTGTCTTGACATTCGAGGTCGTCAGGATACCGAAAAAATACATTTTACTCATTTTTTATGTTCTATTTGATCATTTTCAATTTATATCGCATTATTAGTTTTGTGTATGGATGACTTAGCATTGTATATATCGTTTTAAGGCCTATTATTTCACTCGCAATGTAATTATGTATAATGGGTATAAATTTGAATCTAATGTCACTTCATTAGACATGTTTTTTAAATCATTAGTATGCGCCGCCAGACGGAGTACCACTTGGCGGCGCATAACCTTCTGTTTTTAATTGTGCTGAAAATCTCGAGATCACCCTAAAATGAACCTAACATCAAGACTCCTGGATAGTGTCTTGACATTCAAGGTCGTCAGGATGCCAAAAAAAGACATTTTACTCATTTTTAATGTTCTATTTGAACATTTTCAATTTATATCGCATTATTAGTTTTGTGTATGGATGACTTAGCATTGTATATATCGTTTTAAGGCCTATTATTTCACTCACAATGTAATTATGTATAACGGGTATAAATTTGAATCTAATGTCACTTCATTAGACACATTTTTTTAAATCAATAGTATGCACCGCCAGATGGAGTAACACTTGGAGGCGCATAACCTTCGGTTTCAGATTGTGCTGAAAATCTCTAAATCAACCTAAAACGGCCAAACGAGCAAGACTCTTTGAATATTTTTTCCATTCGAGGTCGTCTAGATTCTGAAAAAGTCATCTTTCCTCGCAAAATTGCACCACGCACCAAACACCACCGACGGTTCATGGTGCTTGGTGTTTTGTGTCTTTGGCCAAAATGTTAGATCTATCGTATCTTTTGACTCGTAGCTCCGATTTAGTCCCCGTTTTTTTCAAATTGTGTAATTGTTTGGGATCTATCCGTTGGCAAACTGCCGTAGGCGGTTTGTAACAAATATTTTTTGAAACGAGACCTCGAAAGCCTTCAATTTTCCATTTTTTGATTTTGACCGTTTTCATTCATATTATTCCTTTTGTGTATGCATGACTTAGCATGGTATATATCACTTTAAGAACTATTGTTTCACTTGCAATGTAATTATGTATAACGGGTATAAATTTGAATCTAATGTCACTTCATTAGACACGTTCTTTTAAATCATTAGTATGCACCGCCAGATAGAGTACCACTTGGCGGCGCATAACCTTCGGTTTCTGATTGTGCTGAAAATCTCGAGATCAACCTAAAACGACCCTAACATCAAGACTCCTGGATAGTGTCTTGACATTCGAGGTCGTCAGGATGCCGAAAAAAGACATTTTACTCATTTTTAATGTTCTACTTGATCATTTTCAATTTATATCGCATTATTAGTTTTGTGTATGGATGACTTAGCATTGTATATATCGTTTTAAGGCCTATTATTTCACTCGCAATGTATATATCGCACCACGCACCAAAAACCACCAACGGTTCATTAATATGCGCCGCCAGGTGGTCGGTTTCAGATTGTGCTGAAATTCTCGAGATCACGCTAAAACGACCCTAACATCAATGTAATTATGTATAACGGGTATAAATTTGAATATAATGTCACTTCATTAGACACGTTTTTTTAAATCATTAGTATGCGCCGCCAGATGGACATATATTTCATAGCATTATTCCTCAAGAAAGACAAGCTTTTAGTTGCAATTGTTCTATTTACAAGTGATATTCGTTTAAATAATAAAAGGTGAAGACAAAAGACAGATTCGACGAATTGAAGACGCAAACGACCAAAAAGCTCAAAAGTACAAAAGACAATCAAAAAGGTTCCAATTATTGATAAGAAACGTCTCGAAATTACAAGAGTACAAGATTCAAAACGCAAAGTACAAAATATAAAATTGTACGCAAGGACGTTCGAAAATCCGGAACCGGGACCAGAGTCAACTCTTAACGCTCGACGCAACGGACTAAAAATTACAAGTTAACTATGTATATAAATATAATATAATATATAATTAATTATATTAATTATATATATATTATATATATATTATAAAACCGTCGGCAGAGAAAGACTCCAAGGGTGTGAGCTGTAAATTCATTCTCCGCGACTCGCGGAGTTTGAAGAGGATTTTGCCGCGAGTCGCGGAGCCCCAAATTTCATCTTTTCCTATAAAAGCAACCGAATTCTGATCGCAAAATATAATCTATTTCTCTCTTCTCTCATATATACGATATATATATATATAATTTATATTTTAATTTTAATTATAATTATAATTCTAATAATAAGGGTATGTTAGCGAATATTTTAAGGGTGTAAGTCGAAATTCTGTCCGTGTAACGCTACGCTATTTTTAATCGTTGTAAGTTATGTTCAACCTTTTTATATTAATGTCTCGTAGCTAAGTTATTATTATGCTTATTTAAAACGAAGTAATCATGATGTTGGGCTAATTACTAAAATTGGGTAATTGGGCTTTGTACCATAATTGGGGTTTGGACAAAAGAACGACACTTGTAGAAATTAGACTATGGGCTATTAATGGGCTTTATATTTGTTTAACTAAATGAAAGTTTGTTAATGTTAATATAAAGATTTACAATTGGGCATCCCTATAAATTACCATATACACTCGATCGGACACGATGGGCGGGGTATTTATATGTACGAATAATCGTTCATTTAACCGGACACGGGAATGGATTAATAGCCACTAGAATAATTAAAACAGGGGTGAAATTACATTCAAGGGTAATTGGTGTAATTGTTAACAAAGTAGTAAAACCTTGGTTTACACGCAGTCGATAACCTGGTGTATTCATTAAACAAAGTATTAAAACCTTGTTACAATTCGAATCCCCAATTAGTTGGAATATTTAACTTCGGGTATAATAATAATTTGACGAGGACACTCGCACTTTATATTTATGACTGATGGACTGTTATGGACAAAAACCAGACGGACATATTAAATAATCCAGGACAAAGGACAATTAACCCATGGGGCATAAAACTAAAATCAACACGTCGAACATCATGATTACGGAAGTTTAAATAAGCATAATTCTTTTATTTCATATTTAATTTCCTTTATTTTATATTTAATTGCACTTCTAATTATCGCACTTTTATTTATTGTTATTTAATCGCACTTTTAATTATCGTACTTTTTAATTATCGCAATTTTATTTTATCGCACTTTTATTATTCGCAATTTCATTATCGTTATTTACTTTACGCTTTAAATTACGTCTTTTATTTATTTAATATTTTACATTAGGTTTTAACTGCGACTAAAGTCTTAAAATCGACAAACCGGTCATTAAACGGTAAAAACCCCCCTTTATAATAATAATATTACTTATATATATATTTGTATTTTTATAAAAGTAAACTAATATAGCGTTGAGCTTTGTTTAAAGATTTCCCTGTGGAACGAACCGGACTTACTAAAAACTACACTACTGTACGATTAGGTACACTGCCTATAAGTGTTGTAGCAAGGTTTAAGTATATCCATTCTATAAATAAATAAATATCTTGTGTAAAATTGTATCGTATTTAATAGTATTTCCTGCAAAAATTTAATAGTATTTTATACCCCTCTGCTTTGACATCAAACTCCCGTAGGCAGTTTTTCGCAAATATTTTTCGAAACGAGACCTCGAAAGCCTTCAATTTTGCCTTTTTCGATTTTGACCGTTTTCATTCATATTATTCCTTTTGTGTATGCATGACTTAGCATAGTACATATTCTTTTAAGGCCTTTTATTTCACTCGCAATGTAATTATGTATAACGCATATAAATATGTATCTAATGTCACTTTATTAAACGTTCTTTTTTAAATCATTAATATACGCCGCCCGATGAAGTACCATTTGGCGGAGCATAACCTTCGGTTTCAGATTGTGCTGAAATTCTCGAGATCACCCTAAAACAACCCTAACATCAAGACTCCTGGATAGTGTCTTGACATTCGAGGTCGTCAGGATGCCGAAAAAAAGACATTTTACTCATTTTTGATGTTCTATTTGAACATTTTCAATTTATATCGCATTATTAGTTTTGTGTATGCATGACTTAGCATGGTATATATCGTTTTAAGGCCTATTATTTCACTCGCAATGTAATTATGTATAACGGGTATAAATTTGAATATAATGTCACTTCATTAGACACGTTTTTTTAAATCATTAGTATGCGCCGCCATATGGAGTACCACTTGGCGGCGCATAACCTTCGGTTTCAGATTGTGCTGAAAATCTCAAGATCACACTAAAACGGCCGAACGAGCAAGACTCTCTAAACGTTCTTTCCATTCGAGGTCGTCCAGATTCTGAAAAAGACATCTTTCCTCCCAAAATTGCACCACGCACCAAAAACCACCGACGGTTCGTGGTGCTTGGTGTTTTGTGTCTTTGACCAAAATGTTCGATCTATCGTATCTTTTGAGTCGTAGCTCCGATTTAGTCACCGTTTTTTTTCAAATCTTGTAATTTTTCGGGATCTATCCGTTGGAAAACTGCCGTAGGCGGTTTGTCCCAAATATTTTTCGAAACGAGACCTCGAAAGCCTACATATTTGCTTTTTTGGATTTTGACCGTTTTCATTCATATTATTCCTTTTGTGTATGCGTGACTTAGCATAGTACATATTCTTTTAAGGCCTTTTATTTCACTCGCAATGTAATTATGTATAACGCATATAAATATGAATCTAATGTCACTTCATTAAACATGCTTTTTTAAATCATTAATATGCGCCGCCAGATGGTCGGTTTCAGATTGTGCTGAAATTCTCGAGATCACGCTAAAATGACCCTAACATCAAGACTCCTGAAATGTCCCGTTCTTATTGATTAAAAACGTTCCATATTAATTGATTTCGTTGCGAGGTTTTGACCTCTATATGATACGTTTTTCAAAGACTGCATTCATTTTAAAACAAACCATAACCTTTATTTCATTAATAAAGGTTTAGAAAGCTTTACGTAGATTATCAAATAATGATAATCTAAAATATCCTGTTTACACACGACTATTACATAATGGTTTACAATACAAATATGTTACAACGAAATAAGTTTCTTGAATGCAGTTTTTACACAATATCATGCAAGCATGGACTCCAAATATTGTCCTTATTTAAGTATGTGACATCGGAAGCTCTTTATAATAACCTGAGAATAAACATGCTTAAAACGTCAATAAAAAATGTTGGTGAGTTATAGGTTTAACCTATATATATCAAATCGTAACAATAGACCACAAGATTTCATATTTCAATATACATCCCATACATAGAGATAAAAATCATTCATATGGTGAACACCTGGTTACCGACATTAACCAGATGCATATATAAGAATATCCCCATCATTCCGGGATACCCTTCGGATATGATATAAATTTAGAAGTACTAAAGCATCCGGTACTTTGGATGGGATTTGTTAGGCCCAATAGATCTATCTTTAGGATTTCACGTCAATTAGGGTGTATGTTCCCTAATTCTTAGATTACCAGACTTAATAAAAAGGGGCATATTCGATTTCGATAATTCAACCATAGAATGTAGTTTCACGTACTTATGTCTATTTTGTAAATCATTTATAAAACCTACATGTATTCTCATCCCAAAAATATTAGATTTTAAAAGTGGGACTATAACTCACTTTCACAGATTTTTACTTCGTCGGGAAGTAAGACTTGGCCACTGATCGATTCACGAACCTATAATAAATATGTACATATATATCAAAGTATGTTCAAAATATATTTACAACACTTTTAATACATTTTGATGTTTTAAGTTCATTAAGTCAGCTGTCCTCGTTAGTAACCTACAACTAGTTGTCCAAAGTTAGATGTACAGAAAAAAAATTTGATATATATTATCTTGAATCAATCCACGACCCAGTGTATACACGTCTCAGGCTAGATCACAACTCAAAGTATATATATTTTTGGAATCAACCTCAACCCTGTATAGCTAACTGCCACATTACTGCATATAGAGTGTCTATGGTTGTTCCAAATAATATATACACATGGGTCGATATGATATGTCAAAACATTTGCATACGTGTCTATGATATCCCAAGATTACATAATATATTAGAATACATGTATAATACAATATAAGTTAGCTAGGATATGATTAATATAGATTTGTTACCAATTTTCACGTTGCTACAATAAGAAAAATTATCCAATCTTGTTTTACCCATAACTTCTTCATTTTAAATCCGTTTTGAGTGAATCAAATTGCTATAGTTTCATATTGAACTCTATTTTATGAATCTAAACAGAAAAATGTAGGTTTATAGTCGAAAATATAAGTTACAAGTCGTTTTTGTAAAGGTAGTCATTTCAGTCGAAAGAACGACGTCTAGATGACCATTTTAGAAAACATACTTCCACTTTGAGTTTAACCATGATTTTTGAATATAGTTTCATGTTCATAAGAAAAATCATTTTCCCAGAAGAACAACTTTTAAATCAAAGTTTATCATAGTTTTTAATTAACTAACCCAAAACAGCCCGCGGTGTTACTACGACGGCGTATGTCCGGTTTTACAGTGTTCTTCGTGTTTCCAGGTTTTAAATCATTAAGTTAGCATATCATATAGATATATAATATGTGTTTAGTTGATTTTAAAAGTCAAGTTAGAAGGATTAACTTTTGTTTGCGAACAAGTTTAGAATTAACTAAACTATGTTCTAGTGATTACAAGTTTAAACCTTCGAATAAGATAGCTTTATATGTATGAATCGAATGATGTTATGAACATCATTACTACCTCAAGTTTTCTGGATAAATCTACTGAAAATGAGAAAAATGGATCTAGCTTCAAAGGATCCTTGGATGGCTTGAAAGTTCTTGAAGCAGAATCATGACACGAAAACAGTTCAAGTAAGATTTTCACTCGAAATAAGATTGTTATAGTCATAGAAATTGAATCAAAGTTTGAATATGAGTATTACCTTGTATTAGAAAGATATCTTACTGTAAATAATAAAGATTTCTTGAGGTTGGATGATCACTCTACAAGATTGGAAGTAAGCTAGCAAACTTGGAATTATTCTTGATTTTATGAAACTAGAACTTGTAGAATTTATGAAGAACACTTAGAACTTGAAGATAGAACTTGAGAGAGATCAATTAGATGAAGAAAATTGAAGAATGAAAGTGTTTGTAGGTGTTTTTGGTCGTTGGTGTATGGATTAGATATAAAGGATATGTAATTTTGTTTTCATGTAAATAAGTCATGAATGATTACTCATATTTTTGTAATTTTATGAGATATTTCATGCTAGTTGCCAAATGATGGTTCCCACATGTGTTAGGTGACTCACATAGACTGCTAAGATCTGATTATTGGAGTGTATATACCAATAGTACATACATCTAAAAGCTGTGTATTGTACGAATACGAATACGGGTGCATACGAGTAGAATTGTTGATGAAACTGAACGAGGATGTAATTGTAAGCATTTTTGTTAAGTAGAAGTATTTTGATAAGTGTATTTAAGTCTTTCAAAAGTGTATGAATACATATTAAAACACTACATGTATATACATTTTAACTGAGTCGTTAAGTCATCGTTAGTCGTTACATGTAAGTGTTGTTTTGAAACCTTTAGGTTAACGATCTTGTTAAATGTTGTTAACCCAATGTTTATAATATAAAATGAGATTTTAAATTATTATATTATCATGATATTATGATGTACGAATATATCTTAATATGATATATATACATTAAATGTCATTACAACGATAATCGTTACATATATGTCTCGTTTCAAAATCATTAAGTTAGTAGTCTTGTTTTTACATATGTAGTTCATTATTAATATACTTAATGATATGTTTACTTATCATAATATCATGTTAACTATATATATAACCATATATATGTCATCATATAGTTTTTACAAGTTTTAACGTTCGTGAATCACCAGTCAACTTGGGTGGTCAATTGTCTATATGAAAACCTATTTCAATTAATCAAGTTTTAACAAGTTTGATTGCTTAACATGTTGGAAACACTTAATCATGTAAATAACAATTTCATTTAATATATATATAAACATGGAAAAGTTCGGGTCACTACAGTACCTACCAGTTAAATAAATTTCGTCCCGAAATTTTAAGCAGTTGGAGGTGTTGACGTATCTTCTGGAAATAAATGCGGGTATTTCTTCTTCATTTGATCTTCTCATTCACAGGTGAACTCGAGTCCTCTACGAGCATTCCATCAAACCTTAACAATTGGTATCTTGTTTTGCTTAAGTCTTTTAACCTCACGATCCATTATTTCGACAGGTTCTTCGATGAATTGAAGTTTTTCGTTGATTTGGATTTCATCTAACAGAATAGTGAGATCTTCTTTAGCAAAACATTTCTTCAAATTCGAGACGTGGAAAGTGTTATGTACAACCGCGAGTTGTTGAGGTGACTCAAGTCGGTAAGCTACTGGTCCGACACGATCAATAATCTTGAATGGTCCGATATACCTTGGATTTAATTTCCCTCATTTACCAAATCGAACAACGCCTTTCCAAGGTGCAACTTTAAGCATGACCATCTCTCTAATTTCAAATTCTATATATTTTCTTTTAATATCAGCGTAGCTCTTTTGTCGACTTTGGGCGGTTTTCAACCGTTGTTGAATTTGGATGATCTTCTCGGTAGTTTCTTGTATTATCTCCGGACCCGTAATCTGTCTATCCCCCACTTCACTCCAACAAATCAGAGACCTGCACTTTCTACCATAAAGTGCTTCAAACGGTGCCATCTCAATGCTTGAATGGTAGCTGTTGTTGTAGGAAAATTCTGCGAACGGTAGATGTCGATCCCAACTGTTTCCGAAATCAATAACACATGCTCGTAGCATGTCTTCAAGTGTTTATATCGTCCTTTCACTCTGCCCGTCAGTTTGTGGATGATAGGCGGTACTCATGTCTAGACGAGTTCCTAATGCTTGCTGTAATGTCTGCCAGAATCTTGAAATAAATCTGCCATCCCTATCAGAGATAATAGAGATTGGTATTCCATGTCTGGAGACGACTTCCTTCAAATACAGTCGTGCTAACTTCTCCATCTTGTCATCTTCTCTTATTGGCAGGAAGTGTGCTGATTTGGTGAGACGATCAACTATTACCTAAATAGTATCAAAACCACTTGCAGTCCTTGGCAATTTAGTGATGAAATCCATGGTAATGTTTTCCCATTTCCATTTCGGGATTTCGGGTTGTTGAAGTAGACCTGATGGTTTCTGATGCTCAGCTTTGACCTTAGAACACGTCAAACATTCTCCTACGTATTTAGCAACATCAGCTTTCATACCCGGCCACCAAAAATGTTTCTTGAGATCCTTGTACATCTTCCCCGTTCTAGGATGTATTAAGTATCTGGTTTTATGAGGTTCTCTAAGTACCATTTCTCTCATATCTCCAAATTTTGGTACCCAAATCCTTTCAGCCCTATACCGGGTTCCGTCTTCCCGAATATTAAGATGCTTCTCCGATCCTTTGGGTATTTCATCCATTAAATTTCCCTCTTTTAAAACTCCTTGTTGCGCCTCCTTTATTTGAGTAGTAAGGTTATTGTGAATAATTATATTCATAGATTTTACTCGAATAGGTTCTCTGTCCTTCCTGCTCAAGGCGTCGGCTACCATATTTGCCTTCCCTGGGTGGTAACGAATCTCAAAGTCGTAATCATTCAACAATTCAATCCACCTACGCTGCCTCATATTCAGTTGTTTCTGATTAAATATGTGTTGAAGACTTTTGTGGTCGGTATATATAATACTTTTGACCCCATATAAGTAGTTCCTCCAAGTCTTTAATGTAAAAACAACCGCGCCTAATTCCAAATCATGAGTCGTATAATTTTGTTCGTGAATCTTCAATTGTCTAGACGCATAAGCAATCACCTTCGTTCGTTGCATTAATACATAACCAAGACCTTGCTTTGACGCGTCACAATAAATCACAAAATCATCATTCCCTTCAGGAAATGACAATATAGGTGCCGTAGTTAGCTTTTTCTTCAATAACTGAAACGCTTTCTCTTGTTCATCCTTCCATTCAAATTTCTTCCCTTTATGCGTTAATGCAGTCAAGGGTTTTGCTATTCTGGAAAAGTCTTGGATGAACCTTCTGTAGTAACCAGCTAGTCCTAAAAACTGGCGTATGTATTTCGGAGTTTTCGGAGTTTCCCACTTTTCAACAGTTTCTATCTTTGCCGGATCCACCTTAATACCTTCTTTGTTCACTATGTGATCGAGGAATTGAACTTCTTCCAACCAAAATGCACACTTTGAAAACTTAGCGTACGATTCTTCCTTCCTCAATACTTCTAACACCTTTCTCAAATGTTCACCGTGTTCTTGGTCATTCTTTGAGTAAATAAGTATGTCATCAATGAAAATAATGACAAACTTGTCAAGGTATGGTCCATACACTCGGTTCATAAGGTCCATGAACACAGCTGGTGCATTAGTTAAACCAAACGGCATGACCATAAACTCGTAATGACCGTAACGTGTTCTGAAAGCAGTCTTTGGAATATCATCTTCTTTCACCCGCATCTGATGATACCCGGAACGTAAGTCAATCTTTGAATAAACAGACAAGCCTTGTAGTTGATTAAATAAGTTGTCGATTCTCGGTAGTGGGTAGCGGTTCTTGATGGTAAGTTTGTTCAACTCTCGGTAGTCGATACACAACTTGAATGTACCATCTTTCTTCTTGACAAACAAAACAGGAGCTCCCCACGGTGATGTGCTTGGTCGAATGAAACCACGCTCTAAAAGTTCTTGTAATTGGCTTTGCAGTTCTTTCATCTCGCTAGATGCGAGTCTGTAAGGAGCACGAGCTATTGGTGCAGCTCCTGGTACAAGATCTATTTGAAATTCAACAGATCGATGTGGAGGTAGTCCCGGTAATTCTTTCGGAAATACATCGGGAAATTCTTTTGCGACGGAAACATCATTGATGCTCTTTTCTTCAGTTTGTACTTTCTCGATGTGTGCTAGAATAGCATAGCAACCTTTTCTTATTAGTTTTTGTGCCTTCAAATTACTAATAAGATGTAGCTTCGTGTTGCCCTTTTCTCTGTACACCATTAAGGGTTTTTCTTTTTCTCGTATAATGCGAATTGCATTTTTATAACAAACAATCTCTGCTTTCACTTCTTTCAACCAGTCCATACCGATTATCACATCAAAACTCCCTAACTCTACTGGTATCAAGTCAATCTTAAATGTTTCGCTAACCAGTTTAATTTCTCGATTCCGACATATATTATCTGCTGAAATTAATTTACCATTTGCTAATTCGAGTAAAAATTTACTATCCAAAGGCGTCAATGGACAACTTAATTTAGCACAAAAATCTCTACTCATATAGCTTCTATCCGCACCCGAATCAAATAAAACATAAGCAGATTTATTGTCAATAAGAAACGTACCCGTAACAAGCTCCGGGTCTTCCTGTGCCTCTGCCGCATTAATATTGAAAACTCTTCCGTGGCCTTGTCCATTCGTGTTCTCCTGGTTCGGGCAATTTCTAATAATCTGGCCCGGTTTTCCACATTTATAACAAACTACATTGGCATAACTTGCTCCGACACTACTTCCTCCGCCATTACTCATTCCGACACCATTTGTTCCTTTCGTTCTGTTAACCCCTGGTCCGTAGACCTCACACTTCGCCACGCTATGACCATTTCTTTTACACTTGTTGCAAAATTTGGTGCAGAACCCTGAGTGATACTTTTCACACCTTTGGCATAGCTGCTTCTGATTGTTGTTGTTGTTGGGGTTATTATTGTTGTTGAAATGATTGTTGTTGTTGTTGTTGTTGTTGTTGTTGTTGTTGTTGTTGTTATTGTTGTTGTTGTTGTTGTTGTTGCGATTGATGTTGCGATTTTTGGGATAGTTGTTGCGATTATTGTTGTAATTGCTGCTGTTGTTGTATTGGTGATTCTTATCACCGTTTTCCTCCCACTTTCTTTTGACTTGCTTCACAATGGCCTCTTCAGCAGTCTGTTCTTTAATTCTTTCTTCAATCTGGTTCACTAGTTTGTGAGCCATTAGATAAGGCTAAAAAGGAACATATATTTCATAGCAATATCCCTCCTAAATAATAGGTTTTCATATTTAATTGTATTATATTTTCATTGTAATTGTTTAAATAAATAAGTGTGAAGACAAAAGGCAAAAACGAAGATTTGAAGACACAAACGTCCAAAAAGCTCAAATGTACAAGATACAATTCAAAAGGTTCAATTTATTGATGAGAAACGTCTAAAAATGACAAGAGTACAAGTTACAAAACGCAAAGTACACGATATAAAATAGTACGCAAGGACGTTCGAAAATCCGGAACTGGGACATGAGTCAACTCTCAACGCGCGACGCAACGGAGCGAAAGTTACAAGTCAACTATGCACATAAATAAAATATAATATATAAATAATTCTTAAAAATTATATATATATATTATATTATTATTTAATAACGTCGACAAGCAAGGTTCCAAAATTGTGTGAGCTGGATTTTCAAACTCCACGACTCACGGAGTTTGCAGGCTTAAAATGCCACGACTCGCGGAGCAGCCAAATTCGAAAATGCCTATAAAAGGCCATGCATTCTGCTGAGTTTTAATACATAAAAAATAATAATAATACTCTGTAATAAATAATAAGTAAATATATATATATAATGTATATATATATATAGTATAGGGTAGTTTTATATTAGTTAGTTTGGGTTATGTAACGGTTATTTACGGGTTTTTAAGCCGGAACTCTGTCCGTGTAACACTACGCGTTAAATAATCAATGTAAGTTATGTTCTCCCTTTTTAAATTAATGTCTCATAGCTAAGTTATTATTATGCTTATTTAATCCAAAGTAATCATGATGTTGGGCTAAAAATATTTAAAATTGGGTAATTAGGTTTTGTACCATAATTGGGGTTTGGACAAAAGAACGACACTTGTGGAAATTAGACTATGGGCTATTAATGGGCTTTATATTTGTTTAACTAAATAATAGTTTGTTAATTTTAATATAAAGATTTACAATTGGACGTACCCATAAATAACCATATACACTCAATCGGACACGATGGGCGGGGTATTTATATGTACGAATAATCGTTCATTTAACCGGACACGAGAATGGATTAATAGTCTATGGAATTATTAAAACAGGGGTGAAATTATGTACAAGGACACTTGGCATAATTGATAACAAAGTATTAAAACCTTGGGTTACACGCAGTCGACATCCTGGTGTAATTATTAAATAAAGTATTAAAACCTTGTTACAGTTTAAGTCACCAATTAGTTGGAATATTTGACTTCGGGTATAAGGATAATTTGACGAGGACACTCGCACTTTAAATTTATGACCGATGGACTGTTATGGACAAAAACCAGACGGACATATTAAATAATCCAGGACAAAGGACAATTAACCCATGGGCATAAAACTAAAATCAACATGTCAACCATCATGGTTACGGAAGTTTAAATAAGCATAATATATTTTATTTCATATTTCCTCGTACTTTTATTTATTGTCATTTTAATTATTGTTATTTATTTATTTTATATTGTTATTTAAATATCGTAATTTACTATACGCTTCGCTTAAAATATAAATCGACAAACCGGTCATTAAACGGTAAACCCCCTTTTATATATTATTTAATATAATTATATATATTTTGTACCAATATAGTTGTTTAAAAATATAGTGTGCAATAAGCCCGCTCCCTATGGAACGAACCGGACTTACTAAAAACTATACTACTCTACGATTAGGTACACTGCCTATAGTGTTGTAGCAAGGTTTAGGTATATCCCATTTGTAAATAAATAATTAAAAACTTGTGTAATTTGTAACGTATTTCGTAGTAAAATATAGTACTATCACGTACCCCTACCTCGCACACATCAAGTTTTTGGCACCGCTGCCGGGGACTCGGTGAAACTCTATATTTTTAATTTATTTTTGTATAAATATATTTATATATATTTTTAGAAAAACAATATAAAAAAAACGTTTTGCAAACTCCGTGACTTGCGGAATTTTAAGGCACGTGTCACCGCGACTCGCGGAGCCACCCTGACACGCGTATCCTGCAACCCTAATTTGCATTAATTACGGAGTTTTAATTATTATTATTAATTAATTAGTATTTAGGGTTAATTAATTTATTATTTAGTTTAAGTTTCAATTTAATTAGTAATAATTAATTATAATTAGTTTTAATATATATAAAAATTAATACTTTTATAAAATAAATATAAAAATAATATTTTTATAAAAATAAATAATTTTATCAATTTTAAGCTTAGTTTTATTTTTGTATTTTTTTTATTTGTTTAATCGTAATATTTGTATTTTTGTCGTTTGTATCTAGTTTTAAGATTAGTGTTTTTATTTCTAGATTTTTAGGATTTGCCGTAAAATCCCTTAAAGAGCTTTTTCTTTAGACTAAGATTTAGGTGCTTTAGAACTTTGCGACGCCGTTTTTATATTTTAGTACCTTTTTAAGTTATTGCCATTTGGGATATAGTATTTCTTTTAAGCTTTAATATTTTAAGACGCAACTTTTAATTCTTAGTTTTTAGTTTTTTTTTTTTTTTTTAAGTTTCGACGCACTACTTTCTAATTTTTATTTTTCGACGCCTATTATTTTTCAACCTTTTCTTTTTCGACATTTTTCGACGCGCTCTTTTTCTTTCTTATTTCTCGCCACGCTAGTTTTAGGACTTAGAAATTTTCTCTACTTCTACTCTAATAATTCCAAACGAAAAATTATTTTAAGTGGTTAAATTGATAGACATCCAAATTTTCTGCTTCGTAGTAATAGTTGGATTTTTTAGTGGCTGAGTTGTGAGCTTCCGATTTAAAGGGTTCTAGCTCCCTGCTGCATCTATTGGCTATTCGAAACGTGGGCAAAAGCAGAAAAGTCTATTAATTTGATAACTTATATAATTTTTATATTTATAACTAATAGGATAATTAAAATTTGGTAATAAGTGCATTATGAAAAGTCTCGAAGATATTTTGGAAACTCTTTACGACATACGAAATCAATACTCTCAACCAAGTGTTGATGACATTCGTTCGGTCAATCTTGGATCACGAATGACGAAACAATAACTGGTTGTGAAATCTGTGGAGATTATCACTCAACATGGGAATGTTATTATTACGTTCCTGTGGAAAATTACGCACCCATAGAACCTGAATGGAATGATTATGAGGAATACAATTCTAATTGGGATTATTCCCAAGAATATATCCAAACTCAACAACCAGTAGACGATGAAAATTATGTGTCTGAAAATTTATTAGACAATATGAAAATCAAACTCGAAGAACTTGATGCTCAAAATGAACAAATGAGAGAGTTTGTAAATAGGCAAGTTGAAACTCTATCAGATTACACACCTGTTGATCTGAGGAGTCGTGTACAAGAAAATCTCATATCATCGAATTTTGATGAATTCGAGAGCTCCGAAATCACCAACTATCCCGATGATACTTTTTATTCAGCTTTACCAATTTCACAACATATCGACACATTAGCCTCTACCGACGAAATCATCGATCCATCTATGGATGAAGAAGAAGTAAGGAAGAAAAATTTGTACCCTTGGGAAAATGATAACGTTGAAAATTTTACCCCCAAGACCAAAGTGGTGGGACCGATAAGTACCGTTAATGAAGAAGAATCTACTTCGATCTCGAAATTCACCATTCCACAACCTTCCAACCCAACATTCTTAATAGATGAGTCATCTATCGAAGATGAACTACGAGCTGTAATAGATAATGACACCTCAGATTTTACCCAATTGGGTAATAGAGGTGAAAACTTTGATCCCGAGAATAAAAGGAAGGAAATGTTAGGAATTATCCACCCTATAATATATATGTGGGTGTATATCGATCCATTTGACCAAGAACCAGAAAAGAGACATATCCATTTACTAAAAACTACACTTAAAAAAGAATTAAGTAGTGACGATCGGGTGGGTCTAAACTTTAAACCCATTGATATATTATACACCACCCGAGATGTAAATAACTGGCTCACTATTTTAATTCGTGGAACTTATTCTACCGACTTCACATGTCGTCGACTAAGTATGGGGAAGTCTAACCCCACTTAACGTTAAATTAGGGGTTCGGGTTAGTGCATAACTCGTTAATAAAAATGCATGATTAGGGTAAAAGACGCTTTTTCAAATATTAGTAAACAGTTCAGAAAAGCAGCCGTTTTTGAAAAAAAAGCATGTGTGATAAAACAAGAAGGAATGAACGATGTGGCGCGCCATCTATCATTCGATGAGCTTTGTAATTACAAAATGGGTATTTTTTTATCACTTTTTTACACTAATCACCCTCATGAATTTATAATTATAGTTTGATTTCATGCTAATGAGGGCATTGCATGATCTCAAGTGTGGGGAAGGGTTATAAATTATCTCGGGTTTATACTTGGTTTATTTTCTAAATTTTATGAAAATTTGAAAAATTTTAAACTAAATGAATTCTAAATCATGTTTATACATATTTATGAACGATAAAACTAGGTGTTAATGCCGAAATTATCGTTACCTCGGAAAGGACATAAATCGAGAAACAACTAAAACACTTGAATTTATTTATTAGGATATAAAAAGAAGCATGAAAAAAGCCAAGTGTGGGGAGAATGTACCAAGTTATTCAATTAAAAACTATCTATCACATGTTTCCGTAAAGTTATTACAGGTGCTTTTGTTTTGGACTAAATTAACTGTTTTACCCGATTTACTGTAATGAAAGATGGATCTACACGATGAATCAATTCCATCATTAAAAGGAAGTAAAGTCTTTCGAAAAAGACACGCGCTTCTTGATTTAGGTCAGGAAGTTGTCGTCCAGACCAGCTGTAGGTTAACGAAAAACCTAGAAAAGTCATCTCTAAAATCAGCAGAAAATTTACGGACCTCAGCATCAAACAGGGTCGCCAAGTGGTCAGATTTATCCTAACCATGAGAAGGATTTATCTCGTACAATGGGGGGCACCGTGTAAATTAGCTTGATAAGACTAATGAATCAGATCCCAGAAAGGATAATCTCCTTAAAAGATCAAAAATCAGCTTTTAAGACTGATATTACTCAATCCTTGAGATTGACCTTAAAGATTGAGAATTCAAACTCATGGAATTCAATGATATCTAAACTCGAGCTTGAACGAGAAAATATTTTGATCAAAATTACAAACCGATTTGTTTTCTAAAAACCCATTTTCAATGCGTTCATTACCATTGAACGTAAAAACCTAGGAATTCACCTGGAATTCATTAGGTCAACTGAACCAAATCGGGTGTCAACCGTAAGAACGGTGGTTGCATAGCATGGTCGGAGACAGGACCTTGTGCCAGACCGAAAAATCATAGGATGATCTTTACTATTGCTCCTACAAAGGATGGTACTAGCATCCGGCACGTTTATAGACCATAATCAAAAGCATGTCACGGGACATTGCCTTAACAGTTGCTTGTTCATCGCTTTCCTTTACAACCGGACGGTAGTTTGCCGAAAGGTAATATACGGGACAAGTAAACTGGACGTGTTGCTTTCCTAATACAAGGTTAGCAAGTGGGTGACACAAAACCATAAGTTTTGAGCTAAAATTTTCAAGTCTGAAACCCATAAAACCCACAAAAATATTTTGCAACACCGGTGAAGGGTTATTTCGGAAAACTTATCTAGGGTAAAAGCTAGATTGAATTTTCAAAAGATAAAATATTTTCATAAAGATCCAATTTCCTTAAGGATCTACATTTTCATAGTCATGTGGGACTGTAAACCGCCTTTCAAATGTGCACTTTGCTTTGGAAACCGAAAGTAAATCGGCTATTTGATTGCAAATGTCGTTGACTGATGTTATGCGAGGTGTATATAAAATAGCTATTAAATTTTACAAGGAAATACTATTAAATACGATACAATTTTACACAAGATATTTATTTATTTATAGAATGGATATACTTAAACCTTGCTACAACACTTATAGGCAGTGTACCTAATCGTACAATAGTGTAGTTTTTAGTAAGTCCGGTTCGTTCCACATGGAAAATCTTTAAACAAAGCTTAACGCTATATTAGTTTACTTTTATAAAAATACAAATATATATATATATAAGTAATATTATTATTATAAAGGGGGTTTTTACCGTTTAATGACCGGTTTGTCGTTTTAAAACTTTAGTCGCAGTTAAAACAAAATGTAAAATATTAAATAAATAAAAGACTTAATTTAAAGCATAAAGTAAATAACGATAATGAAATTGCGAATAATAAAAGTGCGATAAAATAAACTTGCGATAATTAAAAAGTACGATAATTAAAAGTGCAATTAAATACAATAACAATAAAAATGCGATAATTAGAAGTGCAATTAAATATAAAATAAAGGAAATTAAATAAGAAATAAAAGAATTATGCTTATTTAAACTTCCGTAATCATGATGTTTGACGTGTTGATTTTAGTTTTATGCCCATGGGTTAATTGTCCTTTGTCCTGGATTATTTAATATGTCCGTCTGGTTTTTGTCCATAACAGTCCATCAGTCATAAATATAAAGTGCGAGTGTCCTCGTCAAATTATCCTTATGCCCGAAGTTAAATATTCCAACTAATTGGGGACTTAAACTGTAACAAGATTTTAATACTTTGTTTAATAATTACACCAGGATGTCGACTGAGTGTAACCCAAGATTTTAATATTTTGTTATCATTTATACCAAGTGTCCTTGTACATAATTTCACCCCTGTTTTAATTATTCTAGTGGCTATTAATCCATTCCCATGTCCGGTTAAATGAACGATTATTCGTACATATAAATATCCCGCCCATCGTGTCCGATCGAGTGTATATAGTTATTTATAGGGACGTCCAATTGTAAATATTTATATTAAAATTAACAAACTATCATTTAGTTAAACAAATATAAAGCCCATTAATAGCCCATAGTCTAATTTCTACAAGTGTCGTTCTTTTGTCCAAACCCCAATTATGGTACAAAGCCCAATTACCCAATTTTAGTAATTAGCCCAACATCATGATTACTTCGTTTTAAATAAGCATAATAATAACTTAGCTACGAGACATTAAATTTAAAAGGTTGAACATAACTTATAATGATTAAAAATAGCGTAGCGTTACACGGACAGAATTTCGACTTACACCCTTACAACATTCGCTAACATACCTTTATTATTAGGATTAAAATTAAAATTAAAATTAAAATATAAATTATAAATATAAATATTACGTATATAGATAGAGAGATTGATATATATTGATATATAAAATGATCAGAATTCGTTTGCTTTTATAGGGAATTGAGTTCAGGGGGTCTCCGCGACTCGCGGCAATTTTTGCCTTCAAACTCCGCGATTCGCGGAGTTTGATTTTCCAGCTCACCAACTTTGGAGTCTTTCTTTGTCGACGAATTTTTAATATATTATAATATTTAAATAATTATAAGAATTATTTAAATATTATATTATATTTATGTGCATAGTTGACTCGTAATTTTTAGTCCGTTGCGTCGAGCGTTGAGAGTTGACTCTGGTCCCGGTTCCGGATTTTCGAACGTCCTTGCGTACAATTTAATATCTTGTAGTTTGCATTTTAAATCTTGTACTCTTGTAATTTCGAGACGTTTCTTATCAATAATTGGAACCTCTTTGATTGTATTTTGTACTTTTGAGCTTTTTGGTCGTTTGCGTCTTCAATTCGTTGAATCTGTCTTTTGTCTTCACCTTTTAATATTTAAACGAATATCACTTGTCAATAGAACAATTGCAACTAAAAGCTTGTCTTTCTTGGGGAATAATGCTATGAAATATATGTTCGTTTTTAGCATTATCAAATATTCCCACACTTGAGCGTTGCTTGTCCTCAAGCAATATAGTCTTGAAATACTAGAATTACTTCTTTATTCTTCACACTTTGTACATCAGTGATTTCTTTACGGCGGTATAAACAATGGTAGTAACGTTGTGGTTTACAGTCCCATATGACTATAAAAATTTAGATCCTTTAAGGAAATTGGATCTTTATGAAAACATTTGATCTTTTGAAAATTAAATCTAGCTTTTACCCTAGATAAGTTTTCCGGAATAACCCTTCACCGGTGTTTGCAAAATATTTTTGTGGGTTTTGTGGGTTTCAGATTTGAAAATTTTAGCTCAAAACTTATGGTTTTGTGTCACCCACTTGCTAACCTTGTATTTGGAAAGCAACACGTCCAGTTTACTTGTCCCGTATATTACTTTTCGGTAAACTACCGTCCAGTTGTAAAGGAAAGCGTTGAACAAGCAACTGTTAAGGCAATGTCCCCTGACATGCTTTTAATTATGGTCTATAACGTGTCAGACGCAATTACTATCCTTGGTAGGAGCAATAGTAAAGCTCACCCTTATAATTTTTCGGTCTGGCACAAGGTCCTATCTTTGACCATGCTATGCAACCACCGTTCTTACGGTTGACACCCGATTTGGTTCAGGTGACCTAATGAATTCCAGATGAATTCCTAGGATTTTACGTTCAATGGTAATGAACGCATTGAAAATGGGTTTATAGAAAACAAATCGGTTTGTAATTTTGATCAAAATATTTTCTCGTTCAGGCTCGAGTTTAGATATCATTTAATTCTATGAGTTTGTAATTCTCAATTTTAAAGGTCGTTCTCAAGGATTGAGTAATATCAGGCTTAAAAGCTGATTTTTGATCTTTTATGGAGATTATCCTTTCTGGGGATCTGATTCATTAGTCTTATCCAGCTAATTTGCATGGTGCCCCCCCATTGTACGAGATAAATCCTTCTCATGGTTAGGATAAATCTGACCACTTGGTGACCCTGTTTAATGCTGAGGTTCGTGGATTTCCTGCTGATTTTAGTGATGACTTTTCTAGATTTTTCGTCAACCTACAGCTGGTCTGGACGACAACTTCCTGACCTAAATCAAGAAGCGCGTTTCTTTTTCGGAAGACTTTACTTCCTTTTAATGATGGAATTGATTCATCGTGTAGATCCATCTCTTCTTTTCTTTCATCGGGTAAAACAGTTTAGTTTAGTCCAAAGCAAAAGTATTTTCAGTTATTTGTTACAGAAATATGTGACATATGTTTAAAATATCTTGGTAAATTTTCTCACACTTGGCTTTTATTTTCCTTTTTATTGTCCTCTATTCCATTTTAAATGAATTTTAACATTTTGGTTTGTTTCTCAATTTATGTCCTTTCCGAGGTAACAATAATTTCGGTGTTAAAACCTAGTTTTATCATTCATAAATATGTATAAACATGATTTTGAGTTCATTTAATTGAAAATTTTGAAAAATTTTACTAGAATTGGGTAGTCAGTATATAAGACTAGGGCTGTTCTTTATTATCAGAGAGCACTAGATTCTAATACAACTACTGCTTTACTAGTATTTTTAATGGTAACCAAGTGTTTAAGATAAAAATTTTAAAATCCGAAAGAATTTAACCCCTTCCCACACTTAAGATCTTGTAATGCCCTCATTTGCAAGAAATCAGTAACAATTTAAATTATTGAGGGTGATTTGTGTGAAAATGATTAAATTTTACCAAAGTTTCCAAACATATTTGTGTTTGTGTTGAATGATAAATGGTGCACATCATTTGTTCATTCCGTCTTGTTGTTATATCACATTTATTTTGTATCTTGTCGTCAAAATTAGTTGCTTTTGCTGAACTTAATGTCAGTCTTTGAAAATGCGTTGTTTTATCCTGTTGTGTACATAAGATAAACTGCAAACATATATACATATTTTTGAAGTTTGGTATATTACCCCACATTCAAAAATTATTAAAATCTAATAATAAAAGTTAGAAAATTATAAAAACTATTACAATATTAACATAAGTATTAAACGTATCAACATTACAAATTACAAAATAAATAAAACTAAGTAGACTAGGGATGATACTAATACCAGTAGGGGTTCCATGCATAACCATAGGTGTTATAAAATGCTTCGGCTGGGTTATACGTAGGATACGGTGGTTGGATCTCTATAAACCAGGGAGGGAATATGGGCGATGGAGTAGGAATATAGTTTCTACCTATATGTTGGCAATAAGCTATGATTTAGTTTTGATGAACTTGCCAATCTTCAAATGCTCTATGTCTAGCATTTTCATACTCTTGTGAAGCTATAAACCTTTGCATTTCTGCCATTTCATTTCCCCCTCCTACATTACCTTGCTATTGGTTTCTCTCAACCTGTGGATGTCTACCATTATATCGCACTGCGGCGTTATTTCACCTCTTCAAAACTTTTGCACCATGGTATACATTTAAACCTATTGTATCTCGGGGTTCTGGTTCTTCGATTAGTAATCCCCCCGACTTATATCCACACCGAGATATTCAACAATCAAAGTAATAAATATACCACCTCCTATTATGCTATGCGGTCTCATCCCCCTAACCATAGCTGATAAATAATAACCCACACAATAAGGTATACTTACAGTGCTTTGTGGGTCTCGAATACACATGTGGTAAAACAAATCCTGTTCATTTACCTTTTCCTTGTTCTTACCTCGTTGTGTAATCGAATTGGCTAAAAACCTATGAATTACTCTTAATTCAGCTCTATCTATATCCAAATAAGAGTAATTTCCCCTTTTAAATCGGTGATGGCTAGTCATTTGACTCCATACACCATGCGTATCAAAATTTTCGTCTATCTTTCTACCATTTAGTATCAACCCTCTACAATCGGCAGATGCTAGCTCCTCAGGCGTATATATACGTAAAGCCTGAGCCATGTCTAGTAAAGACATGTGGTGCATCGAACCTCCTAACAAAAATCTAATAAAAGATCGATCGGTTAAACTAGCTACCCGATCATTTAATTCTATACTACACAACAATTCTTCACACCATACGTTATATACAGGTCTACGCATGTTGAATAACCGTACCCAATCGTTAAAAGTAGAATTACCATACCTCTGTGCAAGTAATTCCCTTATTGGCCCGACCAATTCTACAGCTTCTAATGGTCCCCATTCTATGACCCTAGGTACTTCAACAGCTTTAGAATGAAGAGTATGCAAACCCCTTTGGTATTTTGGATAATCTATCCAAAGTCTGTCAAATCTCAGGTTCGGGTGCAAATCTTCCAAGTGCATATCAGAAAATGTCATGACTGGATGAGGTATATCTTGTTTGTAGTAGTTATCCACCTCCTGTTGTTCCGCATTTTCAACAGGAGCATTGCGAGCTTGGGATGAAGATTCACCCTTTTCAGTCTGCAAAACACATCAAACACAATTTTTGTGCATCCAAATATGCATTAGTGTCAGCAAAATTATCAATCAAAATAATTACAATGACATGATCAATTTATATCAAACTTAAGCTCATTTTCATATTTTCATCAAATCTACACTTTTTCAAATAAGCATATACGAAAATGTTCGCCAAGTTCATAAGCATTCAACTTAAATAACATGTCAAAATAATCATCACTAGCAATTAAACAAGTTTCAAATGACATTATCTCTCAAAAATCAAGTTCATGAATTTTAGACTTGAAAAAGTGCACTTTAATTCTCAAAATCATGTTTAGGCTCAAAGTTTGGATCATTTAACTACCTAAACATGTTACACTACTTAATTTAGCAACAATTCATGACAAAAATCGGCAATAACCTGTTTATATCAAAAAGCCCCAAATTGCTCAAGAACACAAACCCTAGATTACTCAAAATTTGAAGTTTAAGGCTTCTAATCATGTTAAATAGCGTCAATCTAGGTTATACAAGCATAATACATAAACAATTTAAGCATAATTACACTAAAAAGCATCAAAATCAAATTGGGTATAAAATTGCTCAAGAACACCAATTTTCGGATTAAATGGTGTTTAGGTGTAGAAATTTACCATTTTTCTTGAGTAATTCCTTGATAGCATCCTTCTTAACATGATTTTAGTAAAAAATTTGATAATTAACGGTCAAAAATTGTGAATTTGGGAGTGTTTTTCGGGTTTTTTCGGGTTTATTTCGCAGTTTATTTTTGTGTTGTGGTGTGTGGACTGAGCTGACTACGTTTTTATTTTTTCTGGGTTTTGGTCCCTCCGCGAGTCGCGGTGTTTGACCCGTCAAACTCCGCGAGTCGCGGAGTTTGTATTTTTTTTTTAAACATCTTATACTAATTAAAACAATTAAGTAATTAATTTTAAAATTTTGTTTCCCTTGTTATTTAGGATGAGGTCGTTTCGGATCGATGTCCTAGTCCGTCCTTCGACAAAATTTTAAAATTTGTCTTTTTGTAGCGATTGTTTTAAAAGCTATGATTTTTGGTTTTTTTTAATGTTTTTGGCATACTTTAATTCAATAAGATTAAAAATAATGATAATAAAAGTTCTCGTCCCTCCCTCGGGTAAAGCAATTTCGGTTCAAAGATCTAGTCTTCAACTTACGACGAATTTTAAAAATCATATTTTTAACTTAGCGACATAAAGTAAATTTTTGTTTTTAAATTCACACAACTTAAATATAAAATTCAAAATTAATATTAAAAATTCACACCAAACTTACAATTTAAAATGCATAAAAATAAAATTCATATTTTAAAAATTAAAAATTCACACCAAACTTAATTTAAAAATTCATATTATAAATTCACACCAAACTTATATTAATTTTTCAAATATTTACAATTTTAAATATATTAATTTTACAAAGTTTACAATATTAATTTAAGATTTATATATTAATTTTAAAAACATGGTAAAAATAAAATTAAAAATCTTTTTGGCTTTTTATCCCACTTTAATCAATCAAATATTATCAAAAATATGCGCCCCTCTTTTCGGTAAAGTAATTTCGGTTCCATGACCTAATTTAACTCATGACGAATTTTTGAAATATTTTGGGTTGATTGATTAAAGATATTTATACCTTAAGAATAAACGTTAAATTTCGCAGTGATGTAATAAATTTTTGTATGATATCAATAATTTCGGTCGCCAAACCTAATTTTATTCAATACCAATTTAATACTTTATAGCGAACAAATTAGCGTTTATTATCAAAAGGTTAAAAATAAAAATAAAAATAAAAACTGTACAGACTTACCTGTGAGATAGTATTCTTAGTTATATGATCTATCACATTCATAAGATAGTCGGTTTAATTGGTTTTCCATGGCTACATAGGCGTAACCTCGAGCATTCAGTGTTTTTTCTTATAAACATATGAACGGTCCGTCTCTGCATAAAGTAACAAATTCGGTATTTGAATAGGTTTGATTATTTGAACATTTAACTCCATGTGACCATTTTCCGCATTTGTGACATCTTTCTAGGTGTCGTGCTCTTCTTTTCGCTGCGAATTTTGATTTTCCTTTACCAAATTGTAACTTATTATCTTCGCATCTGGATTCTTTTCTTACTCCGTCCAATCTTTCTCTGATTACTGATACTATTTCACTCGGAAGTGTGTCATTATTATGTTTAGTGATCAAAGCGTGTAGCATTAGACCATGGTTTAGTTCACAGGCAGTCTTCATTTCGTAAAAACCTTAAAAAAATAAAAATTCAGAATGGGGGGAGAAGACTAGTTCTTTAGGGTCTGCTAGCGAAAGACCATTCGGGTTCCATTTTCGAGAACTACACGAAAACAGACAATCTAACTCTAACAGAAATACATATTATCCTTTAAAGACTTGATTCTCCCCACACTTAGTCAGCTGTGGTATCGAAATTGTGATTAACTTCGTTGTCAACTTCCATTGGACTATCTATGTAGTGTTTAACTCTGTGACCATTAAATTTAAATTCAATCCCATTTGAATTTATTAATTCTATCATTCTGTATGGGAAAACTCTTTTGACTATGAATGGTCCAGACCATCTTGATTTCAATTTTCCAGGAAATAGCTTGAATCGTGAATTGAAAAGAAGAACTCTGTCTCCTTCTTTAAATTCTTTTAAACTTCTGATTCTTTTATCATGCCATTTCTTCGTTCTTTCCTTATAGATTAATGAATTTTCGTATGCTTCATGTCTTAATTCTTCTAATTCGTTTAGTTGACTTAATCGTAGACGTCCAGCTTCATGTATATCAAGATTACATGTCTTCAAAGCCCAAAATGCTTTGTGTGATCAATTTCTACTGGAAGATGACATGCTTTTCCATAAACAAGTCTAAAAGATGTGGTTCCAATTGGAGTTTTGTAGGCTGTTCTAAAATCCCAGAGTGCATCCTCCAATTTAATGGACCATTCCTTCAGATTTGATCCTACGGTTTTCTCTAGAATACGTTTTAAAGCTCGGTTGGTATTTTCAACTTGTCCACTTGTTTGCGGATGATATGCAGTGGAGATTTTATGAGTTACTCCATATCTTTTAAGAACTTTTTCAAGTTGATTATTACAGAAATGAGTTCCCCGATCACTTATTAAAGCTTTCGGTGTTCCAAACCTTGCAAAAAGACGTTTTAAAAAGTTGACTATAACTCGTGCATCGTTAGTTGGGAGAGCTTGTGCTTCCGCCCATTTAGATACATAATCAATGGCAACGAGAATGTAGAGATTATTATGAGATTTTGGAAATGGACCCATAAAGTCAATACCCCAAATGTCAAATACTTCACATACTTGGATGACATTTTGTGGCATTTCATCACGTTAACTTATTTTTCCGGCCCTTTGACAAGCATCACAGGATTTGCAAAGAAGGTGTGCATCTTTGTAAATTGTAGGCCAATAGAATCCAGCTTCATAAACTTTTCTTGCTGTTAGTTGAGGCCCATAATGCCCTCTTGTTGGTCCTGTGTGACAATGGTTTAAAATTTTACTAGCTTCATCTCCGAATACACATCGACGTATTATTCTATCTGGACAACTTTTAAACACATGTGGATCTTCCCA
Organism: Rutidosis leptorrhynchoides; assembly: GCF_046630445.1. NCBI lineage: Eukaryota > Viridiplantae > Streptophyta > Magnoliopsida > Asterales > Asteraceae > Rutidosis > Rutidosis leptorrhynchoides. The sequence goes on along the minus strand of NC_092342.1, from coordinate 335,689,616 downwards.
AAAATAGTGTTTTATATCACTGAAGAATTTCTTTCGTTTTTGGTACGATAATCCTTTTTCAAGGAATCCACATACTAAGTAGTTTGCATAGTCTGCAAACCATGGTATTTCATTATAATCTATCTTCAATAGATATTCATCAGGAAAGTTGTCTTGTATGACCGATTCATTTAGAACTTCTAATTCAGGATTTTCAAGACGAGAAAGATGATCAGCGGCGAGATTTTCTGCTCCTTTTTTATCTCGGATTTCAATATCGAACTCTTTTAAGAGTAAGATCCAACGGATTAATCTTGGTTTAGCATCTTGTTTCGAAAATAGGTATCTAAGAGCAGAATGGTCGGTATAGACCACCGTTTTAGCTAGAACGAGATATGATCGAAATTTGTTAAAAGCAAAGACAATAGCAAGGAGTTCTTTTTCAGTAGTTGTATAATTTGTTTGTGCTCCTTGTAACGTCTTACTAGCATAATATATAGGTTGAAATCGTTTTTCAATCCTTTGTCCTAAAACGGCTCCCATTGCAAAATCACTTGCATCGCACATTAATTCAAACGGTAGATTCCAATTTGGTGTTATCATGATTGGCGCATTAGTGAGTTTCTCTTTAAGAATATAAAAAGATTTGATACATTCATCTGAAAAGATGAATGGAGCATCCTTTTCTAGGAGTTTATTCATAGGAGTGGCAATTTTAGAAAAATCTTTTATGAAACGTCGGTAAAAACCGGCATGCCCTAGAAAACTCCTAACTCATCTAACATTGGTGGGATGTGGAAGTTTAGCAATTACATCTACTTTAGCTCTATCCACTTCAATTCCTTCTTTTGAAATTTTATGTCCAAGAACGATGCCTTCTTTAACCATGAAATGGCATTTCTCCCAATTAAGAACTAGATTTGATTGTTCGCATCTAATAAGCATTCGTTCCAGATTAACTAGACATGATTCAAATGTATCACCGAAGACTGAAAAGTCGTCCATGAAAACTTCCATGCATTCTTCTATCATGTCATGAAAAATCGCCATCATACACCTTTGAAAGGTTGCAGGGGCGTTGTAAAGTGCAAATGGCATGCGTTTGTAAGCAAAAGTACCATAAGGGCACGTGAATGTGGTTTTCTCTTGATCTTCGGGTGCTATTGGAATTTGAAAATATCCGGAAAATCCATCTAGAAAACAATAGTAACTATTTTCGGCTAATCTTTCCAACATTTGATCAATGAAAGGTAAGGGAAAGTGATCTTTTCTGGTGGCGTCATTTAATTTTCTATAATCAATACATACACGCCATCCTATTACAGTCCTAGTAGGAATAAGCTCATTTTTCTCATTTGTAATGACAGTCATGCCACCCTTCTTAGGCACGCATTGAACTGGGCTTACCCATGGACTATCAGAAATTGGATATATTAAACCTGCATCTAGTAGTTTAATAATTTCTTTCTTAACTACATCTTGCATATTCGGATTTAGTCTTCGTTGGCGTTGCACATACGTTTTATGACCTTCTTCCATAAGGATTTTATGTGTGCAATACGAAGGACTTATTCCTTTAATATCATGAATCTTCCATGCAATGGCTGGTTTATGAGCTTTCAACACAAAAATGAGTTGTGATTTCTCATTTTCAGTAAGAGAAGACGATATTATTACAGGTAATTCAGATTCACCATGTAAATAAGCGTATTCCAAATGGTTTGGAAGTGGCTTTAACTCTAATTTCGGAGGTTCTTCTATCGATGATTTATATCGATATCTGTCTTCTTCTTTTAGCATTTGAATTTCTTCTGTTGTTGGTTCATATCCATTAGCTATAAGTGTAGCTAACATTTCAGCTTCATTAATTTGTTCAGTACTTTCTCCTAAAGAGCATTCTCCTGTTCCTTGTAATTCTGGAAATTCTTCTAACAATTCTGCATGTGAGTCTATAGTTTGAATATAATAACATGTATCATCTGCAGATTGCGTTTGTTGCATTGCTCTATCAACTGAAAAGGTAACACTCTCATCCTATATACTTAGGGTCAATTTCTTACCGAACACGTCTATCATTGCTTTAGCCGTGTTTAAGAATGGTCTTCCTAATATGAGAGGAACTTGAGAATCTTCTTCCATGTCCAGAACAACAAAATCTACTGGAAATACTAAAGTACCAACTTTAACTAGCATGTTCTCCATTATCCCTCTAGGATATTTTATTGATCTATCGGCTAGTTGTATGCTTATTCTTGTTGGTTTCAATTCTCCAAGGTCTAGTTTAGCGTATAGTGAATACGGCATTAAATTTATACTAGCACCTAAGTCTGCCAATGCTTCTATTGAACTAAGACTACCCAGAAAACATGGAATTGTGAAACTTCCTGGATCAGATAGTTTTTCTGGTATCTTATTCAACAGCACTGCTGAACAATTAGCATTCATAGTAACAGCCGAGAGTTCTTCCATTTTCTTTCTATTTGAGATTAGATCTTTCAAGAATTTAGCATATCTAGGCATTCCTGAAATCACATCAATGAAAGGAAGATTTACATTTATCTGTTTAAACATATCCAAGAATTTGGATTGCTCGGCTTCAAGTTTCTCTTTCTTTATTTTACTCGGGTAAGGAAGTGGTGGTTGGTATGGTTTAACATAAGGTTTAGCCTTAACTGTGTTATCTTCATTAACCTTTTCAACTACCGGTTCTGTTTCCTTATCTTGTTCAGGTTGTGGTTCTTGTGGAGTAGGAATAGTTTCATCAGAAGTTACAGGTATTTCAGGTGGTTTAAGTGTTGTACCACTTCTTGTGGTAATGGCTTTAGCTGTTTCATTCCGGGGGTTAGCATTTGTATCACTAGGTAAACTTCCCGGTTTTCTTTCACTTATTAACCTTGCTAGGTTACTTACTTCTTGTTCCAGATTTTGAATAGAAGCTTGTTGATTTCTAAATGCTTGAGCATTTTGTTCATTAGTTTGTTTTTGAGATGTGAAAAACTGCGTTTGAGTTTCAACTAGCTTCATCATCATATCTTCTAAATTCGGCTTTTTATCATCTGGTTGTGGTGGTTTGTTTTGAAAATTAGGTATTTGCTGATTGTAATTATTGTTGGACACTTGTTGATTGCTAGGACCTTGTTGGTTGTTGTATGGAACATTTCTGTTATAATTCTGGTTTTGATTGTAGATCGGTCTTGGCGGTTGATAATTATTCTGATAATTATTTCCAGGCCTTTGGTTTATGTATGAAATATTCTCTCTTTGTTCCATTGTAAGTTCAATACTGAGACAATCTTTTGTCAAATGTGGTCCTCCACACTGCTCACAACTAATTCGTATTGAGTGAATATCCTTAGTCATCTTTTCCATTTGTCTCTCCACAGCATCTATCTTTGCGAAAATGGAATCTAAGTCATGGCTAGAATCGGCTCTAGTTGCTTTAGATGATCTAACGATATCTTTTTCTTGGTGCCACTCATGTGAGTGGGAAGCAGTGTTATCAATAATTTTATAAGCATCAGTTTCGGTTTTCTTCATAATGGAACCACCAGCTGTTATATCGATGTCTTTTCTTGTAGTGATGTCGCATCCTTGGTAGAATATTTGTACTATTTGACAGGTGTCTAAACCATGTTGCGGACATCCTCTTAATAACTTTCCAAATCTTGTCCACGCCTCATATAGAGTTTCATTCGGTTTCTGTGTGAACGTAACAATTTCTGCTTGATGTCTTACCGCTTTAGATGCCGGAAAGAATTGTTTAAGAAAATTTTCAACTAAAACGTTCCATGTATCAATCGCCCCTTCAGGTAATGATTCCAACCAATCTTTGGCTTCTCCCTTTAAAGTCCAGGGAAATAACATGAGATATATCTGTTCATCCTCCACTTCTCGGATTTTAAATAGAGTGCAGATCCTATTAAAGGTACGAAGATGTTCATTTGGATCTTCCTTCGGCGCACCACTAAAATGGCATTGATTAGTCACCATGTGTAGAATTTGTCCTTTGATTTCATAATCTGGCGCATTAATGTCAGGATGAGTAATTGTGTGACCTTGCCCAGTGCGTTTAGCTCTCATTCGGTCTTCCATACTTAAAGGTTCCAGATTCTCCATAATTGAATTTGTTGAATCGGAATCACTAGAGGATTCTGATTTAATGGTTCGTTCCTCAACAATCTCTGTTTGAATGATTGGTGGTTCCGGAGGAAAGTTTAGTGGTTCAGGATCTATGAATCGTCCCTGAATATTCTCCGGATTCTCAATTGTGAGGTCGGGTTCAAAAAATGGATTATCGGAAATTTGAACTGGAGTACTTGGTCGACTGGATGACGATTCTAAAGAAAAATCAACGGTGGTAATATTTGCTAAATGTCTTGATCTAGTTACAGGTGGTGAACATCTTGCTCGGTGCATTCACTGAATATCCTATTAGTTTTTAAAAAGAAAGAAAAATTATATAAGTTATCCAATTAATAGACTTTTCTGATTTTGCCCACGTTTCGAATAGCCAAAAGATGCAGCAGAGGGGCAGAATTCGTTTGGTCTCAATATAATTGAGGACTGTTTGGCTCCAATAACCCGGTCCACGTACAAATCCAACTATTACTACGAACCAGAAAATTTTGATGTCTATCAATTTAACCACTTAAAATAAATTTTCGTAATTTTAAGAAATTTAGATAAGAAGTAGAATAAAAAATCTATGTCCTAAAAACTAGAATAGCGAGAAATAAGAAAGAAAAAGAGCGTGTCGGAAAAAGATCGAAAAATAAAAATAAGAAAGAAAAAGAGTGACTTATATAACTTAAAAACACTAGACTAACCCAACCTTATTACTATCACTAACTTAAAATTATAATCGCAAATTGAGATTACTAATTGGAATGATAATTGATACATAGGTAAAAGGCGTCTAAAAATATTAAAGCTTACAAGTAAAACTATATCCCAAATGGAAATAACTTAAAAAGGTACTAAAACTTAAAAAGGCGTCGCAAAATTCTAAAGCACCTAAATCTTAGTCTAAAGAAAAAGCACTTAAGGAATTTTACGGCAAAGTCTAAAAATCTAGAAGTAAAAAATAAATATGGCAAAAACTATTTCTTAAAACTAAATACGAGCGAAAAATACAAATATTACGCTAAAATAATTAAAAAGGGACAAAATATAAAAATATACAAAAAGTTATAAAAAGTACAATTTTTATAAAAATATTATTTTTATATTATTTATTTTATTAAACTATTAATTTTATATTTTAATTAAACTAATTTAACTAAAATACAATTTAATTTAAAAACTTAAAACTAATTATAATAATAAATAAGTAATTAGGGTTAATAATAATAAATAAATAATAATTACCCCGTATTTAATGCTGATTAGGGTTTCTGTTACGTGTGTCAGGGCTGCTCCACGAGTTGCGGTATTCGAAGCTGCAAACTCCGCGAGTCGCGGGGTTCCAAAATTCAACTCAGGTACAGGATTTAATTCGACGTTTTTTTTTATGTTTTAATAAAAACAAAATATTTAAATAAAACTTATATTTTTATAAAATAAAAATAAAGAAACTTTACAAAACTTAAATATTTAACAAATTCTTAAAAATATTTATATTTTTGTTTTCTTTTTATGTTTTCGAATAATTTAAAACGTATTTTTACAAAAGTGAATTTTAATAAAAGTAAACTAAAAATAAAAATCTTTTTTTTTTATTTATTTATTTAGCGTTGCGCTTTCGGCTTTTAAGTTTGATAGTTCCCCGGCAGCAGCGCCAAAAATAACTTGACGTTATGCGAGGTATATATAAAATAGCTATTAAATTTTACAAGGAAATACTATTAAATACGATACAATTTTACACACGATATTTATTTATTTATAGAATTGATATACTTAAACCTTGCTACAACACTTATAGGCAGTGTACCTAATCGTACAGTAGTGTAGTTTTTAGTAAGTCCGATTCGTTCCACAGGGAAAATCTTTAAACAAAGCTTAACGCTATATTAGTTTACTTTTATAAAAATACAAATATATATATATATATATATATATATATATATATAAGTAATATTATTATTATAAAGGGGGGTTTTTACCGTTTAATGACCGGTTTGTCGATTTTAAAACTTTAGTCGCAGTTAAAACAAAATGTAAAATATTAAATAAATAAAAGACCTAATTTAAAGTATAAAGTAAATAACGATAATGAAATTGCGAATAATAAAAGTGCGATAAAATAAACTTGTGATAATTAAAAAGTACGATAATTAAAAGTGCAATTAAATACAATAACAATAAAAATGCGATAATTAGAAGTGCAATTAAATATAAAATAAAGGAAATTAAATATGAAATAAAAGAATTATGCTTATTTAAACTTCCGTAATCATGATGTTTGACGTGTTGATTTTAGTTTTATGCCCATGGGTTAATTGTCCTTTGTCCTGGATTATTTAATATGTCCGTCTGGTTTTTGTCCATAACAGTCCATCAGTCATAAATATAAAGTGCGAGTGTCCTCGTCAAATTATCCTTATACCCGAAGTTAAATATTCGAACTAATTGGGGACTTAAACTGTAACAAGATTTTAATACTTTGTTTAATAATTACACCAGGATGTCGACTGAGTGTAACCCAAGGTTTTAATATTTTGTTATCAATTATACCAAGTGTGTCCTTGTACATAATTTCACCCCTGTTTTAATTATTCTAGTGGCTATTAATCCATTCCCGTGTCCGGTTAAATGAACGATTATTCGTACATATAAATATCCCGCCCATCGTGTCCGATCGAGTGTATATGGTTATTTATAGGGACGTCCAATTGTAATTCTTTATATTAAAATTAACAAACTATCATTTAGTTAAACAAATATAAAGCCCATTAATAGCCCATAGTCTAATTTCTACAAGTGTCGTTCTTTTGTCCAAACCCCAATTATGGTACAAAGCCCAATTACTCAATTTTAGTAATTAGCCCAACATCATGATTACTTCGTTTTAAATAAGCATAATAATAACTTAGCTACGAGACATTAAATTAAAAAGGTTGAACATAACTTACAATGATTAAAAATAGCGTAGCGTTACACTGACAGAATTTCGACTTACACCCTTACAACATTCGCTAACATACCTTTATTATTAGGATTAAAATTAAAATTAAAATTAAAATATAAATTATAAATATAAATATTATGTATATAGATAGAGAGATTGATATATATTGATATATAAAATGATCAGAATTCGTTTGCTTTTATAGGGAATTGAGTTCAGGGGGTCTCCGCGACTCGCGGCAATTTTTGCCTTCAAACTCCGCGAGTCGCGGAGTTTGATTTTCCAGCTCACCAACTTTGGAGTCTTTCTTTACCGACGAATTTTTAATATATTATAATATTTAAATAATTATAAGAATTATTTAAATATTATATTATATTTATGTGCATAGTTGACTTGTAATTTTTAGTCCGTTTCGTCGAGCGTTGAGAGTTGACTCTGGTCCCGGTTCCGGATTTTCGAACGTCCTTGCGTACAATTTAATATCTTGTACTTTGCGTTTTGAATCTTGTACTCTTGTAATTTCGAGACGTTTCTTATCAATAATTGGAACCTCTTTGATTGTATTTTGTACTTTTGAGCTTTTTGGTCGTTTGCATCTTTAATTCGTCGAATCTGTCTTTTGTCTTCACCTTTTAATATTTAAACGAATATCACTTGTCAATAGAACAATTGCAACTAAAAGCTTTTCTTTCTTGGGGAATAATGCTATGAAATATATGTTCGTTTTTAGCATTATCATTGACCTAAACCCGAGGCAACTGTGGATGACACACCCACCTTTAACCATGGTTCTATCGTTACTATCATTGTTTATACCACATATCAAAATCACTGATGTACAACGTGTGATGAAAAAAAAGTGATTCATGTATGTTTTTATTTCAAGTTATGTATTGCTTGAGGACAAGCGACGTTTAAGTGTGGGGATATTTGATAAGGCTAAAAAGAAACATATATTTCATAGCAATATCCCTCCTAAATAATAGGTTTTCATATGTAATTGTATTATATTTTTATTGTAATTGTTTAAATAAATAAGTGTGAAGACAAAAGGCGAAAACGAAGATTTGAAGACACAAACGTCCAAAAAGCTCAAATGTACAAGATACAATTCAAAAGGTTCAATTTATTGATGAGAAACATCTAAAAATGACAAGAGTACAAGTTACAAAACGCAAAGTACACGATATAAAATAGTAAGCAAGGACGTTCCAAAATCCGGAACTGGGACATGAGTCAACTCTCAACGCGCGACGCAACGGAGCGAAAATTACAAGTCAACTATGCACATAAATAAAATATAATATATAAATAATTCTTAAAAATTATATATATATTATATTATTATTTAATAACGTCGACAAGCAAGGTTCCAAAATTGTGTGAGCTGGATTTTCAAACTCCACGACTCGCGGAGTTTGCAGGCTTAAAATGCCACGACTCGCGGAGCAGCCAAATTCAAAAATGCCTATAAAAGGCCATGCATTCTGCCGAGTTTTAATACATAACAAAAATAATAATAATACTCTGTAATAAATAATAAATAAATATATATATATATAATGTTTATATATATAGTATAGGGTAGTATTATATTAGTTAGTTTCGGTTATGCAAAGGTTATTTTACGGGTTTTAAAGTCGAAGCTCTGTCCGTGTAACACTACGCGATAAATAATCAATGTAAGCTATGTTCTCCTTTTTAAATTAATGTCTCGTACTTAAGTTATTATTATGCTTATTTAAGCCGAAGTAATCATGATGTTGGGCTAAAAATACTAAAATTGGGTTATTGGGTTTTGTACCAAAATTGGGGTTTGGACAAAAGAACGACACTTGTGGAAATTAGACTATGGGCTATTAATGGGCTTTATATTTGTTTAACTAAATGATAGTTTGTTAATTTTAATATAAAGATTTACAATTGAACGTCCCTATAAATAACCATATACACTCGATCGGACACGATGGGCGGGATATTTATATGTACGAATAATCGTTCATTTAACCGGATACGGGAATGGATTAATAGTTAATAGACTTATTAAAACAGGGGTGAAATTATGTACAAGGACACTTGGCATAATTGATAACAAAGTATTAAAACCTTGGATTACACGCAGTCGATAACCTGGTGTAATTATTAAACAAAGTATTAAAACCTTGTTACAGTTTAAGTCCCCAATTAGTTGGAATATTTGACTTCGGGTATAAGGATAATTTGACGAGGACACTCGCACTTTATATTTATGACTGATGGACTGTTATGGACAAAAACTAGACGGACATATTAAATAATCCAGGACGAAGGACAATTAACCCTTGGGAATAAACTAAAAATCAACACGTCAAACATCATGATTACGGAAGTTTAAATAAGCATAATATATTTTATTTCATTTTTCCTCGTACTTTTATTTATTGTCATTTTAATTATTGTTATTTATTTTATATTGTTATTTAAATATCGTCATTTACTATACGCTTCGCTTAAAATATAAATCGACAAACCGATCATTAAATGGTAAACCCCCTTTTATATATTATTATATATAATTATATATATTTTGTACAAATATAGTTGTTTAAAAATACAGTGTGCAATAAGCCCGCTCCCTGTGCAACGAACCGGACTTACTAAAAACTATACTACTCTACGATTAGGTACACTGCCTATAGTGTTGTAGCAAGGTTTAGGTATATCCCATTTGTAAATAAATAATTAAAACTTGTGTAATTTGTAACGTATTTCGTAGTAAAATATAAATATATCACGTACCCCCACGCTACCACATCAAGTTTTTACAAAAATATATTTGTACAAAATATATATAATTATATATAATAATATATAAAAGGGGGTTTACCATTTAATGACCGGTTTGTCGATTTATATTTTAAGTGAAGCGTATAGTAAATGATGATATTTAAATAACAATATAAAATAAATAACAATAATTAAAATGACAATAAATAAAAGTACGAGGAAAAATGAAATAAAATATATTATCCTTATTTAAATTCCGTAATCATGATGTTTGACGTGTTGATTTTTAGTTTATTCCCATGGGTTAATTGTCCTTTGTCCTGGATTATTTAATATGTCCGTCTGGTTTTTGTCCATAACAGTCCATCAGTCATAAATATAAAGTGCGAGTGTCCTCGTCAAATTATCCTTATACCCGAAGTCAAATATTCTAACTAATTGGGGACTTAAACTGTAACAAGGTTTTAATACTTTGTTTAATAATTACACCAGGTTATCGACTGCGTGTAACCCAAGGTTTTAATACTTTATTATCAATTATGCCAAGTGTCCTTGTATATAATTTCACCCCTGTTTTAATAAGTCTATTAACTATTAATCCATTCCCGTGTCCGGTTAAATGAACGATTATTCGTACATATAAATATCCCGCCCATCGTGTCCGATCGAGTGTATATGGTTATTTATAGGGACGTCCAATTGTAAATCTTTATATTAAAATTAACAAACTATCATTTAGTTAAACAAATATAAAGCCCATTAATAGCCCATAGTCTAATTTCCACAAGTGTCGTTCTTTTGTCCAAACCCCAATTATGGTACAAAGCCCAATTACCCAATTTTAGTATTTTTAGCCCAACATCATGATTACTTCGGCTTAAATAAGCATAATAATAACTTAAGTACGAGACATTAATTTAAAAAGGAGAACATAGCTTACATTGATTATTTATCGCGTAGTGTTACACGGACAGAATTTCGACTTACACCCTCACAATATTCGCTAACATACCCTTATTATTAGAATTAAAATTAAAATTAAAATTAAAATTAAAATTAAAATTAAAATATATATATATATATATATATATATATATATATATATATATATATATATATATATATATATATATATATATATATATATATATATATATATATATATATATATATATTTACGTATGAGTAAGAAGAAGAAAAGATGTGTTTTGTGGTACACCAAAGCTCGATTTTTATAGGCCTTGTGAGCTGGAAAAGATGCTCATGCGATCGCATGAGCTTTACCCTTCAAACCATGCGATCGCATGGTGGTAGGTATCAGTTCACATGATTTTGTTTTCTTGTTTATCGACGTTTTAATAAATAAATATAATATATTAAATAATTATAAGAATTATTTAAATATTATATTATATTTATGTGCATAGTTGTCTTGTAATTTTTAGTCCGTTGCGTCGAGCGTTGAGAGTTGACTCTGGTCCCGGTTCCGGATTTTTGAACGTCCTTGCGTATAATTTAATATCTTGTACTTTGCATTTTGAATCTTGTACTCTTGTAATTTTGAGACGTTTCTCATCAATAATTGGAACCTCTTTGATTGTATTTTGTACTTTTGAGCTTTTTGGTCGTTTGCGTCTTCAATTCGTCGAATCTGTCTTTTGTCTTCTCCTTTTATTATTTAAACGAATATCACTTGTAAATAGAACAATTGCAACTAAAAGCTTGTATTTCTTGAGGGATAATGCTATGAAATATATGTTCGTTTTTAGCATTATCAAATATTCCCACACTTGAGCGTTGCTTGTCCTCAAACAATATAGTCTTGAAATACTAGAATCACTTCTTTATTCTTCACACTTTTGTACATCAGTGATTTCTATACGGCGGTATAAACAATGGCAGTAACGATGTGGTTTACAGTCCCACATGACTTATAAAAATTTAGATCCTTAAAGAAATAGGATCGTTATGAAAACATTTGATCTTTTGAAAATTAAATCTAGCTTTTACCCTAGATAAGTTTTTCAGAATAACCCTTCACCGGTGTTTGCAAAATATTTTTGTGGGTTTTGTGGGTTTCAGATTTGAAAATTTTAGCTCAACACTTGCGGTTTTGTATCACCCACTTGCTAACCTTGTATTAGGAAAGCAACACGTCCAGTATACTTGCTCCGAATATTACCTTTCGGTAAACTACTATCCGGTTGTAAAGGAAAGCGTTGAACAAGCAATTGTTAAGGCAATGTCCCATGACATGCTTTTAATTATGGTCTATAACGTGTCGGACGCAATTACTATCCTTGGTAGGAGCAATAGTAAAGCTCACCCTTATAATTTTTCGGTCTGGCACAAGGTCCTATCTTTGACCATGCTATGCAACCACCATTCTTACGGTTGACACCCGATTTGGTTCAGGTGACCTAATGAATTCCAGGTGAATTCCTAGGATTTTACGTTCAATGGTAATGAACGCATTAAAAATGAGTTTTCAGAAAACAAATCGATTTGTAATTTTGATCAAAATATTTTCTCGTTCAAGCTCGAGTTTAGATATCATTGAATTCCATGAGTTTGTAATTCTCAATCTTTAAGGTCAATCTCAAGGATTGAGTAATATCAGTCTTAAAAGCTGATTTTTAATCTTTAAGGAGATTATCCTTTCTGGGGATCTGATTCATTAGTCTTATCAAGCTAATTTGCACGGTGCCCCCATTGTACGAGATAAATCCTTCTCATGGTTAGGATAAATCTGACCACTTGGCGACCCTGTTTAATGCTGAGGTCCGTGGATTTCCTGCTGATTTTAGAGATGACTTTTCTAGATTTTTCGTCAACCTACAGCTGGTCTGAACGACAACTTCTTGACCTAAATCAAGAAGTGCGTTTCTTTTTCGGAAGACTTTACTTCCTTTTAATGATGGAATTGATTTATCGTGTAGATCCATCTTTCTTACAGTAAATTGGGTAAAACAGTTAATTTAGTCCAAAACAAAAGCACCTGCAATAACTTTACGAAAACATGTGATAGATAGTTTTTAATTGAATAACTTGGTAAATTCTCCCCACACTTGGCTTTTTCATGCTTCTTTTTATATCCTAATAAATAAATTCAAGCGTTTTAGTTGTTTCTCAATTTATGTCATTTCCGAGGTAATGATAATTTCGGCATTAACACCTAGTTTTATCGTTCATAAATATGTATAAACATGATTTTGAATTCATTTAGTTTAAAATTTTTCAAATTTTCATAAAATTTAGAAAATAAGCCAAGTATAAACCCGAGATAATTTATAACCCTTCCCCACACTTGAGATCATGCAATGCCCTCATTAGCATGAAATCAGACTATAATTATAAATTCATGAGGGTGATTAATGTAGAAAAGTGATAAAAAAAAATACCCATTTTGTAATTACAAAGCTCATCGAATGATAGATGGCGCGCCTCATCGTTCATTCCATATTGTTTTATCACACATGCTTTTTTTTCAAAAACGGCTGCTTTTCTGAACTGTTTACTAATATTTGAAAAAGCATCTTTTACCCTAATCATGCATTTTTATTAACGAGTTATGCACTAATCCGAACCCCTAATTTAACGTTAAGTGGGGTTAGACTTCCCCATACTTAGCTGACGACATGTGAAGTCGGTAGAATAAGTTCCACGAATTAAAATAGTGAGCCAGTTATTTACATCTCGGGTGGTGTATAATATATCAATGGGTTTAAAGTTTAGACCCACCCGATCGTCACTACTTAATTCTTTTTTAAGTGTAGCTTTTTGTAAATGGATATGTCTCTTTTCTAGTTCTTGGTCAAATGGATCGATACACCCGACATATATATTATAGGGTGGACAATTCCTAACATTTCCTTCCTTTTATTCTCGGGATCAAAGTTTTCACCTCTATTACCCAATTGGGTGAAATCTGAGGTGTCATTATCTATTAAAGCTCGTAGTTCATCTTCGATAGATGACTCATCTATTGAGAATGTTGGGTTGGAAGGTTGTGGAATGGTGAATTTCGGGATCGAAGTAGATTCTTCTTCATTAACGGTACTTATCGGTCCCACCACTTTGGTCTTGGGGGTAAAATTTTCAACGTTATCGTTTTCCCAAGAGTACAAATTTGTCTTCCTTACTTCTTCTTCATCCATAGATGGATCGATGATTTCGTCGGTAGAGGCTAATGTGTCTATATGTTGTGAAATTGGTAAAGCTGAATAAAAGGTATCATCGGGATAGTTGGTAATTTCGGAGCTCTCGAATTCATCAAAATTCGATGATATGAGATTTTCTTGCACACGACTCCTCAGATCAACAGGTGTGTAATCTGATAGAGTTTCAGCTTGCCTATTTACAAACTCTCTCATTTGTTCATTTTGAGCATCAAGTTCTTCGAGTTGGATTTTCATATTGTCTAATAAATTTTCAGACACATAATTTTCCTCGTCTACTGGTTGTTGAGTTTGGATATATTCTTGGGAATAATCCCAATTAGAATTGTATTCCTCATAATCATTCCATTCAGGTTCCATGGGTGCGTAATTTTCCACAGGAACGTAATAATAACATTCTCATGTTGAGTGATAATCTCCACAGATTTCACAACCAGTTATTGTTTCGTCATTCGTGATCCAAGATTGACCGAACGAATTGTCATCAACACTCGGTTGAGAGTATTGATTTCGTATGTCGTAAAGAGTTTCCAAAATATCTTCGAGACTTTTTATAATGCGCTTATTACCAAATTTTAATTATCCTATTAGTTATAAATATAAAAATTATATAAGTTATCAAATTAATAGACTTTTCTGCTTTTGCCCACGTTTCGAATAGCCAATAGATGCAGCAGGCAGCCAGAACCCTTTAAATCGGAAGCTCACAACTCAGCCACTAACAAATCCAACTATTACTACGAAGCAGAAAATTTGGATGTCTATCAATTTAACCGCTTAAAATAATTTTTCGTTTTTGAAATTTTAGAGAAGAAATAGAAAATTCTATGTCCTAAAAACTAGATCGTCGAGAAATAAGAAAGAAAAAGAGCGCGTCGAAAAAGGTCGAAAAATAAAAATGTCGAAAAATAATAGGCGTCGAAAAATAAAAATAAGAAAGTAGCGCGTCGAAACTTAAAAAGGAATTAAAAACTAAGAATTAAAAGTTGCGTCTAAAAATATTAAAGCTTAAAAGAAAAACTATATCCCAAATGGTAATAACTTAAAAAGGTACTAAAATATAAAAACGGCGTCGCAAAATTCTAAAGCACCTAAATCTTAGTCTAAAGAAAAATCACTTAAGGGATTTTACGGCCAAGCCTAAAAATCTAGAAATAAAAATAACTACGGCAAAAACTATATCTTAAAACTAAATACGAGCGAAAAATACAAAAATTACGTTAAAACAAATAAAAAGGTACAAAATATAAAATTAATCTTAAAGTTGTAAAAAGTACAATTTTTATTAAAATACTATTTTAATATTATTTATTTTATAAAAGTGTTAATTTTATAATTTAATAAAACTAAATAAACTAAATATACAAATTAAATAAAAACTAAATTAACTAATTAAATAAATAAAACCTATTTAGGGTTTAAATAATAATAATAATAATAATAATAATAAACTCCGTAATTAATGCAAAGTAGGGTTCCTGGGTGTGCCTGTCAGGGTGGCTCCGCGATTCGAGGTGCCACGTAGCAGAAAATCTCCGCAAGTCGCGGAGTTTGCAAGACGTTTTTTTTGTTTTTTGTTTTTTTTATATTGTTTTTCTAAAATATATATATATATATATATATATATATATATATATATATATATACAAAAATAAATTAAAAATATAGCGTTTCGCCGATTTCCCCGGCAGCGGCGCCAAAAACTTGATATCGCTTTTCGTATCAAAAATATATAGTATTTCACGTACACCTCGCACGACACCAAGTTTTTGGCGCCGCTGCCGGGGAACTCGGCGAAACGCTATATTTTTAATTTATTTTTGCATAAATATATTTATATATCATTTTAGAAAAACAATATAAAAAAACGTTTTTCAACCTCCGCGACTCGCGGAGTTTTGATGGTACGTGGAACCGCGACTCGCGGAGCCGCCCTGACGTGTCTGGTAAACCCTAATCGCATTAATTACGGATTATATTAATTATTATTATTTTTAAAACCCTAAATTAGTTTAATTAATTTATTATTTAGTTTTAGTTTTAATTAATTAGTTTTAATTAATTATAATTAGTTTTATTATATATAAAAATTAATACTTTTATAAAATAAATATAAAAACAATATTTTTATAAAAATAAGTAATTTTATCACTTTTTATTTTTATATTTTGTATCCTTTTATTTAGTGTAATCGTAATATTTTTATTTTTATCGTTCGTAGTTAATTTTAAATTTAGTTTTGCCTTAGCTTATTTTTATTTTCTAAATTTTTAGGCTTTGTCGTAAAATCCCTTAAGTGCTTTTTCTTTAGATTAAGATTTAGGCGCTTTAGAATTTTACGACGCCGTTTTAAATTTTAGTGCTTTTTAAGTTATTGCCGTTTTGGATATAGAATTCCTTTAAGCTTTAATACCTTTAGGCATAACTTTTTAGATTTAATTTTTAGACTTTTAAGTTTCGACGTTTTTCTTTCTTATTTTTATTTTTCGACGTTTTTCGACGCGCACTCTTTTTCTTTCTTATTTCTCACCACGCTAGTTTTAGGACTTATAAATTTTCTCTACTTCTTCTCTAATAATTCAAAACGAAAAATTGTTTTAAGCGGTTAAATTGATAGACATCCAAATTTTCTGCTTCGTAGTAATAGTTGGATTTGTTAGTGGCTGAGTTGTGAGCTTCCGATTTAAAGGGTTCTGGCTCCCTGCTACATCTTTTGGCTATTCGAAACGTGGGCAAAAGCAGAAAAGTCTATTAATTTGATAACTTTAAATAATTTTTATCTTTTTATAACTAATAGGATAATTAGTGATTGCACCACATTGTAGCTAAAATTTGGCCATCGCAATAAAATGGAAAATTTTGAAAACAAGGCCTTGGAAACTCTTTATGACATCCGACATCAATTTAATCAATACTCTCAAATGGGTGTTGATGACAATTCGTTCGGTCAATCTTGGATCACGAATGATGAAACAATAACTGGTTGTGAAATCTGTGGAGATTATCACTCAACATGGGAATGTTATTAATACGTTCCTATGGAAAATTATGCACCCATGGAACCTGAATGGAACGATTATGAGGAATACAATTCTAATTGGGATTATTCACAAGAATATATCCAAACTCAACAACCAGAAGACGAGGAAAATTATGTGCCTGAAAATTCTTTAGATAATATGAAAATCAAACTCAAAGAACTCGATGCTCAAAATGAACAAATGAGAGAGTTTGTAAATCGGCAAGCTGAAACCCTATCAGATTACACACCTGTTGATCTGAGGAGTATTGTGAATGAAAATTTTATATCCTCGAATTTTGATGAATTCGAGAGCTCCGAAATCACCAACTATCCCGATGATACTTTTTATTCAGCTTTACCAATTTCACAACATATCAACACATTAGCCTCTACCGACGAAATCATCCATCGATCAATCAATGAATGAAGAAGAAGTAAGGGTGACAAATTGGTACTCTTGGGAAAACGATAACGTTGAAAACTTTACCCCCGAGACCAAAGTGGTGGGACCGATAAGTACCGTTAATGAAAAAGAATCTACTTCGATCCCGAAATTAACCATTCCACAACCTTCTAATCCAATATTCTCATTAGACAAGTCATCTACTAAAGATGAACTACGAGCTGTAATAGATAATGGCACCTCAGATTTTACCCAATTGGGTAATAGAGGTGAAAACTTTGATCCCGAGAATAAACGGAAGGAAATGTTAGGAATTTTCTACCCTATAGAAATATGTATGTCGGTGTATATCGATCCATTTGACCAAGAACCAGAAAAGAGACATATCCATTTACTAAAAGCTACACTTAAAAAAGAATTAAGTAGTGACGATCGGGTGGGTCTAAAATTTAAACCCATTGATATATTATACACCACCCGAGATGTAAATAACTGGCTCACTATTTTAATTCGTGGAACTTATTCTACCGACTTCACATGTCGTCAGCTAAGTATGGGGAAGTCTAACCCCACTTAACATTAAATTAGGGGTTCGGGTTAGTGCATAACTCGTTAATAAAAATGCATGATTAGGGTAAAAGACGCTTTTTCAAATATTAGTAAACAGTTCAGAAAAGCAGCCGTTTTTGAAAAAAAGCATTTGTGATAAAACAAGAAGGAATGAACGATGAGGCGCGCCATCTATCATTCGATGAGCTTTGTAATTACAAAATGGGTAATTTTTTCATCACTTTTCAACACTAATCACCCTCATGAATTTATAATTATAGTCTGATTTCATGCTAATGAGGGCATTGCATGATCTCAAGTGTGGGGAAGGGTTATAAATTCTCTCGGGTTTATACTTGGCTTATTTTCTAAATTTTATGAAAATTTGAAAAATTTTAAACTAAATGAATTCAAAATCATGTTTATACATATTTATGAACGATAAAAGTAGGTGTTAATGCCGAAATTATCGTTACCTCGGAAAGGACATAAATTGAGAAACAACTAAAACGCTTGAATTTATTTATTAGGATATAAAAAGAAGCATGAAAAAAGCCAAGTGTGGGGAGAATGTACCAAGTTATTCAATTAAAAACTATCTATCACATGTTTCCGTAAAGTTATTGCAGGTGCTTTTGTTTTGGACTAAATTAACTGTTTTACCCGATTTACTGTAATGAAAGATGGATCTACACGATGAATCAATTCCATCATAAAAAGGAAGTAAAGTCTTCCGAAAAAGACACGCGCTTCTTGATTTAGGTCATGAAGTTGTCGTCCAGACCAGCTGTAGGTTGACGAAAAACTAGAAAAGTCATCTCTAAAATCAGCAGGAACTCCACGGACCTCAGCATCAAACAGGGTCGCCAAGTGGTCAGATTTATCCTAACCATGAGAAGGATTTATCTCGTACAATGGGGGGCACCGTGCAAATTAGCTTGATAAGACTAATGAATCAGATCCCCAGAAAGGATAATCTCCTTAAAAGATCAAAAATCAGCTTTTAAGACTGATATTACTCAATCCTTGAGATTGACCTTAAAGATTGAGAATTCAAACTCATGAAATTCAATGATATCTAAACTCGAGCTTGAACGAGAAAATATTTTGATCAAAATTACAAACCGATTTGTTTTCTAAAAACTCATTTTCAATGCGTTCATTACCATTGAACGTAAAAACCTAGGAATTCACATGGAATTCATTAGGTCACCTGAACCAAATCGGGTGTCAACCGTAAGAACGGTGGTTGCATAGCATGGTCAAAGACATGACCTTGTGCCAGACCGGAAAATTATAAGGGTGAGCTTTACTATTGCTCCTACAAAGGATAGTAATTGCGTCCGACACGTTATAGACTATAATTAAAAGTATGTCAGGGGACATTGCCTTAACAGTTGCTTGTTCAACGCTTTCCTTTACAACCGGACGGTAGTTTACCGAAAGGTAATATACGGGACAAGTAAACTGGACGTGTTGCTTTCCTAATACAAGGTTAGCAAGTGGGTAACACAAAACCACAACCCACAAAAATATTTTGCAACACCGGTGAAGGGTTATTCCGGAAAACTTGTCTAGGGTAAAAGCTAGATTGAATTTTCAAAAGATCAAATGTTTTCATAAAGATCCAATTTCCTAACGGATATAAATTTTCATAGTCATGTGGGACTGTAAACCACCTTTCAAATGTGCACGTTGCTTTGGAAACCGAAAGTAAATCGGCTATTTGATTGCAAGTGTCGTTGACCTAAACCCGAGGCAACTGTGGATGACACACCCACCTTTAACCATGGTTCTATCGTTACTATCATTGTTTATACCACCATCTCAAAATCACTGATGTACAAAGTGTGATGAATAAAAAAGTGATTCATGTATGTTTTTATTTCAAGTTATGTATTGCTTAAGGACAATGAAAATATAAAACAATTACATATGAAAACCTATTATTTAGGAGGGATATTGCTATGAAATATATGTTCCTTTTTAGCCTTATCAAATATCCCCACACTTAAACGTTGCTTGTCCTCAAGCAATACATAACTTGAAATACAAACATACGTGAATCACTTTTTTATTCATCACACTTTGTACATCATTGATTTTGATATGGTGGTATAAACAATGATAGTAATGATAGAACCATGGTTAAAGGTGGGTGTGTCATCCATAGTTGCCTCGGGTTTAGGTCAACGACACTTGCAATCAAATAGCCGATTTACTTTCGGTTTCCAAAGCAAAGTGCACATTTGAAAGGCGGTTTACAGTCCCACATGACTATGAAAATTTAGATCCGTTAGGAAATTGGATCTTTATGAAAACATTTGATCTTTTGAAAATTCAATCTAGCTTTTACCCTAGACAAGTTTTCCGGAATAACCCTTCACCGGTGTTGCAAAATATTTTTGTGGGTTGTGGTTTTGTGTTACCCACTTGCTAACCTTGTATTAGGAAAGCAACAAGTCCAGTTTACTTGTCCCGTATATTACCTTTCGGTAAACTACCGTCCGGTTGTAAAGGAAAGCGTTGAACAAGCAACTGTTAAGGCAATGTCCCCTGACATACTTTTAATTATGGTCTATAACGTGTTGGACACAATTACTATCCTTTGTAGGAGCAATAGTAAAGCTCACCCTTATAATTTTCCGGTCTGGCACAAGGTCCTGTCTTTGACCATGCTATGCAACCACCGTTCTTACGGTTGACACCCGATTTGGTTCAGGTGACCTAATGAATTCCAGGTGAATTCCTAGGTTTTTACGTTCAATGGTAATGAACGCATTGAAAATGGGTTTTTAGAAAACAAATCGGTTTGTAATTTTGATCAAAAAATTTTCTCGTTCAAGCTCGAGTTTAGATATCATTGAATTCCATAAGTTTGAATTCTCAATCTTTAAGGTCAATCTCAAGGATTGAGTAATATCAGTCTTAAAAGCTGATTTTTGATCTTTTAAGGAGATTATCCTTTCTGGGGATCTGATTCATTAGTCTTATCAAGCTAATTTGCACGGTGCCCCCCATTGTACGAGATAAATCCTTCTCATGGTTAGGATAAATCTGATCACTTGGCGACCCTTTTTGATGCTGAGGTCCGTGGATTTCCTGCTGATTTTAGAGATGACTTTTCTAGGTTTTTCGTCAACCTACAGCTGGTCTGGACGACAACTTCATGACCTAAATCAAGAAGCGCGTGTCTTTTTCGGAAGACTTTACTTCCTTTTAATGATGGAATTGATTCATCGTGTAGATCCATCTTTCATTACAGTAAATCGGGTTAAACAGTTAATTTAGTCCAAAACAAAAGCACCTGCAATAACTTTACGGAAACATGTGATAGATAGTTTTTAATTGAATAACTTGGTACATTCTCCCCACACTTGGCTTTTTTCATGCTTCTTTTTATATCCTAATAAATATTTTCAAGCGTTTTAGTTGTTTCTCAATTTATGTCCTTTCCGAGGTAACGATAATTTCGGCATTAACACCTAGTTTTATCGTTCATAAATATGTATAAACATGATTTTGAATTCATTTAGTTTAAGATTTTTCAAATTTTCATAAAATTTAGAAAATAAGCCAAGTATAAACCCGAGAGAATTTATAACCCTTCCCCACACTTGAGATCATGCAATGCCCTCATTTGCATGAAATCAGACTATTATTATAAATTCATGAGGGTGATTAGTGTAGAAAAGTGATAAAAAATACCCATTTTGTTATTACAAAGCTCATCGAATTATAGATGGCGCGCTTCATCGTTCATTCCTTCTTGTTTTATCACACATGCTTTTTTTTTCAAAAACGGCTGCTTTTCTGAACTGTTTACTAATATTTGAAAAAGCGTCTTTTAGCCTAATCATGCATTTTTATTAACGAGTTATGCAATAACCCGAACCCCTAATTTAACGTTAAGTGGGGTTAGACTTCCCCATACTTAGCTGACGACATGTGAAGTCGGTAGAATAAGTTCCACGAATTAAAATAGTGAGCCAGTTATTTACATCTCGGGTGGTGTATAATATATCAATGGGTTTAAAGTTTAGACCCACCCGATCGTCACGACTTAATTCTTTTTTAAGTGTAGGTTTTAGTAAATGGATATGTCTCTTTTCTGGTACTTGGTCAAATGGATCGATATACACCGACATATATATTATAGGGTGGACAATTCCTAACTTTTCCTTCCTTTTATTCTCGGGATCAAAGTTTTCACCTCTATTACCCAATTGGGTGAAATCTGAGGTGTCATTATCTATTACAGCTCGTAGTTCATCTTCGATAGATGACTCATCTATTGAGAATGTTGGGTTGGAAGGTTGTGGAATGGTGAATTTCGGGATCGAAGTAGATTCTTCTTCATTAACGGTACTTATCGGTCCCACCACTTTGGTCTTGGAGGTAAAATTTTCAACGTTATCGTTTTCCCAAGAGTACAAATTTGTCTTCCTTACTTCTTCTTCATCCATAGATGGATCGATGATTTCGTCGGTAGAGGCTAATGTGTCGATATGTTGTGAAATTGGTAAAGCTGAATAAAAAGTATCATCGGGATAGTTGGTGATTTCGGAGCTCTCGAATTCATCAAAATTCGATGATATGAGATTTTTTTGCACACGACTCCTCAGATCAACAGGTGTGTAATCTGATAGAGTTTCAGCTTACCTATTTACAAACTCTCTCATTTGTTCATTTTGAGCATCAAGTTCTTCGAGTTTGATTTTCATATTGTCTAATAAATTTTCAGACACATAATTTTCCTCGTCTACTGGTTGTTGAGTTTGGATATATTCTTGGGAATAATCCCAATTAGAATTGTATTCCTCATAATCATTCCATTCAGGTTCCATGGGTGCGTAATTTTCCACAGGAACGTATTAATAACATTCCCATGTTGAGTGATAATCTCCACAGATTTCACAACCAGTTATTGTTTCGTCATTCGTGATCCAAGATTGACCGAACGAATTGTCATCAACACCCATTTGAGAGTATTGATTAAATTGATTTCAGATGTCATAAAGAGTTTCCAAGGCCTTGTTTTCAAAATTTTCCATTTTATTGCGATGGCCAAATTTTAGCTACAATGTGGTGCATTCACTAATTATCCTATTAGTTATAAAAAGATAAAAATTATTTAAAGTTATCAAATTAATAGACTTTTTTGCTTTTTCCCACGTTTCGAATAGCCAAAAGATGTAGCAGGGAGCCAGAACCCTTTAAATCGGAAGCTCACAACTCAGCCACTAACAAATCCAACTATTACTAAGAAGCAGAAAATTTGGATGTCTATCAATTTAACCGCTTAAAATAATTTTTCGTTTTGAATTATTAGAGAAGAAGTAGAGAAAATTTCTAAGTCCTAAAACTAGCGTGGTAAGAAATAAGAAAGAAAAAGAGTGCGCGTCGAAAAACGTCGAAAAATAAAAATAAGAAAGAAAAACGTCGAAACTTAAAAGTCTAAAAATTGAATCTAAAAAGTTACGCCTAAAGGTATTAAAGCTTAAAGGAATTCTATATCCAAAACGGCAATAACTTAAAAGGCACTAAAATTTAAAACGGCGTCGTTAAATTCTAAAGTGCCTAAATCTTAATCTAAAGAAAAAGCACTTAAGGGATTTTACGGCAAAGCCTAAACATCTAGAAAATAAAAATAAGCTACGGCAAAACTAAATTTAAAATTAACTACGAACGATAAAAATAAAAAAATTACGATTGCACTAAATAAAAGGATACAAAATATAAAAATAAAAAGTGATAAAATTACTTATTTTTATAAAAATATTATTTTTATATTTATTTTATAAAAGTATTAATTTTTATATATAATAAAACTAATTATAATTAATTAAAACTAATTAATTAAAACTAAATAATAAATTAATTAAACTAATTTAGGGTTTTAAAAATAATAATAATTAATATAATCCGTAATTAATGCGATTAGGGTTTACCAGGCGCGTCAGGGCAGCTCTTCGAGTCGCGGTTCCACGTACCATCAAAACTCTGCGAGTCGCGGAGGTTGAAAAACGTTTTTTTTTTATATTGTTTTTCTAAAATGATATATAAATATATTTATACAAAAATAAATTAAAAATATAGCGTTTCGCCGAGTTTCCCGGCAGCGGCGCCAAAAACTTGATGTGTGCGAGGTAGGGGTACGTGATAGTACTATATTTTACTACGAAATACGTTACAAATTACACAAGTTTTTAATTATTTATTTACAAATGGGATATACCTAAACCTTGCTACAACACTATAGGCAGTGTACCTAATCGTAGAGTAGTATAGTTTTTAGTAAGTCCGGTTCGTTCCACAGGGAGCGGGCTTATTGCACACTATATTTTTAAACAACTATATTTGTACAAAATATATATAATTATATTAAATAATATATAAAAGGGGGTTTACCGTTTAATGACTGGTTTGTCGATTTATATTTTAAGCGAAGCGTATAGTAAATGACGATATTTAAATAACAATATAAAATAAATAAATAACAATAATTAAAATGACAATAAATAAAAGTACGAGGAAATATGAAATAAAATATATTATGCTTATTTAAACTTCCGTAACCATGATGGTTGACGTGTTGATTTTAGTTTTATGCCCATGGGTTAATTGTCCTTTGTCCTGGATTATTTAATATGTCCGTCTGGTTTTTGTCCATAACAGTCCATCGGTCATAAATTTAAAGTGCAAGTGTCCTCGTCAAATTATTCTTATACCCGAAGTCAAATATTCCAACTAATTGGGGACTTAAACTGTAACAAGGTTTTAATACTTTGTTTAATAATTACACCAGGATGTTGACTGCATGTAACCCAAGGTTTTAATACTTTGTTATCAATTATGCCAAGTGTCCTTGTACATAATTTCACCCATGTTTTAATAATTCCATAGACTATTAATCCATTCCCGTGTCCGGTTAAATGAACGATTATTCGTACATATAAATACCCCGCCCATCGTGTCCGATTGAGTGTATATGGTTATTTATGGGTACGTCCAATTGTAAATCTTTATATTAAAATTAACAAACTATCATTTAGTTAAACAAATATAAAGCCCATTAATAGCCCATAGTCTAATTTCCACAAGTGTCGTTCTTTTGTCCAAACCTCAATTATGGTACAAAACCCAATTACCCAATTTTAAATATTTTTAGCCCAACATCATGATTACTTTGGATTAAATAAGCATAATAATAACTTAGCTACGAGACATTAATTTAAAAAGGGAGAACATAACTTACATTGATTATTTAACGCGTAGTGTTACACGGATAGAGTTCCGGCTTAAAAACCCGTAAATAACCGTTACATAACCCAAACTAACTAATATAAAACAACCCTATACTATATATATATATATACATTATATATATATTTATTTATTATTTATTACAGAGTATCATTATTTTTTTTATGTTTTTATGTATAAAACTCGGCAGAATGCATGGCCTTTTATAGGCATTTCTGATTTTTGCAGCTCCGCGAGTTGTGGCATTTTAAGCCTGCAAACTCCGCGAGTCGTGGAGTTTGAAAATTCATCTCACACAATTTTGGAACCTTGCTTGTCGACGTTATTAAATAATAATATAATATATATAATTTTTAAGAATTATTTATATATTATATTTTATTTATGTGCATAGTTGACTTGTAATTTTCGCTCCGTTACGTCGCGCGTTGAGAGTTGACTCATGTCCCAGTTTCGGATTTTCGAACGTCCTTGCGTACTATTTTATATCGTGTACTTTGAGTTTTGTAACTTGTACTCTTGTCATTTTTAGACGTTTCTCATCAATAAATTGAACCTTTTGAATTGTATCTTGTACATTTGAGCTTTTTGGACGTTTGTGTCTTCAAATCTTCATTTTCGCCTTTTGTCTTCACACTTATTTATTTAAACAATTACAATAAAAATATAATACAATTACATATGAAAACCTATTATTTAGGAGGGATATTGCTATGAAACATATGTTCCTTTTTAGCCTTATCAATAAATCATCTAAAGCAGCTAGAGCCGATTCTAGCCATGACTTAGATTCCATTTCAGCAAAGATAGATGCTATCGAGAGACGAATGGAAAAGATGACTAAGGATATACACTCAATACGAATTAGTTGTGAGCAGTGTGGAGGACCATATTTGACAAAAGATTGTCTTAATATTGAACTAACAATGGAACAAAGAGAGAATATTTCATACATAAACCAAAGGCCTGGAAATAATTATCAGAATAATTATCAACCGCCAAGACCAATTTACAATCAAAACCAGAATTATAACCTAATTGTTCCATACAACAACCAACAAGGTCCTAGCAATCCACAAGTATCCAATAATACTTACAATCAGCAAAGACCTAATTTTCAAAACAAACCACCACAACCCGATGATAAAAAGCCGAATTTAGAAGATATGATGACGAAGCTAGTTGAAATTCAAACGCAATTTTTCACATCTCAGAAACAAACTAATGAACAAAATGCTCAAGCATTTAAAAATCAACAAGCTTCTATTCAAAACTTGGAACAAGAAATAAGTAACCTAGCAAGGTTAATAGGTGAAAGAAAACAGGGAAGTTTACCTAGTGATACAAATGCTAACCCCCGGAATGAAACAGCTAAAGCCATTACCACAAGAAGTGGTATAACACTTAAACCACCTGAAATACCTGTAATTTCTGATGAAGTTATTCCTACTCCACAAGAACCACAACCTGATCAAGATAAGAAAAAAGAACCGGTAGTTAAAAAGGTTAATGAAGATAACACAGTTAAGGCAAAACCTTATGTTAAACCATACCAACCACCACTTCCTTACCCGAGTAAAATGAAAAAAGAGAAACTTGAAGCCCAGCAATCCAAATTTTTGGATATGTTTAAACAGATAAATGTAAATCTTCCTTTCATTGATGTGATTTCAGGAATGCCTAGATATGCTAAATTTCTGAAAGATCTGATCTCAAATAGAAAGAAAATGGAAGAACTCTATGCTGTTACTATGAATACTAATTGTTCAGCAGTGCTGTTGAATAAGATACCAGAAAAACTATCAGATCCAGGAAGTTTCACAATTCCATGTTTTCTGGGTAGTCTTAGTTCAATAGAAGCATTGGCAGATTTAGGTGCTAGTATAAATTTAATGCCGTATTCACTATACGCTAAACTAGACCTTGGAGAATTGAAACCAACAAGAATAAGCATACAACTAGCCGATCGATCAATAAAATATCCTAGAGGGATAATGGAGAACATGCTAGTTAAAGTTGGTACTTTAGTATTTCCAGTAGATTTTGTTGTTCTGGACATGGAAGAAGATTCTCAAGTTCCTCTCATATTAGGAAGACCATTCTTAAACACGGCTAAAGCAATGATAAACGTGTTTGGTAAGAAATTGACCCTAAGTATAGAGGACGAGAGTGTTACCTTTTCAGTTGATAGAGCTATGCAACAACCGCAATCTGCAGATGATACATGTTATTATATTCAAACTATAGATTCACATGCAGAATTGTTAGAAGAATTTCCAGAATTACAAGGAACAGGAGAATGTTCTTTAGGAGAAGGAACTGAACCAATTGATGAAACTGAAATGTTAGCTACACTAATAGCTAATGGATATGAACCAACAACAGAAGAAATTCAAATGATAAAAAAAGAAGACAGATATCGATATAAATCATCGATAGAAGAACCACCGACATTAGAGTTAAAGTCACTTCCAAACCATTGGGAATATGCTTATTTACATGGTGAATCTGAATTACCTGTAATAATATCGTCTTCTCTTACTGAAAATGAGAAATCACAACTCATTTCTGTATTGAAAGCTCATAAACCAGCCATTGCATGGAAGATTCATGATATTAAAGGAATAAGTCCTTCGTATTGCACACATAAAATCCTTATGGAAGAAGGTCATAAAACGTATGTGCAACGCTAACGAAGACTAAATCCTAATATGCAAGATGTTGTTAAAAAAGAAATTATTAAACTGCTTGATGCAGGTTTAATTTATCCAATTTCTGATAGTCCATGGGTAAGCCCAGTTCAATGCGTGCCTAAGAAGGGTGGCATGACTGTCATCACAAATGAGAAAAATGAGCTTATTCCTACTAGGACTGTAACAGGATGGCATGTGTGTATTGATTATAGAAAATTAAATGACGCCACCAGAAAAGATCACTTTCCCTTACCTTTTATTGATCAAATGTTGGAAAGATTAGCCGGAAACAGTTACTATTGTTTTCTTGATGGATTTTTCGGATACTTTCAAATTCCAATAGCACCCGAAGATCAAGAGAAAACCACGTTCACGTGCCCTTATGGTACTTTTGCTTACAAACGCATGCCATGTGGACTTTGCAACGCCCCTGCAACCTTTTAAAGGTGCATGATGGAGATTTTTCACGACATGATAGAAGAATGCATGGAAGTTTTTATGGATGACTTTTCAGTCTTCGATGATACATTTGAATCATGTTTAATTAATCTGGAACGAATGCTTATTAGATGCAAACAATCAAATCTAGTACTTAATTGGGAGAAATGCCATTTCATGGTTAAAGAAGGCATCATTCTTGGTCATAAAATCTCAAAGGAAGGAATTGAAGTGGATAGAGCTAAAGTAGATGTAATTGCTAAACTTCCACATTCCACCAATGTTAGAGGAGTTAGGAGTTTTCTAGGGCATGCCGGTTTTTACCGACGTTTCATAAAAGATTTTTCTAAAATTGCCACTCCTATGAATAAACTCCTAGAAAAGGATGCTCCGTTCATCTTTTCAGATGAATGTATCAAATCTTTTAATATTCTTAAAGAAAAGCTCACTAATGCACCGACCATGATAACACCAAATTGGAATCTGCCATTTGAACTAATGTGCGATGCAAGTGATTTTGCAATGGGAGCCGTTTTAGGACAAAGGATTGAAAAACGATTTCAACCTATATATTATTCTAGTAAGATGTTACAAGGAGCACAAACGAACTACACAACTACTGAAAAAGAACTCCTTGCTATTGTCTTTACTTTTGACAAATTTCTTTCATATCTCGTTCTAGCTAAAACGGTGGTCTATACCGACCATTCTGCTCTTAGATACCTATTTTCGAAACAAGATGCTAAACCAAGATTAATCTGTTGGATCTTACTCTTACAAGAGTTTGATATTGAAATCCGAAATAAAAAAGGAGCAGAAAATCTCGCCGCTGATCATCTTTGTCGTCTTGAAAATCCCGAATTAGAAGTTCTAAATGAATTGGCCATACAAGACAACTTTCCTGATGAATATCTATTGAAGATAGATTATAATGAAATTCCATGGTTTGCAGACTATGCAAACTACTTAGTTTGTGGATTCCTTGAAAAAGGATTGTCGTACCAAAAACGAAAGAAATTCTTTAGTGATATAAAACACTATTTCTGGGAAGATCCACATTTGTTTAAAAGTTGTCCCGATGGAATAATACGCCGATGTGTATTCGGAGATGAAGCTAGTAAAATTTTAAACCATTCTCACACAGGACCAACAGGAGGGCATTATGGGCCTCAACTCACAACAAGAAAAGTTTATGATACTGGATTCTATTGGCCTACAATTTACAAAGACGCACACCTTCTTTGCAAATCCTGTGATGCTTGTCAAAGGGCTGAAAAAATAAGTCAACGTGATGAAATGCCACAAAATGTAATTCAAGTATGTGAAGTATTTGACATTTGGGGTATTGACTTTATGGGTCCATTTCCAAAATCTCATAATAATCTCTACATTCTCGTAGCCATTGATTATGTATCTAAATGGGCGGAAGCACAAGCTCTCCCAACTAACAATGCACGAGTTGTAGTCAACTTTTTAAAATGTCTTTTTGCAAGGTTTGGAACACCGAAAGCTTTAATAAGTGATCGAGGAACTCATTTCTGTAATAATCAACTTGAAAAAGTTCTCAAAAGATATGGAGTAACTCAGAAAATCTCCACTGCTTATCATCCACAAACAAGTGGACAAGTTGAAAATACCAACCGAGCTTTAAAACGTATTCTAGAGAAAACCGTAGTATCAAATCCGAAGGAATGGTCCATTAAATTGGAGGATGCACTCTGGGCTTTTAGAACAGCCTACAAAACTCCAATTGGAACCACACCTTTTAAACTCGTTTATGGAAAAGCATGTCATCTTCCAGTAGAAATTGAACACAAAGCATTTTGGGCTTTGAAGACATGTAATCTTGATTTACATGAAGCTGGACGTCTACGGTTAAGTCAATTAAACGAATTAGAAGAATTAAGACATGAAGCATATGAAAATTCGTTAATCTATAAGGAAAGAATGAAGAAATGGCATGATAAAAGAATCAGAAGTTCAAAAGAATTTAAAGAAGGAGACAGAGTTCTTCTTTTCAATTCACGATTCAAGCTATTTCCTGGAAAATTGAAATCAAGATGGTCTGGACCATTCATAGTCAAAAGAGTTTTCCCATACGGAATGATAGAATTAATAAATTCAAATGGGATTGAATTTAAGGTTAATGGTCACAGAGTTAAACATTACATAGATAGTCCAATGGAAGTTGACAACGAAGTTAATCACAATTTCGATACCACAGCTAACTAAGTGTGGGGAGAATCAAGTCTTTAAAGGATAATATGTATTTCTGTTAGAGTTAGATTTTCTGTTTTCGTGTAGTTCTCGAAAATGGAACCCGAATGGTCTTTCCCTAGCAGACCCTAAAGAACTAGTCTTCTCCCCCCATTCTGAATTTTTATTTTTTTTAGGTTTTTACGAAATGAAGACTTTCTGTGAACTAAACCATGGTCTAATGCTACACGCTTTGATCACTAAACGTAATAATGACACACTTCCGAGTGAACTGGTATCAGTAATCAGAGAAAAATTGGACGGAGTAAGAAAAGAATCTAGATGCGAAGATAATAAGTTACAATTTGGTAAAGGAATATCAAAATCCGCAGCGAAAAGAAGAGCACGACACCTTGAAAAATATCACAAATGCGAAAAATGGTCACACGAAGGTAAATGTTCAAATAATCAAACCTATTCAAATACCGAATTTGTTACTTTATGCAGAGATGGACCATTTATATGTTTAGAAGAAAAAACATTAAATGCTCGAGGTTACGCCTATGTAGCCATGGAAAACCAATTAGTCCGACTATCTTATGAGTGGGCTAGAGCAAATCACTAAGAAATCTATTTCACAGGTAAGTCTGTACAGTTATTTTTATTTTTATTTTTATTTTTAACCTTTTAATAATAAACGCTAATTTGTTCGCTATAAAGTATTAAATTGGTATTCAATAAAATTAGGTCTTGCGACCGAAATTATTGATATCATTCAAAAATTTATTACATCACTGCGAAATTTAATGTTTATTCTTAAGGTATAAATATCTTTAATCAATCAACACAAAATATTTCAAAAATTCATCATGAGTTAAATTAGGTTATGGAACCGAAATTACTTTACCGAAAAGAGGGGCGCATATTTTTGATAATATTTGATTGATTAAAGTGGGATAAAAGCCAAAAAGATTTTTAATTTTATTTTTACCATATTTTTAAAATTAATATTAAATAAATATTATAAACTTTTTAAAATCAATATATTTAAAATTGTAAATATTTGGAAAATTAATATTTTTAATATAAGTTTGTATGTATAAAAACAAAAATATAATTTAAGTTTGGTGTGAATTTTTAATTTTATGCATTTTAAATTTAAGTTTGGTGTAAATTTATAATATGAATTTTTATTTAAGTTTGGTGTGAATTTATAATATGAATTTTTAATTAAGTTTGGTGTGAATTTTTAATTTTATGCATTTTAAATTTAAGTTTGGTGTAAATTTATAATATGAATTTTTATTTAAGTTTGGTGTGAATTTAAAAACAAAAATTTACTTTATTTCGCTAAGTTAAAAATATGATTTTTAAAATTCGTCGTGAGTTGAAGACTAGGTCGTTGAACCTAAATTGCTTTACCCGAGGGCGGGACGAGAACTTTTATTATCATTATTTTTAATCTTATTGAATTAAAGTATGGCAAAAACATTAAAAAAAACCCAAAAATTTTTGCTTTTAAAACAATGCTTCAAAAAGACAAATTTTAAAATTTTGTCGAGGGACGGACTAGGACAACGTTCCGAAATGACCTCGTCCTAAATAACAAGGGAAACAAAATTTTAAAATTAATTTATTAATTTGTTTTATAAGTTAAAGATTTCTAAAAAAAATCCAATATGTTTGGAAACTTTGGTAAAATTTAATTATTTTTCTACGCTAATCACCCTCAATAATTTAAATTGTTACTGATTTCTTACAAATGAGGGCATTGCAAGATCTTAAGTGTGGGAAGGGGTTAAATTCTTTCGGATTTTAAAAATTTTTTATTTAAACACTTGGTTACCATTAAAAATACTAGTAATGCAGTAGTTGTATTAGAATCTAGTGCTCTCTGATAATAAAGAACAGCCCTAGTCTTATATACTGACTACCCAATTCTAGTAAAATTTTTCAAAAT
The DNA here is from genome assembly GCF_046630445.1 of Rutidosis leptorrhynchoides. Classification (NCBI taxonomy): domain Eukaryota; kingdom Viridiplantae; phylum Streptophyta; class Magnoliopsida; order Asterales; family Asteraceae; genus Rutidosis; species Rutidosis leptorrhynchoides. The sequence continues at coordinate 335,657,094 of NC_092342.1, read as the reverse complement.
TTTTTCAATTAATTGAATTCAAAATCATGTTTATACATATTTATGAACGATAAAACTAGGTGTTAACACCGAAATTATTGTTACCTCGGAAAGGACATAAATTGAGAAACAAACTAAAATGTTAGAATTCATTTAAAATAGAATAGAGGACAATAAAAAGGAAAATAAAAGCCAAGTGTGGGAAAATTTACCAAGTTATTTTAAACATATGTCACATATTTCTGTAACAAATAACTGAAAATACTTTTGCTTTGGACTAAACTAAAGAGTTTTACCCGATTTACTGTAAGAAAGATGGATCTACATGATGAATCAATTCCATCATTAAAAGGAAGTAAAGTCTTCCGAAAAAGAAACGCGCTTCTTGATTTAGGTCAAGAAGTTGTCGTTCAGACCAGCTGTAGGTTGACGAAAAATCTAGAAAAGTCATCTCTAAAATCAGCAGGAAATCCACGGACCTCAGCATCAAACAGGGTCGCCAAGTGGTCAGATTTATCCTAACCATGAGAAGGATTTATCTAGTACAATGGGGGGACACCGTGCAAATTAGCTGGATAAGACTAATGAATCAGATCCCCAGAAAGGATAATCTCCTAAAAGATCAAAAATCAGCTTTTAAGACTGATATTACTCAATCCTAGAGATTGACCTTAAAGATTGAGAATTACAAACTCATGGAATTCGATGATATCTAAACTCGAGCTTGAACGAGAAAATATTTTGATCAAAATTACAAACCGATTTGTTTTCTGAAAAACTATTTTCAATGTGTTCATTACCATTGAACGTAAAATCCTAGGAATTCACCTGGAATTCATTAGGTCACCTGAACCAAATCGGGTGTCAACCGTAAGAACGGTGGTTGCATAGCATGGTCAAAGACAGGACCTTGTGCCAGACCGAAAAATTATAAGGGTGAGCTTTACTATTGCTCCTACCAAGGATAGTAATTGCGTCTGACACGTTATAGACCATAATTAAAAGCATGTCAGGGGACATTGCCTTAACAGTTGCTTGTTCAACGCTTTCCTTTACAACCGAACGGTAGTTTACCTAAAGGTAATATACGGAGCAAGTATACTGGACGTGTTGCTTTTCTAATACAAGGTTAGCAAGTGAGTGACACAAAACCGTAAGTTTTGAGCTAAAATTTTCAAATCTGAAACCCACCAAACCCACAAAAAGAATTTGCAAACACCGGTGAAGGGTTATTCCGGAAAACTTATCTAGGGTAAAAACTAGATTTAATTTTCAAAAGATCAAATGTTTTCATAAAGATCCAATTTCCTTAATTAATCTAAATTTTTATAGTCATGTGGGACTGTAAACCACATCGTTACTACCATTGTTTATACCACCGTATAGAAATCACTGATGTACAAAGTGTGAAGAATAAAGAAGTGATTCTAGTATTTCAAGACTATATTGCTTGAGGACAAGCAACGCTCAAGTGTGGGAATATTTGATAATGCTAAAAACTAACATATATTTCATAGCATTATCCCTCAAGAAAGACAAGCTTTTAGTTGCAATTGTTCTATTTACAAGTAATATTCGTTTAAATAATAAAAGGTGAAGACAAAAGACAGATTCGACGAATTGAAGACGCAAACGACCAAAAAGCTCAAAAGTACAAAATACAATCAAAGAGGTTCTAATTATTGATGAGAAACGTCTCAAAATTACAAGAGTACAAGATTCAAAACGCAAAGTACAAAATATTAAATTATACGCAAGGACGTTCGAAAATCCGGAACCGGGACCAGAGTCAACTCTCAACGCTCGACGCAACGGACTAAAAATTACAAGACAACTATGCACATAAATATAATATAATATTTAAATAATTCTTATAATTATTTAATATATTATATTTATTTATTAAAACGTCGATAAACAAGAAAACAAAATCATGTGAGCTGATACCTACCACCATGCGATCGCATGGCTTTGAAGGGTAAAGCTCATGCGATCGCATGAGGCCCTTTTCCAGCCCACATGCCCTATAAATTCGCGTGTTTGGTTCACCATATATCCATCAATCTCTCTATCTATATGTAAATGTATATATATATTTATATTTTAATTTTAATTTTAATTTTAAATCCTAATAATAAGGGTATGTTAGCGAATGTTGTAAGGGTGTAAGTCAAAATTCTGTCCGTGTAACGCTACGCTATTTTTAATCATTGTAAGTTATGTTCAGCCTTTTTAATTTAATGTCTCGTAGCTAAATTATTATTATGCTTATTTAATACCGAATTAATCATGATGTTGGGCTAATTACTAAAATTGGGTAATTGGGCTTTGTACCATAATTGGGGTTTGGACAAAAGAACGACACTTGTGGAAATTAGACTATGGGCTATTAATGGGCTTTATATTTGTTTAACTAAATGATAGTTTGTTAATTTTAATATAAAGATTTACAATTGGACATCCCTATAAATAACCATATACACTCGATCGGACACGATGGGCGGGGTATTTATATGTACGAATAATCGTTCATTTAACTGGACACGGGAATGGATTAATAGTCTATGGAATTATTAAAACAGGGGTGAAATTATGTACAAGGACACTGGCATAATTGATAACAAAGTATTAAAACCTTGGGTTACACGCAGTCGATAACCTGGTGTAATTATTAAACAAAGTATTAAAATCTTGTTACAGTTTAAGTCCCCAATTAGTTGGAATATTTAACTTCGGGTATAAGGATAATTTGACGAGGACACTCGCACTTTATATTTATGACTGATGGACTGTTATGGACAAAAACCAGACGGACATATTAAATAATCCAGGACAAAGGACAATTAACCCATGGGCATAAAACTAAAATCAACTCGTCAAACATCATGATTACGGAAGTTTAAATAACCATAATTCTTTTATTTCATATTTAATTTCCTTTATTTTATATTTAATTGCACTTCTAAACTGTAAAATTGACAAGAGTTAGATTCATAAAAAAAGTACTTATTAATACAAGCAATTTTTACATATATCATAAAGCATAATCACACTATATTACATATATTACACCACACGAATACAACTATCTTATTCCGACTCGCTCGTTTCTTCTTCTTCGGTTTTGGTTCGTTTTGCCAAGTTTCTAGGGATATATGATGTTCCCCTAATACGAGCCGTCATTTTCCACATTGGTTTAGAAAAAACTGGTGGTTTAGAGGTTCCCGGGTTATTGTCACAACTTAAGAAATACGGGTGTTAACGATACATATAAAGTTCATCGGGTTTGGAATCAAATTTCTCTATTTTTATGCCCTTTCCCTTATTGTTCTCTTTTGCCTTATTAAATTGTGTTGGGGTAATTTCTATAACGTCATCGGAATCCTTGTCGGGATCCGATTCATCGGAGAATTGGTAATCCTCCCAATACTTTGCTTCCTTGACGCAAACACCATTGACCATAATTAACTTTGGTTGGTTGGTTGAGGATTTTCTTCTACTTATCCGTTTTATTATTTCCCCCATTGGTTCCGATTCTTCTTCCGGTTCCGATTCTTCTTCCGGTTCCGACTCTTCTTCCGGTTCCTCTTCGGGAACTTGTGAATCAGTCCACAAATCATTCTAATTTACATTTGACTCTTCATTATTATTAGGTGAGTCAATGGGACTTGTTCTAGAGGTAGACATCTATCACATAATATCAAACGTGTTAAGAGATTAATATATCACATAATATTCACATGTTAAAAATATATAGTTTCCAACAAAATTTGTTAAGCAATCATTTTTCAAGTAAACACGGTCGAAGTCCAGACTCACTAATGCATCCTAACAAACTCGATAAGATACACTAATGCAAAATTCTGGTTCTCTAAGACCAACGCTCGGATACCAACTGAAATGTCCCGTTCTTATTGATTAAAAACGTTCCATCTTAATTGATTTTGTTGCGAGGTTTTGACCTCTATATGAGACGTTTTTCAAAGACTGCATTTATTTTAAAACAAACCATAACCTTTATTTCATCAATAAAGGTTTAAAAAGCTTTACGTAGGTTATCAAATAATGATAATCTAAAATATCCTGTTTACACATGACTATTACATAATGGTTTACAAACAAATATGTTACAATGAAATAAGTTTCTTGAATGCAGTTTTTACACAATATCATACAAGCATGGACTCCAAATCTTGTCCTTATTTAAGTATGCGACAGCGGAAGCTCTTAATAATCACTTGAGAATAAACATGCTTAAAACGTCAGCAAAAAATGTTGGTGAGTTATAGGTTTAACCTATATATATCAAATCGTAACAATAGACCACAAGATTTCATATTTCAATATACATCCCATACATAGAGATAAAAATCATTCATATGGTGAACACCTGGTAACCGACATTAACAAGATACATATATAAGAATATCCCCATCATTCCAGGATACCCTTCGGATATGATATAAATTTCGAAGTACTAAAGCATCCGGTACTTTGGATGGGGTTTGTTAGGCCCAATAGATCTATCTTTAGGATTCGCGTCAATTAGGGTGTATGTTCCCTAATTCTTAGATTACCAGACTTAATAAAAAGGGGCATATTCGATTTCGATAATTCAACCATAGAATGTAGTTTCACGTGCTTGTGTCTATTTTGTAAATCATTTATAAAACCTGCATGTATTCTCATCCCAAAAATATTAGATTTTAAAAGTGGGACTATAACTCACTTTCACAGAATTTTACTTCGTCGGAAAGTAAGACTTGGCCACTGATCGATTCACGAACCTATAACAAATATGTACATATATATCAAAGTATGTTCAAAATATATTTACAACACTTTTAATACATTTTGATGTTTTAAGTTTATTAAGTCAGCTGTCCTCGTTAGTAACCTACAACTAGTTGTCCAAAGTTAGATGTACAGAAAAAAAATTGATATATATTATCTTGAATCAATCCAAGACCCAGTGTATACACGTCTCAGGCTAGATCACAACTCAAAGTATATATATTTTTGGAATCAACCTCAACCCTGTATAGCTAACTCCCACATTACTGCATATAGAGTGTCTATGGTTGTTCCAAATAATATATACACATGGGTCGATATGATATGTCAAAACATTTGCATACTTGTCTATGGTATCCCAAGATTATATAATATATTAGAATATATGTATAATACAATATAAGTTAGCTAGGATATGATTAATATAGATTTGTTACCAAATTTCACGTTGCTACAACAAGAAAAATTATCCAATCTTGTTTTACCCATAACTTCTTCATTTTAAATCCGTTTTGAGTGAATCAAATTGCTATGGTTTCATATTGAACTCTATTTTATGAATCTAAAAAGAAAAAGTATAGGTTTATAGTCGGAAATATAAGTTACAAGTCGTTTTTGTAAAGGTAGTCATTTCATTCGAAAGAACGACGTCTAGATGACCATTTTAGAAAACATACTTCCACTTTGAGTTTAACCATGATTTTTGGATATAGTTTCATGTTCATAAGAAAAATCATTTTCCCAGAAGAACAACTTTTAAATCAAAGTTTATCAGAGTTTTTAATTAACTAACCCAAAACAGCCAGCGGTGTTACTACGACGGCGTATGTCCGGTTTTACAGTGTTCTTCGTGTTTCCAGGTTTTAAATCATTAAGTTAGCATATAATATAGATATAGAATATGTGTTTAGTTGATTTTAAAAGTCAAGTTAGAAGGATTAACTTTTGTTTGCGAACAAGTTTAGAATTAACTAAACTATGTTCTAGTGATTACAAGTTTAAACCTTCGAATAAGATAGCTTTATATGTATGAATCGAATGATGTTATGAACATCATTACTACCTCAAGTTTTCTGGATAAAGCTACTGGAAATGAGAAAAATGGATCTAGCTTCATAGGATCCTTGGATGGCTTGAAAGTTCTTGAAGCAGAATCATGACACGAAAACAGTTCAAGTAAGATTTTCACTCGAAATAAGATTGTTATAGTTATAGAAATTGAATCAAAGTTTGAATATGAGTATTACCTTGTATTAGAAAGATATCTTACTGTAAATAATAAAGATTTCTTGAGGTTGGATGATCACTCTACAAGATTGGAAGTAAGCTAGCAAACTTGGAAGTATTCTTGATTTTATGAAACTAGAACTTGTAAAATTTATGAAGAACACTTAGAACTTGAAGATAGAACTTGAGAGAGAGATCAATTAGATGAAGAATATTGAAGAATGAAAGTATTTGTAGGTGTTTTTGGTCGTTGGTGTATGGATTAGATATAAAGGATATGTAATTTTGTTTTCATGTAAATAAGTCATGAATGATTACTCATATTTTTGTAATTTTATGAGATATTTCATGCTAGTTGCCAAATGATGGTTCCCACATGTGTTAGGTGACTCACATGGTCTACTAAGAGCTGATCATTGGAGTGCATATACCAATAGTACATACATCTAAAAGCTGTGTATTGTACGAGTACGAATACGGGTGCATACGAGTAGAATTGTTGATGAAACTGAACGAGAATGTAATTGTAAGTATTTTTGTTAAGTAGAAGTATTTTGATAAGTGTCTTGAAGTCTTTCAAAAGTGTATGAATACATATTAAAACACTACATGTATATACATTTTAACTGAGTCGTTAAGTCATCGTTAGTCGTTACATGTAAGTGTTGTTTTGAAACCTTTAGGTTAACGATCTTGTTAAATGTTGTTAACCCAATGTTTATAATATCAAATGAGATTTTAAATTATTATATTATCATGATATTATGATGTACGAATATATCTTAATATGATATATATACATTAAATGTCGTTACAACGATAATCGTTACATATATGTCTCGTTTCAAAATCATTAAGTTAGTAGTCTTGTTTTTACATATGTAGTTCATTATTAATATACTTAATGATATGTTTACTTATCATAATATCATGTTAACTATATATATAACCATATATATGTCATCATATAGTTTTTACAAGTTTTAACGTTCGTGAATCACCGGTCAACTTGGGTGGTCAATTGTCTATATGAAAAACTATTTTAATTAATCAAGTCTTAACAAGTTTGATTGCTTAACATGTTGGAAACACTTAATCATGTAAATAACAATTTCATTTAATATATATATAAACATGGAAAAGTTCGGGTCACTACAACTCCTGGATAGTGTCTTGACATTCGAGGTCGTCAGGATGCCGAAAAAAGACATTTTACTCATTTTTAGTGTTCTATTTGAACATTTTCAATTTATATCGTATTATTAGTTTTGTGTATGCATGACTTAGCATTGTATATATCGTTTTAAGGCCTATTATTTCACTCGCAATGTAATTATGTATAACGGGTATAAATTTGAATATAATGTCATTTCATTTGACACGTTTTTTTAAATCATTAGTATGCGCCGCCAGATGTAGTACCACTTGGTGGCGGATAACCTTCGATTTTAGATTGTGCTGAAATTCTCTAAATCACCCTAAAACGGCCGAACGAGCAAGACTCTCTGAATGTTCTTTCCATTCGAGGTCGTCCAGATTCTTAAAAAGACATTTTTCCATGCAAAATTGCACCACGCACCAAATACCACCGACGGTTCGTGGTGCTTGGTGTTTTGTGTCTTTGGCCAAAATGTTCGATCTATCGTATCTTTTGACTCGTAGCTCCGATTTAGTCACCGTTTTTTTTAAATCGTGTAATTTTTCGGCATCCATCAGTTAGCAAACTGCCGTAGGCATTTTACCCCAAATATTTTTCGAAACGAGACCTCGAAAGCCTTCAATTTTTCCTTTTTTGCGATTTTGACCGTTTTCATTCATATTATTCCTTTTGTGTATGCATGACTTAGCATGGTATATATCGTTTTAAGGGATATTATTTCACTCGCAATGTAATTATGTATAACGGGTATAAATTTGAATCTAATGTCACTTCATTAGACACGTTTTTTTAAATCATTAGTATGCACCGCCAGATGGAGTACCACTTGGCGGAACATAACCTTCGGTGTGAAATTGTGCTGAAAATCTCGAGATCACCCTAAAACGACCCTAACATCAAGACTTCTAGATAGTGTCTTGACATTCGAGGTCGTCAGGATGCCGAAAAAAAGATATTTTACTCATTTTTAATGCTATATTTGAACATTTACAATTTATATCGCATTATTAGTTTTGTGTATGGATGACTTAGCATTGTATATATCGTTTTAAGGCCTATTATTTCACTCGCAATGTAATTATGTATAACGGGTATAAATTTGAATCTAATGTCACTTCATTAGACACATTTTTTTAAATCATTAGTATGCACCACTAGATGAAGTAGCAATTGGCGATGCATAACCTTCGGTTTCAGATTGTGGTGAAAATCTTATGATCACCCTAAAACGGCCGAACGAGCAAGACTCTCTGAACGTTCTTTCCATTCGAGGTCGTCCAGATTCTTAAAAACACATCTTTCCACGCAAAATTGCACCACGCCCCAAAAACCACGACGGTTCGTGGTGCTTGGTGTTTTGTGTCTTTGGCCAAAATGTTCGATGTATCGTATCTTTTGACTCGTAGCTCCGATTTAGTCACTGTTTTCATTCATATTATTCCTTTTGTGTATGCATGACTTAGCATGTTACATATTCTTTTAAGGCTTTTTATTTCACTCGCAATGTAATTATGTATAACGCATATAAATATGTATCTAATGTCACTTTATTAAACGTGCTTTTTTAAATCATTAATATGCGCCGCCCGATGAAGTACCATTTGGCGGAGCATAACCTTCGGTTTCAGATTGTGCTAAAATTCTCGAGATCACCCTAAAACAACCCTAACATCAAGACTCCTGGATAGTGTCTTGACATTCGAGGTCGTCAGGATGCCGAAAAAAAGACATTTTACTCATTTTTAATGTTCTATTTGAACATTTTCAATTTATATCGCATTATTAGTTTTGTGTATGCATGACTTAGCATGGTATATATCGTTTTAAGGCCTATTATTTCACTCGCAATGTCATTATGTATAACGGGTATAAATTTGAATCTAATGTCACTTCATTTGACACGTTTTTTTAAACCATTAGTATGCGCCGCCAGATGTAGCACCACTTGGCGGCGCATAACCTTCGGTTTCAGATTGTGCTGAAATTCTCTAAATCATCCTAAAACGGCCGAACAATCAAGACTCTCTGAACGTTCTTTCCATTCGAGGTCGTCCAGATTCTTAAAAAGACATCTTTCCACGAAAAATTGCACCACGCAGCAAAAACCACCGACGGTTGGTGGTGCTTGGTGTTTTGTGTCTTTGGCCAAAATGTTCGATCTATCGTATCTTTTGACTCGTAGCTCCGATTTAGTCACTGTTTTTATTCAAATCGTGTAATTTTTCTGGATCTATCCGTTGGCAAACAGCCGTAGGCGGTTTGTCGCAAATATTTTTCAAAATGAGACCTCGAAAGCCTTCAATTTTGCCTTTTTTCGATTTTGACAGTTTTCATTCATATTATTCCTTTTGTGTATGCATGACTTAGCATGGTACATATTCTTTTAAGGCCTTTTATTTCACTCGCAATGTAATTATGTATAACGCATATAAATATGTATCTAATGTCACTTCATTAAACATGCTTTTTTAAATCATTAATATGCGCCGCCCGATGAAGTACCATTTGGCGGAGCATAACCTTCGGTTTCAGATTGTGCTGAAATTCTTGAGATCACCCTAAAACAACCCTAACATCAAGACTCCTGGATAGTGTCTTGACATTCAAGGTCATCAGGATGCCGAAAAAAACATTTTACTCATTTTTATTGTTCTATTTGAACATTTTCAATTTATATCGCATTATTAGTTTTGTGTATGCATGACTTAGCATGGTATATATCGTTTTAAGGCCTATTATTTCACTCGCAATGTAATTATGTATAACGGGTATAAATTTGAATATAATGTAACTTCATTAGACATGTTTTTTTAAATCATTAGTATGCGCCGCCAGATGGAGTACCACTTGGCGGCGCATAACCTTCGGTTTCAGATTGTGCTGAAAATCTCAAGATCACCCTAAAATGACTGAACGAGCAAGACTCTCTGAACGTTCTTTCCATTCGAGGTCGTCCAGATTCTGAAAAAGACATCTTTCCTCCCAAAATCGCACCACGCACCAAAAACTACCGACGGTTCGTGGTGCTTGGTGTTTTGTGTGTTTGGCCAAAATGTTCGATCTATCTTATCTTTTGAGTAGTAGCTTCGATTTAGTCACCTTTTTTTTTTCAAATCGTGTAATTTTTCGGGATCTATCCGTTGGAAAACTGCCGTAGGCGGTTTGTCCCAAATATTTTTTGAAACGAGACCTCGAAAGCCTACATATTTGCTTTTTTCGATTTTGACCATTTTCATTCATATTATTCCTTTTGTGTATGCGTGACTTAGCATAGTACATATTCTTTTAAGGCCTTTTATTTCACTCGCAATGTAATTATGTATAACGCATATAAATATGAATCTAATGTCACTTCATTAAACATGTTTTTTTAAATCATTAATATGCGCCGCCAGATGGTCAGTTTCAGATTGTGCTGAAATTCTCGAGATCACGCTAAAACGACCCTAACATCAAGACTCCTGGATGATGTCTTGACATTCGAGGTCATCAGGATGCCGAAAAAAGACATTTTACTCATTTTTAGTGTTCTATTTGAACATTTTCAATTTATATCGTATTATTAGTTTTGTGTATGCATGACTTAGCATGGTATATATCGTTTTAAGGCCTATTATTTCACTCGCAGTGTAATTATGTATAACGGGTATAAATTTGAATCTAATGTCACTTCATTTGACACGTTTTTTTAAATCATTAGTATGCGCCGCCAGATGTAGTACCACTTGGCGGCGCATAACCTTCGGTTTCAGATTGTGCTGAAATTCTCTAAATCACCCTAAAACGGTCGAACGAGCAAGACTCTCTGAACGTTCTTTCCATTCGAGGTCGTCCAGATTCTTAAAAAGACATCTTTCCACGCAAAATTGCACCACGCACCAATAACCACCGACGGTTAGTGGTGCTTGGTGTTTTGTGTCTTTTGCCAAAATGTTCGATCTATCGTATCTTTTGACTAGTAGCTCCAATCTAGACACTGTTTTTTTCAAATCGTTTAATTTTTCGGGATCTATCCGTTGGCAAACTGCCGTAGGCGGTTTGTCCCAAATATTTTTAGAAACGAGACCACGAAAGCCTACATATTTTGCCTTTTTTCAATTTTGACCATTTTCATTCATATTATTCCTTTTGTGTATGGATGACTTAGCATGGTACATATTCTTTTAAGGCCTTTTATATCACTCGCAATGTAATTATGTATAATGCATATAAATATGTATCTAATGTCACTTCATTAAACATGCTTTTTTAAATCATTAATATGCGCCGCCCAATGAAGTACCATTTGGCGGAGCATAACCTTCAGTTTCAGATTGTGCTGAAATTCTCGAGATCACCCTAAAACAACCCTAACATCAAGACTCCTGGATAGTGTCTTGACATTCGAGGTCGTCAGGATGACCAAAAAAAGACATTTTACTCATTTTTAATGTTCTATTTGAACATTTTCAATTTATATCGCATTATTAGTTTTGTGTATGCATGACTTAGCATGGTATATATCGTTTTAAGGCCTATTATTTCACTCGCAATGTAATTATGTATAACGGGTATAAATTTGAATATAATGTCACTTCATTAGACACGTTTTTTTAAATCATTAGTATGCGCCACCTGATGGAGTACCACTTGGCGGCGCATAACCTTCGGTTTCAGATTGTGCTAAAAATCTCAAGATCACCCTAAAATGGCCGAACGAGCAAGACTCTCTAAACGTTCTTTCCATTCGAAGCTGTCCTGATTATGAAAAAGACATCTTTCCTCGCAAAATCGCACTACGCTGCAAAAACTACCGACGGTTCGTGGTGCTTGGTGTTTTGTGTCTTTGGCCAAAATGTTCGATCTATCATATCTTTTGAGTCGTAGCTCCGATTTAGTCACCGTTTTTTTTTCAAATCGTGTAATTTTTTGGGATTTATCTGTTGGCAAAATGCCATAGGCGATTTGTCCCAAATATTTTTCGAAACGAGACCTTAAAAGCCTTCGATTTCACTTTTTTCGATTTTGACCGTTTTCATTCATATTATTCCTTTTGTGTATGCATGACTTAGCATAATATATATCGTTTTAAGGCCTATTATTTCACTTGCAATATAATTATGTATAACGGGTATAAATTTGAATCTAATGTCACTCATTAAACACATTTTTTAAATCATTAATATGCGCCTCTAGATAGAGTACCATTTGGCGACGCATAACCTTCGATTTCAGATTCTGCTGGAATTCTCGAGATCAACCTAAAAAGACCCTAACATCAATACTCTTGGATAGTGTCTTGACATTCGAGGTCGTCAGGATGCCGAAAATAGACATTTTACTCATTTTTAATGTTCTCTTTGAACGTTTTCAATTTATATCTTATTATTTATTTTGTGTATACATGACTTAGCATAGTATATATAGTTTTAAGGCAAATTATTTTACTAGTAATGTAATTATGTATTACGGGTATAAATTTGAATCTAATGTCACTCATTAAAAATGTTTTTTAAATCATTAGTATGCACCGCCAGATGGAGTACCATTTGGCGGCGCATAACCTTCGATTTTAGATTGTGCTGAAATTCTCAAGATCACCCTAAAACGACCCTAACATCAAGACTCATGGATTATGACTTGAGATTCGAGGTCGTCAGGATGCCGAAAAAAGACATTTTACTCATTTTTAATGTTCTATTTGAACGTTTTCAATTTATATCGTATTATTAGTTTTCTGTATGCATGACTTAGCATTATATATAATGTTTTAAGGCCTATTATTTCACTTGCAATGTAATTATGTATAACGGGTATAAATTTAAATATAATGTCACTTCATTAAATATGTTTTTTTAAATCATTAATATGCGCCGCCAGATGGAATACCATTTGCCAGCTCATAACCTTCGATTTCAGATTCTGCTGAAATTCTCGAGAACACCCTAAAAAGAACCTAACTCGAGAACACCCTAAAAAGAACCTAACATCAATACTCTTGGATAGTGTATTGACTGTAGCGACCCGACCAAATCTTCATTGACGGCGCCGTCTACTTAGGTCCCGTTACGTGGTCATAAGTCTTTAAAACAACGTTTGACCAAAAGATATGTCGCATTCATTTCATATGTAAAGGTTGTTCAAGTTTACAAGAATAGTTCCACCACAAGTTACGATACAAAGTTTTAAGTACAAATGAAACTTATGCGACACAATTTAAAAGTATCCAAAAGACGCTCCATGTATGCATATATACTCGACATCCAATGCAAGTATCAAAATAATGAGCGGAAGCATGTATCATGTATCGTTCAAGGACCTGAGAAAAACATAGAAATCTGTCAACGAAAACGTTGGTGAAATCATAGGTTTAAGTAAGTAAGTACAAATGAACCACAAGATTTGCATCAATGAAATAATAGTAATACATTCCAAAAGTTTGTTTCACGAGCACCCAATTATCAATGCTTAGCATTTCCTTCCATTGAACCCCATCACTTAGTGCTAGAACATACACTGTTTCTCGAAAATATATTTCATTCGTAAACGGTAGCGAACCGTTTAAATGAGGGTTTGTCAAACCCATATGGATCCATACAATATAAGTTCTCGCTTACACCCGGCAAGTGTAACTAATGATAATCGAATTGAGGATTTTGTTCTAAACTCGTATGTAGAATGTTTGTTTTCCTGTACTTGTGTTCACTTAGTAAAAGAAATGTTTATGTTTTCTCATCCCAAATGTAAGTTCAAAAGAGTAAAAGTGGGACTATGATCTCACCTTGAATGCACGAGTAGTAGAGTACTTCAACAAGTAAATGTGTGCAAAGACAAAGCTAGTCTTGACCTAAACATATAGGTTGTATCAATAACGGTAAACACAAACGGTCAAAGATGTTCAATTAGTCCTATGGCTCGTTACGACTCGATTAATATAGCATGTGAATCAATTTGTCAAGTTTCATGCACGATACAAGTAGTTAAGTATGTTAGAACGATTGTATAATCGTTTGGTTATGTTTGACTAAGAGTCAAACTTGGTCAAAGTCAAAGTCAACGGGGTCGGGTCGGGTATCCGACAATTTTCCCATGATGAGAAATCATTTATGAGCAGAATGGCCAAGTTTCATGTTAATCGGAGTTACGGTTAAGCGGGAAACATTTTGTGAAAGGAAAAATAAAAACAAAAATGAGCTGGGCATATGCGCGGCGCGCAATGGGTTGCGCGGCGCGCACCCAGTGCAATTTCTGGTCAGAACTCAACCAAGAAGGCAAGCATCTGAGATTTCTGATTCTGCGCGGCGCGCGGGTAAATGCGCGGCGCGCAATACCTGGGAATCATGCAGTTTGCAGAAAAAAAATGGTCCAAGTCACGAACCAAAACTCAAATTAACATATTTTATGAACCGAAAACATTCAAAATGCATACTATATATCGTTGGAAAGGTAATTTGACAAGGAAAACAACTAAACACGTTTCATCAAACAAAAACATCAATTTCAATAACCGATTTTCCGTCAAGTGATCATTACGAATCCATTTTCAAAGTTTCAAGTTCATCAAATGCATTTTATGATTCGGGCAACCAATTTACATGTATGATATGCCGTTTCGAAGGTAATCATACACACATTGCAACAAAATTCTTATCTACAATATTTCATAGCATTTGGTGCATCAAAAGTTCATTTAAAGCTTATCAAACCCTAATCCAAGTTCACAAAATCACTAATCATGTTCTTGGAGTTTCTTAATCAACCTATACATCAAAACGAAGCTAATGATACAAGTAACACTTTTAATACATCAACTTTCAACATCTAACAACATATGATCATCCAAAATTCAAGAACAACACACCAAAATTCAAGTTCATGCTAGTTACACTAAAACAACGAGATCGAGCATACAAATCATATATTCATGTTAGACTTGAGCCATAGACACTAATTAACACTTTTATAAGTTAAAAACATCAAGAACACAAAATCTAGTGATTTTAGAAAGTTACCCAAATGAGATGAAGTTGGTACCAAAATGAAGAGGATGAAGAGAGGATCACAAATATGTAATTTATTTTGTTGTAAGCCTCCTAGATCGAATTTAGATGATGATTGAATGAATTTGGTTTTGAGTGTGTGTGTTCTTGCTAGAGAGAAAGAGAGAGATGGGAATGAAAATGAATGGGTGAAAGGGGTTTGACCCTTTGACCTAGTCAAGGGTTTGATCCCTTGTCAAGTTTAGTCCCTCAACTTTCGTTTGGGTGCGGGAATTACCTAAACGAGGTAAATTAAAACGCGTATCAACGGGAGATGTTATAAACATATAACGGACTTTATATTAGTATAACGGAAAAGTAAACGGAAAAAGGCGGGATGTTACATTACCTACTCCTTAAAAGAAATTTCGTCCCGAAATTTAAGTAGGCGTAGTAGTCGTTGTTTCTTCCTCGAGATCTTGCGTTTCCGAATTCACGAATAGATGAGGATACTTCCTTTTCATTTGATCTTGTCTTTCCCAAGTAAACTCGGGTCCTCTTTTGGCATTCCAACGAACCTTGACAATCGGGATTCGGCTTTGTTTCAATGTCTTGACGGAGGTGTCCACAATTTCAACCGGTTCCTCCACAAAATGAAGTTTGTCATCAATAGTAAGTTCTTCGAGAGGGATGACGATATCGGGTTCGGCAAGACACTTTTCCAAGTTAGATACATGGAAGGTAGGATGAACGGAGTTCAATTGAGGCGGAAGATCTAAACGATAAGCAACGGTTCCAATACGCTCCAAGATTTCGAAAGGACCAGTATACCGCGGATTTAGCTTCCCACGTTTCCCAAAACGGATTACACCCTTCCAAGGTGCGACTTTTAACATTACTCGGTCACCGACTTGAAATTCAAGATCGTTGCGTCGTTTGTCGGTATAGCTCTTTTGACGACTTCGGGCCGTCCTAAGCCTATCTCGGATTTGAACGATTTTCTCGGTGGTTTCGTGAATGAGTTCGGGTCCGGTGATTTGCACGTCGCCTACCTCGGCCCAACAAAGAGGTGAACGACATTTGCGGCCATATAGCGCTTCAAAAGGTGCGGCTTTAATACTCGCGTGATAACTATTGTTGTAAGAGAACTCGGCGAGAGGTAAGTGCTTGTCCCAAGCTTTTCCGAAATCAACCACGCAAGCTCGTAACATGTCCTCTAAGGTTTGAATTGTACGTTCGCTTTGTCCATCGGTTTGAGGATGATATGCGGTGCTCATGTCTAAACGCGTTCCCAACGCTTCTTGCAATGTATGCCAAAATCTAGAAACGAAACGGCCATCTCGGTCGGAGATAATCGATAATGGTACACCGTGTCGGGCTACGATCTCCTTAATGTAAAGTTGTGCAAGTCTCTCCATTTTGTCCGTTTCTTTCATGGCAAGGAAGTGTGCGGATTTGGTGAGACGGTCAACAATAACCCAAATGGTATCATAACCGCCCGTCGTTTTTGGTAGTTTGGTGATAAAATCCATCGTTATTCTTTCCCACTTCCATTGCGGGATCTCGGGTTGTTGAAGTAGTCCGGACGGTCTTTGGTGTTCGGGTTTGACCTTGGAACATGTCAAACACTTGGAAACATAAGTAGCTACGTCCCTTTTGATGTTTGGCCACCAATATAGTTGTTTAAGGTCGTGGTACATCTTATTGGCACCGGGGTGAATCGAGTATCGTGACTTATGGGCTTCATCTAAAATAAGGCTTCGTAGATCCCCATAACTAGGCACCCAAATTCTTCCGACGAAATATCGGAGTCCGGTTTCTTTAACTTCGAATCGAGAGGTGAGGACGTTCAAGTGTTCGAGAGAGATGTTTTCATCCTTGAGAGCCTCATCTTGGGCTACCCGAATTTGGCTATTAAGGTTGGTGTGAATGGTGATGTTTAAAGCTCGGACACGGAGAGGCACCGCTCTTTCTTTTCGACTTAAGGCATCGGCTACTACATTTGCCTTCCCGGGGTGGTAACGAAGCTCGCAATCGTAATCGTTTAAGGTTTCAATCCACCTTCGTTGTCTCATGTTTAGTTGCTTTTGATCGAAAATGTGTTGAAGGCTTTTGTGATCGGTGAAGATAGTACTCTTGGTTCCATAAAGATAGTGTCTCCACATTTTAAGTGCAAAGACAACGGCTCCGAGTTCGAGATCATGTGTCGTATAGTTTCGTTCATGAATTTTGAGTTGTCGAGAAGCATAAGCAATGACTTTCGTTCGTTGCATCAATACACACCCAAAACCATGTTTTGAGGCATCGCAATATACAACAAAGTCATCATTGCCTTCGGGAAGTGACAAGATAGGAGCGGTGGTTAGCTTCGTTTTCAAGATTTGGAATGCGGATTCATGTTCGGTCGCCCAAATGAATTTCTTTCCCTTGTGAGTCAATGCGGTCAGAGGACGTGCAACCAAAGAGAAATTTTCGATGAATCTACGATAGTACCCGGCGAGACCCAAAAATTGACGAATGTGAGTAGGAGTAGTAGGAGTCTCCCATTTGCTAATGGCTTCGATTTTCGTTGGATCGACTTTAATACCTTGGTCACTTACAACATGACCAAGAAATTGAACTTCCTTTAACCAAAATTCACACTTGGAGAATTTGGCATAGAGTTGTTCTTGTCTTAAAAGTTCAAGCACAAGTCGGAGATGTTGTTCGTGCTCTTCTTCATTTTTAGAATAGATCAATATGTCATCGATGAACACAATAACGAATTTATCGAGATACGGTTTGCACACGCGGTTCATAAGATCCATGAACACCGCCGGTGCGTTAGTGAGACCAAATGGCATGACAAGGAATTCATAACTACCATAACGAGTTCGGAAAGCGGTTTTGGAGACATCTTCCCCCTTAACCCTCAATTGATGATAACCCGAGCGGAGATCGATTTTCGAATATACACAAGACCCTTGTAGTTGATCAAAGAGGTCATCGATGCGAGGAAGAGGATATCGGTTCTTAACCGTCAATTTATTTAGTTCACGATAATCAATGCACATTCGTAGGGATCCGTCTTTCTTTTTAACAAACAAAATCGGAGCGCCCCAAGGTGAATGGCTAGGTTGGATAAAACCACGATTGTAGTGACCCGAACTTTTCCATGTTTATATATATTAATTGAGATTGATGTTTACATGATTAAATGTTTCCAACATGTTAAGCAATCAAACTTGTTAAGACTTGATTAATTGAAATAGGTTTCATATAGACAATTGACCACCCAAGTTGACCGGTGATTCACGAACGTTAAAACTTGTAAAAAAACTATATGATGACATATATATGGTTATATATATAGTTAACATGATATTATGATAAGTAAACATATCATTAATTATATTAACAATGAACTACATATGTAAAAACAAGACTACTAACTTAATGATTTTGAAACGAGACATATATGTAACGTTTATCGTTGTAACGACATTTAATGTATATATATCATATTAAGAGATATTCGTACATCATAATATCATGATAATATAATAATTTAAAATCTCTTTTGATATTATAAACATTGGGTTAACAACATTTAACAAGATCGTTAACCTAAAGGTTTCAAAACAACACTTACATGTAACGACTAACGATGACTTAACGACTCAGTTAAAATGTATATACATGTAGTGTTTTAATATGTATTTATACACTTTTGAAAGACTTCAATACACTTATCAAAATACTTCTACTTAACAAAAATGCTTACAATTACATTCTCGTTCAGTTTCATCAACAATTCTACTCGTATGCACCCGTATTCGTACTCGTACAATACACAGCTTTTAGATGTATGTACTATTGGTATATACACTCCAATGATCAGCTCTTAGCAGCCCATGTGAGTCACCTAACACATGTGGGAACCATCATTTGGCAACTAGCATGAAATATCTCATAAGATTACAAAAATATGAGTAATCATTCATGACTTATTTACATGAAAACAAAATTACATATCCTTTATATCTAATCCATACACCAACGACCAAAAACACCTACAAACACTTTCATTCTTCAATTTTCTTCATCTAATTGAACTCTCTCAAGTTCTATCTTCAAGTTCTAAGTGTTCTTCATAAATTCCAAAAGTTCTAGTTTCATAAAATCAAGAATACTTTCAAGTTTGCTAGCTCACTTCCAATCTTGTAAGGTGATCATCCAACCTCAAGAAATCTTTGTTTCTTACAGTAGGTTATCATTCTAATACAAGGTAATAATCATATTCAAACTTTGGTTCAATTTCTATAACTATAACAATCTTATTTCAAGTGATGATCTTACTTGAACTTGTTTTCGTGTCATGATTTTGCTTCAAGAACTTTGAGCCATCCAAGGATCCATTTAAGCTAGATCCATTTTTCTCTTTTCCAGTAGGTTCATCCAAGGAACTTAAGGTAGTAATGATGTTCATAACATCATTCGATTCATACATATAAAGCTATCTTATTCGAAGGTTTAAACTTGTAATCACTAGAACATAGTTTAGTTAATTCTAAACTTGTTCGCAAACAAAAGTTAATCCTTCTAACTTGACTTTTAAAATCAACTAAACACATGTTCTATATCTATATGATATGCTAACTTAATGATTTAAAACCTGGAAACACGAAAAACACCGTAAAACCGGATTTACGCCGTCGTAGTAACACCGCGGGCTGTTTTGGGTTAGTTAATTAAAAACTATGATAAACTTTGATTTAAAAGTTGTTATTCTGAGAAAATGATTTTTATTATGAACATGAAACTATATCCAAAAATTATGGTTAAACTCAAAGTGGAAGTATGTTTTCTAAAATGGTCATCTAGACGTCGTTCTTTCGACTGAAATGACTACCTTTACAAAAACGACTTGTAACTTATTTTTCCGACTAGAAACCTATACTTTTTTTGTTTAGATTCATAAAATAGAGTTCAATATGAAACCATAGCAATTTGATTCACTCAAAACGGATTTAAAATGAAGAAGTTATGGGTAAAACAAGATTGGATAATTTTTCTCATTTTAGCTACGTGAAAATTGGTAACAAATCTATTCCAACCATAACTTAATCAACTTGTATTATATATTATGTAATCTTGAGATACCATAGACACGTATACAATGTTTCGACCTATCATGTCGACACATCTATATATATTTCGGAACAACCATAGACACTCTATATGTGAATGTTGGAGTTAGCTATACAGGGTTGAGGTTGATTCCAAAATATATATAGTTTGAGTTGTGATCAATACTGAGATACGTATACACTGGGTCGTGGATTGATTCAAGATAATATTTATCGATTTATTTCTGTACATCTAACTGTGGACAACTAGTTGTAGGTTACTAACGAGGACAGCTGACTTAATAAACTTAAAACATCAAAATATATTAAAAGTGTTGTAAATATATTTTGAACATACTTTGATATATATGTATATATTGTTATAGGTTCGTGAATCAACCAGTGGCCAAGTCTTACTTCCCGACGAAGTAAAAATCTGTGAAAGTGAGTTATAGTCCCACTTTTAAAATCTAATATTTTTGGGATGAGAATACATGCAGGTTTTATAAATGATTTACAAAATAGACACAAGTACGTGAAACTACATTCTATGGTTGAATTATCGAAATCGAATATGCCCCTTTTTATTAAGTCTGGTAATCTAAGAATTAGGGAACAGACACCCTAATTGACGCGAATCCTAAAGATAGATCTATTGGGCCTAACAAACCCCATCCAAAGTACCGGATGCTTTAGTACTTCGAAATTTATATCATATCCGAAGGGTGTCCCGGAATGATGGGGATATTCTTATATATGCATCTTGTTATTGTCGGTTACCAGGTGTTCACCATATGAATGATTTTTATCTCTATGTATGGGATGTGTATTGAAATATGAAATCTTGTGGTCTATTGTTACGATTTGATATATATAGGTTAAACCTATAACTCACCAACATTTTTGTTGACGTTTTAAGCATGTTTATTCTCAGGTGATTATTAAGAGCTTCCGCTGTCGCATACTTAAATAAGGACAAGATTTGGAGTCCATGCTTGTATGATATTGTGTAAAAACTGCATTCAAGAAACTTATTTTGTTGTAACATATTTGTATTGTAAACCATTATGTAATGGTCGTGTGTAAACAGGATATTTTAGATTATCATTATTTGATAATCTACGTAAAGCTTTTTAAACCTTTATTGATGAAATAAAGGTTATGGTTTGTTTAAAAATGAATGCAGTCTTTGAAAAACGTCTCATATAGAGGTCAAAACCTCGCAACGAAATCAATTAATATGGAACGTTTTTAATCAATAAGAACGGGACATTTCAGTTGGTATCCGAGCGTTGGTCTTAGAGAACCAGAAAATTTGCATTAGTGTGTCTTATCGAGTTTGTTAGGATGCATTAGTGAGTCTGGACTTCGACCGTGTTTTCTTTAAAAATGATTGCTTAACATTTTTGTTGGAAACTATATATTTTTAACATATGAATATTATGTGATATATTAATCTCTTAACGTGTTTGATATTATGTGATAGATGTCTACCTCTAGAACAAGTCCCATTGACTCACCTAATAATAATGAAGAGTCAAATGTAAATTGGAATGATTTGTGGACTGATTCACAAGTTCCCGAAGAGGAACCGGAAGAAGAGTCGGAACCGGAAGAAGAATCGGAACCGGAAGAAGAATCGGAACCGGATGAAGAAATAGAACCGGTGGGGGAAATAATAAAACGGTTAAGTAAAAGAAAATCCTCAACCAACCGACCAAAGTTAATTATGGTCAATGGTGTTTCCGCCAAGGAAGCAAAATATTGGGAGGATTACCAATTCTCCGATGAATCGGATTTCGACGAGAATTCCGATGATGTTATAGAAATTACCCCAACTGAATTTAAAAAGGCAAAAGAAAATAATAAGGGAAAGGGCATAAAAATAGAGAAATCTAATTCCAACCCCGATGAACTTTATATGTATCGTCAACCCCCGAAGTCCTTAAGTTGTAACAATGACCCGGGAACCTCTAAACCACCAGGTTTTTCTAAACCAATGTGGACAACGACGGCTCGTATTAGGGGAACATCATATATCCCTAGAAACTTGGCAAAACGAACCAAAACCGAAGAAGAAGAAACGAGCGAGTCGGAATAAGATAGTTGTATTCGTGTGGTGTAATATATGGAATATAGTGTTCTTATGCTTTATGATATATGTAAAAATTGCTTGTATTAATAAGTATTTTTTTTATGAATCTAACTCTTGTCTATTTTACAGTTTAAAAACACAAAATGGATAGACAACCCAATATTTTAAGAGACCTACCCGGAGACATGATTGATGAAATCTTGTCTAGAGTCGGCCAGAATTCTTCGGCACAACTATTTAAGGCGAGATCAGTTTGTAAGACATTCGAAGAACGTTCCAAGAATGTCTTGGTTTATAAGAGACTTTCGTTTGAAAGATGGGGGATATCACATTGGGAAACCCATAAGTTACGATGTGTTTACTTTGACGCATATATTGCGGGGAACCCAAATGCTATTTTACGCAACGGGTTAAGAAATTATTTTGACTCAATATATCCGAATATTGGACTTCGTGATTTAGAAAAAGCGGCTAACATGCAACATAAAGAAGCATGTTATGCTTACGGATTAGTAATGTTCGCTTCTCACCAAAGTGAGAACAAGAACATCGGGCTACAACTATTAAACAAAACGTTTCCACAAGTGACGGAGTCGGTAATTGGGGTAAGAAATGAGGTTTTTAGATTATTACGGGACTGTTGGACATTACGTAACCCTCGTCCCTTTGATGACGTTACAACACGCTGTCTTATCAACGGCCATAACGGTTATGTTGCACAAGACCAAGGATGGGAAGTAGTCCTAGTAAAACCAGAATGCATGACTTGTTTCTGGACGTATGAATTACGTGTCTTTATTGCCTTTGCCGAACGACTTGTGTACTAGCTAGAATTGTCTTCACAACTATCTTGTATCAAAGTTATTGTGTGCTATATTTCCTGATTTATGTAAAATAAGCGGTATTGTAAGTTTGTAAAATATTGTATAAAAGTTTGAACGCGAAATATTATTACAATCAGTTTTTCATATAGAATTGTAGTAGTTGAATTGTATATTAGCTACTAAGTATGAACTTAACGGGTAGGTACTACCCGAATTTAAACTTATAAAACGCTAATATGAAGAAAAAGCTTTTATAAATGAGTTCATATTATGCTATGAAATACTATTAACTACTCTTAATATTCTGTATGATTAACTTGTTCCATTTAACTATTTTGAAGGAAATGGCACCGACTACTCGACACACCGTGAATATGAATGAAGAGGAATTCCGTACTTTTCTAGCTTCAAACATAGCCGCAGTACAGGCTGCGCTACATACCAACAATAACCTTGGATCTAGCAGTACAGGAAATCGTGTAGGATGCACCTACAAAGAATTCACTGCCTGCAAACCTTTGGAATTTGATGGAACCGAAGGACCGATCGGATTGAAACGGTGGACCGAGAAGGTTGAATCGGTGTTTGCCATAAGTAAGTGTACTGAAGAGGACAAAGTGAAGTACGCTACGCATACCTTCACAGGTTCTGCGTTAACATGGTGGAATACCTATCTAGAGCAAGTGGGACAAGATGATGCGTACGCACTACCGTGGTCAGCATTCAAGCACTTGATGAACGAGAAGTACCGTCCCAGAACCGAGGTCAATAAGCTCAAGACAGAACTTAGAGGGTTACGAACCCAAGGATTTGATATTACCACGTACGAAAGACGATTCACAGAATTGTGCCTATTGTGTCCGGGAGCATTCGAAGATGAGGAAGAGAAGATCGACGCGTTTGTGAAAGGATTACCGGAAAGAATCCAAGAAGATATAAGTTCACACGAGCCCGCCTCCATACAACAGGCATGTAGAATGGCTCACAAACTAGTGAACCAGATTGAAGAAAGAATTAAAGAACAGACTGCTGAAGAGGTCAATGTGAAGCAAGTCAAAAGAAAGTGGGAGGAAAACGGTGATAAGAATCACCAATACAACAACAACAGCAATTACAACAATAATCGCAACAATTATCCCAACAATCGCAACATCAATCGCAACTACAACAAACGGCCCAACAACAACAACAACAACAACAGCAACTACAACAATCATCCCAACAACAATAATAACCGCAACAACAACAACAATCAGAAGCAACTATGCCAAAGGTGTGAAAAGAATCACTCGGGGTTCTGCACCAAATTTTGCAACAAGTGTAAAAGAAATGGTCATAGCGCGGCGAAGTGTGAGGTCTACGGACCAGGGGTTAATAGAACGAAAGGAACAAATGGTGTCGGAACGAGTAATGGCGGAGCAAGTAGTGTCGGAGCAAGTTATGCCAATGTAGTTTGTTATAAATGTGGAAAACCAGGCCACATTATTAGAAATTGCCCGAACCAGGAGAACACGAATGGACAAGGCCGTGGAAGAGTTTTCAATATTAATGCGGTAGAGGCACAGGAAGACCCGGAGCTTGTTACGGGTACGTTTCTTATTGACAATAAATCTGCTTACGTTTTATTTGATTCGGGTGCGGATAGAAGCTATATGAGTAGAGATTTTTGTGCTAAATTAAGTTGTCCATTGACGCCTTTGGATAGTAAATTTTTACTCGAATTAGCAAATGGTAAATTAATTTCAGCAGATAATATATGTCGGAATCGAGAAATTAAACTGGTTAGCGAAACATTTAAGATTGATTTGATACCAGTAGAGTTAGGGAGTTTTGATGTGATAATCGGTATGGACTGGTTGAAAGAAGTGAAAGCGGAGATCGTTTGTTACAAAAATGCAATTCGCATTATACGAGAAAAAGGAAAACCCTTAATGGTGTACGGAGAAAAGGGCAACACGAAGCTACATCTTATTAGTAATTTGAAGGCACAAAAACTAATAAGAAAAGGTTGCTATGCTGTTCTAGCACACGTCGAGAAAGTACAAACTGAAGAAAAGAGCATCAATGATGTTCCCATTGCAAAAGAATTTCCCGATGTATTTCCGAAAGAATTACCGGGATTACCCCCACATCGATCCGTTGAATTTCAAATAGATCTTGTACCAGGAGCTGCACCAATAGCTCGTGCTCCTTACAGACTCGCACCCAGCGAGATGAAAGAACTGCAAAGCCAATTACAAGAACTTTTAGAGCGTGGTTTCATTCGACCAAGCACATCACCGTGGGGAGCTCCTGTTTTGTTTGTCAAGAAGAAAGATGGTACATTCAGGTTGTGTATCGACTACCGAGAGTTGAACAAACTTACCATCAAGAACCGCTACCCACTACCGAGAATCGACGACTTATTTGATCAACTACAAGGCTCGTCTGTTTATTCAAAGATTGACTTACGTTCCGGGTATCATCAAATGCGGGTGAAAGAAGATGATATTCCAAAGACTGCTTTCAGAACACGTTACGGTCATTACGAGTTTATGGTCATGCCGTTTGGTTTAACTAATGCACCAGCTGTGTTCATGGACCTTATGAACCGAGTGTGTGGACCATACCTTGACAAGTTTGTCATTGTTTTCATTGATGACATACTTATTTACTCAAAGAATGACCAAGAACACGGTGAACATTTGAGAAAGGTGTTAGAAGTATTGAGGAAGGAAGAATTGTACGCTAAGTTTTCAAAGTGTGCATTTTGGTTGGAAGAAGTTCAATTCCTCGGTCACATAGTGAACAAAGAAGGTATTAAGGTGGATCCGGCAAAGATAGAAACTGTTGAAAAGTGGGAAACCCCGAAAACTCCGAAACACATACGCCAGTTTTTAGGACTAGCTGGTTACTACAGAAGGTTCATCCAAGACTTTTCCAGAATAGCAAAACCCTTGACTGCATTAACGCATAAAGGGAAGAAATTTGAATGGAATGATGAACAAGAGAAAGCGTTTCAGTTATTGAAGAAAAAGCTAACTACGGCACCTATATTGTCATTGCCTGAAGGGAATGATGATTTTGTGATTTATTGTGACGCATCAAAGCAAGGTCTCGGTTGTGTATTAATGCAACGAACGAAGGTGATTGCTTATGCGTCTAGACAATTGAAGATTCACGAACAAAATTATACGACGCATGATTTGGAATTAGGCGCGGTTGTTTTTGCATTAAATACTTGGAGGCACTACTTATATGGGGTCAAAAGTATTATATATACCGACCACAAAAGTCTTCAACACATATTTAATCAGAAACAACTGAATATGAGGCAGCGTAGGTGGATTGAATTATTGAATGATTACGATTTTGAGATTCGTTACCACCCGGGGAAGGCAAATGTGGTAGCCGATGCCTTGAGCAGGAAGGATAGAGAACCCATTCGAGTAAAATCTATGAATATAATGATTCATAATAACATTACTACTCAAATAAAGGAGGCGCAACAAGGAGTTTTAAAAGAGGGAAATTTAAAGGATGAAATACCCAAAGGATCGGAGAAGCATCTTAATATTCGGGAAGACGGAACCCGGTATAGGGCTGAAAGGATTTGGGTACCAAAATTTGGAGATATGAGAGAAATGGTACTTAGAGAAGCTCATAAAACCAGATACTCAATACATCCTGGAACGGGGAAGATGTACAAGGATCTCAAGAAACATTTTTGGTGGCCGGGTATGAAAGCCGATGTTGCTAAATACGTAGGAGAATGTTTGACGTGTTCTAAGGTCAAAGCTGAGCATCAGAAACCATCAGGTCTACTTCAACAACCCGAAATCCCGGAATGGAAATGGGAAAACATTACCATGGATTTCATCACTAAATTGCCAAGGACTGCAAGTGGTTTTGATACTATTTGGGTAATAGTTGATCGTCTCACCAAATCAGCACACTTCCTACCAATAAGAGAAGATGACAAGATGGAGAAGTTAGCACGACTGTATTTGAAGGAAGTCGTCTCCAGACATGGAATACCAATCTCTATTATCTCTGATAGGGATGGCAGATTTATTTCAAGATTCTGGCAGACATTACAGCAAGCATTAGGAACTCGTCTAGACATGAGTACTGCCTATCATCCACAAACTGATGGGCAGAGCGAAAGGACGATACAAACGCTTGAAGACATGCTACGAGCATGTGTTATTGATTTCGGAAACAGTTGGGATCGACATCTACCGTTAGCAGAATTTTCCTACAACAACAGCTACCATTCAAGCATTGAGATGGCGCCGTTTGAAGCACTTTATGGTAGAAAGTGCAGGTCTCCGATTTGTTGGAGTGAGGTGGGGGATAGACAGATTACGGGTCCGGAGATTATACAAGAAACTACCGAGAAGATCATCCAAATTCAACAACGGTTGAAAACCGCCCAAAGTCGACAAAAGAGCTACGCTGACATTAAAAGAAAAGATATAGAATTTGAAATTGGAGAGATGGTCATGCTTAAAGTTTCACCTTGGAAAGGCGTTGTTCGATTTGGTAAACGAGGGAAATTAAATCCAAGGTATATTGGACCATTCAAGATTATTGATCGTGTCGGACCAGTAGCTTACCGACTTGAGTTACCTCAACAACTCGCGGCTGTACATAATACTTTCCACGTCTCGAATTTGAAGAAATGTTTTGCTAAAGAAGATCTCACTATTCCGTTAGATGAAATCCAAATCAACGAAAAACTCCAATTCATCGAAGAACCCGTCGAAATAATGGATCGTGAGGTTAAAAGACTTAAGCAAAACAAGATACCAATTGTTAAGGTTCGATGGAATGCTCGTAGAGGACCCGAGTTCACCTGGGAGCGTGAAGATCAGATGAAGAAGAAATACCCGCATCTATTTCTAGAAGATTCGTCAACACCTTCAACAGCTTAAAATTTCGGGACGAAATTTATTTAACGGGTAGGTACTGTAGTGACCCGAACTTTTCCATGTTTATATATATTAATTGAGATTGATGTTTACATGATTAAATGTTTCCAACATGTTAAGCAATCAAACTTGTTAAGACTTGATTAATTGAAATAGGTTTCATATAGACAATTGACCACCCAAGTTGACCGGTGATTCACGAACGTTAAAACTTGTAAAAAAACTATATGATGACATATATATGGTTATATATATAGTTAACATGATATTATGATAAGTAAACATATCATTAATTATATTAACAATGAACTACATATGTAAAAACAAGACTACTAACTTAATGATTTTGAAACGAGACATATATGTAACGTTTATCGTTGTAACGACATTTAATGTATATATATCATATTAAGAGATATTCGTACATCATAATATCATGATAATATAATAATTTAAAATCTCTTTTGATATTATAAACATTGGGTTAACAACATTTAACAAGATCGTTAACCTAAAGGTTTCAAAACAACACTTACATGTAACGACTAACGATGACTTAACGACTCAGTTAAAATGTATATACATGTAGTGTTTTAATATGTATTTATACACTTTTGAAAGACTTCAATACACTTATCAAAATACTTCTACTTAACAAAAATGCTTACAATTACATTCTCGTTCAGTTTCATCAACAATTCTACTCGTATGCACCCGTATTCGTACTCGTACAATACACAGCTTTTAGATGTATGTACTATTGGTATATACACTCCAATGATCAGCTCTTAGCAGCCCATGTGAGTCACCTAACACATGTGGGAACCATCATTTGGCAACTAGCATGAAATATCTCATAAGATTACAAAAATATGAGTAATCATTCATGACTTATTTACATGAAAACAAAATTACATATCCTTTATATCTAATCCATACACCAACGACCAAAAACACCTACAAACACTTTCATTCTTCAATTTTCTTCATCTAATTGAACTCTCTCAAGTTCTATCTTCAAGTTCTAAGTGTTCTTCATAAATTCCAAAAGTTCTAGTTTCATAAAATCAAGAATACTTTCAAGTTTGCTAGCTCACTTCCAATCTTGTAAGGTGATCATCCAACCTCAAGAAATCTTTGTTTCTTACAGTAGGTTATCATTCTAATACAAGGTAATAATCATATTCAAACTTTGGTTCAATTTCTATAACTATAACAATCTTATTTCAAGTGATGATCTTACTTGAACTTGTTTTCGTGTCATGATTTTGCTTCAAGAACTTTGAGCCATCCAAGGATCCATTTAAGCTAGATCCATTTTTCTCTTTTCCAGTAGGTTCATCCAAGGAACTTAAGGTAGTAATGATGTTCATAACATCATTCGATTCATACATATAAAGCTATCTTATTCGAAGGTTTAAACTTGTAATCACTAGAACATAGTTTAGTTAATTCTAAACTTGTTCGCAAACAAAAGTTAATCCTTCTAACTTGACTTTTAAAATCAACTAAACACATGTTCTATATCTATATGATATGCTAACTTAATGATTTAAAACCTGGAAACACGAAAAACACCGTAAAACCGGATTTACGCCGTCGTAGTAACACCGCGGGCTGTTTTGGGTTAGTTAATTAAAAACTATGATAAACTTTGATTTAAAAGTTGTTATTCTGAGAAAATGATTTTTATTATGAACATGAAACTATATCCAAAAATTATGGTTAAACTCAAAGTGGAAGTATGTTTTCTAAAATGGTCATCTAGACGTCGTTCTTTCGACTGAAATGACTACCTTTACAAAAACGACTTGTAACTTATTTTTCCGACTAGAAACCTATACTTTTTTTGTTTAGATTCATAAAATAGAGTTCAATATGAAACCATAGCAATTTGATTCACTCAAAACGGATTTAAAATGAAGAAGTTATGGGTAAAACAAGATTGGATAATTTTTCTCATTTTAGCTACGTGAAAATTGGTAACAAATCTATTCCAACCATAACTTAATCAACTTGTATTATATATTATGTAATCTTGAGATACCATAGACACGTATACAATGTTTCGACCTATCATGTCGACACATCTATATATATTTCGGAACAACCATAGACACTCTATATGTGAATGTTGGAGTTAGCTATACAGGGTTGAGGTTGATTCCAAAATATATATAGTTTGAGTTGTGATCAATACTGAGATACGTATACACTGGGTCGTGGATTGATTCAAGATAATATTTATCGATTTATTTCTGTACATCTAACTGTGGACAACTAGTTGTAGGTTACTAACGAGGACAGCTGACTTAATAAACTTAAAACATCAAAATATATTAAAAGTGTTGTAAATATATTTTGAACATACTTTGATATATATGTATATATTGTTATAGGTTCGTGAATCAACCAGTGGCCAAGTCTTACTTCCCGACGAAGTAAAAATCTGTGAAAGTGAGTTATAGTCCCACTTTTAAAATCTAATATTTTTGGGATGAGAATACATGCAGGTTTTATAAATGATTTACAAAATAGACACAAGTACGTGAAACTACATTCTATGGTTGAATTATCGAAATCGAATATGCCCCTTTTTATTAAGTCTGGTAATCTAAGAATTAGGGAACAGACACCCTAATTGACGCGAATCCTAAAGATAGATCTATTGGGCCTAACAAACCCCATCCAAAGTACCGGATGCTTTAGTACTTCGAAATTTATATCATATCCGAAGGGTGTCCCGGAATGATGGGGATATTCTTATATATGCATCTTGTTATTGTCGGTTACCAGGTGTTCACCATATGAATGATTTTTATCTCTATGTATGGGATGTGTATTGAAATATGAAATCTTGTGGTCTATTGTTACGATTTGATATATATAGGTTAAACCTATAACTCACCAACATTTTTGTTGACGTTTTAAGCATGTTTATTCTCAGGTGATTATTAAGAGCTTCCGCTGTCGCATACTTAAATAAGGACAAGATTTGGAGTCCATGCTTGTATGATATTGTGTAAAAACTGCATTCAAGAAACTTATTTTGTTGTAACATATTTGTATTGTAAACCATTATGTAATGGTCGTGTGTAAACAGGATATTTTAGATTATCATTATTTGATAATCTACGTAAAGCTTTTTAAACCTTTATTGATGAAATAAAGGTTATGGTTTGTTTAAAAATGAATGCAGTCTTTGAAAAACGTCTCATATAGAGGTCAAAACCTCGCAACGAAATCAATTAATATGGAACGTTTTTAATCAATAAGAACGGGACATTTCAACGATCAAGTAGTTCTTGGATTTGACTTTGCAATTCTTGCATTTCGGATGGGGCGAGTCTATATGGTGCACGTGCTATGGGTGCGGCCCCCGGAATAAGATCGATTTGGAATTCAACCGGTCGATGAGGTGGAAGACCCGGCAATTCGTCGGGAAATACATCGGAAAAGTCACTAACAATTGGCACATCATCGATATGCTTCTCATCGGACTCGACTTTCTTAACGTGGGCAAGGATCGCAAAACAACCCTTACGGAGTAGTTTTCTAACTTTAAGGCACGAAACGAGATTGAGTCTGGTGCAACTCTTATCGCCATAAACAATCAAAGGTTCACCATTCTCGATAGGAATTCGGATTGCGTTAAGATCACAAAGAATGTGAGATTTCGTTTTGACTAACCAATTCATACCGATTATTACATCAAAGCCTCCTAGTTCCATGGGTATCAAATCAATTTCAAATTCCTTACCCAAAATGTTTAACGTACACCCCCGGTAATATGTTTTGGTGCTTAATAGTTTCCCGTTAGCCACTTCAATGGTATAAGTGGTATCTAATGGAAGAGGTGGAATGCTAAAAGAATGAGTCAAAGTCTTGGATACAAAGCATTTATCGGCACCTGAATCGAATAAGCAAGAGACATAAGAATTGTTGAGAAGAAACGTACCCGTGACTAGTTCAGTGTCATCCCGGGCTTCCTCGGTGTTGATGTTGAAAGCTCGGCCGCGCGTGTTGGGGTTATCTTTCTTCTTTGGGCATGCATTTCTATAATGACCCATTTGGCCACATTCGTAACAAGTGCCCGTCTTTGGTGCATTGGGCCACTTTCGAGCGACGGGAGTGGCACTTTTACAATCGTTGGCCTTATGACCAACTCCTTGGCACCGGTGGCAAATTAACTTACTACATTCGCCAAAGTGATGTTTGTTGCATTTGTTGCAAAGAGGTAGGTTCCCGGCATAACCTTTCTTGCCGTCGGAGGTGTAAGGCTTCTTAGCAAAGTTGTTGTTGCTTGATTGGGAGGGTTCCCACTTTCTTTTGTTGCCGCCCGATTTATCCTCGGCCTTAGGTGCCGGAACTACGATTTCGTCAACCGTTTCAATTAGTTGGCGAGCCATGTTCATAGCGGCTTGATGAGTAGTGGGTTTGGATGACATCACCCCTTGTTTGATGCTTTTTGGAAGACCGAGCATGTAGAGCTCAATCCTTTGAAATTCGGGGTTAACAAGATTAGGACACATCAAGGATAGTTCGGCGAAGCGTTGATTATAAGCTTTAAGATCGTTTCCGACCGCTTTCAAAGCTCTTAGTTCTTCCTCAAGCTTTCGGGTTTCTTCGCGCGGAAAATATTCAACAATCATCTTTTCCTTTAGATCGGCCCAAGAGAGGTCATGAGCTTCATCGGTACCCACCGATTGAACATAGGTGTTCTACCATGTTAGAGCAATTCCGGAGAAAGTGTGAGTGGAGTATTTGACCTTGTCTTGGTCCCGACAACCGCTTATGCTAAAGACGGCTTCCGTTTGCTCAAACCATCGGGTGAGCACGACCGGTCCCCCGGTTCCATCAAAAGTGTGAGGTTTGCACCCCATGAAAGCTTTATAGGAGCATCCCTCGTTTGAGTTTCCGGCTCCATTGTTGTTGTTGTTGTTGTTGTTGTGGTTGTTATTATTATTGTTGTTGGATGAGTGACCGGCCATGGCCGCATCTACGGCGGTAGCTATCATCTGTTCGAGAGCTTGTTCGGGAGTTTCATTGCGGCGTACACGACGAGGAGCCATTGTTCCTTCAAGACACAAGAATATCATTGATTAGTATTCTCAATAATACTAACCGTGATATAGAATAAAGATAAAGAGAAGTTTTTCCTCGACTCGCCTTAAATTCTTTATGTCATAATGTCGGAACGTTCATATGAGTCACCGTAATATAATCCCGGAAATTATATTACCCTGATTCATATGTGCATTCGACATCATTTCATATAGTCAAGGTGGCGCGTCAATCGAATTAAACAACGTGAGATTAAGATGAACTAAGAGTAGATATGAGTAGAAGCGTTCGAGTATAAATGCACAAGTAGTCAAGTAATTCCTACTTCAAGTCTATATGCCGGTTGTAGTCTAGACTCACCAATGTACCCTATGACTCGAGGTTGACACCAATGAACTCTAAATCCCTACAACCAACGCTCTGATACCATCTGTAGCGACCCGACCAAATCGTCATTGACGGCGCCGTCTACTTAGGTCCCGTTACGTGGTCATAAGTCTTTAAAACAACGTTTGACCAAAAGATATGTCGCATTCATTTCATATGTAAAGGTTGTTCAAGTTTACAAGAATAGTTCCACCACAAGTTACGATACAAAGTTTTAAGTACAAATGAAACTTATGCGACACAATTTAAAAGTATCCAAAAGACGCTCCATGTATGCATATATACTCGACATCCAATGCAAGTATCAAAATAATGAGCGGAAGCATGTATCATGTATCGTTCAAGGACCTGAGAAAAACATAGAAATCTGTCAACGAAAACGTTGGTGAAATCATAGGTTTAAGTAAGTAAGTACAAATGAACCACAAGATTTGCATCAATGAAATAATAGTAATACATTCCAAAAGTTTGTTTCACGAGCACCCAATTATCAATGCTTAACATTTCCTTCCATTGAACCCCATCACTTAGTGCTAGAACATACACTGTTTCTCGAAAATATATTTCATTCGTAAACGGTAGCGAACCGTTTAAATGAGGGTTTGTCAAACCCATATAGATCCATACAACATAAGTTCTCGCTTACACCCGGCAAGTGTAACTAATGATAATCGAATTGAGGATTTTGTTCTAAACTCGTATGTAGAATGTTTGTTTTCCTGCACTTGTGTTCACTTAGTAAAAGAAATGTTTATGTTTTCTCATCCCAAATGTAAGTTCAAAAGAGTAAAAGTGGGACTATGATCTCACCTTGAATGCACGAGTAGTAGAGTACTTCAACAAGTAAATGTGTGCAAAGACAAAGCTAGTCTTGACCTAAACATATAGGTTGTATCAATAACGGTAAACACAAACGGTCAAAGATGTTCAATTAGTCCTATGGCTCGTTACGACTCGATTAATATAGCATGTGAATCAATTTGTCAAGTTTCATGCACGATACAAGTAGTTAAGTATGTTAGAACGATTGTATAATCGTTTGGTTATGTTTGACTAAGAGTCAAACTTGGTCAAAGTCAAAGTCAACGGGGTCGGGTCGGGTATCCGACAATTTTCCCATGATGAGAAATCATTTATGAGCAGAATGGCCAAGTTTCATGTTAATCGGAGTTACGGTTAAGCGGGAAACATTTTGTGAAAGGAAAAATAAAAACAAAAATGAGCTGGGCATATGCGCGGCGCGCAATGGGTTGCGCGGCGCGCACCCAGTGCAATTTCTGGTCAGAACTCAACCAAGAAGGCAAGCATCTGAGATTTCTGATTCTGCGCGGCGCGCGGGTAAATGCGCGGCGCGCAATACCTGGGAATCATGCAGTTTGCAGAAAAAAAATGGTCCAAGTCACGAACCAAAACTCAAATTAACATATTTTATGAACCGAAAACATTCAAAATGCATACTATATATCGTTGGAAAGGTAATTTGACAAGGAAAACAACTAAACACGTTTCATCAAACAAAAACATCAATTTCAATAACCGATTTTCCGTCAAGTGATCATTACGAATCCATTTTCAAAGTTTCAAGTTCATCAAATGCATTTTATGATTCGGGCAACCAATTTACATGTATGATATGCCGTTTCGAAGGTAATCATACACACATTGCAACAAAATTCTTATCTACAATATTTCATAGCATTTGGTGCATCAAAAGTTCATCTAAAGCTTATCAAACCCTAATCCAAGTTCACAAAATCACTAATCATGTTCTTGGAGTTTCCTTAATCAACCTATACATCAAAACGAAGCTAATGATACAAGTAACACTTTTAATACATCAACTTTCAACATCTAACAACATATGATCATCCAAAATTCAAGAACAACACACCAAAATTCAAGTTCATGCTAGTTACACTAAAACAACGAGATCGAGCATACAAATCATATATTCATGTTAGACTTGAGCCATAGACACTAATTAACACTTTTATAAGTTAAAAACATCAAGAACACAAAATCTAGTGATTTTAGAAAGTTACCCAAATGAGATGAAGTTGGTACCAAAATGAAGAGGATGAAGAGAGGATCACAAATATGTAATTTATTTTGTTGTAAGCCTCCTAGATCGAATTTAGATGATGATTGAATGAATTTGGTTTTGAGTGTGTGTGTTCTTGCTAGAGAGAAAGAGAGAGATGGGAATGAAAATGAATGGGGGAAAGGGGTTTGACCCTTTGACCTAGTCAAGGGTTTGATCCCTTGTCAAGTTTAGTCCCTCAACTTTCGTTCGGGTGCGGGAATTACCTAAATGAGGTAAATTAAAACGCGTATCAACGGGAGATGTTATAAACATATAACGGACTTTATATTAGTATAACGGAAAAGTAAACGGAAAAAGGCGGGATGTTACATTGACATTCGAGGTCGTCAGGATACCGAAAAAAGACATTTTACTCATTTTTAATGTTCTCTTTGAACGTTTTCAATTTATATCTTATTATTAGCTTTGTATATGCATGACTTAGCATGGTATATATAGTTTTAAGGCCTATTATTTCACTCGTAATGTAATTATGCATTAAGGGTATAAATTTTAATCTAATGTCACTCATCTAAAACGTTTTTTAAATCATTAGTATGCACCGCCAGATGGAGTACCATTTGGCGGCGCATAACCTTCGGTTTCAGATTGTGCTGAAATTCTCAAGATCACCCTAAAACGGTCAAATAAGCAAGACTCTCGGAACATTCTTGCCATTCGAGGTTGTCTGGATTCCGCAAAAGACATATTTCCTCGCAAAATCGCACCACGCACCAAACACCATCGACAGTTCGTGGTGCTTGGTGTTTTGTGTGTTTGTGCCAAAATGTTCGATCTATCGTATCTTTTGACTCGTAGCTCCTATTTAGTCACCATTTTTTTTCAAATCGTATATTTTTTCGGGATCTATCCGTTGGCAAACTACTGTAGGCAGTTTTCCCAAATATTTTTCGAAACAAGTCCTCTAAAGCCTTCAATTTTTCCTTTTTTCGATTTTGATCATTTTGAAATTCATTCATATTATTCCTTTTGTGTATGCATAACATAGCATGGTACATATTCTTTTAAGGCCTTTTCTTTCACTCGCAATGTAATTTTGTATAACGCATATAAATTTGAATCTAATGTCACTTCATTAAACACGCTTTTTTAAATGATTAATATGCGCCGTCAGATGGAGTACCATTTGGCGGCGCATAACCTTTGATTTCAGATTGTGCTAAAATTCTCAAGATCACCCTAAAACGACCCTAACATCAAGACTCCTAGATAGTTTCTTGACATTCGAGGTCGTCGGGAAGCCAAAAAAGACATTTTACTCATTTTTAATGTTCTCTTTGAACGTTTTCAATTTATATATTGTTATTAGTTTTGTGTATGCATAACTTAGCATTGTATATATAGTTTTAAGGGTTATAACTTCACTCGTAATGTAATAATGTATAACGGGTATAAATTCGAATCTAATGTCACTCATTAAACATGTTTTTTAAATCATTAGTATGCGATGTCAGATGGAGTACCATTTGGCGGCGCATAACCTTCGGTTTCAGATTGTGCTGAATTTCTCAAGATCACCCTAAATCGGCCGAACGAGTAAGACTCTCAGAACGTTCTTCCTATTCGAGGTCATCTGGATTCCGAAAAAGACATCTTTCCTCGCAAAATCACACCACACACCAAACACCACTGACGGTTCGTGGTGCTTGGTGTTTTGTGTCTTTGGCCAAAATGTTCGGTCTATCGTATCTTTTAACTCGTAGCTCCGATTTAGTCACCGTGTTTTTCAAATCGTGTAATTTATCGGGATCTATCCATTGGCAAACGGCCGTAGGCGGTTTGTCCCATATATTTTTCGAAACGAGACCTCAAAAGCCTTCAATTTTGCCTTTTTTCGATTTTGACCGTTTTGAATTTCATTAATATTATTCCTTTTATGTATGCATGACTTAGCATGGTACATATTCTTTTAACGCCTTTTCTTTCACTCGCAATGTAATTACATATAACGCATATAAATTTGAATCTAATGTCACTTAATTAAACACGCTTTTTTAAATCATTAATATGTGCCGCCAGATGGAATACCATTTGGCGGCGCATAACATTCGGTTTCAGATTGTTCTGAAATTCTCGAAATCACCCTAAAAAGACCCTAACATCAAGACTCCTGAATAGTGTCTTGACATTCGAGGTCGTCAGGATGCCCAAAAAAAAACATTTTACTCATTTTTAATGTTCTCTTTGAACGTTTTCAATTTATATCTTATTATTAGTTTTGTGTATGCAATACTTAACATGATATATATAGTTTTAAGGCCTATTCTTTCACTCGTAATGTAATTATATATAACGGGTATAAATTTGAATCTAATATCACTCATTAAACACGTTTTTTAAATTATTAGTATGCGCCGCCAGATGGAGTACCATTTGGCGGCGCACAACCTTCGGTTTCAGATTGTGCTGAAATTCTCAAGATCGTCCTAAAAGGGGTGAAATTCTCAAGATCACACCACGCACCAAACACCACCGACGGTCCGTGGTGCTTGGTGTTTTGTGTCTTTGGCCAAAATGTTCGATCTATCGTATCTTGTGACTCGTAGCTCCGATTTAGTCACCTTTTTTTTTCAAATCGTGTATTTTTCGGGATCTATCCGTTGGTAAACTGCCGTAGGCATTTTGTCCCAGATATTTTTCGAAACGAGTATTCGAAAGCCTTCAATTTTGCCTTTTTTGATTTTGATCGTTTTGAAGTTCATTCATATTATTCCTTTGTGTATGCATTACTTAGTATGGTACATATTCTTTTAAGGCCTTTTATTTCACTCGCAATGTAATTATGTATAACGCATAAAATTTGAATCTAATGTCACTTCATTAAACACGCTTTTTTAAATCATTAATATGCGCCGCCGGATGGAATTGGCGGCGCATAACCTTCGGTTTCAGATTGTGCTGAAATTCTCGAGATCACCCTAAAACGACCCTAACATCAGACTCCTGGATAGTGTCTTGATAATTGAGGTCGTCAAGATGCCGAAAAAAGACATTTTACTCATTTTTAATGTTCTATGTGAACGTTTTCAATTTATATCGTATTATAAGTCTTGTGTATGCATGACTTAGCATGGTATATATCCTTTTAAGGTCTATTATTTCACTCGCAATGTAGTTATGTATAACGGGTATAAATTTGAATCTAATGTCGCTTCATTAAACACGTTTGTTAAATCATTAGTATGCGCTGCCAG
Source organism: Rutidosis leptorrhynchoides (assembly GCF_046630445.1). Lineage (NCBI taxonomy): Eukaryota > Viridiplantae > Streptophyta > Magnoliopsida > Asterales > Asteraceae > Rutidosis > Rutidosis leptorrhynchoides. Next base: position 335,618,288 of record NC_092342.1, on the reverse strand, counting down.
ATGGAGTACCATTTGGCGGTGCATAACCTTCGATATCATATTGTGCTGAAATTCTCGAGATCATCCTAAAACGACCCTAACATCAAGACTCCTGGATAGTGTCTTGACATTCGAGGTCGTCAGGAAGCCGAAAAAAGACATTTTACTTATTTTTAATGTTCTCTTTGAATTTTTTCAATTTATATCTTATTATTAGTTTTGTGTATGCATGACTTAGCATGGTATATATAGTTTTAAGGCCTATTATTTCACTCATAATGTAATCATGTATAATGGGTATAAATTTAAATCTAATGTTACTCATTAAACACGTTTTTTAAATCATTAATATGAGCCGCCAGATGAGTACCATTTGGCGGCGCATAACCTTCGGTTTCAGATTGTGCTGAAATTCTCAAGATCACCTTAAAACGGCCGAACGAGCAAGACTCTCAGAACGTTCTTGCCATTTGAGGTCGTCTGGATTCCGCAAAAGACATATTTCCTCGCAAAATTGCACCACGCACCAAACACCACCGACGGTTCGTGGTGCTTGGTGTTTTGTGTGTTTGTGCCAAAATGTTCGATCTATCGTATCTTCTGACTCGTAGCTCCGATTTTGTCACCTTTTTTTCAAATCATGTATTTTTTTTGGGATCAATCAGTTGGCAAACTTTCGTAGGCGGTTTGTCCCAAATATTTTTCAAAACAAGACCTCAAAAGCCTTCAATTTTGCCTTTTTCGATTTTGTTCGTTTTGAATTTCATTCATATTATTCCTTTTGTGTATGCATGACTTAGTATGATACATATTCTTTTAAGTACTTTTATTTCACTCGCAATGTAATTATGTATAATGCATATAAATTTGAATCTAATGTCACTTCATTAAACACGCTTTTTTTAAATCATTAATATGCGCTGCTAGATGGAGTACCATTTGGCGGCGCATAACCTTCAGTTCAGATTGCGCAGAAATTCTCAAGATTAACCTAAAACGACCCTAACATCAAGACTCCTGGATAGTGTCTTGACATTTGAGGTCGTTAGAATGCCGAAAAAGACATTTTACTCATTCTTAATGTTCTATTTGAACGTTTTCAATTTATATCTTGTTATTAGTTTTGTGTATGCATGACTTAGCATGGTATATATCGTTTTAAGACCTATTATTTCACTCGCAATGTAATTATGTATAACGGGTATAAATTTGAATATGATGTCACTTCATTAAACACGTTTTTTTAAATTATTAGTATGTGTCGCCAGATGGAATACCATTTGGCGGCGCATAACCTTCGGTTTCAGATTGTTCTGAAATTCTCAAGATCACTCTAAAATGACCCTAACATCAAGACTCCTAGTTAGTGTCTTGACATTCGAGGTCATCAGGATGTCGAAAAAAGACATTTTACTCATTTTAAGGTCGTATTTGAACGTTTTCAATTTATATCTTATTATTAGTTTTGTGTATGCATTACTTAGCATGGTATATATATAGTTTTAAGGCCTATTATTTCACTCATAATGTAATTATGTATAACGGGTATAAATTTGAATCTAATGTCACTCATTAAACACGTTATTTAAATCAAAAGTATGCGCCGCCAGATGGAGTACCATTTGGCGGCGTATAACATTCGGTTTCAGATTGTGCTAAAATTCTCAAGATCACCCTAAAACGAAGGAACGAGCAAGATTCTCAGAACGTTCTTGCCATTCGAGGTGGTCTAGATTCTGAAAAAGACATCTTTCCACGTAAAATTGCACCACGCACCAAAAACCACCGACGGTTCGTGGTGCTTGGTGTTTTGTGTCTTTGGCCAAAATGTTCGATCTATCGTATCTTTTGACTCGTAGCTCCGATTTAGTCACCGTTTTATTTTTCAAATCATGTAATTTTTCGGGATCTATCCGTTGGCAAACTGCCGTAGGCGGTTTTTACCAAATATTTTTCGAAACGAGACCTCAAAAGCCTTCAATTTTGCCTTTTTTGCGATTTTGACCGTTTTCATTCATATTATTCCTTTTGTGTATGCATGACTTAGCATGGTATATATCGTTTTAAGGCATATTATTTCACTCGCAATGTAATTATGTATAACCGGTATAAATTTGAATCTAATGTCACTTCATTAGACACGTTTTTTTAAATCATTAGTATGCACCGCCAGATGGAGTACCACTTGGCGGCGCATAACCTTCGGTTTCAGATTGTGCTGAAAATCTCAAGATCACCCTAAAACGACCCTAACGTCAAGACTTCTAGATAGTGTATTGACATTCGAGGTCGTCAGGATGCCGAAAAAAGACATTTTACTCATTTTTAATCCTCTATTTGAACATTTTCAATTTATATCGCATTATTAGTTTTGTGTATGGATGACTTAGCATTGTATATATCGTTTGAACGCCTATTATTTCACTCGCAATGTAATTATGTATAACGGGTATAAATTTGAATCTAATTTCACTTCATTTGACACTTTTTTAAATCATTAGTATGCGCCGCCAGATGTAGTACCACTTGGCGGCACATAACCTTCGGTTTTAGATTGTGCTGAAAATCTCTAAATCACCCTAAAACGGCCGAACGAGCAAGACTCTCTGAACGTTCTTTCCATTCGAGATCGTCCAGATTCTTAAAAAGACATCTTTCCATGCAAAATTGCACCACGCACCATAAACCACCGACGGTTCGTGGTGCTTGGTGTTTTGTGTCTTTGGCCAAAATATTCGATCTATCGTATCTTTTGACTCGTAGCTCCGATTTAGTCACTGTTTTTTTTTCAAATCGTGTAATTTTTTGGGATCTATCCGTTGGAAAACTGCCATAGGCAATTTTTCCCAAATATTTTTTGAAACGAGACCTCGAAAGTCTTCAATTTTGGCTTTTTTTGCGATTTTGACCGTTTTCATTCATATTATTCCTTTTGTGTATGCATGACTTAGCATGGTATATATCGTTTTAAGGCATATTATTTCATTCGCAATGTAATTATGTATAACGGGTATAAATTTGAATCTAATGTCACTTCATTAGACACGTTTTTTTTAATCATTAGTTTGCACCGCCAGATGGAGTACCACTTGGCGGCGCATAACCTTCGGTTTCAGATTGTGCTGAAAATCTCGAGATCACCGTAAAACGACCCTAACATCAAGACTTCCGGATAGTGTCTTGACATTCGAGGTCGTCAGGATGCCCAAAAAAGACATTTTACTCATTTTTAATCCTCTATTTGAACATTTTCAATTTATATCGCATTATTAGTTTTGTGTATGGATGACTTAGCATTGTATATATCGTTTTGAGGCCTATTATTTCACTCGCAATGTAATTATGTATAACGGATATAAATTTGAATCTAATGTCACCTCATTAGACACATTTTTTTAAATCATTAGTATGCACCGCCAGATGGAGTACCACTTGGCGGCGCATAACCTTCGGTTTCAGATTGTGCTGAAAATCTTAAGATCACCACAAAACGGCCGAACGAGCAACACTCTCTGAACGTTCTTTCCATTCGAGGTTATCCAGATTCTTAAAAAGACATCTTTCCACGCAAAATTGCACCACGCACCAAAAACCACCGACGGTTCGTGGTGCTTGGTGTTTTGTGTCTTTAGCCAAAATGTTCGATCTATCGTATCTTTTGACTCGTAGCTCCGATTTAGTCACCGTTTTTTTTTAAATCGTGTAATTTTTCTGGATCTATCCGTTGGCAAATGCCGTAGGTGGTTTGTCACAAATATTTTTCAAAACGAGACCTCGAAAGCCTTCAATTTTGCCTTTTTCGATTTTGACCGTTTTCATTCATATTATTCTTTTTGTGTATGCATGACTTAGCATAGTAAATATTCTTTTAAGGCCTTTTATTTCACTCGCAATGTAATTATGTATAACGCATATAAATATGTATCTAATGTCAATTCATTAAACATGCTTTTTTAAATCATTAACATGCGCCGCCAGATGAAGTACCATTTGGCGGAGCATAACCTTCGGTTTCAGATTGTGCTTAAATTCTCGAGATCACCCTAAAACGACCCTAAAATCACGACTACTGGATAGTGTCTTGACATTCGAGGTCGTCAGGATGCCGAAAAAAGACATTTTACTCATTTTTAATGTTCTATTTGAACATTTTCAATTTATATCACATTATTAGTTTTGTGTATTGACGACTTAGCATGGTATATATCGTTTTAAGGCCTATTATTTCACTCGCAATGTAATTATGTATAACGGGTATAAAGTTGAATATAATGTCACTTCATTAGACACGTTTTTTAAATCATTAGTATGCGCCGCCAATTGGAGTACCACTTTACGGCGCATAACCTTCGATTTCAGATTGTGTTGAAAATCTCAAGACTCTCTGAACGGCCGAATGAGCAAGACTCTCTGAACGTTCATTCCATTCGAGGTCGTCCTGATTATGAAAAATACATCTTTCTTCGCAAAATCGCACCACGCACCAAAAACCACCTACGGTTCGTGGTGCTTGGTGTTTTGTGTCTTTGGCCAAAAACCACCACCGGGGGCTATTTTGGTTTGGATAATTAAAAACTATGATAAACTTTGATTTAAAAGTTTTTCTTCTGGAAAAATGATTTTTCATATAAACATGAAACTATATCCAAAAATCTTGGTTAAACTCAAAGTGGAAGTATGTTTTCTAAAATGGTCATCTAGACGTCATTCTTTCGACTGAAATGACTACCTTTATAAAAATGACTTGTAACTTATATTTTTGACTATAAACCTATACTTTTTCTGTTATGATTCATAAAATAGAGTTCAATATGAAACCATAGCAATTTGATTCACTCAAAACGGACTTAAAATGAAGAAGTTATGGGTAAAACAAGATTGGATATTTTTGATCTTTTTAGCTACGGGAAATGTTTAACAAATCTATACAAATCATAACCTAGCTAACTTATATTGTATTATACATGTATTCTAATATATTATGTAATCTTGGGATACCATAGACACGTATGCAAATGTTTTGACATATCATATCGACCCATGTATATATATTATTTTGAACAACCATAGACACTCTATATGTAGTAATGTTGGAGTTAGCTATACAGGGTTGAGATTGATTCCAAAAATATATATACTTTGAGTTGTGATCTAGCCTGAGACGTGTATACACTGGGTCGTGGGTTGATTCAAGATAATATATATCAATTTATTTCTGTACATCTAACTGTGGACATCTAGTTGTAGGTTACTAACGAGGACAGCTGACTTAATATACTCAAATCTTTAAAACATAATAAAAATGGTTGTAATTATATTTTGATCATACTTTGATATATATGTACATATTTGTATAGGTTCGTGAATCGATCCGTGGTCAAGTCTTATTTCCGAGGAAGGAAATATCTGTGAAAGTGAGTTATAGTCCCACTTTTAAAATCTAATATTTTTGGGATAAGAATACATGCAGGTTTTATAAATGATTTACAAAATAGACACAAGTACGTGAAACTACATTCTATGGTTGAATTATCGAAATCAAATATGCCCCTTTTTATTAAGTCTGGTAATCTAAGAATTAGAGAACAGACACCCTAATTGACGCGAATCCTAAAGATAGATCTATTGGGCCTAACAAACCCCATCCAAAGTACCGGATGCTTTAGTACTTCGAAATTTATATCATATCCGAAGGGTGTCCAGAATGATGGGGATATTCTTATATATGCATCTTGTTAATGTCGGTTACCAGGTGTTCACCATATGAATGATTTTTATCTCTATGTATGAGATGTGTATTGAAATATGAAATCTAGTGGTCTATTGTTACGATTTGATATATATAGGTTAAACCTATAACTGACCAACATTTTTGTTGACGTTTAAAGCATGTTTATTCTCAGGTGAAATTCTCAAGATCACCCTAAAACGGCTGAACGAGTAAGACTCTCAGAACGTTCTTCCTATTCGAGGTCATCTGGATTCCGAAAAAGACATCTTTCCTCACAAAATCACACCACACACTAAACACCACTGACGGTTCGTGGTGCTTGGTGTTTTGTGTATTTGGCCAAAATGTTCTGTCTATCGTATCTTTTAACTCGTAGCTCCGATTTAGTCACCGTGTTTTTCAAATCGTGTACGGCAGTTTGCCCCATATATTTTTCGAAACGAGACCTCAAAAGCCTTCAATTTTGCCTTTTTTCGATTTTGACCGTTTTGAATTTCATTAATATTATTCCTTTTATGTATGCATGACTTAGCATGGTACATATTCTTTTAACGCCTTTTCTTTCACTCGCAATGTAATTACGTATAACGCATATAAATTTGAATCTAATGTCACTTAATTAAACACGCTTTTTAAATCATTAATATGTGCCGCCAGATGGAATACCATTTGGCGGCGCATAACATTCGGTTTTAGATTGTTCTGAAATTCTCGAAATCACCCTAAAAAGACCCTAACATCAAGACTCCTGAATAGTGTCTTGACATTCGAGGTCGTCAGGATGCCGAAAAAAAACATTTTACTCATTTTTAATGTTCTCTTTGAACGTTTTCAATTTATATCTTATTATTAGTTTTGTGTATGCAATACTTAACATGGTATATATAGTTTTAAGCCCTATTCTTTCACTCGTAATGTAATTATATATAACGGGTATAAATTTGAATCTAATGTCACTCATTAAACACGTTTTTTAAATTATTAGTATGCGCCGCCAGATGGAGTACCATTTGGCGGCGTACAAACTTCGGTTTCAGATTGTGCTGAAATTCTCAAGATTGTCCTAAAAGGGCTGAAATTCTCAAGATCACACCACGCACCAAACACCACCGATGGTCCGTGGTGCTTGATGTTTTGTGTCTTTGCCAAAATGTTCGATATATCGTATCTTGTGACTCGTAGCTCTAATTTAGTCACTATTTTTTTCAAATCGTGTATTTTTCGGGATCTATCCGTTGGTAAACTGCCGTAGGCATTTTGTCCCAGATATTTTTTGAAACGAGTATTCGAAAGCCTTCAATTTTGCCTTTTTTGATTTTGATCGTTTTGAAGTTCATTCATATTATTCCTTTTGTGTATGCATTACTTAGTATGGTACATATTCTTTTAAGGCCTTTTATTTCACTCGCAATGTAATTATGTATAACGCATAAAATTTGAATCTAATGTCACTTCATTAAACACGCTTTTTTAAATCATTAATATGCGCCGCCGGATGGAGTTGGCGGCGCATAACCTTCGGTTTCAGATTGTGCTGAAATTCTCAAGATCACCCTAAAACGACCCTAACATCAGACTCCTGGATAGTGTCTTGACAATCGAGGTCGTCAAGATGCCGAAAAAAGACATTTTACTCATTTTTAATGTTCTATGTGAACGTTTTCAATTTATATCGTATTATAAGTCTTGTGTATGCATGACTTAGCATGGTATATATCGTTTTAAGGTCTATTATTTCACTCGCAATGTAGTTATGTATAACGGGTATAAATTTGAATCTAATGTCGCTTCATTAAACACGTTTGTTAAATCATTAGTATGCGCTGCCAGATGGAGTACCATTTGGCGGCGCATAACCTTCGATATCATATTGTGCTGAAATTCTCGAGATCATCCTAAAACGACCCAAGCATCAAGACTCCTGGATAGTGTCTTGACATTCGAGGTCGTCAGGATGCCGAAAAAAGACATTTTACTTATTTTTAATGTTCTCTTTGAATTTTTTCAATTTATATCTTATTATTAGTTTTGTGTATGCATGACTTAGCATGGTATATATAGTTTTAAGGCCTATTATTTCACTCATAATGTAATCATGTATAACAGGTATAAATTTAAATCTAATGTTACTCATTAAACACGTTTTTTAAATCATTAATATGCACCGCCAGATGAGTACCATTTGGCGGCGCATAACCTTCGGTTTCAGATTGTGCTAAAATTCTCAAGATCACCTTAAAACGGCCGAACGAGCAAGAATCTCAGAACGTTCTTGCCATTCGAGGTCGTCTGGATTCCGCAAAAGACATATTTCCTCGCAAAATCGCACCACGCACCAAACACCACTGACGGTTCGTGGTGCTTGGTGTTTTGTGTGTTTGTGCCAAAATGTTCGATCTATCGTATCTTCTGACTCGTAGCTCCGATTTTGTCACCTTTTTTTCAAATCATGTATTTTTTTGGGATCTATCAGTTGGCAAACTTTCGTAGGCGGTTTGTCCCAAATATTTTTCGAAACAAGACCTCAAAAGCCTTCAATTTTGCCTTTTTCGATTTTGTTCGTTTTGAATTTCATTCATATTATTCCTTTTGTGTATGCATGACTTAGTGTGGTACATATTCTTTTAAGTACTTTTATTTCACTCGCAATGTAATTATGTATAATGCATATAAATTAGAATCTAATGTCACTTCATTAAACACGCTTTTTTTAAATCATTAATATGCGCTGCTAGAAGGAGTACCATTTGGCGGCGCATAACCTTCAGTTCAGATTGTGCTGAAATTCTCGAGATTAACCTAAAACGACCCTAACATCAAGACTCCTGGATAGTGTCTTGACATTAGAGGTCGTTAGAATGCCGAAAAAAGACATTTTACTCATTCTTAATGTTCTATTTGAACGTTTTCAATTTATATCTTGTTATTAGTTTTGTGTATGCATGACTTAGCATGGTATATGAAATGTCCCGTTCTTATTGATTAAAAACGTTCCATATTAATTGATTTCGTTGCGAGGTTTTGACCTCTATATGAGACGTTTTTCAAAGACTGCATTCATTTTTAAAACAAACCATAACCTTTATTTCATAGATAAAGGTTTTAAAAAAGCTTTACGTAGATTATCAAATAATGATAATCTAAAATATACTGTTTACACACGACCATTACATAATGGTTTACAATACAAATATGTTACAACAAAATAAGTTTCTTGAATGCAGTTTTTACACAATATCATACAAGCATGGACTCCAAATCTCGTCCTTATTTAACTATGCGACAGCGGAAGCTCTTAATAATCACCTGAGAATAAACATGCTTAAAACGTCAACAAAAATGTTGGTGAGTTATAGGTTTAACCTATATATATCAAATCATAATAATAGACCACAAGATTTCATATTTCAATACACATCCCATACATAGAGATAAAAATCATTCATATGGTGAACACCTGGTAACCGACATTAACAAGATGCATATATAAGAATATCCCCATCATTCCGGGACACCCTTCGGATATGATATAAATTTCGAAGTACTAAAGCATCCGGTACTTTGGATGGGGCTTGTTGGGCCCGATAGATCTATCTTTAGGATTCGAGTCAATTAGGGTGTCTGTTCCCTAATTCTTAGATTACCAGACTTAATAAAAAGGGGCATATTCGATTTCGATAATTCAACCATAGAATGTAGTTTCACGTACTTGTGTCTATTTTGTAAATCATTTATAAAACCTGCATGTATTCTCATCCCAAAAATATTAGATTTTAAAAGTGGGACTATAACTCACTTTCACAGATTTTTACTTCGTCGGGAAGTAAGACTTGGCCACTGGTTGATTCACGAACCTATAACAATATATACATATATATCAAAGTATGTTCAAAATATATTTACAACACTTTTAATATATTTTGATGTTTTAAGTTTATTAAGTCAGCTGTCCTCGTTAGTAACCTACAACTAGTTGTCCACAGTTAGATGTACAGAAATAAATCGATAAATATTATCTTGAATCAATCCACGACCCAGTGTATACGTATCTCAGTATTGATCACAACTCAAACTATATATATTTTGGAATCAACCTCAACCCTGTATAGGTAACTCCAACATTCACATATAGAGTGTCTATGGTTGTTCCGAAATATATATAGATGTGTCGACATGATAGGTCGAAACATTGTATACGTGTCTATGGTATCTCAAGATTACATAATATACAATACAAGTTGATTAAGTTATGGTTGGAATAGATTTGTTACCAATTTTCACGTAGCTAAAATGAGAAAAATTATCCAATCTTGTTTTACCCATAACTTCTTCATTTTAAATCCGTTTTGAGTGAATCAAATTGCTATGGTTTCATATTGAACTCTATGTTATGAATCTAAACAGAAAAGTATAGGTTTATAGTCGGAAAAATAAGTTACAAGTCGTTTTTGTAAAGGTAGTCATTTCAGTCGAAAGAACGACGTCTAGATGACCATTTTAGAAAACATACTTCCACTTTGAGTTTAACCATAATTTTTGGATATAGTTTCATGTTCATAATAAAAATCATTTTCTCTAAATAACAACTTTTAAATCAAAGTTTATCATAGTTTTTAATTAACTAACCCAAAACAGCCCGCGGTGTTACTACGACGGCGTAAATCCGGTTTTACGGTGTTTTTCGTGTCTCCAGGTTTTAAATCATTAAGTTAGCATATCATATAGATATAGAACATGTGTTTAGTTGATTTTAAAAGTCAAGTTAGAAGGATTAACTTTTGTTTGCGAACAAGTTTAGAATTAACTAAACTATGTTCTAGTGATTACAAGTTTAAACCTTCGAATAAGATAGCTTTATATGTATGAATCGAATGATGTTATGAACATCATTACTACCTTAAGTTCCTTGGATAAACCTACTGGAAAAGAGAAAAATGGATCTAGCTTCAATGGATCCTTGGATGGCTCGAAGTTCTTGAAGCAGAATCATGACACGAAAACAAGTTCAAGTAAGATCATCACTTGAAATAAGATTATTATAGTTATAGAAATTGAACCAAAGTTTGAATATGATTATTACCTTGTATTAGAATGATAACCTACTGTAAGAAACAAAGATTTCTTGAGGTTGGATGATCACCTTACAAGATTGGAAGTGAGCTAGCAAACTTGAAAGTATTCTTGATTTTATGAAACTAGAACTTTTGGAATTTATGAAGAACACTTAGAACTTGAAGATAGAACTTGAGAGAGATCAATTAGATGAAGAAAATTGAAGAATGAAAGTGTTTGTAGGTGTTTTTGGTCGTTGGTGTATGGATTAGATATAAAGGATATGTAATTTTGTTTTCATGTAAATAAGTCATGAATGATTACTCATACTTTTGTAATTTTATGAGATATTTCATGCTAGTTGCCAAATGATGGTTCCCACATGTGTTAGGTGACTCACATGGGCTGCTAAGAGCTGATCATTGGAGTGTATATACTAATAGTACATACATCTAAAAGCTGTGTATTGTACGAGTACGAATACGGGTGCATACGAGTAGAATTGTTGATGAAACTGAACGAGGATGTAATTGTAAGCATTTTTGTTAAGTAGAAGTATTTTGATAAGTGTATTGAAGTCTTCCAAAATTGTATAAATACATATTAAAACACTACATGTATATACATTTTAACTGATTCGTTAAGTCATCGTTAGTCGTTACATGTAAGTGTTGTTTTGAAACCTTTAGGTTAACGATCTTGTTAAATGTTGTTAACCCAATGTTTATAATATCAAATGAGATTTTAAATTATTATATTATCATGATATTATCATGTATGAATATCTCTTAATATGATATATATACATTAAACGTCTTTACAACGATAATCGTTACATATATGTCTCGTTTAAAAATCATTAAGTTAGTAGTCTTGTTTTTACATATGTAGTTCATTGTTAATATACTTAATGATATGTTTACTTATCATAGTATCATGTTAACTATATATATATCCATATATATGTCATCATATAGTTTTTACAAGTTTTAACGTTCGTGAATCACCGGTCAACTTGGGTGGTCAATTGTCTATATGAAACATATTTCAATTAATCAAGTCTTAACAAGTTTGATTGTTTAACATGTTGGAAACATTTAATCATGTAAATATCAATCTCAATTAATATATATAAACATGGAAAAGTTCGGGTCACTACAGTACCTACCCGTTAAACAAATTTCGTCCCGAAATTTTAAGCTGTTGAAGGTGTTGACGAATCTTCTGGAAATAGATGCGGGTATTTCTTCTTCATCTGATCTTCAAGCTCCCAGGTGAACTCGGGTCCTCTACGAGCATTCCATCGAACCTTAACAATTGGTATCTTGTTTTGCTTAAGTCTTTTAACCTCACGATCCATTATTTCGACGGTTCTTCGATGAATTGAAGTTTTTCGTTGATTTGGATTTCATCTAACGGAATAGTGAGATCTTCTTTAGCAAAACATTTCTTCAAATTCGAGACGTGGAAAGTGTTATGTACAGCCGCGAGTTGTTGAGGTAACTCAAGTCGGTAAGCTACTGGTCCGACACGATCAATAATCTTGAATGGTCCAATATACCTTGGATTTAATTTCCCTCGTTTACCAAATCGAACAACGCCTTTCCAAGGTGCAACTTTAAGCATGACCATCTCTCCAATTTCAAATTCTATATCTTTTCTTTTAATGTCAGCGTAGCTCTTTTGTCGACTTTGGGCGGTTTTCAACCGTTGTTGAATTTGGATGATCTTCTCGGTAGTTTCTTGTATAATCTCCGGACCCGTAATCTGTCTATCCCCCACTTCACTCCAACAAATCGGAGACCTGCACTTTCTACCATAAAGTGCTTCAAACGGCGCCATCTCAATGCTTGAATGGTAGCTGTTGTTGTAGGAAAATTCTGCTAATGGTAGATGTCGATCCCAACTGTTTCCGAAATCAATAACACATGCTCGTAGCATGTCTTCAAGCATTTGTATCGTCCTTTCGCTCTGCCCATCAGTTTGTGGATGATAGGCAGTACTCATGTCTAGAAGAGTTCCTAATGCTTGCTGTAATGTCTGCCAGAATCTTGAAATAAATCTGCCATCCCTATCAGAGATAATAGAGATTGGTATTCCATGTCTGGAGACGACTTCCTTCAAATACAGTCGTGCTAACTTCTCCATCTTGTCATCTTCTCTTATTGGCAGGAAGTGTGCTGATTTGGTGAGACGATCAACTATTACCCAAATAGTATCAAAACCACTTGCAGTCCTTGGCAATTTAGTAATGAAATCCATGGTAATGTTTTCCCATTTCCATTCCGGGATTTCGGGTTGTTGAAGTAGACCTGATGGTTTCTGATGCTCAGCTTTGACCTTAGAACACGTCAAACATTCTCCTACGTATTTAGCAACATCGGCTTTCATACCCGGCCACCAAAAATGTTTCTTGAGATCCTTGTACATCTTCCCCGTTCCAGGATGTATTGAGTATCTGGTTTTATGAGCTTCTCTAAGTACCATTTCTCTCATATCTCCAAATTTTGGTACCCAAATCCTTTCAGCCCTATACCGGGTTCCGTCTTCCCGAATATTAAGATGCTTCTCCGATCCTTTGGGTATTTCATCCTTTAAATTTCCCTCTTTTAAAACTCCTTGTTGCGCCTCCTTTATTTGAGTAGTAAGGTTATTATGAATCATTATATTCATAGATTTTACTCGAATGGGTTCTCTGTCCTTCCTGCTCAAGGCATCGGCTACCACATTTGCCTTCCCCGGGTGGTAACGAATCTCAAAGTCGTAATCATTCAATAATTCAATCCACCTACGCTGCCTCATATTCAGTTGTTTCTGATTAAATATGTGTTGAAGACTTTTGTGGTCGGTATATATAATACTTTTGACCCCATATAAGTAGTGCCTCCAAGTCTTTAATGCAAAAACAACCGCGCCTAATTCCAAATCATGCGTCGTATAATTTTGTTCGTGAATCTTCAATTGTCTAGACGCATAAGCAATCACCTTCGTTCGTTGCATTAATACACAACCGAGACCTTGCTTTGATGCGTCACAATAAATCACAAAATCATCATTCCCTTCAGGCAATGACAATATAGGTGCCGTAGTTAGCTTTTTCTTCAATAACTGAAATGCTTTCTCTTGTTCATCATTCCATTCAAATTTCTTCCCTTTATGCGTTAATGCAGTCAAGGGTTTTGCTATTCTGGAAAAGTCTTGGATGAACCTTCTGTAGTAACCAGCTAGTCCTAAAAACTGGCGTATGTGTTTCGGAGTTTTTGGGGTTTCCCACTTTTCAACAGTTTCTATCTTTGCCTGATCCACCTTAATACCTTCTTTGTTCACTATGTGACCTAGGAATTGAACTTCTTCCAACCAAAATGCACACTTTAAAAACTTAGCGTACAATTCTTCTTTCCTCAATACTTCTAAAACCTTTCTCAAATGTTCACCGTGTTCTTGGTCATTCTTTGAGTAAATAAGTATGTCATCAATGAAAACAATGACAAACTTGTCAAGGTATGGTCCACACACTCGGTTCATAAGGTCCATGAACACAGCTGGTGCATTAGTTAAACCAAACGGCATGACCATAAACTCGTAATGATCGTAACGTGTTCTGAAAGCAGTCTTTGGAATATCATCTTCTTTCACCCGCATTTGATGATACCCGGAACGTAAGTCAATCTTTGAATAAACAGACGAGCCTTGTAGTTGATCAAATAAGTCATCGATTCTCGGTAGTGGGTAGCGGTTCTTGATGGTAAGTTTGTTCAACTCTCGGTAGTCGATACACAACCTGAATGTACCATCTTTCTTCTTGACAAACAAAACAGGAGATCCCCATGGTGATGTGCTTGGTCGAATGAAATCACGCTCTAAAAGTTCTTGTAATTGGCTTTGCAGTTCTTTCATCTCGCTGGGTGCGAGTCTGTAAGGAGCACGAGCTATTGGTGCAGCTCCTGGTACAAGACCTATTTGAAATTCAACGGATCGATGTGGGGGTAATCCCGGTAATTCTTTCGGAAATACATCGGGAAATTCTTTTGCAATGGGAACATCATCGATGCTCTTTTCTTCAGTTTGTACTTTCTCGACGTGTGCTAGAACAGCATAGCAACCTTTTCTTATTAGTTTTTGTGCCTTCAAATTACTAATAATATGTAGCTTCGTGTTGCCCTTTTCTCCGTACACCATTAAGGGTTTTCCTTTTTCTCGTATAATACGAATTGCATTTTTGTAACAAACGATCTCTGCTTTCACTTCTTTCAACCAGTCCATACCGATTATCACATCAAAACTCCCTAACTCTACTGGTATCAAATCAATCTTAAATGTTTCGCTAACCAGTTTAATTTCTCGATTCCGACATATATTATCTGCTGAAATTAATTTACCATTTGCTAATTCGAGTAAAAATTTACTATCCAAAGGCGTCAATGGACAACTTAATTTAGCACAAAAATCTCTACTCATATAGCTTCTATCCGCACCCGAATCAAATAAAACGTAAGAAGATTTATTGTCAATAAGAAACGTACCCGTAACAAGCTCCGGGTCTTCCTGTGCCTCTGCCGCATTAATATTGAAAACTCTTCCACGGCCTTGTCCATTCGTGTTCTCCTGGTTTGGGCAATTTCTAATAATGTGGCCCGATTTTCCACATTTATAACAAACTACATTGGCATAACTTGCTCCGACACTACTTGCTCCGCCATTACTCGTTCCGACACCATTTGTTCCTTTCGTTCTATTAACCCCTGGTCCGTAGACCTCACACTTCGCCGCGCTATGACCATTTCTTTTACACTTGTTGCAAAATTTGGTGCAGAACCCCGAGTGATACTTTTCACACCTTTGGCATAGCTGCTTCTGATTGTTGTTGTTGTTGCGGTTATTATTGTTGTTGGGATGATTGTTGTAGTTGCTGTTGCTGTTGTTGTTGTTGTTGTTGTTATTGTTGGGCCGTTTGTTGTAGTTGCGATTGATGTTGCAATTGTTGGGATAATTGTTGCGATTATTGTTGTAATTGCTGTTGTTGTTGTATTGGTGATTCTTATCACCGTTTTCCTCCCACTTTCTTTTGACTTGCTTCACATTGGCCTCTTCAGCAGTCTGTTCTTTAATTCTTTCTTCAATCTGGTTCACTAGTTTGTGAGCAATTCTACATGCCTGTTGTATAGAGGCGGGCTCGTGTGAACTTATATCTTCTTGGATTCTTTCCGGTAATCCTTTCACAAATGCGTCGATCTTCTCTTCCTCATCTTCGAATGCTCCCGGACACAATAGGCACAATTCTGTGAATCGTCTTTCGTACGTGGTAATATCAAATCCTTGGGTTCGTAACCCTCTAAGTTCTGTCTTGAGCTTATTGACCTCGGTACTGGGACGGTACTTCGCGTTCATCAAGTGCTTGAATGCTGACCACGGTAGTGCGTACGCATCATCTTGTCCCACTTGCTCTAGATAGGTATTCCACCATGTTAACGCAGAACCTGTGAAGGTATGCGTAGCGTACTTCACTTTGTCCTCTTCAGTACACTTACTTATGGCAAACACCGATTCAACCTTCTCGGTCCACCGTTTCAATCCGATCGGTCCTTCGGTTCCATCAAATTCCAAAGGTTTGCAGGCAGTGAATTCTTTGTAGGTGCATCCTACACGATTTCCTGTACTGCTAGATCCAAGGTTATTGTTGGTATGTAGCGCAGCCTGTACTGCGGCTATGTTTGAAGCTAGAAAAGTACGGAATTCCTCTTCATTCATATTCACGGTGTGTCGAGTAGTCGGTGCCATTTCCTTCAAAATAGTTAAATGGAACAAGTTAATCATACAGAATATTAAGAGTAGTTAATAGTATTTCGTAGCATAATATGAACTCATTTATAAAAGCTTTTTCTTCATATTAGCGTTTTATAAGTTTAAATTCGGGTAGTACCTACCCGTTAAGTTCATACTTAGTAGCTAATATACAATTCAACTACTACAATTCTATATGAAAAACTGATTATAATAATATTTCGCGTTCAAACTTTTATACAATATTTTACAAACTTACAATACCGCTTATTTTACATAAAGCATGAAATATAGCACACAATAACTTTGATACAAGATAGTTGTGAAGATAATTCTAGCTAGTACACAAGTCGTTCAGCAAAGGCAATAAAGACACGTAATTCATACGTCCAGAAACAAGTCATGCATTCTGGTTTTACTAGGACTACTTCCCATCCTTGGTCTTGTGCAACATAACCGTTATGGCCGTTGATAAGACAGCGTGTTGTAACGTCGTCAAAGGGACGAGGGTTACGTAATGTCCAACAGTCCCGTAATAATCTAAAAACCTCATTTCTTACCCCAATTACCGACTCCGTCACTTGTGGAAACGTTTTGTTTAATAGTTGTAGCCCGATGTTCTTGTTCTCACTTTGGTGAGAAGCGAACATTACTAATCCGTAAGCATAACATGCTTCTTTATGTTGCATGCTAGCCGCTTTTTCTAAATCACGAAGTCCAATATTCGGATATATTGAGTCAAAATAATTTCATAACCCGTTGCGTAAAATAGCATTTGGGTTCCCCGCAATATATGCGTCAAAGTAAACACATCGTAACTTATGGGTTTCCCAATGTGATATCCCCCATCTTTCAAACGAAAGTCTCTTATAAACCAAGACATTCTTGGAACGTTCTTCGAATGTCTTACAAACTGATCTCGCCTTAAATAGTTGTGCCGAGGAATTCTGGCCGACTCTAGACAAGATTTCATCAATCATGTCTCCGGGTAGGTCTCTTAAAATATTGGGTTGTCTATCCATTTTGTGTTTTTAAACTGTAAAATAGACAAGAGTTAGATTCATAAAAAAATACTTATTAATACAAGCAATTTTTACATATATCATAAAGCATAAGAACACTATATTACATATATTACACCACACGAATACAACTATCTTATTCCGACTCGCTCGTTTCTTCTTCTTCGGTTTTGGTTCGTTTTGCCAAGTTTCTAGGGATATATGATGTTCCCCTAATACGAGCCGTAATTTTCCACATTGGTTTAGAAAAACCTGGTGGTTTAGAGGTTCCCGGGTCATTGTTACAACTTAAGGACTTCGGGGGTTGACGATACATATAAAGTTCATCGGGGTTGGAATTAGATTTCTCTATTTTTATGCCCTTTCCCTTATTATTTTCTTTTGCCTTTTTAAATTCAGTTGGGGTAATTTCTATAACATCATCGGAATTCTTGTCGGAATCCGATTCATCGGAGAATTGGTAATCCTCCCAATATTTTGCTTCCTTGGCGGAAACACCATTGACCATAATTAACCTTGGTCGGTTGGTTGAGGATTTTCTTTTACTTAACCGTTTTATTATTTCCCCCACCGGTTCTATTTCTTCATCTGGTTCCGATTCTTCTTCCGGTTCCGATTCTTCTTCCGGTTCCGACTCTTCTTCCGGTTCCTCTTTGGGAACTTGTGAATCAGTCCACGAATCATTCCAATTTACATTTGACTCTTCATTATTATTAGGTGAGTCAATGGGACTTGTTCTAGAGGTAGACATCTATCACATAATATCAAACGCGTTAAGAGATTAATATATCACATAATATTCACATGTTAAAAATATATAGTTTCCAACAAAATTTGTTAAGCAATCATTTTTCAAGTAAACACGGTCAAAGGCCAGACTCACTAATGCATCCTAACAAACTCGATAAGACACACTAATGCAAATTTTCTGGTTCTCTAAGACCAACGCTCGGATACCAACTGAAATGTCCCGTTCTTATTGATTAAAAACGTTCCATATTAATTGATTTCGTTGCGAGGTTTTGACCTCTATATGAGACGTTTTTCAAAGACTGCATTCATTTTTAAAACAAACCATAACCTTTATTTCATAGATAAAGGTTTTAAAAAAAGCTTTACGTAGATTATCAAATAATGATAATCTAAAATATCCTGTTTACACACGACCATTACATAATGGTTTACAATACAAATATGTTACAACAAAATAAGTTTCTTGAATGCAGTTTTTACACAATATCATACAAGCATGGACTCCAAATCTCGTCCTTATTTAACTATGCGACAGCGGAAGCTCTTAATAATCACCTGAGAATAAACATGCTTAAAACGTCAACAAAAATGTTGGTGAGTTATAGGTTTAACCTATATATATCAAATCATAATAATAGACCACAAGATTTCATATTTCAATACACATCCCATACATAGAGATAAAAATCATTCATATGGTGAACACCTGGTAACCGACATTAACAAGATGCATATATAAGAATATCCCCATCATTCCGGGACACCCTTCGGATATGATATAAATTTCGAAGTACTAAAGCATCCAGTACATTGGATGGGGCTTGTTGGGCCCGATAGATCTATCTTTAGGATTCGCGTCAATTAGGGTGTCTGTTCCCTAATTCTTAGATTACCAGACTTAATAAAAAGGGGCATATTCGATTTCGATAATTCAACCATAGAATGTAGTTTCACGTACTTGTGTCTATTTTGTAAATCATTTATAAAACCTGCATGTATTCTCATCCCAAAAATATTAGATTTTAAAAGTGGGACTATAACTCACTTTCACAGATTTTTACTTCGTCGGGAAGTAAGACTTGGCCACTGGTTGATTCACGAACCTATAACAATATATACATATATATCAAAGTATGTTCAAAATATATTTACAACACTTTTAATATATTTTGATGTTTTAAGTTTATTAAGTCAGCTGTCCTCGTTAGTAACCTACAACTAGTTGTCCACAGTTAGATGTACAGAAATAAATCGATAAATATTATCTTGAATCAATCCACGACCCAGTGTATACGTATCTCAGTATTGATCACAACTCAAACTATATATATTTTGGAATCAACCTCAACCCTGTATAGGTAACACCAACATTCACATATAGAGTGTCTATGGTTGTTCCGAAATATATATAGATGTGTCGACAGGATAGGTCGAAACATTGTATACGTGTCTATGGTATCTCAAGATTACATAATATACAATACAAGTTGATTAAGTTATGGTTGGAATAGATTTGTTACCAATTTTCACGTAGCTAAAATGAGAAAAATTATCCAATCTTGTTTTACCCATAACTTCTTCATTTTAAATCCGTTTTGAGTGAATCAAATTGCTATGGTTTCATATTGAACTCTATTTTATGAATCTAAATAGAAAAGTATAGGTTTAAAGTCAGAAAAATAAGTTACAAGTCGTTTTTGTAAAGGTAGTCATTTCAGTCGAAAGAACGACGTCTAGATGACCATTTTAGAAAACATACTTCCACTTTGAGTTTAACCATAATTTTTGGATATAGTTTCATGTTCATAATAAAAATCATTTTCTCTAAATAACAACTTTTAAATCAAAGTTTATCATAGTTTTTAATTAACTAACCCAAAACAGCCCGCGGTGTTACTACGACGGCGTAAATCCGATTTTACGGTGTTTTTCGTGTCTCCAGGTTTTAAATCATTAAGTTAGCATATCATATAGATATAGAACATGTGTTTAGTTGATTTTAAAAGTCAAGTTAGAAGGATTAACTTTTGTTTCCGAACAAGTTTAGAATTAACTAAACTATGTTCTAGTGATTACAAGTTTAAACCTTCGAATAAGATAGCTTTATATGTATGAATCGAATGATGTTATGAACATCATTACTACCTTAAGTTCCTTGGATAAACCTACTGGAAAAGAGAAAAATGGATCTAGCTTCAATGGATCCTTGGATGGCTCGAAGTTCTTGAAGCAGAATCATGACACGAAAACAAGTTCAAGTAAGATCATCACTTGAAATAAGATTATTATAGTTATAGAAATTGAACCAAAGTTTGAATATGATTATTACCTTGTATTAGAATGATAACCTACTGTAAGAAACAAAGATTTCTTGAGGTTGGATGATCACCTTACAAGATTGGAAGTGAGCTAGCAAACTTGAAAGTATTCTTGATTTTATGAAACTAGAACTTTTGGAATTTATGAAGAACACTTAGAACTTGAAGATAGAACTTGAGAGAGATCAATTAGATGAAGAAAATTGAAGAATGAAAGTGTTTGTAGGTGTTTTTGGTCGTTGGTGTATGGATTAGATATAAAGGATATGTAATTTTGTTTTCATGTAAATAAGTCATGAATGATTACTCATACTTTTGTAATTTTATGAGATATTTCATGCTAGTTGCCAAATGATGGTTCCCACATGTGTTAGGTGACTCACATGGGCTGCTAAGAGCTGATCATTGGAGTGTATATACTAATAGTACATACATCTAAAAGCTGTCTATTGTACGAGTACGAATACGGGTGCATACGAGTAGAATTGTTGATGAAACTGAACGAGGATGTAATTGTAAGCATTTTTGTTAAGTAGAAGTATTTTGATAAGTGTATTGAAGTCTTCCAAAAGTGTATAAATACATATTAAAACACTACATGTATATACATTTTAACTGATTCGTTAAGTCATCGTTAGTCGTTACATGTAAGTGTTGTTTTGAAACCTTTAGGTTAACGATCTTGTTAAATGTTGTTAACCCAATGTTTATAATATCAAATGAGATTTTAAATTATTATATTATCATGATATTATCATGTATGAATATCTCTTAATATGATATATATACATTAAACGTCTTTACAACGATAATCGTTACATATATGTCTCGTTTAAAAATCATTAAGTTAGTAGTCTTGTTTTTACATATGTAGTTCATTGTTAATATACTTAATGATATGTTTACTTATCATAGTATCATGTTAACTATATATATATCCATATATATGTCATCATATAGTTTTTACAAGTTTTAACGTTCGTGAATCACCGATCAACTTGGGTGGTCAATTGTCTATATGAAACATATTTCAATTAATCAAGTCTTAACAAGTTTGATTGTTTAACATGTTGGAAACATTTAATCATGTAAATATCAATCTCAATTAATATATATAAACATGGAAAATTTCGGGTCACTACAGTATATATCGTTTTAAGAACTATTATTTCACTCGCAATGTAATTATGTATAACGGGTATAAATTTGAATATGATGTCACTTCATTAAACACATTTTTTTAAATTATTAGTATGCGTCGCCAGATGGAATACCATTTGGCGGCGCATAACCTTCGGTTTCAGATTGTTCTGAAATTCTCGAGATCACTCTAAAACGACCCTAACATCAAGACTCCTGGTTAGTGTCTTGACATTCGCGGTCATCAGGATGTCGAAAAAAGACATTTTACTCATTTTAAGGTCGTATTTGAACGTTTTCAATTTATATCTTATTATTAGTTTTGTGTATGCATTACTTAGCATGGTATATATATAGTTTTAAGGCCTATTATTTCACTCGTAATGTAATTATGTATAACGGGTATAAATTTAAATCTAATGTCACTCATTAAACACGTTATTTAAATTATAAGTATGCGCCGCCAGATGGAGTACCATTTGGCGGCGTATAACATTCGGTTTCAGATTGTGCTAAAATTCTCAAGATCACCCTAAAACGAAGGAACGAGCAAGATTCTCAGAACGTTCTTGCCATTCGAGGTGGTCTAGATTCCGAAAAAGACATCTTTCCTCGTAAAATTGCACCACGCACCAAAAACCACCGACGGTTCGTGGTGCTTGGTGTTTTGTGTCTTTGGCCAGAATGTTCGATCTATCGTATCTTTTGACTCGTAGCTCCGATTTAGTCACCGTTTTGATTTTCAAATCGTGTAATTTTCCGGGATCTATCCGTTGGCAAACTGCCGTAGGCGGTTTTTACCAAATATTTTTCGAAACGAGACCTCGAAAGCCTTCAGTTTGGTCTTTTTTGCGATTTTGACCGTTTTCATTCATATTATTCCTTTTGTGTATGCATGACTTAGCATGGTATATATCGTTTTAAGGCATATTATTTCACTCGCAATGTAATTATGTATAACCGGTATAAATTTGAATCTAATGTCACTTCATTAGACACGTTTTTTTAAATCATTAGTATGCACCGCCAGATGGAGTACCACTTGACGGCGCATAACCTTCGGTTTCAGATTGTGCTGAAAATCTCGAGATCACCCTAAAACGACCCTAACGTCAAGACTTCTGGATAGTGTCTTGACATTCGAGGTCGTCAGGATGCCGAAAAAAGACATTTTACTCATTTTTAATCCTCTATTTGAACATTTTTAATTTATATCGCATTATTAGTTTTGTGTATGGATGACTTAGCATTGTATATATCGTTTGAAGGCCTATTATTTCACTCGCAATGTAATTATGTATAACGGGTATAAATTTGAATCTAATTTCACTTCATTTGACACTTTTTTAAATCATTAGTATGCGCCGCCAGATGTAGTACCACTTGGCGGCACATAACCTTCGGTTTTAGATTGTGCTGAAAATCTCTAAATCACCCTAAAACGGCCGAACGAGCAAGACTCTATGAACGTTCTTTCCATTCTAGGTCGTCCAGATTCTTAAAAAGACATCTTTCCATGCAAAATTGCACCACGCACCATAAACCACCGACGGTTCGTGGTG
The DNA here is from genome assembly GCF_046630445.1 of Rutidosis leptorrhynchoides. Lineage (NCBI taxonomy): Eukaryota > Viridiplantae > Streptophyta > Magnoliopsida > Asterales > Asteraceae > Rutidosis > Rutidosis leptorrhynchoides. Next base: position 335,594,950 of record NC_092342.1, on the reverse strand, counting down.
CTTGGTGTTTTTTATCTTTGGCCAAAATGTTCGATCTATCGTATCTTTTGACTCGTAGCTCCGATTTAGTCACTGTTTTTTTTCAAATCGTGTAATTTTTCGGGATCTATCCGTTGGCAAACTTCCGTATGCAATTTTTCCCAAATATTTTTTGAAACGAGACCTCGAAAGTCTACAATTTTGGCTTTTTTTTGCGATTTTGACCGTTTTCATTCATATTATTCCTTTTGTGTATGCATGACTTAGCATGGTATATATCATTTTAAGGCATATTATTTCACTCGCAATGTAATTATGTATAACGGGTATAAATTTGAATCTAATGTCACTTCATTAGACACGTTTTTTTTAATCATTAGTATGCACCGCCAGATGGAGTACCACTTGGCGGCGCATAACCTTCGGTTTCAGATTGTGCTGAAACTCTCGAGATCACCCTAAAACGACCCTAACATCAAGACTTCCGGAAAGTTTCTTGACATTCGAGGTCGTCAAGATGCCCAAAAAAGACATTTTACTCATTTTTAATCCTCTATTTGAACATTTTCAATTTATATCGCATTATTAGTTTTGTGTATGGATGACTTAGCATTGTATATATCGTTTTAAGGCCTATTATTTCACTCGCAATGTAAGTATGTATAAAGGATATAAATTTGAATCTAATGTCACCTCATTAGACACATTTTTTTAAATCATTAGTATGCACCGCCAGATGGAGTACCACTTGGCGGCGCATAACCTTCGGTTTCAGATTGTGCTGCAAATCTTAAGATCACCCTAAAATGGCCGAACGAGCAACACTCTCTGAATGTTCTTTCCATTCGAGGTCGTCCAGATTCTTAAAAAGACATCTTTCCACGCAAAATTGCACCACGCACCAAAAACCACCGACGGTTCGTGGTGCTTGGTGTTTTGTGTCTTTAGCCAAAATGTTCGATCTATCGTATCTTTTGACTCGTAGCTCCGATTTAGTCACCGTTTTTTTTCAAATCGTGTAATTTTTCTGGATCTATCCGTTGGCAAATGCCGTAGGCTGTTTGTCGCAAATATTTTTCGAAATGAGACCTCGAAAGCCTTCAATTTTTGCCTTTTTCGATTTTGACCGTTTTCATTCATATTATTCTTTTTGTGTATGCATGACTTAGCATAGTACATATTCTTTTAAGGCCTTTTATTTAACTCGCAATGTAATTATGTATAACGCATATAAATATGTATCTAATGTCACTTCATTAAACATGATTTTTTAAATCATTAACATGCGCCGCCAGATGAAGTACCATTTGGCGGAGCATAACCTTCGGTTTCAGATTGTGCTGAAATTCTCGAGATCACCCTAAAACGACCCTAAAATCAAGACTACTGGATAGTGTCTTGACATTCGAGGTCGTCAGGATGCCGAAAAAAGACATTTTACTCATTTTTAATGTTCTATTTGAACATTTTCAATTTATATCGCATTATTAGTTTTGTGTATGGATGACTTAGCATGGTATATATCGTTTTAAGGCCTATTATTTCACTCGCAATGTAATTATGTATAACGGGTATAAATTTGAATATAATGTCACTTCATTAGACACGTTTTTTAAATCATTAGTATGCGCCGCCAGATGGAGTACCACTTGGCGGTGCATAACCTTCGATTTCAGATTGTGTTGAAAATCTCAAGACTCTCTGAACGGCCGAACTAGCAAGACTCTCTGAACATTCATTTCATTCGAGGTCGTCCTGATTATGAAAAAGACATCTTTCCTCGAAAAATCGCACCACGCACCAAAAACCACCGACGGTTCGTGGTGCTTGGTGTTTTGTGTCTTTGGCCAAAAACCACCACCGGGGGCTATTTTGGTTTGGATAATTAAAAACTATGATAAACTTTGATTTAAAAGTTGTTCTTCTGGAAAAATGATTTTTCATATGAACATGAAACTATATCCAAAAATCTTGGTTAAACTCAAAGTGGAAGTATTCTTTCTAAAATGGTCATCTAGACGTCATTCTTTCGACTGAAATGACAACCGTTATAAAAACGACTTGTAACTTATATTTCTGACTATAAACCTATACTTTTTCTGTTTAGATTCATAAAATAGAGTTCAATATGAAACCACGGCAATTTGATTCACTCAAAACGGATTTAAAATGAAGAAGTTATGGGTAAAACAAGATTGGATATTTTTGATCTTTTTAGCTACAGGAAATGTTTAACAAATCTATACAAATCATAACCTAGCTAACTTATATTGTATTATACATGTATTCTAATATATTATGTAATCTTGGGATACCATAGACACGTATGCAAATGTTTTGACATATCATATCGACCCATGTATATATATTATTTTGAACAACCACAGACACTCTATATGCAGTAATGTTGGAGTTAGCTATACAGGGTTGAGGTTGATTCCAAAAATATATATACTTTGAGTTGTGATCTAGCCTGAGATGTGTATACACTGGGTCGTGGATTGATTCAAGATAATATATATCAATTTATTTCTGTACATCTAACTGTGGACAACTAGTTGTAGGTTACTAACGAGGACAACTTACTTAATACACTCAAATCTTTAAAACATAATAAAAATGGTTGTAATTATATTTTGATCATACTTTGATATATATGTACATATTTGTATAGGTTCGTGAATCGATCCGTGGCCAAGTCTTATTTCCGAGGAAGGAAATATCTGTGAAAGTGAGTTATAGTCCCACTTTTAAAATCTAATATTTTTGGGATGAGAATACATGCAGGTTTTATAAATGATTTACAAAATAGACACAAGTACGTGAAACTACATTCTATGGTTGAATTATCAAAGTCGAATATGCCCCTTTTTATTAAGTCTGGTAATCTAAGAATTAGGGAACAGACACCCTAATTGATGCGAATCCTAAAGATAGATCTATTGGGCCTAACAAACCCCATTCAAAGTACCGGATGCTTTAGTACTTCGAAATTTATATCATATCCGAAGGGTGTCCAGAATGATGGGGATATTCTTATATATACATCTTGTTAATGTCGGTTACCAGGTGTTCACCATATGAATGATTTTTATCTCTATGTATGGGAAGTGTATTGAAATATGAAATCTTGTGGTCTATTGTTACGATTAGATGTATATAGGTTAAACCTATAAATCACCAACATTTTTGTTGACGTTTAAAGCATGTTTATTCTCAGGTGAATACTAAGAGCTTCCGCTATTGCATACTAAAATAAGGACAAGATTTGGAGTCCATGTTTGTATGATATTCTGTAAAAAAATGCATTCAAGAAACATATGTCGATGTAATATATTTCTATTGTAAACCATTATGTAATGGTCGTGTGTAAACAGTATATTTTAGATTATCATTATTTGATAATCTACGTAATGTTTTTAAAACCTTTATTGATAAAATAAAGGTTATGGTTGTTTTAAAAATGAATGCAGTCTTTGAAAAACATCTCATATAGAGGTCAAAACCTCGCAACGAAATCAATTAATATGGAACGTTTATAATCAATATGAACGGGACATTTCAGTTGGTATCCGAGCGTTGGTCTTAGAGAACCAGAAAATTTGCATTAGTGTGTCTTAGCGAGTTTGTTAGGATGCATTAGTGAGTCTGGACTTCGACCGTGTTTTCTTTAAAAATGATTTCTTAACATTTTTGTTGGAAACTATATATTATTAACATGTAAATATTATGTGATATATTAATCTCTTAACATGTTTGATATTATGTGATAGATGTCTACCTCTAGTACAAATCCCATTGACTCACCTAATAATAACGAAGAGTCGAATATATATTGGCAAGATTCACAAGTTTCTGAAGAACCGGAAGAAGAGGAAACGGAACCGGAAGAAGAGGAACCGGAAGAAGAGGAACCGGAAGAAGAAAAGGTTCCAGAGGGGGGAATAGTAGGAACCACAGAAAACCGGTCAAATAAAAGAAAATCCTCAACCAATGGACCAAAGTTAATAATGGTCAATGGTGTTTCCGCTAAGGAAGCAAAATATTGGGAAAATTACCAATTTTTCGATGAATCGGATCCTGGTGAGGATTCCGATGATGTTATAGAAATTACCCCGACCCAATTTAATGAGGCAAAAGAAAATAATAAGGGAAAAGGCATCAAAATAGAGAAATCTGATTCCGACCCGATGAACTTTATATGTACCGTCAACACCCGTATTTTCAATATCGTGACAATAACCCGGGAAGCTCTAAACCACCAGGTTTTTCTAAACTAATGTGGAAAACGATGACTCGTATTAGAGGAACATCATATATCCCTAGAAGATTAGAAAAAAGAATCGAGTCCGAAGAAGAAGAAACCAGTGATTCAGATTAGAGGGGTGTGAGCATGTTGTGTAATAAATGTATTGTAGTGTGCTTGTACTTTTCTGTTCTATATAAAAATTGCTTGTATCATTTGTTTTTATGAATCTAATCCTTGTCTATTTTACAGTATAAAAACAAAATGGACGTTAAGGGTAGACAACCGAATATTTTAGAAGACCTACCAGAGGATATGATTGAGGAAATCTTGTCTAGAGTCGGTCAGAATTCATCAGCACATTTAGTTATGGCGAAATTAACTTGTCAAACATTTGAAAGACTTTCCAGAAATGCCTTAGTTTATAAAAGGCTTTCCTTTGATAGGTGGGGTATATCACATTGGGGAGACCGTAAGTTACGCTGTGTTTTCTTTAAAGCGTTAAATACGGGGAACCCAAATGCAATTTTACGCTACGGGTTAAGAACCTATTTTGACTCAACATATCCCAACATACTATTTCGTGAATTAGAAAGAGCTTCTAACATGCAACATAAAGAAGCATGTTATGCTTACGGGTTAGTGATGTTCGCTTCTTACCAAAGTGAGAAAAAGAACATCGGATTGCAGCTTTTAAATAAAACTTTCCCACAAGTGACGGATTCAGTAGTTGGGGTGAGAAATAAGGTTTTTAGATTATTACGAGGCTGTTGGACATTACGAAACCCTCGTCCTTTTGACGACATTACAACATGCTGCCTAGCTAATGGTCATAACGGTTATTTTCCACAAGACCAAGGATGGGAACTCGTCTTAGTAAAACCAGAATGCATGACTTGTTTCTGGACTTATGAATTACGTGTCTTTATTTCCTTTGCTGAACAACTTGCGTATTAACTAGATTTATCTTCAAAACTGTCATGTATCATAGTGTACTATATTTCATGTTATATGTAATATAGCAAAGTTGTAAGTTTGAAGAATATTTGTATGTGATATATTATTATAATCAGTTTTTCATATGGAATTGTAGTAGTTGAATTGTATATTAGCTACTAAGTATGAACTTAACGGGTAGGTAGTATCCGAATTTAAACTTATAAAACGCTAATATGAAGAAAAAGCTTTTATAAATGAGTTCATATTATGCTACGAGATACTATTGACTACTCTTAATATTCTGTATGATTAAATTGTTTCATTTGACTATTTTGAAGGAAATGGCACCGACTACTCGACACACCTTGAATATGAGCGAAGAGGAATTTCGTGCCTTTCTTGCTTCAAACATAGCCGCAGTACAGGTCGCGCTACATACCAACAATAACTCTGAATCTAGCAATACAGGTAACGGCGTAAGAAATCGTGTGGGATGCTCCTATAAGGAATTCACTGCCTGCAAACCTTCAGAATTTGATGGGACCGAAGGACCAATCGGATTGAAACGGTGGACCGAGAAAGTTGAATCGGTGTTTGCCATAAGTAAGTGTGCTGAAGGAGACAAATTGAAGTACGCTACGCATACCTTCACAGGTATTGCGTTAACATGGTGGAATACCTATCTAGAGCAAGTGGGATAAGAGGCTGCTTACGCGCCACCGTGGTCAGCATTCAAGCACTTGATGAACGAGAAGTACCGTTCGAGAACCGAGGTTAATAAGCTCAATTCAGAACTTAGAGGGTTACGAACACAAGGATTCGATATTACTTCGTACGAAAGACGATTCACAGAATTGTGCCTATTGTGTCCGAGAGCGTTCGAAGATGAGGAAGAGAAGATCGACGCGTTTGTGAAAGGGTCACCGGAGAGAATCCAAGAAGATATAAGTTCACACGAGCCTGCCTCTATACAAAAGGCATGTAGAATGGCTCACAAACTAGTGAACCAGATTGAGGGAAGAATTAAAGAACAGGCGGCCGAAGAGGCCAACGTGAAGCTAGTCAAAAGAAAGTGGGAGGAAAACAGTGATAAGAGTCACCAAAACAACAACAACTATCCCAACAATCGCAACATCAATCTTAACTACAACAAACGGCAAAACAACAACAACAACAACTACACCAATCATCCCAATAACAATAACAACCGCAGCAACAACAACAATCAGAAGCAGCTATGCCAAAGGTGTGAAAAGTATCACTCGGGGTTCTGCACCAAATTTTGCAACAAGTGTAAAAGAAATGGTCATAGCGCGGTGAAGTGTGAGGTCTACGGACCAGGGGTTAACAGAACGAAAGGAACAAATGGTGTCGGAACGAGTAATGGCAGAGCAAGTAGTGTCGGAGCAAGTTATCCCAATGTAGTTTGTTATAAATGTGGAAAACCGGGCCACATTATTAGAAATTGCCCGAACCAAGAGAACACGAATGGACAAGGCCGCGGAAGAGTTTTCAATATTAATGCGGCAGAGGCACAGGAAGACCCAGAGCTTGTTACGGGTACGTTTCTTATTAACAATAAATCTAGTTACGTTTTATTTGATTCGGGTGCGGATAGAAGTTATATGAGTAGAGATTTTTGTGCTAAATTAAGTTGTCCATTGACGCCGTTGGATAGTAAATTTTTACTCGAATTAGCAAACGGTAAATTAATTTCAGCAGATTATATATGCCAGAATCGAGAAATTAAACTGGGTAGTGAAATATTTAAGATTGATTTGATACCAGTAGAGTTAGGGAGTTTTGATGTAATAGTTGGCATGGACTGGATGAAGGAGATGAAAGCAGAGATCGTATGTTACAAAAATGCAATTCACATTGGACGAGAAGAAGGAGAACCCTTAATGGTGTACGGAGAAAAGGGCAACACGAAGCTACATCTTATTAGTAATTTGAAGGCACAAAAACTAATAAGAAAAGGTTGCTATGCTGTTCTAGCACACGTCGAGAAAGTACAAACTGAAGAAAAGAGCATCAATGATGTTCCCGTCGCAAAAGAATTTTTCGATGTATTTCTGAAAGAATTACCGGGACTACCTCCACATCGATCTGTTGAATTTCAAATAGATCTTGTACCAGGAGCTGCACCAATAGCTCGTGCTCCTTACAGACTCGCACCCAGCGAGATGGAAGAACTGTAAAGCCAACTGCAAGAACTATTAGAACGTGGTTTCATTCGACCAAGCACATCACCATGGGGAGCTCTTGTTTTGTTTGTCAAGAAGAAGGATGGTACATTTAGGTTGTGTATCGACCACAGAGAGTTGAATAAACTTACCATCAAAAACCGTTATCCACTGCCGAGAATTGACGACTTATTTGATCAACTACAAGGCTCGTCGGTTTATTCGAAAATCGATTTACGTTCTGGATATCATCAAATGCTAGTAAAGGAGGATGATATTCCAAAAACTACTTTTAGGATGCGTTATGGTCATTACGAGTTTATGGTTATGCCATTTGGATTGACTAACACACCATCTGTGTTCATGGACCTTATGAACCGAGTGTGTGGGCCATATCTTGACAAGTTTGTCATTATTTTCATCGATGACATACTTATTTACTCAAATAATGATCAAGAGCACGAAGAACATTTGAGAAAAGTGCTAGAAGTATTGAGGAAAGAAAAACTGTACGCTAAGTTTTCAAAGTGTGCATTTTGGTTGGAAGAAGTTCAATTCCTCGATCACATAGTGAACAAAGAAGGTATCCAGGTGGACCCGGCAAAGATTGAAACCGTTGAAAAGTGGAAAACCCCAAAAACTCCGAAGCATATACGTCAATTTTTAGGATTGGCTGGTTACTACGGAAGATTCATCTAAGATTTCTCCAAAATAGCAAAACCCTTAACTGCATTAAAGCATAAAGGGAAGAAATTTGAATGGAAGGATGAACAAGAGAAGGCGTTTTAGTTATTGAAGAAAAAGCTAACTACGGCACCTATATTATCATTGCCTGAAGGGAATGATGATTTTGTGATTTATTGTGACGCATCAAAGCAAGGTTTCGGTTGTGTATTAATGCAACGAACGAAGGTGATTGCTTATGCGTCTAGACAATTGAAGATTCATGAGCAAAATTATACAGCTCACGATTTGGAATTGGGTGCTGTTGTTTTTGCATTTAAGACTTGGAGGCATTATTTATATGGGGTCAAAAGTATTATATATACCGACCACAAAAGTCTCCAACATATATTTAATTAGAAGCAACTGAATATGAGACAACGCAGGTGGATTGAACTGTTGAATGATTATGATTTTGAGATTCGATACCACCCGGGGAAGGAAAATGTGGTAGCCGACGCTTTGAGTAGAAAAGACAGAGAACCCATTCGAGTAAAATCTATGAATATAATGATTCACAATAACCTTACTACTCAAATAAAGGAGGCGCAACAAGGAGTTTTAAAAGAGGGAAATTTAAAGGATGAAATACCCAAAGGATCGGAGAAGCATCTTAATATTCGGGAAGATGAAACCCGGTATAGGGCTGAAAGGATTTGGGTACCAAAATTTGGAGATATGAGAAAAATGGTACTTAGAGAAGCTCATAAAACCAGATACTCAATACATCCTGGAACGTGGAAGATATACAAGGATCTCTAGAAACATTTTTGGTGGCCGGGTATGAAAGCCGATATTGCTAAATATGTAGGAGAATGTTTGACGTGTTCTAAGGTCAAAGCTGAACATCAGAAACCATCAGGTCTACTACAACAACCTGAAATCCCGAAATGGAAATGGGAAAACATTACCATGGATTTCATTACTAAATTGCCAAGGACTGCAAGTGGTTATGATACTATTTGGGTAATAGTTGATCGTTTCACCAAGTCAGCACACTTCCTGCCAATGAGAGAAGATGACAAAATGGAGAAGTTAGCACAACTGTATTTGAAGGAAGTCGTCTCCACACATGGAATACCAATCTCTATTATCTCTGATAGGGGTGGAATATTTATTTCAAGATTCGGGCAGACATTACAGTAAGCATTAGGAACTTGTCTAGACATGAGTACTGCCTATCATCCACAAACTGATGGGCAGAGCAAAAGGACGATACAAACGCTTGAAGACATGCTACGAGCATGTGTTATTGATTTCGGAAACAGTTGGGATCGACATCTACCATTAGCAGAATTTTCCTACAACAACAGCTACCATTCAAGCATTGAGATGGCGCCGTTTGAAGCACTTTATGGTAGAAAGTGCAGGTCTCCGATTTGTTGGAATGAAGTGGGGGATAGATAGATTACGGGTCCAGAGATAATACAAGAAACTACCGAGAAGATCATCCAAATTCAACAACGGTTGAAAACCGCCCAAAGTCGACGAAAGAGCTACGCTGACATTAAAAGAAAAGAAATAGAATTTGAAATTGGAGAGATGTTCATGCTTAAAGTTGCACCTTGGAAAGGCGTTGTTCGATTTGGTAAACGAGGGAAATTAAATCCAAGGTATATTGGACCATTCAAGATTATTGATCGTGTCGGACCAGTAGCTTACCGACTTGAGTTACCTCAACAACTCGCGGCTGTACATAACACTTTCTATGTCTCAAATTTGAAGAAATGTTTTGCTAAAGAAGATCTCACTATTCCGTTGGACGAAATCCAAATCAATGAAAAACTTCAGTTCATTGAAGAACCCATCGAAATAATGGATCGTGAGGTTAAGAGACTTAAGCAAAACTAGATACCGATTGTTAAGGTTCGATGGAATGCTCGTAGAGGACTCGAGTTCACCTGGGAGCGTGAAGATCAGATGAAAAAGAAATATCCGCATCTATTCCCAGAAGATTCGTCAACACCTTCAACAGCTTAATATTTCGGGACGAAATTTATTTAACGGGTAGGTACTGTAGTGACCCGAACTTTTCCATGTTTATATATATTAATTGAGATTGATATTTACATGACTAAATGTTTCCAACGTGTTAAGCAATCAAACTTGTTAAGACTTGATTAATTGAAATAGGTTTCATATAGACAATTGACCACCCAAGTTGACCGGTGATTCACGAACGTTAAAACTTGTAAAAACTATACGATGACATATATATGGTTATATATATAGTTACCATGATTTTATTATAAGTAAGTATCTCATTAGGTATTTTAACAATTAGTTATGTACATAAAAATGAGACTATTAAATTAAGAAACTCGAAAACGATATATATAACGATTATCGTTATAACAACGTCTTACTAGGTACATTTGAATCATATTAAGATATTGATACACTTAGTTAATTATGCTAAATGATAATTAAATATATCATTAAGTGTATTAACAATGAACTACATATGTAAAAATAAGACTACTAACTTAATGATTTCGAAACGAGACATATATGCAACGATTATCGTTGTAACGACATTTAACTGTATATATATCATACTAAGATATATTATATATCATAATATCATGATAATGTAACAATTTAACATCTCATTTGATATAATAAACAATGGGTTAACAGCATTTAACAAGATCGTTAACCTAAAGGTTTTAAAACAACATTTACATGTAACGACTAACGATGACTTAACGACTCAGTTAAAATGTATATACATGTAGTGTTTTAATATGTATTCATACACTTTTGAAAGACTTTAAGACACTTATCAAAATACTTCTACTTAACAAAAATGCTTACAATTACATCCTCGTTCAGTTTCATCAACAATTCTACTCGTATGCACCCGTATTCGTACTCGTACAATACACAGCTTTTCGATGTATGTACTATTGGTATATACACTCCAATGATCAGCTCTTAGCAGCCCATGTGAGTCATCTAACACATGTGGGAACCATCATTTGGCAACTAGCATGAAATATCTCATAAAATTACAAAAATATGAGTAATCATTCATGACTTATTTACATGAAAACAAAATTACATATCCTTTATATCTAATCCATATACCAACGACCAAAAACACCTACAAACACTTTCATTCTTCAATTTTATTCATGTAATTGATCTCTCTCAAGTTCCATCTTCAAGTTCTAAGTGTTCTTCATAAATTCCATAAGTATAGTTTCATAAAAATCAAGAATACTTCCAAGTTTGCAAGTCTACTTCCAAGCTTTCTAATCCATTCCAAGTAATCATCTAAGATCAAGGAACCTTGTTATTTACAGTAGGTTATCTTTCTAATTCAAGGTAATATTCATATTCAAACTTTGATTCAATTTCTACAACTATAACAATCTTATTTTGAGTGAAAATCTTACTTGAACTGTTTTCGTGTCATGATTCTGCTTCAAGAACTTTCAAGCCATCCAAGGATCCTTTGAAGCTAGATCCATTTTTCTCATTTCTAGTTGTTTTATCCAGAAAACTTGAGGTAGTAATGATGTTCATAACATCATTCGATTCATACATATAAAGCTATCTTATTCGAAGGTTTAAACTTGTAATCACTAGAACATAGTTTAGTTAATTCTAAACTTGTTCGCAAACAAAAGTTAATCCTTCTAACTTGACTTTTAAAATCAACTAAACACATGTTCTATATCTATATGATATGCTAACTTAATGATTTAAAACCTGGAAACACGATGAACACCATAAAATCGGATATACGCCGTCGTAGTGAAACCGGGGGCTGTTTTGGTTTGGATAATTAAAAGCTATGATAAAGCTTGATTTAAAAGTTGTTCTTCTGGGAAAATTATTTTTCATCTGAACATGAAACTATATCTAAAAATCTTAGTTAAACTCAAAGTGGAAGTATTAAACTCAAAGTGGAAGTATGTTTTCTAAAATGGTCATCTAGACGTCATTCTTTCGACTAAAATGACTACCTTTATAAAAATGACTTGTAACTTATATTTCCAAATATAAACCTATACTTTTTCTATTTAGATTCATAAAATAGAGTTCAATATGAAACCATAGCAATTTGATTCACTCAAAACGGATTTAAAATGAAGAAGTTATGGGTAAAACAAGATTGGATATTTTTGATCTTTTTAGCTACGGGAAATGTTTAACAAATCTATACAAATCATATCCTAGCTAACTTATATTGTATTATACATATATTCTAATATATTATGTAATCTTGGGATACCATAGACACGTATGCAAATGTTTTGACATATCATATCGACCCATGTATATATATTATTTGGAACAACCATAGACACTCTATAATGCAGTAATGTTGGAGTTAGCTACACAGGGTTGAGGTTGATTCCAAAAATATATATACTTTGAGTTGTGATCTAGCCTGAGACGTGTATACACTAGGTCGTGGATTGATTCAAGATAATATATATATCAATTTATTTCTGTACATCTAACTGTGGACAACTAGTTGTAGGTTACTAACGAGGACAACTGACTTAATACACTCAAATCTTTAAAACATAATAAAAATGGTTGTAATTATATTTTGATCATACTTTGATATATATGTACATATTTTTATAGGTTCGTGAATCGATCCATGGCCAAGTCTTATTTCCGAGGAAGGAAATATCTGTGAAAGTGAGTTATAGTCTCACTTTTAAAATCTAATATTTTTGGGATGCGAATACATGCAGGTTTTATAAATGATTTACAAAATAGACACAAGTACGTGAAACTACATTCTATGGTTGAATTATCGAAATCGAATATGCCCCTTTTTATTAAGTCTGGTAATCTAAGAATTAGGGAACAGATACCCTAATTGACGCGAATCTTAAAGATAGATCTATTGGGCCTAACGAACCCCATCCAAAGTACCGGATGCTTTAGTACTTCGAAATTTATATCATATCCGAAGGGTGTCCCGGAATGATGGGGATATTCTTATATATGCATCTTGTTAATGTCGGTTACCAGGTGTTCACCATATGAATGATTTTTATCTCTATGTATGGGATGTGTATTGAAATATGAAATCTTGTGGTCTATTGTTATGATTTGATATATATAGGTTAAACCTATAACTCACCAACATTTTTGTTGACGTTTAAAGCATGTTTATTCTCAGGTGAATACTAAGAGCTTCCACTGTTGCATACTAAAATAAGGACAAGATTTAGAGTCCATGTTTGTATGATATTGTGTAAGAACTGCATTCAAGAAACATATGTCGATGTAATATATTTCTATTGTAAACCATTATGTAATGGTGGTGTGTAAACAGTATATTTTAGATTATCATTATTTGATAATCTACGTAATGTTTTTAAAACCTTTATTGATAAAACAAAGGTTATGGTTGTTTTAAAAATTAATGCAGTCTTTGAAAAACGTCTCATATAGCGGACAAAACCTCGCAACGAAATCAATTAATATAGAACGTTTATAATCAATATGAACAGGACATTTCATGATATATATCGTTTTAAGGCCTATTATTTCACTCGCAATATAATTATGTATAACGGGTATAAATTTGAATCTAATGTCACTCATTAAACACGTTTTTTAAATCATTAATATGCGCCGCCAGATAGAGTACCATTTGGCAGCGCATAACCTTCGGTTTCAGATTCTGCTGAAATTCTCGAGATCACCCTAAAAAGACCCTAACATCAATACTCTTGAATAGTGTATTGACATTCGAGGTCGTCAGGATACCGAAAAAAGATATTTTACTCATTTTTAATGTTCTCTTTGAACGTTTTCAATTTATATCATATTATTAGCTTTGTGTATGCATGACTTAGCATGGTATATATAGTTTTAAGGCCTATTATTTCACTCGTAATGTAATTATGCATTACGGGTATAAATTTTAATATAATGTCACTCATCTAAAACGTTTTTTAAATCATTAATATGCACCGCCAAATGGAGTACCATTTGGCGGCGCATAACCTTCGGTTTCAGATTGTGCTGAAATTCTCAAGATCACCCTAAAACGGCCAAACGAGCAAGACTCTCAGAACGTTCTTGCCATTCGAGGTCACTGGATTCCGCAAAAGACATATTTCCTCGCAAAATCGCACCACGCACCAAACACCGTCGACAGTTCGTGGTGCTTGGTGTTTTGTGTGTTTGTGCCAAAATGTTCGATCTATAGTATCTTTTGACTCGTAGCTCCGATTTAGTCACCGTTTTTTTTTCAAATCATATATTTTTTCGGGATCTATCCATTGGCAAACTGCCGTAGGTGGTTTTCAAAATATTTTTCGAAACGAGTCCTCTAAAGCCTTCAATTTTGCCTTTTTTGATTTTGATCATTTTGAATTTCATTCATATTATTACTTTTGTGTATACATAACTTAGCATGGTACATATTCTTTTAAGGCCTTTTCTTTCACTCGCAATGTAATTATGTATAACGCATATAAATTTGAATCTAATGTCACTTCATTAAACACGCTTTTTTAAATGATTAATATGCGCCGTCAGATGGAGTACCATTTGGCGGCGCATAACCTTCGGTTTTAGATTGTGCTAAAATTCTCAAGATCACCCTAAAACGACCCTAACATCAAGACTCCTAGATAGTTTCTTGACATTCGAGGTCATCGGGATGCCGAAAAAAGACATTTTACTCATTTTTAATGTTCTCTTTGAACGTTTTCAATTTATATATTGTTATTAGTTTTGTGTATGCATAACTTAGCATGGTATATATAGTTTTAAGGGTTATTACTTCACTCGTAATGTAATAATGTATAACATGTATAAATTTGAATCTAATGTCACTCATTAAACGCGTTTTTTAAATCATTAGTATGCGCCGCCAGATGGAGTACCATTTGGCGGCGCTTAACCTTCGGTTTCAGATTGTGCTGAAATTCTCAAGATCACCCTAAAACGGCCGAACGAGTATGACTCTCAGAACGTTCTTCCCATTCGAGGTCGTCTGGATTCCGAAAAAGACATCTTTCCACGCAAAATCACACCACAAACCAAACACCACCGACGGTTCGTGGTGCTTGGTGTTTTGTATCTTTGGCCAAAATGTTCGATCTATCGTATCTTTTAACTCGTAGCTCCGATTTAGTCACCGTGTTTTTCAAATTGTGTATTTTATCGGGATCTATCCATTGGCAAACTGCTGTAGGCGGTTTGTCCCATATATTTTTCAAAATGTGACCTCAAAAGCCTTCAATTTTGTCTTTTTTCGATTTTGACCATTTTGAATTTCGTTAATATTATTCCTTTTATGTATGCATGACTTATGAAATGTCCCGTTCATATTGATTATAAACGTTCCATATTAATTGATTTCGTTTCGAGGTTTTGACCTCTATATGAGACGTTTTTCAAAGACTGCATTCGATTTTAAAACAAACCTTAACCTTTAAAATATTACAACGATTATCAAATAATGATAATCTAAAATATAGCGTTTTTTACACGACCATTACATAATGGTTTACAATAATATTACACATTAACATAAGTCTTCGAATTCAGTTTTTAAACAATGTTATACAAGCATGGACTCCAAATCTTGTCCTTAATTTAGTATACAACAGCGGAAGCTCTTAATAATCACCTGAGAATAAACATGCTTAAAACGTCAACAAAATTGTTGGTGAGTTATAGTTTTAACCTACATATTATCAAATCATAATAATAGACCACAAGATTTCATTTTTATAACACATCTCATATCAGGCATTTCGCAAACTGCATAGAGATAAAAAATCATTCATATGTTGAACACTTGGTAACCGACCTTAACAAGATGCATATAGAATATCCCCATCATTCCGGGACTCTCATCGGATATGATAAATCGAAGTACTAAAGCATCCGTAACTCGGATGAGGCTTGTTGGGCCAAATAGATCTATCTTTAGGATTCGCGTCAATTAGGGACCATTTCCCTAATTCTTTGGCTACCAAGCTGAAACGTCCGCGACTAATCCTCCCGGACGGAATCTTCAACAGTTGGTCCTATCGCGTTGATCGACTCCAAATAATGTCCTTAACATGAGCTTATGCATAGCGGAAGACTTAATTCGTACCTGAGAATAACATGCTTTAAAATGTCAACATAAAGTTGGTGAGATATATAGGTTTGATGCTAGCAGCGTTATAACTATGGACCACAAGATTTCATATGTAAACATTTTAATAAAAATATTCTAAGTGGTTGAGCACTTGGTAACCATACTTAACATTTAATCACGTTGCATATTCCCTTTATTATGAAATCTTACTACACCGTACCAAGTGTAGTCACCGAAACGAAGTACTGTGCAACCGTTGAATACTGGTCGTCCAGTCCGGTTGGGGTTGTCAGGCCCGATAGATCTATCAACAGGATTCGCGTTTACAATACCGCTGTAAATAGTAGTTACCAAGCTACAGGGAAGTATGCCAGTGGTACAACTCAACGTAGAATATATTTTTCAGTTACTTGTGTCCATATCGTAAAAGATAAAATGCATGTATTCTCATCCCAAAATATTTAGAGTTTAAAAGTGGGACTATATACTCACCTAATGTATTTTGTAGTAAAAATACATATACATCATTGATCAAGTGTAAGGTTGGCCTCGGATTCACGAACCTATATTATTTGTATATTTATTAATACACATAATCGTAATCGAACAATTTTATTTATTATATCTTAATTTGTATATTTTATATTTAATTTGTGTATATATATTCGAATGAGTTATATCTATATAATTATAATAATATATCCATATTTATTTATATCCATAATTATTTAATGTTAATTTTATAACTAAAATCAATAGTTTGTTATATGTACGTTTTTAAGTAAATAATATTAGTAAGTTTTATTTATATAGTTTTGTGAAATATTAGTATATGTAATAAATATAGAATATTTATCTGTTTTTAAAAAAATAAAAGTTTCAACAATAATGATTTACTAATAATAATAACGACATTGTTAAAAATTGATACTTAAAATAATAATAGTAAAATTAATAATTACAAAAAAAAATGATATTAATACTAATATTAATGAGAAATAATAATAACTTTGTATTGTTTTCATAATAATAATAAAACCATATTAATAATGATAATCATTTTAATCATGATAATTGTGATGCTAATACTAACACTTATGAGAATGTCATTACTCCAAATTTTAGTTAATGATAGTAATACTTCTAAATATTTAGTAATATCAATATTTAGTAATTAAGATAATAATAATAATAATAATAATAATAATAATAATAAAAATAATAACTACCTCTAGTAGAATTGGTTCTCAAAAAAAAAGTGACAACCCCTGGACTCGAACATGCAACCTTTAGGATAGATAGTGACACCCTTAACCATCACGCCACTGCCCATTTTTCTGATCTAATATAAAACCTGTTTCCTTTTAACCCGTTTATCCTTGTTCCATTACTCCTTCATCTTCTTCAGTTTATATTCAACCCAAAATCCTAATTATTAATCTTAGCTAACCCATTTACGTTTTATTAATTTAAAACAGATATAACCAGTAATAATCGTTTTATATTAACAGCAATTAATTCAAAAAAAAATCAATTATCCTGATGAAGAACTCGACTCAGGACCCCAAGATCACATTCGAATTTTAAGAAGGTTTTAGACAAATATTATAACATGAAAAAGTTTCTAAATTGTTTATAAAAACTTTCTGGATCGTCAATTTAGCTTGAAACATCAAAACATTTACGAATTTCCCTATGAACACAATATTTGCCTTTTTTGAAAAATTACGTTGATTCTTAAATTAAAATTAATAAAGAGGAATTGAAGACTAATAATTTACAGATAGATTAAACAAAGGATTACTAACAATACCTCTTTAACAGATTTCGAAATTTGATTTGTTTTCGTGATTTCACATATAGGTTATACCAAACAGAGGTAATAGGTTCGGTTCTGGTGTTTATATTCTTCTTAACGAACAGCAGCAAAAGATTATATAAAGGATAATTACACAATGGAAACTGGTTAGTCACGGATTGAGTTGCTGTATACCAACGTCAACATAAAGGTTAAATCAGAAAATGATATAATGGAAAGCAACAAAAAAAAATAATACCGATAACAGATAGTGATAGAATTCAATATATATATCTGTTATTTTATATTTAATATTATTAATAAAAATAAATATAATTATATTAGTTATAATAATAGAGTTATTAATATTAGAATTAATAAAAATAATAATAGTTTTATATAATAATAATACTATTAATATTAATATTAATTAATTATAATAAAATTACTGATTTATTAATAATAATATATAGTAATAATTTAATTAATGATAATGATAATTTGTTGTATTGTAATAGAAATTACAATTTTTTTTTAATAAATTTTGTAATAACGTTATTTCCAATAATAATAATAATAAAATTAGTTATTATATTAATAATAATGGTAATAATAATAAGTAACCATATTAATACTTATAAATATGATAATAATAATATCATTACTAATATTCTTATTATCAGTATTATAATAATACTATGTCAATTTATATTTATAAACTTTTATAACTAAATACTAACTATTGATAATAATAATATTTTTGACACTGATTTTAATACAGATAGTAATAATAACATTATTACTACTAATATAGGTAAAATTACTATCATTAGTTATAAATTTATTTTTTATTTTTTTATTAAACAACAATATCAACTTATAATCATCGAATTTCATACATATATATATATATATATATATATATATTTTATATAATAATATTAATGATACATATATTATAAAATAATTAACATTGCAAAATAGTATTAACTTGTAATTACATAGATTCAAAAATAATACTACTAACTAAATAATATAATATTTCAAACTATATTTCGAATTAATATATATATATATGTTTATATTTTTAAATATATATATGTAGTTGTTCGTGAATCGTCAGGCAAGGTCAAAGGGTAACTGATTAACCGAATATAGAATTCAAACTTTCTAGACTCAATAGTACAGATTTTTGCTTATCGTGTCGGAAACATATAGAGATTAGGGTTTAAATTTGGTCAGAAATTTCCGGGTCGTTACAGAAGCTAAAAAGGGGCATATTCGGTTCTATAATCCAACATAGAAAGTATTTTCGATTACTTGTGTCTATTTTGTAAAACATTTATAAAATCGCATGTATTCTCATCCAAAAAAAAATAATAGATTTTAAAAGTGGGACTATAACTCACTTTCACACATTTTTACTTCGTCGGGAAGTAAGACTTGGCCACTGGTCGATTCACGAACCTATAACAAATATGTACATATATATCAAAGTATGTTCAAAATATATTTACAACATTTTTAATACGTTTTAATGTTTTAAGTTTATTAAGTCAGCTATCCTCGTTAGTAACCTACAACTAGTTGTTCACAATTAGATGTACAGAAATAAATCGATATATATTATCTTGAATCAATCCACGACCCAGTGTATACATGTCTCAGGCTAGATCACAACTCAAAGCACATATATTTTTGGAATCAACCTCAACCCTGTATAGCTAACTCCAACATTACTGCATATAGAGTGTCTATGGTTGTTCCAAATAATATATATACATGGGTCGATATGATATGTCAAAACATTTGTATACGTGTCTATAGTATCCCAAGATTACATAATATATTAGAATACATGTATAATATAATATAAGTTAGCTAGGATATAATTTGTATAGAATTGTTACAATATTTTCCGTAGCTACAACAATCAAAAATATCCAATCTTGTTTTACCCATAACTTCTTCGTTTTAGATCCGTTTTGAGTGAATCAAATTGCTATGGTTTCATATTGAACTCTATTTTATGAATCTAAACAGAAAAAGTATAGGTTTATAGTCATAAATATAAGTTACAAGTCGTTTTTGTAAGAGGTAGTCATTTCAGTCGAAAGAACGACGTCTTGATGACCATTTTGAAAAACATACTTCCACTTTGAGTTTAACCATGATTTTTAGATATAGTTTATATTCATAAGAAAAATCATTTTTACAGAAGAACAACTTTTAAATCAAAGTTTATCATAGTTATTAATTATCAAACCCAAAACAGCACGCGGTGTTACTACGACGGCGTATGTCCGGTTTTACGATGTTTTTCGTGTTTTCAGGTTTTAAATCATTAAGTTAGCATATCATATAGATATAGAACATGTTTTTAGTTGATTTTAAAAGTCAAGTTAGAAGGATTAACTTTATTTGCGAACAAGTTTAGAATTAACTAAACTATGTTCTAGTGATTACAAGTTTAAATCTTCGAATAAGATAGTTTTATATGTATGAATTGAATGATGTTATGAACATCATTACTACCTTAATTTTAGTTGGTAAACCTAATGGAAATGAGAAAAATAGATCTAGCTTCAAAGGATCCTTGGATGGCTTGAAAGTTCTGGAAGCAGAATCATGACACGAAAACAAGTTCAAGTAAGATTTCCACTCGAAATAAGATTGTTATAGTTATAGAAATTGAATCAAAGTTTGAATATGAGTATTACCTTATATTAAATAGATATCTTACTGTAAATAATAATGATTTCTTGAGGTTGGATGATCACTTTACAAGATTGGAAGTAAGCTAGCAAACTTGGAAGTATTCTTGATTTTATGAAACTAGAACTTATAGAATTTATGAAGAACTCTTAGAACTTGAAGATAGAACTTGAGAGAGATCAATTAGATGAAGAAAATTGAAGAATGAAAGTGTTTGTATGTGTTTTTGGTCGTTGGTATATGGATTAGATATAAAGGATGTGTAATTTTGTTTACTTGTAAATAAGTCATGAATGATTACTAATATTTTTGTAATTTTATGAGATATTTCATGCTAGTTGCCAAATTATGGTTCCCACATGTGTTAGGTGACTCACATGGGCTACTAAGAGCGGATTATTGGAGTGTATATACCAATATTACATACATCTAAAAGCTGTGTATTGTACGAGTACGAATACGGGTGCATACGAGTAGAATTGTTGATGAAACTGAATGAGGATGTAATTGTAAGCATTTTTGTTAAGTAGAGGTAATTTAATAAGTTTCTTTAAGTCTTTTAAAAGTGTATGAATACATATTAAAACACTACATGTATATACATTTTAACTGAGTCGTTAAATCATCGTTAGTCGTTACATGTAAATGTTGTTTTGAAACCTTTAGGTTAACGATCTTGTTAAATGTTAACCCATTGTTTATTATATCTAATGAGATGTTAAATTATTAGGTTATCATGATATTATGATGTATGAATATATCTTAATATGATATATATACATTAAAATATCGTTACAACGATAATCGTTACATATATGCCTCGATTCAAAATTCTTAAGTTAGTAGTCTTGTTTTACATATGTAGTTCATTGTTAACATACTTAATGATATATATAATTATAATTTTATCATGTTAAATATAGTGTAACAATATCTTAATATGATACATATGTATTTAGTAAGACGTTGTAATAACGATAATCGTTATATATATATCGTTTCAAGTTTCTTAACTTAGTAGTCTCATTTTTATGTATATAACTCATTGTTAATATACATATGGAGATACTTACTTATCATAATCTCATGTTAACTATATGTATATCCATATATATATTGTCGTGTCATTTTTACAAGTTTTAACGTTCGTGAATCGCCGGTCAACTTGGGTGGTCAATTGTCTACATTAAACTCATTTCAAATAATCAAGTCTTAATAAGTTTGATTTCTTAACATGTTGAAAACATTTAATCATGTAAATAACAATTTCATTTAATATATATAAACATGAAAAAGTTTGGGTCACTACAGTACCTACCCGTTAAATAAATTTCGTCCCGAAATTTTAAGCAGTTGGAGGTGTTGACGTATCTTCTGGAAATAAGTGCGGGTATTTCTTCTTCATCTGATCTTCTCATTCCCAGGTGAACTCGAGTCCTCTATGAGCATTCGATCGAACCTTAACAATTGGTATCTTGTTTTGCTTAAGTCTTTTAACCTTACGATTCATTATTTCGACGGGTTCTTCGATGAATTGAAGTGTTTCGTTGATTTGGATTTCGTCTAACGGAATAGTGAGATCTTCTTTAGCAAAACATTTCTTCAAATTCGAGACATGGAAAGTGTTATGTACAGCCGCGAGTTGTTGAGGTAACTCAAGTCGGTAAGCTACTGGTCCGACACGATCAATAATCTTGAATGGTCCAATTTACCTTGGATTTAATTTCCCTCGTTTACCAAATCGAACAACGCCTTTCCAAGGTGCAACTTTAAGCATAACCATCTCTCTAATTTCAAATTCTATATCGTTTCTTTTAATGTCAGCGTAGCTCTTTTGTCGACTTTGGGCGGTTTTCAACCATTGTTGAATTTGGATGATCTTCTCGGTAGTTTCTTGTATTATCTCTGGACTCGTAATCTGTCTATCCCCCACTTCACTCCAACAAATCGGAGACCTACACGTTCTACCATAAAGTGCTTCAAACGGCGCCATCTCAATGCTTGAATGGTAGCTGTTGTTGTAGGAAATTTCTGCAAACGGATGGTGTCGATCCCAAATGTTTCTGAAATTAAAAACACATGCTCGTAGCATGTCTTCAAGCGTTTGTATCATCCTTTTGCTCTGCCCATCAGTTTGTGGATGATAGGCAGTACTCATGTCTAGATGAGTTCCTAATGCTTTCTGTAATGTCTGGCAGAATCTTGAAATAAATCTGTCATCCCTATCAGAGATAATAGAGATTGGTATTCCATGTCTGGAGACGACTTCCTTCAAATATAGTCATGCTAACTTCTCCATTTTATCATCTTCTTTCATTGGCAGAAAGTGTGCTGACTTGGTGAGACGATCGACTATTACCCAAATAGTATCATAACCACTTGCAGTCCTTGGCAATTTAGTAATGAAATCCATGGTAATGTTTTCCCATTTCCATTCTGGGATTTTGGGTTGTTGAAGTAGACCTGATGGTTTCTGATGTTCAGCTTTGACCTTAGAACACGTCAAACATTCTCCTACGTATCTAGCAATATCGGCTTTCATACCGGGCCACCAAAAGTGTTTCTTGAGATCTTTGTACATCTTCCCCGCTTCGGGATGTATTGAATATCTGGTTTTATGTGCTTCCTTAAGTACCTTTTCTCTCACATCTCCAAACTTTGGTACCCAAATTCTTTCAGCCCTATACCGGGTTCCGTCTTCCTGAATATTAAGATGTTTCTCCGATCCTTTGGGTGTTTCATTCTTCAACTTTCCATCTTATACAACTCTCTGATGCGCCTCCTTTATTTGAGTAGTAAGGTTAGTACGAATACTTATATTCATAGCTTTTAACCTCATTGGTTCTATGTCCTTTCTACTCAAAGCGTCGGCTACCACATTTGCCTTCCCCGGGTGGTAACGAATCTCGAAATCGTAATCATTCAATAACTCAATCCACCTACGCTGCCTCATGTTCAGTTGTTTCTGATTAAATATATGTTGGAGACTTTTGTGGTCGGTATATATGATACTTTTGACCCCATATAATTAGTGCCTCCAAGTCTTTAATGCAAAAACAACAGCGCCCAATTCCAAATCGTAAGTCGTATAATTTTGCTTGTAAATTTTCAATTGTCTAGACGCATAAGCAATTACATTCGTTCGTTGCATTAATACACAACCGAGGCCTTGCTTTGAGGCATCACAATATATCACAAAATCATCATTCCCTTCAGGCAATGACAATATAGGTGCCGTAGTTAACTTTTTCTTTAACAATTGAAAAGCTTTCTCCTGCTCATCCTTCCATTCAAATTTCTTCCCTTTATGCGTTAATGCAGTCAAGGTTTTTGCTATTTTGGAAAAATCTTGGATGAACCTTCTATAGTAACCAACCAGTCCTAAAAATTGGCATATATGCTTCGGAGTTATCGAGGTTTTCCACTTTTCAACAGTTTCAATCTTTGCCGGATCCACTTGAATACCTTCTTTGTTCACTATGTGACCGAGGAATTGAACTTCTTCCAACCAAAATGCACACTTTGAAAACATAGCGTACAGTTTTTCTTTCCTCAACAACTCTAGCACTTTTCTCAAATGTTCTTCGTGCTCTTGATCATTCTTTGAGTAAATAAGTATGTCATCGATAAAAACAATGACAAACTTGTCAAGGTATGATCCACACACTCGGTTCATGAGGTCCATGAACACAGCTGGTGCGTTAGTCAACCCAAACGGCATAACCATAAACTCATAATGACCGTAACGTGTCCTGAAAGCAGTCTTTGGAATATCATCCTCCTTCACCCGCATTTGATGATACCCATAACGTAAATCAATCTTCGAATAAACTGACGAGCCTTGTAGTTGATCAAATAAGTCGTCGATTCTTGGTAGTGGGTAGCGGTTCTTGATGGTAAGTTTGTTCAACTCTCGGTAGTCGATACATAACCTAAATGTACCATCCTTCTTCTTGACAAACAAAACAGGAGCTCCCCACGGTGATGTGCTTGGTCGAATGAAACCACGCTCTAAAAGTTCCTGTAACTGACTTTGTAATTCTTTCATTTCACTGGGTGCGAGTCTGTATGGAGCACGAGCTATTGGTGCAGCTCCTGGTACAAGGTCTATTTGAAATTCAACGGATCAATGTGGGGGTAATCCCTGTAATTCTTTCGAAAATACATCGGGAAATTCTTTTGCGACGAGAACATCATTGATGTTCTTTTCTTCGGGTTTGACTTCTTCGATGTATGCTAGAACGGCATAGCAACCTTTTCTTATTAGTTTTTGTGCCTTCAAATTACTAATAAGATTTAGCTTTGCGTTGCTCTTTTCTCCGTACACCATTATAAGTTTTCCTTTTTCTCGTACAATACGAATTGCATTTTTGTAACATACGATTTCCGCTCTCTCCTTTTTTAACCAGTCCTTGCCAATTATCACATCAAAACTCCCTAACTCTACTGGTATCAAATCGATCTTAAATGTTTCGCTAACCAGTTTAATTTCTCGATTCCGACATATTTTATCTGCCGAAATTAATTTACCGTTTGATAATTCGAGTAAAAATTTATTATTCATAGGCGTCAATGGACCATTTAATTTAGCACAAAAATCTCTACTCATATAACTTCTATCCGCACCCGAATCAAATAAAACATAAGCAGGTTTTTCATCGATAAGAAACGTACCCGTAACAAGCTCCGGGTCTTCTTGCGCTTCTTCCGCATTAATGTTAAAAACTCTCCCACGGCTTTGCCCATTATTATTTCCCTGGTTTGGACACGCAGTTTTGTAGTGGCCCTTCTTCCCACATCCATAACAAATAATGTGGGCATTCTTGTTCCTTTACCTGATGGTCCATAAATTTCACACTTCGTTATATCATGACCCTTTCTATTACATTTAGTACATGTTTCTGGACAAAAAGTAGTTGGATGGTACCCTTCATACCTTAGAGATGGAATTTTCTGATTTTGATTACCAGTGTTGTTATTGAGATTGTTGTTGGGATTTTTGTTGTTGCGGTTGGTATTGTTGTTGGGATGATTGTTGTAGTTGTTGTTGTTGGAATGGTTTTTGTTGCGTTTGTTGTTGCAAAAAATAGTGCGATTGTGGTTGTGATTGTTGAAATTGTGACTCTTGTCACTGGGTTCTTCCCACTTTCTCTTGACTTGTTTCATTTTGGCCTCCTCGGCCGCCTGCTCTTTAATCCTTCCCTCGATCTGGTTTATAAGTTTGTGAGCCATTCGGCTTGCCATTTGCATTGAATTGGGCGCGCTAGCACTCACATCCTCCTGAATTCTCTCTGGTAACCCTTTTACAAATGCATCGATCTGCTCTTCTTCATCTTCGAACACTCTTGGGCACAATAAACACAACTCAGTGAATTGTCGTTCGTATGTGGTGATATCGAATCCCTTCGTTCGTAATTCTCTAAGCTCTGTCTTGAGCTTATTGACTTCGTTTCTTGGACGGTACTGCTCGTTTATCAAGTGTTTAAATGCTGACCACGGTAGTGCGTAAGCAGCATCTTGTCCCACTTGTTTGAGATAGGTATTCCACCATGTTAACGCAGTACCTGTGAAGGTATGCGTGGCATACTTTACCTGATCTTCCTCAGCACATTTACTTATAGCAAACACAAATTCGACCTTTTCGGTCCATCGTTTCAGTCCGACTGGTCCTTCAGTTCCATTGAATTCCAGAGGTTAACAGGCAGTGAAAGCCTTGTAGGAGCGTCCTACACGGTTTTCTGTGGAGTTAACTCCACTGCTAGACCCTGAGTTATTGTTGTTTTGCATTGCAGCCTATACTGCGGCTATATTTGCTGCAAGGAAAGCACGGAAGTCTTCCTCACTCATGTTCAAATTCTGACGAGTAGCCGGTGCCATTTCCTTCAAAAATAGCCAAAAGAATTAAGTTAATCATATAGAATATTAAGAGTAGTCAATAGTATTCCGTAGCATAATATGAACTTATTTATAAAAGCTTTTTCTTCATATTAGCGTTTTATAAGTTTTAATTCGGGTAATACCTACCCGTTAAGTTCATACTTAGTAGCTAACATACAATTCAACTACTACAATTCTATATGAAAAACTGATTATAATAATATTTCACATTCAAACTTTTATACAATATTTTGCAAACTTACAATACCGCTATTTTACATATAGCATGAAATCTAGCACACAAAAACTCTGATACAAAATAGTTGCAAAGACAATTCTAGTTAATACGCAAGTCGTTCAACAAAGGCAATAAAGACACGTAATTCATACGTCCAGAAACAAGTCATGCATTCTGGTTTTACTAAGACTACTTCCCATCCTTGGTCTTGTGGAACATAACCGTTGTGACCGTTGACAAGACAGCATGTTGTAATGTCGTCAAAAGGACGAGGGTTTCGTAATGTCCAACAGCCCCGTAATAATCTAAAAACCCTGTTTCTCACCCCAACTACAGAATCCGTCACTTGTGGGAAGGTTTTATTTAAACGTTGCAATCCGATGTTCTTTTTCTCACTTTGGTAAGAAGCGAACATCACTAACCCGTAAGTATAAAATGCTTCCTTATGTTGCATGTTAGAAGCTCTTTCTAATTCACGAAATCCTATGTTGGGATATGTTGAGTCAAAATAGGTTCTTAACCCGTAGCGTAAAATTGCATTTGGGTTCCCCGCATTTAACGCTTTAAAGAAAACACGGCGTAACTTACGGTCTCCCCAACGTGATATACCCCACCTATCGAAGGAAAGCCTTTTATAAACTAAGGCATTTCTGGAAAGTCTTTCAAATGTTTGACAAGTTAATTTTGCCATAATTAATTGTGTTGATGAATTCTGACCGACTCTAGACAAGATTTCCTCAATCATATCCTCTGGTAGATCTTATAAAATATTCGGTTGTCTACCCTTAACGTTCATTTTGTTTTTATACTATAAAATAGACAAGGATTAGATTCGTAAAAGATAATTAACAAACAATACAAGCAATTTTTACATAGAACATAAAATTACAAACACACTACAATACATATAATACACAACATGATTACAACCCTCTAATCTGAATCACTGGTTTCTTTTTCTTTGGACTTGGTTCGTTTTCCTAATTTTCGAGGGATATATGGTTTTCTTCTAATACGAGCCGTCGTTTTCCACAATGTTTTAGAAAAACCTGGTGGTTTAGAGGTTCTCGGGTTATTGTTACAATTTAGGAAATACGGATGTTGCCGATATATATAAAGTTCATCGGGGTTGGAATCAGGTTTCTCTATTTTTATACCTTTTCCCTTATTATTTTCTTTTGCTTTATTAAATTGGGTAGAGGTAATTTCTATAACATCATCGGAATCCTCATCGGGATCCGATTCATTTGAAAATTGATAATCTTCCCAATATTTTGCTTCCTCGGTGGAAACACCATTGACCATTATTAACTTTGGTCCGTTAGTTGAGGATTTTCTTTTATTTAATCGAATTACTGTAGGTATCAATATTTCTTCCTCCGGAACCTCTTCTTCTTCCGGTTCCTCCTCTTTCGGTTCCTCCTCTTCCGGTTCCTCTTCTTCCGGTTCCTCTTTTATCGGTTCCTCCTCTTCCGGTTCTTCTTCGGGAATTTGTGAATCTTCCCAAAATATAGTCGACTCTTCATTATTATTAAGTGAATCGATGGGATTTGTTCTAGAGGTAGACATCTATCACACAATATCAAACACGTTAAGAGATTACTATAACACATAATATTTACATGTTAATAATATATAGTTTCCAACAAAAAAATGTTAAGCAATCGTTTTTGAAGAAAAACACGGTCGAATTCCAGACTCACTAATGCATCCTAACAAACTCGGTAAGATACACTAATGCAAAAATTCAGGTTCTCTAACACCAACGCTCGGATACCAACTGAAATGTCCCGTTCATATTGATTATAAACATTCCATATTAATTGATTTCGTTGCGCGGTTTTGACCTCTATATGAGACATTTTTCAAAGACTGCATTCGATTTTAAAACAAACCATAACCTTTAAAATATTACAACGATTATCAAATAATGATAATCTAAAATATAGCGTTTTTCACACGACCATTACATAATGGTTTACAATAATATTACACATCAACATAAGTCTTCGAATGCTGTTTTTAAACAATGTTATACAAGCATGGACTCCAAATCTTGTCCTTAATTTAGTATGCAATAGCGAAAGCTCTTAATAATCACCTGAGAATAAACATGCTTAAAACGTCAACAAAATTTTTGGTGAGTTATAGGTTTAACCTACATATTATCAAATCATAATAATAGACCACAAGATTTCATTTTTATAACACATCTCATATCAGGCATTTTGCAAACTGCATAGAGATAAAAATCATTCATATGTTGAACACCTGGTAACCGACCTTAACAAGATGCATATAGAATATCCCCATCATTCCGGGACTCTCATCGGATATGATAAATCGAAGTACTAAAGCATCCATAACTCGGATGAGGCTTGTTGGGCCAAATAGATCTATCTTTAGGATTTGCGTCAATTAGGAGCCATTTCCCTAATTCTTAGGCTACCAAGCTAAAAAGGGACATATTCGGTTCGATAATCCAACATATAGAGTATTTTCGATTACTTGTGTCTATTTTGTAAAACATTTATAAAATCGCATGGATTCTCATCCCAAAAAAAAAACAGATTTTAAAAGTGGGACTATAACTCACTTTCACAGATTTTTACTTCATCGGGAAGTAAGACTTGGCCACTGGTCGATTCACGAACCTATAACAAATATGTACATATATATCAAAGTATGTTCAAAATATATTTACAACATTTTTAATACGTTTTAATGTTCTAAGTTTATTAAGTCAGATGTCCTCGTTAGTAACCTACAACTAGTTGTCCACAATTAGATGTGTAAAGACCCGTCATAATCCATCCGGACGAAGTCCGTATCGATTATAAACGATTCACAATAGTTGATTACATCACGAGGTACTTGACCTCTATATGATACATTTTACAAACATTGCATTCGTTTTTGAAAAGACATTATTTCATTACATCGAAAGTTGACGGCATGCATACCATTTCATAATATATCTAACTATAATTGACTTAATATTAATCTTGATGAACTCAATGACTCGAATGCAACGTCTTTTGAAATATGTCATGAATGACTCCAAGTAATATCCCTAAAATGAGCAAATGCACAGCGGAAGATTTCTTTCGTACCTGAGAATAAACATGCTTTAAAGTGTCAACCAAAAGGTTGGTGAGCTCATTAGTTTAACATAAATAATCATTTCCATCATTTTAATAGACCACAAGATTTTCATTTCTCATAAACATACGTCCCATACATAAAGACAAAATAATAATTCATATGGATTGAACACCTGGTAACCGACGTTCACAATATGCATATAAGAATATCCCCATCATTCCGGGATCCTCCTTCAGACATGATATAAATTTCGAAGTACTAAAGCATCCGGTACTTTGGATGGGGCTTGTTGGGCCCGATATATCTATCTTTAGGATTCGCGTCAATTAGGGTGTCTGTTCCCTAATTCTTAGATTACCAGACTTAATAAAAAGGGGCATATTCGACTTCGATAATTCAACCATAGAATGTAGTTTTGATTACTTGTGTCTATATTGTAAAACATTTATAAAAGCAGCGCATGTATTCTCAGTCCCAAAAATATATATATAGTAAAAGCATTTAAAAAGGGAGCAAATGAAACTCACTATACTGTATTTTGTAGTAAAAATACATATGACGACATTGAACAAAGTAAGGTTGGCCTCGAATTCACGAACCTACATCATTGTATATAAGTTAAAATATATAATTGTAATCGAACAAGTTTATATATTATCTTAAATTATATATTATACTTATTTAGTTTGTATATATATAAGTATTTACATAAATATTGTTATTAAGTTTGATATGTAGGTATATAAACTATTGCTATAATTATAATATATGTATTAAGTGTATTTTAGGTAAGAATATAGTTATTTGTAACAAATTCTTAATATCGATAATACTAATAAAAATAATGAATTTGTTAAAATTGATACTTATGTTAATAATAAAAATAGTAAAACTAATAATTAACAAAAAATGATATTAATACTAATATTAGTGAAAAATAATAATAACGATACTTCTAAAAATGTTGATAATAATGATAATATTAGTAATGTTAATAATATCAATGATGAAAATAAAAATAATGATATTCCTTAATAATACCAATAGTAGTAATAATAACTAATAATAACAATACTATTAACAATAATAATAATATTTGGTAGTAATAATCACACTATTAATAATGAGTGTTAATTAATAATAATACTAATAATTATATTACTACTAGTAATAAATACAATCAAATTAATAATAATACAATTGATAATAATTTAATTATAACAAATAATAATAATAGCCATAATAATAATAATAAATATAGCATAAAAAAGGAATCTACCTTCAAATAAGCTTTCTTAAAAAAAATGGCCCAAACCGGACTCGAACCCGAGACCTCCTGCTCACACTCAAACCCACTTAACCAATTCTCCAATCTCATTTTTCTGATAAAGTAACAAACCGAATATATTTATCTTAAAGTTTCTGCTTCCTCTAATCTTCTTCTTCGTTAAAAAAAAAAGAAAGCCAGAGCCTGGGTTCGAACCCCCAACCTCTCAATTAAACCAAACACTCCAAACCATTGCTCAATCCAATTCTTTCTGTTATAATCTATTCTCAAATTCTTTTATATCCCGTATTTCTGTTTTTTTCTTTTTCTTCTTTTTCTTCCGAAATTTAAACAGACCAGGTACTTAACAAGAGAGTTAATGATTTGGTTTTTGGGGTTTTCAAACAAAACAGAAACGACCTAGTTGTGGGCGATTTGGATTAACAATATATATATATATATATATATATATATATATATATATATATATATATATATATATATATATATATATAGCGGTGTTCGAAAAAAAAAAATAAAGAAGATGAACTTCGGAAGTAAATCGACCAGAGTAACATCCTATCATAAACCATTATCTATTTCATCAAATTCATCGAATCCTAATATTAACCATCAGCTATTCATCATCATCTCATCTAAATTATACTCGCGTACTATTCATCATCTTCAACATTCCATCACCATAATCATTACTGTTTATCACATCTTCATCGTTTATCACTATTATCACATTCATCGTTATTGTTACAGAAAACATGAGCAGTATCATGGTGGTTGTTTTGAGTTGTGACAGGAGACATAAAATAAACATAGCAGTAGTATCTTCAATCAAATAACAACAACGATTAACTAGAAAAGTGATGTGGGTCTCGTGGTTTGATGAAGATGGTGTGGTGTTTTGTCGTGCTGCACAGCTATGAAGGATCCGGTTTAAGCTAAAAGTAGATAACAAAGGTGATGGTTTTGTCTTGGTTCATTAACAAACAACAATAAAAAAAATTGATTTGGCTTGGGGAAACTTGGCTCGTTTGAACAGTGGCTTCTGGGATGGGTTTCAAATGGAGTAACATCAAACAGGAAAAAAAAAATCAAACAGCCGTTGTAAACCTTTGATGGTTGGGTTGAACAAGGATAATAAATGGATAGAGTAGCAGCTAGATATTAGTCGATCATATGAAGAAAAAAAATAGGAAACCAATTGCAAGTATAAAAGTGATGGTGGGTTCTCACAAGAAAATAACAACAAATTATTGTGAGTGATTGATGGTGTGGTTTTGTGAGTGGTGTTTCAAAAGACAGAAATATATAAAGGCATATATATCCCATGTGTACAAATCATAGAATAATAGAAAATATGTTATCAGGCTCTATACTTTTTTTATAGTTACCGACGTTTTCTCGGAGTATATATCGTGCGAAAATCAGTGGCGGATAAAAGTGTTCAGAACAATCCCATATTTTTAAATTAACTTTATTTATTTATTTTTGTCATTATGGTATAAAATTCGATCTTTAATTTGTTAATTAAAAATTACATCAACTGTCCCTCTCATTTATGGGTAAAATACAAAAAATTCTAAAATTTTAATAACTAGATCCTAAATACATTTTAGTAAGCCTAAAATTTATAGGACTCATTTTCGGATCACCGTTTATTTTAAAATCACATAAATTCCTTTTTAACTCGTTTGATATCCATCGAATGACAATTGAGTATTACTGTCGTTTACTAAATAAATTTGAAATCACAAAATATATATTTAATATACTTTATTTATATAGATGTGTTTTAAATAATAATTATTATAATATTATATTTTTATTTTACATAATTAATTTTAATTACAACAACATATAATATTTCAAGTTATATTATCAATTATTATATATATATATATATATATATATATATATATATATATATATATATATATATATATATATACACACACACATATATATTTACAATTAATTGTTCGTGAATCGTCGGAACAAGTCGAAGGTTAAATGAATACATGAAAACAGTTCAAACTTTTTGAGACTCAACATTACATACATTGCTTATCACGTCGAAACCATATAAAGATTATGTTTAAATTTAGTCGGAAATTCCCGGGTCGTCACAGTACCTACCCGTTAAAGAAATTTCGTCCCGAAATTTGAGTGATGTGGTCATGGCTAACAATAAAAATGTTTTCATGACGAATATGAGTTGATAAATATAGTTTTATCATTATTGATTAATATAGATAAAACGATTCGACTATGTGAAGCGTACGAGTGAATCTGTCACAAAAGAGTGAAATGAGGAATTTAAGATTCGTCTTACTTTTGACGTAGTCACGTTTGAATTTAGAAAATAAGCTACGTCTTGACTTTTGACGTTGTCTTGGTTGAATTCCGGAATTCAAGGAATAAAAATCTTCAAAATCTAAAAGATTGATTCTTCGACGAGTAAGGAAATTAAGATCTCTGTAATTAAATACGGTGGTCTGTCTCGATTACTCTGTCTGATATTTCCATTATAAATTAAACTTTTTCCGTTCCATTATTTTCCACCGCTCTCATTTACTATACTTTAATTCATATTTCCAAATCATCAGTCAATATGTTTCATCCTGAAATGTCCCGTTCTTATTGATTAAAAACGTTCCATATTAATTGATTTCGTTGCGAGGTTTTGACCTCTATATGAGACGTTTTTCAAAGACTGCATTCATTTTAAAACAAACCATAACCTTTATTTCATCAATAAAGGTTTAAAAATCTTTACGTAGATTATCAAATAATGATAATCTATAATATCCTGTTTACACACGACCATTACATAATGGTTTACAATACAAATATGTTACAATGAAAAAAGTTTCTTGAATGCAGTTTTTACACAATATCATACAAGCATGGACTCCAAATCTCGTCCTTATTTAAGTATGCGACAGCGAAAGCTCTTAATAATCACCTGAGAATAAACATGCTTAAAATGTCAACAAAAATGTTGGTGAGTTATAGGTTTAACCTATATATTATCAAATCATAATAATATACCACAAGATTTCATATTTCAATACATATCCCATACATAGAGATACAAATCATTCATATGGTGAACACCTGGTAACCGACATTAACAAGATGCATATTTAAGAATATCCCCATCATTCCGGGACACCCTTCGGATATGATATAAGTTTCGAAGTACTAAAGCATCCGGTACTTTGGATGGGGCTTGTTGGGCCCGATAGATCTATCTTTAGGATTCGCGTCAATTAGGGTGTCTGTTCCCTAATTCTTAGATTACCAGACTTAATAAAAAGGGGCATATTTGATTTCGATAATTAAATCATAGAATGTAGTTTCACGTACTTGTGTCTATTTTGTAAATCATTTATAAAACCTGCATGTATTCTCATCCCAAAAATATTAGATTTTAAAAGTGGGACTATAACTCACTTTCACAGATTTTTACTTCGTCGGGAAGTAAGACTTGGCCACTGGTCGATTCACGAACCTATAACAAATATGTACATATATATATATATATATATCAAAGTATGTTCAAAATATATTTACAACACTTTTAATACATTTTGATGTTTTAAGTTTATTAAGTCAGCTGTCCTAGTTAGTAACCTACAACTAGTTGTCCACAGTTAGATGTACAAAAATAAATCGATATATATTATCTTGAATCAATCCACGACCCAGTGTATACATATCTCAGTATTGATCACAACTCAAACTATATATATTTTGGAATCAACCTCAACCCTGTATAGCTAACTCCCACATTACTGCATATAGAGTGTCTATGGTTGTTCCAAATAATATATACACATGGGTCGATATGATATGTCAAAACATTTGCATACGTGTCTATGGTATCCCAAGATTACATAATATATTAGAATACATGTATAATACAATATAAGTTAGCTAGGATATGATTAATATAGATTTGTTACCAATTTTCACGTTGCTACAACAAGAAAAATTATCCAATCTTGTTTTACCCATAACTTCTTCATTTTAAATCCGTTTTGAGTGAATCAAATTGCTATGGTTTCATATTGAACTCTATTTTATGAATCTAAATAGAAAAAGTATAGGTTTATAGTCGGAAATATAAGTTACAAGTCGTTTTTGTAAAGGTAGTCATTTCAGTCGAAAGAACGACGTCTAGATGACCATTTTAGAAAACATACTTCCACTTTGAGTTTAACCATGATTTTTGGATATAGTTTTATGTTCATAAGAAAAATCATTTTTCCAGAAGAACAACTTTTAAATCAAAGTTTATCATAGTTTTTAATTAACTAACCCAAAACAGCCCGCGGTGTTACTACGACGGCGTAAATCCGGTTTTACGGTGTTTTTCGTGTTTCCAGGTTTTAAATCATTAAGTTAGCATATGATATAGATATAGAACATGTGTTTAGTTGATTTTAAAAGTCAAGTTAGAAGGATTAACTTTTGTTTGCGAACAAGTTTAGAATTAACTAAACTATGTTCTAGTGATTACAAGTTTAAACCTTCGAATAAGATAGCTTTATATGTATGAATCGAATGATGTTATGAACATCATTACTGCCTCAAGTTTTCTGGATAAAGCTACTGGAAATGAGAAAAATGGATCTAGCTTCAAAGGATCCTTGGATGGCTTGAAAGTTCTTGAAGCAGAATCATGACACGAAAACAGTTCAAGTAAGATTTTCACTCGAAATAAGATTGTTATAGTTATAGAAATTGAATCAAAGTTTGAATATGAGTATTACCTTGTATTAGAAAGATATCTTACTGTAAATAAGAAATATTTCTTGAGGTTGGATGATCACTCCACAAGATTGGAAGTAAGCTAGCAAACTTGGAAGTATTCTTGATTTTATGAAACTAGAACTTGTAGAATTTATGAAGAACACTTAGAACATGAAGATAGAACTTGAGAGAGATTAATTAGATGAAGAAAATTGAAGAATGAAAGTGTTTGTAGGTGTTTTTGGTCGTTGGTGTATGGATTAGATATAAAGGATATGTAATTTTGTTTTCATGTAAATAAGTCATGAATGATTACTCATATTTTTGTAATTTTATGAGATATTTCATGCTAGTTGCCAAATGATGGTTCCCACATGTGTTAGGTGACTCACATGGGCTGCTAAGAGCTGATAATTGGAGTGTATATACCAATAGTACATACATCTAAAAGCTGTGTATTGTACGAGTACGAATACGGGTGCATACGAGTAGAATTGTTGATGAAACTGAACGAGAATGTAATTGTAAGCATTTTTGTTAAGTAGAAGTATTTTGATAAGTGTATTGAAGTCTTTCAAAAGTGTATGAATACATATTAAAATACTACATGTATATACATTTTAACTGAGTCGTTAAGTTATCGTTAGTCGTTACATGTAAGTGTTGATTTAAAAAGTTTAGGTTAACGATCTTGTTAAATGTTGTTAACCCATTATTTATTATATCAAATGAGATGTTAAATTGTTATATTATCATGATATCATGATATTGTGATATATAATATATCTTAATATGATATATATATACAGTTAAATGTTGTTACAACGATAATCGTTACATATATGTCTCGTTTCGAAATCATTAAGTTAGTAGTCTTGTTTTTACATATGTAGTTCATTGTTAATATACTTAATGATATGTTTACTTATCATAATATCATGTTAACTATATATATATCCATATATATGTCATCATATAGTTTTTACAAGTTTTAACGTTCGTGAATCGCCGGTCAACTTGGGTGGTCAATTGTCTATATGAAACCTATTTCAATTAATCAAGTCTTAACAAGTTTGATTGCTTAACATGTTGGAAACATTTAATCATGTAAATATCAACCTCAATTAATATATATAAACATGGAAAAGTTCGGGTCACTACAGTACCTACCCGTTAAATAAATTTCGTCCCGAAATTTTAAGCTGTTGAAGGTGTTAACAAATCTTCTGGAAATAGATGCCGGTATTTCTTCTTCATCTGATCTTCATGCTCCCAGGTGAACTCGGGTCCTCTACGAGCATTCCATCGAACCTTAACAATAAGTATCTTGTTTTGTTTAAGTCTCTTAACCTCACGATCCATTATTTCGACGGGTTCTTCAATGAATTGAAGTTTTTCATTGATTTGGATTTCATCCAACAGAATAGTGAGATCTTCTTTAGCAAGACATTTCTTCAAATTTGAGACGTGAAAAGTGTTATGTACAGCCGCGAGTTGTTGAGGTAGCTCCAGTTGGTAAGCTACTGGTCCGACACGATCTATAATCTTGAATGGTCCAATGTACCTTGGATTTAGTTTCCCCCGTTTACCAAATCGAACAACGTCTTTCCAAGGTGAAACCTTAAGCATGACCATTTCTCCAATTTCAAACTCTATATATTTTCTTTTACTGTCTGCGTAGCTCTTTTGTCGACTCTGGGCGGTTTTCAATCGTTGTTGAATTTGGATGATTATCTCGGTAGTTTCTTGTATTATCGCCGGACCCGTAATCTGTCTATCCCCCACTTCACTCCAACAAATTGGAGACCTGCACTTTCTACCATAAAGTGCTTCAAACGGCGCCATCTCAATGCTTGAATGGTAGCTGTTGTTGTAGGAAAATTCTGCTAACGGTAGATGTCGATCCCAACTGTTTCCAAAATCAATAACACATGCTCGTAGCATGTCTTCAAGCGTTTGTATCGTCCTTTCACTCTGCCCATCAGTTTGTGGATGATAGGAAGTACTCATGTCTAGACGAGTTCCTAATGCTTGCTGTAATATCTGCCAAAATCTTGAAATAAATCTGTCATCCCTATCAGAGATAATAGAGATTGGTATTCCATGTCTGGAGACGACTTCCTTCAAATACAGTCGTGCTAACTTCTCCATCTTGTCATCTT
The DNA here is from genome assembly GCF_046630445.1 of Rutidosis leptorrhynchoides. Lineage (NCBI taxonomy): Eukaryota > Viridiplantae > Streptophyta > Magnoliopsida > Asterales > Asteraceae > Rutidosis > Rutidosis leptorrhynchoides. Next base: position 335,556,859 of record NC_092342.1, on the reverse strand, counting down.
CTCTTATTGGCAGGAAGTGTGCTGACTTGGTGAGACGATCAACTATTACCCAAATAGTATCATAACCACTTGCAGTCCTTGGCAATTTAGTAATGAAATCCATGGTAATGTTTTCCCATTTCCATTCCGGGATTTCAGGTTGTTGTAGTAGACCTGATGATTTCTGATGTTCAGCTTTGACCTTAGAACACGTCAAACATTCTCCTACATATTTAGCAATATCGGCTTTCATACCTGGCCACCAAAAATGTTTCTTAAGATCCTTGTGCATCTTCCCCGTTCCAGGATGTATTGAGTATCTGGTTTTATGATCTTCTCTAAGTACCATTTCTCTCATATCTCTAAATTTTGGTACCCAAATTCTTTCAGCCCTATACCGGGTTCCGTCTTCCCGAATATTAAGATGCTTCTCCGATTCTTTGGGTATTTCATCCTTTAAATTTCCCTCTTTTAAAACTCCTTGTTGCGCCTCCTTTATTTGAGTAGTAAAGTTAGTGTGAATGATTATATTCATAGATTTTACTCGAATGGGTTCTCTGTCCTTTCTGCTCAAGGCGTCGGCTACCACATTTGCCTTCCCCGGGTGGTAACGAATCTCAAAGTCGTAATCATTCAACAATTCAATCCACCTACGCTGCCTCATATTCAGTTGTTTCTGATTAAATATGTGTTGAAGACTTTTGTGGTCGGTATATATAATACTTTTAACCCCATATAAGTAGTGCCTCCAAGTCTTTAATGCAAAAACAACCGCGCCTAATTCCAAATCATGCGTCGTATAATTTTGCTCGTGAATCTTCAATTGTCTAGACGCATAAGCAATCACCTTCGTCCGTTGCATTAACACACAACCGAGACCTTGCTTTGATGCGTCACAATAAATCACAAAATCATCATTCCCTTCAGGCAATGACAATATAGGTGCCGTAGTTAGCTTTTTCTTCAATAATTGAAACGCCTTCTCTTGTTCATCCTTCCATTCAAATTTCTTCCCTTTATGCGTTAATGCAGTCAAGGGTTTTGCTATTTTGGAGAAATCTTGGATGAATCTTCTGTAGTAACCAGCCAATCCTAAAAATTAACGTATATGCTTCGGAGTTTTTGGGGTTTCCCACTTTTCAACAGTTTCTATCATTGCCGGATCTACCTTAATACCTTCTTTGTTCACTATGTGACCGAGGAATTGAACTTCTTCTAACCAAAATGCACACTTTGAAAACTTAGCGTACAATTCTTCCTTCCTCAATACTTCAAACACCTTTCTCAAATATTCACCGCGTTCTTAGTCATTCTTTGAGTAAATAAGTATGTCATCAATGAAAACAATGACAAACTTGTCAAGGTATGGTCCACACACTCGGTTCATAAGGTCCATGAACACAGCTGGTGCATTAGTTAAACCAAACGGCATGACCATAAACTTGTTATGACCGTAACGTGTTCTGAAAGCAGTCTTTGGAATATCATCTTCTTTCACCCGCATTTGATGATACCCGGAACGTAAGTCAATCTTTGAATAAACAGACGAGCCTTGTAGTTTATCAAATAAGTCGTCGATTCTCGGTAGTGGGTAGCGGTTCTTGATGGTAAGTTTGTTCAACTCTCGGTAGTCGATACACAACCTGAATGTACCATCTTTCTTCTTGACAAACAAAACAGGAGCTCCCCACGGTGATGTGCTTGGTCGAATGAAACCACGCTCTAAAAGTTCTTGTAATTGGCTTTGGAGTTCTTTCATCTCACTGGGTGTGAGTCTGTAAGGAGCACGAGGTATTGGTGCAGCTCCTGGTACAAGATCTATTTGAAATTCAACGGATCGATGTGGGGGTAATCCCGGTAATTCTTTCGGAAATACATCGGGAAATTCTTTTGCGACAAAAACATCATTGATGCTCTTTTCTTCAGTTTGTACTTTCTCGACATGTGCTAGAACAGCATAGCAACCTTTTCTTATTAGTTTTTGTGCCTTCAAATTACTAATAAGATGTAGCTTCGTGTTGCCCTTTTCTCCGTACACCATTAAGGGTTCTCCTTCTTCTCGTACAATGCGAATTGCATTTTCGTAACATACAATCTCTGCTTTCATCTTCTTCAGCCAGTCCATGCCAACTATTACATCAAAACTCCCTAACTCTACTGGTATCAAATCAATCTTAAATATTTCGCTACCCAGTTTAATTTCTCGATTCCGGCATATATTATCTGCTGAAATTAATTTACCGTTTGCTAATTCGAGTAAAAATTTACTATCCAACGACGTCAATGGACAACTTAATTTAGCACAAAAATCTCTACTCATATAGCTTCTATCCGCACCCGAATCAAATAAAACGTAAGCAGATTTATTGTCAATAAGAAACGTACCCGTAACAAGCTCCGGGTCTTCATGTGCCTCTGCCGCATTAATATTGAAAACTCTTCTGCGGCCTTGTCCATTCGTGTTCTCCTGGTTTGGGCAATTTCTAATAATGTGGCCCAGTTTTCCACATTTATAACAAACTACATTGGCATAACTTGCTCCGACACTACTTGCTCTGCCATTACTCGTTCTGACACCATTTGTTCCTTTCGTTCTATTAACCCCTGGTCCGTAGACCTCACACTTCGCCGCGCTATGACCATTTCTTTTACACTTGTTGCAAAATTTGGTGCAGAACCCCGAGTGATACTTTTCACACCTTTGGCATAGCTGCTTCTGATTGTTGTTGTTGTTGCGGTTGTTATTGTTGTTGGGATGATTGTTGTAGTTGTTGTTGTTGTTGTTGTTGTTGTTGGGCCGTTTTTTGTAGTTGCGATTGATGTTGCGATTTTTGGGATAATTGTTGCGATTATTGTTGTAATTGCTGTTGTTGTTGTATTGGTGATTCTTATCACCGTTTTCCTCCCACTTTCTTTTAACTTGCTTCACATTGGCCTCTTCAGCCGTCTGTTCTTTAATTCTTTCCTCAATCTGGTTCACTAGTTTGTGAGCCATTCTACATGCCTGTTGTATGGAAGCGGGCTCGTGTGAACTTATATCTTCTTGGATTCTTTCCGGTAATCTTTTCACAAACGCATCGATCTTCTCTTCCTCATCTTCGAACGCTCTCGGACACAATAGGCACAATTCTGTGAATCGTCTTTCATGCGTGTTAATATCAAATCCTTGGGTTCGTAACCCCCTAAGTTCTGTCTTAAGCTTATTGACCTCGGTTCTGGGACAGTATTTCTCCTTCATCAAGTGCTTGAATGCTGACCACGGTAGTGCGTACGCATCATCTTGTCCCACTTGCTCTAGATAGGTATTCTACCATGTTAACGCAGAACCTGTGAAGGTATGCGTAGCGTACTTCACTTTGTCCTCTTCAGTACACTTACTTATGGCAAACACTGATTCGACCTTCTCGGTCCACTGTTTCAATCTGATCGGTCCTTTGGTTCCATCAAATTCCAAAGGTTTGCAGGCAGTGAATTCTTTGTAGGTGCATCCTACACGATTTCCTGTACTGCTAGATCCAAGGTTATTGTTGGTATGTAGCGCAGCCTGTACTGCGGCTATGTTTGAAGCTAGAAAAGTACGGAATTCCTCTTCATTCATATTCACGGTGTGTCGAGTAGTCGGTGCCATTTCCTTCAAAATAGTCAAATGGAACAAGTTAATCATACAGAATATTAAGAGTAGTTAATAGTATTTCGTTGCATAATATGAACTCATTTATAAAAGCTTTTTCTTCATATTAGCGTTTTATAAGTTTAAATTCGGGTAGTACCTACCCGTTAAGTTCATACTTAGTAGCTAATATACAATTCAACTACTACAATTCTATATGAAAAGCTGATTATAATAATATTTCGCGTTCAAACTTTTATACAATATTTTACAAACTTACAATACCGCTTATTTTACATAAAGCATGAAATATAGCACACAATAACTTTGATACAAGATAGTTGTAAAGATAATTCTAGCTAGTACACAAGTCGTTCAGCAAAGGCAATAAAGACACGTAATTCATACGTCCAGAAACAAGTCATGCATTCTGGTTTTACTAGGACTACTTCCCATCCTTGGTCTTGTGGAACATAACCATTATGGCCGTTGATAGGACAGCGTGTTGTAACGTCATCAAAGGGACGAGGGTTATGTAATGTCCAACAGTCCCGTAACAATCTAAAAACCTTGTTTCTCACCCCAACTACTGAGTCCGTTACTTGTGGAAATGTTTTGTTTAATAGTTGTAGCCCGATGTTCTTGTTCTCACTTTGGTGAGAAGCGAACATTACTAACCCGTAAGCATAACATGCTTATTTATGTTGCATGTTAGCCGCTTTTTCTAAATCATTAAGTCCTATATTCGGATACATTGAGTCAAAATAATTTCTTAACCCGTTGCGTAAAATAGCATTTGGGTTCCCCGCAATATATGCGTCAAAGTAAACACATCGTAACTTATGGATTTCCCAATGTGATATCCCCCATCTTTCAAACGAAAGTCTCTTATAAACCAAGGCATTCTTGGAACGTTCTTCGAATGTCTTACAAACTGATTTTGCCGTAAATAGTTGTGCCGAAGAATTCCGACCGACTCTAGACAAGATTTCATCAATCATGTCTCCGGGTAGGTCTCTTAAAATATTGGGTTGTCTATCCATTTTGTGTTTTTATACTGTAAAATAGACAAGAGTTAGATTCATAAAAAAATACTTATTAATACAAGCAATTTTTACATATATCATAAAGCATAAGCACACTATATTACATATATTACGCCACACGAATACAACTATATTATTCTGACTCGCTCGTTTCTTCTTCTTCGGTTTTGGTTCGTTTTGCCAAGTTTCTAGGGATATATGATGTTCCCCTAATATGAGCCGTCGTTTTCCACATTGGTTTAGAAAAACCTGGTGTTTTAGAGGTTCCCGGGTCATTGTTACAACTTAAGGACTTCGGGGGTTGACGATACATATAAAGTTCATCGGGGTTGGAATTAGATTTCTCTATTTTTGTGCCCTTTCCCTTATTATTTTCTTTTGCCTTTTTAAATTCAGTTTGGGTAATTTCTATAACATCATCGGAATTCTCGTCGGAATCCGATTCATCGGAGAATCGGTAATCCTCCCAATATTTTGCTTCCTTGGCGGAAACACCATTGACCATAATTAACCTTGGTCGGTTGGTTGAGGATTTTCTTTTACTTAACCGTTGTATTATTTCCCCCACCGGTTCTATTTCTTCTTCCGGTTCCTCCTCCTCCGGTTCCTCCTCTTCCGGTTCTGATTCTTCTTTCGGTTCTGATTCTTCTTCCGGTTCCTCTTCGGGAACTTGTGAATCAGTCCAATATATATTCAACTCTTCGTTATTATTAGGTGAGTCACTGGGTCTTGTTTTAGAGGTAGACATCTATCACATAATATCAAACATGTTAAGAGATTAATATATCACATAATATTCACATATTAAAAATATATAGTTTCCAACAAAAATGTTAAGCAATTATTTTTAAAGAAAACACGGTCGAAGTCCAGACTCACTAATGCATCCTAACAAACTCGATAAGACACACTAATGCAAATTTTCTGGTTCTCTAAGAATCGGGCTCTGATACCAACTGAAATGTCCCGTTCTTATTGATTAAAAACGTTCCATATTAATTGATTTCGTTGCGAGGTTTTGACCTCTATATGAGACGTTTTTCAAAGACTGCATTCATTTTAAAACAAACCATAACCTTTATTTCATCAATAAAGGTTTAAAAAGCTTTACATAGATTATCAAATAATGATAATCTATAATATCCTGTTTACACACGACCATTACATAATGGTTTACAATACAAATATGTTACAACGAAAAAAGTTTCTTGAATGCAGTTTTTACACAATATCATACAAGCATGGACTCCAAATCTCGTCCTTATTTAAGTATGTGACAGCGGAAGCTCTTAATAATCACCTGAGAATAAACATGCTTAAAATGTCAACAAAAATGTTGGTGAGTTATAGGTTTAACCTATATATTATCAAATCATAATAATAGACCACAAGATTTCATATTTCAATACATATCCCATACATAGAGATAAAAATCATTCATATAGTGAACACCTGGTAACCGACATTAACAAGATGCATATTTAAGAATATCCCTATCATTCCGGGACACCCTTCGGATATGATATAAGTTTCGAAGTACTAAAGCATCCGGTACTTTGGATGGGGCTTGTTGGGCCCGATAGATATATCTTTAGGATTCGTGTCAATTAGGGTGTCTGTTCCCTAATTCTTAGATTACCAGACTTAATAAAAAGGGGCATATTTGATTTCAATAATTCAACCATAGAATGTAGGTTCACGTACTTGTGTCTATTTTGTAAATTATTTATAAAACCTGAAAGTATTTTTATCCCAAAAATATTAGATTTTAAAAGTGAGACTATAACTCACTTTCACAGATTTTTACTTCGTCGGGAAGTAAGACTTGGCCACTGGTCGATTCACGAACCTATAACAAATATGTACATATATATCAAAGTATGTTCAAAATATATTTACAACACTTTTAATACATTTTGATGTTTTAAGTTTATTAAGTCAGCTGTCCTAGTTAGTAACCTACAACTAGTTGTCCACAGTTAGATGTACAGAAATAAATCGATATATATTATCTTGAATCAATCCACGACCCAGTGTATACATATCTCAGTATTGATCACAACTTAAACTATATATATTTTAGAATCAACCTCAACCCTGTATAGCTAACTCCCACATTACTGCATATAGAGTGTCTATGGTTGTTCCAAATAATATATATACATGGGTCGATATGATATGTCAAAACATTTGCATACGTGTCTATGGTATCCCAAGATTACATAATATATTAGAATACATGTATAATACAATATAAGTTAGCTAGGATATGATTAATATAGATTTGTTACCAATTTTCACATTGCTACAACAAGAAAAATTATCCAATCTTGTTTTACCCATAACTTCTTCATTTTAAATCCGTTTTGAGTGGATCAAATTGCTATGGTTTCATATTGAACTCTATTTTATGAATCTAAACAGAAAAAGTATAGGTTTATAGTCGGAAATATAAGTTACAAGTCATTTTTGTAAAGGTAGTCATTTCAGTCGAAAGAACGACGTCTAGATGACCATTTTAGAAAACATACTTCCACTTTGAGTTTAACCATGATTTTTGGATATAGTTTTATGTTCATAAGAAAAATCATTTTCCCAGAAGAACAACTTTTAAATAAAAGTTTATCATAGTTTTTAATTAACTAACCCAAAACAGCCCGCGGTGTTACTACGACGGCGTAAATCCGGTTTTACGGTGTTTTTCATGTTTCCAGGTTTTAAATCATTAAGTTAGCATATCATATAGATATAGAACATGTGTTTAGTTGATTTTAAAAGTCAAATTAGAAGAATTAACTTTTGTTTGCGAACAAGTTTAGAATTAACTAAACTATGTTCTAGTGATTACAAGTTTAAACCTTCGAATAAGATAGCTTTATATGTATGAATCGAATGATGTTATGAACATCATTACTACCTCAAGTTTTCTGGATAAAGCTATTGGAAATGAGAAAAATGGATCTAGCTTCAAAGGATCCTTGGATGGCTTGAAAGTTCTTGAAGCAGAATCATGACACGAAAACAGTTCAAGTAAGATTTTCACTCGAAATAAGATTGTTATAGTTATAGAAATTGAATCAAAGTTTGAATATGAGTATTACCTTGTATTAGAAAGATATCTTACTATAAATAAGAAATATTTCTTGAGGTTGGATGATCACTCCACAAGATTGTAAGTAAGCTAGCAAACTTGGAAGTATTCTTGATTTTATGAAACTAGAACTTGTAGAATTTATGAAGAACACTTAGAACATGAAGATAGAACTTGAGAGAGATCAATTAGATGAAGAAAATTGAAGAATGAAAGTGTTTGTAGGTGTTTTTGGTCGTTGGTGTATGGATTAGATATAAAGGATATGTAATTTTGTTTTCATGTAAATAAGTCATGAATGATTACTCATATTTTTATAATTTTATGAGATATTTCATGCTAGTTGCCAAATGATGGTTCCCACATATGTTAGGTGACTCACATGGGCTGCTAAGCACTAATCATTGGAGTGTATATACTAATAGTACATACATCTAAAAGCTGTGTATTTTACGAGTACGAATACGGGTGCATACGAGTAGAATTATTGATGAAACTGAACGAGAATGTAATTGTAAGCATTTTTGTTTAGTAGAAGTATTTTGAAAAGTGTTTTGAAGTCTTTCAAAAGTGTATGAATACATATTAAAACACTACATGTATATACATTTTAACTGAGTCATTAAGTCATCGTTAGTCGTTACATGTAAGTGTTGATTTGAAACCTTTAGGTTAACGATCTTGTTAAATGTTGTTAACCCATTGTTCATTATATCAAATGAGATGTTAAATTGTTATATTATCATAATATTATGATATATAATATATCTTAGTATGGTATATATACAGTTAAATGTTGTTACAACGATAATCGTTACATATATGTCTCGTTTCAAAATCATTAAGTTAGTAGTCTTGTTTTTACATATGTAGTTCATTGTTAATATACTTAATAATATGTTTACTTATCATAATATCATGTTAACTATATATATATCCATATATATGTCATCATATAGTTTTTACAAGTTTTAACGTTCGTGAATCGCCGGTCAACTTGGGTGGTCAATTGTCTATATGAAACCTATTTCAATTAATCAAGTCTTAACAAGTTTGATTGCTTAACATGTTGGAAACATTTAATCATGTAAATATCAACCTCAATTAATATATATAAACATGGAAAAGTTCGGGTCACTACACATCCAGTCTTAATTCTGGATATAATCCTGACTTTCATATCAGTCATTCTTCTTTTTCATCTACCACCAGAAGAATCTGTCTACTTCTACTATGCTCTTGGGTTTATAGTATTTTTAATTCTCCCGAGTCTTTATATAGCTATTCGCATTAATATCCACGGTTTGTGACCTCCATGTTGTTATTGGGCTTTATATTTTCTCTTATATTTTGGAGCTCTTTGCCTTTTTATTCTCCTCTCGACCTCTGGTAAAGCGAGTAATGGTCCAGAATTCGTAAGTATGGAGTTTCAAATGAACTTCATGTTCTACACAAGAAAGAACATAATAGCACGATTTGATTTGTCAGATTACCAGAATCACGGAGAATAGAACTTTCAAGAATATACTTTCTTGATATGTTCAGAAATTAAGCAGAATGAAAGAGTTATGTAACATGGCACATGATGACGTTATGTTCTGTGAATCATCACGTTCCATTAGAAACTCAGCATGACTTATTGTAATATAATCACGTTGATCAAGTGTCATTATATTATACTAACTCATGCATCAGTTCCCAACATTACTTCAATAACATTCATATTTTCAGCTCGAAAGTTTACAGAATATAGAAACTAACAGTTTCTATATGATGTAACACTGATAGCTCTAATAGATTAATGATTCAGATAAGAATAGTTATGAAAATATCTTCAGAAATATGGAGGATATTTATAATGAAAGATACGACGATATCTTGGAATTTCTAATATCGAAGGATGGTGAAGAAAATTTGTCCGCAAAAGTTTGGAGTCAGAAGTAAGGTATTCGCTAAAGATTTCATCAGAAACAGAATCATCAGGATTCTTAATGTACAAGTTTAGTCCTTATGATTTGTTCAGAGACTCCTTCGTAGTTTGCTCAATCAGTTTTTCAGTTCCAACTTTTCTGAGCTTTTCCAACATACTATTCATCATCATCTCATCTAAATTATACTCGCGTACTATTCATCGTCTTCAACATTCCATCACCATAATCATTACTGTTTATCACATCTTCATCGTTTATCACTATTATCACATTCATCGTTATTGTTATAGAAAACATGAGCAGTAGCATGGTGGTTGTTTTGAGTTGTGACAGGAGACAGAAAATAAGCATAGCAGTAGTATCTTCAACTAAATAACAACAACGATTAATAGAAAAGTGATGTGGGTCTCGTGGTTTGATGAAGATGGTGTGGTGTTTTGTCGTGCTGCACAGCTATGAAGGATCCAGTTTAAGCTAAAAGTAGATAACAAAGGTGATGGTTTTGTCTTGGTTCATTAACAAATAACAACAAAAAAATGATTTGGCTTGGGGAAACTTGGCTCGTTTGAACAGTGGCTTCTGGGATGGGTTTCGAATGGAGTAACATCAAACAGGAAAAAAAAATCAAACGGCCGTTGTAAACCTTTGATGGTTGGGTTGAACAAGGATAATAAATGGATAGAGTAGCAGCTAGATATTAGTCGATCATATGAAGAAAAAATATAGGAAACCAATTGCAAGTATAAAAGTGATGGTGGGTTCTCACAAGAAATTAACAACAAATTATTGTGAGTGATTGATGGTGTGGTTTTGTGAGTGGTGTTTCAAAAGACAGAAATATATAAAGGCATATATATCCCATGTGTACAAATCATAGAATAATAGAAAATATGTTATCAGGCTCTATACTTGTTTTATAGTTACCGACGTTTTCTCGAAGTATATATCGTGCGAAAATCAGTGGCGGATAAAAGTGTTCAGAACAATCCCATATTTTTAAATTAACTTTATTTATTTATTTTTGTCATTATGGTATAAAATTCGATCCTTAATTTGTTAATTAAAAATTACATCAACTGTCCCTCTCATTTATGGGTAAAATACAAAAAATGCTAAAATTTTAATAACTACATCCTAAATACATTTTAGTAAGCCTAAAATTTATAGGACTCATTTTCGGATCACCGTTTATTTTAAAATCACATAAATTCCTTTTTAACTCATTTGATATCCATCGAATGACAATTGAGTGTTACTGTCGTTTACTAAATAAATTCGAAATCACAAAATATATATTTAATATACTTTATTTATATAGATGTGTTTTAAATAATTATTATTATAATATTATATTTTTATTTTACATAATTAATTTTAATAACAACAACATATAATATTTCAAGTTATATTATCAATTATTTATATATATATATATATATATATACACACACACACACATATATATATATTTACAATTAATTGTTCGTGAATCGTCGGAACTAGTCGAAGGTTAAATGAATACATCAAAACAGTTCAAACTTTTTGAGACTCAACATTACATACATTGCTTATCACGTCGAAACCATATAAAGATTATTTTTAAATTTAGTCGGAAATTCCCGGGTCGTTACAGTACCTACCCGTTAAAGAAATTTCGTCCCGAAATTTGAGTGATGTGGTCATAGCTAACAATAAAAATCTTTTCATGACGAATATGAGTTGATAAATAGAGTTTTATCATTATTGATTAATATAGATAAAACGATTCGATTATGTGAAGCGTACGAGTGAAGCTGTCACAAAAGAGTGAAATGAGGAATTTAAGATTCGTCTTACTTTTGACGTAGTCACGTTTGAATTTAGAAAATAAGCTACGTCTTGACTTTTGACGTTATCTTGGTTGAATTTCGGAATTCAAGGAATAAAAATCTTCAAAATCTAAAAGATTTGATTCTTCGACGAGTAAGGAAATTAAGATCTCTGTAATTAAATATGGTGATCTGTCTCGATTACTCTGTCTGATATTTCCATTATAAATTAAACTTTTTCCGTTCTATTATTTTCCACCGCTCTCATTTACTATACTTTAATTCATATTTCCAAATCATCAGTCAATATGTTTCATCCAGTCTTAATTCTGGATATAATCCTGACTTTCATATCAGTCATTCTTCTTTTTCATCTACCACCAGAAGAATCTGTCTACTTCTACTATGCTCTTGGGTTTATAGTGTTTTTAATTCTCCCGAGTCTTTATATTGTTATTCGCATTAATATCCACGGTTTGTGACCTCCATGTTGTTATTGGGCTTTATATTTTCTCTTATATTTTGGAGCTCTTTGCCTTTTTATTCTCCTCTCGACCTCTGGTAAAGCGAGTAATGGTCCAGAATTCGTAAGTATGGAGTTTCAAATGAACTTCATGTTCTACACAAGAAAGAACGTAATAGCACGATTTGATTTGTCAGATTACCAGAATCACGGAGAATAGAACTTTCAAGAATATACTTTCTTGATATGTTCAGAAATTAAGCAGAATGAAAGAGTTATGTAACATGGCACATGATGACGTTATGTTCTGTGAATCATCACGTTCCATTAGAAACTCAGCATGACTTACTGTAATATAATCACGTTGATCAAGTGTCATTATATTATACTAACTCATGCATCAGTTCCCAACATTACTTCAATAACATTCATATTTTCAGCTCAAAAGCTTACAGAATATAGAAACTAACAGTTTCTATATGATGTAACACTGATAGCTCTAATAGATTAATGATTTAGATAAGAATAGTTATGAAAATATCTTTAGAAATATGGAGGATATTTATAATGAAAGATACGATGATATCTTGGAATTTCTAATATCGAAGGATGGTGAAGAAAATTTGTTCGCAAAAGTTTGGAGTCAGAAGTAAGGTATTCGCTAAAGATTTCATCAGAAACAGAATCATCAGGATTCTTAATGTACAAGTTTAGTCCTTATGATTTGTTCAGAGACTCCTTCGTAGTTTGCTCAATCAGTTTTTCAGTTCCAACTTTTCTGAGCTTTTCCAACATACTATTCTTTATCATCAAACTTCCGACGATTAAGGTCGTAATTCTAGGAGATAATTGTTATATGTATACATATAACTATTGATGTAGAAATATTACGAGATTCGAAATGCTAATTGCTGATTCTCGGTATTTGGTATGGTGATTATTGTTACAGGGTATAGATGTATACATGATAAGGTTTCAATGAATATAATGATTTTTCGGAAAGTCCAAATTCATTGAAGTCGCTGGTAAGTTTACTGCTAATATGGTGGAATATAAACGGTTCCCCGGTAACGATGACGACATGCAAACTTTTATATCGAGGTTATAATAAGGCTAATTCGAATGGAAGTCGAAGTTGATTTGATGAAGCTATGACAAAATTGGCTAATTTGAAAAAGATTTAAAATGTTATTTTCGGTAATAACAACGCCAGAGGAGCTAACACATATACATGTTAAACGTTTACTCAGGTTCCGAGTGTTTTCAGGTGCATAATTATATGCATCAATCTTTTCTTCCGTAGATGAATTGTGGTTGGTTCATCCTCTAGATTGAGGTGTTTTCAAGAATTTGTGAAGGATTTGAATGCGGATTGTAATCATCAAGATACAAATGAGGTTTAAGATGAAATCAAGTGGCAAACTTGAAGAATTATTTAGTTTCATATGTTATAATCAGTATTTTAATTCATTTTAATTGTCTAGTATTATTCGTCCACAGTCAACAGTCCAATAATTCATATATAGTTTACTATATAATATTCGAATTGATTAATACGCATCGTGACCCGTGTACATGTCTCAGACTTGATCACAACTCAAAGTATATATATTATTATAGAATCAACCTCAACCCTGTATAGCGAACTCGATCATTACAGCATATAGAGTGTCTATGGTTATTCCAAATAATATATATAGATGCGTCGATATGATATGTCAAAACCTTGTATACGTGTCCCGATATTTAAAGTGCGTAAAAATAAATAACAGAAATTAAATGACGATAAATAAAGTGCGTAAAGTAAATAACAGAAATTAAATGACGATAAACAAAATTGCGAGAATGTAAATTGCGATAAATAAAATGTAATCAGTTAGCTAGGGACAATTAGCTAGGAACAGTTAGCGTGAATTCTTAACAAAATTTCTCATAGTTAATTTGTTTGTTTCTAACAAATTTTATTTTTGACAAATGTTTTCTTCATTATGCCACTTGTTGGATTCTGATAAATCAAAATCCCAATATGAAATTGGATGAATATGGTTATTCTGTGGTGAACGGATACGTATATTGGTGGTTGTAAATAGGATAGTAAATGATTGTTGAATTAGATTTGAAAGAATGTACAGTGTAACTTATTAATGTGAAATCTAAATATTCCTCGGGTATTACCTACCCGTTAAAATATTTTCACCATTAACAGTTTGTACAATAAAAATTTTAATTACAATCTCTATGAAAACATATATACATATATATTTTCTTCAGACGTAATCATGGATTTAATGAGTCAATGTGATTTTAAACTCATCAGATTTACGGCTAGAACTAGAGTACATAATCTCTAAAACATTAGAGATTACATAATCGCCATGAAGGACGAAGATAGTTTATGTAGAATGTTTGGTAGAACGATGATTATGCTTGAGGTATAGATTGCGAGGTTGAGACATGTGATGATGTTGTTGTTGTTGGTACTGGTTATGCTGCTGGTGCTGCTGATGGTGGTACTGTTGTTGTCGGTGCTACAAGTGTTGTTGGTGCTGAGGTTGATGATGATGTTGGTGTAGTAAATATAGCTTGTAATTCACGCACCATTCTTGTCAGGGTTTCTATCCTACCCTCTATCATTTCTATCCATCCACTCATCTGATTCGATAAATCTTGATTATCAATTCGAAGTTCCCTAACTTCTTCTAATATTCCCCTTCGATTGGTATTCGGAAGTAGAGGTTGAATATTTTCTGAGATTGCAGTAATGCGACCTTCGAGGTGGAAAACTTTAGCAAAAAGGGTGAATACTGTCATAACCCGTCCTTAACCATAAGAACGAGTTAGATAACGTATGATTTCATTGCGAGGTATTGACCTCTATATGTGACATTTTTAAAAGAACAACTGCATTTATTTTACATTACAAACCATAACTCTTATGTTAATACAAGCTTTAGACAATATAAAGATGATTATCGTTTAGCGATAATCTTAGACTTACAAACTTTACATGTGATGATAACAATGCGATTTCTAGCATATTTTACATTACAATTCCTCGGATATGCAGTTTTATTTTTGACACAAATATGCATACTCAAGATCTTGCTTAAATTCAACATGTTGCAGCGGAAGCTTTTAGTTATCACCTGAGAATAGACATGTTTAAAACGTCAACATAAAGTTGGTGAGATATAGGTTTAATGCCGGCAGCGGTATAAATATAGACCACAAGATTTCATATGTAAACATTTTAATAAAAATATTCTAAGTGGTAGAGCACTTGGTAACCATACTTAACATTTAATCACGTCGCATATTCCCTTTATTATGAAATCTTACTACACCGTACCAAGTGTAGTCACGAAACGAAGTACTGTGCAACCGTTGAATACTGGTCGTCCAGTCCGGTTGGGGTTGTCAGGCCCGATAGATCTATCAACAGGATTCGCGTTTACAATACCGCTGTAAATAATAGTTACCAAGCTATAGGGAAGTATGCCAGTGGTACAACTCAACGTAGAATATATTTTTCAGTTACTTGTGTCCATAACGTAAAACATAAAATACAAGTATTCTCATCCCGAAATACTTAGAGTTTAAAAGTGGGACTATATACTCACTTTGCCTTGAAGATATATATATTTTGACTTGGTCTCCGGTTGATATCACGAACCTATCCATATATTATATATCAATATATTTTCATTTTAAACAATCGTCACATATATATACTTATAATACTTTTAATGTCTTCTTAGTCCGTAGTTAGCAATTCAATTTTAATGGTTCATATTTAGGTGTTTAGTAAATAAATAAAACCCCCATCGAAATAAATAAAACCCCATTGTATTCATATTGGTCGGGATTAATCTTGACCCACGGTACCGGTGTTGTCAAATGACGTGTTGCGTACATAAAGTACCGGTGTTGTCAAATGACGTGTTGCGTACAATCATGGGATCTTATGATTAATCTTCTCGTATTGTTTACGGGTGATCCTGAAATATATAAAAATAAATTATGAGTACATATATATAAAATATCATGTTATTTTAAAAAGATGTGATTTATTAAATTTTTCTCCAATTATTTTCGTGGCTAAACTAGTTTTGGATATCCGATCTTGTTTTGGTCATAGTTTCTTCGTTACAACTCCGTTTTCGTTGGTTCAACTTGCCACTTCCTTGGATCGAGTCCTTCTTTAAGAATATGAACTGTAAATACCTTAGTTTGTATTCGAAATCACGGGTCATAGGTCAAACTTTAGTGAAACTCATGAAGTTGATCATTTTCCATCATGTAAACAACCTTAAATGATTATTTTTCTAAAAATACTTATAATTTGAGTTAAATCATGAAATTTTTATGTGTTAACATATTCATAGTAAATATCAATTTTCCAGAAAATAAGCCTCCAATTCAAAGTTCAAAATAGTTTTTAATTATCCAACCCAAAACAGCCCCCGGTTGCACTCCGACGTCGTAAATTCAGTTTTTAAGGTGTTCTTTGAAAAACCAAGTTTTACCTTGTTAAGTTAGCATATATTTATGATATATTACAGGTCTTGAAGTATTTTAAAAGTTAAGTTAGAAGGATCTATTTAGTTTGCAAACAAGTTTGAAAACATTCAAACTATGTTCTTGTTGTTAAAATTTTATACCATAAAATAAGATAGCTATATATATATGAATCGAATAAGGTTATGAACAAAGTTACTACCTCAAGTTACTTGGACAAGATTGCTATAAAAGAGGAGTAAAAATCTAGAACCAAAAGAGTGATGGAGTTGGATGAAAGATTGAAAGTAAACTTGTGTTCTTGGAAGGATTCTTGAAGTGTTTTTGTAAGGGTTTTCTTATGGTGATTAAGTGATGTTTTTGAAGCTAGATCTTCATGGTAACTTTGCTGAATTGATTAAGGGTTTAAGGCTTATAAGTTTGTGGGTGTTTAACTAAGAAATGAAGATAGAATTTGAATCAAATGATGATCCCCCCCCCATGGTCTTAAAAACGTGAATCAAGGGAGACAAAGACAAGTTTTCATGTTGTATTTTTATGTAATTAGTCAAGCAATCATACAAAAGTAATTACCTTATACATAAGGCATGAACAAGGGCTGGTTGGTGGTGATTTGATGTGTATGTACCAATAGTAAATACGTATAGAAGCTAGGTATGATACGGGTACATATACTCTAGATATACGTATAGAAATCTTGTGAAAACGGAACGAGGATTCAAATATAGCTATCTTTTGTGAATATACTTATATTGTTTTATGTATTTAAATCCTTAAAAAGTGATTAAATACATTACTTATACGATATATGTATAAACATTATAGGTCATAAGTATTTATGTCAAATAACGTTACGTATGGTTATTGTTTTGAAAACTTAAGTTAGTAGTTTCAAAATATACTTATAACTTATTGTTATTAATACAAAATGAGATATTAAAACATCCATAAATCATGTTAAATATGTATATATACATATATATACACAAACGTATAATTATCATATGTTATATAGTTCGTGATATCATCGGTCAACTAGACGGTCAAACGTTGTGTAAAACTCTTTTCGAAAACATAAGTTTCAACAATTTGGATTGCTTATCATGTTGGTAAGGTTTAATTTATGTAAATATTAATATTATAAGTATAAATTGATCGAAAAATTCCGGGTCATTACAGTACCTACCCGTTAAATAAATTTCGTCCCGAAATTTTAAAATTGTACCTATTTTGCATCATCGGGAAACAAGTGTGGATACTTTTGTTTCATCTGATCCTCTCGTTCCCAAGTAAACTCAGGACCTCTTCGAGCATTCCAACGAACCTTAACGATCGGTATGTTGCTCTGCTTGAGTTGTTTAACTTCACGGTCCATGATTTCGACTGGTTCTTCTACGAATTGTAATTTCTCGTCAACTTGGATTTCTTCAAGAGGAATGGTGAGGTCTTCCTTTGCAAGACACTTCATAAGGTTTGAGACGTGAAAGGTATTATGTACTCCAGCGAGTTGTTGCGGTAACTCGATTAAATAAGCTACCGGTCCAATGCGTTCGATGATCATGAACGGGCCTACATATCTTGGGTTCAGTTTACCTCTTTTACCGAAACGTATTACACCTTTCCAAGGTGACACCTTTAGCATAACCATGTCACCGATCTGAAACTCTAATGGTTTCCTTCGGACATCGGCGTAGCTCTTTTGGCGACTACGGGCTGTTTTCAACCTCTCCTTGATTTGTACTATCTTCTCAGTCGTTTCTTGTATGATCTCGGGACCAGTTAATTGTCGATCTCCTACTTCATTTCAACAAATAGGAGATCTACACTTCCTTCCGTACAATGCTTCGAATGGCGCAGCTTTAATGCTCACATGATAACTATTATTATACGAGAATTCTGCTAATGGTAGATATTTATCCCATCCGTTTCCAAAATCGATCACACATGCCCTGAGCATGTCTTCAAGAGTCTGAATCGTTCTTTCACTCTGCCCGTCGGTTTGCGGATGATATGCGGTGCTCATATCCAAACGAGTTCCTAGTGCCTCCTGTAGTGATTGCCAGAACTTTGAGGTAAATCTACTATCACGATCAGATATAATGGAAATAGGTATTCCATGCCTTGAAACAATTTCCTTTATATATAATCGTAATAGTTTCTCCATTCTATCCGTTTTCTTTATAGGCAAGAAATGTGCATATTTGGTAAGACGATCAACAATTACCCAAATGGTATCGTAACCCCAGGCAGTCTTTGGTAACTTCGTGATGAAATCCATGGTAATACCATCCCATTTCCATTCTGGGATTTCTGGTTGTTGAAGTAACCCTGACGGCTTCTGGTGTTCTGCTTTGACTTTGGAACAAGTTAAACACTCCCCAACATATGTTGCAACGTCTGTCTTTAAATTAGGCCACCAATAATGTGTCTTAAGATCTTGATACATCTTTCCAACTCCAGGATGTATCGAGTATCTTGTCTTATGTGCCTCATTCAATATCAACTTCCTTAATCCTCCCAACTTTGGTACCCAAATACGATTTGCAAAATATCGAATTCCATCTTCCCGTATAACGAGTTGCTTCTCATACTTCTTCATTATTTCATTTCCTATATTTTCTTTAGTAAGTGCTTCTCGTTGAACTTCTTTGATTTGTGAGTTGAGATTCATGCGAATTTTTATGTTCATCGCTCGTACTCGAATTGGTTCTCGTTCCTTTCTGCTTAGTGCGTCAGCCACCACATTCGCTTTCCCGGGATGATAACGAATTTCACAATCATAGTCGTTTATTAACTCGACCCACCTACGTTGCCTCATGTTCAGCTGTTTCTGATCAAAAATATGTTGAAGGCTTTTATGATCAGTAAACACAGTGCATTTAACCCCATACAAGTAGTGTCTCCATATCTTCAATGCAAACACGACTGTTCCCAGTTCTAGATCATGCGTCGTATAATTCCGCTCGTGAATCTTCAATTGTCGGGATGCGTATGCAATAACTTTCTTCCGTTGCATAAGAACGCAACCAAAACCTTGTCGCGAAGCGTCACAATATATTTCAAAATCATCGTTCCCTTCTGGTAACGATAAAATAGGCGCCGTAGTCAACTTCTTTTTCAGTAATTGAAATACACTCTCCTGCTCAGAAGTCCATTCATATTTCTTCCCTTTTTGCGTTAACGCTGTCAACGGCTTAGCTATTCGGGAAAAATCTTGAATAAACCTTCTATAATAACCGGCTAAACCCAAAAATTGGCGTATCTGCATTGGTGTCTTAGGAGTCTCCCATTTTTCAATGGCTTCAATTTTTGCTGGATCAACCTGAATTCCTTTACTACTAACAACGTGGCCAAGAAATTGCACTTCTTTCAACCAAAAATCACACTTAGAAAATTTAGCATATAGCTGTTCTTTTCTCAACAACTCTAATATCAACCTTAAATGCTGCTCATGCTCTTGCTCACTCTTAGAATAGATAAGAATGTCATCAATGAAAACAATAAAAAACTTATCTAAATATGGACTACAAACTCGATTCATGAGGTCCATGAATACAGCTGGCGCATTCGTCAATCCAAACGGCATGACCAAAAATTCGTAATGACCGTAACGTGTCCAAAAAGCAGTTTTCGGTATATCTTCTTCTTTGACACGTAATTGATGATAGCCCGATCTTAGGTCGATTTTCGAATAAACACATGATCCTTGCAGTTGATCAAATAAGTCATCAATTCTCGGTAGTGGATACCGATTCTTGATAGTTAACTTATTTAATTCACGATAATCTATACACATCCTAAAAGATCCATCTTTCTTCTTAACAAACAAAATTGAAGCTCCCCACGGTGAAGTACTTGGTCGTATGAATCCACGATCCAGTAATTCTTTTAACTGACTCTGAAGTTCTTTTAACTCGGTAGGTGCAAGTCTATATGGAGCACGGGCAACTGGTGCAGCTCCTGGTACTAAATCTATTTGAAATTCTACAGATCTAAATGGAGGTAATCCCGGCAACTCTTCCGGAAAAACTTCAGGAAAATCTCTTGCCACAGGCACGTCGTTGATGCACTTCTCTTTTTCTTTCTTTTCGACTTTATTAACATGTGCTAGAATAGCATAACATCCCTTTTCTAAACACTTCTTGGCTTTCAAACAGTTAATGAGTTTTAGCTTTGAGTTACCCTTCTCTCCAAAAATCATCACCGGCATTTTATCCTTACAAGGAATGCGAATTGCCTTCTTGGCACACACAACTTCAGCTCCTACTTTGGACATCCAGTCCATGCCGACTATTACATCAAAACTTCCTAATTCTACGGGTATCAAATCAATCTTAAATGTTTCTCCGGCTAAATTTATTTTACAATCATGGAAAATTTTATCGGCTTTAATTAGTTTACCATTAGCTAACTCAATGATGTACTTAGCATCTAGAGGTAATGATGAACAATTCAATTTAGCGTGAAAGTCTCTACACACGTAACTTCTATCAGCACCAGTATCAAATATAATAGATGCGGATAAGTTATTAATGGTAAACGTACCCGTAACAAGCTCCGGGTCTTCACACGCCTCTCTAGCATTAATAACAAATGCTCTCCCACGTGCAGGTCCGATATTCTTCTCTGGATTCGGGCACTGGCTCTTATAATGACCCTGTTTCCCACATCCATAACAAGTAACAGTAGCCAAAGCAGTTCTATTTGCATTAGTGGCAGGAGTCTTGGTACCATTTGTATTTGTAACGAGAGCCCTACAATCTTCAGCAAGATGACCCTTTCGATTACATTTGTTGCATACCACATTACAGTAACCAGAGTGATGTTTGTGGCATCGGTTGCATAAAGGATTTTGTCCTTTATAACCAAAGCTTAAACCACTACCCGCACCTTGCGTGATTTCTTGTTTCTTAAAAGATTGTTGTTGGTTACCTCGATCATAATTTCCATTCCACTTTCTTTTGTTACCTGATACCTTCACATCAGTATTGGATACTTTCTTATCCATGATGACCTGATCCATTAGCTCGTTTGCCATGGTTATAGCTTCATGAATTGTCTTAGGTTTCGATGCTGTAACATTTGCCTTGACCTTTTTGGGCAAACCATCTTTGTACATTTCAATCTTCCGTTCTTCGGTTGGAACCAATTTAGGACATAGCAAAACTAATTCCATGAATCGCTGATTGTAGTTGGTGATTTCAGTACCAACAACCTTCAGGCTTCGTAATTCATCTTCCAACTTCCTAACCTCGTTCCTTGGACAATACTCGTTGATTAACATTATTTTGAATTCTTCCCATGGAGTATCATAAGCTACATCTCCTCCTACAGCCTTCACATAATTTTTCCACCACGTGAGTGCACTATCTTGTAAAGTGCACGATGCATACTTGGTCATGTCCTTTTCAACACAACCACTGATTTTAAACACAGTCTCCATCTTTTCTATCCACCGGGTTAAACCGATCAGTCCTTCTGTTCCACTGAATGATGAGGGCTTGCAAGCTTGAAAAGTTTTGTAGGTGCATCCTACACGAGGATTTGGGTTAACTTGAAGGTATTTCGTATGCTCGAGAGACATATTAAATTAATGTGGCTAACATGTTATGATCCAAGTCGGGTCATACCCAATAACAAGCTTACCGACACCTTATATGTATTTGATCTTAACGATTGGTTCGTTAAATAAATACGCGACACTTGAAATTTAGAAAATCGGTTTTCTAAAATATGATTACATGAGATAAATTATTTGGATAATTTATAAATATAATTGTTTAAAGGTTTAAATGATTAAGTTGTGTTATATTTTATAAAAGGTTATAAAATGTAGAAGTAACAAAAATATATATATACATGGGTTTATATAAATGTATTGTTTTATAAAACAACTTGAATATTGTAATACCCATGATATGTGCAGAATTTTGGACTCCAAGAAAGAGCTCCCATGCTTGTTTTTACTACTTCCTATATACACAACTTCACATGTGCATGTCTCACACTTGAACCAAGGTTTTGACTCACATTCTCTCAAGTAAAAACTAGTCATTTCAAGCTTGCAAAAACAGAAAAATTCTGCTCAAAAGAGCAAGCAGGCCGTGGCCTTTTTTGGATGCTCAAGGGAGTTTTAATTTTTCTTACAAGCTCATATTTAGTGTCATTCAAATCCTAACTAATTACAAAGGTGTTGGGATCATTGCTTGTGGGTATTACACACTTGAGGCTTCAAGTTAGAAGCTCTAAATTCATCATCTTTATCATCATTTTGTTACTTGGATTACAACCCTCAAACACATTTGAGGAGGTACATTTCTTACTCCCTCTTGTTATTTTATGTAAGCATTAATCCTAGACTTGATATTAATATGGAATTTGTTCAAAAGGTTTTATATATTAACATGAACTTATCTCATGCTTCCGCTTGCTTTAACATTACACAAATTGGTTTTGTAATCATGTTTACCATAAGTACATGTTTTATAAACTTGTCAAATTCCTTCAATGGTATCTAGAGCCGAGGTCTATGGATTATGCTTCGTATATTTTCTTTAAACCCACTATATTTGCATTCCAAGTACATGCATGAAAATGGAATACAAATATTTTCGGGTTTGGGAGGGTTGGTAATGTTGGCCGAAATTTTGGGGCTTCCAAATGGGTTTGGAGCTTCAAACTTGGTCATGTTTTGTTGTTTATTATAGTTCACAATCAAGCCTTGACCTTATGTTTGAATGGTTGCATGTTTGGTTGAATTAATTCATTCATTTGGTATGTAATATTAATTCATTCATTTGGTTTGTAATATTATTATTTTGGTTATGTAATTTATTTTATATTTGGTATGTAAAATAGATTAAGTTGTAATTTCATTTTCTAGACAAAATGTATTAGGATATATTTTGTAAAATGATGAAGATGATGAAGACTTGAAGAACACAAGAAGAAACATTTGGATGCAAGATTAAGTGGGAGATTAAAATCTCCTACTTTATGTTATAACCCTTAACCGGTAGCATTTGTTTTCGGCTAAACAAATGTCTACCAAATTGGCTTGATTGTGAACATATTATTTTGCATGCATGGTTGTTTATTTGGTTGATTATGGTTTGTATGTTTGGTTGCAACAATTATATCACAAATTAACAACTTGTAAAATGGTAATTTAATTGGTTAAATTAGACATAAATAACAATATGCAATGAACAAACTACAATTTAATTGGTTAAATTAAAATGTTAAAAGGACATTAATAAATGGTTATTAACAACACCAAATGGATTTTAATAAATGGTTATTAAAACACATATAAAATGGTTTATATCATGTAATTGGTTTAAATTACAAAACATGAAAATGGATTTTCAAATAAACCATACACTAAATGCATGTTGGTGTATGGTGCAAAAGTTTTCTCAAACTAGAATTAATGAAAACTTAAAATCCCTTATTAACTAGGCAAACAAGTTAAACGCCATCCTATTGTGTGACACTTAAAAGTATTAGGGAACTCATGATGGGATAAAGGTCACCTAACCGTTATGAGCAAACTAATATGATTAAGGTAAATTTCGCATGCTTGTGGGATAAAGGTCACCTAACCGCTTGTATGTTAAATTTACAAGTCTATACAAGTGGGACGACTTGATTTGGGAATCACGAACTTAGGGTCACCGAAGCATGATGAACAAATAGGCGTTGATGGGATAAATATGCCATGCAAAAGGATTGCATGATCCCATAACTTAGAAGTTGCAAAAGGATTGCAATTGTCATAAAATGACTACCTAGCTAAATCAAATGACGGGATAAAGGTCACCTAACCGAAATTTGATTTACCGTTGGATTCTAATATTTAATAAGTCAATTAAAATATTAAAGGGTATTGAATGTTAAAATAAAATCGATACTTAAACGAACTTTGTTAATTTTGTAGATGGCCACCAATAATAACAACAACATACCAAACGCACCACTTAACCTAAACAACCTATCATTAAGGTCTCTCTTAGAGAAAGACAAACTCAACCATACAAACTTTATGGATTGGTTCCGCAATCTTCGGATTGTCCTCAAACAAGAGGATAAAGCGTATGTACTTGAGGACCCCATTCCCGATCAACCGGATGAGGATGATGAGGAGGCAATGGCCTTTTACGATAAGTATTGCCGCGACTCCCTTCAAGTCTCATGCCTAATGCTTGGGACTATGATTCCCGAACTCCAAAAGGATTTCGAGCATCATAGTGCATACGACATGATAGCGCAATTGAAGGAGATGTTCCTTCAACAAGCACGTGTTGAGCGTTTCGAGACCGTTCGGGCGCTACATGCTTGTCGTATGGACGATACCCAATCGGTTTCATCTTATGTACTTAAGATGAAAAGCCTTATCGATCGTGCTAACCGTCTTAACCTAAACATATCAAATGAGTTAGCCACCGATCTTATCCTTAACTCCCTATCAAAAAGGTTTGATCAATTTGTAATTAATTACAATATGAATGGGATGGATAAGAGCATAGGTGAGCTTCACGGTATGCTTAGAACGGCGGAAACTAGCATGGGTAAAAGGGCTTTACCCGTGTTAGCAATCGATCAAGGTGGGTCAAAAGGTAACACCTCTAAGCCAAAGGTGGCCAAGAGAAAAGGACCCGCCCATCAAGGCAAGAGAAAGGGGAAGATGGTTACCCCAACCAAGAACAAGAACAAGAAGCAAAAGGTTGCGGAAAAGGCAAACCCCAAGGAGGACCCATGTTTCGGTTGCGGTGAGATGGGTCATTGGAAACGAAACTGTCCGGTTTACCTTAAGGAGTTGAAGGACAAGAGGGATGCAGGGCAAACCTCAGGTAATATGTATATGGTATATATAGAGCTTAGTATTACTTCTTCTAATACATGGGTATTAGACACGGGATGTGGAACTCATATTTGCAATTCTTTGCAGGGGTTCAAAAGAAGTGATCATAAGGCGGGAACATCAAGTCTCTATATGGGCAATGGTGCAAAGGTGCATGTTAAAGCTCAAGGAGATTTTATTTTGAAGCTTCCAAGCGGATTGGAACTTATTTTAGAAAATGTTTTGTATGCTCCGGATTTGTGTAGAAACATTATTTCTATTTCTCGCTTAAAACAATGTGGTTACGTTGTTAATTTTATTGATGATGATATTCATGTCTCTAAAGATAATGTATTCTATTTCAAGGCTTCGCCTTCAAATGGAATTTATGAATTGGTTCATGATGACACATCATCGAGCTCTATATACCACACTAGCACCAAGAAACTCAAAAGGGATTTGAGTGATTCCTACTTATGGCATTGTCGCCTTGGTCACATAAACAAAAACCGAATGCATACACTTCAAAAGAATGGACTCTTGAAATCAAATGAGATGGACTCGTTTGATGTGTGTGAATCCTGTTTACAAGGCAAAATGACTAAAGCACCTTTCAAAGGGACCTATGAAAGGGCTAAGGACTTATTGGGATTAATACATTCGGATGTATGTGGACCCTTTAAGCCCATAGCTAGGAATGGTGAAAGATACTTCGTTACTTTCATTGATGACTTTAGTCGTTTCGGATATGTCTACTTATTAAGACACAAGGACGAAACGTTTGAAGCATTCAAAGAATATCAAAACGAAGTACAAAATCAACTCAATAAGACGATTAAGGTACTTCGAACAGATAGAGGAGGTGAATACCTAAGCGATGCCTTCCAAGATCATCTTAGAAGTTGTGGGATTATCTCGCAACTTACTCCACCCGGAACACCACAGCTTAATGGTGTGTCCGAAAGGAGGAACCGAACCCTAATGGATATGGTTCAATCTATGATGGCTAGAAGCTCGTTACCTCTATCATTCTGGGGTTATTGTCTATGCTCAGCGGCTCGTATTTTAAATATGGCCCCAACCAAGAAAGTGGAACGAACACCTCATGAGATGTGGTTTGGAAAACCTCCATCTCTATCATACTTAAAAGTATGGGGATGTGAAGCTTATCCAAAGCGCTATAATGCTAATAAGTTGCATGCTCGATCCACGAAGTGTATCTTCATAGGATATCCCAAGGATGATATGGGATACTATTTCTATGATCCGACCGAGCAAAATGTATTTGTTGCTCGAAAGGCGGAATTCCTTGAAACTAAATTCCTAATGGAAGGAAATAGTGAAAGGAAGATAGATTTTGAAGAGGTTCAAGATCAAATAGATGATACACAATTGGTTGATACTAGCACTCAACATGAAAATGTTGAAAATGATCAAGTGGATGATCAAGGTACACAAGACGTTCGAAGATCTAGTAGGATTAGTAATCCTCCCGAGAGATATGGGTTTCTCGTGGATGGTTGCTATACGGTTGATTTGGATGAACCGACAAACTACAAAGATGCTTTATCAAGGATTGATAAAGATAAATGGCAGGAAGCCATGAACGCCGAGATGCAATCCATGTATGAAAACCAAGTTTGGGAACTTGTTGAGCAACCTCCTAGCTTTAAGCTAGTTGATTGCAAGTGGCTTTTCAAGAAGAAAACCGACATACATGGAAACTTGGACACATACAAAGCTAGACTTGTAGCAAAGAGTTTCACTCAAACTCAAGGGGTTGACTATGATGAAACTTTCTCGCCTGTGGCAATGCTAAAGTCTATTAGGATATTATTTGCCATCGCTGCTCATTATGATTATGAAATTTGGCAAATGGATGTCAAAACCGCTTTCCTAAATGGATATCTTGAGGAAGATGTCTATATGGTACAGCCCGAAGGTTTTGTTGATCCGAAAAATCCTAAGAAGGTATGCAAGTTAAAGAAGTCAATCTACGGATTGAAGCAAGCATCAAGAATGTGGAATCATCGTTTTAATGAAGAGGCAAAGAAATTTGGCTTCATTAAAAATGGTGATGAAGCTTGTGTATACAAGAAGGCTAGTGGGAGCTCTATAATGTTCCTTGTGCTATATGTGGATGATATATTATTGTTTGGGAATGATATAACCACAATGCAAGAGGTCAAAACTTGGCTAAAAGGTTGCTTCTCCATTAAGGATCTTGGAGAAGCACAATACATATTGGGGATTGGGATCTATAGGAATAGATCCAAGAGATTGATAGGTTTAAGTCAAAGTACATACATTGACAAAATCTTGAAAAGGTTCAAGATGGAAAACTCTAAGAAAGGTTTGGTACCTATTCAAAGAGGAACCATTCTCAGTTCATCTCAGTGTCCTACCACGAAAGATGAACAAGAGAGAATGAAGAAAGTCCCATACGCATCTGCTATCGGGTCTATCATGTATGCAATGATATGTACTAGACCGGATGTGTCATGCGCTCTAAGCTTGACAAGTAGATACCAGAATAACCCAGGAAACAGTCATTGGATTGCTGTTAAAAGTATATTAAAATACCTTAGGAGGACTAAGGATATGTTCCTAATATATGGGTCTGGTGAGGAGGAACTCACTGTAAAAGGTTACGTGGACGCGAGTTTCCAAACTGATCGAGATGACTCTCGATCACAATCCGGTTATGTCTTCATGTTAAATGGTGGTGCGGTCTCTTGGAAGAGTTCGAAACAGGAGGTTGTTGCGTTATCCACTACAGAGTCAGAGTACATTGCCGCCTCACTGGCAGCTCAGGAAGCTGCATGGATGAAGAAATTCATAGACGACTTAGGAGTGGTCCCTTCCATTCAGGACCCTCTTGAGATCTTTTGTGACAACGAGGGTGCGATTGCTCAAATCAAGGAACCTCGTGCTCATCAAAAGACTCGTCACATTGAGCGGAGATTCAACTACATCAGGGATGAGGTTGAAAAGGGAAAGATATGTATTCACAAAGTTCACACAGATCAAAATGTTGCGGATCCACTAACGAAGCTTTTACATGGGCCAAAACATGAAGGACATGTTTGTGCATTGGGGCTTCGATATTCTAGTGATTGGAAATGATCTATTTTATGTATTGTAACGGAACGAATTAGTTCAAACTCATTAATATAATTATGGTATTAATTTAATTATGAGTCATGTTCCAATTTTGCATATTTTATCCATGAATAAACTATTATTCTAAATTCCGTAGTCGATCACATTTGTGGGAACAAGTGTGAGGTTTAGACTATTATGAACTCGGATTGGTATACATTCAGGTTGAATGTGGGGCAAGGTTGCAACCAAGGTTCATAGATATTTGTGGGATACAAATATTGGAAGACCCGCTCTCAAGAATTACTGTATAGAGCCTTTGTGGTTGATCACATGTAATTTTGAGTAAAGGAGAATATCATTGTATCCTCTGACCTGAGATACATATTGGGTTCGGATATTCACCAAATATTGTGCCTTGATTCTTTCCTTTGCTATTCTGAAAGATGGTAGTACATAAGGGAGAACTCAGGTATAATGTAAAGTGTATATCTTGAACGTATGTAGTCAAGATGGAATTTGTCCCTCTTATTCGTTGAGAGTCAGATGTCTAAGGCCTGGTAAAGTTAAATCTATAAGAGAGTGATCACTCTGTATCTCTTGGATTTAACATGACATCTAGGACGAAAGGATATAATGAAAAGATTCACCTATTCATATTCGAGATGGGAACTCGAAAGGGATGATGTTATTGAATGGCACATAGTCATAACATATTGGGGGTGATGGACGGTCGTTAGGTGGTATCCGTCACTTGCATTAATTTCTTATGTTTCTCGTGCAAGTGGGAGATTGAAGGTATTTCGTATGCTCGAGAGACATATTAAATTAATGTGGCTAACATGTTATGATCCAAGTCGGGTCATACCCAATAACAAGCTTACCGACACCTTATATGTATTTGATCTTAACGATTGGTTCGTTAAATAAATACGCGACACTTGAAATTTAGAAAATCGGTTTTCTAAAATATGATTACATGAGATAAATTATTTGGATAATTTATAAATATAATTGTTTAAAGGTTTAAATGATTAAGTTGTGTTATATTTTATAAAAGGTTATAAAATGTAGAAGTAACAAAAATATATATATACATGGGTTTATATAAATGTATTGTTTTATAAAACAACTTGAATATTGTAATACCCATGATATGTGCAGAATTTTGGACTCCAAGAAAGAGCTCCCATGCTTGTTTTTACTACTTCCTATATACACAACTTCACATGTGCATGTCTCACACTTGAACCAAGGTTTTGACTCACATTCTCTCAAGTAAAAACTAGTCATTTCAAGCTTGCAAAAACAGAAAAATTCTGCTCAAAAGAGCAAGCAGGCCGTGGCCTTTTTTGGATGCTCAAGGGAGTTTTAATTTTTCTTACAAGCTCATATTTAGTGTCATTCAAATCCTAACTAATTACAAAGGTGTTGGGATCATTGCTTGTGGGTATTACACACTTGAGGCTTCAAGTTAGAAGCTCTAAATTCATCATCTTTATCATCATTTTGTTACTTGGATTACAACCCTCAAACACATTTGAGGAGGTACATTTCTTACTCCCTCTTGTTATTTTATGTAAGCATTAATCCTAGACTTGATATTAATATGGAATTTGTTCAAAAGGTTTTATATATTAACATGAACTTATCTCATGCTTCCGCTTGCTTTAACATTACACAAATTGGTTTTGTAATCATGTTTACCATAAGTACATGTTTTATAAACTTGTCAAATTCCTTCATAACTGCAGCAGCTCTTGCAGCCTCGACCCATAACATTCTGTCGTTCACTCGTTGGTTGATGAATTCCTCGACTTCTTGTTCCGTCATTCGATTCAATCGTGCCATATTCTTCTATAAGAATGAAAAGAAAATAATTATTCACATGGAATATTATAGATGTAGTGTATATTTACAGTACATTATAGCTTATTAATAATATGAACCAGGTATTATTATAAAAGCCTTTTCTTCTTATTAGCGTTTTATAATTATATCTAGGGTAGTACCTACCCGTTAATGTCCATACTTAATAGCTTAGTACAGAACCAATTACTACCATCTAAATAATACTTAACCATGGAAAATTATTGCATTTCATACTTCGCTATTTTACATATGCTTATCTTACATTGAACATTAAGCAAACCACACTAATAATATTATACAAAACTTATATGATCCCATGGTTTAATACGGCAGCGCATCGTTTGGTCTATTTTCTAGGACGTTTAGGTTCAATGAATCGCCTAACGCTTATCCTAGCTGTCTGCCTATATTT
Source organism: Rutidosis leptorrhynchoides (assembly GCF_046630445.1). Classification (NCBI taxonomy): domain Eukaryota; kingdom Viridiplantae; phylum Streptophyta; class Magnoliopsida; order Asterales; family Asteraceae; genus Rutidosis; species Rutidosis leptorrhynchoides. The sequence goes on along the minus strand of NC_092342.1, from coordinate 335,526,185 downwards.
TGGGTGTGGGACTGAAGAACTGGATGCCGGGATAGAACGAATAGGAATAGCGGGAATAGGGGTGGTAGTGTCTAGTGGAGTTGGTGCCACATCATCCTTACTAAACTCGGGATTTGAATTTTCTAATTCATTAGCCTTTCGTTTCTTTCCTAGTTCGAACTTGTCTTTTGTAATTTCCTGTATTTCTTCCTCGGGTTCACTTTCCTCCTCGGGTTCACTTTCCTCCTCGGGTTCACTTTCCGGGTTCTCTATAGTCGGTTCATCCGGAATTTGTAAGTCTTCCCCAAAGATATTATTTTGGTCATCGGATAGGTTAATGACTGGAACACCATCTGAAGATTCTGGTTCGGAGTCGCTGAATGTGATAACAAGTTTTGAGCCCGACATCTATCACACAACAACTAACCCATTAGTACTACATAATATTTACATATAAATTTTAACCAACAATGATAAGCAATGGTTTTTAAATCAGACCCGGTCAAAGTCCAGACTTACTAATGTATCCTAACGACTTATCAGTTAGACACACTAATGCAAACCTGGTTCGCTAAGACCACCGCTCTGATACCACATGTCATAACCCGTCCTTAACCATAAGAACGAGTTAGATAACGTATGATTTCATTGCGAGGTATTGACCTCTATATGCGACATTTTTAAAAGAACAACTGCATTTATTTTACATTACAAACCATAACTCTTATGTTAATACAAGATTTAGACAATATAAAGATGATTATCGTTTAGCGATAATCTTAGACTTACAAACTTTACATGTGATGATAACAATACGATTTCTAGCATATTTTACATTACAATTCCTCGGATATGCAGTTTTATTTTTGACACAAATATGCATACTCAAGATCTTGCTTAAATTCAACATGTTGCAGTGGAAGCTTTTAGTTATCACCTGAGAATAGACATGTTTAAAACGTCAACATAAAGTTGGTGAGATATAGGTTTAATGCCGGCAGCGGTATAAATATAGACCACAAGATTTCATATGTAAACATTTTAATAAAAATATTCTAAGTGGTAGAGCACTTGGTAACCATACTTAACATTTAATCACGTCGCATATTCCCTTTATTATGAAATCTTACTACACCGTACCAAGTGTAGTCACGAAACGAAGTACTGTGCAACCGTTGAATACTGGTCGTCCAGTCCGGTTGGGGTTGTCAGGCCCGATAGATCTATCAACAGGATTCGCGTTTACAATACCGCTGTAAATAATAGTTACCAAGCTATAGGGAAGTATGCCAGTGGTACAACTCAACGTAGAATATATTTTTCAGTTACTTGTGTCCATAACGTAAAACATAAAATACAAGTATTCTCATCCCGAAATACTTAGAGTTTAAAAGTGGGACTATATACTCACTTTGCCTTGAAGATATATATATTTTGACTTGGTCTCCGATTGATATCACGAACCTATCCATATATTATATATCAATATATTTTCATTTTAAACAATCGTCACATATATATACTTATAATACTTTTAATGTCTTCTTAGTCCGTAGTTAGCAATTCAATTTTAATGGTTCATATTTAGGTGTTTAGTAAATAAATAAAACCCCCATAGAAATAAATAAAACCCCATTGTATTCATATTGGTCGGGATTAATCTTGACCCACGGTACCGGTGTTGTCAAATGACGTGTTGCGTACATAAAGTACCGGTGTTGTCAAATGACGTGTTGCGTACAATCATGGGATCTTATGATTAATCTTCTCGTATTGTTTACGGGTGATCCTGAAATATATAAAAATAAATTATGAGTACATATATATAAAATATCATGTTATTTTAAAAAGATGTGATTTATTAAATTTTTCTCCAATTATTTTCGTGGCTAAACTAGTTTTGGATATCCGATCTTGTTTTGGTCATAGTTTCTTCGTTACAACTCCGTTTTCGTTGGTTCAACTTGCCACTTCCTTGGATCGAGTCCTTCTTTAAGAATATGAACTGTAAATACCTTAGTTTGTATTCGAAATCACAGGTCATAGGTCAAACTTTAGTGAAACTCATGAAGTTGATCATTTTCCATCATGTAAACAACCTTAAATGATTATTTTTCTAAAAATACTTATACTTTGAGTTAAATCATGAAATTTTTATGTGTTAACATATTCATAGTAAATATCAATTTTCCAGAAAATAAGCCTCCAATTCAAAGTTCAAAATAGTTTTTAATTATCCAACCCAAAACAGCCCCCGGTTGCACTCCGACGTCGTAAATTCATTTTTTAAGGTGTTCTTTGAAAAACCAAGTTTTACCTTGTTAAGTTAGCATATATTTATGATATATTACAGGTCTTGAAGTATTTTAAAAGTTAATTTAGAAGGATCTATTTAGTTTGCAAACAAGTTTGAAAACATTCAAACTATGTTCTTGTTGTTAAAATTTTATACCATAAAATAAGATAGCTATATATATATGAATCGAATAAGGTTATGAACAAAGTTACTACCTCAAGTTACTTGGACAAGATTGCTGTAAAAGAGGAGTAAAAATCTAGAACCAAAAGAGTGATGGAGTTGGATGAAAGATTGAAAGTAAACTTGTGTTCTTGGAAGGATTCTTGAAGTGTTTTTGTAAGGGTTTTCTTATGGTGATTAAGTGATGTTTTTGAAGCTAGATCTTCATGGTAACTTTGCTGAATTGATTAAGGGTTTAAGGCTTATAAGTTTGTGGGTGTTTAACTAAGAAATGAAGATAGAATTTGAATCAAATGATGATCCCCCCCCCTCATGGTCTTAAAAACGTGAATCAAGGGAGACAAAGACAAGTTTTCATGTTGTATTTTTATGTAATTAGTCAAGCAATCATACAAAAGTAATTACCTTATACATAAGGCATGAACAAGGGCTGGTTGGTGGTGATTTGATGTGTATGTACCAATAGTAAATACGTATAGAAGCTAGGTATGATACGGGTACATATACTCTAGATATACGTATAGAAATCTTGTGAAAACGGAACGAGGATTCAAATATAGCTATCTTTTGTGAATATACTTATATTGTTTTATGTATTTAAATCCTTAAAAAGTGATTAAATACATTAGTTATACGATATATGTATAAACATTAAAGGTCATAAGTATTTATGTCAAATAACGTTACGTATGGTTATTGTTTTGAAAACTTAAGTTAGTAGTTTCAAAATATACTTATAAATTATTGTTATTAATACAAAATGAGATATTAAAACATCCATAAATCATGTTAAATATGTATATATACATATATATACACAAACGTATAATTATCATATGTTATATAGTTCGTGATATCATCGGTCAACTAGACGGTCAAACGTTGTGTAAAACTCTTTTCGAAAACATAAGTTTCAACAATTTGGATTGCTTATCATGTTGGTAAGGTTTAATTTATGTAAATATTAATCTTATAAGTATAAATTGATCGAAAAAGTCCGGGTCATTACAAATACCGTGTTGCGCATAGGTTCACCGGTGAGTACATCGTTTTCTCTGATGTTAGGAGGTAGGTTTGGTTCGCGGTAGGGCTCGCCTTCTTCATTTCTCCATCGAGTGAGTAAGTCTCGGACCCACCCCCATCTCCTCCAGAAAGAAAAATAGCTAAACGGTGGAGACACTTCGGGTTCATTTACTTCAGAGTCTACTTCAATACGCATCTCGAAATTGCTTCCGGAACTAATGGAATCCAAGCTAGGTGTAGGATCCATCTTTCACGATCAGTTAAAGGGTTTTGATATGAAATGATTTTCGAATATCGAATGATATTCTAATTATATATAGAATATCTATACATACTTCCAAAGATCCCATGAATTACGGAGAAAATTAAGGAAACGTGTCAGATAAAGTCTACAGTGACAGATACGCTAAGATATGAATTTTGTCTATACATTATTCATGCAATCATTGTAGTAAGATGTGTCTAGACTAAGAATGATAAGCAGGTAATTTCCTAATGATGATAAACTGATGACTTCCGACAAAAATGATAGGCAAAAGTTTTGACATGCAGACACGGTCGAAGTCCAGACTCACTAATGCATCCTAACGACTTATCAGTTATACACACTAATGCAGACCTGGTTCGCTAAGACCACTGCTCTGATACCAACTGTAAAGACCCGTCCTAATCCATCCGGACGAAGTCCTTATCGATTATAAACGATTGACAATAGTTGATTACATCGCGAGGTACTTGACCTCTATATGATATATTTTACAAACATTGCATTCATTTTTGAAATAACAATATTTCATTACATCAAAAGTTGACGTCATGCATACCATTTCATAATATATCTAACTACAATTGACTTAATATTAATCTTTATGAACTCAACGACTCGAATGCAACGTCTTTTGAAATATGTCATGAATGACTCCAAGTAATATCCCTAAAATGAGCAAATGCACAGCGGAAGATTTCTTTCGTACCTGAGAATAAACATGCTTTAAAGTGTCAACCAAAAGGTTGGTGAGTTCATTAGTTTAACATAAATAATCATTTCCATCATTTTAATAGACCACAAGATTTTCATTTCTCATAAACATACGTCCCATACATAGAGACAAAATAATCATTCATATGGATTGAACACCTGGTAACCGACGTTCACAATATACATATAAGAATATCCCCATCATTCCGGGATCCTCCTTCGGACATGATATAAATTTCGAAGTACTAAAGCATCCGGTACTTTGGATAGGGCTTGTTGGGCCCAATAGATCTATCTTTAGGATTCACGTCAATTAGGGTGTCTGTTCCCTAATTCTTAGATTACCAGACTTAATAAAAAGGGGCATATTCAACTTCGATAATTCAACCATAGAATGTAGTTTCGATTACTTGTGTCTATATCGTAAAACATTTATAAAAGCAGAGCATGTATTCTCAGTCCCAAAAATATATATATAGTAAAAGCATTTAAAAGGGAGCAAATAAAACTCACTATACTGTATTTTGTAGTAAAAATACATATGACGACATTGAACAAAGTAAGGTTGGCCTCGGATTCACAAACCTACATCATTGTATATAAGTTAAAATATATAATTGTAATCGAACAAGTTTATATATTATCTTAAATTATATATTATACTTATTTAGTTTGTATATATATAAGTATTTACATAAATATTGTTATTAAGTTTGATATGTAGGTATATAAACTATTGCTATAATTATAATATATGTATTAAGTGTATTTTAGGTAAGAATATAGTTATTTGTAACAAAATGATAGTTTTGATAATAATAACTTACTAATAATAATAACTTTCTTAATATCGATAATACTAATAAAAATAATAAATTTGTTAAAATTGATACTTATGTTAATAATAATAATAGTAAAACTAATAATTAAAAAAAATGATATTAATACTAATATTAGTGAAAAATAATAATAACGATACTTCTAAAAATGTTGATAATAATGATAATATTAGTAATGTTAATAATATAAATGATGATAATAAAAATAATGATATTCCTTAATAATACCAATAGTAGTAATAATAACTAATAATAACAATACTATTAACAATAATAATAATATTTGGTAGTAATAATCACACTAATAATAATAAGTGTTAATTAATAATAATACTAATAATTATATTACTACTAGTAATAAATACAATCAAATTAATAATAATACAATTGATAATAATTTAATTATAACAAATAATAATAATAGCCATAATAATAATAATAAATATAGCATAAAAAAGGAATCTACCTTCAAATAAGCTTTCTTAAAAAAAATGGCCCAAACCGGACTCGAACCCGAGACCTCCTGCTCACACTCAAACCCACTTAACCAATTCTCCAATCTCATTTTTCTGATAAAGTATCAAACCGAATATATTTATCTTAAAGTTTCTGCTTCCTCTAATCTTCTTCTTCGTTAAAAAAAAAAAAAAAAAAAGCCAGAGCCTGGGTTCGAACCCCCAACCTCTCAATTAAACCAAACACTCCAAACCATTGCTCAATCCAATTCTTTTTGTTATAATCTATTCTCAAATTCTTTTATATCCCGTATTTCTGTTTTTTTTTCTTTTTCTTCTTTTTCTTCTTTTTCTTTCGAACTTTAAACAGACCAGGTACTTAACAAGAGAGTTAATGATTTGGTTTTTGGGGTTTTCAAACAAAACAGAAACGACCTGGTTGTGGGCGATTTGGATTAACAATATATATATATATATATATATATATATATATATATATATATATATATATATATATATATATATATATATATATATATATATATATATATATATATATAGCGGTGTTCGAAAAAAAAATAAAGAAGATGAACTTCGAAAGTAAATCGACCAGAGTAACATCCTATCATAAACCATTATCTATTTCATCAACTTCATCGAATCCTAATATTAACCATCATCTATTCATCATCATCTCATCTAAATTATACTCGCGTACTATTCATCGTCTTCAACATTCCATCACCATAATCATTACTGTTTATCACATCTTCATCGTTTATCACTATTATCACATTCATCGTTATTGTTACAGAAAACATGAGCAGTAGCATGGTGGTTATTTTGAGTTGTGACAGGAGACAGAAAATAAGCATAGCAGTAGTATCTTCAACCAAATAACAACAACGATTAACAGAAAAGTGATGTGGGTCTCGTGGTTTGATGAAGATGGTGTGGTGTTTTGTCGTGCTGCACAGCTATGAAGGATCCGGTTTAAGCTAAAAGTAGATAACAAAGGTGATGGTTTTGTCTTGGTTCATTAACAAATAACAAAAAAAAATTTGATTTGGCTTGGGGAAACTTGGCTCGTTTGAACAGTGGCTTCTGGGATGGGTTTCGAATGGAGTAACATCAAACAGGAAAAAAAAAATCAAACAGCCGTTGTAAACCTTTGATGGTTGGGTTGAACAAGGATAATAAATGGATAGAGTAGCAGCTAGATATTAGTCGATCATATGAAGAAAAAAAATAGGAAACCAATTGCAAGTATAAAAGTGATGGTGGGTTCTCACAAGAAATTAACAACAAATTATTGTGAGTGATTGATGGTGTGGTTTTGTGAGTGGTGTTTCAAAAGACAGAAATATATAAAGGCATATATATCCCATGTGAACAAATCATAGAATAATAGAAAATATGTTATCAGGCTCTATACTTGTTTTATAGTTACCGACGTTTTCTCGGAGTATATATCGTGCGAAAATCAGTGGCAGATAAAAGTGTTCAGAACAATCCCATATTTTTAAATTAACTTTATTTATTTATTTTTGTCATTATGGTATAAAATTCAATCCTTAATTTGTTAATTAAAAATTACATCAACTGTCTCTCTCATTTATGGGTAAAATACAAAAAATGCTAAAATTTTAATAACTAGATCCTAAATACATTTTAGTAAGCCTAAAATTTATAGGACTCATTTTCGGATCACTATTTATTTTAAAATCACATAAATTCCTTTTTAACTCCTTTGATATCCATCGAATGACAATTGAGTGTTACTGTCGTTTACTAAATAAATTCGAAATCACAAAATATATATTTAATATACTTTATTTATATAGATGTGTTTTAAATAATTATTATTATAATATTATATTTTTATTTTACATAATTAATTTTAATAACAACAACATATAATATTTCAAGTTATATTATCAATTATTATATATATATATATATATATATATATATATATATATATATATATATATATATATATATATATATACACACACATATCTATTTACAATTAATTGTTCGTGAATCGTCGAAACTAGTCGAAGGTCAAATGAATATATGAAAACAGTTCAAACTTTTTGAGACTCAACATTACATACATTGCTTATCACGTCGAAACCATATAAAGATTAAGTTTAAATTTAGTCGGAAATTCCCGGGTCGTCACAAGATGTACAGAAATAAATCGATATATATTATCTTGAATCAATCCACGACCCAGTGTATACACGTCTCAGGCTAGATCACAAATCAAAGTATATATATTTTTGGAATCAACCTCAACCCTGTATAGCTAACTCCAACATTACTGCATATAGAGTGTCTATGGTTGTTCCAAATAATATATTTACATGGGTCGATATGATATGTCAAAACATTTGCATACGTGTCTATGGTATTCTAAGATTACATAATATATTAGAATACATGTATAATACAATATAAGTTAGCTAGGATATGATTTTTATAGAATTGTTACAATATTTCCCGTAGCTACAACAATCAAAAATATCCAATCTTGTTTTACCCATAACTTCTTCGTTTTAGATCCGTTTTGAGTGAATCAAATTGCTATGGTTTCATATTAAACTCTATTTTATGAATCTAAACAGAAAAAGTATAGGTTTATAGTCGGAAATATAAGTTACAAGTCGTTTTTGTAAGAGGTAGTCATTTCAGTCGAAAGAACGACATCTTGATGACCATTTTGATAAACATACTTCCAGTTTGAGTTTAACCATGATTTTTGGATATAGTTTCATATTCATAAGAAAAATTATTTTTCCAGAAGAACAACTTTTAAATCAAAGTTTATCATAGTTTTTAATTATCAAACCCAAAACAGCTCGCGGTGTTACTACGACGACGTATGTCCGGTTTTACGGTGTTTTTCGTGTTTCCAGGTTTTAAATCATTAAGTTAGCATATCATATAGATATATAACATGTGTTTAGTTGATTTTAAAAGTCAATTTATAAGGATTAACTTTATTTGTGAACAAGTTTAGAATTAACTAAACTATGTTCTAGTGATTACAAGTTTAAATCTTCGAATAAGATAGTTTTATATGTATGAATCGAATGATGTTATGAACATCATTACTACCTTAATTTTAGTAGGTAAACCTACTGGAAATGAGAAAAATAGATCTAGCTTCAAAGGATCCTTGGATGGCATGAAAGTTTTTGAAGCAGAATCATGACACGAAAACAAGTTCAAGTAAGATTTCCACTCAAAATAAGATTGTTATAGTTATAGAAATTGAATCAAAGTTTGAATATGAGTATTACCTTGTATTAGCAAGATATCTTACTGTAAATAAAAAAGATTTCTTGAGGTTGGATGATCACTTTACAAGATTGGAAGTAAGCTAGCAAACTTGGAAGTATTCTTGATTTTATGAAACTAGAACTTATAGAATTTATGAGGAACACTTAGAACTTGAAGATAGAACTTAAGAGAGATCAATTAGATGAAGAGAACTGAAGAATGAAAGTGTTTGTAGGTGTTTTTGGTCGTTAGTATATGGATTAGATATAAAGGATGTGTAATTTTGTTTACTTGTAAATAAGTCATGAATGATTACTAATATTTTTGTAATTTTATGAGATATTTCATGCTAGTTGTCAAATGAAGGTTCCCACATGTATACACGACCCAGTGTATACACGTCTCAGGCTAGATCACAACTCAAAGTATATATATTTTTGGAATCAACCTCAACCCTGTATAGCTAACTCCAACATTACTGCATATAGAGTGTCTATGATTGTTCCAAATAATATATATACATGGGTCGATATGATATGTCAAAACATTTGCATACGTGTATATGGTATCCCAAGATTACATAATATATTAGAATACATGTATAATACAATATAAGTTATCTAGGATATGATTTGTATAGATTTGTTAAACATTTCCCGTAGCTAAAAAGATCAAAAATATCCAATCTTGTTTTACCCATAACTTCTTCATTTTAAATCTGTTTTGAGTGAATCAAATTGCTATGGTTTCATATTTAACTCTAATTTAAGAATCCAAACATAAAAAGTATAGGTTTATAGTCAGAAATTTAAGTTACATGTCAGTTGCTAAAGAGGTAGTCATTTCCGTCGAAAGAACGACATCTTGATGACCATTTTGAAAAACATACTTTCACTTTGAGTTTAACCAAGTTTTTTGGTTATAGTTTCATGTTCATATGAAAAATCATTTTCCCAGAAGAACAACTTTTAAATCAAAGTTTATCATAGTTTTTAATTATCCAAACCAAAACAGTCCCCGATTTCACTACAACGGCTTATATCCGATTTTATGGTGTTCATCGTGTTTCCAGGTTTTAAATCATTAAGTTAGCATATCATATAGATATAGAACATGTGTTTAGTTGATTTTAAAATTCAAGTTAGAAGGATTAACTTTTGTTTGCGAACAAGTTTAGAATTAACTAAACTATGTTCTAGTTATTACAAGTTTAAACCTTCGAATAAGATAGCTTTATATGTATGAATCGAATGATGTTATGAACATCATTACTACCTCAAGTTTTCTGGATAAAACTACTAGAATGAGAAAAATAGATCTAGCTTCAAAGAATCCTTGGATGGCTTGAAAGTTCTTGAAACAGAATCATGACACGAAAACAGTTCAAGTAAGATTTTCACTCGAAATAAGATTGTTATAGTTGTAGAAATTGAATCAAAGTTTGAATATGAATATTACCTTGAATTAGAAAGATAACCTACTGTAAATAACAAAGGTTCCTTGATCTTAGATGATTACTGATGTTATGCGAGGTGTACTAGGAAATAGTATTATTTTTATTACGAAATACGACGAAATACGTTACAAATTACACAAGTTTTAATTATTTATAGAGTGGATATACCTAAACCTTGCTACAATACTTATAGGCAGTGTACCTAATCGTACAGTAGTGTAGTTTATAGTAAGTTCGGTTCGTTCCACAGGGATACACTTAAACAAGCTTAACGCTATATTAGTTTTAAATTTATAAAAATATAAATATATATATATATATATAAGTAATATTATTATTATAAAAGGGGTTTTTACCGTTTAATGACCGGTTTGTCGATTTTTTAAACTTTAGTCGCAGTTAAAACCTAATGTAAAATATTAAAAATAAATACAACTTAATTTAAAACGTAAAGTAAATAATGATAATGAAATTGCGATAAATAAAAGTGCGATAAAATAAAATTACGATAATTAAAGAGTACGATAATTAAAAGTGCAATTAAATACAATGACAATAAATAAAAGTGCGATAATTAAAAGTGTAATTAAATATGAAAATAAAGGAATTATGCTTATTTAAACTTCCGTAATCATGATGTTTGACGTGTTGATTTTAGTTTATTCCCATGGGTTAATTGTCCTTTGTCCTGGATTATTTAATATGTCCGTCTGGTTTTTGTTCATAACAGTCCATCAGTCATAAATATAAAGTGCAAGTGTCCTCGTCAAATTATCCTTATATCCGAAGTCTAATATTCCAACTAATTGGCGACTTAAACTGTAACAAGGTCTTAATACTTTGTTTAATAATTACACCAGGATATCGACTGCGTGTAACCCAAGGTTTTAATACTTTGTTAACAATTACGCCAAGTGTCCTTGTACATAATTAACCCTTATTTTAATAAGCCCATTAACTATTAATCCATTCCCGTATCCGATTAAATGAACGATTATTCGTACATATAAATATCCCGCCCATCGTGTCCGATCGAGTGTATATGGTTATTTATAGGTATGTCCAATTGTAAATCTTTATATTAAAATTAACAAACTATCATTTAGTTAAACAAATATAAAGCCCATTAATAGCCCATAGTCTAATTTCTACAAGTGTCGTTCTTTTGTCCAAACCCCAATTATGGTACAAAGCCCAATTACCCCGTCTTAATATTTCAGTCCAACATCATGATTACTTCGGCTTAAATAAGCATAATAATAACTTAGTTACAAGACATTAATTTAAAAAGGAGTACATAACTTACATTGAGTATTTATCGCGTAGCTTTACACAGACAGAATTTCGACTTTAAAACCCGTAAAATAACCTTTACATAACCCAAACTAATCTAATATAAAACTAAACTAATATTATATATATATATATATATATATATATATATATATATATATATATATATATATATATATATATATATATATATATATATATATATATATATATATTACAGAGGGAGTATTATTATTATTATGTGTAAAGAGTCGAGCAGAAAGGCTGGCTATTTAAAGATGTGGTCTGATCCTGAGGCTCATGCGATCGCATGGGTTCTCAGTGTTAATCTCATGCGATCGCATGGCCAGCCTGGCCATGCCCAATTGCTTTATTTGCTAGCTTGTCGACGTTATATTTAATTATATAATTATATATATATAATTTTATATAATTATATATATATTATATTATATTCTTGTGCATAGTAGACTCATAATTTTTGGTCCGTTGCGTCGGGCGTTGATAGTTGGCTCAGGTCCCGGTTCCAGATTTTCGAACGTCCTTTCGTATAATTTAATATCTTGTACTTTGCGTTTCGCAACTTGTACTCTTGTCATTTTTAGATGTTTCTCATCAATAATTTGAACCACTTGGATGGTATCTTGTACATTTGAGCTTTTTGGACATTTGCGTCTTCAAATCTTCGTTTTCGCCTTTTGTCTTCACATTTATTTAATATAAACGAATATTACTTGAAATAGAACAATTGCAACTGAAAACTTTACATATTGGAAGGATATTGATACTAAATATATGTTCATTTGGAGCACTATCTAATATCCCCACACTTGAACGTTGCTTGTCCTCAAGCAATACAGAACTTGAAATAATATAATACATCACACGAATCACTTCTTTATTCTTCACATTTTATACATTAGTGATTTTGATACGGCGGTATAAACAATGATAGTAACGATGTGGTTTACAGTCCCACATGACTATAAAAATTTAGATCCTTTAGGAAATTGGATCTTTATGAAAACATTTGATCTTTTGAAAATTCATTCTAGCTTTTATCCTAGATAAGTTTTCCGGAATAACCCTTCACCGGTGTTTGCAAATTGTTTTTGTGGGTTTGTGGGTTTCAGATTAGAAAATTTTATCTTAAAACTTGCGGTTTTGTGTCACCCACTATCTAACCTTGTATTAGGAAAGCAACACGTCCAGTTTACTTGTCCCGTATATTATCTTTCGGCAAACTACCATCCGGTTTGTAAAGGAAAGCGTTGAACAAGCAACTGTTAAGGCAATGTCTAATGACATGCATTTGATTATGGTCCAAAAACATGTCGGATGCTATTACTATCCTTTGTAGGAGTAATAGTAAAGATCATCCTATGATTTTTCGGTCTGGCACAAGGTCCTGTCTTCGACCATGCTATGCAACCACCGTTCTTACGGTTGACACCCGATTCGGTTCAGATGACCTAATGAATTCCAGGTGAATTCCTAGGATTTTACGTTCAATGGTAATGAACGCATTGAAAATGGGTTTTCAGAAAACAAATCGGTTTTAATTTTGATCAAAATATTTTCTCGTTCAAGCTCGAGTTTAGATATTGAATTCCATGAGTTTGTAATTCTCAATCTTTAAAGTCAATCTCAAGGATTGAGTAATATCAGTCTTAAAAACTGATTTTTAATCTTTAAGGAGATTATCCTTTCTGGGGGTCTGATTCATTAATCTTATCAAGCTAATTTGCACGGCGCCCTCCCTATTAAACGAGGCAGATCCTCTCATGGTTAGAATAAGTCTGACCACATGGCGACCCTGTTTGATGCTGAGGTCCGTGGATTTCCTGCTGATTTTAGAGATGACTTTTCTAGATTTTTCGTCAACCTACAGCTGGTCTGGACGACAACTTCTTGACCTAAATCAAGAAGCGCGTGTCTTTTTTGGAAGACTTTACTTCCTTTTAATGATGGAATTGATTCATCGTGTATAGATCCATCTTTTCTTTTAATCTTTATTATAATATTGCGGGTAAAACAATCAATTTAGTCCAAAACAAAAGCACCTGCAATAACTTTACAGAAACATGTGATAGATAGTTATTTAATTGAATAACTTGGTACATTCTCCCCACACTTAGTTTATTTCTTTGCCTTTTTATTCTCCTTTATTCCACTTTAAATGAATTCAAGTGTTTTAGGGTGTTTCTCAATTTATGTCCTTTTCGAGGTAACGATAATTTCGGTATTAACACCTAGTTTTCATCGTTCATAAATATGTATAAACATGATTTTGAATTTATTTATTTGAAAAAAAATTTAAAATTTTCACAAAATTTGGCAAATAAACCAAGTGCAAACTCGAGAGAATTTATAACCCTTCCCCACACTTGAGATCATTCAATGCCCTCATTTGCATGAAATCAGACTATAATTATAAATTCACGAGGGTGATAAGTGTAGAAAAGTGATTAAAAATACCCAGTTTGTAATTACAAAGCTCGTCGAATGATAGATGGCGCGCCTCATCGTTCATTCCTTCTTGTTTTATCACACATGTTTTTCTTCAAAAACGGTTGCTTTTCTGAACTGTTTGCTAATCTTTGAAAATGCGTCTTTTACCCTAACTTATTATGCATGTTTATTAACGAGTTATGCACTAACCCGAACCCCGAATTTAACGTTAAGTGTGGTTAGACTTCCCCATACTTAGCTGACGACATGTGAAGTCGGTAGAATAAGTTCCACGAATTAAAATAGTGAGCCAGTTATTTACATCTCGAGTGGTATAAAATATATCAATGGGTTTAAATTTTAGACCCACCTGATCGTCACTACTTAATTCTTTTTTAAGTGTAGCTTTTAGTAAATGGATATGTCTCTTTTCTGGTTCTTGGTCAAATGGATCGATATACACCGACATACATATTTCTATATGGTGGACAATTCCTAACATTTCCTTTCGTTCATTCTCGGGATCAAAGTTTTCACCTCTGTTAACCAATTAGGTGAAATTCGAGGTGACAATATCTATTACAGCTTGTAGTTCATCTTTGGTAGATGACTTGTCTATTGAGAATATTGGGTTGGAAGGTTGTGGAATGGTGAATTTCGGGATCGAAGCAAATTCTTCTTCATTAATCGGTCCCACCATTTTGGTTTCGGGGGTAAAATTTTCAACGTTATCGTTTTCCCAAGAGTACCAATTTGTTACCCTTACTTTTTCTTCATCCATTGATGGATCGATGATTTTGTCGGTAGAGGCTAATGTGTCGATATGTTGTGAAATTGGTAAAGCTGAATAAAAAGTATCATCGGGATAATTGGTGATTTCGGAGCTCTCGAATTCATCAAAAGTCGATGATATGAGATTTTCTTGCATAATACTCTTCAGATCAACAGGTGTGTAATCTGATAGACTTTCAGCTTGCCAATTTACAAACTCTCTCATTTGTTCATTTTGAGCATCGAGTTCTTCGAGTTTGATTTTCATATTGTCTAAAAGATTTTCAGACACATAATTTTTCTCGTCTTCTGGTTGTTGAGTTTGGAAATATTCGTGGGAATAATCCCAATTTGAATTGTATTTTTCATAATCGTTCCATTCAGGTTCCGTGGGTGCGTAATTTTCCATAGGAACATAATAAAAACATTCCCATGTAGAGTGATAATCTCCACAGATTTCACAACCAGTTATTGTTTCATCATTCGTGATCCAAGATTGACCGAATGAATTTTCATCAACAATCATTTGAGAGTATTGATTTCATGTCAAAAAGAGTTTCCAACATATTCTCAAAATTTTCCATAATACACTTTTTACCAAATTTTAGCTACAATGTGGTGCATTTATTAATTATCCTATTAGTTATAAAAATAAAAATTATATAAGTTATCAAATTAATAGACTTTTCTGCTTTTGTCCACGTTTCGAATAGCCAAAAGATGTAGCAGGGAGCCAGAACCTTTTAAATTGGAAGCTCACAACTCAGCCACTAACAAATCCAACTATTACTACGAAGCAGAAAATTTGGATGTCTATCAATTTAATCACTTAAAATAATTTTTCGTTGAAATTTAAAGAAATTTTAGAGAAGAAATAGAAAATTCTATGTCCTAAAAACTAGAGCGGCGAGAAATAAGAAAGAAAAAGAGCGCGTCGAAAAACGTCGAAAAAAAAAGGTTGAAAAAATAATAAAAAGAACGTAGCGCGTCGAAACTTAAAAGTCTAAAAACTAAGAATTAAAAATTGCGTCTAAAAATATTAAAGCTTAAAAAGAAATACTATATCCCAAATGGCAATAACTTAAAAATGTACTAAAATATAAAAACGGCGTCGCAAAATTCTAAAGCATCTAAATCTTAGTCTAAAGAAAAAGCACTTAAGGGATTTTATGGCAAAGCCTAAAAATCTAGAAATAAAAATAACTACGGCAAAAACTATGACTTAAAACTAATTACGAGCGAAAAATAACA
The DNA here is from genome assembly GCF_046630445.1 of Rutidosis leptorrhynchoides. Classification (NCBI taxonomy): domain Eukaryota; kingdom Viridiplantae; phylum Streptophyta; class Magnoliopsida; order Asterales; family Asteraceae; genus Rutidosis; species Rutidosis leptorrhynchoides. The sequence continues at coordinate 335,509,918 of NC_092342.1, read as the reverse complement.
AAAATATTACGCTAAAACAATTAAAAAGATACAAAATATAAAAAAAATAAACTTAAAGTTATAAAAAGTATAATTTTTATAAAAATATTATTTTTATATTATTTATTTTATAAAAATATTAATTTCATAATTTATAAAACTAATTAAACAAAGTAATACAAATTAATAAAACTAAAATTAATTAATATATAATTAAAACCCTAATTAGGTTTATATTAATAATTATTATTATTTAAAAACCCTAATTTCTGTCGGCAGAGGTATCAGGCGGGTCAAATCAAGCCATGCGATCGCATGGTTTGATAGTTAAAATCTCATGCGATCGCATGAGCCTCAGATCCGGTTCAAAAATTGGACTGCTACAATTCTCGGCCCGATTGATTTTTATATATATATTTTTTTCTGTTTTTATATTAAATAAAATACAAATATAACTTAAATAAAAATTTAATTTTAAAAACTAAACTAAAAATACTTTTTAACTTTATATATATTTAACAACTCTTAAAAATATATAGATTTTTTTTATATTTTCTTTTTATATTTTTGTAATAATTTTTTTTTTAATTTTTTTTTAAAAAAAACGTATATTTTTACAAAATAAAAACTTAATAAAAATTTAATAAAAATCTTTTTTTTTAAATATAAATAGCGTTTCGCTTCCGGTGTTTTAGTGTCCCCGGCAGCGGTGCCAAAAACTTGATGTTATGCGAGGTGTACTAGGAAATAGTATTATTTTTATTACGAAATACGACGAAATACGTTACAAATTACACAAGTTTTAATTATTTATAGAGTGGATATACCTAAACCTTGCTACAACACTTATAGGCAGTGTACCTAATCGTACAGTAGTGTAGTTTATAGTAAGTCCGGTTCGTTCCACAGGGATACACTTAAACAAGCTTAACGCTATATTAGTTTTAAATTTATAAAAATACAAATATATATAAGTAATATTATTATTATAAAAGGGGGTTTTTACCGTTTAATGACCGGTTTGTCAATTTTTAAAACTTTAGTCGCAGTTAAAACCTAATGTAAAATATTAAAAATAAATACAACTTAATTTAAAACGTAAAGTAAATAATGATAATGAAATTGCGATAAATAAAAGTGCGATAAAATAAAATTACGATAATTAAAGAGTACGATAATTAAAAGTGAAATTAAATACAATGACAATAAATAAAAGTGCGATAATTAAAAGTGCAATTAAATATGAAAATAAAGGAATTATGCTTATTTAAACTTCCGTAATCATGATGTTTGACGTGTTGATTTTAGTTTATTCCCATGGGTTAATTGTCATTTGTCCTGAATTATTCAATATGTCCGTCTGGTTTTTGTCCATAACAGTCCATCAGTCATAAATATAAAGTGCGAGTGTCCTCATCAAATTATCCTTATATCCGAAATCAAATATTCCAACTAATTGGGGACTTAAACTGTAACAAGGTCTTCATACTTTGTTTAATAATTACACCAGGATATCGACTGCATGTAACCCAAGGTATTAATACTTTGTTAACAATTACGCCAAGTGTCCTTGTACATAATTCACCCTTATTTTAATAAGCCCATTAACTATTAATCCATTCCCGTATCCGGTTAAATGAACGATTATTCGTACATATAAATATCCCGCCCATCGTGTCCGATCGAGTGTATATGGTTATTTATAGGTACGTCCAATTGTAAATCTTTATATTAAAATTAACAAACTATCATTTAGTTAAACAAATATAAAGCCCATTAATAGCCCATAGTCTAATTTCCACAAGTGCGTTCTTTTGTCCAAACCCCAATTATGGTACAAAGCCCAATTACCCCGTCTTAATATTTTAGTCCAACATCATGATTACTTCGGCTTAAATAAGCATAATAATAACTTAGTTACAAGACATTAATTTAAAAAGGAGAACATAACTTACATTGAGTATTTATCGCGTAGCTTTACACAGACAGAACTTCGACTTTAAAACCCAAAAAATAACCTTTACATAACCCAAACTAATCTAATATAAAACTAAACTAATATTATATATATATATATATATATATATATATATATATATATATATATATATATATATATATATATATATATATATATATTACAGGGGGAGTATTATTATTATTATGTGTAAAGAGTCGAGCAGGAAGGCTGGCTATTTAAAGATGTGGTCTGATCCTGAGGCTCATGCGATCGCATGGGTTCTCAGTGTTAATCTTATGCGATCGCATGGCCAGCCTGGCCATGCCCAATTGCTTTGTTTGCTAGCTTGTCGACGTTATATTTAATTATATAATATAATATATATAATTTTATATAATTATATATATATATTATATTATATTCTTGTGCATAGTAGACTCATAATTTTTGGTCCGTTGCATCGGGCGTTGATAGTTGGCTCAGGTCCCGGTTCCGGATTTTCGAACGTCCTTTCATATAATTTAATATCTTGTACTTTGCGTTCCGCAACTTGTACTCTTGTCATTTTTAGACGTTTCTCATCAATAATTTGAACCACTTGGATGGTATCTTGTACATTTGAGCTTTTTGGACGTTTGCGTCTTCAAATCTTCGTTTTCGCCTTTTGTCTTCACATTTATTTAATATAAACGAATATTACTTGAAATAGAACAATTGCAACTGAAAACTTTACATATTGGAAGGATATTGATACTAAATATATGTGCATTTGGAGCACTATCAATTACTTGGAATGGATTAGAAAGCTTGGAAGTAGACTTGCAAACTTGGAAGTATTCTTGATTTTTATGAAACTATACTTATGGAATTTATGAAGAACACTTAGAACTTTAAGATGGAACTTGAGAGAGATCAATTAGATGAATAAAATTGAAGAATGAAAGTGTTTGTAGGTGTTTTTGGTCGTTGGTATATGGATTAGATATAAAGGATATGTAATTTTGTTTTCAAGTAAATAAGTCATGAATGATTACTAATATTTTTGTAATTTTATGAGATATTTCCTGCTAGTTGCCAAATGATGGTTCCTACATGTGTTAGGTAACTCACATGGGCTGCTAAGAGCTGATAATTGGAGTGTATATACCAATAGTACATACATCTAAAAGCTGTGTATTGTACGAGTACGAATACGGGTGCATACGAGTAGAATTGTTGATGAAACTGAACGAGGATGTAATTGTAAGCATTTTTGTTAAGTAGAAGTATTTTGATAAGTGTATTGAAGTCTTTCAAAAGTGTATGAATACATATTAAAACTCTACATGTATATACATTTTAACTGTGTCGTTAAATCATCGTTAGTCGTTACATGTAAATGTTGTTTTGAAACCTTTAGGTTAACGATCTTGTTAAATGTTGTTAACCCATTGTTTATTATATCTAATGAGATTTTAAATTATTACATTATCATGATATTATGATGTATTAATATATCTTAATATGATATATATGTTAAAATGTCGTTACAACGATAATCGTTACATATATGCATCGATTCAAAATTCTTAAGTTAGTAGTCTTGTTTTACATATGTAGTTCATTGTTAACATACTTAATGATATATATAATTATCAATTTATCATGTTAAATATAGTGTAACAATATCTTAATATGATACATATGTATTTAGTAAGACGTTGTAATAACGATAATCGTTATATATATCGTTTCAAGTTTCTTAACTTAGTAGTCTCATTTTTATGTATATAACTCATTGTTAATATACATATGGAGATACTTACTTATCATAATCTCATGTTAACTATATGTATATTCATATATATATTGTCATGTCGTTTTTACAAGTTTTAACGTTCGTGAATCGCCGGTCAACTTGGGTGGTCAATTGTCTACATGAAACTCATTTCAAATAATCAAGTCTTAATAACTTTGATTGCTTAACATATTGAAAAAATTTAATCATGTAAATAACAATTTTATTTAATATATATGATGATGTAGCGTGGGGGTACGAAATATACTATTATTTTTAATACAAAATACGTTACAAATTACACAAGTTATTTATTTATTTATAGAGTGGGATATACCTAAAACTTGCTACAACACTATAGGCAGTGTACCTAATCGTAGAGTAGTGTAATTTTTAGTAAGTCCGGTTCGTTCCACAGGGAGCTGGTGATACTTACTATATTTTTAACAACTATATTTATACAAAATATATATAATTATATAAGTAGTAATATTATTATAAAAGGGGGTTTTACCGTTTAATGACCAGTTTGTCGATTCTATATTTTAAGCGCAAAGATAAATGATGATAATTAAAGTGCGTAAAATAATGATAATAAATAAAATGACAGTAAATAAAATTGCGAGTAATAAAATGACAGTAAATAAAGATACGATGAGAAATACAATAAAAGAATTATGCTTATTTAAACTTCCGTAATCATGATGTTTGACGTTTTGATTTAATTAATTGTTACCCGGGTTAATTGTCCTTTGTCCGGGTTTATTTGATACCTATCTGGTTTTTGTCCATAATAGTCCATCGGTCATAAATATAAAGTGCGAGTGTCCTCGTCAAATTACCCTTATACCCGAAGTCAAATATTCCCACTAATTAAGGATTTAAACTGTGACGCAGTTATCACTTCTGTCAACAATTACACCAGTTATCACTGTATGTAATCCACCCCTGTTTTGATTAGATATGAATATTAATTTACCCACTTGATCAGTTTGAATAATCAATTACCCAACCCGAATAATTAATTAAATGACTATAATAGATTCCATATGAACGTCACTAAATAGGACAACCATAATCATTACTAATTATTAGGTTAATTAATTTGAAGATAGGTTCGACAGACTCCAATGAGTTGTCACTCAATTAGACAATACCCCCCCATCTATTAATAGTCAATAGTCCAATTTCCACAAGTGTCGGTCTTTTGCCCAAACCTTAATTATGGTCCAAAGTTCAATAACCCCGTCTTAATATTTTAGCCCAACATCACGATTACTTCGGCTCAAATAAGCATAATAATAACTTAGTTACGAGACATTAAATTAAAAAGGAAGAACATAGCTTACAGTGGTGATTAATCGCGTAGCATTGCACGGACAGAATTTCGACTTAAAACCCGTAAAACATTTCTTGCAATAACCCAACTAAACCATAACTTTATTATTAAAATTAATTTATATTAAAATTATAATATAAATATATATTACATATTACAGAAGAGATAAACAAATATGAAGAAAGGTGTTTTTTTCATTACTCCGTGAATTCCATTTTATAGGCAATTGGTGATTTAAAATTTTCACTTATGACCCCTTAGCTATGCTCAATTAACAACTTTTTATTATTTATTATTATTCTTATTATGAATTATTTAAATATTATATTATAGTCTTGAGCATAGTTAACTTGTAATTTTAGCTCCGTTGCGTCGAGCGTTGAAAGTTGGTTCATGTCTCGGTTCCGGATTTTCGAACGCCTTTTCGTATAATTTAATATCTTGTACTTTACATTTTGCGGCTTGTACTTTTGTAATTTTGAGACGTTTCTCATCAATATATTGAACCACTTGGAGTGTAACTTGTACGTTTGACCATTTTTGACGTTTTGGTCTTTCAAATCTTCGTTTTTGTCTTTAAATCTTCATTTTCGAGCGATTTGCGTGTTTCGTCTTTGCACTTATTTATTTAACTATTACAACTAAAAATAAGGAAATTACATTTAAAAACTTTACATATTGGAACGATATTGCTACTAAATATATGTTCATTTGGAGCACTATCAAATATCCCCACACTTGAACGTTGCTTGCCCTCAAGCAATATAGTCTTGAAACAATATAATACATCACACGAGTCACTTCTTTATTCTTCACACTTTGTACATCAGTAATTTTGATATAGCGGTATAAACAATGATAGTAACGATGGTTAAAGGTGGGTGTGTCATCCACAGTTGCCTCGGGTTTAGGTCAACGACACTTGCAATCAAATAGCCGATTTACTTTCGGTTTCCAAAGCAAAGTGCACATTTGAAAGGCGGTTTATAGTTCCACATGACTATGAAAATTTAGATCCGTTAGGAAATTGGATCTTTATGAAAATATTTGATCTTTTGAAAATTCAATCTAGCTTTTACCCTAGACAAGTTTTCCGGAATAACCCTTCACCGGTGTTTGCAAAATATTTTTGTGGGTTGTGTGGGTTTCAGATTTGAAAATTTTAGCTCAACACTTGTGGTTTTGTGTTACCCACTTGCTATCCTTGTATTAGGAAAGTAACACGTCCAGTTTACTTGTCCCGTATATTACCTTTCGGCAAACTACCGTCCGGTTGTAAAGGAAAGCGATGAACAAGAAACTGTTAAGGCAATGTATAATGACATGCATTTGATTATGGTCCAAAAACGTGTCGGATGCTATTACTATCCTTTGTAGGAGCAATAGTAAAGATCATCCTATGATTTTTCGGTCTGGCACAAGGTCCTGTCTTCGACCATGCTATGCAACCACCGTTCTTACGGTTGACACCCGATTTGGTTCAGGTGACCTAATGAATTCCAATGAATTCTCAGGATTTTACGTTCAATGGTAATGAACGCATTAAAAATGGGTTTTCAGAAAATAAATCGGTTTGTAATTTTGATCAAAATATTTTCTCGTTCAAGCTCGAGTTTAGATATCATTGAATTTCATGAGTTTGAATTCTCAATCTTTAAGGTCAATCTCAAGGATTGAGTAATATCAGTCTTAAAAGCTGATTTTTAATCTTTAAGGAGATTATCCTTTCTGGGGATCTGATTCATTAGTCTTATCAAGCTAATTTGCACGGTGCCCCCCATTGTACGAGATAAATCCTTCTCATGGTTAGGATAAATCTGACCACTTGGCGACCCTGTTTGATGCTGAGGTCCGTGGATTTCCTGCTGATTTTAGAGATGACTTTTCTAGATTTTTCGTCAACCTACAGCTGGTCTGGACGACAACTTCTTGACCTAAATCAAGAAGCGCGTGTCTTTTTCGGAAGACTTTACTTCCTTTTTATGATGGAATTGATTCATCGTGTAGATCCATTTTTTCTTTTCTTTCATCGGGTAAAACAGTTAATTTAGTCCAAAATAAAAGTACCTGCAATAACTTTGCACAAACATGTGATAGATAGTTTTTAATTAACTTGGTACATTCTCCCCACACTTAATTTCTTTCTTTACATTTTTATTCTCCTATATTCCATTTTAAATGAATTCAAGCATTTTGGGTTGTTTCTCAATTTATGTCCTTTCCGAGGTAACGATAATTTCGGTATTAACACCTAGTTTTCATCGTTCATAAATATGTATAAACATGATTTTAAATTCATTTAGTTGAAAATTTTTCAAATTTTCACAAAATTTTGGCAATTAAACCAAGTGTAAACCCGAGAGAATTTGTAACCCTTCCCCACACTTGAGATCATGCAATGCCCTCATTTGCATGAAATCAGACTATAATTATAAATTCATGAGGGTTATTGGTGTAGAAAGTAGTTAAAGATACCATAAAATTGCAGGATGATAGATGGTGCACCTCATCGTTCATTCCTTCTTGTTTTATCACACATGTTTTTCTTCAAAAATGGTTGCTTTTCTGAACTGTTTGCTAATTTTTGAAAATGCATATTTTATCCTAACTTATCATGCATTTTTATTAACGAGTTATGCACTAACACGAACCTCAAATTTAACGTTAAGTGGGGTTAGACTTCCCCATACTTAGCTGACGACATGTGAAGTCGGTAGAATAAGTTCCATGAATTAAAATAGTGAGCCAGTTATTTACATCTCGGGTGGTATAAAATATATCAATGGGTTTAAAGTTTAGACCCACCCAATCCTCACTACTTAATTCTTTTTTAAGTGTAGCTTTTAGTAAATGGATATGTCTCTTTTCTGGTTTTTGGTCAAATGGATCGATATACACCGACATACATATTTCTATAGGGTGGATAATTCCTAACATTTTCTTCCGTTTATTCTCGGGATCAAAGTTTTCACCTCTATTACCCAATTGGTTGAAATTCGAGGTGTCAATATCTATTACAGCTTGTAGTTCATCTTTGGTAGATGACTCGTCTATTGAGAATATTGGGTTGGAAGGTTGTGGAATGGTGAATTTCGGGATCAAAGCAAATTCTTCTTCATTAATCGGTCCCACCATTTTGGTCTCGGGGGTAAAATTTTCAACGTTATCGTTTTTCCAAGAGTACCAATTTGTCACCCTTACTTCTTCTGCATCCATTGATGGATCGTTGATTTCATTGGTAGAGGCTAATGTGTCGATATGTTGTGAAATTGGTAAAGCTGAATAAAAAGTATCATCGGGATGATTGGTGATTTCGGAGCTCTCGAATTCATCAAAATTCGATGATATGAGATTTTCTTGCACACGACTCCTCAGATCAACAGGTGTGTAATCTGATAGAGTTTCAGCTTGCCTATTTACAAACTCTCTCATTTGTTCATTTTGAGCATCAAGTTCTTCAAGTTTGATTTTCATATTGTCTAATAAATTTTCAGACACGTAATTTTCCTCGTCTACTGGTTGTTGAGTTTGGAAATATTCTTGGGAATAATTCCAATTTGAATTGTATTCTTCATAATCATTCCATTCAAGTTCCATGGGTGCATAATTTTCTATAGGAACGTAATAATAACATTCCCATGTTGAGTGATAATCTCCACAGATTTCACAACCAGTTATTGTTTCGTCATTCGTGATCCAAGATTGACCGAACGAAGTTTCATCAACACTCGGTTGAGAGTATTGCTTATTTAAACTTCCGTAATCATGATGTTTGACGTGTTGATTTTAGTTTTATGCTCATGGGTTAATTGTCCTTTGTCCTGGATTATTTAATATGTCCGTCTGGTTTTTGTCCATAACAGTCCATCAGTCATAAATATAAAGTGCGAGTGTCCTCGTCAAATTATCCTTATACCCGAAGTTAAATATTCCAACTAATTGGGGACTTAAACTGTAACAAGATTTTAATACTTTGTTTAATAATTACACCAGGATGTCGACTGAGTGTAACCCAAGGTTTTAATACTTTGTTATCAATTATGCCAAGTGTCCTTGTACATAATTTCACCCCTGTTTTAATAATTCTAGTGGCTATTAATCCATTCCCGTGTCCGGTTAAATGAACGATTATTCATACATATAAATACCCCGCCCATCGTGTCCGATCGAGTGTAAATGGTTATTTATAGGGACGCCCAATTGTAAATCTTTATATTAACATTAACAAACTATCATTTAGTTAAACAAATATAAAGCCCATTAATAGCCCATAGTCTAATTTCCACAGGTGTCATTCTTTTGTCCAAACCCCGATTATGGTACAAAGCCCAATTACCCAATTTTAATATTTAGTCCAACATCATGATTACTTCGGATTAAATAAGCATAATAATAACTTAGCTACGAGACATTAATGTAAAAAGGTTGAACATAACTTACAATGATTAAAAATAGCGTAGCGTTACACGGACAGAATTTCGAATTACACCCTTACAACATTCGCTAACATACCCTTATTATTATAATTAAAATTAAAATTAAAATTAAAATATAAATATATATATACTACATATGAATGAGGAGAAGAAAAGGTGTTTTTATCATTACTCCGTGAATTTCATTTTATAGGCAATTGGTGATTTAAAATTTTCACTTATGACCCCTTAGCTATGCTCAATTAACAACTTTTTATTATTTATTATTATTCTTATTATGAATTATTTAAATATTATATTATATTCTTGAGCATAGTTAACTTGTAATTTTAGCTCCGTTGCGTCGAGCGTTGAAAGTTGGTTCATGTCTCGGTTCCGGATTTTCGAACGCCTTTTCGTATAATTTAATATCTTGTACTTTACATTTTGCGGCTTGTACTTTTGTAATTTTGAGACCTTTCTCATCAATATATTGAACCACTTGGAGTGTAACTTGTACGTTTGACCATTTTGGACGTTTTGGTCTTTCAAATCTTCGTTTTTGTCTTTAAATCTTCATTTTTGAGCGATTTGCGTCTTTCGTCTTTGCACTTATTTATTTAACTATTACAACTAAAAATAAGGAAATTACATTTAAAAACTTTACATATTAGAACGATATTGCTACTAAATATATGTTCATTTGGAGCACTATCAAATATCCCCACACTTGAACGTTGCTTGTCCTCAAGCAATACAGTCTTGAAACAATATAATACATCACACGAGTCACTTCTTTATTCTTCACACTTTGTACATCAGTGATTTTGATGTAGCGGTATAAACAATGATAGTAACGATGGTTAAAGGTGGGTGTGTCATCCACAGTTACCTCGGGTTTAGGTCAACGACACTTGCAATCAAATAGCCGATTTACTTTCGGTTTCCAAAGCAAAGTGCACATTTGAAAGGCGGTTTATAGTTCCACATGACTATGAAAATTTAGATCCGTTAGGAAATTGGATCTTTATGAAAACATTTAATCTTTTGAAAATTCAATCTAGCTTTTACCCTAGACAAGTTTTCCGGAATAACCCTTCACCGGTGTTTGCAAAATATTTTTGTGGGTTGTGTGGGTTTCAGATTTGAAAATTTTAGCTCAACACTTGTGGTTTTGTGTTACCCACTTGCTATCCTTGTATTAGGAAAGCAACACGCCCAGTTTACTTGTCCCATATATTACCTTTCGGCAAACTACCGTCCGGTTGTAAAGGAAAGCGATGAACAAGAAACTGTTAAGGCAATGTCTAATGACATGCATTTGATTATGGTCCAAAAACGTGTCGGATGCTATTACTATCCTTTGTAGGAGCAATAGTAAAGATCATCCTATGATTTTTCGGTCTGGCACAAGGTCCTGTCTTCTACCATGCTATGCAACCACCGTTCTTACGGTTGACACCCGATTTGGTTCAGGTGACCTAATGAATTCCAATGAATTCTCAGAATTTTACTTTCAATGGTAATGAACGCATTAAAAATGGGTTTTCAGAAAACAAATCGGTTTGTAATTTTGATCAAAATATTTTCTCGTTCAAGCTCGAGTTTAGATATCATTGAATTTCATGAGTTTGAATTCTCAATCTTTAAGGTCAATCTCAAGGATTGAGTAATATCAATCTTAAAAGCTGATTTTTAATCTTTAAGGAGACTATCCTTTCTGAGGATCTGATTCATTAGTCTTATCAAGCTAATTTGCACGGTGCCCCCCCATTGTACGAGATAAATCCTTCTCATGGTTAGGATAAATCTGACCACTTGGCGACCCTGTTTGATGCTGAGGTCTGTGGATTTCCTGCTGATTTTAGAGATGACTTTTCTAGATTTTTCGTCAACCTACAGCTGGTCTGGACGACAACTTCTTGACCTACATCAAGAAGCGCGTGTCTTTTTCGGAAGACTTTACTTCCTTTTAATGATGGAATTGATTCATCGTGTAGATCCATTTTTTCTTTTCTTTCATCGGGTAAAACAGTTAATTTAGTCCAAAATAAAAGTACCTGCAATAACTTTGCATAAACATGTGATAGATAGTTTTTAATTAACTTGGTACATTCTCCCCATACTTAGTTTCTTTCTTTACATTTTTATTCTCCTATATTCCATTTTAAATGAATTCAAGCGTTTTGGGTTGTTTCTCAATTTATGTCCTTTCCGAGGTAACGATAATTTCGGTATTAACACCTAGTTTTCATCGTTCATAAATATGTATAAACATGATTTTGAATTCATTTAGTTGAAAATTTTTCAAATTTTTACAAAATTTTGGCAATTAAACCAAGTGTAAACCCGAGAGAATTTGTAACCCTTCCCCACACTTGAGATCATGCAATGCCCTCATATGCATGAAATCAGACTATAATTATAAATTCATGAGGGTTATTGGTGTAGAACGTAGTTAAAGATACCATAAAATTGCAGGGTGATAGATGGTGCACCTCATCGTTCATTCCTTCTTGTTTTATCACACATGTTTTTCTTCACAAATGGTTGCTTTTCTGAACTGTTTGCTAATTTTTTAAAATGCGTATTTTACCCTAACTTATCATGCATTTTTATTAACGAGTTATGTACTAACCCGAACCCTGAATTTAACGTTAAGTGGGGTTAGACTTCCCCATACTTAGCTGACGACATGTGAAGTCGGTAGAATAAGTTCCACGAATTAAAATAGTGAGCCAGTTATTTACATCTCGGGTGGTATAAAATATATCAATGGGTTTAAAGTTTAGATCCACTCGATCGTCACTACTTAATTCTTTTTTAAGTGTAGCTTTTAGTAAATGGATATGTCTCTTTTCTGGTTCTTGGTCAAATGGATCGATATACACCGACATACATATTTGTATACGGTGGATAATTCCTAACATTTCCTTCCGTTTATTCTCGGGATCAAAGTTTTCACCTCTATTACCCAATTGGTTGAAATTCGAGGTGTCAATATCTATTACAGCTTGTAGTTCATCTTTAGTAGATGACTCGTCTATTAAGAATATTGGGTTGGAAGGTTGCGGAATGGTGAATTTCAGGATCAAAGCAAATTCTTCTTCATTAATCGGTCCCACCATTTTGGTCTCGGGGGTAAAATTTTCAACGTTATCGTTTTTCCAAGAGTACCAATTTGTCACCCTTACTTCTTCTGCATCCATTGATGGATCGTTGATTTCGTTGGTAGAGGCTAATGTGTCGATATGTTGTGAAATTGGTAAAGCTGAATAAAAAGTATCATCAGGATGATTGGTGATTTCGGAGCTCTCGAATTCATCAAAATTCGATGATATGAGATTTTCTTGCACACGACTCCTCAGATCAACAGGTGTGTAATCTGTTAGAGTTTCAGCTTGCCTATTTATAAACTCTCTCATTTGTTCATTTTGAGCATCAAGTTCTTCGAGTTTGATTTTCATATTGTCTAATAAATTTTCAGACACATAATTTTCCTCGTCTACTGGTTGTTGAGTTTGGAAATATTCTTGGGAATAATCCCAATTTGAATTGTATTCTTCATAATCATTTCATTCAGGTTCAATGGGTGCATAATTTTTCATAGGAACGTAATAATAACATTCCCATGTTGAGTGATAATCTCCACAGATTTCACAACCAGTTATTGTTTCGTCATTCGTGATCCAAGATTGACCGAACGAAGTTTCATCAACACTCGGTTGAGAGTATTGATTTCGTATGTCATAAAGAGTTTCCAAAATATCTTCGTGACTTTTCATAATGCGCTTATTACCAAATTTTAGCTACAATGTGGTGCATTTACTAATTATCCTATTAGTTATAAAAATAAAAATTATATAAGTTATCAAATTAATAGACTTTTCTGCTTTTGCCCACATTTCGAATAGTCAATAGATGCAGCAGGGAGCCAGAACCCTTTAAATCGGAAGCTCACAACTCAGCCACTAACAAATCCAACTATTACTACGAAGCAGAAAATTTGGATGTCTATCAATTTAACCGATTAAAATAATTTTTCGTTTTTAAAATTTTAGAGAAGAAGTAGAGAAAATTTCTAAGTCCTAAAAACTAGAGCGTCGAGAAATAAGAAAGAAAAAGAGCGCGTCGAAAAATAAAAATGTCGAAAAATAATAGGCGTCGAAAAATAAAAATAAGAAAGTAGCGCGTCAAAACTTAAAAAGGAATTAAAAACTAAGAATTAAAAGTTGCGTCTAAAAATATTAAAGCTTAAAAGAAAAACTATATCCCAAATGGTAATAACTTAAAAAGGTACTAAAATATAAAAACGGCGTCGCAAAATTCTAAAGCACCTAAATCTTAGTCTAAAGAAAAAGCACTTAAGGGATTTTACGGCAAAGCCTAAAAATCTAGAAATAAAAATAACTACGGCAAAAACTATAATTAATACTAAAAGTTGTAACTAGAGCCTAAAAATCTAAAGGTAATAAAACTTAATATATATATATATATATATATATATATATATATATATATATATATATATATATATATATATATATATATATATATATATCGCAGTTAGAAATAATATAATATATTAAACTATGACTCTATTAAAGAGATAAAATCATATTTCAGCGATAGAAATATTTAGGGAAATTTTGTGTTACAAGGCAATTGATTTTATTTTTTATTTTTTACTTGTTGATGATAGTTTGACAATTGAATTTTTAGGACTTAATATATTGATAATGACACCAACCGTTAATATTTCTTGCTTCGATTGTAATACACAATATTTGCACATTCATATGTTTTGTCATAATATATATATGTAAAAACATAATGGATACGAAATTCATAATAACTATATATATATATATATATATATATATATATATATATATATATATATATATATATATATATATATATATATATATATTATGCTCAATTAATAAATTTTTTTATTATTTTTTTTAAAAAAAACTTTTTTTAACTCATTTACTATTCATGAATAGTAAATATAATGAAATTAATTAATTTACTATTCACATGAAAGCGACATGATATAAATTATTAATTAAAAGTTACATAATATACCCCTGAATTATTTGATAAATACGACTTTATAGGAATCAAATATTTGCCCAAGATTTTGCAAGATTTTATTGCACCGAATTTTGGTTTACCATACTCCGTATCTTGTACTATTTGGAAAATGAGTAAAAAGGTCGGTTGACAACTTATATATATTAGATGTATGGCTAATGATATAAAGTTTTTTCATATGGTTGTGGTTTTAGTGGTTTTACAAGAGAACGAATCAAACTAAATCCCATATATTTAGTTGAGTGCTTTTTTTTTTTAACCCATTTACACTTGTAATTGATTAAACAATTAACACTTGCGTTACAAAAAAAAAATATAAATTTACAACGAAAAAGAGAAATGATAGGAATGATAGCAATTAAAATTTACCACTTACTAAAATCTTAACTAAATCTAAATTTGACACACGTGTCCCCGAAATTACTTTTTTTATAATTATATTTTTACAAATATAAATTAAAAGTATAGCGTTTTAGCACTCCCCGGCAGCGGCGCCAAAAACTTGATATAGTTACAGGTGGTGAACGTACAAAAGGTGGTGAACGTCTTGCTCATTCACCACCTGTAACTATATTGTTTTAAGGCCTATTATTTTACTCGCAATGTAATTATGTATAACGGGTATAAATTTGAATATATTGTTACTTCATTAAACACGTTTTTTTAAATCTTTAGTATGCGCCGCCAGATGGAGTACCATTTGGCGGCGCATAACCTTCTGTTTCAGATTGTGCTGAAATTCTCGAGATCACCCTAAAACGACCCTAACATCAAGACTCTTGGATAGTGTTGTCATAACCCGTCCTAATCCTCCTGGACGAAGTCATCAACATTTGATCCCATTGCCAGGTACTGTCCTAAATATGCAGGGATGACTCCAAGTAATATGAGCAAATGCACAGCGGAAGACTTCTTTCATACCTGAGAATAAACATGCTTAAAAGTGTCAACCAAAAGGTTGGTGAGTTCATAGGTTTATCATAACAATCATTTCAATATCTTAATAGACCACAAGATTTCCGTTTATAAATATATGTACACTCGCAAGTGCATAAAAGTATTCTATAAGTTGTAGGCATCCGGTAACAAGCCTTAACGTTCATGTTTTACCCTCTGAAGTATACCAGATTAGGTGTGTTTAAAATAACCTCGAAGTACTAAAGCATCCCATAGTCAGGATGGGGTTTGTCAGGCCCAATAGATCTATCTTTAGGATTCGCGCCTACCGTACATAGACAAGTAGTTTAATGCTACCAAGCTAAGGGTATATTTTTGGTTTAAACCCACATAGAATTAGTTTTAGTACTTGTGCCTATTTCGTAAAACATTTATAAAACAGCGCATGTATTCTCAGCCCAAAAATATATATAAAAAGGGAGTAATGAAACTCACCTAATGTATTTTGTAGTAAAAATACATATGACGGCATTTAACAAGTATAGGATTGGCCTCGGATTCACGAACCTATATCATTTATATATATTAACACATATCACATTTAATCAACTGAGTTTATTTATATTATATACCATATTAGGATGAATATCTTTATATATATATATATATATATATATATATATATAAAGTTGTTATATAACTAATACTTTCTTTGGTAAAATCATATTTATAATAGAAAGTTGTAATATTTTTATAAAAATAATAATACTAATAATAATAGTAATAATATATAATAGAATTGATAGTAAAAATATTGATAATAATATATAACAAATCTTGATAAGGATAATATAATAATAAGTTATTTTATTTGTATAATAAAAACAATAATATTGACAGTAACACCTAATACTAATAATGATTAATAATAATACTAATTATGATAATAATTATAACAATAATAATAAAAGTGATAAAAATGATAATTTTACTAATAATGTTGATAAAATGAAAATTTTAATTAATAAGGATAATAGTAATAATGATAGTAATAATAGTGATAATAAAAATGTTAATTTTTAAAATGATAATTTTAATAAAGATAATAATTTTAATAAAAATGATAATTTTACAAAAATGATTCTTTTAAAAATAATATTGTTATAATAATAATAATAATAATGATACTAGTAGTAAAAATGATAATAATATTAACAATGTTAAAATTAATAATGTTAATGAAAAATAATAACTATAATAATAATAATAATAATAATAATAATAATAATAATAATAATAATAATAATAATAACAATAATAATAATAATAATAATAATAATAATAATAGTAATAATAATAATAATAATAATTATTATAATAATAATAATTATAATAATAATAATAATAATAATAATAATAATAATAATAATAATAATAAATGTGAGTAATACTACCATAAGAAAAGATCCAAAAATAGTGCCTATGCCTGGGTTCGAACCCAAGACCTCTCACTTAACACACAACACCCCTAACCATGGATCTATTTGCTGTTTTTCTGTTTAATATGTATAACCCATTTATATTTACACCCGTTATATTTCTGTCTTGTTGAGTGGATCCACAAAACGGCCCAACAGAAACGTTACTCCTCAGCCCAATATTTAACCCAGTCTCACAGGCCCATCAACACGAAATTTATTAAGTCCAATTAGAAAAACATAAAATGGCAGCCCAATCCAAAAGATTGACTTGGCCCAAGTTATAAACATAATCTATTTGAGGGTTTAATAGAACATCGAGCCGTGAAAAATAAATCCCACTTAATTTCGGTTCTTCAATCGTCGTAATCATCTCATCGTTCATCATCATAATTATTCCATCTTCGTCATCACTACCGTATCATTATCAACCTTGCCATGATCATTAATCATCTGCTTCGCTATATCATTCATCATCACCATCAGCTTTACTGTACAGAAGTAGAAACAGAAGAGATAGAGCAGCAGTAGCAGGTTCACGATGGGTTTTGTACAGAAAAAAAAATAGTTGAAGTAGCAGCGAAAACAGTATTGTTTGGGTGGTGGTTTATGACGTTTGAAACAGGAGCAAAATTAAAAGTTTCTTGACCAACATGGGTCACACGAATAGTTGCTTGTCTGCCATAAATGTTTTTCTACATCGTGCTTTAAAACATATAGCCTACCTTTTATATTTAAATACATCCTTTACGTAATTACAAGGGGTGGTCATGGTTGATTTGAGTACTCACAAAGAAGAAGAAGAAGAAGAAGAAGAAGAAGAATGGTGGAGGGTGGTGTTTGGATCGAAAACAGAAACATGAACACTTGCAGTAACAGTTAACGTGCAGCAAAAAAAAATGTTTTCATGGTGGTTTAAATGGTCCACGAAGAAGAAAAAGAAATTGTGATGGTTGTTGGGTTGTGTCTGACCAAAAGGGAAAACAGAAACTAGTATATCAAACGCTGAAATTGGTGGTTTGTGGTGTTCTTTGCCACAACAGAAAATTTAGTGATGGTTTAAATGTAGGTGATTAGATGAAAGTGTTTGTTGTGGTTTATGATATCATGGTGTTAAGGTGGTAACGGTTTAGAGAGGAAGATGGTAGCCGTGGTTGTATCCACTGTTGAAGTGGGTGGGGATGAAGTGAAATGTGTTGATCTTAATTGTCTGTAAAGAAAACTCTATCCTACCCATACATATATTGATTTTAAGATATAGATGATAATATATATTATAATAATAAGTAATAAATATAATAATAATAAAATCACATATTGAGATTGAGCGTGCAGTGTAAACAGGTTAGCAGCCTCAAACTTGGATTTTTCTACCGACGGTTTTCCCCGAATAGCTATATCGTGTCCATTACTAAACAGCTAACGTATAAAAGTGTTCCTAAAAATCCCAAAATTTTAAATTAATTATATTTAATTATTTCACTCATTAACTGTTTGAAACCAGATTAAAAAGGTTTAATAATCGTTTATTTTCTGTTCCAATTTATATGTACGGGGTACTAAAATTTAATCTAAAAAGGTAAAAATATTTTAACAAATTCTAAAATCTTCGTAATCAATTTACACTCCAACTTTTATTTTAATCTTTCATAAACTCATGTTAAATTTATATGAACGCTAATGAAATGTCAACTGAGTAATACAAACTTTGACAAATTAAGTTCAAATCATCAATTTTCAATATACACATTCGATATATATATATCCAATCTTAATTAACAAGTTTAAGTAAATATATTAATTATATTCTTTTAAACAACTAATTATAATATTATATTTTTTTACAAGTAATATTTATTTATAAATATAAATATCTATATATATATTTAATAACATAGTTTTTATTACTTCGCATATCATTTTACATATTTATTTCCTACAATTAAATCATATATTAAATCAAATAATATTTCAAATTATTATATATATATATATATATATATATATATATATATATATATATATATATATATATATATATATGTATTTAAATATATATGTATCTATTTACTAATAGTTGTTCGTGAATCGTCGGGAACAGTCGAAGGTCAATTGAATATATGAACAGTTCAAAATTTTTGAGACTCAACCTAACAGACTTTGCTTATCGTGTCAAAAATACAATATCGTATCGAGAGTTTGTTTTAAAATTAGTCGAAATTTTCCGGGTCGTGACAGTACCTACCCGTTAAAGAAATTTCGTCCCGAAATTTGATCGTGGTCGTCATAGCTAACAATAAGAATGTTTTCATGACGATTAGGAGTTGACAAAATAGGGTTTTATCATTTTTGATTAATATAGATAAAACGATTCGATCATGTGAAGCGTACGAGTGGAGCTGTCACAAAAGAGTGAAATGATGTAAATAGAGGTTTGTCTTAACTTTTGACATAGTCACTGTTGAATTCAGAAAATAAGGTGCATCTTAACTTTTGACGTTGTCTGGGTTGAATTTCGGAATTCAAGCGATTTAAAAGAAAATCTTGAAAATCTAAAAGATTTGATTCTTCAGTGAGAAAGGAAATTAAGATCTCTCTAATTAAATGAGATGATCTGCTTCGATTACTCTGTCTGATATTTCCATTATAAATTAAACTCTTCCGTTCCATTATTCTCACCATTCTTATACTTTCTTTCTTAGTTCATACATCCAAAAGATTGTGAAAATGCTTAAATCCCGTTCTAGTCCTTGATATTTTCCTAATTATCATTCCTGTCATTCTTCTTTTCAATCTTCCACCAGAAAAATCTGTTTACTTCTACTTTTACCTTGGGGTGATACTATTCTTAACTATACCGTGTCTTTATATTTCTATTTGTATTAATACCCACGGTTTGTAACTTCTGTGTTGTTATTGGGCTTCATATTTTATCTTATATTTTGGAGCTCTTTGCCTTTTTATTTGTAGTGACCCGAACTTTTCCATGTTTATATATATTAATTGAGATTGATATTTACATGATTAAATGTTTCCAACATGTTAAGCAATCAAACTTGTTAAGACTTGATTAATTGAAATATGTTTCATATAGACAATTGACCACCCAAGTTGACCGGCGATTCACGAACGTTAAAACTTGTAAAAACGACATGAAGATATATATATATATATGGATATACATATGGTTAACATGAGATTATGATAAGTAAGTATCTACATAAGTATATTAACAATGAGTTATATACATATAAACAAGACTACTAACTTAAGGATTTCGAAACGAGACATATATGTAACGATTATCGTTGTAACGACATTTAAATGTATATATATCATATTAAGATATATTAATATATCATAATATCATGATAATATAATAATTTAACATCTCATTAGATATAATAAACAATGGGTTAACAACATTAATTGAGATCGTTAACTTAAAGGTTTCAAAACAACACTTACATGTAACGACTAACGATGACTTAACGACTCAGTTAAAATGTATATACATGTAGTGTATTTAGATGTATTAAAATACTTTTGGAAGACTTCAAGACATATATCAAAACACTCATACTTAACGAAAATGGTTACAGTTACTTTTCCATTCTTTTCTTTCATCAAGAATTCTAGTCGTATTCTTACCCGTATTATACACAGCTTCAAAACGTACTTACTATGAGTATATACCAATAGGAACTAGCATGGGATTCCACTCTTGATTATGTCATGTATGACTAATCAATTTTAACTTCTACCATGAGCTAGTCAACTAACTAGAATTCCTTTTAACCCCACTCACCACTCACCAATTACCACTCATCATTCACTCCATTTCACTTCCAATTCTCTTTCTAATTCTCTCTCAACATACACACACTATTATGAACGTATTTTTCCAGTAGTTAATCATCATCTTCATCAAAAATCACTTCAAGAATCAAGCTATAATCATCATAGGAAGAACACTTCAAGAACACTTCAAAAATCCCTTCAAGTTTACTAATTTACTTCCAAGCTTTCTAATCCATTCCAAGTAATCATCTAAGATCAAGAAACCTTTGTTATATACAGTAGGTTATCTTTCTTATTCAAGGTAATATTCATATTCAAACTTTGATTCAATTTCTATAACTATAAACTATCTTAATTCGAGTAAAAATCTTACTTGAACTTGTTTTTGTGTCATGATCCTACTTCAAGAACTTTCAAGCCATCCAAGATCCTTTGAAGCTAGATCATTTCTTGTCACTTCCAGTAGGTTTACCTACTAAACTTGAGGTATTAATGATGTTCATAACATCATTCGATTCATATATATAAAACTATCTTATTCGAAGGTTTAAACTCGTAATCACTAGAACATAGTTTAGTTAATTCTAAACTTGTTCGCAAACAAAAGTTAATCCTTCTAGCTTGACTTTTAAAATTAACTACACACATGTTCTATATCTATATGATATGCTAACTTAATGATTTAAAACCTGAAAACACGAAAAACACCGTAAAACCGGATTTACGCCGTCGTAGTAACACCGCGGGCTGTTTTGGGTTAGTTAATTAAAAACTATGATAAACTTTGATTTAAAAGTTGTTATTCTGAGAAAATTATTTTTATTATGAACATGAAACTATATCCAAAATTTATGGTTAAACTCAAAGTGGAAGTATGTTTTCTAAAATGGTCATCTAGACGTCGTTCTTTCGACTGAAATGACTACCTTTATAAAAACGACTTGTAACTTATTTTTCCGACTATAAACCTATACTTTTTTGTTTAGATTCATAAAATATAGTTCAATATGAAACCATAGAAATTTGATTCACTCAAAACGGATTTAAAATGAAGAAGTTATGGGTAAAACAAGATTGGATAATTTTTCTCATTTTAGCTACGTGAAAATTGGTAACAAATCTATTCCAACCATAACTTAATCAACTTGTATTGTATATTATGTAATCTTGAGATACCATAGACACGTATACAATGTTTCGACCTATCATGTCGACACATCTATATATATTTCGGAACAACCATAGACACTCTATATGTGAATGTTGGAGTTAGCTATACAGGGTTGAGGTTGATTCCAAAATATATATAGTTTGAGTTGTGATCAATACTGAGATACGTATACACTGGGTCGTGGATTGATTCAAGATAATATTTATCGATTTATTTCTGTACATCTAACTGTGGACAACTAGTTGTAGGTTACTAATGAGGACAGCTGACTTAATAAACTTAAAACATCAAAATATATTAAAAGTGTTGTAAATATATTTTAAACATACTTTGATATATATGTATATATTGTTATAGGTTCGTGAATCAACCAGTGGCCAAGTCTTACTTCCCGACGAAGTAAAAATCTGTGAAAGTGAGTTATAGTCCCACTTTTAAAATCTAATATTTTTGGGATGAGAATACATGCAGGTTTTATAAATGATTTACAAAATAGACACAAGTACGTGAAACTACATTCTATGGCTGAATTATCGAAATCGAATATGCCCCTTTTTATTAAGTCTGGTAATCTAAGAATTAGGGAACAGACACCCTAATTGAAGCGAATCCTAAAGATAGATCTATTGGGCCTAACAAACCCCATCCAAAGTACCGGATGCTTTAGTACTTCGAAATTTATATCATATCCGAAGGGTGTCCCGGAATGATGGGGATATTCTTATATATATGCATCTTGTTAATGTCGGTTACCAGGTGTTCACCATATGAATGATTTTTATCTCTATGTATGGGATGTGTATTGAAATATGAAATCTTGTGGTCTATTGTTACGATTTGATATATATAGGTTAAACCTATAACTCACCAACATTTTTGTTGACGTTTAAAGTATGTTTATTCTCAGGTGAATACTAAGAGCTTCCGTTGTTGCATACTAAAATAAGGACAAGATTTGGAGTCCATGTTTGTATGATATTGTGTAAAAACTGCATTCAAGAAACTGATTTCGATGTAACATATTTGTATTGTAAACCATTATGTAATGGTCGTGTGTAAACAGGATATTTTAGATTATCATTATTTGATAATCTACGTAAAGCTTTTTAAACCTTTATTTATGAAATAAAGGTTATGGTTTGTTTTAAAAATGAATGCAGTCTTTGAAAAACGTCTCATATAGAGGTCAAAACCTCGCAACGAAATCAATTAATATGGAACGTTTTTAATCAATAAGAACGGGACATTTCATTATTATCCTCCCGACCTCTAGTAAAGCGAGTAACGGTCCAGAATTCATAAGTATGGAATTTCGAATAAACATCATCTTCTAATATGAAAGAATGTATTAACACGATTTGATTTGTCAAATTATCAGAATCACTGAGAATAGAACTATCAAGAATATATTTTCTTGATATGTTCAGAAGTTAAGCAGAATGAAAGAGTTATGTAACATGACACATGATAATGGTATGATCTACTGTGAACCATCATCACGTTTCATTAGAAACTCAGCATGACTTACTGTAATATAATCACGTTGGCCAAGTGTCATTATATTATACTAACTCATGCTCAAATTCTTAACACTTCTCCAGAATTCATTCAAAATTATACTTAGATTTTACAGAAGTTTCCAATATAATGGAATATAGAAAACACGAAGAGGTAGATAATTTCGGACAAGAAGATTTATGAAAATATCCTCAGAAATATTGAAGATATTTATGATGATATTTTAGAATTTCTAAGTTCGAAGGTTGAAGAAGAAAAATTTTTAGCAAGATTTTAGCATGATTTCGGAGCAAGATATTTTCTACAGATTTCATCGGATCCAGCGTTACCTGGATTCTTTGAATATAGGGTTTGGTCCTTGTATTTGTCCTTGGTCTCCTTCATGGTTAACTCAATCCGTTTTTCAGTACCAACTTTTCTATCGAGCGTTCCCAACACTCCATTCTTTATCATCAAACTTTTGGCCATTTAAGCCATTTACAATTTTACTGTTTCGTATGCATTTAATGCAGTCATATCTGAATCGTCGGTTATCAATCCGAGGTGGTTTCAAGAGAATTGTGTTTTTAGATGATTTAATGTTGATGGTAGTATGGTGGAATATAAAAGGTTCTCTGGTAACAATAAATGAGCACGCATACATATCAAGGTTATAATAAGGTTGTTTTGAGTGAAAATTCGAAGTTGACTTGCTGGAGCTGTGACAAAATTTGCTACCTTGAAAAGGGATTGCAAAGTCATTTCGATAATAACAACACCAAAGGAGTTAGCACAGACATGTTTTAAACGTTTACTCAGGTTCTGAGTGTTTTCATGTACATAACTATATGCATAAATCTTTCCTTCCGTAGATGAAGTGCGGTTGGTTCATCCTCTCGATTGAGGTGTTTTCAAGAATTATGAAATATTTGAACGCAGATTGGAATCGTCAAGATACAAATGAGGTTTAAGATGAAATCAAGTGGCAAACTTGAAGAACTATTTAGTTTCATATGTTATAATCAGTATTTTAATTTATTTTAATTGTCCAATATTATTCGTCCACAGTCGATAGTCCACAGTTAATAGTCCAATCATTCATATATAGTTTAATATATAATATTCGAATTATTTAATATGTATCGTGACCCGTGTATATGTCTCAGACTCGATCACAACTCAAACTATATATATATATATATATATATATATATATATATATATATATATATATATATTATTGTAGAATCATCCTCAACCCTGTATAGCTAACTCCAACATTACTGCATATAGAGTGTCTATCGTTATTCCAAATAATATATATAGATGCGTCGATATGATATGTCAAAACCTTGTATACGTGTTCCAATATTTAAAGTGCGTAAACATAAATAACAGAAATTAAATGACGATAAATAAAATTGCGAGAATATAAATTGCGATAAATAAAATGTAATCAGTTAGCTAGGAACAATTAGCTAGGAACAGTTAGCGTGGATTCTTAACAAAAATTTTCTCATAGTTAATTTGTTTTTTCTAACAAATTTTATTTTGTCCATGTTTTCTTCATTATGCCACTTGTTGGATTCTGATAGGTCAAAATCCAAATATGAAATTGAATGAAAATGGTTATTCTGTGGTGAACGGATACGTGCATCGGTGGATGTAAATAGGATAGTAAATGATTGTTGAATCAGATTGGAAGAATGTACAGTGTAACTTATTAATGTGAAATCTAAATATTCCTCGGGTATTACCTACCCGTTAAAATATTTCACCATTAACAGTTTGTACGAAAGAATTTTTAATTACAATCTTTATGAAAATATATATACGTATATATTTTCTTCAGATTTAATCATGGATTTAATGAGTCAATATGATATTAAACTCATTTGATTTACTGTTAGTACTAGATTACATAATCTCTAAAACTTTAGATATTACATAATCGCCATGTCGAGCGAAGATAATCGATGTAGAACGATATGTAGAACGAAGATAAAGTAGATAGAACGATACGTAGAACGATGATTATGCTCGAGGTACAGAATGAGATGTTGAGGCATGTGATGTTGAAACTTGGGTTGTTGGTGGTACTGGTGTTGATGTTGGTGGTACAGTTGGTGCCGGTGATGTTGCTGGAGCTGTTAAGTTTTGCACCATATTCTTCAAAGACATTACTCGAGCGCGAAGCTCGTTGACTTCTTCTATTACTCCGGGATGATTGTCGATCGGAACGATCGGATGAATAAGGTTTAGAAATTTAGATAGAAGATAATCGTGAAGAGCTACCCTAGAGATGAGGCTAAAAATGGTGTTTCGGATAGGTTCACCGGTAAGTGCATCAGGTTCTTCGCCAAGAGGGCAATGTGGTGGATGGAAGGGATCACCTTCTTCTTGTCTCCAATAATTAAGTAGACTACGAACCCATCCCCAATTTATCCAGAATTGGTGATGGCAAATTGGTTGTTCCATTCCGATTACAATGTCTTCGGAGCTAGAGTCGAAATCCATATCGGGATAGCTGTCAGAATTTAAGGAATTTGAACTGGTTGCAAGTTCCGCCTTGTACAGTTAGATAAAAGGATTTTTGGATATGAAATGATTTTCGGATATCGGATGATATTTTAATTTCATAGAATACCTAAATATAGTATAGAAGATCCCGTAGATTACGGAGGGAATTGAGGAAACGTGTCAGACAAGACTTAATTTGATGGGATGTGAATTTGTCTGTACACCGTCTATGCAATAATTGCAATAAGACGCGTCGAGACTGAAAATTATAAGTAGATATTTTTTGACAAATGGTGGTAAGCAAACACTTTTAATCATGCAGACCAGGTTCAAGTCTAGACTCATTAACATAACCTAACAATACTAGGTCGAAGTCCAGACTTATTAATGCATCCTAACAACTACTAGTTAGACACACTAATGCAAGACCTGGTTCGCTACGACCACCGCTCTGATACCAACTGTCATAACCCGTCCTAATCCTCCTGGACGAAGTCATCAACATTTGATCCCATTGCGAGGTACTGTCCTAAATATGCAGGGATGACTCCAAGTAATATGAGCAAATGCACAGCGAAAGACTTCTTTCATACCTGAGAATAAACATGCTTAAAAGTGTCAACCAAAAGGTTGGTGAGTTCATAGGTTTATCATAACAATCATTTCAATATCTTAATAGACCACAAGATTTCCGTTTATAAATATATGTACACTCGCAAGTGCATAAAAGTATTCTATAAGTTGTAGGCACCCGGTAACAAGCCTTAACGTTCATGTTTTACCCTCTGAAGTACACCAGATCAGGTGTGTTTAAAATAACCTCGAAGTACTAAAGCATCCCATAGTCAGGATGGGGTTTGTCAGGCCCAATAGATCTATCTTTAGGATTCGCGCCTACCGTACATAGACAACTAGTTTATGTTACCAAGCTAAGGGTATATTTCTGGTTTAAACCCACATAGAATTAGTTTTAGTACTTGTGCCTATTTCGTAAAACATTTATAAAACAGCGCATGTATTCTCAGCCCAAAAATATATATAAAAAGGGAGTAATGAAACTCACCTAATGTATTTTGTAGTAAAAATACATATGACGGCATTTAACAAGTATAGGATTGGCCTCGGATTCACGAACCTATATCATTTATATATATATTAACACATATCACATTTAATCAACTGAGTTTATTTATATTATATACCATATTAGGATGAATATCTTTATATATATATATATATATATATATATATATATATATATATATATATATATATATATATATATATATATATATATATATATGATTATATATAAAAAGTTGTTATATAACTAATACTTTATTTGGTAAAATCATATTTATAATAGAAAGTTGTAATATTTTTATAAAAATAATAATACTAATAATAATAGTAATAATATATAATAGAATTGATAGTAAAAATATTGATAATAATATATAACAAATCTTGATAAGGATAATATAATAATAAGTTATTTTATTTGTATAATAAAAACAATAATATTGACAGTAACACCTAATACTAATAATGATTAATAATAATACTAATTATGATAATAATTATAACAATAATAATAAAAGTGATAAAAATGATAATTTTACTAATAATGTTGATAAAATGAAAATTTAAATTAATAAGGATAATAGTAATAATGATAGTAATAATAGTAATAATAAAAATGTTAATTTTTAAAATGATAATTTTAATAAAGATAATAATTTTAATAAAAATGATAATTTTACTAAAATGATTCTTTTAAAAATAATATAGTTGTAATAATAATAATAATGATACTAGTAGTAAAATTATAATAATATTAACAATGTTAAAAAATAATAATGTTAATGAATAATAATAATAATAATAATAATAATAATAATAATAATAATAATAATAATAATAACAATAATAATAACAATAATAACAATAATAATAATAACAATAATAACAATAATAATAATAATAATAATAATAATAATAATAATAATAATAATAATAATAATAATAATAATAATAATAATAATAATAATAATAATAATAATAATAATAATAATAATAATAATAATAATAAATGTGAGTAATACTACCTTAAGAAAAGATCCAAAAATAGTGCATATGCCTGGGTTCGAACCCAAGACCTCTCACTTAACACACAACACCCCTAACCATGGATCTATTTGCTGTTTTTCTGTTTAATATGTATAACCCATTTATATTTACACCCGTTATATTTCTGTCTTGTTGAGTGGATCCACAAAATGGCCCAACAGAAACGTTACTCCTCAGCCCAATATTTAATCCAGTCTCACAGGCCCATCAACATGAAATTTATTAAGTCCAATTAGAAAAACATAAAACGGCAGCCCAATCCAAAAGATTGACTTGGCCCAAGTTATAAACATAATCTATTCGAGGGTTTAATAGAACAACGAGCCGTGAAAAATAAATCCCACTTAATTTCGGTTCTTCAATCGTCGTAATCATCTCATCGTTCATCATCATAATTATTCCATCTTCGTCATCACTACCGTATCATTATCAACCTTGCCATGATCATTAATCATCTGCTTCGCTATATCATTCATCATCACCATCAGCGTTACTGTACAGAAGTAGAAACAGAAGAGATCGAGCAGCAGTAGCAGGTTCACGATGGGTTTTGTACAGAAAAAAATAGTTGAAGTAGCAGCGAAAACAGTATTGTTTGGATGGTGGTTTATGACGTTTGAAACAGGAGCAAAAGTAAAAGTTTCTTGACCAACATGGGTCACACGAATAGTTGCTTGTCTGCCATAAATGTTTTTCTACATCGTGCTTTAAAACATATAGCCTACCTTTTATATTTAAATACATCCTTTACGTAATTACAAGGGGTGGTCATGGTTGATTTGAGTACTCACAAAGAAGAAGAAGAAGAATGGTGGAGGGTGGTGTTTGGATCGAAAACAGAAACATGAACACTTGCAGTAACAGTTAACGTGCAGCAAAAAAAAATGTTTTCATGGTGGTTTAAATGGTTCACGAAGAAGAAAAAGAAATTGTGACGGTTGTTGGGTTGTGTCTGACCAAAAGGGAAAACAGAAACTAGTATATCAAACGCTGAAATTGGTGGTTTGTGGTGTTCTTTGCCACAACAGAAAATTTAGTGATGGTTTTAATGTAGGTGATTATATGAAAGTGTTTGTTGTGGTTTATGATATCATGGTGTTAAGGTGGTAACGGTTTAGAGAGGAAGATGGTAGCCGTGGTTGTATCCACTGTTGAAGTGGGTGGGGATGAAGTGAAATGTGTTGATCTTAATTATCTGTAAAGAAAACTCTATCCTACATTCCTACCCATACATATATAGATTTTAAGATATAGATGATAATATATATTATAATAATAAGTAATAAATATAATAATAATAAAATCACATATTGAGATTGAGCGTGCAGTGTAAACAGGTTAGCAGCATCAAACTTGGATTTTTCTACCGACGGTTTTCCCCGAATAGCTATATCGTGTCCATTACTAAACAGCTAACGTATAAAAGTGTTCCTAAAAATCCCAAAATTTTAAATTAATTATATTTAATTATTTCACTCATTAACTGTTTGAAACCAGATCAAAAAGGTTTGATAATCGTTTATTTTCTGTTCCAATTTATATGTACGGGGTACTAAAATTTAATCTAAAAAGGTAAAAATATTTTAACAAATTCTAAAATCTTCGTAATCAATTTACACTCCAACTTTTATTTTAATCTTTCATAAACTCATGTTAAATTTATATGAACGCTAATGAAATGTCAACTGAGTAATACAAACTTTGACAAATTAAGCTCAAATCATCAATTTTCAATATACACATTCGATATATATATCCAATCTTAATTAACAAGTTTAAGTAAATATATTAATTATATTCTTTTAAACAACTAATTATAATATTATATTTTTTTACAAGTAATATTTATTTATAAATATAAATATCTATATATATATATATATATATATATATATATATTTAATAACATAGTTTTTATTACTTCGTATATCATTTTACATATTTATTTCCTACAATTAAATCATATATTAAATCAAATAATATTTCAAATTATTATATATATATATATATATATATATATATATATATATATATATATATATATACAAATAGTTGTTCATGAATCGTCGGGAACAGTCGAAGGTCAATTGAATATATGAACAGTTCAAAATTTTTTAGACTCAACCTAACAAACTTTGCTTATCGTGTCAAAAATACAATATCGTATCGAGAGTTTGATTTAAAATTAGTCAAAATTTTCCGGGTCGTGAAAAGTGTCTTGACATTCGAGTTCGTCAGGATGCTGAAAAAAGACATTTTACTCATTTTTATTGTTCTCTTTGAATGTTTTCAATTTATATCTTATTAAACACATTTTTTAAATCATTAGTGTACGCCGCCAGATGGAGTACCATTTGGCGGCGCATAACCTTCGGTTTCAGATTGTGCTGAAATTCTCAAGATCACCCTAAAACGGGTGAACGAGCAAGACTCTCAGAATGTGCTTGCCATTGAAGGTCATCTAGATTATGAAAAAGACATCTTTTCTTGAAAATCGCACCACACACCAAACACCACAGACGGTTCCTGGTGCTTGGTGTTTTGTGTCTTTGGCTAAAATGTTCGATCTATCGTATCTTTTGACTCATAGCCCCGATTTTGCACACCGTTTTGTTTTCAAATCGTGTATTTTTTAGGGATCTATACGTTGGCAAACTTTCGTAGGCGGTTTGTCCCAAATATTTTTCAAAACGAGTCCTCGAAAGCCTTTAATTTTGCCTTTTTTGATTTTGATCATTTTGAATTTCATTCATATTATTCCTTTTGTGTATGCATGACTTAGCATGGTACATATTCTTTTAATGCCTTTTATTTTAGTCGCAATGTAATTATGTATAACGCATATAAATTTGAATCTAATGTCGTTTTTTTAAATCATTAATATGTGCCACCAAATTGAGTACCATTTGGCTGTGCATAACCTTCGGTTTCTGATTGTGCTAAAATTCTCGAGATCACCCTAAAACAACCCTAACATCAAGACTCCTGGCTAGTGTCTTGACATTCGAGGTCATCAGGATGCCGAAAAAAAGACATTTTACTCATTTTTAATGTCGTATTTGAACGTTTTCAATTGATATCTTATTATTAGTTTTGTGTATGCATGACTTAGCATGGTATATATATAGTTTTAAGACCTATAATTTCACTAGTAATGTAATTATGTATAACGGGTATAAATTTGAATCTAATGTCACTCATTAAACACGTTTTTTCAATCATTAGTATGCGCCGCCAGCTGGAGTACCATTTAGCGGCGCATAACCTTCGGTTTTAGATTGTGCTGAAATTCTCAAGATCACCCTAAAACGGCCGAACGAGCAAGACTCTCACAACGTTCTTGCCATTTGAGGTCGTCTAGATTACGAAATAGACATCTTTCCTCGCAAAATCACACCACGCACCAAACACCATAGACGGTTCGTGGTGCTTGGTGTTTTGTGTCTTTGGCCAAAATGTTCGATCTATCGTATCTTTTGACACGTAGCTACGATTTTGTCACCGTTTTTTTCAAATCATGTATTTTTCGGGATCTATCCATTGGCAAACTTCCGTAGGCGGTTTGTCCCAAATATTTTTCGAAACGAGTCCTCGAAAGCCTTCAATTTTGCCTTTTTCAATTTTGGTCGTTTTAAATTTCATTCATATTATTCCTTTTAGTGCATGCATGACTTAGCATGGTACATATTCTTTTAAGGCCTTTTATTTCACTCGCAATGTAATTATGTATAACGCATATAAATTTGAATCTAATGTCACTACATTTAACACGCTTTTTTTAAATCATTAATATGCGCCGCCAAATGGAGTACCATTTGGCGGCACATAACCTTCGATTTCAGGTTGTGCTGAAATTCTAGAGATTACCCTAATATGACCCTAACATCAAGAATCCTGGATAGTGTCTTGATATTCGAGGTCGTCAGGATGGCGAAAAAGACAGTTTACTCATTTTTAATGTTCTATTTAAACGTTTTCAATTTATATCGTATTATTAGTTTTGTGTACGCATGACTTAGCATGGTACATATCGTTTTAAGACCTATTATTTCACTCTCAATGTAATTATGTATAACGGGTATAAATTTGAATTAAAATGTCACTTCATTAAATACGTTTTTTTAAATCATTAGTATGCGCCGCCAGATGGAGTACCATTTGGCGGCCCACAACCTTCGGTTTTCGATTGTGCTGAAATTCTCGAGATCACCCTAAAACGACCCTAACATCAAGACTCTTGGTTAGTGTCTTGACATTCGAGGTCGTGAGGATGTTGAAAAAAGACATTTTACTCATTTTTAATGTCCTATTTGAACATTTTCAATTTATATCTTATTATTAGTTTTGTGTATGATGACTTAGTATGATATATATATATATATATATATATATATATATATATATATATATATATATATATATATATATATATATATATATATATATATATATATATATATATATTTTAAGGTCTATTATTTCACTCGTAATGTAATTATGTATAACGGGTATAAATTTGAATCTAATGTCACTCATTAAACACGTTTTTAAATCATTAGTATGCATCGCCAGCAGGAATACCATTTGGCGGCGCATAACTTTCGGTTTCAGATTGTGCTGAAATTCTCAAAATCACCCTAAAATGGCCGAACGAGCAAGACTCTCAGAACCTTCTTGTCATTCGAGGTCGACCAGATTCCGAAAAAGACATCTTTCCTCGCAAAATTGCACCACTCTCCAAACACCACCGACGGTTCGTGGTGCTTGGTGTTTTGTGTTTTGTGCCAAAATGTTCGATATATCGTATCTTTTGACTCGTAGCTCCGATTTAGTCACCTTTTTTTTCAAATCGTGTATTTTTTTCGGGATCTATCCGTTGGTAAACTGCCATAGGCGGTTTATCCCAAATATTTTTTGAAACGAGTCCTAGAAAGCCTTCAATTTTGCCTTTTTTCGATTTTGATCGTTTTGAATTTCATTCATATTATTCCTTTTGTGTATGCATGACTTAGCATGGTACATATTCTTTTAAGGCCTTTTATTTGACTCGCAATGTAATAATGTATAATGCATAAAAATTTGAATCTAATGTCACTTCATTAAACACGCTTTTTTAAATCATTAATATGCGCCGCCAGATGGAGTACCATTTAGTGGCGCATAACCTTCGGTTTTAGATTGTGATGAAATTCTCAAGATCACTCTAAAACGACCCTAGCATCAAGACTGTTGTATATTGTCTTGACATTCAAGGTCGTCACGAAGCCGAAAAAAGAAATTTTACTCATTTTTAATGTTCTATTTGAACGTTTTCAATTTATATCGTATTATTAGTTTTGTGTATGCATGACTTAGCATGGTATATATCATTTTTAAGCCCTATTATTTCACTCGCAATGTAATTATGTATAACGGGTATAAATTTGAATCTAATGTCACTTCATTAAACATGTTTTTTTAAATCATTAGTATGTGCCACCAGATGGAGTACCATTTGGCGGCGCATAACCTTTGGTTTCAGATTGTACTGAAATTCTCGAGATCACCCTAAAATGACCCTAACATCAAGACTCCTGGATAGTGTCTTGACATTCGAGGTCGTCAATTTTCACTTGTTTTTGATCATGTTTGATGCATAACTGCAATAAAATCTTTAGAATTACCCTTTTTCCCCTTTTACCCATTTTAGTGTGTTATCGGATTAAAATGACTTTAAAATAATAAGATAACTCCTTAAAATGTTATCAAAATTCTGTATAATTAAGGAGTTATCATGTACTTTACACATCCATGTACAGATCTGTCTCTGAATTCCCCCTTATGGCCTTTTTCATATCGAGCAGCTAATGGGTCAAGAAGTTGCTAATCTTTCTGGTGGTTAGTGGCAGCGAGTTGCATTGACTCCGAGCCTTGGCAAGTCTGCTGATATATGTATATATTTGATAGACGAACCAAATGTGTACCTAACCTCTAAAGCAACAGCTGTTCTTACAAAAGTTAATAAAGAGATTTATACTGCATGCTAAGAAGACTGCTTTATGGCTGAACGTAACTTTATAGTGGCAACTTATTTAGCGAATCGAGTAATCGTTTATACAGGAATCCCATCTGATTGATTGTGATGCAAGTGCGCCGCAGTAGTTACGGACTGAAGTGGATCTCCTTTTGTCGCACTTGACCATCAAATTCAGATGGGACCCAACTAATTTCCGACCAAGAATCAACAAGCTTAACCCAACAAAAGATAGGGATCATAAACTTGTTGGATCTTATTATTACCTGGATGACTAACTTAGCTATACGTATATATCGTTTCGAGTTGCCAGCTTGTTAAAATAGAAAAACACGTCCTAGAGAGGGCCGTGCGCACTCTCACCACCAGTTGTGCAACAAAAGACGAGATTGTATGATTAGAATACGCAATACAGAAAAACTAAAAAGGTAAGGAAAAGGCAAGCAAAGAAGCGCGCTTACCAACCTTCTCCTTCTTACAGGACTTCTCCTCACTCTTTTCAGCATGCTTGTACTCCTTCTTGAAGGGTAAAAATGTCCCAATCAACCGAGCCCCCTTTGTCTACAACAGAAGGGGTGGATTCCATAATATCATGATCACTGGACTCCACATCTGTGCATAGAACCTCCTCCTCAGAATATGTGCAACCCTTGAACACATGTAACTCGACGCCAGTAGAAGGAACATTGCCCCCCATGCCGGCGGCAGGTAGATAACGAAGGGTGCCAGATGGTGTTGCCTTCAAAAATATAGCTACTTCGTCAAATAGGAGGATCTTTGGAGTGTTGACTGTTACCAAAGTAAATAAAGCTGAGGAGGCGAAGAATATTGCCCTCCAAATTATGGCGAAAGATCATCGAAGAGAATCCCCCTAATGTTTGGGTTCAGTAACGAAGAAAGAAAAAGATGAAATCTTGTATAAGAAGAAAAGGAGCTTGAAAAATATTGGGACAGTAGTTCGAAGAAGAAGATGAACACTTCATGAAAAGAAAGTATTTATAGGAATAAGAAGGAAAACATTAAAAAAATGAAGGCACATCGTAGCCGTACACGTGTTGAAAATCTAATGGAGAGGGAACTAATAAGCTACAGTGATCATGTTGAAGTAATGATTGCGTTGACGATTCTGAGTGACAGGCTACAGTGACATGTGGCAGACTGATGATTGAGTTTACGATTTCCCGCGCTGGACAGGCTGACAAGCCGTAAAAACCACCCTAACATTAAATGCACTGATCTAGTGCACTGTGCGTCATAATAAGGGTCCTGCAACATTCACGTTTCTTTGCATTAAATACAACTCTTCGACGCATTGAACGTCATCTTTAGAAGTTCTACATCGTGCACAACACCTTGCATTAAATGAGTCTTCTAGCGCACTACATGTCGTAATTAGAGTTCTACATCACGCGTAATAAATTGGGCGCAATATAGAACTAGGGGGACTTAATGATGCGTATAGTTGTATATCTATTTGCGATATACTAGATCAGCGTTCATCGCCCCATATAAACGCGCAGGATCATAATCCATGCGCTAGCTAACACGCTAGCTGACGCGCTAGCTAATCATGATTTGATAATAAGCTCGCAAATTTCGATCACGCAGTTTAAACATAGCGCTATATCTAAGGCACAAATAAGGCTAGAAATGTACTATAGCGACACTAAAGAAGAAAGGACACAGGCTGCGATCCTGACATCGTAGGGCAGCCAGAAAAGGACAACGGAGTATAAAGGAGACAGCAGTAAGATAATGGCAGTACTTTTACAGCTTTTCGGAATAAAAGGACGGAGACAATACAACGTACCACCAACATATCCTTTTGTCCCCTTACGTGGCACCAACATATCCTTTTGTCCCCTGTACGTGGCACTAAGGGACAAAAGCTCACAAGTATAATTAGAGATAACATTGAACAAGAAAGAGGAGGGGGGATCACATTCTAGGAACATACCCTACTTCATCCACAACAATACTCTCAAGTATATCACTCCAGCTAACCCGCGCTACCGGAATAGCATCCTCAAACACTTAGCGATTTCACACATAGCGATTTCAGGTAGCGCATACAACTTAAATCCTAACATCGCCCTTGGGCCATCAACTCCGGTCGACCCGAATGATGGTGGGTTACATTTAACCACCCTTTCTGAGATCATCATCTCGTATGAGGGTTATTCATGGTACTCCGGACCGGAGAGCTAAACTCAAAAAACCCTTAAACCCCTCCTTATTGTTGATCTCGCATGAACCGAACCCCATGGACCATTTTATGCTTGATCAAATAACTATAATTGTACTACTCCGTAGTATATTATTCTTATTTACTCTAAGACCACTCTCAACCATGACAGTTTCCTCACCACTTCCTCAGTGTCACGTCATCTTTCTCTCTCCACCTTCCTCACCACTTCCTCTCATAACACTCCCATAATACACCATTGCCAACCATTACATACTTCCTCAACCAAAGTACGAAATAGGAATCGACCAAACTAAACCAAAGATAAACAGAAGAATTCCGATCGGAAAATACGAAAGCCGCCACCAAAAAATGAACTAAGTATGAATTATATAAACAAATGCTAAACAATCCATGAAACTCCAAAGTGCCAACAACTGAAATAGCAAGAAACCACGAGGGTTAAAACATATATAAAATATTGTTTGGTTGGACAGTCAGCAACACCAAAGCAAGTCCTGTAGGTGGATTCCGATGAGGAAAGATGCGTACGGTGACGGGAAAAACGAGATCCAAGAACCGGAGTGAATGGTCTAGAGAGTTAAGAGGTTACAGGAAACCACCAAACCAGACCAAAACATAGATGGAAAAGACCTTGAAACTAATTTCGGCGACCTTACGTCGCCGGTTGTAGATCCATCTGTACCTCTCTCCAAACAAGAACCCAAGGAACGAGCGACTTTAACGACGCCATTACATTAGAATAGAAGCTATTCGAACAAAGGTCCAATCTATCATAAAGAGAAAGAGCGTCGCTGGAAAATCACATCAGAGTTACACGTTGAAAAAAATGATCTCGCCATAAAGAGAGCTAGACACCGACTCAGACCAGTGAAACAACCACTTTTCAGTCTAAGCCACCACCTCACTCATAATAAGTATTCCTCGGCTAAGACGAGGATGGTGTCCAGAAAAGCGAAAAAATGAATCAGACCTCGAAAGTCAACAAATCAATGGAAGATGGGAGATGGGGAAGAAAACAATTAGTGAAAGGGAGAGGAGAATCACAGAGATCTGATCAACGACATCATGTCGTTGACTCGATGACTGACGAATGCGAAAGCACGTTGGACGTGAAAAGAAACTTAAAATTTTGGGAACGGGAGAGACAGAAAAGTAAATATTGTTTTGTTTTTGTTTTTTTTTAAGCCAATGCCCTAAAGATGTAGTTTATGAAGTTTGAACTTGGGTGTCCTATAGGAATTCTCAAACCTCCAACCATCCAGCTACCCTCAAGAGTTCGTAAATCTGCTTCTGTTAGCAGTATAAGTCGACACTTAACAACACCAAGATTTGCATATTTTAACACTAATTTGATTAATGGTTATAGTAATTTTGATACTGAATTTAATTTTCGTAGTATAAATAGTTAATTATATAATATATTTATTTATTTTCCGTAGTAAAAGTAAAATCAAATACGGGTAATTCTCGTTTTGGTATAAAGCTCTGCTCGAGTCTTTTCTGTTTTGTTTTTACTTTTAAAATATTTTTTTATCATTATTATATTATTTTCTTTTCCACCGAAAAGAGCACGAATATATGATGTCCCAAATCCGCAAGCTTAAGAATTTTAATAAGGATGAAGCACGTTAGTAGGTCCCTCCCTCCCAGTTACTATTAAACAAATTGATTATTTTCTATTAATCGGCCAAGATTTCTTTTTGTTTGTTAAATTATACAACTTTTATATCTATATAGTTTAACAAATATGATCAAATTTATTATTTATTATATACATTTAACTTTCATACTTTAATGTATACAAAAACAAAATAAAGATAACTTTAGATGATTATCAATGATGTAGATACTTTGCAATAATTATACTTTGGATTAAAGCTTATGTCTCGTTGGCGCCAAAAACATTCTTTTCCTAATACCCTCAACAACCAAACCAAACGTATAGTCTACCTGTTCAAATTAATTCTCATTTTCTTAACTGATCGAAAGTTCAAAAGTTAATTCTTTTTGCCGGCCGGAATCTTTCCTCTGGCTGATTATCGATCAAGATTCAAGATATATAGCTGGCTGGATTACAGTAAACGTATCAAAAGGTAATGCATGTTGTGATTTCCATCTTCTTTATCTCGCTAAATTGAACTTCTAGCTATCAATTTTATTTTATACAATCGAATACATTAATCACTTGCATAATTTTATAGTATTTCTTTAAACTCCTTTTGTAGTTGCTTTAAGTATATTTAACATTACTGTTATCTTGAATAATAAAATACTCCGTAATACTGTTGCTCTGTTACTATAAATATAACAAAGTAGGACGGAATAACTTTCTGTGTAGATCTTAATTCCCTTATTATGATATTATAATGATGATAATAACAATAACAGTCATGTAAATATAATCTTATTAGATATATGATATTAATTTTTAATATGAATTTATATTAGTAAGAATTATGCATTTACTACCGGTTATTGAGAATTCAGGAGTGTCCAGTGTTCCGGAAATCAGGGACAATAATCTGCAACATCCAGACACTACATGCGTTGTTCATGAAAGACGTTGGTACTAACTAGTAATAAATTACTAAATTTATTACTCCCTATCAAGTTTCTACATCGATATTCAAGATCTGGATGGTGGATTTATCATAAAAACACCGTGGATTAATGAACAAAATATGTGTGGTGGATTTATAGATAAAGAACAAACATAGTAGATTTAGTACCAAAATGAAAATTCTACTTCATATGTGAATTTATTAGAGTATTATTATTAATTATTACTACTAATTAAAATTGTTATTAAACAAAATTTGTTACTTTTATTATTATTATTATTATTATTATTATTATTATTATTATTATTATTATTATTATTATTATTATTATTATTATTATTATTATTATTATTATTTTATTTTTTTGTTGTTATTAACCCTTATATACTAAAACACATGGCCAAATCTGTAGTTTCAGTTATTTCCGATTGTAGTTTTGCGTTTGCGCTCACACTACAATAGGTCCCTCAACTTCGCCTCAATTTACACAACAACCCCTTAAGTCACACTACAATAGGTCCCTCAACTTCGGCTCAATTTACACAACAACCCCTTAAATTTACACTTTTTTAAAGGTAACAAGTGTAAACATATAATTTACACAACGCCTCAATTAACCCTTATATACTAAAACAGGCCAAATGTGTAGTTTTAGTTATTTCCGGTTGTAGTTTTGCGTTTGCGTTCACACTACAATAGGTCCCTCAACTTCACCTCAATTTACACAACAACCCCTTAAGTCACACTACAATAGGTCCCTCAACTTCGGCTCAATTTACACAACAACCCCTTAAATTTACACTTTTTTAAAGGTAAAAAGTGTAAACATATAATTTACACAACGCCTCAATTAACCCTTATATACTAGAACACATGGCCAAATGTGTAGTTTTAGTTATTTCCGGTTGTAGTTTTGCGTTTGCGTTC
Organism: Rutidosis leptorrhynchoides; assembly: GCF_046630445.1. NCBI lineage: Eukaryota > Viridiplantae > Streptophyta > Magnoliopsida > Asterales > Asteraceae > Rutidosis > Rutidosis leptorrhynchoides. Next base: position 335,470,144 of record NC_092342.1, on the reverse strand, counting down.
ACACTACAATAGGTCCCTCAACTTCGCCTCAATTTACACAACAACCCCTTAAGTCACACTACAATAGGTCCCTCAACTTCGGCTCAATTTACACAACAACCTCTTAAATTTACGCTTTTTTAAAGGTAAAAAGTGTAAACATATAATTTTATTAAAATAAAAGAAACTAATTCCCCCGAATTTATAACGTGCCCTGTCTTCTCGCTCGGTGCGAGTTAAATTTTTTTGAGAGTACCGTTCAACTCGAAAAAGTCTCACGAACCCAACGAGACTAACTATACGCGAAACAGACACTTTTTAAAAAACGCTTAACACAACGACAGCCCGTATCTTTCTGTTCGCTGCAAGTTAAATTTTTCCGACAGCGCCGTTACACTCGAATTTTTTTTTGAACAAAACGAATCTAACTACGTTCGAAACGGACACTTTTTAAAAACGCTTAAAACAACGACATCTAAAACGGCGCTTAAGACATGGGCCGTTTTCCCCTCTGTAAATACACAGCGCTACGTTAAATATGAATACACAAGCCGAAAGCCCCCGTCGCATCGCGCGGGCCGGATCCGGACTAGTTATAACATATTTCCATATGAATAATCAGACATGCGTTCGATGAATTTGACACAATATTTTGGTATTGTTTTATTTTTTATTTTAGTTTTTTTAAAAAACAAGTAAAATACATTTTATAAATATGCATCAGGATACAGAGCTTATGAACAATTCCCCTGTTTACATGCAATATGCAATATAAAATAAATAAATATACATGTTTTTGTTGATTCAATGAATTAATGGGGATGGACAATGATCTTATTCTGCACATGGTGTTCCATTTTTTGTTTCCACAACCTTTACTCTGATTATGATTATTGATTATTGATTATATACATAATAATACATACATTATTACTTTCATTTTTATGACTCAGCTTCTTAATTATTCAACTATTTTGTCCCTTAATTCCAAATAAAAAACTTCAGTATGAAATCCAAAATGATATAAGCATAGATTCTTAGTCTCCAAATGATCTCAAACTCAGATGAGACAGCCAACAAAGAAAAATAATAACTTCAACTTTTTTAATTTTATTTAAGAGCCATCATTTTTTGCTCATTTATTATACTTTGAAGATCATGTTATTTGACTACCCCACCATAACTGCCTCACCATTACTATAATTTCGCCTTATATCTCTTTCTTGGACCTATATTCCTTCACTTTTTCATCAACAAAAATTCAATTCTCTTAAAGAACCTAAACTGATCCTACCATTTATTTTGTTCTCTTTTTGTGATGTGAGCTGTTAGTATGGTCTGTAAAGTTCATTTTAGTACTCTTTAGACCCCTGAAGTTTTTCTTCATTCTTAAGATTTTAAGAGATGATTAATGTATTGTGAAGATTCTTGATCACATTAGTTTGGTGCAAGTTTCAAGAGAATTTTCTTTTTTAGATCTTGGTGTAAAGACTTATGCTTTTGATCATCAACTTTATACTTTTTTGGTCATAATCTTCCTTTATATGTTGTAACAGTACAAGTCTGTTACTCCTGTATCATATCAAGATTTATAACTGTGAAAATAGGCTGTTTTTTTAACCAGTTTTGATTCATCATATGATAGATGATGCAAATGTGGCCAAGTTTAAACAGAGTGGGTGTATATGAATCAAATCAAAAACTTGAAAAGATCGATGGAACAAATTTTCGGTCTCGGTCCCACACAAATGAAGTTAGTTCTCGGTACAAATCCCCTACACCGAGACGTTCTCCTTCTCCAAATACACCAAAAACATTCACAAAAACGCCTGTTTCAACAAGAGCGGTATCAACAGAAAGAAGACGACATGTGACACCGCAATCACCGTCACGTTGCTCAACTCCGGTCCATGAAACATCTGTCGATGTAGAATTAGTGGCAAGAAAGGCGCAGGGTTTATGGCCTTCACGATTGCGTAGTATAAACGTTGCTTTCCAATCCGATTCGTTATCTTTATCCACTAGTAAGAAAGAAAAACCGCCACCTCAGGCGCTGTCCGATCGAACCTTGAAATCGTCATCAAATTTGACACAAAAACGAAATGTAACACCTCCTAGAAAGTCAACTCCCGAGAGAAAACGGACCCCGCTCAAAGGGAAAAACACCGTTGACCAGTCAGAGAATTCTAAACCTCTGGTCGATCAACATCGCCTACCTAACAGAACAAATTCGAAAATTTTGAACAAAAATATCGACATTTGCGAGAAGCCAACGAAGTCATTAATCACACCTAGTAGAAAAGTTGGAGCATCTATATTTACGAAAACGCCCTTAGAAAAATCTGCGAGTTGTCCTGTGAAGTTATCATCGGAATATGATAATTTACAAAGAATGTCTAATCTTGTTTCGTCGAGTTTAGCAGTACGATCTCAGTCTTTGCCTGCTAGTGGGCCCCGACCAGCTTCACCTTGTAAGCCAGTTGGTTTGGGCTCAAAAAGGCCCGTTAGTGCAGCTCCTTCTAGAGGGATCAGTCCCTCTCGTAGGCCATCTAGTCCATTGAGGCAACCGTGCACCTCAGACAGAGTTTCGGTTCTCACGTTTGTTGCTGATATTAAAAAGGGTAGAAAGGTAATTGATCAGATTGAAGATGCACATTATCTAAGGTTACTTCACAACCGGCAAATGCAATGGTCGTTTGTTAACGCTAGGGCAAAATACGCGTTGAACTCTCAGAAACTAACTGCTGAGGTTTGTTAACAATACCTTTATAATATAGTTTTTATTTATTTATTTTTTTGTGTGAAATTGATAGCATTCTCATTTTCGTTATCTATTAAAACATCAAGACTGATAAGCATAATATGATTGTTGATACAGAATTCATTATCTAGTGTGTGGAGACGTACCTACGAACTTAGGGTTTCAGTAGCTGCAAAAAGGATTGAAGTTGATCAGTTGAAATTGAAGCTGAACCTTTACTCTGTTTTAAACCAACAAGTATTGCATTTTCCTTTACATAATTTTTTTCAATCTTTTCACATTACTAAATATACCTATACTTCTAACGACAGTCCTCAAGTATTGTCGTTAAGATGCATGAAATGGTTGTACAATTCAAAACTGGCCATCTAAAGTGAACACTTAGCTGCACTTTACATGTAGTTTATGCACCTTAACAATAACCTTAAGAAATGTCGTTAGAAAAAAAATCCTACGTAGTACTTTTATTTAACTAAACGCCCTCGTTGTATTACAACATCCAGTGTTGTAAAAAACCCGATTACTCGCCGATTAATCACCGATTAATCATTTTTATGAGCAATCCGTTCCGATTTCTAAAAATCCGTTTAATTAAACGGTCAACGTCAATTGATGGGTCAAAATTGAATTTGGTAATCAAATTCAGTCAAAGTAAAAAATGGTTAACATTTTAACATGAATTTAAACTAGAACTTTATAGTTTTGGAGCAAAATGAACAATTTTAGACAATTATATTAAAGCTTATTTTTATATTTATGATTTTTTTCTATATTTACACATATAATTTTTAAAATTTAATATTTAAATGAATACAGTACAATCCGATTAATCCCCGATTAATTCCCGAATTGCCGATTAATCCTTCCAAAGTCCCGACCGATTAATCCCCCAATAGCGAATTTTGCAACCTTGACAACATCAATACTAAAATTCACAAATGTGAGATATGAGGATGTGGGATATAGATAGTTATTCCTTTACCCTAAGATAAAGGGAAATCGTTTCTCCACCCAAGGGTAGGGGACTGCTTTCAGAAGGACCTCGGACTAATATGTTATAAAATAGAAAAACACGCATAGATATAGGTATGCACTCGTTGTATTATATTGGCTAATATCGTCATATCTATCATCAGATGGCCTACCTAAAAGAATGGGCTTCAATAGAAAGTGGGCACAACCTAAATTTAGCTGGTGCCATTGAACATCTACAATCAAATACTCTCCGACTACCTGTAACTGAAGGAGCAATTGTATGTCATATATCAAAACAATGTTTAAATTTACTAATGTATATTCATAATATAATCATCGACTAATATATACCATCAAACAAATTTCAGGTCGATACCGAAACTGTGAAGTCATCTCTTAGCTCAGCAATCCAAGTAATGCAAGCTTTTGGAACCTCCATACAGTCTACTATATCAAGGGTAAGAAAGTTTTTAATTTTCTGTTTTTTTTCCTTTTCTTTTTCAATAAGGATTTTGTTTGATTTGTGATATTAGTTACTGAATCATACCATAATTAAACAGCTGGAGCGACCAAATTACCTTGCATCTGAACTTGCAATTGTAGTGGCACAAGAAAGAGCTCTTCTTGATGAATGTGAAGTTCTTATGGTGTCTGCAGCTTCTTTAAAGGTAAAATAAATCTCTAAACTTTTACTCCTCATTTGTCTTTTATAGTATAATCAAAATGTTTAATTTGTATTTTTTTATTTTTATTTTCTGCAGGTAAAGGAATACAGCCTTAGGACACATCTAATACAACTGAAACACCAGTCAAAAACTTCATAACTCTGTCTTCACTTTTGACAAACTAACTTACATTTTGTTTTAACAACTCATGAGTATTGATGGCTGTTGGGCAACGAGTAATGCAACATTTGCTTATGATAACAGAGTTATTTCGTTACATAACAAAAACATCATTCAAGAATGTAATATATATTGGTGAACCCGAGACTAACTTCTATAGTCTCGTGAGTGAAGAAATATACTGACAACGTTGTTGTGAACACCAAAAGTTTATAGGTTTACTAAGACGCTGACAATAGTGATATTACTACCAATGCTTTTATTCAACCTGTAAATATTGTGGGATTAATTTGTCGATATTTTTCTATAACTGCAATGATCTTAATCAGCTTAATCTGAATTCGGTGAATTGAAATCAAGCTTAACAGTTCAATCTGGAAACTAGGGTTAAGAAATAGCGTCGAAATTGAATTGGTTGTTTTATTACAATTGAATTACAATTGAATGATTTGTACAGAAATTGAGAGATTCTTTATAGAATTGACAAATTGAAAACTGAATTACACAATACAACTAACTAACTACTTAACAAACAAATGGGCGGGAAGTTCTGTTCAAAAGCTGTTGACATCCGTTCAAATGGTTAGTTGATCATTTGGGGTAAATGACACGTGCCCGGCATGTGACAATGACAGTAACTTACGTTTATTATCAGGAAAAGGAATGAGGAGGAGATTAGTGCAATTATTCAAGATTATATTAGATGCAAATTGATGCTTTTGAAAGTTAAAAAGTCTCCTGCAGTTTTAATTGCTGGTAGAATTTGGTGTATGAAGTGGGCTGATGCCAAATTAGTAATGGATTAGTGGTTGTGTTTTGTTTGTTGTGTATGTTTGCTTTGGGCTTAGGGAAATGTCCGGCCCTTGTATGTTCGTTCTGCAAATTTACTTTTAACTCAGTTAGTTCCCCAACATCGTTCTAAAAATTATAGTTCGTCTGCTTCAATACCTAAAATAATTGGTGACTGAGTTCTGCAAAATTTCATAGTTAGATGACTTTGTGATTAAATGTCCATAAGCTTTGTGATTATAGGGAATTAGAGGACTTTGTGATTAAATGTCCATAAACTTTGTGATTATAGGCAATTAGAGGACTTCTATGCTTACAAAAAAAGTTTTACGTAAGTAGTTTATACGTAATTTAATTTCTCAATTAAAATTGTTGCATAATCAACCAATAATTCCAAATCAAAAGTTGCTTAAAATTAACTATTATTACATGTTACATTAATACTAGTAAAATGACTAGACGAGGTTGTTTAAACGAAACAATTTAATTATATGTTTTAAGTATTAAGTGAAAGTGAATGTAAATGTTAAAGTCATTTAGTTTAATAACCCGTGGAACCACGGATTCCGATTAACAAACTTGTCGTTTTTACAAACATATTGATGTACTTAACTTGTTCAGAATAAATGAACTACATTCATTCTCTCACCATCATCTTTCAATTTTCATCACAATTACTGTTTTCTTTTCATTAAAACCTACATTACAACTTTTTATTGAGATATGTAGTTCAGATACATATGTAACTTAATTAATCTCGTAAAGAGAACACATATTTGAATAATATAATAATAATAATAATAATAATAATAATAATAATAATAATAATAATAATAATAATAGTAATAATAATAATAATAATAATAATAATAATAATAATAATAATAAAGTTTGCTTAAAAATTGAGTATTTATATTTTTTATAATAATTATTAGTAATAACAAATGTCTTTTAATATTTTTTAAAAACTTAAAATACAATTATTATACGAAGGTTGTACAATATGCTTCAAAGTTTGTACATGCGTTCATGGGTTATTTTATAAAAGATTGTATAATTTGTTATAAAGTTTGTACATATGGTCATGGGTGTATTTATATATTCTGGGTATTTATTTGTTTTGATTTTGTATCTTTTTTTAATTTGAATTAATTTATAATGTAAATCATTAAAATTGTATCATCGGTTTTTATTTGTTTTTATTTTTTATATATAATTTAAAATCATAAAATCTTATTGCCTTCAAAATCGTGACGCATATATTATCGGTATAATTATTTGTTTTTATTTTGTATTTTTTTTTTAATTTTTAATCAAGTAGAATTAACATATAAAATAATAATGACATCATCATTATCAAAATTAAAAAGTAATTAGTAAAATGATGAAATCATCATTTTAGAGATTTATATGAATACTAGTGAAATGACTCGTGAAATCACGTTTTTTAAAAGAAACAGTTTAATGATGTTTTAAGTATTAAGTGAACGTAAATGCTAAAGTTATTTAGTTTAATGACCCGTGGAACCACATATTCCGACTAAGTAACTTGTTGTTTTTACAAATATATTACTCCGTAATATACTTAACTTGGTCAGAATAAATGAACTACATTTATTCTCCCACGACATTCTTTCAATTTTCATCACAATTACTATTTTTCTCGTCGTCGTAACATTTATATTGTCGATCTAATTGATAATCAATGAGAGTGAATTTTTTCTCCCAAAAAACATGAAATAAATAAATAAGTAATTTAATTTAATTAGTTATAATTAGATTAATGACATCAGTTTAAGGCCTTTGATTTTTTTCTTTTTCTTTTTTATTTTTTTATAATAAATAAATTAGTCTAATAATGACATTATTATTATAGGATTTTAATAGAAAAATATAGATAGATATCTATACATCTATCTATACATTATTATAAAGCACGTGCCATTATGCCTACGTGTCGTCTTCTCAGTTAATCTAAATTAAATTGTCCTACGTGTCATTATATTATTAAATTAAATAAATATAATGATCTTAAAAGATAAAGAATAATAAAATAATAAAATACACCCAAAAATATTTAGTTGATAAACATGACATTCCTTTTTATGTCCCTTTTCCATATATAATTATAATTATATAGATAGATTTATAGATATGGCCGATTAAATACTTCGTACAAAAACACAATAGGAGATAATTAATATTGCTAAAATTAAATTTAACATAATCATCCATATCTCCAACTAAAATAATGGTTATGAGTAATGACTATCAAAGCACAAATCAAAATTTTGATTTTCTTTGGTAATTTTTTTTTATTAATTGAATTATAGTTTATCTGTATATAAGGATGATAATAAAATTTACATATTAAATTAATTAAATATAATGATCTTAAAAGATAAAGAATAATAAAATAATAAAATACACCCAAAAATCTTTAGTTGATAAACATGACATTCCTTTTTATGTCCCTTTTCCATATATAATTATAATTATATAGATAGAATTATAGATATGGCCGATTAAATACTCCATACAAAAACACAATAGGAGATAATTAATATTGCTAAAATTAAATTGAACATAATCGTCCATATCTCCAACTAAAATAATGGTCATGAGTAATGACTATCAAAGCACGAATCAAAATTTTGATTTTCTTTGGTAATTTGTTTTTATTAATTAAATTATAGTTTATCTATATATAAGGATGATAATAAAATATAATAATAATAATAATAATAATAATAATAAAAGTAGTGGTCAATTATAATTAAATATTTGGTTTAATTTTTTTTGCTAAAGTTAGGTCGGTAAAAAATATTCTACTCCGTGATATTTTCTAATTAAATTAGTGGATTCAAATTTTGAAATTGAAATTTTAAATATTATATAAATAAAATGTCAATAACTTAAGGATATACCGAATTTTTTTTTTTTTTTTTTTTTTTGTTATTTTTAAGATTCACTCACATCATTCCTTTTATTTTGTATGAAATTTATGGTTTCTATTGGTGTAAAACCACTCACCACAATTTACGATGAGAAAAAATTCTTCATTGGTAGCAAATGGTTATCTCATTAAGCGGAGGAGCATGATATTCAAATGCAAAGTTAAACTTCCATATTACTCCGTATGTCATTTACAGTCATATATCTATACGCACATATAATTTATTTAAGCCATATTATTTCTATATGTACCATACTATGTTAATGCATTTGCCCATCGCACGAGTTCTAACTTTTAAAAAGGTATGTCTTTACTATTAATGATGCTATTTCGAGTTAGTCAAAACATGTTGGATATTTCAATGCATGACTAATAGTTAAGCTCGAATTAATGTGACTCACTAAATATCCAATAAACAATTTTGAAATAATATCTTTCACGTATTTCTTTGAATATGGTGGTATTGAATATCTGTTAGTCTAAAGCACGGGCTCATATACTAGATACATGATTGAAGAAGCGTATAGAATGCATATTCAATTTCGAATTATGGGTATGACATTTTAAACATTATTGGAAATCGCATATCCATAATTTGAAATGGAGTATATCTTTAGTTCACATATAAATTAATCTATTTTATTTTTAAAAACTCATATATATATTGTTGTTCGTATAATTGATTATTTACTTATTTTATACGTTTCCGTCCAACATAAAGCTAGTATATATATATATATATATATGAGAAAAAAATTATACGAATATTAAAAATTAGGTTAATATGTTACTGGGCTGACCGGGCCCATGAACTAGAATCTACGTAGGGCATCAATGTTACCCCTGCGCTTACAATGATCGATTGTGTGCAATTATATTCTCCTAACCAAAAATGTTTAATCGATCGCTTAATCGATAATAATCATAATAGCATAATGTGTGGTTATTTATGTGATGATTTGATGCTTAATATCTTCAAAAGACTACCGGTCAAATCTCTCATTCGATTTCGATCACTCTCAAAATCATGGTATTCTCGTATTGCTAGCGAAAATTTATCCGCATGCACACTATCGAATCTGGCAAACTTCCTCATAAAGTCCTCACGAGACAGTCGATTAACAATGTAAATGAATATGTCTATTCAATACATTCGTGTCTGCCTTTGTATCTAGGGCATGGTTACATAGGCTTAACGAAATTCAAGTGTGCTGGCAAACCCATACCCATGATTGTTGGTTCATGTAACAGAATTAATTGTATGGTTAATTGGACTAATGGTTATGGGAGCATTAATTAGTCTATTGAACTTTCCAATTCGGGGCAAGTTAACCATTCCTCATGATAATTGACTAATCTCCTTTAATGATAGTCGTTGGGCGACCTTCGGGTTTGGTTAGGATCCAATCACTTGTAATTACACGATTGTTTTTATTAAACACTTGGAATCAATAAAAAATCATAGCTCACTTATTTACTCTATGAAAAGGGGCTCTTGGATTTTGATTACTTCCCCTGATTTTTGGTTTGACTTTCTTGCGTTACAATCATTATATCTCAGTGGCACATTATATTGGTTCGTATCTGGTTGTGTAACAGAATTATCAACCGAAATGACTAATTATATAGTGACGTTTAATTTGAGTACTCATGTTTTTGGTAAGATTTTATTGCCAAAGCATAGTTCGATGGCCAAACGAATAACAATCTACAATGGTTCTCTTGCTTTTGTTTCTAATAATAGATGTAAGAATCTTACTTTTATTTGGGTGATGAGGGAGTATAATAATGTTGCATCTTGGTCGTTGATACATAGATTGAAACCGGAACATGTTTATCAATGTCTTCAACCTATTGCCAACGGTGATATACTGTTCTACTCGGTAACTTGGTATCAAGTTTATCATCACAAGACAGGCATGTTTTCAAAAGTCTTCAAGCTTGGAAGGTGTTATCGGCTTCGTATGGAAACTTACATGGAAAGCCTTGAATTGTTAGACACAGGGAGTCCTTGTGGGAGAAGCATCTTTGTTTCGGATGAAAAAGAAGAAGCATAAAGTAATCGTTATGATTGTTATTTTATTATAAATTTTATTATTATATACATGTTTGGTACCTAAAATAATCTATAATCAAGCTATTATAACTGATGTTATTGAGATTTTTATAGTTACTGGGGTTGAACCTAATACCTTATGAGAAATTAAGAGCGTCAACTGCTTAGAGTTGCCTTCTATAAATGTTGCTTTCAAGTATGATTCGTTTTCTTAATCCACTAGCAAGAAAGAAAAACTGCTAGCCAGGATCTTTTTGATCGAACCTTGAAGTCGTCATCAAATTTATCACAGAACCGAAACATAACACCTCCTAGAAAGTTAACTTCGTAGAGAAAACATACCGCGCTTAAATGGAAAAACATCGTTGACCAGTCAGAGAATTCTAAACCTCTGTAGATCAACATCTAACAAATTCCAAAAATCTGAACATAAATATGGACATTTGCGAGAAGCCGCTGAAGTCTTTAATCACACCTAGTAGAAATGTTGGAGCATCTATATTTACGAAAATGCCCTTAGAAAAATCTGCAAGTTATCCTGTGATGTTATGGTTGGTGTAACATCCCAAATCTAGCAAACAAGTTCAAATGTTAACGGCTCAGGTGTGGACCGGTGGTCCACTTTGGTCCGATGGTCCAAATTCAACATAAACTGGAAACATGTGCAACCTGGACCGGCGGTCCACTTTGGACCGGCGGTCCACTTTGGACCGGCGGTCCAGCATGAGATTCTTGAAATAGGCAGGTCAGGAGTGGACCAGCGGTCCACAGCGAGTTTTTGTGCAGTTTTGTTGTTGTGTAAAAATAAGAAGGGGCATTTTGGTCAATTCACTTGGGTGTCGGTTTGGAGCCTTCAAAGCTGATCTAGATCCCATTTTAGATCTCATTTCACCCACACAAAATCATCTCATCCTATCTTAGAGTGAGAAAGAGAGTTTAGAGAGAGCTCGATTTGAGGAAGAAGAAGAAGAGTGAATTGAGTCAAGACGCAAGAGTTAAAGTTGTTCATCTCGCTCCTAGCTACGTTTTAGTTGTTGTGGTAAGTTTTAACTCTGAATTTCATTGTTTGATTTGATGTTCATGTTAGGGTTTGAACTAGTGGGTTCTTGAGGAAACCCATCTAGCTTATTAATGGGAGATTTAAGCTAGTAAATGGTGTTAATGACCCTTGTTGGTGAGTTTTGGGTTGGATGATGAAATTAATGATTTGATGATCATGTTTGGGTGTTAAAATCACTAGCTAACTTAGGTTGTTAGTGATTAAAGGTGTAAGCTTGCAAGATTTGGTGTTTTGACTTGAGTTTAGGTCAAAATGGGTTTTGTGTCAAAATAGTGCAAGTAGGCGATTTGATGATTAAACGTTGAGTAAAATGCGTTATTGGAATATAATCATTAGTTGGTTGTGATTATGAGTGGTTTGGGTGAGATTTGACTTAGTCAAAATGGAAGTAAGTGCAAACGGGTCGAAATTGCACTTATGGTGATTTTAGGCATAAGCTAGAGTGTTTAGCTTAATTGTTGTGAATTACTTAGGTGATTTACATTTGAACGACTTGGAGCTCAAGCGGGATTAGCTCCTCAAGTAATCGAGGTGAGTGGAATATTTATACATGTATGTATGTAGTTTATTTACTCGTACGTGATGTGGGCCTTAGGTGCCACACCGTGAGTATTGGAGTTATGTCACAAGTCGGTGACTTATTGATAGTATGGGTGATGAGAACTACGGGTCGGTATTGTCTTCGTAGGTGATTCACAAGTCGGTGACCCCTTATGTCTTCGTAGGTGATTCACAAGTCGGTGACACCTCATGGTGGTTCACAAGTCGGTGACCCCTTATGTCTTGGTAGGTGTTTCACAAGTCGGTGACACCTCTTGGTGGTTCACAAGTCGGTGACCTCTTATGTATTGGCGGGTGATTCACAAGTCGGTGACACCCTATGGTGATTCACAAGTCGGTGACACCTTATGATGATTCACAAGACGGTGACATCTTTGCGAGTTGGAATCGACGTTATTGGTCGACTACAAGTCGGTAGTACCAAAGCGGGGGGAAATGTAGGGGTGTTCAAAATATCCGAATCCGAAATCCGAATCCGAATTATCCGAAATCCGAATCCGAAAATATCTGAAAAATCGGATATCCGAAAATTCGGATATCCGATTTTTCGGATTCGGATATCGGATGGAGTTTTTAAAATTTTCGGATATTCGGATATCCGAATATCCGAAAATTTCTAAAAAATCCGAAAAAATCCGAAAAAATCCGAAATATCCGAAAATTATCCGAATATCCAGAAAATTATCCGAAAATATTCGAAGTTCTTCAAAAATATCGGATATTCGGATAATCCGATATCCGAATCTGAAATTTCGGATATCCGAAATTTCGGATTCGTATTTCGGATGGGGTTTTTCACTATCCGAAAATTCGGATATCCGAAAATATCCGAATTTTCGGATATCCGAAAATTCGGATATCCGAATTTCGGATATCCGAAAATGAACACCCCTAGGGAAATGGTTAAGCATGTTTATGCCTTGTTATGTTTAGCTTATATTCGTGGTGAATTATATACAAACGTTGTTGCTAGTTGTATGTTTGGTGATGCTAGCTTGCTTATGCGTTATTTGCATGGTATTTGTAAGTGGATGCGCGTAGGTGAACTATATATTCTAACGACCCGTCCTAATCCATCTGGACGAATACATTACATTTGGTTATATCGCGAGGTACTTGACCTCTATATGATACATTTTACAAACATTGCATTCGTTTTTAAAAGACAAACTTTCATTACATCGAAAGTTGACGGCATGCATACCATTTAATAATATATCTAACTATAATTGACTTAATAATAATCTTGAGGAACTCAACGACTCGAATGCAACGTCTTTTGAAATATGTCATGAATGACTCCAAGTAATACCTCTAAAATGAGCAAATGCACAGCGGAAGATTTCTTTCATACCTGAGAATAAACATGCTTTAAAGTGTCAACCAAAAGGTTGGTGAGTTCATTAGTTTATCATAATCGATCATTTCAAGATTTAAATAGACCATAAGATTTCCTTTATTCAATAATCATACACTCGCAAGTGTTTTAAAATTCATTCATATGGTGAACACCTGGTAACCGACCTTAACAAGATGCATATAGAATATCCCCATCATTCCGGGACTCCCTTCGGACATGATAAATTCGAAGTAATAAAGCATCCGGTACTTTGGATGGAGCTTGTTGGGCCCAATAGATCTATCTTTAGGATTCGCGTCAATTAGGGTGTCTGTTCCCTAATTCTTAGATTACCAGACTAAAAAGGGGCATATTCGGTTTAATAATCCAGCCATAGAATGTAGTTTCGATTACTTGTGTCTATTTCGTAAAACAATTATAAAAGCAACGCATGTATTCTCAGTCCCAAAAATATATATTGCAAAAGCATTTAAAAAGGGAGCAAATGAAACTCACAATACGGTATTTTGTAGTAAAAATACATATGACGACATTGAACAAGTGTAGGGTTGGCCTCGGATTCACGAACCTATATCATTTGTATATTCATTAATATATATAATAGTAATCGAATAAATATTTCTATTATATTTTAATTTATATATTATGTATAGTTGATTTGTGTATATATTCAAATTGATTTAATATTTGTATAGTTATATTAATATGTCCATATTTATATACGTAATTATTTAGTGTTACATTTAAAATCGATAGTTGTCATTTGTAAGTATTTATATAAATAATCTTAATAAATTTGATATATATAGTTATATGAAATTTTATTATAATTATAGTATATGTAATGAGTATATTTATGTATAAAATATTTATCTATTTGAAAAGATAGTTTTTGATAAAAATAATGATTTACTAATAATAATAATAATAATAATAATAATAATAATAATAACTTTATTAATAATAATAATAATATCGTTAATACTACAATAATAGAAATTTTATTGACAATGATAATATTTTTATTTCATGACACTCTTCCTAATATTCTAAAATCTTCATATAAAAATAATACAAATAATGTTTAGTGTTATTACTAATCTTAATAATAATGATAATAACTGTAGTTTTTAAATGAAACGAAAAGTTTGATAATAATAGTAACGAAAATAATACTTTTGATAAAAATACATAATACTTAATGTTCATAATAATAATAACAACAATCTTTTTATTATTAATGTTAATATTTATAATGATACTACTTATTGATATTACTAGTAAGGATAATAATGTTAGTAATAACAATATTAAATAATAAAAATCCTAATTGTAATTGTAACTATAATACTTATATTAATAATTACAATAATAATAACTCTTAATGTGATTAATAATAATAATACTTCTAACATTTTAGGAGTAACAACAATTATCATAATAATAATAATAACAACTAATAATAATAATAATAATAATAATAATAATAATAATAATAATAATAATAATAATAATAATAATAATAATAATAATGAAAATGAGAATATAAGTGCGTATACCCTTTTGAAAGTTTTTCTAAAAAAGAATTGCCCACGACGGGGCTCGAACCCGTGACCCCTTGATAACCCGCTAACACTCTACACCATTGTTCTGTGATTGTCTTTCTGATATAATTCCCATCGAATTAATTTATGACCCGTTTATCCTGTCATCCTATTTCTACTTCATCTTCCCTAATTCAAATCGACTCAGGATCAATTCACTCACATGTAGAGACCCGTCCTAATCCATCCGGACGAAGTCCATATCGATTATAAACGATTCACAAAATTTGATTTCATCGCGAGGTACTTGACCTCTAAATGATACATTTTACAAACATTGCATTCGTTTTTGAAAAGACAATCTTTCATTACAACGAAAGTTGTCAGCATGCATACCATTTTATAACATATCTAACTATAATTGATTTAATAATAATCTTGATGAACTCAACGACTCGAATGCAACGCCTTTTGAAATATGTCATGAATGACTCCAAGTAATATCTTTACAATGAGCAAATACACAGCGGAAGATTTCTTTCATACCTGAGAATAAACATGCTTTAAAGTGTCAACCAAAAGGTTGGTGAGTTCATTAGTTTAACATAAATAATCATTTTCATCATTTTAATAGACCACAAGATTTTCATTTCTCATAAATATACGTCTCATGCATAGAGACAAAAAATATCATTCATATGGATTGAACACCTGGTAACCGACATTCACAATATGCATATAAGAATATCCCCATCATTCCAGAATCCTCCTTCGGACATGATATAAATTTTGAAGTACTAAAGCATCCGGTACTTTGGATGGGGCTTGTTGTGCCTGATAGATCTACCTTTAGAGTTCGCGTCAATTAGGGTGTCTGTTCCCTAATTCTTAGATCACCAGACTTAATAAAAAGGGCATATTCGATTTCGATAATTCAACCATATAATGTAGTTTCAATTACTTGTGTCTATTTCGTAAAACATTTATAAAAATTGCTCATGTATTCTCAGCCCAAAAATATAAAGGGTAAAAAGGCAAATGAAACTCACCTAATGTATTTTGTAGTAAAAATACATAAGACAACATTGGACAAGTATAAGGTTGTCATCGGATTCACGAACCTATATCATTTGTATATATATTAACACACGTAACTGTAATCTAATAAGTTTATTTATATAATTTATTAATTATATCATTTTTATATTAATAATATATATATGTCTCATATATTCTTTTCGTATATGAAAATATTGATTTTTGTTATGTTATATGTATTAAATGGGTTATATATATATATATATATATATATATATATATATATATATATATATATATATATATATATATATATATATTATTTGTTTGTTACTATTAGTAATTTTAATGATACCTAAGTTATATTAATATTGGTAAAAATAATAATAATAATAATACTTGATATTACTAAATAAAGTAATAATGTTAATACTAATTATATTAATAATAAGTATAGTGATCTTAATACTAATACTTGTAAAAATATCAATTTTTCTGTTACTGATAGTTATGATAATAATAATAGTAATAATCATGATAGTAATTATAATATATCTATATGTTATAGTTATATGATGATAATAATAATACTTATGATAATAATATTAATGATAACAATATTAATAATAATCATACTAATAATATCAACAATCTTAATTTAAATTATAATAATAATAATAATAATAATAATAATAATAATAATAATAATAATAATAATAATAATGAATATAATACTTGTAACTAGGGTTATGTAAAAAATAATAATAATAATAATAATAATAATAATAATAATAATAATAATAACAACTAATACTTGTATTAATAATAATAATACTAATAACAATTGTTTGTAATACTTAATAATAATAATACAAATAATCATAGTTCTAATACCTATATTAGTGATAATAATAATTATAATATTTGTGCTAATAATAATAAAAATTATTAATAATAACAATAACAATAACAATTACAATAAATAATAATAATAAAGATGAAAGATAAATGGTTATACCCTTTGCAAGCTTTACAAAAAAAATGTCCTAGGCAAGATTCGAACCCGCGACCTCTCGAAACACGACACCACACTTAACCATTCTGATGTTTCTTTATTTCGGTTTTAATTCCTAATTATAACTATATAACCCATCGTCCATTGTTTCTTCTTCTCCCTCAATTTACTCAGATCGACTGGAACTAAATCAACAATAATAACAGCCAAAAGATTTGGATATTGAATTCATAAGCTAAACAGAAACGAAGTGAAGATGAAACATTTGAACTGTTTTATCAGAAAAAGGAATTAAAAACCTGGACAGACTCGTTTTTGGTCTTCATGAACTCAAACCTTGTTTTTAAAATTGAGAACGTTTTAGACTAAAGTTATAACATGAAATAGGTTGGAAAATAATCAAGAAAACTTTTACAATCAGCAATTTCGATAGAAACTGTCTTTAAAACCTCAATTTGATCTTTGAACAAACTTTGACTTTTTGATATAAAAACTTTGACTCTTAAATTCTTGATCAATATGAAAAATTAACGATTGAAACTTTCCAGATACTTTGAATGAAATATTTAGAATGGAATTGGATTATTAGATTTTGAATTAAAATTCAATTTCGAAATTTGGATGAAAAGTGGAATATACAGGGCAGTCGACATGTTTAACAGAAATTTTGATTTTTTTTCGTTTCTTTTTCACACGAATTGAATTAACAGAGTATTATATAGATACAATAGATATAGTTACAGCTAATATAGCTAAATTACAGATTGTATTGTAACTTAACAAACTCGACATGGATTATTCCTTCAGTACATAAATATATTAGAAAAATAAAAAGGGGAAATTGATTGTTAACAGAATTTGGATTCGTTAGTGATTAAATCCTGGGTTGTACGAATTTAGGGACACAAAATATAATTTAACACAGTTTGAAAATGATGTAAACAGATCACATACTTTTTCTGTATTTATTTATGCTTTTAATTGTGTTTATAATTCCTTTTATATATTTATAATCTGTATTTAATTATAAATATCTGTTTTCAGTATCTGCATATGTAATTAATTATGATCAGTGTTTATATATTAGTATTTATATCCCTAATTGTTTATCTCTTATTATTATTCAATTATATGTATGAATTATAATTTTATCTTACAAATAATAAAAAAAAAATACTCTTTATGTAACGACCCGTCAAAATCGCTATTGACGCAGCACGTTAATCATTGATTCCACAGTGAGGTTTTGACCTCTATATGATACGTTTTGATAAAATATTGCATTCATTAAAATAAGTGACTTTCTAAACATAGAAAGTTATAAACATGTGGGCGAGTGCTTAGGTATAAGCAAAACCCCAAAATACATAAGTCTTTAATTTACAGGTTGACTTCACAGTCCAATTATTTATTACACAACGCAGTTTTATTTTGAATGCAATAAACTTTGTACAAAGCATGAGAGACTCCATGCAGGCAACAAGCACATCACAGCGGAAGCATTCTAAGGACCTGAGAATAAAACATGCTAAAAAGTCAACACGAATGTTGGTGAGTTATAGGTTTAATTGCTCGAGTCATAAACATATATAAAGATAGACCACAAGATTTCATCAAAAGTTTATCAATAGATTCTATGTAACAGAGCACCCTGGTAACTAAACGTAACGCTATAGTGATAATTACCCCATTCGTTTTAATACGCGCAAACCAACGTGTCTTAAACTCAAATAACATACGTCCATTAAAAGGCTAGCGCTCTAGCTCGGACGGGGATGTCAAGCCCTATGGATCCATATACAATTATTCGCGCCCACCAGTTCATATCCTATGTACTGGCAGCTACTAGTTACCAAAGCTAAGGGATTTTCAGTTTAACTCAGTGTAGAATTTTGTATGTACTTGTGTCTTATTGCGTTTAAAATAAATTGCATGTATTCTCAGCCCAAAAATATTTAAAGTATTTAAAAAAGGAGACTATAACTCACTGTTCAATATCGAGACTCAATATTGTAGGCAAATTGCGTAGACGTAATGATGGTAGATGACTGTATGGTTGGCCTTGGATTCAAGAACAATACCCCGAATAATACCCCGAACAATACCCAATATTTCCTTAGCTTAAAGCGATTTGAAACCCGAATTAAAAATACCCTCGTATATACCTTATTATTATTTAAATTATAAATTATAAATTATAATTATCATTTACTCTTACAGAAGAATAAAAGAAGTGAGTGTGTGCTGAATCGTGCAGAAAACTGACGTATTTATATTACTTTTCGATTTACTGTAGCTCATGCGATCGCATGAGTTTTCAGTGTTTTTGCCATGCGATCGTATGGCCACCTTATCCGTTTTTGTTTGCTAGTTCGTCGACATCAAATAGTGTTTACTGTAGCAAATAGTGTGCACTGTAGAAAAATACGGTTTCACTGTAGCAAAATAGTTTTTACTGTAGCAAATAGTGTTTTACTGTAGCAAATAGTGTTTTACTGTAGCAAAGTAATTTTTATGTAGGAAAGTCGTTTTTACTTGTACATATATATATACATACATATAATTGTTCATGAATCGTCGAGAGTAGTCAAAGGTAATTGTATATATGAAACAGTTCTAAAATTTTGATACTCAATCTAACAGACTTTGTTTAACGTGTTAAAATAATAAATCGTATAGAGAATTGGTTTAAATAAGTCAAAAATTTTCGGGTCATCACAGTACCTCCCCGTTAAAGAAAATTTCGTCCCGAAATTTTGAGTAGTACCTGTTTTATGAGCGATATCAGTGAACAAATGTGGATACTTTTGCTTCATTTGATCTTCACGTTCCCAAGTAAACTCGGGTCCTCGTCTTGCGTTCCAACGAACTCTAACTATCGGTATTTTGCTTTGTTCTAATTGTTTGACCTCACGGTCCATGATTTCAACAGGTTCTTCAACAAAATGGAGTTTATCATTGATTCGTATTTCGTCAAGAGGAATTACGACATCCTTTTCTGCTAAACATTTCTTCAAATTTGACACGTGAAATGTGTCGTGAACACTACTAAGTTCTTGCGGTAGCTTTAATCGATAAGCAACTGCTCCAATTCTTTCGGTGATTTCAAAGGGTCCTACGTACCTAGGACTTAACTTTCCTCGTTTACCGAATCGTACTACGCCTTTCCAGGGTGACACTTTCAACATGACTTTGTCGCCCACTTGAAATTCTAGCGGCTTTCTTCTTACATCAGCATAACTCTTTTGGCGACTCATGGCCGTTTTCAATCGCTGTTGTATTTGAATGATCTTGTCGGTGGTTTCATGAATAATTTCTGGTCCAGTAAATTGTCTTTCTCCTACTTCACTCCAACAGATAGGAGATCTGCACTTTCTACCGTAAAGTGCTTCAAATGGCGCTGCGTTGATGCTCGTATGATAGCTGTTATTGTATGAAAATTCTGCCAACGGTAAGTGTCGATCCCAACTGGTTCCAAAGTCAATCACGCATGCCCATAACATGTCTTCCAATGTTTGTATTGTTCTTTCACTTTGACCATCTGTCTGTGGGTGATAAGCGGTGCTCATATCTAATCGAGTTCCCAATGCTTTTTGTAATGACTGCCAGAAACGTGATATGAATTGGGTGTCGCGATCAGATATGATAGAGATGGGTACACCATGCCTGGAAACTACTTCCTTCAAATATAGGCGTGCTAATTTCTCCATACTGTCTGTCTCCTTTATTGGTAGAAAGTGAGCTGATTTAGTTAGACGATCAACTATCACCCAAATAGTATCATGACTACTTGCAGTCCTTGGCAATTTCGTAATGAAATCCATGGTTATTCTTTCCCATTTCCACTGCGGAATTTCTGGTTGTTGCAGTAATCCTGACGGCTTTTGGTGCTCAGCTTTGACCTTTGCACACGTTAAACATTTGCTTACATAAGTAGCAATTTCTGTTTTCATATTAGGCCACCAATAAAACTTCTTGAGATCGTGGTACATTTTTCTGTTTCCTGGGTGAATTGAGTACCTCGTTTTGTGTGCTTCATCTAGTACTAGTTGCCTTAGGTTACCATGTTTTGGTACCCATATCCTACCAGCAAAATACAGGGTTCCATCGGCTTTTTCTTCAAGTTATTTTTCTAACCCTTTGCTTATTTCGCCTTTTTCGTTTTCTTCTTTTAAAGCCTCTAACTGTGCTGCTTGAATTTGCTTTGTAAGATCAGTACGAATTGTAATATTCAAAGCTCGGACCCTAAGAGGTTTTACTCTTTCTTTTCGACTTAGGGCATTAGCTACAACATTAGCCTTTCCGGGGTGGTAACGGATTTCACAATCGTAATCGTTTAACAACTCTACCCAGCGACGTTGCCTCATATTGAGTTGTTTTTGATCAAAAATATGCTGAAGACTCTTATGGTCGGTGTACACTGTACACTTGGTGCCATATAGATAGTGTCTCCATATTTTGAGTGCAAAAACTACTGCTCCAAGTTCTAAATCGTGCGTCGTATAGTTCTTTTCATGAATTTTTAGTTGTCGTGAGGCATATGCGATGAATTTTGTGCGTTGCATTAATACACATCCTAAACCTTGGCGTGAAGCATCACAATAGATCACGAAATCATCATTTCCTTCCGGTAATGACAAAATGGGTGCAGACGTTAACTTCTTCTTTAATAACTGGAATGAGGATTCCTGTTCTGTGGACCAATCATACTTCTTTCCCTTTTGAGTCAATGCAGTTAAGGGTTTGGCGATTCTAGAGAAATCTTGAATGAATCTTAGGTAGTAACCAGCAAGACCTAAGAATTGGCGAATTTGTGTTGGAGTCTTCGGGGTTTCCCATTTACTAATGGCTTCGATCTTGGCGGGGTCAACTTTAATTCCATGTTTACTGACAACATGGCCCAAAAATTGTACTTCTTGTAACCAGAAATCACACTTCGAAAATTTTGCGTACAATTCTTCTTTCTTGAGTATCTCCAGTACCAGTCTTAAGTGTTGCTCATGTTCTTCCTTGTTCTTCGAGTAAATCAATATGTCGTCGATAAAAACAATGACAAATTTGTCTAAATACGGTCTACAGATGCGATTCATTAGATCCATGAATACTGCTGGAGCATTAGTTAATCCAAAAGGCATGACTAGAAACTCATAGTGACCGTAACGGGTTCTGAACGCGGTTTTAGGAACATCTTCTTCTTTCACTCTCAGCTGATGATATCCGGAGCGTAGATCAATCTTGGAATAAACACTTGATCCTTGTAATTGATCAAACAAATCATCAATCCTCGGTAATGGGTGCCGATTCTTGATCGTTAATTTGTTTAATTCTCGGTAATCTATGCACATTCTCATAGATCCATCCTTCTTCTTGACGAACAGAATAGGAGCACCCCAAGGTGAAAAACTAGGACGAATAAATCCACGATCCGATAATTCTTGCAACTGGTCTTGTAATTCTTGCATTTCTGAAGGTGCAAGTCTATATGGAGTTCGGGCTACAGGTGCAGCTCCTGGTATGAGATCAATCTGGAATTCTACACATCTGTGTGGAGGTAGCCCCAGTAATTCTTCTGGAAATACTCCGGGATATTCTCTTACAACCGGCATGTCATTAATGCTTCTTTCTTCAGTATCGATCTTCTTTACATGTTCCAGAATAGCATAACAACCTTTTCTTATAAGTTTCTGGGCCTTCATACAGCTGAT